>NC_047084.1:361604053-362854053 GCF_902459505.1 Geotrypetes seraphini
AAAAGATTTCTGGAGAGAACTCTCTCTTTTCAAGCTGCCAATTTGAATTGGTTTGGTAAAATTATGCTAGGATCCTCTTCTTATCTTGATTTTAGAAAACTATTGAAGACCCAACTGTTTAAAAAATGTGTATCCTAACTGGTTATTTCGTTTAATAATTCCATGCTTCCATCATGCCATGTATCTTATTTTAAATTGTATTTTTACTGTATGCTCGGTTCTTATTTGTTGTAATCCACTTAGAACCATTCTTTTAAATTGCATTTTTCTTTTAAATTATATTTTCTACTGTAGGACCAATTCTTATTTATTGTATTTTGTTTCAAATTGTTTTTTCCTTTTAAATTGTACTCTCCACTGTATGATTTGTGCTTATTTGTTGTAAACCGCCTAGAACCATTTTTGGTTAGGCGGTATATAAAAATAAAATTATTATTATTATTATATGAGCTTCTGTAATAGTGTTACAATACATGAGCTTGTGTAAAGATGTTACAATACAGAGCGTGTGTTTCCTGGGATGGTTTCAATACACTCCAATAGTTGTGTGTGAGGACAGCACAGATTTCTGAGAGCGGTATGATAACCAGCAAGGATTGACTTCTGCTATAGTCCTTTTGTATGTTGGTTGGATATGGTTTCAATACAGACATTATTAAACCATAATCAATACATTAGTAAACCTTAATCAAAACTTGTGTTTTTGTAAAGGTGTTACAATAGAGTTAGCGTTTTCTGAGTTGGTTCTCAATAAAGCCCTCTTAAACCATAATCAATCCTCTTTCTTATTTCTGCCTATAATCAATCTACTTGCTTATACATACCTACTTGTACATACCTATATAAAATATATCATATTTATTCACATTATACCTTCTTAATGGATTAATATGTAAGAGTTACCACCCATGTCATTACTATTTTAGATAACAATGATAGTGTTATGAATGACACTCTTGTGGCCACATTGGACATTGAGGTATTATACACCAATATACACCAGACTGAAAGTTTAACTATCATTGTAAAGGTACTGAGAAGAAGAGCCACTAATCAAAGAGTTCCTATTCATTTCATTTTGACACTTGCAACCCTGGCACTGACTGAGAATTATTTTTTTTTTGTTTCCAGGAAGTATTTTTCAAACAGATAAAGGGTATAGCAATGGAGTCATCTATGGACCCTGATTTAGCCAACTTGTATGTTGGCAACTTTGAAGAATTATATCTCAGAAATTGTCCTTTTAATTATGAAATAAAGATATACAGACAGTATATCATTTTTAAGCTAAGGGTGATACAGAGAAATCGTCAGTACTCTTTGAATGGCTGAATTCCAGACAGAGAGCATCTCTTGGGGGATAGATCAGTCAGAGAAAAAAACAGATTACATTTGCACATTGAGATACTCAAACTATGCTCGAGAGATTCAACACATTATAAAGAGACATTGGATAATTCTATCTCCACATGCATGCTTTAAGAGCAAAAAAACCTATCATTGCATATTCATGCAATAAGAATCTTAGAAAGAAGTTAGCTTTGTCTGCATTACCATCTCCTAAAGAAGATTCAGTCCATTCTCATCAAAGAGGACACTATACAGTACTCCCCCAAAATTTGCGGATGTTCCATTCCAGGAACCCCTCAAATTTTGAAAAAAACCCTGTCAGGAGAAGGCAGCTGGACTGCCGGCGGGTGAAGAAAATCACTCGTGGTCTGCTCTGACCTCCTCTTCCTGTAGTAAAGTTGGGATACACCAATCAGGAGCTGCTTTGACACGCAGCTCCTGATTGGTGTAGCCCGACTTTACTACAGGAAAAGGCGGTCGGAGCAGACCGTGAATGAGCGAGTCCATGATTCGCAAACCACAAATTTGCAGGGGAACAGTGTACTTATGGATCCTGTTCAGCAGTGGCATAGCAAGGGTGAGAGGCGCCTGGGGCGGTGACACCCCCACTTTCATCTCCGCCCCACACCTTCCACAACCTCCCTGCTGCATGTGCACCCCCCCTTTCCTTCCCTTCCCCGTACCTCTAGTTTTTCACAGCTGCAAGCAACAAGAACTTTAATGTGCTTCTCGCGATCCCCATTGTCTCTCTCGTTAACATCACTTCCCATGCATGGCACCCAGAAGGAGAGACGGCGTGGTCGCGAGGAGCATATTAAAATTGTCGCTCACGGCAGTGAACTAGAGTACTAGCGGTACGGGGAAGGGGGAACGTTCAAGTGGCAAGAGGAGAAGTGGGAAGAGGCGGGGGCAGAGAGGAGGAGGGGTGCCAGCGCCCCCACCAACATAGTGACAAGGGCGGACCACCCCCACACCCTTCCCCCTTACTATGCCACTGCTGTTGAGTATGCTGTTCAGCTTCCAGGCAGGCATTTGGAACAACACCCTAAGTGACCTCTTCTTGAATTCCCAAACATACCAAGCTCTCAGAGGAGCACTGAAAACCCACTCATTCGACAAGTTTGTCTGATCCTCTAAGCCCCTGACCCATTATTAACACTCCTCCGCTCCTTACTTCCCGCTTCTCCCCCCCCTTTCCTTCCCCCTCTGCATCCACCTCTCTCTCCCTTTCCCTCAACTCCCTACCCCCTTACCTATTTTGATACCTGTTCCCACAATCCCACTTTGTAATCATCTACAACTATATACTGTCTAGAACTGAAAAGTTTCAATATCCACTACTGTATACCGTCTTGAACTGGAAAGGTATGACAGGATATAAATAAAACTATTATTATGATGATGATGATGATGTAAGCACCACACTAAAAGGATTCATAGCCTGCATGCTCTGCTACATAACACCAGGGAATTGGAACACAACAAGGCCAGAATTCGAAGATTTTATATACTGAAACTCACTAACGACAACTTACAACCTAATCCTAGGAGATCTAAACCTCCATCTCGAAGACCAAACCTCTAAGCAAGTAGAAACCTACTATCTTACCTCGAAGCCTTAACCTACAAGATCTTAGACCCGCAAACCACACACGAGAAAGGTCACCAGCTTCACATTGCAGCCTTCATTATCCAACAACCCATTCTACCAGTGATTCAAATCTCAAATGGAAAATGGTCCAGATCCATCTGTTCAGACCATTACACATACACCTTCAATATCAACTGAGACAAAGGCAAAACCAAACCAAAATCCCAAAGCTTAACCTACAAATCACGTACATATAGTGACCCCTCCAAATTCTGGAACAAAACAGATGCTACAGTTCAAGAATGTGACCCCCAAAGACTTCATCTCACAAGGGTGCAGTATAAGTACAACTACCCTAGACGAGCTAGCCCCACTACAAACAAAACCAGAATCAGCAGATGATCAGACAAATGGTTCGACAACAAACTACTCCTACTCAAAAGACAATGCAGACAACTAGAAAGAAAATGGAGAAAAAGTAACCAAGAACAGCATGGAAAAAACTAAACCAACAATACAAACTAAAACTAAAAGAAAAAAGAAAGACATAGTACACAAACCAAATAGGCATAGAAGCCCAAGACACAAAAAAACTATTCCAATTACTAAAAGAACTCACAGAAATCAAACCCTACCTAGCCAAAAATGACAACCCTCCCCCTTCAGCCACCCTTTTAGTTGAATACTTTAAAAACAAAATTACAACTGCCAGGACAAACTTCGAAGGAACCCCAACCCACCTAGAAGAAAAATATTCAGCTGCAGCAGATAGAACCTGGTCCCACTTCTCCACAATACAATGGTCCAACCTTAAACTCTATAAAAAATACAACCACGCAGCTTGTGACCCCAACCAATGCCCTCCATACCTATTAAAAACCTCCAGCCTAAAATTCCATACTCTCCTCATGCAATGGATACAAATCATGCTCACAGAAGACATTTTCCCACAAGACCTCTCCAAAATCATCGTCACCCCGATCTTAAAAGACCCAAAAGGAGCAACAGATCAACCATCCATCTACAGACCCATAGCCTCAATTCCACTATATGTCAAGCTAATGGAAGGCCTCGTAGCTAAACTCCTCACCAACTACCTAGAAAACCACAACTTGATCCACCCTACACAGCCTGGATTCAGAACCAACTTCAGCACTGAGACACTACTAGGCTCCCTTCTGGACACAACTAGACAATACCACAGCACAGGCAAAATAGTGCTGATTATACAACTAACCTCACCGTAGCATTTGACCTGGTAGACCACGAGATCCTGCTTCAAATACTAAATACAATAGGAATTACAGGCAGAGTACGCACATGGTTTCAAGGATTCCTACAATGCAGGACCTACAGAGTAAAGATAAACAAAGAAAAATCAGAACCATGGTCCAACCCCTGTGGCGTACCCCAAGGATCACCATTATCCCCAACACTCTTCAATCTCTACATTGTATCCCTCAGCACCTGCCTAGACAAAATAGGCTTAACCTCCTATTGCTATGCAGACATCACCATTCTTCTTCCTTTTGATCAGCCAATGCCCACCATGACAGCCACACTACACAGAACTCTAGAAACAGTGGCAACATGAATGAAAGACTACAAACTAAAACTGAACCCAGACAAAACAAAATTCATACTTCTCAAAAAAATAAAACCTCAACCATAACAAACCTAGTAATAAACACAATCAAATTCCCATTCAATCCACTCTAAAACTTCTGGGAATGACGATAGACAGATGCTGCACTATGCAACCACAAATCAACAAAACAATATAGAAATCATTTGCGGTCATGAGAAACCTAAGGCAAGTTCAAAAATTCTTCGACAGAAAACAATTCCAGCTCATGGTCCAGTCCTTAGTCCTAGGTCTCCTTGACTACTGCAACATCCTCTATCTCCTCTGCCCCTCAACAATGATAAATCAACTACAAACAGTATAAAACACAGCCCTGAGACTAATCTATTCACTAAGAAAACATGACCACATCACAGAGGCATAACTTGACTCACACTGGCTCCCAATTCAAGCAAGAATACTATTTAAATTTTACTGACAGCCCAGCCTACTTGAATAACCACCTAATCCAAACTACCACAACCAGACACAGGAGAACCCAGACACCATTCACATACCCTCCAATCAGAGACATCAAACGGAAAAAAATTGTATGATGGCATTCTATCCACACAGGTAGCAAAACTAGACCACCAACTCTCTAATCTACTAATCTCAACCCCAGAGTACAAAACTTTCAGAAAAGAAATAAAAATCTTGCTATTCAAGAAATCCATGAAGACTAACTAACACCAAATGAAACATTTCAATCCTATGAAGCAACCTGCTCTACTCTCTAACACCTCTAGAAATGCCCATAAATCCTCTTTTGTAATCCGCCTTGAACCGCAAGGTAATGGCGGAATAAAAATCACTAATGTAATGTAATCACAATGGTCACCTTTAAAAATCCAACCAATAATCAGGTTGAGATATTTTTCTAATTGTGACACTTCACAAGTGATTTATGTTATTCAATTTCCTTGTCAATTATTGTATGTGGGCAAAACTAAGAGATGTATTAAAACAAGGATAATTGAATACAGGAGCTACATTGTCAGGCAGGTATGCACAGCACCTATTACTGAGCATTGGTGTATGCTGCAAGCCACATATTGGCAGATTTACAGTTTTTTTTGTTATTAAACATTTCCTGAACAGATGGAGAGGGGATAATGTTGATAAGCTCCTCTTGAAAGAGGAATTGCGTTACATTTTTGAATTAAATACGATCATTCCATATGGTCTAAATTCCAAATTGGATTTAAAACCATTTCTGTAAACAATACATTTGGCTCTGATACCTCTTCAATTTGTTTGTGTTGGGATTCTTTTTTTTAATGCTATTTTATTTGTTTCTTACTAATCACTTTTTTTCCTTGTTTTCCCTTAATGTTTGATAATAGGTTTTTATTTTTTTCTCTTGTTTAAAAATTTATTCTTCAATTCTTCTTCATTTGTTATTTTTAAATTTTTTGATGCTTCTTTTTCCCATTTTACTTATGGGTCACCATTTTGTGTTTTGCTCTTCATTATTCACTCGCGCTTGTTTGGGTTATTATTCCTTTATGACCAGCTTTTCCATGATGTCATCTGTCTCATTTACATATTTGTTCTTAAGAGAGAACCTCCTTTTAAGATAGCCTCCTTAAGAGATAGCCTCCTTTTGAAGTACTGGAAGCCATTTTGCAAGAGCAGATGCATCTGAGTAAGTTTTGTGGGTTTTATTTTCTCAGGACCCGATGCACAAAAACTTTCTGTGGCAGTAAGACTTGTTAAAGCAATCTTACTGGCATGGAAAGCTCCCTTCCTGATAAATAAAAGGGTTTGCAGTGGCTGCTACCGATTGTCATAGCAGCCACTGAGAATCCTATGCTAATGCATTATAAGGAGTTCATTAGTATTATGAGTAATGCTCTAAACAGAATGCCCACTTTTTACGGGCAAATTTTTCCTGCAGGGTCTGAGCTGTCATAGTCTTACTTTCCTGTCAGTGCCTGAGCGCTGATTGGCTCAAGCACTTACAGGAAAATAAGGCAAAAGTTCAGACTCACCACCATAAAAATACTCCTAATTCCTTCTGCTGAGCATCCGTCTTCCCTCCTGCCGAGCCCTCCTGCCAGTCCCCCTCTCACTGAGCCCAAAATATTGTGAGCCTGGTGGTCTACTGCAATATTTCTCAACTCGGTCCTGGCGTACCCCCTTACCAGTCAGGTTTTCAGGATATCCACAATGAATATGGATAAACTTGATCTGCATACACTGCCTCCATTATATGCAAGCTTCTTTCATGCATATTCACTGTGGATATCCTGAAAATCTGATTGGCGGGGTGGGGTGGGTGGGTGGAGTAGTGGTGGTGGTAGTGGAGGTACTCCAGGACCAAGTTGAGAAACACTGGTCTAGTGGGAGGGCCAGCCCCCCCTCCAGCTCTGGGGCCTAGCCCCTCACCAGGTCTAAGGGGCTGGGAACCCTGATGCCCCTGAACCTTCTATTGAAGATCGGCAGGAGGGAGGCACACTCCCTCCTGCTTCTGGGTCCCCCCTCTTCAAATGATGCACCCTGGGAGTTTATTTTTCTTTCCCTTTTAAGTTCTCTTTGAGTGCCTTCTGTTGCCTGTCAGCACTGAGTGAATTTTTGCCTATTTGGATTTTGCAAACACAGCTTTATACAAACACTTTCTTTTGCTTGTCAGTGATGAGTTTATTTTTCTTTGTCAGGTTCTATTCTGTTCTGTATAGCAGCATTCAGTATGATAATTATGTCTTACTTTTTTTGAAGTTTTAATTTTGTGGTTCTCTGTTACTTATTATTATTTTTTTATCAGGTAATTTGTGATTGTTTCATGTTGTTTCATGATTTATTTTTCTCTTCTTAGGCAATGTATGATTACTTTGTGGTGCTTTAAGTACATTGTTTCATTTATTGAAAAGGTGATCCACTATCAAGAGTGATGCGGTATATTTTATTAATATTGTTTAGTTTTATTACATTACTTGTGGATAGCATGCCTAGTTATATAAATTGGCATTTTTAACATACTTATCATTACATGCTTTCCCTATTCATTATGATCCATACATTAGCCTATTACATTTAATTGAATTTAAGAATTATTTTTAATATCTTATCAGAACTTTCTTTTATATCTTAGATCTTTTATTAAATATTCAGTGAAAGTGACCCTTATCATTATAATTGTGCATTATTGCACAATATGGTGTTTTGATTTCCTGGTACAAATACAGTGGTACTTCCATCTTCTATATCTGTTTATTAATATGGATACATATATTTTTATATATTTTATTCTTATATGCATTTTTTATGTACAATGAGCTTATTGTTTCCTTGGTAGAGAATGACACGGAACTCAATTTCCCCATCACGTCCCTGCAATTTTTGTCGCTGTCCTTGTCCCATTTCTGTAAGATCCGCCTGAACCGCACAAGCCTGGAACACTTATGATTTTAAAGCGTTTGAGGCTTGTGCAGATGAGGACAGAGCTTGCAGGAATGGGGCAGGGACAGGAAAAGAACTTGCGAGGACAAGATGGGCAAATGAGTTCCCGCGGGGATTGGGAAAAATTTGTCCCCGTGCCATTCTCTATTCCTTGGTTTGATTATTTATATTAAGTAGACACCATTTGATATATTCTCATAATTCTTTTGATTCTATGTGTTAATTTATGAACCCATTTATATTTTTATATGTTATTAATTATTTATTTGTATGTCTTTAGACTCCTGAGGCAGGCCTTGTGGCTGAAACACGGCTCACGTTGTGTCATTTCACCTTGCCCAATAACGACTTTTGCATTGAACATTTGGCTTCCTCAAACATCCTTTCTACCATTAGTGGACAGTCATCCTGCTGTTTGTGCATTTTTTTTTTAATTCAGAGATATTTGTTCTTCTTGTGTTTCCATGAATAATACAACAGTTTCCTACTTTACATTTATCATGCTTTATGCTAAAAAATAGTGTGTTAAGGCCAAATGATGTACTATACATTTTCAGTGAACTAACAAACTCCGGCAAATAGTTGCTGGCTTTTACAAAGCTGCAGTATTGTGGGGTTTTTTTAAATGTGGGCTGGTGAGGTTAATGCTCTGAAATCATAGAATTCCTATGAGCATTGAAGCATTTGCCTCACTGGTCCACAGTAGAAACCTCTACCATGGCTTTGTAAAAGGAGCTCATGTTTTATTCCTTTGAACATGTTAGTAACTCTGTCTCTTGGTATCTAAAACAGATTATAAATGGGAAACTGGTTCACCCTTTTAGAGAACTCCAAGTTTAATTCAACCTCTCTGCTACATAATAGTTCAAATGGTTGCAACTTAGAGATGCATTTATTAGCGCTCTCTCTCTATATATATTAGAATTAGGAGATGATCCAGACTCTGTTGGGTTAGGACAGCATGTATCAGAAAACCTTGTGTGACCTCTTTTTAAGAAAGAACATTGATAAGAGATGGTGTCAGCCTTGCACATGAGGAAAGTGACTAGGAATAGGGTTACTGGACAAAATTTCTGAACATTTCCCTCTCAGCCTCTTGTCTTTCTCATTGTGCATGTTGGACCCAAGTAAAGTTGTCTAAAATCAGAAAACAGGACTCCAGCCAATGTTCATTCTGCTTGCATGAAATAGGCTCCCTTGTGGACATGAAATAAATGTGTTTCTGTCTCAGAATCTTTTGAGGACTAGTGTGGGAAAGAAATGGACACATATTAGATTTATTGATTAACCTTACTGTGTCAGTAGTGATAGAGAAGGCTAATACAATAGACTAACCTTTTACTGAAAGCACAAAAAATTCCTAGACTTACTGCTTGCTCTTGCCTTCAAGCAAATATATACTCACTGGAAAAATCACAAAAAATATCTATTTTGAGGCTTGGTTGAATCTAGTATGTCTAACACAGAAATATCATTCTATAGCTACAGGAAAAATAAGCAAAGAACTATCATTTCTTTAAACTATGGAGACTGGTGAATAATTAATAACATGATTTTTGTTCCTGGGCAGTAAGTACAATTTCCTAATTACTCATGCCTTAAAAAGTATAGAACATGTCTATTATTTCCATAAAACTTGCTTTTGTGACCAGGATAGTCAAATTCTGAAATTTACCTATTTAAAATGTGAAAACACTGAAGGGCAAATTCTGTAAGAAGTGCCCAAAAGTTAGGCGCCTATATAGGCACTGTTCAGCGTGATTTAAGTAAAATTGGGTGCTGTTTAGTGAATCATGCTGAGCGGCACCTATTTTGGAGGCACCCAATAAATAGGCTAGCTCTAGGCACAACTAAAAGTTAGGCGCCCATGTGAGCGCTTAAGCACGCTTAAGAGCAGTAATTCTGTAAGAAGGTGCCTAACACATAGCCACGCCTAACATGCATAGCGCCTATTTTTTTGAAGGCCGCCTAAATTTTTATAGGCGCCTTGTTACAGAATCACGCTTTCTTGATGGGCGCCTAGGTTTCAATCAGTGCTGATTAAAAAGCTTAATTGAACTTGTTATTCAATTAAGATAGGCGTCTATCTAGTTGGGTGCCTCCGAAATAGCTACCTAATTTTAGGCGCTGGTTACAGAATTTGGGCCCGAATTTTCATCTTTTCCATCTTATAAAGTGAACGAATCACAATTAGCATGCATTTATATTAAAGTTGTACAAAGATGACTATAGAAGATTTAGGAGTAAGTCCTTTTTCAAGATTTATGATTATATTTTAAGTCACTTTTATGAATCAGCCCCCAAATGTAGTCTCCCATCGTGTTCTCATTATATTGTCCTTGGTAGCGGCTTTCGAAGTCCAGTATATCCTGGTGGAAACACTCATCTGTTCCTCTGACTATGCTCCCTTGTTCTCCTTGAATGTCTCAAGACGATCATTAAGGACACGGACTTTGAGAAACAACTTACAGCCCATTTTACTGTAATTCTTCACCAGATTTTCAACCAACTCTACATAGTTTTCAGCCTTTTAATTGCCCAGAAAGCCCTGAACCACTGTGACAGAGAGAAGCCCGAGGACCTGTCATAAGGACTCATACACTAATACCACACTGCCATATTTTCATGTATATACCCCACAGCTTATATAATTTTTTGTTTCATGGCAAATGGGTTGCGGGGAATTAAGTCGGTGCAGGATATACAAAACCATTTTTACAGATATGTATGCCTTTATATAGCCATAATTATGTCTACAGAGAAAACAGTAACATAGCAAGAACACACCCCCAACACTGCTGAATGCTATCATTTTAATATCTTTTTAATTAACCTAATGAAGAGACATTAACACCTGGGTTGGCCACTGTTGGAAACAGGATTCTGGGCTTGATGGACTTCAGTTTGTCCCAGTATGGCAATTCTTATGTTCTTAAGATAAATGTTCAGATCACAAGCTGCTAAGTAGGACTAGACCAAGGTCTGTTTACAATGCACTGATAAGGCGTTAGCGTCTAGGCTTATATAAAGCACCCCAAATCATCAGTTCTTTATTTATAATTGGTCTATGCAGTGTAGCTGTTTTAAGAAAGGTTTGGACAAGTTCCTGGAGGAAAAGTCCATAGTCTGTTATTGAGAAAGACATGAGGGAAGCCACTGCTTTCCCTGGATCGGTAGCATGGAATATTGCTACACCTTGGGTTTTGGCCAGGTACTAGTGACCTGAATTGGCCACCGTGAGAATGGGCTATTGGGCATGATGGACCCAGTAAGGCTATTCTTATGTTCTTAATTAAAGGGAGTGATTAAAGGAATTAAGAACTCACCAAATTAACAGGTATAGGGAATACACGGGTGTGAGCTTTCCATAACATTTTTTATATTAAAGCTTGATTTGGGAGAGACAGCATAGAAGAGGGACATCCAGTTGGAAGTCTGTAACTTATCTGGATTGCTGGAGTTAATTTTAGTGCTGGTCGAAGTCCTGGGATACATGGGGTGGGGGGGGGAGTTTGATTTCTCTATTCAAAATTGTATTTTGCATAGGAGCTGCTTTGATGAGTGTTTTTGACTGTTTTCTTGCTGTCTCTTGTATGAGCCATTGTATTTTGCTATTTTCTTTCTTGGATGCTTTTTGTATTTTCTCTTGTGCATTGATCCTTTAATAAAAACATTTTCCAAAAAAAAAAAAAAAAGCTTGATTTCCGTGCATTATATACATGGGTGTAGGTTCTATCCATGCGCAGGGATATATGCGAAAATACGGTAATTAGTATACAGTAATGTGGTTGTGCTAACTGATTCACACAGTCACACCCCCTGTACATATCAAGACACACCCTCTCTAACAAAAATATAGGTATTTTTGTTGCACTTGCTGCAACTTAATAAAAGGGCCCCTTTATGACTTCCTTATTTCATTTTCCAACAAGGTTTAAATTCATGCATCATTCTCACAATCTGACTCTCCAATTTCCATTATTAATGCAAGTTACATTGAAAAGACCTCATTCTCAAATTCTATCCTAGCAAGCTACTTTAATATGGATCTCTTTACCCCCCACTTAAGAAATGAAATTAATTATATAAAATTTAGGGTTAAATTGAAAACATTTCCATTTTCTAAAATCTATTAGTAGTCATGAGACGTTATTTTTTTTTTCTTTTCAGGAATCTTTTACTATGTGATGTACCTAGTGATGTATTAGGCTCTCTATATAGTAAAAAACCACATTGAACTAGTCTATTAGGTAACTGTGGTATATAAGAATTGCATTTTATAATATAAATCTTATACTTTCTGTAACTGAATTACATATTTTTGCTGCTTGATAAGCAAAAGCTTTTATCCAAATTGATCTATATGTATATTTATAACCCCTTTTGAATCAGGAGTTGTTGTCTAGTCAATGGGCAGCAATACAAGGTTGGCAATATTATCAGATTTGTTAAATATAATGAAACTTGTCCATATGTGATTAAGAAAAGCAAGGTGTACAGCTTAAAAGCAGCTCTAGCTTCTGCAGGTGTCCTCTGTAATTGCACAAAATCAGTGAGTGATCCAGTCCAACATTCTTACAGAATAATAAGCAAACTACTGCATTTTGCATAACTTTTTTTTCTGACAATCTACATAAAACACTTTACAATAATTCAGTTGAGATATTAAATGACTGAACAATCAGTCCAAATTGTTTAAATGCACCCACTTATTGATAAGTTAACAGCTCATTAACCAATTAATTTGCACATATCTTTTATTTTTATTCATTTATTAAGTTTAAACATTATTATTACGCATAATAACAAGGAAAGGATTTTACAGACAAATCAAAAAGAAATAGAATTCCTAATTACACTCTATTTTCTAGTTCATACAGAGGAGCCCTATGGAGCAGGAGGGACTGAGCACCCCTCCTGCTCCCAACTTTTTGAGGTACAGGGAGGGGGAAGAGAAGCTGGGGCTTGAGGTCGGTGGCAGGAGGGAGTGGACATCCCTCCTGCTGAGTTTTTTTGTGGTGGGGGGAGGTATTTGCCGGCAGGAGGGAATGTAATGTAATTTATTTCTTATATACCGCTACATCCGTTAGGTTCTAAGCGGTTTACAGAAAATATACATTAAGATTAGAAATAAGAAAGGTACTTGAAAAATTCCCTTACTGTCCCGAAGGCTCACAATCTAACTAAAGTACCTGGAGGGTAATAGAGAAGTGAAAAGTAGAGTTAGAGGAAAAATAAAAATAAAATAAACATTTTAACAAGACAGCATTGATCTAAATACTTTGGAAGGTAGAAGAGAGGAGAGAAAGGAATAGAAGCAGAAGGGGGAGCCGTTGAACAGTAGAATTCTGGAGAAATTTAAATGATAGAAATAGAACAAAACAAAGACAAAAGGCAAAACAATAGATAAGATTAAAGATAAATCATGAGCTGGAAAGAAAAATAAAATAAAACTTTGTCTTCAATCCACGGTTTCAGCGTCAGTGATGAAGTGGAGCAAGTAAGTTTAGGAGGAGAGATTGACGTTTCCAGAAAGGGCTTCTTCAGGGAAGAGACTTGGCAGACAGTCCCAGGATGCCTATGTCTCCTCCCCTGCGATGTTCTCCCATCCATGCATTCCCTTCCAGACACACTGCCCGTGCCCCAGCCACTCCAAGGAGGCTGCCCCAGATGAGGCCCACGGTGAATGCAGGATTCTCTCCTCTGCGGGAAAGCCGCCCGGAGCCGACAGTCGATCTTCTTAGCGGATTGCATGGGGGGAAGAGTTCACACTCTTGGTAGGATCGGGTCTGTGTGCTCTCGGTGGTTGTGGCTGGTCTCGTTGCTGCTTAGGTGTAAAAGCAGTTGACATCCCTTCTGCCTTTTTCTTTGGGAGGTTCGGGGGTGTATTTGACAGGGAGGGGGCTTTTCTTTTTTTTTTTTTTTTAAATTGGCCATGCAAAATGTCTGGCCCATTTAACAAAAAAAGAAAAAAAAAACAACCCACTGACAGCAGTGACAGGAGGCTGCTTCTCCTGTCACTACTGTCAGGGCTGCCCTGACTTGAGCGATTGAGTAGGGGAGTTTGCATGCAAATGATTTGCACCACTGTGAAAATCATTTGCATGCAAAAAAGGTAGTGAAAGAATTGCTGATTCAAAATCAGCCAGTAATCGGCCAACAGCGATTGAATCGCTACCTTTTAGAGAATCTGGGCCCAAGTTCTGACAAAATGCTCTACTGAATTTAGAAAGAACTGAAATATGATATTGCAGGTCTGCTACTTGTAATCTGTAACACATCATTAAAATATGCACTGGTTACTAGGGACTAAGGCTCTGCTAGTACTAGCCCATTTTAGAACAAGTTTAGAACATTCCAGGGATGATCCAGGAATCTGCAGACCAGTAGCTTAACATGACTGCTGAACAAAATAATGCAGCAAATAAGACATAATCTCTGAATAAAGTGATTGACATGAGCTAATGATGAAGAACCAGCATGGGTTTCACAAAGGCAACAACTAAAGAAGTTATGAAGGTTTTAATAAACTTGTGTTGTGTAAAAGGTTAAGCCAGGAAATACAGGGGTGAATATTCATTGGGACTTATCCGGGTAGGAAACTCCAATGGATAAGAACTGACTGGGTTCATAACTAGATTTTTAGCAGTAGTATCTGGATAAAATTACTGAATATCTGGTCAGACTGCCTTAGCAGTATTCAAGTAACATAGAAACATGATGGCAGATAAAGACCAAATGGCCCATCCAGTCTGCCCATCCGCAGTAATCATTATCTTTTCCTCTCTCTAAGAGATTCCATGTGCCTATCCCAGGCTTTCTCTGTCTCTACCACCGCTACTGGGAGACTGTTCCATACATTTACCACCCTTTCTGTAAAAAAGTATTTCCTTAGATTACTCCTTAGCCTATCACTTCTTAACTTCATCCTATGCCCTCTCATTCCAGAGCTTCCTTTCAAATGAAAGAGACTCGACTCATGTACATTTACGCCACATTGGTATTTCAGCTTATGATTTTCATTATGTTTTGACTTTTCCCTTTAAGTCTTGCTGTGCACAGTAGTTGGTTGTTATCCTTGTTAGATCCGTACATTTATGTGGGTGTGAGTTTTCTATGCCAGTGATGATAAAAACGCCAGCTTGAAATCATTTGTGATTGCTGTGTGAAATCATATATACTTGAGGCTTTTTCTCCACCCTTTTTGATTAATGTAGATCTTCTAGGTTATACCCACTGCTGGTAAGTAACATTTTTTTTGAGAAATTTTGGAGATTTAAGAACATAAGAAGTTGCCTCAGCTGAGGCAGACCAGAGGTCCATCTCGCCCAGCGGTCTGCTCCCGCGGCGGCCCATCAGGCCCATTGCCTGAGTTAGTCCCTGACTAACTCTATAACCTATCTCTACTCCTATCCCTATCCCTGTCTCTACCATAACTCCCCTTTCTCACCTTTCCTCCAAAGTATAGAGATAATACTGGGACAGTCTGGGGCAGAGGATGTGCACAGCCAAGAATTACCTAGTTACTCCCTATTTGTTAAAAGTTGCTCACCCAAAGCTGTAAATAGCATACAGATTTGCCCATGTAAGTCATAGAATTTCACGCATAACTTAATTTAATAATGGAATGTAAGGTGGGCTCGGGGGTCATTTAGCAACGGTTAGCACATACTAATTTATTTATCACATGCTATCTGCCATAGTGCCTATTGCATAACATGGAACTTCAAGAGAAAATACAAAGGCATGCATTTGTGTGCTGTTTGCAGATGACTTCTTATAATAATGTGGGGCAGCATTTTTGATATGATGTCTAAATCCAATTTTGGCATTTTGCAAAAATTATCTAAGCACCCAGAAGCAAACATGATCATTTTCAAAACAGGAAGACATTTCTTTGATGCTTTTGTGCTTAGTAGGTCTATCTTTTTGAACCATTTTTGAAAAAAAAAAAAAAAAAAGTCTGAAAGAAAAATACACACAAATAAGAACATAAAAACTGCCATACTGGGACAGACCAAAGGTCCATCAAGCCAAGTATCCTGTTTCCAACAGTGGCCAACCCAAGTCCCAAGCACCTAGCTAGATCCCAAGTAGTAAAACAGATTTTATGCTGCTTATCCCAGGAATAAGCAGTAGATTTCCCCAAGCCATCTCAATAATGGCATATGGACCTCTCCTTTAGGAAATTATTCAAACCTTTTTTTAAATCCTGCTAAGCTAACTGATTTTACCACATTCTCCAGCAACAAACTTCAGAGTTTAATTACACGTTGTGAAGAAATCTTTTTTCCAGTTTGTTTTAAATATACTACCATTGGGATGTAGGGAGGTAGAATTCTTAGTTCTCAAAAGAGCTAGAAGTTCCAAGATTCATGCCAGTCAGGGACACTTAGACTCTGGGCTGTTACATAAGACCATAACATAAGAACAGCCATACAGAGTCCATCCAGCCCAGTATCCTACCGACAACAGTGGCCAATCTAGGTCACAAGCATCCAGCAGAATCCCAAACAGCAACACTCTATGCCACCAGTTCCAGGGCCAGCATTGTCTTCCCCACTGTCCGTCTCCACAGCAGACCATGAACATTTCCTTCAGGAACTTGTCTAAACCTTTTTTTTTTAACCCAGATATGCTAACCACGGGAACGACATCCTCTGACAAAAGTTTTAGAATTTATTCATTAAGTGAAAAAATATTTCCTCCTATTCATTTTAGAAGTATTACTATGTAACTTTATTAAGCATCCTCTAGTTTTTGTACATTTTGAAAGAGTAAAAAATTGATTCCATTCTACACCAGTCAGGATTTTGTAGACCTATATCATATCCCCCCCTCAGCTGTCTTTTTTCAAAACTCTTTTGGGAAGAAGATTTATCAGGTATTAATGCTTATCTCCTGCATCCCGATCTACCAGCTTTACACAAGCGCAAAATTGAGGTCCCTGCCAGAGACCTCAGTTATATGTTTGTGTAAAGCTAGTGGATCTGGCTTCCAGTGTGTTTGACTTTGCAAACACTCTTCCACTGGAACTAGCCACAGAGCTTCATCAGCTAGCCTAGAATCAGAATTAGTGCAGGAAATAATTGGCTAGAAGCACATTTGACTCTTGGGATTTGTATACCACTTTTTTATTATTATATAGTTTTGCAACCACACAGTTTACATACAGGTACCTCAAACATTGTTCCTATCTGTACTGGTGGGCTCATAATCTATCTAATGTAACTGGGGTAACTGGGGCAGCAGAGGACTACCGTATTTTCACATAGATAACGCGCACCCGTGTAAAACGCGCACACGGGTATAGCGCGCAAAAAACACATATTTATGTACATAAATTTTTATATACTGCGCACACCCGTATACCGCGCATGCTGCCCGACTCTCCTTTCGCCCGCCCCGACTCTCCTCTGGAGACCCTGACTCTGTTTTCACCCGCCCTGACTCTCCTTTCCTCCTTGAAGTCCTGTCCCTACCCTGAAAGCCTGATGCCCCCCCCCGACGTCCGATTCACCCCCCCGCAGGACCGCTCGCACCCCCACCCCAAAGGACCGCTCGCACGTACCCGCACCCCCACCCTGAAGGACCGCTCGCACCCCCACCCTGAAGGAGCGCTTGCACTCCCACCCCGAAGGACCGCTCGCACCCCCACCCGAAGAGCCGCTCACACCCCCACAGCCTCACCCCCCTCCCCCATGGAGAAGCTTTCTACCTTGTTTCCGGATGCCAGCGAGCCCAGCTGTTTCCTCTGCCGGCAGTCCCGCCCCTTCTCTGAGCCCTGCTGTGCTGCTTTTTCTTCCGGCGGTCCCGCCCTTTCTCTGACATCAGAGAAAGGGCGGGACCGCCTGAAGAGGAAGCAGCGCAGCACAGGGCTCTGAGAAGGGGCAGGACTGCCGGCAGAGGACGCAGCTGGGCTGGCATCCGGAAACAAGGTAGACAGCTTCTCCATGGGGGAGGGGGGGAGGCTTTGGGAGTGCGAGCGGTTCTTCGGGTGGGGGTGCGAGCGATCCTTCGGGGTGGGAGTGCGAGCGCTCCTTCCGGGTGATGAATCGGGCGTCGGGGGGGGAACTATGTAAAAAAATTTTTGTACAACGCGCTCACGTGTATAACGCGCAAGGGTATGCGCGGTTTATAAAAACCACGTATAACGCGCACGTTATATGCGAGAAAATACGGTAAGTGACTTGCCGAGGGTCACAAGGAGAAACACAGGGTTTGAACCCATAACCTCAGAGTTCTAAGGCTGTAGCACTAACCACTATACCACACTATCCTCCGTGTGGTGTCTAGACTCTTTGCTTTGAGAGTCAAGATGCACAGACTTTCATGGCTGCATGCCTTGCACCTAGAACCAATAGTTCAGGAGAGGCTGGCAAATGTCTTCTAATCTTTTGGGGAACAAGGGGAACAGGTCATGGACTTCATCAAAAAGCATGCTGATACCATCAAGTCCCTGTCTTGGCCTACTCCTTTTGTGGCCTTCACTTCTCAGAAATGTTCTGAAGGGAATAGAAGAGGTTCCTACTGTTTTCAAAGGCAAAGATATACCCCTTCTTCCCATGCTAACAGAACCAGGCCCAGCACTCTCAGCCTAGACAGCAGTGAACACAGAAATCCCAACCAGCATTCCAGTCTAAGCAAGAGAAAAGCTTTTGATTGTCTCTTAAACAACATAGCCACCACAAAAGCATCATTAAAGATACGTTGAAACCCTCAGCTCAATGTGCAGTGGTAGCTAAGACAGCAAATAGAATATTTTGAATTGTCAGTAAAGGAATGGAAAACACAGATGAAAATGTTATAATGTCCTTGTATTACTCTATGGTATGGCTGCACTAAAAATACGTTGCGCAATTCTGGTTGCTGTATCTAAAAAAAGATATAGCAGAATGAGAAAAGGGACAGAGAAAGGTGATGAAAATGATGGAAGGGATGGAACAACTTCCCTCTGAGGAAAGGCTAAAGCGACAAGGGCTCTTCAGCTTGGAGAAGAACATAAGAATAGCCTTACTGAGTCAGACCAATGGTCCATCAAACCCAGTAGCCTTTTCTCATGGTGGCCAATCCAGGGCACTAATACCTGGCAAAAAAAACCAAAGAGTAGCAACATTTCATGCTATCCAGGGCAAACAGTGGCTTCTCCCATGTCTCTCAATAACAGACTATTGACTTTTCCTCCAAGAAATTGTCCAAACCTTTCTTAAAACCGGCTATACTATCCGCTCTTACCACAACCTCTGGCAACGCATTCCAGAGCTTAACTATTCTCTGAGAGAAAAAACTATTTCCTTCTATTGGTTTTAAAAGTATTTCCCTGTAACTTTATTGAGTGTCCCTTAGTCTTTGTAATTTTTGACAGAGTGAAAAATTGATCCACTTGTACCCATTCTACTCCACTCAGGATTTTGTAGACAGCTCAGGGGAGATATGATAGATGTCTATAAAATACTGAGTGGAGTGGAAAGGATAGATGTGAATCACTTGTTTACTCTCTCCAAAAATACTAGGACTGTAGGGCATACAATGAGGCTACTATGTGGTAGATGTAAAACAAATTGGAGAAAATATTTAGTCACACAATATGTAATTAAACTCTGCAATTCGTTTCTGGAGAATGTGGTTAGCTTAGCAGGATTTTAAAGATGTTTGGATAAGTTCCTTAAAAAAGTCCATAAACCATTATTTAGATGGTTTGGAAAAATCCACTGCTTATTCCTAGGATAAATAGCATAAAATCTGTTTTACTACATGGGATCTAGCTAGGTACTTGGGACCTGGTTTGGCTACTGTTGAAAACAGGATATTGGGCTTGATTGACTTTTAGTTTGTCCTAGTATGGAAATTCTTATGTTATCTGTCTCAGATGACTTACTGGTAGGAAGGAGGCTGATTTTTTTTTTTTTTTACAAGAAAGGTAGCCTCTTGTAACTTCAAATTAGTGGGTTCTCTAAATAGTCTAAATTGCATTACACCCTTAATTTTTTGTCAATTTGATAGAACATCAAATTTCAGTTCTCAGCACAGGGAAGTGCTCTCAGAGGAACTCACCTCCTTTCTGAAGGCCCATGTGGTTGAACCCATTCTAGCTGTGAATAAGGGACATTAACGGGTAAGACACATAATGTTTCTTTGTTTCCTGGTGTCCATTATCTATTTCTCCCTCTTCCATTCCTTCCCTTCAGCCCCATGAGCAGTGAAAGAAACTTGGTGGTGAGCAGCACAATCTTCTTTTTCTGATTGCTCTAACTCACCACCTTTGCCATAATTTCCACTAGTAGCTCCTCCAGTTCTGCTCATGGGTCTCAATCACCCGTCCTTCTCCCTGAACCAGTCTACATTCAAAGGTAGTCTTTAGTTGGTCCCCAGTAGCAATAGTGTTGTAGATATGTTGCCTGCTTTCCCTCTGACCTGTCCTTCCTCCTATAACATCACTTCCTGTTTCTGCATGGACAGGGCAAGGCAATTCAGACTAGGCCCTGGAAGTGTATTTGCAATGTTACCGCTGCCAAATACCAACAGAGACCCACCTTTTAAAGTAGACCAACTTGGGGGTGGGTAGGGTGTTGAATTGCCAGCGGTGGTAAAGATGTTGGATTACACCAAGGACAGGGGTTGGAAGTGGAAGAGAGTGGAAAAGATGTTTGGTGGAGGCAGGAGATACTGCAATCACATTTAATAATTAATTTATTAATCATAGAGTTAATTGCAATTAACTAGCAGCCCTAATAACTATATCTCTTAATCCTTTGTTTAAGCCCTGAGTTTTTAGTATTCTAGGCATACCTCTTAGCTGATATAGGGCCCATTTATTGAATCAGGTCCTTTCTGTCTGCTCAAACACCTCCCAAATTTCCCAGCAACTCAATCATTTCCATGTGTATGCAATTGTTTACTGAAATCACCATTTACACATGCAGCCTATATACATGTGGAGATTCTTTTAAAAAAAAAAAAAAAACAACTCCTGATATTGTTTTCATAGCATGTAGTTCCAGACATCCAATTGGGTGGGTTGAATATTTGATTTGATTTTTTTTATTTTTACTGAGTAAAGAGGCAATTCGATAAAGAAGGAAGAATGAAAAATTAAAAGCCATGTCATCCCTGATTTTATCCATACCACAATCTCTTAAATCTGAAAAATCATCTCATGTGTTTGAATTACTGTACATTAAAAGCTAATCGCTTCCCTTTTGTATAAAACTGTAAGAGAGCAGTCAACCAAATGGACTTTTATCTCTGCTTTCCAAGGTCTGCTTCCCATTATCAATAGCAATTATGCAGAGCCTCTGGCATACATTACATATTAATAGAAGAAGTACAGCTCTGAAAAATATCTAGAGGCAGTGTGCTGATTTCATTTAACTGAATGATCGCAAATCAATGAAGGTGAGAATAAGGAGAATCAGTCTGCAGGATTAATGAGCCTGCTTTTTTTAGAATGACAAATGCTTTCAGGTCAATAATCAGGAAACTGCTGATTGGCAACACACCCACATTAAAAAAAAATGTAAATTTTCAAATGAGAGAATTCTTAGGGGACCTATTATTAAACTATGTGCACTTAACACAGGAAAAAAGGCTTAACACAGAAGCCATTAAAATGTTTTGCGGTACTTTGCCTGTAGGCATATACTGTACTAATTGCACACTAATTTAATTAAAAAAAAAAAATTGTGTGGGAGGGTTTATGTCATGGGTGGGGAATGGGTGTGGAAGTATTATCTAGCTAGCGCATTTCAATTAGTGTGTGTCAACAGCATAACACAGAATTACCACCCCTTTTACAAAACCGCACAAGAGGTTTTTAGTGTTGGACAGCATGCCGAATGCTCTGCACTGCTCCGACACTCATAGATCTTTATGACTGTCGGAGCAGCACAGAGCATTCAGCGTACCAGCTGGCGCTAAAAACCTCTTTATATTCATGATCTGAAAAATTTCTTAAGTTATTTAAATCTCAATTGAAAACTTATTATTTCAAAATGGCATTTGAACTTTTTCTTGTTATTTGCAATCTGGAAATCAATATCTTAGCTTATTAATTCTTTCTATATTTCTTCTTCCTTTCTGTATTTTAACCTATCCTCCTTTTGTTCTTACCCTGTTTGTTTTTTCCTTATGATATTGTAAATTTTTCCTGCCCTTGTTTGCCTACTTGTATCCAGTTTAATTAATTTGTCTATGTCTATGTTTGTTTTTTATCAATTTTAATTATTGCCCATTGCTTTTATTTTTTGTAAACCACTTTGATTTGACTTTTTTTTTGTAAAAATGGTAGTATATCAAATAAAATAACTGTAACTCTTGTGTGGTTTAGTAAAAAAAGGGGGGGGGGATTAATGTGGGAACACTTAAGGCCAGATTCTATAAACTGCAACTAAGTATGCCTACATTATAGGCACCACTCAGCACGGTTGTCAATCAACTGCTAGGTGCCACATATAGAATCTCGCCTAGTGGCGCCTAGGCATGCTTAAGCATTGTAGGCATCCTAGAGATAGGTGCTGGTATATTAGGCCAGATTTTACTTGGTCTAATTTACTGGCATCTAACTCATATGCCTAATAATGCCTAAGTCAATGCCTATTTTCCACTCCTAACTATGCCTACTTTTCAGTTAGGCATGCTAGGTGTCAGAAGGCTCCTCTACTTAGGCATCACTAGGTATCCTAAGAGTTCAGTGCAGAACTCTTAATTGGTTATTTTAGGGGTTTTTTTTTGATTGGCTGAAGCCTGGTACGGTCAATTACCGGTCCTAACGCCTAAGTGGAGGAGCCTTCTGACAATTTATTTGGGTACGTATCTTGGACTTGCACCCAAATATCAGTGAACATAAGAACATAAGCAGCGCTTCTGCTGGGTCAGACCAGAGCAGAGGTCCATCATGCCCAGCAGTCTAATCATGCGGCGGCCCATCAGGTCCAGGACCTGTATGGTAATCCTCTATCTATACCCTTCTATCCCCTTTTCCTTCAAAAAATTATCCAATCCATTCTTGAACCCCAATACCGTACTCTGTCCTATCACACCCTCTGGAAGCACATTCCAGATGTCCACCACCCTTTGGGTGAAGAAGAACTTCCTAGCATTGGTTCTGAATCTGTCCCCTTTTAATTTTTCCGAATGCCCTCTCGTTCTTGTAGTTTTCGAAAGTTTGAAGAATCTGTCCCTCTCCACTTTCTCTATGCCCTTCATGATCTTGTAAATCTCTATCATGTCCCCTCTAAGTCTCCGTTTTTCCAGGGAAAAGAGCCCCAGATTCTCTAATCTTTCAGCATATGAAAGGTTTTCCATACCTTTTATCAGTCGCGTCGCTCTCCTCTGAACCTTCTCGAGTATCGCCATATCCTTCTTAAGGTACGGCGACCAATATTGGACGCAGTACTCCAGATGCGGACGCACCATCGCCCGATACAATGGCAGGATAACTTCTTTCTGGTTGAAATACCTTTCTTGATAATACCTAGCATCCTGTTTGCCTTCTTAGAGGCCGCTGGGCAGTGTGACGACGGCTTCATTGTCCTGTCCACCAGTACCCCCAAGTCCTTTTCTAGGCTACTTTCACCCATTACCAGCCCTCCCATCATATAGCTATACATCGGGTTTCTGTTTCCTACATGCAAGACTTTACATTTCTCTACATTAAACTTCATTGCCATCTTTTTGCCCACTCTCCTAGTTTGTTCAGGTCCCTTTGTAAATCTTCACAATCCACTTTAGTCCTAACCTCACTAAATAGTTTGGTGTCGTCTGCAAATTTTATTACTTCGCACTTCGTCCCTGTTTCTAGATCATTTATAAATACATTGAACAGTAGCGGTCCAAGTACCGACCCCTGCGGAACACCACTCGTGGGTACATGTACAGAATCCAGGGGTTAGTGAAATAAGTATAAATTTATGGGTCGATATTCAAATAGATTTCACCAGCCAGAAACATATCTTGGTCAGTTAAATCGCTGATATGAAGCTATACAAACTGGTACTTGACCATTTATTGCTGCTATACTCAAGGTCAGCTATTTTGTGAGAAGGTCGGGGTGAAACTGGCACATATATGATTAAATGCTTATATTCAGCACTTAAACACCTAAGTTTAGCAGTTAAATCAGATCATACAAAAGTCAGTTATCTTTATAAGGTGTTGCTATGCATTAAGATGGTATGATAAGGGGAACAAGAGCAGGAACAGGGAGATAACTCAGGTGGGGAGATGAATAGGCATAAGAAAATGCAATAAGGAATAATGAGGTCAGAGGAGAAAATATGAAGGACATGGGATCAGATGAGGGAGTAGGAATGAGGGAATGAGGGAAAAGTATGGAATGATGGGAAAAAGAGATCAGGAGAGAAAGAAAGCAGCCATAGTTGGTTAAGACACTGTCAAGGAATAGAAAGCCCGAGAGCCTATCTCGTGGGGCGCATCTAACGCGGAGCTGGAGGCCCGCGAGAGAGCGCACGTTGAGAGAGGGGGCTGGGTTGCCAAGGAGTTAGGGTTGAAAAGAATTGAATCTTCCCGCCAGTGGGAGGGTTCCTGATTGGCTGAGGCCACAGCGAGGGGGTCGACAGGAGAGCAGATAAAGAGGGGGGAGTGGGAGGACCCAAAAGGTTGCCGGGTCCTCCAAGGCAGCTTACTGTGGCAGCTTACCGTGTATCTTTCTGTCCCTCTTTTGCGCGGTTGATTTTCAGGCTGAGCGAGTGTGGGTGTTGTCGCGTTGCTCATTTTGTGCAACTGTCTGTGCTGTTCTCGTGTCTTGGTGACGCCAGTTGAACGTGACGGTAGTATGGCAGGGGAGGCGTCTGGAATCGGTGGAGGCGATGCGGCTGAGATATCCTTGTTGGCTGGTGATTCTTTTTTGGAGAAGGAGCCAACGGTGAGTGCGGCCGATGTGGGAGAGCGACTTTTACCTCCTCGGCGCTCGCATTCGGCAGCCCGAACGGTGATAGCGCTTGAGGTTACAGGAGGGGGCGGGGCATCCAGAGGCTGCCTGGGGATAGTTAGTAGGGGCAGTGGTCAGTCTTTGGGGCTTCGGGGAGGTGGACGTGGGGTGACCAGAGTTGCTGGGAGAGGGGTGAGAAGCCTGCAGAGGTCTGCCATGGCTACAGCTGCCGGGCCGGCTTTGAGAGTTGCTGGGAGAGGGACGAGCAGTGTGCAGAGGTCTGCAGTGGCTACAGATGACAGTCAGGCTTTGAGAGTTGCTGGGAGGGGGGTGAGCAGTTGGCAGAGGTCTGTAGTGGCTACAGAGGCCGGGAGGGAGTTGGCTGGGATAGATAGTCAGGGTGTGTGTTCCCCGGTCGGGGGTGTTAGTCCTGAAAACATGCCCTCGGGGGTCTCTCATATTTTGGGTGCTGCTTTGGGTCCCTCTTGTCCATTTGATGCGCCGGGTATTCTTCCCCATGAGGGGAGAGCCTGTCGGGGTGCTATTGCCTCAGTATCCATGAGGGGTTTGCGACAGACGCCTGGGGATGCGGGTTGGTGGTCGCAGTGGGGGACTCCTTGTGGACCTCGATCGTGGCCTGCGGCTCATCCTCAGTATGTGGGGATGGGATCCCATGCCCCTTGGGGTTTTGGTGCAGGGACTACAGTTGGGAGCGATTTGGAGGATAGTGGGAGGGGTTGGGCTTGGGGCCCGGGTGCTGGCAATGCAGGTTTCTCGTCCCCTTATGATGCACAGTTGGCTGATCCTTGTCCAATTTTGTTTCCACAGGGTTATGGTTTGGAGAGACACACTAGATCGGTGGATGAGGGTGCATCTGGCAATGGAGCGGCAGGAGCATCTCAGAGCAGGTATCGTGGCTCCACAGCATGCATGGCCGGGAGCAGACTGGCAGCTGCAGTGTTGGAGAGTGAAATTCTACAGGATACAGTGGTTTCTGCGGATGGCGCCATTCCTGGATCTGTTGGTGTTGCGCCCAGCACTAGTTGTCTACAGGATACGGGTAAGATGGTATTGATGCGGTAGTGCATTACCTGGATGACTTTCTTTTTGTGGGATCCACGGATTCGGATGACTGCGGTGAGCTAAAGGCGACATTTGAGAGAGTGGCGGCGGATTTTAGGGTGCCTCTTTCATCAGAGAAGTCTGAGGGGCCTTTTCCCAGCTTGTTTTTCTGGTTATCGAGTTGGACACGGTAGAGATGGTGACCCGTCTGCCTTTGGGTAAGGTTTAGCAGTTGTTAGCGCTGATATCCAAGGTTGGGTCCTCTCGTAAGTCTACTCTTCGGGATGTGCAGTCGTTGTTGGGTTCTCTGAACTTTGCGTCTAGGGTGCTGCCTTGGGGTCAGGCTTTTTCCAGGCGGCTCGCGGCTGCTACATCGGGTGTGCGGGATCGGCATCATTTTGTTTGGTTATCGGCGGGCATTCACGCTGATTTACGTATGTGGGCGGTTTTCCTTGAGCGTTTTAACGGGACGTTGCCTATTCAGCAGATGGAATTGTCTAACTGGGATCTGGAGATTCAATCCGATGCAGCTGGTGGTTTCGGTTTTGGCCTCTATTGTCAAGGGGATTGGTGTGTGGCGGCGTGGCCGGAGGCTTGGCGTCGGACGGGTTTCACCAGTAATGTTACCCTGTTAGAACTGTTCCCGTTGTTGGTAGCATGCGAGTTGTGGCCCGTTCGTTTGTGGGATAAACGCATTGTCTTCTGGTGTGATAACATGGGGGTTGTGGAGGTTTTGCGGCGCGTTGTCCCCGCGTTTCTACTTTATTGAGAGAGTTAGTTTTGCGTTGTTTGCATCTTAATTTGTATATTCGTGCTCGGCATGTTCCTGGGGTGCAGAATCGCCTTGCTGATGCTCTTTGCCGTTTTCAGTTTTCAAAGTTTCGCCACTTGGCGCCGGAAGTGAAGTCCTTCGGAGTGCAGATGCTGGAACATTTGTGGAACCTGGTACTGAGCAAGTCTGGTGCCTGCTGAGACAGTTTGTGGTGCCTGCCACTTGAACCCGATACAATACTGGTTTTCGTGTTATTTTTGCTTTTCTGAGTTCCCGTGGTTGGGTTCCGGGCCCTGAGCCGGAGCTGTTGTTAGCTGATTTTGTGGCTGCTTCCTTCCATGCTTGGCATTCACGTCCTGCAGCGGCTGCTCATTTAGCTGGTTTTGCTTTCTTTTGCCGGGCTTTGGGTTGGCATTGTCCTTCATCAGGGTTTCTGACTCGTAGAATGCTGCGGGCTTGGAGTCAGGTGGCTCCGAGTGTTCCTGATCCTCGTTTGCCTATCATGCATGCCCTATTGCTGCGGCTTATACAGAGGTTACCGGTGATGGTGTGTTCCGGATTTGAGGAAAGCCTTTTCCATGTGGCCTTTTCGTTAGCCTTCTTTGGTGCTCTGCGAGTAGGTGAACTACTCATTCACCCTTTAGATGTTCATGGGGTATGGGGTCTTCTTTGTCATCATTTTAAGTTGGAGGAGGGCCTGGTTCGCTTGTTTATTGCCAGGTCTAAGACAGACCAGATGGGCAGGGGGCGCACATTGGTGTTGTACCAGGTAGTGGACAGCATTTCGTGCCCTGTCATGTCAGTGGCATTATATGGTAGTTCGTCCGTCTGGGGGTCGGCCGTTCTTGCTTCATGTTGATGGCACGGTCCTCACGCGGTATCGGTTTTTGGCAGTTTTGTGGAAAGCTTTGGCCTGTTGTGGAGAGGATCCTGCTCAGTATGGAACACATTCTTTTAGGATCGGAGCGGCTACTTGTGCTTTGCGGTCTGGGATGCCTGTCTGGTATTCAGCACTTGGGGCACTGGACTTCTGAGGCGTATCAGAATTATATTCGTCCATCGGGTCTGGGAGGCAGTTGTCGGCCTGATGAGTCTGAGCTTTAAAGGGGTTCGGGTATGTTGTGGGGTTGGGGCTTGCATGCCCATGTGGAGGTACATGGGGTAGAACTAACACCTCGGTGGTTTGAGCGACTGACTTGACCTGCTGACTTGACCGTGAGTTTTTGATTTTAGATACGAGGTGCCGACCTTTGTCGGTCTGGATCGTTGGCCACTCCTTTGTCCATTGGGCCGGGGAACGTGCTGTCACCCGTCCAGGAGCTCTGCACTTGGGTCTTCAGGAGTTCGGTGTCCATGTGTCCTGGTGGGGTCAGCGGGGCATGCGTTGGCATCAGTTGCTGTCTCTGCTAGAGGACTTTCGTCATCGCTCCTGTCCTCCGGAGATGTTGCTTCTGCACCTTGGGGGTAATGATGTGGACAGGTGTACTGGGAAACAATTGATTGATATCATAACGGGTGATTTGAGTGTAATACTGAGGTGGTTTCCTGGCACCCAGCTGGTGTGGTCAGACATTATTCCCTGACCTCGTCAGTTGGCGTTGCGACGGTGGACCTGGGGTCTTTGCAAAGTGAACAGACAGGTGGGGAGGTGGGTTGAGGTCGGGGGGGGTGCAAATCCGGCACGATTGGGTAGATGTGTCATGTGCGGATTTGTTTTCTAAGGACCGGGTGCACCTCTCTGACATCGGGTTAGATCTTTTGCTTAATGATTTTACTTCGTGTTGTGAGCATTGGTTGGTTCCACTGTTATAGAAATCCCGAGAACCTGTCTCGTGGGGCACATCTAACGTGAAGCTGGAGGTCCGCGAGAAAGCGCCCGTTGAGAGAGGGGGCTGGGTTGCCAAGGAGATAGGGTTGGAAAGAATTGAATCTTCCCGCGGTGGGAGGGTTCCTGATTGGCTAAGGCCGCAGCGAGGGGGTCGACGGGAGAGCAGATAAAGAGGGGGGAGCGGGAGGACCCAAACTGTCGATGGGTCCTCCAAGGCAGCTTCACACCCACCCGCCCGCTATCCGGAATTTAGGGGCAGGGGTAGGGTGAAGTGCGGTATGCTGAGCTACTGGCTGCTGGACTCATCATGGGATGAGCGGTGGGCCGGTGCGGAGCCGTGCCGGGTGGGTCAGATGACCCTGGACAATAGGGCATGAGGAGACATAAGAACATAAGAAGCGGCATCTCCGGATCAGACCTTCGGTCCATCTAGTTGGCGATCTGCACACGCGGAGGCCCTACCAGGTGTACACCTGGGGTAATTTTTAGTCACCTATATCCTTCTATGCCTCATAAGAACATAAACTAGAAAAAACAAGGAAGGCAACCAAGTCACATCAAGGTCTGTGTGGGGGAAGCCCACAGTGCCAACTTATCTCACAACTTATAAGCCAAATGCAGTGTACCAAGTCAAAAAAGCATGTCACACTGTATAATGTTGTAGGGCGCTCTCAGTGTGAACCCTCAGTGATAAGAGCACAGCTCCGACACTTCACTTCTGGGTCAAGGCAATAAGCCTCCACCCACACACCATCATCGAGCGCCCTGTGTGTGCAAGAATCAAAGCAATCAACAATCAAAGTGAGTAAATAAAACTCAACACAACACAAGCAAACAACCTGAGCGACCCCCACACAAACCCTGCCAGCCAAACCCCCTCAAAAAGCACGCACAAAATCACAACAAAATCAAAAACCATACCAAAAAGTGAAAAACATATCCAAAAATACTTATCCAAAACTGTCACACCGACGGAAAAACCGCGTCAGGAGGAAAGGTTCAACCGCGCTGGTTTCGGGAGGAGCCCTTCTTCAGGAACCTGGCCTCCAACAGAACACGAGCAGAGAGGACGGCTGGAGGGCGGGGTGCCTGGGAGGGAGAGCACACCAGCTAAAGCAGATCTACAGGTGACATCATGCACGAACCAACCAATCATGCTGTGCCAGCACTCAACACAATCATAACTACAAAAAGGAGCAGAGACAGAAAGGGGGAGGAAACAAAGAACACCCACCAATAAAAACACCACAATCAGAAAGGTTCCTCCCCCACACACACCCACCCGCATACAAGCACACCATACCCTGTATCCAGAATCCATTATATAAAAGAAACCAAAAGCCCTATTAGACAATGGTGTTCCATTCCACACTTTCGTTAAGGCCATTCGGCTGAACAGATTGTAATTGAAAAATCCAATATTGTTCCCTAAGATTCAAATGAGCCTGTCGATCCCCCCTAAAGTCCCAAGGGACTTGCTCAAGCACGAACCAAGATAGGTCAGTAAAACGGTGACCAAAATCAGCACAGTGGGGTACCAAAGGGGCAGACTGAGATCCAGTACGGATCCGGCTCCTGTGTTCTTGCAGTCTGACCCTAACACTTCTGCTGGTCCGTCCCACATAGCACAAACCGCACGGGCAGATGATGACATAAACTACCCATTTAGAATCACACGAAGTTTGCGCTCTGAGATGGTAAGTGCGTTGAGTCTGGGGATGTTGCGCATATCTCCAACGCAGACTGGTATGTTAAACTTGAGGAGGATCCCTCCCCCGCTCTGCGTCAGGAGATTGCAGCTGTGGTGCAGGAGGCACTGCAGAATAACATCATCACTAAATCTGAGGCCAGATTTTTATCCCAGGCCCCCAGCCGCAACCCCCATTTTTACACTGTACCCAAAATTCATAAAACTCTTAATGACCCCCCAGGTAGACCTATTGTGTCGCTCCGGGGTACCATCCTTGAACCCTTGTCTAAATTGGTTGACCATTTTTTGAAACCCCAGGTTGCTCAGGCACGGTCTTTTGTACTTGACACTACCAATTTTCTTAACAAAATTGATACTATCCAGGTGCAGCAGTCCGATCTTCTGGTAACCATTGATTTGGAAGCTTTATATAGCAATATACCCCAGTCTGAAGCCTTAAGGATTGTTGAACATCATCTATCCACGGAGCCTCACTATCGTTTAACCAAAGCCTTCCTCATGCAATTGGCCACCTTGGTGTTACAAAAGAACTTTTTTGAAGTACGTGGTGAGTTTTATCTCCAAACTCACGGGGTAGCCATGGGCACAGCCATGGCCCCCAGTGTGGCTAATCTTTATGTCACAAATTTTGAGGAACGCCTGCTATATCCATCTGCATGGATGATTCATATCGCCACATGGCTTCGCTTCATTGACGATGTGTTCCTCATCTGGACTGACACCAAGGTCAGGTTTTATGAGTTTTTGACTTGGCTCAACACTCTTGACAGGCATTTAAAGTTTACTGCCACTGTTAACACAAGCAGTGTTACCTATCTGGATACCAGGGTTAGCAAAGAGCAGGGTAAACTGGTCACTACTGTGTTTCGCAAACCTACGGATCGGACTTCATATTTACATTATACCAGTTGCCATCCTGTCTAGTTGCGCCAGTCGGTGCCCGTGGGGCAATTCCTCAGGATTCGTCGGATTTGCTCAACATTGAGAGAGTATAAGGCTCAGGCATAGGCTCTGTCTCTGCGGTTTAAGGCTCGTGGCTATCCTGATTGGATCATCAGAAGAGCGTACCGCAGAGCCCGCTATGCCAACCCTGAATTGTTGAGGGCTCCTGCCATTCGGCCTCCTTTAGAGCAACAGGTGTGTGTTATATCATTCTCCAATCAAGCCCACCAGATAGCTAATATTGTGAGGAAGCATTGGCATGTTTTGGGTCATCATACTATTTTTAAGGAGACCCCGTGTATTGCTTTTGCTCGGTCTAAGAACTTGAAAGACCTTCTGGCTACTAGGAGTCGGGCCCACAGTGGGGGCAGCCATCAACCATGTGGACATTGTGATATGTGTCATTTATCTCTGTCAATTTCCACCTGGCAACATCCCCGGACTCAACGCACTTACCATCTCAGAGCGCAAACTTCGTGTGATTCTAAATGGGTAGTTTATGTCATCATCTGCCCGTGCGGTTTGTGCTATGTGGGACGGACCAGCAGAAGTGTTAGGGTCAGACTGCAAGAACACAGGAGCCGGATCCGTACTGGATCTCAGTCTGCCCCTTTGGTACCCCACTGTGCTGATTTTGGTCACCGTTTTACTGACCTATCTTGGTTCGTGCTTGAGCAAGTCCCTTGGGACTTTAGGGGGGATCGACAGGCTCATTTGAATCTTAGGGAACAATATTGGATTTTTCAATTACAATCTGTTCAGCCGAATGGCCTTAACGAAAGTGTGGAATGGAACACCATTGTCTAATAGGGCTTTTGGTTTCTTTTATATAATGGATTCTGGATACAGGGTATGGTGTGCTTGTGTGCGGGTGTGTGTGTGTGGGGGAGGAACCTTTCTGATTGTGGTGTTTTTATTGGTGGGTGTTCTTTGTTTCCTCCCCCTTTCTGTCTCTGCTCCTTTTTGTAGTTATGATTGTGTTGAGTGCTGGCACAGCATGATTGGTTGGTTCGTGCATGATGTCACCTGTAGATCTGCTTTAGCTGGTGTGCTCTCCCTCCCAGGCACCCCGCCCTCCAGCCGTCCTCTCTGCTCGTGTTCTGTTGGAGGCCAGGTTCCTGAAGAAGGGCTCCTCCCGAAACCAGCGCGGTTGAACCTTTCCTCCTGGCGCGGTTTTTCCGTCGGTGTGACAGTTTTGGATAAGTATTTTTGGATATGTTTTTCACTTTTTGGTATGGTTTTTGATTTTGTTGTGATTTTGTGCGTGCTTTTTGAGGGGGTTTGGCTGGCAGGGTTTGTGTGGGGGTCGCTCAGGTTGCTTGCTTGTGTTGTGTTGAGTTTTATTTACTCACTTTGATTGTTGATTGCTTTGATTCTTGCACACACAGGGCGCTCGATGATGGTGTGTGGGTGGAGGCTTATTGCCTTGACCCAGAAGTGAAGTGTCGGAGCTGTGCTCCTATCACTGAGGGTTCACACTGAGAGCGCCCTACAACATTATACAGTGTGACATGCTTTTTTGACTTGGTACACTGCATTTGGCTTATAAGTTGTGAGATAAGTTGGCACTGTGGGCTTCCCCCACACAGACCTTGATGTGACTTGGTTGCCTTCCTTGTTTTTTCTAGTTTAGGATTTGTTTGGCAAATCAGGAGTGTTTCGTTGTTGGTGTCATAAGAACATAAGACATAAGAAGTTGCCTCCGCAGGGTCAGACCAGAGGTCCATCGCACCCAGCAGCCTGCACCCGCAGCAGCCCAGTAGGTCTATGACCTGTCAGGTGTTCCTTGACTTAGCCCTATGATCTCCCTTTTTCTTCTATCTATCTATACATGTCACCCCTCGGATCCTTGCTAGCACGGCGGGGTCGCCCATTTAATTATTATTTTGCAGACCCTTGCTAGCATGGCGGGGACGGGGGGCCATTTAATGGCCATAGTAGCTCGAGGTCAAGTTGTTTTGGTTACAATGTTGTTTACAATGCCTGTTTGTTAAATATGGTTATAATTTATTGATGTTATTTGTTTATTTCAATAAACAGGGCTGCGGCCAGGTTTTCACCAATGACTGCGTTGAGTGTGTTATTGGGACCCAGGATGGGTAGGGTGGTAGGAGGTTTAATACGAGAGCGGGCCGCTCCAGGTTCCGCTGTTATTAAGCTGGTAGAGAAGGCAACTTGCACTGAGAGCAGTCTCTGGATGGAGATTAAAGGGTCTGTTGTCCACACAGGCTACTTTCTTCTCAGGCTGGTCCTTTAGGTACTAACGCCTGAGATGATATTTATTTATTTAAAAACACTTTTATCCAAATAATCTATGCGGGTTACAAAAGTACATGCACAAATCAGTAAACAAATGTAACCCTTCACTTCTTGTGAAAATTCTCACTGTCCTCAATTTCTGTAGTCGGCCTAATTCTGGTGTCTAAGTGAGAAATTTCCTCAAGAAGAGAATCAATTAACATAAAATACTTTACCCTAAATCAAATGTAGTGGGTAAAAGATAACACTTTTAGAAACAAATACTGATTACATAGTATTTGTAAATTTATTTGCACAAACTTGAATTAAACATCAATATACAGAAACAGTTGAAATTTTGACATGTACAATTTCTAACACTTTCTTTCTGTTCTTCATACCAAAGAAAAATGTTAAAAGAGCTTCCTCACTAAAGGGCTCCTTTTACTAAGGTGCGCTAGTGGTTTTAATGCACGCTTAGCGCGTGCTATAATACCGCACGCAGTAAATGCTAACACCTCCATAGAGCTTGTGTTAGTATTTTTCATTTAGCGCGTGGTTAGCGTGCGCTAAAAACACTAGCACATCTTTAAAGGAGCCCAAAATGTCCCCTCACCAGTCTCAGAAAAGTATATATAAAAATATTTGCTTATTCAGTCTTAATGTAATTAAATGACTTTCACTAAAATGTTTTAAAGAATTTGATTCTTTCAGTTGGCTCTTACAGATTCCTGATGAGGTTTTCAAAATTTGATGTCTTCAAGCACAAACAGGTAAATCTGCAGATTTTCTTTTGTCTCTTTTTCTTCTCTTGCGGTTGGTATCCGTTGGGTACCTGCGCTCTTCTTAGTAGCCGAAAACAGCTTCTCCAGAGAACAAATAACCTACTCCCTATCTATAAAACACAAAAAGGCAAATCCCTATAGCCCTAGGGGCTCAAATGTTTTTTAAAATAAAATATAATAGTGTGGAATACTAGCTAACTAAGGGAAAAAAATGATAATTAAGGTTACCCTAAACTTTAACCCACCCACAAAATATATCAATTCTCAAGCTTAAAACCCAAATTAAAGATATTTTTCTATATCAATTTTTAACTGACCTACAATATTTAATTCCAATATTCAGTATTAAGTTTACAACTGACTTCCAATATTTTCTAGGAACTCTGAACAGAATGTCCTAATAAAACAATTCTGGCAGACACACCAAAGCTTTTGCAGGTTTCAGCTGTCACCACAGCATATCTTAATTTGTTACTACTGCTCAGCCTTTTAAAATGTCTAATTGACACTTTTTATTTCTTTAACTTGTCATCAGTCAGATCCTAACCACCACAGCTCAAAAATGAAATACAAAATTGTTACTGTATCATTACAACCATATAGGGCTCTTTTTACAAAGGTGCGCTAGGGCCTTAACGCATAGAATAGTGCACGCTAGCCGCTACCGCCTCCTTTTAAGCAGGTGGTAATAATTTTGCTAGCGCATGATAATTTTGTGCGTGTGCTAAAACCGCTAACGCACCTTAGTAAAAGGAGCCCATAGCTTCTCCTTCAGAATCAAGAGAAACTGGAATCAAATTTTAAATAAGCTGAAAATTCACCATTAATTCTCATTTTAAAAAAACCTTTCTTTTGCCAGTCACAAACACTAAAACCCACCTCTCTTAGCAACAACAAACTCTCCAACTGTTCTCCCTGGCAGTATTAGAACACTTCCTGAAAAAGAACTGGGCTGTCCAGAATTCTAAAGGTGACACGTACATCTCAGAATTCTTAAAGCTACAGAGATACATTTTTTCTCTACTTTTAACCCCTAGTTACATAAGCATAAAACAACACAATTTCTTAAAATAATAAAACACTAAAATCATATTTGAAAAGCAAAAACTAATGATTTAATAGCTCAAGTGAACAGATCTCCATTTCCAAAAGCTTTCTGAAAAAAAAAGAGCCTTCAACGGTTAATAGCACTGGAATCTGTCAAATACACATTCATGGTCCAGCAACACTAAAAATTATCAAACGTATTGTAGTTTTGGCTACAGACTAATGAAGAAGTTCCCAACAAATATTGTGACTCTGACCTAAGAGATCAAGAGGGTGTGCATGGAGCCACCAAAACACTGATTGCCTTTGGCAGAACATAATGAATGGCTTTAAACACTAGCACCAGGATCTTGAACTGGATTCTCCAAGATACTGGAAGGAAGTGTAACTTAGACAATAATGGAGTTACATGCTCATACTGGGAAATGCCAACAATTACTCTCACTGCTGCATTCTGTGCAACTTGCAATGCCAAAATTTGACAGGCTAAGAAGAAAGGAACTGATCACAGAGAACAGGAAATAATTAGCAGAAATTTAATGCTGAGGATGCAGACATTAACCAAATTCTGGCAAACAGTAGCCTGGAAACTAGAAAAACATATCTCCTAGGCAATGAGCAAAATGGCTCCCAAAAGAAAGAATAGATCACAGAGCTTAAGAAAACTAATTAGTCCAGGAGATCACAGTAATCCCTGCTGGTGCGAGAGATGAGCTATAGGGTTGTCCAGAAAAACCTAAAGTTGGAAAACTGTGTGAACTGAAGTTTTTTCCAGATTTTGATAGATCCCTTCAAAATAAACACAAATATAATTTTCCACTGGCAGTATCACGTAGGAATTTTGAGAAACATGATGGTATCTTTCATTGGCTATAACATTGGTTCTCAACCCAGCCAGTCGGATTTTCAAGATATCCCTAATGAATATGCATGAGAGAGATTTGCATACCTGTCACTTCCATTATATGCAGATCTCTTTCATGCATATTCATTACACACTAAACAATTTTGGGACTTATCATATGAATTCAATAGCTCTACTATACTAGAATATATTTTATAATCACAAAGAGATATATTTGCTACAAATTTATAAACTAAAATTCCCACACATTCATTCATCACTTCTTTTTATTTTATACTGTTTGTTTAAAAAAAATGTTCATCCCACACATGTGTTAATACTTCATATCATATTAATATACACATAAATAATTTACTAAAACCTTAACAACCTATCCAACCAACCCAATAAAAGTTCATATCACAACTACTCTATTGCAGTACTGTCCATATACTGGCCAAAAATTTCTTGATATTGTGCAAACTTATCACTTCATGAATGGTATTCCAATAGATGTTATCTTCATATTCCTTGTATCGCTGATCACCACAAACTGAGCACAATTGCCCAACACAAATCTGTGTTTCACCTGTTGGCATCATCAAGGGCTACAGGCTGATCTCAGCTTCAATAATGAATCTTAGTTCTTGTTATTCATTATACAATATATTTGTGTGCCACACACCGGTGGGAAAAATCCAGACCAGGACAGATCCTGGGCTATAACATGTTTTTAATGCATAAAGTTTCTGATATGCTGTGACCATTTGCCGTGGCTAAAAGTGTTTTCCTGTTGATTTTCGTTTGTACTCAGTGTCCGGTGCATCTTGTTGCAGTGTTCAAAAACAGTCAGCCAGCATCGATTGATTCCAGTTGCCCTATCTTTTTTTTTCCATAGTGAAACCTTTCGTCATGTTCATTGCTGACTGCACCTAGATTTGCAAGGAAGAAGTCCATGCATGAATGTAGAGAGTTCCTCTTCAGTGACATGTTTCATTTCATAAGTTTGTATGCTCTAAGAAGTTTCTCAACCAGCTGAATATAGTTTGGTGCTCTGTAACTGCCAAGAAAATTCTCAACAACATCCTTGAATGCTTTCCAGGTGATTTTCTCTGGCCCGACTAACAGATCTTCAAATTTTTCATCATTGATGATGTTTCTGATGTGGACCAACAAAAATGCCTTCCTTAATCTTGGCATCAGTTATTCTTGGAAACATCTGTCTTAGATAAAGAAAACCTTTGCCTTCTTTGTTCTTCGCTTTTACAAAATTTTTCATTAGTTCAAGTTTTATGTGAAGAGGAGGCAAAAATATCTTTGTCGGATTCACAAGTGGTTCATGTACCACATTTTTCTATCCAGGAACCAAATTCTTATGGAATAGCCAGTTCTATTGAATGTAATGCAACTCCTTTGCATGGCTGTGCCATTCACAAATAAAACAACAATACTTGATACATATCCAAGCGGTATTCCAAGTAGCAGAGTTACTACTTTAAGATCATCACAGATGTTCCAGTTGTACTTTGTATACTGGATATGCTTTAACAGCAGTTCCATGTTTTCATATGTTTCAGAATGTATCACAGCTGCTGCGACATCAACGAGATATTTCTGTTGTCACAAATCATCCTATTAATCACAATTAATAATTAACTGGCTTACTAATTAAGTTATTTACAAAGACAATACTATACCTTGAAGTATCAAAATATACCCAAACTAACAGACACATAATGAAGATTATCCCTGTATGTGAACTGCTTTTATATAGCCTTTTCAGGCAGCATCCATCAAGCCCATGTACAAGCATGCCCATACATCATTTCCTTGGATGTTATGCAACCTGCCCTGAATGTACACCTGGACATGGCCACACTATATCCAGCAAGGTATAACATGAGCAATAGGCCTATATTAAGACTTAGGCTAAGAATTAATTGCATTAGCCTGAAAGTATAAGAAATTGTAAAAATGTACTTTATTGTTAAAATGGTATGTGATATGTAATTTAAGAAGCAAAAATATTGTTGTCCAGTGCAATCAATGAATAGATTTTGTATGCAAATATTCTTGTGCATTACTTTGCATGTTTGGAAATGCACAAAAAGGCAACTAACCTGATGGATAATTACTAGCTGAAATGTTTTATTTTTTATATTTATGAATTTCTTTATCATCTATTTGATTCTCCCTTGCAGTTACAATGAACATTTGTATAGTAGGTTGTTGGGGATTTTTCTTTTTTTTTTTACCTTTTTGGTGCCAGGGATCAGTTACCTACTCTCCTAACCTAAGGTAGACCAGCTGGCTGGAAGAATTGAGAGAAATACCTCAAAATAGGAGTCTCTTACTCTGATGTCACTTCTTAGGAGTATCAGGCTGGGGTTGCTGCTCATGCCGCGAATGTTAAAGAGGTATGGAGGAAGGGAAGGGGCATGCACACACGGCAGGAGGGGGAGAGGAAGGAGTGGAAGAGGGTGGGGGATGGAGAAGAGGGCAGAGGAGGGGCACCACTATCCCAGGCATCTCTCTCCCTTATCCCTATGGATTCTGTGGGATTTGCATTGATCCCGTTCCCATGCAGCACTTTACATGTTTAGCTGTAAGCAAAGCATGTTATATTTCTGTTATTTTCCACAATAAAGTGAAGATATTAAAGGCTCATGTAATAAAATACTGCTAGATTTTTTTTTTTTTTTAATAAAATGTCTATATATCAATGTATCATTGCTGAGTATGAAAATGCCAAGAAATTTGCTTCATTTAGCAAAAATAATAGCTTTAAGTAATCAGTGACTTTGAGGGACACCAGGATGGGCTTTTTAAAAAAATATATAATGTACATATATTTTCTGATCAAGCAAAATCAAATTCATGAGAAAAACTTCAATTCACACAACAGCAACAACAGCTAACTATTCTGCAGAGCAATTGTAGCACAAAAGTCTTAGAGGAGAGAAACATTCTGCAGTTTGCCATTCAAACAATTCATGTCTCATAAGTGATTTTGATTACTAGAGGGGACTTTTAAAATTCAATTTAAGATTTGGCCATGAGACCTTAATGCCAATGAAATGTAATTTTTAATTCTCGGAGGTCACAATATTGAAGATATGTAAGTTTGATCTATTAGAGAAAACTATAAACTGTTGTTATACCTGTGTCACCAACTGTAGTTAAATCAATTTCTACTGTATTGCAATCTGTAAGTGTTTGTATAGCATTAGGAGGAAAATCCTATAAAGGACAGTAACCAGCAGCTTTAAACCAAATTCAAGTATTCCATTTTTAATCTGGCAATGCTACTTACCACAAAATAATTGTTGTGCTTCCATTGAATTACTTCCTTGACTTTCAGTGAACAGACCTGCAGATTCTCGTAATCAGTATTTGTTAGTTTTAGGTGAAAAGTCAAATATGTCCCAAGGAAAGTATGGAAGAATTGCTACTAATTTTGCCTCCTCCCCTACAAACCTTTTACAAAGCCTGGTTAGGCTTTTGTATTGCTGGTCATGGTGGTATTAGCTTAGACTCTCAGAATTCCTGAGCGTCAGAGCTAATACCACCATGACCGGCAATAAAAAAGTCTAAAGTGGCTTCATAATAAGGGGAGGGGTTGTGGTGTTTAATAGCCAGTCACATTCATGTGCCTGGTGTTTGTTTTACTCAGATGATCTACACATGTGGAATCTGCACAGAACACTGCATACTGTGCTCAAGCATAGGCTTCTTTAGGGAGCAATGTCTCGGGTTAGTTTTGTATACTATCCCCCTGTTTTACGAAGTCGCACTAAATCTCTATGGGCTTCGGGGCCGTTAACGCAGTGCAGCCGCTAGCACGGCTTCGTATAACAGGCCCTATGTGAAGTAAGCAAATGTCTACTGAATGTCCCCAAAACAAAAACTCTTCTCTTTCCATGGAAAGATGGCATATCACTATGTTCTCAAATTTGTATTGATAAAACTCCACTCAAAATGGTCTCATCAGTAAAAATATTAAGAGTCATAATTGATCAAAAAATTGAATTATCACGACCAAATCAACGCTGTGGTCAAAACCCGTTTTTTCAAATTACGAATGATCCGCTCTCTGGTAAACTGTCTGGATCGCACATCCCTTAACATCCTGGGAAAAGGATATATATTTGTTATATCATTTGATGGAATTAAGTGCTGTGCATTTTGTACATTGTTTGATAATATGTTCTACTTGTTAGTTTTTAAAAATGAATAAAGATATGGAAAAAAACTAGATTACTGCAATTCTTTATACAAGGATATTTTACTGAAAGAGCTCCAACGCTTTCAAATAATACAAAATACCATTATCAAGATCATCACTAATTCCAGAAAATTTGATCACGTCACCCCCCTCTTCTGAAAAAAGCCCACTGGTTATCAACTGCACACATAATTACATATAAAATAGCACTTATAACGTTCAAAGTTCAAATTACAAATGCCCCTAGTTTCATTGACAAACTTCTCCCACCATGTAGAAACCCTTCAATGGATGCCCCAATATCAAGTTTCTCCCAAATAATGCCCCTCCAACCAAAACCCCTCACCCAAATGACACCCTTTATTGTAGAACGCTCCATGAAAGTCCCCCCACAAGCACTTAACAGAAGTGACTTCTCCCTTACCCCCCCCCCACTCATGGGAATCATTGAACCATGTCTGTGTTTTATAGTGCTGCTGTCCCCGTCCCCATCCCCACCCACTGGGTACGAGGGGAGACTTTTTTGATACTTCTCTGTGATAGCAACAACATCTAAGACAGCTTCTATCATTAGTTAAATTATGAGCATTCGTGCTCATTGCTCTCCAGCAACATTTTACTGTTAGCTTCTGTATAGTGTTTTGCCTACTCTCTGTTGATAATGGTGTCAGCTTTACCTTCCCTGCTGTTGTTGTATTTTTGCTTTTTTTTTGGGGGGGGGGCGGTGACTTTTTGATTCCACCTGCTTCCCTTTGTTACCCCACACCAAATTAGGCCCATTTGATTTTTTTAAAAAGCAAACTCATTTTGTTTTCTAATTAAAAATGGAAACTATTGCAAATCCATCAAATATGACCATTTTCAATTATTATTTAAAGCCACAAAATATTCATATAAGATTGCAGTTTCCAAATTTTGCTAATAGACTTGATTTCAGACCAGTATACTTGATATTCCAAGACATCCATAGAACATAACATAAATATTTATAGCCTGCAATACCTTCCAAACTGCTAATAAAAAATTATATTGTACAATACATAAATGTAGCATTTTTTTTTTTTTTTTAAATATCTAATACCTTCTTGTCTGAATTACCTGAAGTGTTAGATCTTTTTCAACCATTACCTGGGAATCTTTAAAGTCTAAATTTGTTTGAACAGCAGAGACATGGACTATTGAGAAATGGATTCTATAGTTTGAAAAAGGAGTAAGTATTCATTATAAAGACCATATATTTAGTTCACCACTATAAGTCATCAATGCAACTTTGCAAACCACAATGGTTTCATATTCAAGAGAATACCCTTAATGTGTCTGAGAATGGGCAATATGATATTTTTATTACATTGTTGTAGTGACCTAATGGAAAGAACAGTAGACTGGTTTTCACTGTAGTGACCTTTCAGGAATCAATTGCAGGACTACAAATGTGCACAGAAGTTGAGAAGAATCATTACGCTCATGTTTCTCATTGTTCACTTAATATCTACTCTTTAACGAAACTGCAGTAAAAAGTGGCCTTAGTGTATCCTTATGTAGATCACTCTCACGAGTTAAGACCATTTTTTCCTGAATGGGTAAAATGGCCTTTTTTTTCCTTATTTTTTTTTAAATTAGCTTCTGACAAAATCCCTCACATTAGAATCCTGTCCCTGTCTGCCTAAAAAAAAAAAAAAAATGTCCTGAAGAGGAAGACAATTTCAATTCTTCACATGAGTCATCTCTACTACAGCACCTTGGCCTTTACTAGAAACTTAGGTGTTGCATGACTCACTTTGCTTGATTTTCTAGTACACTTTGAGGATATAATCCTATTCATTCCATTTAAACTTTCTCATTTTATTCTTCAAATTATCTTGGAATTTAACTATATTCTCAAGCAAAGCTTTATATTGTTTATCAAAGTTCTCAAGTCTTTCAATGCAACATTCAATTTCTCTTTTTGCTGGTTTATTAACAAACTACTCCTTTCAATGATCAACATTTATTTATTTTAGTGTTTATATACCACTTATAGCCTAAGTACTCATGCACCTTTTTCCTACCTGTCCCAGTGAGGTCACACTATCTAATGTACCTAGGGCAATAGGGGATTAAGTGACTTGCCCAGGGTCACAAGGAGCAGCATGAATTTTGAACTCACATCCTCAGGGTGCTGAGACTGTAGCTCTAACCACTGCACCATACACTCCCCACATCAAATCTAGTGAACATTTATTAAGGATCCCATGCCATTTATCAATAAATTCTGTATCATCTTTAAATATTTGTGTTTGCTTAAGCATTCGCAAACCTCTAAGGATTCATTAGACTTTACAATACTTTACAAAGATTATAATGTTGAGATTAATATTAGTGGTATACTTATATAGATTCAAAATATCTGACCATGCTATTGAACTTGGTGTGCTTGATACTAAATTTTCAATTTGAGAAGGAACATTCAACGAATTACCTTCATGTTCACAGGAAAAGATGTAAATTGACTTCCACATACTTCTAGTCATCCTATCAAACAGTATATTGTGGCTACTGCCAGTGTGTCCTCCTGAACCCTCACTAGCAGGCCACCATGTTTTCCACAAACATGAGTAGAGACAAGTCAGAGTTCATCAAAGTTTTATTTTTATTATTGTCAGGATGCACCATTAGTCAATCAACATTGCACACCAGGATTCCTCTCATTTTTACCCTGGGTTATCTCAGTTCTAAACAAAAACATGCTTCATTTAAATTCAAAAAGAAAAAAAAAAACACTTCAGCAATTAGTCTAAACCACAACTTCCACAATTCCCTTCATTCACCTTCTTTGGTTTAGGCACTTGTGCCGTTTCAATGATTAGCTCAGACTACAATCCTCACAATGCCCTTCATTCATCTTCTTGAGTTAAGGCAGTTGTGCAGTTAATTAGCCAGAGGTATCAAATTCCACTGGGTCCCAGGTGGTTGCCTTGGGATTGAAAACATATAGGTGGTATCAGAAGATCAGAATCTGGAAGCTGTGTCCACTCCTGTACATGGAGACAGCATATCCTTTCACAGATAAGTTGGGCTATTTTGTCCTCCTCACACACTTGAAATGGGGCTTCCCCATAATTAAACTGTAGTATTGCCAAGTTACCCCTAAAATTAGGATTAATAACCCCAGCTCCCACCTGCAATAAGTGCCACAAGGCTAAACTTGATTGGGGTGCTACCCTCAAATAGCATCCCAGAGGAGGAGCAACCTGCAGGTCTGTGAACACAAGTCCCTGACCCCTCCCTGGGATCTCACAGGACTTGGAAGCAAACAAGTCATAGCCTGCTGGCCTATGATATACCTGTGAGGGACTCTGGGTTTGAAGAAAAGACGAGTGAAGTAAAGATACCTTTTCCTAGGCCTCCAGCCTTCCCCTCTGCCCTTCCTCATATCCCCACCATAATTTTTGCCTCTTCCAGGAAGGGGTCCAGATCTGGTCCCCAGCACCATCTTTTCTGGTGCCCCTCAGAAATTACACCTCTCCTGTTCCCCCCCCCCCCCAAGAGTTGTACCAGAGTTGATCATATAAACCTGACCAATCTCTCCCCAACACTAAGAGGTATGGGGTAATCCTTCATATAAAACTTTAAAAGTCAAAGAATCTTGGAAGCAACATCTGTATTAAACATGCAACCAATGTAGTTAAACCAATAATGGTGTTACATAAAAGCCTAGCAGCAGAGTTTTGCAATGTTTGGAGACAATGAAGTGATGATGCTAAAGTGCCACAGTACAAAGAATTACAATAATTGATTCTAGAGATTATAAAAACATGTAGAAGAGTATGAACTGCTGAGAAATCAAGAACAGAGCTGATTGAACAAATGTGATGAAGCCAAAAATAGCCTTTCTTCAGAATCAGAGAAATTTGACCTTCAAAGGATAATGAGGAGTCAAAAATTACTCTAAGATACCAAAATAAATGAACTGGCTTTATATCAATTCCTAGATCAAACTGTACTCATGGAGAAGGAAGCATACCAGTTATCCAGTAGGCAGTGGATTTAAAAGGATTTAGAACTAATCCATGAAATGGCAACCAACTGGCAATATCATTTAAGCAGGCCTGCAGGGTGCTAAGTCTAATTTTCCTGGTTGAGGTGGAAGTGAAAAGATTAACAAAATATCAGCATAAATAAATGATTTCATATTGTGAGGAGACAATACGAAACAATATGCAACCTTTGTTGTTGCTTCATTAGCAGATGCCTGCCTATTGACTTCTAAACAAGTTTAATAAAAACTTTTTTTGGGGAAAACTCCACTGCAAGAGTGGAGAACTGCTTGTCTTATTGACTATAATGAGCCAGAATGATCTGAATAATTTTCACTTTGAAAATGAACCGATGAACATTTGATGAACTGAAAATGTTTGCCATGCACCTACTTAATTTACAGATGTATTGGAATAAAATACTTCATCAACACCTTGTTCAATTAGTTACAAGCCTTCTCTAAAAACTGTCAGCTTGTATTTTATAATTATATGGTATCTCTTTCTAGCAAAATTGCATGGGATAAACAGAGGATCAAAACAGAATAATGACTTTTACACTTCAAAAAGGCAGAGGGGTGTAATCAGCATGGAGCAGCAGGTACAATTCTAGCCACCTTACTGATCAGATTAGATCAGTGGTCTCAAACCCAAACCCTTTGCAGGGCCACATTTTGGATTTGTAGGTACTTGAAGGGCCTCTGAAAAAATAGTTCATGTGTTATTAAAGAATTGACAATTTTGCATGAGGTAAAACTCTTTATAGTTTATAAATCTTTCCTTTTGGCTAAGTCTTAATAATAATATTGTCATTTATAGCTAAAGAGACATATGATCAAGAAACTGTTTTATTTTACTTTTGTGATTATGATAGACATACTGAGGGCCTCAAAATAGTACCTGGCGGGCCGCATGTGGCCCCCGGGCCGCGTGTTTGAGACCACTGGATTAGATGGACATACTAGTCTTTATCTGACTTCATTTACTATGAGGGATATTTTTGATAGGACATTTAAGTCCGATTCAGGACGTCCAAGTTCAACATCTAAAAAAAAAAAAAAAAGGTCTATAATGGAAAAAATGTCCAGAAAGATAGGATCATTTTGAAAATGAACTAAATAAACATGTATAAGATCACCCTATAAGATACTTTCTCCTGGCCGTCCAAGAGTATCAATTATATCATCTCTAAAACATCTAAGTGAAACGTCAGAGAACATAATAACATAAGAATAGCCTTACTGGGTCAGACCAATGATCTCTCTAGCCCAGTAGCCCGTCTTCATGGTGGCCAATCCAGGTCACAAGTACCTGGCAAAAATCCAAATAGTTTCAGTTCTAGTGGAGCTATGCCTCCATTATAGGAGACACCTCTTTGAATATAATCAGTGGAGGCCTCCCCGCAGTGTCTACCTGAGGGCCTGGCACTTGATCAGGAGCACCCTCCAGAGGTTAGTGTCAGCCAATGGCCTCCACTATCTAAGGCCTAGACACATCCTGTGCTCTTTGGGGCCTCAGGACTATCAAGAGACCTACATACCACCTATGGCCTCCTAATATGAGGGAACCCAATGATGTTGGCCCCCACTAGTCCCCCCAAACATCCCTGATAGCAGCCCATCACTATTTGTCTAAGGCCATGTGTGGAGCATTGAACATGTCTCAAGTAACAATCATATATGTGAAGAAGGCCCATCACCTGACCCCATTATTCACCAACTTGTATTTTGCAGGCACTTTGGAATCCACAAGGATCTTGAGTCCTTGACGTACCAGTATAGGCGGGTGTGGAGGGAGAACACGGGCCTCATCCAGCATCTAAGATGGCACCTCATGCCCTAACTCTAACCCTAACCCCCCCCCCAACACACAGTAACCCTACAACTTCCCTAGTCCCACATCATGTCCTAGATGTGATGTACTCACCACTTCTCTGCACCTGCTACTTCCAAGACCTCAACCAATGGATTCAAAGAAGCGTGGGATGAACACAGAGGATCTAGAATCAGAAAATAATAGTAAATATTGAAGAACTAAGGGCAGTGCTGGGCAGACTTGCATGGTATGTGTCTGTATATGGCCTTTTGGTTGAGGATGGGCTGGGGAGGGCTTCAATGGCTGGGAGGGTGTGGATGGGTTGGAGTTAGCTTTGACGGAGACTTCAGCAGTTGGAGCCCAAACACAGTACCGGGTAGAGCTTTGGATTCTTGCCCAGAAATAACTAAGGAGAAAATTAAACAAAACAAAACAAAACATTTTTTAAAATTGAATCAAGTTGGGCAGACTGGATGGACCATTCGGGTCTTTATCTGCCGTCATCTACTATGTTACTATATTAGGAATAGTTCAGTCTTGGATATGTTTAGCTTCAGGTGGCATAACTATGTCAGTCCTCCAACTCTTCCTATGGCAGCGTGTTTGGGATTTTTTTTCTGCTTAGTTCTGAACTGTAATTGAATCATGCCTTAGGATGGATAGAGTAAATAGATAGTGAATTTCAGAATAGTAGCAAGCAGGTGCTGTGAATAATATAACGATAGCAAAGCAATGTGTTCATGGCATCATGGAAGATGACAGCAGATAAAGACATATGGGCTCATTCACTCTGCCCAATTGTTCCCTTCTGTTCAAACTAACAATATTTTCCTACTGTCAATTGCCTAGATATGACCACCTGCATGCTATTACTCCTTATTTAAGAAAGTAATGAGAACAAACTTTTCAATGGGATGTCACATTTCATTTCAAAATTTTAGATACACATCTGCATTCCCTATTATTTACCATTTGCATATATTGTGGTTTCCATGTTAGATCACTTCTATATGTGGAAATGAGGGACAGTAAACTGTAAATGACATCTTTCTTTTAGACAAAACACTCATCTCTTTCTCACAGCCTGTGCAGATGTTCATAATGTATGATCAGTTCAATGCAAAGGTGTCAGCTACTACATAGCTGTTGAACTTTGGGGTTTTTTTTCTATTTCTTATGGAAACTGTTTTTCCCCCCACAACAGAAATGAGTCCCTATTTTCTTTTCATTTTTTCCTGTTGATTCTTAGGAACATATATTAATGAGATATGAACATGTGTTTTTTTACTTCTTGCCCCTCAATTGAGTTGAAATTGCAATAGATGTGTGATCCTGGAACTTCCACTACCTGAATACAGATATTGGTGATGCCAATAAAATGAATGCATCTCTGAAAAGTGACAGGAAGGGACATTCATACTGTAATGCATATCACAGTCTTGGCATCTTCTCTAAGGTTCATGTTACAGGTGAAAATAATGATTGTTCCTGCCTTGCGCACCCTGAGGCTGTGGACTTGATCCCAGTGCTGCTCCATGTGACTTTGGGCAAGTCACTTAACCTTTCATTGCCCTAGGTACAGTGATGTGTGGTCAGGGCCTTCAGGGGATTCACCTACCCCCTAAAGGCTCAGCCAATCAAATTCAGATCAGTACTGTCAGGGCCTTCAGGGGGTTCGGAGAATCCCCAGCCCGAGCCCTGCTTTATTTTTTGTTTGTTTACTTTTTGTTTGATACAGTTTGACTAGTTGAGCAATAGAGGAATCAAACTGCATCAAGCAAAAAGTAAACAAACAAATTAGAGCTCTAGAGCTGAGGATTCACTGAATCCCCTGAAAGCCCTCAATGCACACCACTGCCTAGGTAGCATATTTAGATTTGTGAGCCCACTGGGACAGATAGGGAAAATGTTTAGAGTACCTAACTATTCAATCTAAATTGCCTTGGGTGAATTTTGTTATAAAAAGGTAGTTAATAAATCCCCCCCCCCAAAAAAAAAAAAAATAAACATGGCACAAAGATATGATTTGGATGACAATCTTTCCACTCTTTTGCTATTCACCGACTGAGCCCCCAAAATAGTACCATGTAAAGGATAATTCTATAACAGAGAACCCACATTTATAGAACTGGAGTACACAAGTGCACAGAATATTGTCACATTTGCAGGTAAGTGTACACCTGTGACCATAAGTGGCAGCAATATACCTAACACATGCCATAGGGGCATTTATACTAAGCTGTGTTAAGGGCTAATGAAGGCATAACACAACTTAAAATGTTGTACCTCTGTGCAAATCATTTGCATGCAAACTTGATAGTGCATCAGTCACTGGTGAAAAATCGGCCAACAGTGATCGAGTCGGTATCTTTAGTGTATCTAGCCCATGGTAAAGCAGATGTGCTAGCTAAGTGCAGGAATGTCCAGACTCCACTCCTTGACACACCCCTAATTCAAGTTCAAGTTTCAAGTTAAATAAGGATTTGATTGATCGCCTAATCAGAATTCTAAGCGATGTACATATTACTAAAATTACAAAATTTAGGGAAAGACTAATGACTAACATTACAGACCCATGAAACACAAGGAATGGAAGGGGAAGGAAATACAAATTGTTTGATAGTAAGTAAGACGTTCAAGGGAAAAACAAGAGGAAAGGAAAAATCAGTATACTTCAAAGAAGCTATACAGTGAAGTTAAAATCTGGCCACAAAACTGGCTTACTAATTATTAAATGCATCCATAAAAAGAAAGCTTTTTAATTTGGTCTTAAATTTATCCAATTTGCATTCTTCCCTTAAATAAATAGGAAGTGAGTTCCATGTTTGAGGGGCTGTGACTGAAAAAATGAATTGCCGTCGTGTATTAATAATTTTTAGTTAAGGAATCATCAATAAATATTATTCATTTGATCTCAATAATCTATTTGAGGTGTAGGGAATCAGTAATTTATAAATAAAAGCAGGAGTTTTATAAAGTAAGGAGTAATTCCCTCCTGCTTCCAACTTAAAAGGTACAAGGGGGGTTGAGGGGGGCTTCCGGTGGCAGGAGGGAGTGAGCATCCCTCCTGCCTTTTGTTTTGGGTTTAGGGGAACAGTGGCTCAGGGTGCCTGGCTCAAGGGAAGGGGGCACATTTGTCAGGGGTCATTGGGGAGGGCTGTCATCAGCGGTGGGGGACTTTTTCCATTTTTTTAATGATACAGATATTTGAGTGTGCAACACATGCAAACTATATGTGCCATTGAAAAAAAAACAGGCAGTCCTGTTGGTAACACTGTTACCAACAGGTCTAGCCCAGTTGGTTTTTATGATTGCTAAAATCCCATTTGGAATAGCCAAGCAATGTTAGTGCATCAATTGCTTGGCTATTTTGCATGGATTTTTTTGCTAATTTGCATGGCCGGATTGGAAAATGGGCGATTGAGGGGAAAAACATGCAGTGGGATTTTTTTTGTGTCGGGTCGGTAACGACGATCATCGCTAAAGCTGTGAAAACAGGTTTAGCGGCAATCGCTGATTTTAGTGCATCTAGCCCCATGTGCTAACTAGCTAACACAGGATTATCATGGGAGCCCTTACCGACTACAAAAATGAGTGGTGATAAGTGTGCACAGGTATGTTTTTTGATGGCTGCACGTTCATGGCAACGTGAATGTCAAGTTTATTGGGTACTTTATCTACTGCCTATTGAAGAGTATCTGAGAAGTTTGCAGGTGAAGTGAGATAGGGCTAAAAATACGTTAGAATTGTAAAAGAGGGGTGATGTCACTAATCTCGATGGCAGGTTGAGGAGGGAGCTCTGACCTTGGCATTTCCAAACCCTCCTCTAAGTGAAGCTTAAGCGATATGGAAAGTAAATGATTTTTTAAAGAACTGTGAGAAAATATGCTGGCGAAAAAACTCCCCCGAGGAAAATCGCCCCCGGAAGGAGTGAAGGAGAGAGGTGGCCTCCAACATGGACTGGGAACTGCCCATGGGACGCCATGTGAGTCGGGGGAGAGTGTGTCAGAGGAGGAGGTAGAGCGAGCGGTTCTTCCCCGGAGGAGACATGATGATTTGGCGGTTTCGGCCATAAAGGAAGAACTTCAGCAGTGGACCTTTTCCCCTATTTACAGGTGCAAAATTATATCATGACATGTAAGGGGATGAGAAAAGAAGTTTTAAAGAAATCTGAATTTAAAAAGGGGTTGGGGAACCCAGTTGTTAAAGGATGTATATCTTGGCTATATAAAATTTTACATGATGATAAGAATATGAAAACAGTGTATATGAAAGCATGGGAAAAAAGATTTTGGAAAGGAATGATCAATTGATGAGTTGGGGGGACAATCATATCACACTTTTTCCATATAGCCAGAGCTGCTACTCTCGTGGAAAATGCTATAAAACTTTTAGTACGATGGTATATTACTCCGGCTCTAATTAGTAAATGTACTAAGGATAAAAATTATTTTTGTTAGAAAGGCTGTGGGGAAAGAGGTACATTTTATCATATGTGGTGGGATTATCAAAAGGTCCAGAAATATTGGGAGCAAGTATTTTATTATATAAGTAAGTTAATCCAGATCTCTCTAGATATGAGTGCTGAAAGAGCACTGTTGGGAACTGGAATAGAGGGTTTATCATCTGCCCAACTTAAACTTATGGACTTGGCATTTATAGCTGGTCGATTAATATTGGCTCAGCAATGGCGTACCCCAAATATATCTACTATAAGAGATATGAGAGATCGTTTAGGAGTGGTGTGTGAAAAATATAGATTATCGACCTTATTAACAAATCAGTGGGCAAAGTTTAAAGATATATGGGAGAAATATATTGAATTGGCAAAAGAAGAGTCTTAAAGAATCTAAATTGTATAGTATCCTATCCTTATGAAAAGAGAGACCGGGCCTCCTGAGGGAGTGAGGGGGAGGAGGGGGAGGGGTTGTTTTTATTGATTGTATGATAAGATGTGTTATTTATTAATTATTAAGGCTATGGATTATGTCGGGCCGTATCGAGGTAGAAGAGGATTTGTGTTTTTTCAAAGGTCCGACAGCGACAAGAGGACATCCATGGAAAATCAGGGGTGGGAAATTGCATGGCGACACCAGGAAATACTTTTTCACTGAAAGAGTGGTTGATCGCTGGAATAGACTTCCACTTCAGGTGATCGAGGCAAGCAGCGTGCCTGATTTTAAGAAGAAATGGGATCGTCACGTAGGATCTCTGCACAGAGTTAAATAGGGGAGGGTCATTGGGGTGGGCAGACTAGATGGGCCGCGGCCCTTATCTGCCGTCTTTTTCTATGTTTCTATGTAAATGTAAAATGTAATTTATGTCTTGTATTGAGATTATTGTTTTCTACACTTTTTTCTCTGTAAAATTATTAAAATAAAGAATTAAAGAAAAAGAATTGTAAAAGGGATGTAGGAGGAAAGAAACAGAAATGCAATGATCAATACAACACATAGAAAATCAGCCCTTTTATTTATTTATTTAAAATTATTTATAACCCGCCTATCCACAAACCTAAGTGGGGAACAATAATCACATACAAAATCACAATAAAAGGTACAAACAAATACAAAACAGCAAAAAAGAACTGCTCTAACTCACACCGTCACATGGCTAGCACCAAAAAAGCGCTCAAACAAGTTTTCACAACTGCAGTACATAGGAAAAATCCACTTGAGGGCGCTAAGGTCACTTTTTTTTTTTACTGCAGCTTAGCAAAAGAACCCCATAGTGCATTAATGTGAGTAGATTATGTACATGAGTGGAACATAGAGGGATATGGTTGCCAGTGGCATAGTAAGGTGGGTGCCAGGGGTAGTCTGCTCTGGGCACAATCTTCCTTGGAGCACTGGCACCCCTCTTGCTCTCCGCCCTCTCTTCCCCGCCCCCCCCCCCTCCGTCATGTGTGCCCCTTCATTCTCCCCCCTAAATTTATATCTTCGTTGTGAGCAGCCATGAACCAGCTGCTCGTATTGGCTTCGGCGCTCTCTTTGACGTCACTTCCGGGACTTGCGCCATGGAAGTGATGTCAGAGAGAGCGCTGAAGCCAATGCGAGCTGCCAGTTTGTGGCTGCTCGCACCGAACTTAAAAAAAAGTTTGGGGAAGGGGCGTGTCATGTGGCGGGGGGAAAGGGCAGGGGAGAGGCGCCGCTCATCCCTGCTACGCCACTGATGGTTGCTACTTATGCATGCCTATTACTGTAAGCTACATGTGTCCTTGCCACATTTAGGAAGGTCTGCAGCTGCTATTGCTGCATTTCTGGTTAGCATTCATGAATGATTTTACATAACTGGAAGTTGGCTGACCTCCTCAATTCCTTCTCCAAAAGGCAATCTGCCATAGACAAAATCTGGGCCCCCATTCTGAATTTTTCAGGTTAATAATTAACATTCCTGTATGCCTATATTATGATTTGATGCTCCTGCTCTTTTATAAGGAAATATTTGTGTTTCTTTCCCTTCTTTTTCCTTTAGATGGATACTGCCATTGTTTCAGACTTTTAGGGGTCCTTTTATCGAGCCGTGCTAGCGGGGTTAGCGCTTCGGACATTTCATCACGTGCTAACCCCCGCGGCCGGCTAAAAAAACTAATGCCTGCTCAATGCAGTCATTAGCGGTGAGCGCGGAAGGCAATTTTAACACGCAGTATTACGTGCGTTAAACCCCTACCGCAGCTTGATAAAAGGACCCCTTAGGTTGAGTACACCATGGGTTATACCTCCCCCCCCTCATCACTGGTTCTGAATTCCTTGATGTGATACATCTCATTGCACTAAACGCCTGTTTTTCTCTCTCCAGGTTACCTGTTTGTTAATAATAATAATAATAATAGTTTATTTTTATATATCGCCGAACCATCACTTCTTGGCGGTTTACACAATAGAAATTACAAGTAATTAAAATACAGATCCAAATAACAGTGTCTTATAAAAGAAAATAACACAATTCAGTAAAGATACTGACTAACTAAATTCGACCCTAGCTTATTTAAAGTAAAATATGCACGATACAAATTATTTATATTAAAATAAGTAAAGAACTGTAAACATTATTCCATAAAAATAATAAAAAACTGCTTATTCGGAGGTTTGATCATATGTATATCCCGTATTAATCCTAACTCATTGCTGTTGTTTTTTTTTTCCTTCTGTATTTCCAACTTTTTCAATAAAAATTTTATGAACTTAAAAACATTTGGACATCCACTTGGCTGTCAGCTTCTGCATACCAAGCTGCTCATGGATTATACACCCAACATGTTTCTTGGATATCTGTAGTGTTTCAGCAATTGTTTTAGCTGATCTTCGCCGCTCTGCCAAAATCAGGCCATGGGCATGGTCAACAATTTCAGGAGTTGACACTGTTTGAGGCCTCCCAGACCTTGCTGCATCGTCGGTTTCAAAATCCCCAGGCTGAAAGTTTGCACACCACTTCTTCACTGTGGAGTATGATGAGTATTTGTCACTCAATGTTTGCATTATACATTCATGGATTTCCTTTGGAGTTTTCTTCTGCAGGAATAGGAATTTCACAATGGCTCGGAGTTTCACACTTGAAAATTCCATACTTTTTGTTGACATGGTTCAACCAATGATCTGAAACAATGTAAAAAAACATGAATTACAATTTTGCAAATTGAAACTTTGCAAAATAAAATAATATTCTCTTTAGCTACAGTGGCAAAATAATGCTAAAAATATAGGAAGGTGGTTGGACTGAGAACTTTTCAGCACCCCGTCCTATTTGGGTTTCTGCCATGTACTGTGATCTGAATTGGCCACTGTTGGAACAGGAGACTGGGCTAAATGGACCATTGGTCTGACCCAGTATGGTTGTTCTTATGTTCTTAGTACCCACTTAGGGAATTCATTGTTTGAATCTCTGTGGACCTTATTTCTACAGCTGTTCAACCCAGCACTCTTTTGAGAAATGTGTTAGTTGCACAGGTTGACTCTCCCAATTCTTGGTAGCATATGCAATTAACCCTTTTTTGGCATTGTTGCTCCGAAGCAACATGTATCTTCTACGGCCCTTATCTAACCCAATCCTTGGTCTTATATTCATCCTAATAACAGGGCTTGACTCGGTTATGGGAAATCTGCATCTCCAAATGCCTGGTACTTGGCACTCTTGCTCTCATTCAACATCGAGTTACATAAAGCAGCCATTTCACCATCTGCCAATTAAAGGGATAAAATAGTATTTGAGAAAATTAAGGAATATTTTGGTGGTCCACATTGTAGCCCAAATCTAATACAGTCGTCCATGGTGCTACAGATGTGACCTTTGAATGTATTTTTCCCCCCAGCTATTTAGTTTACAACTGTACTTTTAAATAAATACATCTTTTCTCATTTATCTCCCGGATATCTGCAGAGGAAGTCTGTGAGGTCTTATGGGTCATCTTTTCTGCAGGTTGTTTTAAAAGATGTCATCATCAAATGCCTCCTTCCGTCTGAAGGTTTACATTTACTGGATGCCAATTCTCCGTGCTCAACCTTTCTCTGTTTCTTTATCTCCTTGTTTCAACGTCGGGATCATTATTTTAATCGCCACCCCAGACAGCTCCCTGCTTTCCTCTATAACCTTTCCACCTAAAATGATTTCCAAGCATCTGCTTTTACAACAAGGTTTTATAAGATATTCCCTCTTCTATGACCAAAATTGATTTGTGTGCATTCAGCCCTACCTTTCTATTATTTAATGGTAAGATTTCTCGGTCAGTTCGTGCACTTGCAGCGCTGGATGAAAAAGCAATCCAGTGTCTGATCTACAAACATTTCTGGCTTTGTTTCCCTGGCTTAATGTACTCCAAGTCACGCATGGGTGATTCTACACTATTGCCATTTTGACCTCTGGAACAACAACAACAAAAAAAAATTGAGTAAATAAACCCTTTCCCCCCCAAATATTGCACAGCCTAGCAGGTTAGTTTCATTGCTTTGTGCAATACAGTCTCTCTGATGTCCGTCAAAAGTACGACTATATTAATCCTGATCAAAGCATCTTTCAAAGTTTTAAACCTTGTTGTGAAAAAATGATCTCCTTTTTCTTACTTTCATATAAATCTCATTTTTATTGCAAGTTTATGAATCATCTTAGTTACATTCCTATTTTTTGGTATATGCAACCCAATGCAAGCATGTAAGCCATGGGGTTAAATGTGCATTCTTAGGCTTTTTAACAATATGTCAGCGCTCATTGCGTCTTAGCTAGTAAAACTGCAGTTGATTAATTATATAATTTCATTGCACATATTTATGTTCTGTTGTTATGCCTTCTGGCATGCTCTCATACATTCCATTTACTTCATTCTTCTTGGAAAGAAAAGACTTATGCTTTGGTTAAAATATTTACTCTAATATATATGGTAGTAAATTGTAAAACATTAATTAACTCTCCTGTTTCTCACAACATTCAAGTGTGTTGTAGCAGATGTATCTTTTTTTTCAAATACTAAGTGCAGAAGGGACATATTTTTTATCAGTGTTAAAATGTTTTTTGTGTTTGTGTTTTTTTAGTCTGGATAAATGGACAATTTGTATAATTTGAGGATTTTAATACCCTATGATGAAGACTGTTATATACTGAGCAGCATTTTAGAAAGGACATGCAAATTGTAATTGTTGTCCAGGGGAGGATGTCTCAAATTTCATTAGTATTTTTCACAAGGATCTACTGATACAGAACCTGTTTTAAGATATACAGAGGACCATTTTTGATAGGACATCTAAGTCCAACTTTGGACGTTTCCTGCAAGATGTCCAAAGTCAGAGGCAGAGATAAGGCCATTTTTGAAACCGGCAACACCGTAAGATGTCGAAATTTTTTTTTTAATTGTCTGCTTAGACATCTTTGTCACCAGGACATCTAACTCTTAGGACGTCCAACTTTATTTGCCATTTTCAACCACAAAACTGTGTTCAAAATGTCCTAATCTAGACCATTTGGATATGGGAGAGGCCAGCATTGTAATGTACTAGCCACATAGACATACCAATAGAGCAGCGGGGCACATTAGAGGGAACTACTATGAACTTCATATAAAGGGTGCAGAAGTACATCTCACCATAACCCCCTTATAACACCCACAAAACTTACTATATTCACCTGCCAACCCAATAGCCCTTATGGATGCAAGTGGCACTTATATGGATGCAAGTGGCCCTTATGGATGCAAGTGGCACCTATATGGATGCAAGTGGCCCTTATGGATACAAGCGGCACCTATATGGTAGTATAGTAGGATTTTGGTGGGCTAACATTTTCCTCCATAAATGTAGTGGTTAGAGTGGCTTATGGGCCTGAGTCCTCCTCTCTATAGCTCACTAACCCATTGAAGTTACAGAAAGAGTGGTAGATGTGTAGAACAGTCTCCCAAAAGAGATGTGGAGACAGAGACTGTGTCTGAATTCAAGAAAGCGTGAGATAGGCACATGGGATCTCTTAGGGAGAAAAAGAGACCTCTGCTATGTGCTTACTCCATACATATATCCTTTACTTTACTGTTCATGTTGCTCCTGCTTACTCATCTCTTGCCTATACTACCTGCACTGTCCTTTCTTCCCTCTCCATAATCCTCTTATCTGAGCAGCCCTTGTGATCAAAGATATACAACTACTTGAGTTATTATAGAAACCCACTCCAGCCCATCAATTCTGTCGTGCCAAACTCTAGAAGTTTGCCCATAGAAGAATGAACCATTTGAATCAGGAGAGTTCTGTGACATGGGGGTTGTTGTTGTTGTTGTTGGTGGTGGTGGTGGGGGGGGGGTGTTGTGGAAGAGGATGTAGAATAGGGAAACTGTAAGATGTTTTCTAAGAAAAGAGTAGAAAATGCCCTCTATCTAGAGCTTCATTTTTCAGTGGGAGGGAGGGAAGAACACAGATACCCTGAAGGATGCTGAATGTTACTGCAGAAAGGAAGAAGAGAAGGAAGAAATGTTCCCTGCCCATTTACTTCAGTACAGCTATCAGTGGAATTTCAAATGATATCAACTTGCATCATAATATGGGGGGAGGGGTTAGCATGTATGTCACTCTATTAATGTAACAAAATTTTAATGTGCTGATGCAAAACTCTTTGAATAATATATATTAAGCCAGTGGTCTCCAATGTGTGGCCTCAGGACCACATGTGGCCCATTACAGCCCTCACGCAATTGGCTGAAATGCTGTTCAAATCCTATAAATGTGTTAATTTCAATTTTGCCCACCTGATATAGTAATGGCAAACAATCTCTTAACTGTTACTCAGGGGTCTCATTTATGGAATTTGCTACAGATTATAATCCAAATTCTAGTGAGTTTTAAAAATATATCATTGAAGTGATATAGAACCAAAATCCCAAAAATCCCAAATAAATTATTATTAATTTGTAATAAGCAGGTCAGGCAGTATACAAAATTATTACACTTCCCCCTCTGTATTTGTGGTTTCCTTATCTATGGATTCACTTATTCACAATTTTAAACCAAATTTTTTTTCTTTTTGGGGGCTATTTTAAGCCCATTAAGCCCCCCCTTAAGCCTTACCTGGTGATCTAGTGGGTTTTCAGGGCACGAACAATCTTCCCACACTCCTGTCCCGTGCAGATCGCTAACAGGAAATGGCTCGAGAGACTACGGAAGCTCAAGGCAGCTATCTGCATGGGGCAGGAGCGTGGGAAGATCGCTCCTGCCTGAAAACACGCTAGTCCACCAGGTAAGGCTTAAGGGGGGGCTTACAGGGTTTAAAATAGCCTGATAAAAGGAAAAAAAAATTTGGTTTAAAATTCATCCTTTAGGCTTTCAGGACTTAAAATAGCTGGGGGAAGTGGGGGTTAGGGGCAGAAATGGCCCAAATATTATTCATGGTTTTTTAATATTTGCAGGCCGACTCTGTTCCTAACCACCACGAATACGGAGGGGGAAGTGTAGTATGCGTAAGCTTGAAATTATTTTGGTGGCCCTTGGAGCTTTCTCATATTCACTCTGCGGACCTTTATGCAAAGAAGGGTAGAGACCATAGAATTGAGAAAAGGCTTTGTGGACATATTATATATTTTTAGATGGGTCATATGAAAAACTTACTAACATGAGTTTTTCTCTACTGGCCTTATCATTTACTAAAGTGCAACATTTCTGTGATTTATATGATTAATGAGTCACATTTCCCTTTTATACAAGGAGGAGACACTATGGAAAAAAAAACCTGGTGGATTCATTTTTAATAACTTGCCATAACTCTACCCTCTTACTTTCCACAACATCTTATTCTGAAACTTATATACAACATTTGTGAATTTCAAGACACAGCTAAAGGCATACTACTTCTCCTTGGCTCTCTCTTCTTAATCTTCTAGGTAACCTTTATCTAAAGTTCCATCTTTGGCTTTATCTCAACTAATGTGGGCAGACCTAACTTTAGTTTTTTCCCATACCATATTGTTAATTCCTTCCCTTTCCTCAACCTTTTTTTCTTTATTGTAACTTACAACTCCATCCTTTCTTCATATTTCCTAGTTGGTTTGATTGTTATGTTCTAGAGAATGACACGGTGACGGTTTACCCGCGGCCACCGCATTTAAGCCGCGGGTCACCGCCGAAAACGGGGAAGAAAACTAGCAGTCGCTGCGGTGACGGGGACAAGGCCATTCACCGACCGCGGAAACGGTGAACAGGTTTGTCCCCGCGGGCCAATGTACCCCCTTCTAGGAACCGCTATTTACCGCCCGACGCCCGATTCACCCCCCCAGCAGGACCGGTCGCACCCCCACCCCGAACGACCGCTCGCACGCGCTCCCACCCGCACCCGCGATCGGAGCAAGAGGGAGCCCAAGCCCTCTTGCCCGGCCGACTCCCCGACGTCCGATACATCCCCCCCCCCGGCAGGACCACTCGCACCCCCACCCCGAAGGACCGCCGACTTCCCGACAATATCGGGCCAGAAGGGAGCCCAAACCCTCCTGGCCACGGCGACCCCCTAACCCCACCCCGCACTACATTACGGGCAGGAGGGATCCCAGGCCCTCCTGCCCTCGACGCAAACCCCCCTTCCCCCCCAACGACCGCCCCCCCAAGAACCTCCGACCGCCCCCCCAGCCGACCCGCGACCCCCCTGGCGACCCCCACGACCCCCCCACCCCCCTTCCCCGTACCTTTGGTAGTTGGCCGGACAGACGGGAGCCAAACCCGCCTGTCCGGCAGGCAGCCAACGAAGGAATGAGGCCGGATTGGCCCATCCATCCTAAAGCTCCGCCTACTGGTGGGGCCTAAGGCGCGTGGGCCAATCAGAATAGGCCCTGGAGCCTTAGGTCCCACCTGGGGGCGCGGCCTGAGGCACATGGGCCCAACCCGACCATGTGCCTCAGGCCGCGCCCCCAGGTGGGACCTAAGGCTCCAGGGCCTATTCTGATTGGCCCACGCGCCTTAGGCCCCACCAGTAGGCGGAGCTTTAGGATGGATGGGCCAATCCGGCCTCATTCCTTCGTTGGCTGCCTGCCGGACAGGCGGTTTTGGCTCCCGTCTGTCCGGCCAACTACCAAAGGTACGGGGAAGGGGGGTGGGGGGGTCGTGGGGGTCGCCAGGGGGGTCGCGGGTCGGCTGGGGGGGGCGGTCGTTGGGGGGAGGGGGGTTTGCGTCGAGGGCAGGAGGGCTGCAGTGCAAACATAAGCCTTTCATTAAGACAATCCTGGTTCGCTTTTCCAAGTTAAAACAATTAGAAAAATATTTCTGGAGTGCTGTAATAAATTAAAATTAATAGTGCTCAGAACCCCCAAGGTAACTTCAGGCATCATTTTGAAGCTGGGGGGGGGGCGGTCGTTGGGGGGAGGGGGGTTTGCGTCGAGGGCAGGAGGGCTGCAGTGCAAACATAAGCCTTTCATTAAGACAATCCTGGTTCGCTTTTCCAAGTTAAAACAATTAGAAAAATATTTCTGGAGTGCTGTAATAAATTAAAATTAATAGTGCTCAGAACCCCCAAGGTAACTTCAGGCATCATTTTGAAGCTGGGGGGGGGCGGTCGTTGGGGGGAGGGGGGTTTGCGTCGAGGGCAGGAGGGCCTGGGATCCCTCCTGCCCGTAATGTAGTGCGGGGTGAGGTTAGGGGGTCGCCGTGGCCAGGAGGATTTGGGCTCCCTCCTGGCCCGATATTGTTGGGGAGTCGGCGGTCCTTCGGGGGGAGGGATGTATCGGACGTCGGGGGGGGGGCATCAGGCTTTCAGGATGGGGACAGACCTTCAAGGGGGGACAGTGCAGGGAAGTCAGGGAATTTATATTAATTAATTTTTTCTCTGCGTGTTTTGTTTTTGTATAGTTATTAACTAATATTTAACTAAGTTTTAAAGTTTTAAAGAATGTTTCCTTTATACGTAAATAAAGAAAAGTGAATGGGATTGCAGTGGCGGTGACGGGGCGGTGAATGGGGTGGCAGTGGCGGTGACGGGGCGGTGAAGAGGATGGTGAGACGGGGACGGGGCGGTGACGGGGATGGTGAGACGGGGACGGGGCGGTGACGGGGATGGTGAGACGGGGACGGGGCGGTGACGGGGACCAATTTTTTCACCGTGTCATTCTCTATTATGTTCCCTACCCTATTTAATTTTTATATATTTACTTATTTTAAACTTTTATTGCAAATTGCTTAGATTGACCCTTGTTTTTATATAAATAAATTGAACTTGAACATATTAATGCAAAAATTAGCCATCCTCTATAAAAAAAAACATAAGCGCATATGCGCACTTACAACTCCGTGTTCCCTGACAGCGTGATGTGTGCCTCCATGCCGAATTCAATTTCAAGCACGTGGGGTGGCTTGTGGCGGCTTGCGGTATGTGCAGTGATTTGAGCGGCAGTGGCGGTTTGAATGCTGCGCTGCCACTGCCGGGACACTTCTTCTCACCCCTGGACCAGCAAACGCAGCAGCCGTGGGGGTATTTGCTAGGCTGGCCCACTTTGATAATGCGAAGTGGGCCGGCCTAGCAAAAGCCCCGAGGCTGCCCGGGCTACCGGATGCTGGACAGGGGGAGCAGGGAAATGAGTAGGCCTACTTCTGGACAGGGGGATGGAAAAGGAAGGGAAAAGGAAGGGAAAAGGCCTACTGCTGGATAGGGGGAGCAGGGAAGAGGTGCTGCTGGACAGGGGGGAGGTAAAAGGAAGGGAGAAGGCCTACTGCTGGACAGGAGGAGCAGGGAAGAGGTTCTGCTAGACAGGGGGAGGTTAAACAAAGGGAGAAGGGCTGCTGCTGGACAGGGGGAGCCTGGAAGGGGTGCTGCTGGACACAGGGAGCAGGCAAGGGGTGGTGGTGGACAGCCGAGGAAAGAGAGAGACAGAAAGAAAGACAGACAGACAGCGGCTAAGGAGAGAGAGAGAGACAGAAAGAAAGGAAGACAGACAGAAAGCGCCCAAGGAGAAAGAAAGAAAGACACACACATATCTATTCTAGCATCCGTTAATGTAACGGGCTTAAAGACTAGTCTTATTATAGAAAGCTTGGGACAAGTACATTAGACGTTTAAGGGAGAAGAGGGGTTAGACAGACTAGATAGGCCATATGGTTTTTATCTGCCTTCCTTTTTTTTCTCTGCTTCTATGATAATCTCATATACAATTACTCGCCCAGAGAGCAACAAAAAAACAGTATAATAGAGCAAAAATATACTCAACTGATGGTCATTTTTCTTTTCTGCTGCTGTGTTATCATTTTGTAAGCGTATGTTTCTAGTTTAACATTTAAAAAGATGCTATTAAGCTCCATTATCAGACACATTTGCTAAAAAAAAAGAAATACAAAAGGCTCTATAATTGAAGTACAGCTTTGATACGCTGTATTTAATAGAATGTAAAACTGCTGTTCCCTTTCAATGGGGATGATTTATACACATTAGCAGTAATGCAGTGTCTCCTCAGTATTCTCTTAACGTCACATTTTCCTTTCTATGGTTTATTTGGAAACTGTAATGTCATATATAAACATAGTTACAGGTTTTTATCACCAATTTGCAACCTATTGTATGTTCTTTCAACTTTATTTAGAGTCTAAAAATGTAGAAACTGAACTGGAAATTCATTGTTAGTAGGAAGTATTAAAAAAAGAAAAGCTACTATTATCATTATATTTAGAGTGCTACCCGACATACGTAGCACTGTACAGAGTCAGAAAGGAGACAGTCCCTGCTTGAGTGAGCTTACAATCTAAACAATCAGGATAGACAAACAAGATGCTGGGGTAGGGGTTACAGTTAGAGGGGATGGTTAAATTGCTGGCTACGGTGGTGAGCAGAGGTGTTTGCTCAGTGGACATGGAAGGCTGCATCAGAAAGGTGGGTATTCTAATCATTCATGTGGAATATAGAAAACATGGAGTGGCATAATAATAATAAAAATGTCTAAGTCCATTTTGATCCTAGGGTGTTAGTCACCCAAAGTCGGCAGCGTCTAAAGTCTATTATTGAAAAATATGTCCAACATATATATATATATATTTTTCCGAAAATCGTCTACTTATACGTCCAGCCATTTTATCATCCAGACCAAGTCATCTATCTTTATACCACATTGTTGTCCAAAAGACTGTCCAAGTCCCAAACGCGCAGAACAAGACCTTTTGGACATGGGAGGGGCCAGAAAAGTGATGGACTGGACACCCAGACATGGCAACAGAGCAGTGGGGATCTTACAGGGCACTGCTGTGAACTTCATAAAAATGGTGCCACATAAACATCTCACCACAGCTCCCTTGCAGGTCATGGTGAGCCCCCAAAACCCACTATACCCATCTGTCTACAATCCCAATAGCCCTTATGGCTGCAGGTGCCACCTATATTGCAGTACAGTAAGGATTGGTGGGCTCATATTTTCCACCATGAATGCAGTGGTTAGAGTAGCATATGGGCCTGGATTATCCTCTCTATGGTTCACTAGCCCACCTCCCAGACTACTTAAGCCACCTCTGTGCAGCTCTACTAGGCTTTCCTATGCCAGGTGCTGATATTCTGGAGGCAGGTATGTATGGTTTTATTCTGATTTTTATAGTATTGGGGGGAGGGCAGTGATCACTGGGGTAGTGTGTAGGCATCTGCGCTTTGTGTTTTCAGTGGTTATCTGGTTACTTTGGATAACTTCTGGACATTTAGACCTGTTTTTAGATTGCCTAAGTCACAACATATAAGTTCCGTCTAGGAAGTCTCGTTAAACTTTCAATTATCCCTGTAGGACGACTAAGTCTAGGTTGGCCCACATCCCATCCACCTCCTGCCCTAACCACTCCTTCAAAAATGTCCCTTTGAGCTCTGGACACACAGGTGCATTCAGAGGCCTAAAAAGTCTCTGGATACGCCTAAAAACCTACTTCGATTATCAGCACTTGGATGACCTATCTTTTAGGTTGTCCAAGTGCCAATTTGGAGGGGTTTTTAGACGTATATATGTTTTGATTCTGAACCCCATACAGTTTGACATTTAAAAGAAGCTATACAGTAATTGGCAGCCAATAATGGGCTGATTTCATATATGGCGCCTAGTGGAGTCTATCTCCTGGTGTGGTTGTCAATCAATCACTAGGTGCTGTTAATTTATTGAATTAATTCATTTTCTATCCTGTTTTTCCCAAAGAGCAAAGAACTGTTACAGGTTAAACATACATAAAATACAGTTAGGTTACAATTTGCCATAATTATAGTACAAGTTTATGATACAAGTTTTTATCCTAACTTGATACATACTAGGGATCTAATACTAATATACATAATATACAGTTTATAGGCTACAATTTGCCTTAGTTAACTTTACAGTGCAAGTTTTTTCAATAGAAGTAATTATTATAACTTGACACACACTAGGGATCTAATACCAAAATATATAATGTACAATTTACAGATTAAATTTTCCAATTACCGTGGAAGAATTTTCAAATAAAATTTTTATCCTAATGCAACACATGCCAAGAATCTAGTACCAATATACTGTACATTTCTTTGTAATCCACTGCTCATGGACAGGGCGGTTAGGTGAAAAGGTATGCTTTTATTGCTTTCCTAAAGTTGAGGAGTCCTTCAAGAGATCTGATCCGCGGGGGTAGTTGATTCCAGTAGCTTGGTGTGAAGTGGGAGTAGGAACGTTGTTTGACGGTTTGCAATTGTAGGGCATGGCCAGGGGGCGTTTTGAGACATAATTTATCCTAGGAGCAGAGGGGCCTGTTCGGCACATACGGAGGAAGCTAGACCATCACATAGCACAGCATCATGTTCTGCAAGGATTTGAATGCTTCCATCAGGCCCTTGAAGAAACAGTGTCTGGCTTGGGCAGCCAATTAGCCAATGATAGAGCCTGAGAGACAGAGTCATGGGTACAGAGGTTTTTAGAAGTCTGATTGTCACATTTTATACATGCTGGAGACACTGTACGTTCTTTGCCGTTAGACTGTTAAATACAGAATCGCTTAGATGTCAGTAGGTATCCTAGTGTTAGACACCGGTATATTAGGCCAGGGTTTTCCTGGCCTAATTTACCAGTATCTAAGTCTTACCACACCTATTCTCTACCCCTAATCATGCCTACTTTTCAGGTAGGCCTCGTTAGGCTCCATAGGATGCCTTGAGTTAGGCATTAGTAGGTGCCAATGCTGAATTCCGCGTGGAACTTTAGCTAAAGTTAATGTTTTTAAATTGACTTTTAATGTCATTTTCAATTAAAATGCCAATTAAAGTCAATTAAAGTCAATTAACAAATTTGGAGTTGTGCATGGAATTTGGATAGGTGCCACTAGGTGCCACCCATGCAGTCGCTTAGCAGCGCCTAACCTAAGCACCATTTAAAAAAAAACTTACCCCCCTCTTCTACAAAGCTGCGCTAGTGACTGCCGTGCGGTAACAGCCCCGAAGCCCATAGAGATTTAAAGGGCTTCAGGGCTGTTGCCGTGCGGCAACCGCTAGTGCGACTTTGTAGAAGAGGGGGTTATTTTTTATTGATTTAACAAATAAGTACAAGCTACAAGTAACTCAGTGCTTACTTTCCACATTCAATATTCTGTTAGAAATATTAAACAAAAGATAAAGTAACGAAATGCAAGCTCTTCCTCAGTCCATTATAAAGGTAGGAGAGGAGAATTAGAAAACAAAGGAGATACATTAATAGATATCATTTCAAAGAAATTGGCTTTTAAACAGAATAACCTCAGCTTAATTCTAGCATTTCAGCTTCATGTAGCACCAACAGTTAACTTCTTGAATTCTAAAAAGGACCTCAAATGTTCAGGTAGGAAGAAAACATATCTCAAACCTGACTACTTAATCACACATTTACATGGATATGCTAACGAAAAGGTAGCTCCTAATTTTGTTGTTTCTTCTCTCATAATTAGAATTCTCTCCTTCTCTCCTGTGTTGACTTAGGGCTCCTTTTACTAAGCTGCGTTAGGGCATTAACGCGCTGAATAGCGCGCACGCTAGACCTTAATGCCAGCATTGAGCTGGCGTTAGTTCTAGCCATGTAGTGCACGGTAATATCCTGTGTGCGCTAAAAACGCTAGCGCACCTTCGTAAAAGGAGCCCTTAGTCACATCCTCTGTCTACAAAAAGGAGTTCCCCTATTTTTAAAGTACTTCCTCATAATAGATCTCAAGTCTTGCTCAAACACAAAATTGACAATAAGAGTCACCCGATCCATTACTTCAGAAAGAGAATCTTTAAGGATAGCTGTAAATTATTTTCTTGTTGAATATGATCAATAGTTCCAGTATTATTTGCTAATTGATCTCCTGTTTTAATCTCTTTGTCCTTATTAACTAGTAGATAATAAACCTTATTTATAGGTAGAACACTTCATGAGGAAACTTCAACATTTCAAAAACAAACTTTTTAAACACTTCCACTGGAGACATACCCCAAATATTTGGACAATTCAACACTCTCAAGTTCAATTGCCTATTGAAGTTTTCTATTAGTTCAATTTTCTATGAAATAATTTTCTGATCTTTTATCATTGTACAAACCGTCTCTTTCAAGTTAGTAGTTTCTATATTTATTTTCTCCATACAATCTTGGCAAACTCGAAAGAGAGAGAACAAACTTTTGAGACAAGTACTTCCATATCTTGTGCAGTTTTCCCCACTATTGTATCAAACTTCCTTATGGCCTCAAGAAGTGTTCCCAGAGTCACTGCAGGTTCCAACATTGAATTTCCAGCTCCTTCGATGTTATCCTCACTATGCAGCTCCTTCGGGAATGAAGCTTTGCCCAGATCAAATTCTGGGATTTCTTCTCCTGATCTCCCGGAATTCGACTCAGAGTCTCATGTTCCCGCTGGGCAGGGTGGTACATTTGCTAAAGGAGGCGAAAGAGAGATATCATGTTCTTGGGAGCCGAACACTCCTTTGTTTGGCTCCAATGCAGAATCCAGCCTCTGATCCTCCAGCCGAAGATGGGCAGTGGCATGTCAATCCAGTATCTGAGAAATCATAGGTTGAATCAGTGAGGACAACAAAGCTGATGTTAAACCAGCTCTCATTCCTTTTGGAGTGTGGCATTTACAAGAATTTCTGAAAAAGAAAAACTCAAAAAGAAGAAACAGGTAAGTCACTCAGGAAAATAATTGCTGGAGCACAAAAATACCGCCAGAGTCTGTTCGCCACCTTGACTCCTCCTCTGAACCTAAACACCATTTATAGAATTCTCCCCTAAGTGTATAACTTCTCTATAAGGACAATTCTATACCAGGGTGTTTCAGAGAACTCAATCATATAAAGGACAGTAGACACTACTTTTCTTTATAGAACACTAGCAATCAGATATATATGTGCAAATATGCTCCCCCTTTTACATAATCATAGTGTGGTATTTAGCAGCAGCTGGGGCGGTAACAGCTTCAACGCTCATAGGAATTCTATGAGCATTGGAGCTGTTATCGCCATGGTTATCGCTAAAAACTGCTCTACAGTTTTGTAAAAGGGGGATGATTAGGAACACCAGCCTTATAGCTAAAGCCAGTGATGCATACATATCTTTTAACATTCTCATTCACGAGATCCTTCATGGTTTGGTAAAATGTGCTGTTGTAAGCAGAAGTAAGAACTCTGCCTGCATGTTCTTCATTAGAAAAAACAAAGAAGGCAACCAAGTCACATCAGGGTTTGCGTGGGGGAAGCCCACAGTGCCAAACCTGTCTCACAACTTATAAGCCAAATACAGTGTAACAAGTCAAAAGAGCATGACACACTGTATAATGTTTGTAGGGCGCTCTCAGTGTGAACCCTCAGTGATAGGAGCACAGCTCCGACACTTCACTTCTGGGTCAAGGCAATAAACCTCCACCCACACACCATCATCGAGCGCCCTGTGTGTGCAAGAATCAAAGCAATCAACAATCAAGGTGAGTAAATACAACTCAACACAACACAAGCAAGCAACCTGAGCGACCCCCACACAAACCCTGCCAGCCGAACCCCCTCAAAAAGCACGCACAAAATCACAACGAAATCAAAAACCATGCCAAAAAGTGAAAAATATATCCAAAAGTAAACAATACTTATCCAAAACTGTCACACCGACGGAAAAACCGCGCCAGGAGGAAAGGTTTTGTGTGAGACAGGTTTGGCACTGTGGGCTTCCCCCACGCAGACCCTGATGTGACTTGGTTGCCTTCTTTGTTTTTTCTAGTTTAGGATTTGTTAGGAAAATCAGGAGTGTCTTGTTGTTGCATGTTCTTCATGGCAGCAGTGTTCAACCTGCACTCAAGAAAAAGGTGCACCTTAGGCAAGTTCCTTGGGACAAACTCTGGGGGTGAACTAATTAACAAAGCTTAGAACTATATTTGCTATTGGGCTTGTGATAGTATGGCAGTTTTCTATAAATTGGTTTTCCCTTTTTCACTCAGCTTTTTGAGCCCATGTCCTGCACACAGCTTCTATGGAACAGTTTATTTCCGAATGACATTTTTATAATAATAATAACATCTTATATACCGCAATATCGTTAAGTTCTATGCGGTTTACAATAGATTAAGCGAGGTACAAATTGATTGAATTTAAGAGGGGGGAAGAGGAGAGTTAATAGGACGTATCTTTACCATAGGACTTCATAGGGACCCCTGAAGAAGACATTTTGTCGAAACATGGACCCTGTTGGTGGTTTTTATGGTGGTTTGCCATGTTTTAATATTATTTTAATATTAATAAAGTCCATCTCAGGAACATCATTTCTCCACATTGTTTTTTGTTTTCCTTTTTTTTATACACTGGTTTGAGTGGTTTATTTCTTCTGGGAGAGGGCTGCTCCACAGCTTAAACGGGCTTTAACTTCTTGACCATTTTGGCAGTAGTTATATATCAAAGAGGTACAACAACTTATCCTTTTGCCAATCTTTGCCAAATATTTCCAGGCTTCATATTTCACTAATTAACCTTTTCCTATCGTAAAGAAGAACAAGTTTATAAGAGGAGGTAAGAAAGGGTTGCTGAGTTCTTTCAAATCACCTAATGCATGTTTTTTAAGAGAACTTTTAAGCCCTTTTTGGGCTTCTTACAATTTACATCTTTAAAAGACTTGATATAACCTGCTGTCTACCTTTGTACATGCAATGATTGGGCGGTGAGGTGGTTGTTTCTGGGGTTCTCCCCAGTCACCCCTCCATGATTTTGAGCATACAAAATTTTGTAGACCTAATTATATTATTTCCATTGCACCATTTACAAGTATTATCTAGAGTGGTTTTTTTGTTGTTATATTTGTCCTTATCACTCTTCCTACTGAATTGCTTCAAATTCGCCCCATTCCTTATATTTGACTGAAATCTACAATCTAATTTAGGCAGACAGATAGTACGTATAGGGATTAGGGAGTTTCTTGCAGAGAGAATGGTAGTATGAACATAGGTATCATATGGTGAGTGGGAGATAGGAACCGATAGCAGCTTGGTGCCAGTATTAAGCCAAGAAAACTCTGACATAAATAGGGGGTGCTTAAGGTTCAGGCACCTAAGTCCACTTTAGATGTTATTAGGTGGAATTCTATAAACTGCACCTAACTGAAGATTGACAGGTGCCATGTGTCACGTTCCTTGGTGCCTATGTCATAGGTTCCCCTAAGACCCTTTAAAGAATCACACTTGGTGCTGATATTTTCTGGCACCAAATTTTGAGCATAGTTTATAGAATTCCCCTTATTACATGAAGGTGCTGAAAAGTTCTCAGTATTATTTTGAACCGCCTAGAACTTTTTCGGTATGGCGGTATATAAGAATAAAATTATTATTATTATTATTCTGACACCGTAGCTGAGAAGAGTGTTATCTTATTCCATTAAGTGCCAATTTTCAGAAACAAATTCTGTGTTTTGACATTGTTTCAGATCATTGATTGAACCATATGCATGTCATTCTCTTCTTGGTTGGGCTGAGAACTTTTCAGCACCACCCCCTTAATATATGTGTGTGGCGCAGTGGTTAAAGCTATAGCCTTAGTACCCTGGGGTTGTGGGTTCAAACCCACGCTGCTCCCTGTGACCCTGGGCAAGTCACTTATTCCCCCATTGCCCCAGGTACATTAGATAGATTGTGAGCCCATCAGGACAAGGAAAAATGCTTAAATACCTGAATAAACTCATGTAAATCGTTCTGAGCTCTCCTGGGAGAACGGTATAGAAAATTGAATAAATAAATAAATCATAGTCTAATAAATAATATGTAGCAATTGTATAGTGCCATTTTTCTGTTAGGAATTATTTTGTGCTTATCATGATTTTTTTTTTTCTTATTGCCTTTATTCTTTCTTATCAAAATAAACCACTGTAGTTATCTTGGCTATAAAGGCAGAATACAACATATGGAAAATTTAATTAAGTGAAATTAAATTTAAAGCAGCTATCTTCTAATTAAAGACAACAATCTTTAAAAGTGGTAGGAATACATGATCAAAAATCCTCAATTATTGGAAAATGTCTTGTAAATCATTCCATTAAGTGGGATTTTTGGTTCTTTTGTTCCTTTTTCTTTGTTAGAATTCATGTAACGTTAGTATCATCTTAACCTCCTATGATATTGTTCATTGTCCAACAAATGAATTCTAAGCATATCATAATGCCTCTCGTAGCTACAGTACTCTAAAGATTTTAGAGAGAGAGTGAGAACATTCCTTGCCAAGAATCCATCATTCATTTGGCAGTATGTTGAAACAGTATTCCTGAACTGACTCATTATACTGGACAAATAAATATCTAATTGACACAATTAAGAAATGTTGATTTTGCCACTTAGTACCTTAATATTTTACAAGCCAAATCAAACTTTAATATGCCTAAAGCTTAGAGAGTAATTTAGGAGACTGGTTGGGGATTATGGCTTTTAAACATTTCCGTTAGGAAGACTGCCAGATGTTGTATTACATAACCAAAAAGCCAGGATTCCTCTCATGTCAACAATATGGAAAAATATTTATTTACAGATTCTAATAAAAGGAAGAAAAGATCTGTTATTTGTCCTGTGGAAATAAAAATTCTATAGATTTTAAGAACATCAACAATCATCGTTATATAAAACAAAAGTGAGACTTTGGAAAAAATAAACATCTTTTATTGCACAAATACAATGAAATTGGTGTAAATTTCCTCTTTGCGTATCCAAGATGATCTCTGCATATTTGCCACTTTGTCCCTCTATGGTTTTGTCAGAGCATTTTACCAGTGCACAATTTTTTTCTGCATTTTACTTCACTGTGTCATTTGCCCACTCCTATAAATCACTTTCCTATCACCCATCCATATCTCTCTGTCTCCCACCCACCCAGCCCTCTGTTTCTCACCTTGCTCACCCCTCCCGCTTCCTGTGAGATTGTCATTGGGATGCTTTCATGTTTCACTTATATATACTGATTCTTGTTAACATTTGTTTATTTCTGATCTGAAGAAGGGCTACCTTTGAAAGCTAATCAAAAAATTAATTGTTAATCCAAAATAAAAGGAGTGTTAATCCAATATAAAATATAATATCTTTTCTCCTTTATGTTTTATTTTTTAATTTCTATATATTACCACTAAAAGTCAACTAACATGGCTACCACACCATTTTACTCATAAATTATCAGGAATGCAAGCATGTTAACTGTAAACAAATTAACCTATTCTTTTGAAGTCCAATTCAAACACTGTTCTTTCAAATTCTGTCCATTCTGGTTATGATCAGTAGCTATAGAGGCTGCTAATAACAAAATTATGCCTTTATCCAATTAAAACAACAGATAACAGCAAAACAGGTTATGCCCATTTCACCCCTTTACATGTGTTGTGCTTTGGGGCTCAGTGAATCCTTGCTGGATATGGATTCCTTTCAGGATTCTAAACTACGGTCATCTCTCAGAAAAATATCTCAATGAAATCCTGAACTGAGATGTGAGATTAGGAATTGGTTATCAGATAGAAAACAGAGGGTAGGATAAATGGTCATTTTCAATGGAGGAGAGTAAACAGTGGAGTGCCGCAGGGGTCTGTACTGGGACCAATACTATTTAATTTATTTATAAATGATCTGGAAATTGGAACGACGAGTGAGGTGATTAAATATGCAGATGACACTAAATTGTTCAAAATTGTTAAAACGTATGCGGATTGTGAAAAATTGCAGGCGGATCTTAGGAAATTGGAAGACTGGGAGTCAAATGGCAGATGAAATTTAATGTGGACAAATGCAAAAATGATGCACATTGGGAAAAATAACCTGAATCACAGTTACTGGATGCTAGGGTCCACCTTGTGGATTAGTGCCCAAGAAAAGGATTTGGGTGTCATCGTAGACAATACAATGAAATCTTCTGCCCAATGTGCGGTGGCGGCCAAAAAAGCAAAAAGGGATGGTTATAAGAATGTTATAATGCCCCTGTATCAGTGGTGTACCTAGGGTATGTGGCACCCCGGGGCCCATCATTTTTTGACACCCCCCCATGTAAAAAAATATTTTTTGTAATAACCATGAAACGGAATAAATGGTCAGAATAGAAACAGGCAGTGAAAATTTTCTTTTATTGAACCTCATATATGTAACCATTATTCCAAACATAACATAACATAAATTATGTCAGAATTGTCATGAAATTAGAAGTACATATGGTGTAGTTCCAAGTGATGCTTGGGACATTTCTGATTGTGTTAGTTCGGTTTTATGTGTTTTTTTGATAGAAGGGTTTTCATTTCTTTTTTGAAGGTTTTGTAGTCTGTGGTCGAGGTCAATAGGTTGTAGAGTTGGGGGTCGAGTGTTGTAGCTCGAGTGGCTAGGAGGTTGTTGTACAGTTTTTTTTCTTTTGCCGTTTTTGGTTGGAGGGTGTGTGAATGGTGTGTGGGTTCTCCTATGTCTGGTTGAGGTGGATTGAACTAGTCAATCGTTCCAATAGGCTGGGCTGTCTCCATTTATTGCTTTAAATAGTAGGCAGGAAAATTTGAAGTGTATTCTCGCTTGCATTGGGAGCCAATGTGAGTTGTGGTATGCCTCTGTGATGTGGTTGAATTTCTTCAGTGAGCAGACCAGTCTTAGGGCTGTGTTTTGTATTGTTTGTAGTTGTTTTATCATGGTTGTGGAATCTTAACTTTTTTTCCTCCATTTTCTTTCTAGTTGTCTGCATTGTCTTTTTAGTAGGAGTAGTTCATTGCTCTGGGAGTTGGTAAGTATGAGAGAGAAAGATGAATGTAGGCAAATTTGTTGGAGACAAAAAGACTTTTCACAAGGTACATAAGAAAGAGAGGAGGAATAGGAATAAGATTGGAAAGATGGCAATTTGAACCAGTGGGGTAAGAGTTTAAAGAGTTAGGATTGGGACCGATAGCCCAAGCAGTGGAGAACAAACAAGAGAGAGAGTATGGAGAACAGAATGGAGATGGCTGAATGAAAAGACCAGTAAAAGCTATCACATTGTTTCAGGTCAACTGTGAAAAATATGATCTACTCTTTGCTATTTGCCAGCTACTTGTGATGCAGACTGCCCAAGAAACTTGGCTTGACATAGCATGGCTTATCTTAAGAACATGTGAGGAAAGTGGATACTGGGAGGGGTGAAAGAAAGAGGAAGATAGGTAAAAAAAAGGAGACATTAAAAAGTTTGGGAACCTCTATTCTAGGGATCCTATACTGTTAGTATATCCAATTTAATGGCCTGGCATCTGAACACCAAAGTAAACTTATTTAGCTGAAGAAATTAGTTACCACCCTCCCCATTCCATACACATTATTTATCTTCCATTTTTGTTCCCATTATAAAAAAAATATACTGATAAGTTACCAGAAAAAAATACATTAAAATAAGAAGTGAAAACAAAGGCCCCTACAGATGAAAACATAACATATGAATAGCCTAATTGGGTCAGACCAATGGTTCATCATGCCCAGTAACCCGTTCTCATGTTAGCCAATCCAGGTCACTAGTACCTGGTCAAAACCCAAAGAGTAGCAACATTCCATGCTACCAATCCAGGGCAAGCAGATGCTTCCCCCATGTCTTAATAACAGACTATGGACTTTTCCTCCAGGAATTTGTCCAAACCTTTTTTAAACCAGCTACGCTATCTGCTTTTACCATAACTTCTGGCCACTTCATTTTTAAGCTTAGTTCTTTCCTTCCAAACAGAGACCTTGCTAGATGTCAAATACAGAACAAGGTAACTTCACACGGACTTAGCTGTGCAGGAAATGTGAATCTCCTCATACACCCACCATATAGTGCAAAAATGTGCAAAGGTCTGTTGTTATTTTTCTTTCGATCATTACATAGCCTAATGCCACACAAGCAGCGCTGTTACAAACATATTCTGAAGGTCAACGCTAAGGTTAACAAAGTTTCCTTCCTTGGACCACAAGGAGATACTGACAAACCACTGGAAGAGATCCCAAAACAACTACCCAGGCACAACACTTTTCAAATTTGACATATTGTAATCACAAAGCAGAAAATAAAATTATTTTTTCTACCTTTTGTTGTCTGGTCAGAATTCAAATCTTGTTGGTCCCAGGCTCTGGTTGTCTTGCTTTCCATGGTCTCCTTCTTTCTTCTTTCTCCGTGCTAACCATCCATCTGCCATCTCTGTCCTCCACTTCCGTTTCCGTTCCCTCCCCCAGAAGTCTGGCATCTTTCCTTTTTTTCGTCTCCATCCACAGATTCACCTTTTCTCAACTACCCTTTCATCCAGCATCTCTCCCTCCTTCCCCACTACTCCAGGGTCCACCATCTCTCCCTTTCTCTTCCCAACTATCCTCCTATCCAGTATCTCTATCCCCCCTCCACACCATCCCTTGTGTCCAACTTCTCTCCCTTTCTGTTCCTTCCCTCCCTAAATCCCATTATCCACCATCTTTCTCCCACTCCTCTGTTTTTATTTATTTATTTAGATTTTTATCCCATCCTCCCAGTAGCTCAGAGCGGTTTACAAGTAAACATTCACAATGGAGTGAATTGGACATACAAGATTATACAGTAGATTTAAATACTTGGACATACAAGACTGTGCAGCAGTTTAGATATAGGGACTATACAGCAAATTAAGAACAGTAGTTTAAATATAAGTAGTTTAGTTTAGATATAAGTTATTTGAGTATAGGCTGAGAGTGGACTATACAGAAATTTAGGCATATGATTAGAATGGAAAAAGAAGGGTAGAGTTGGGGTTTAAGGTGGTTGGGTGTAGACTGAGGGTAAAGAGGAGGATATTTACCATTTTTCGTAATGTCATTAGTGAGTTCTGTAGTCTGAGTTGAGGGGAGAGTTGGTTCCAGAGTTGGGGAATGAAGTGGCATATGCATATATCTTTAACCTCCCCCCTTCCCTCCCTTCCTCCGTGTACTTCCACACCAGGATCCCCTCCCCTGGAGGTCTGTCTTCCCCATGAAGACCTGCACCCGCCCTGAAGGCCTACACCCCACCCCTGAAGGCCTGCACCACCCCGAAGGACTGTACCTCCCCCCTGAAGGTCTGCACCCCCCCTGAAGGCCTACACCCCATCCCTGAAGGCCTGCACCCCCACCTGAAGGCCTGTTCCCCCCGAAGGTCTGTCCCCCTGAAGACCTGCACCTGCCCTGAAGGCCTGCACCCCCACCTGAAGGCCTGTCCCTCGCAAAGGACTGCACCTCCCCCCCCCAAAGTTCTGTCCCCCTGAAGGCCTGTCCCTTCTGAACCTCTGAAGGCCTGCACTCCCCCTGAAGAGAGGTGTCAAGGAGTTCATCCAGGCAGGAGGGAATGGGCATCTCTCTTATCAATTTTGGGTAGGGGATGTGTTGTGTATGTCTTCAGGCAGAATGGAGTGGGCATTCTTCCTGCCAATATCAGGTGTGGAGGGTGGCAGGGGTGCGAACATTTTAAGGAAGTGCATGGGATGGACCGCCCCCTCCCTTGAACATATTCAAACAGAGTGTGATTAGAGATGTTACACTAATGCTACTACTTATCCTATCTATTGCTTATCCTTTCTATAGTGTTACCAGATGCAGCAAGCACTCACTGTACATTAACACACAGGAGACAGTCTCTGCTCGAGAGAGCTTACAATCTAATAATGACAGATAAACAGGGCAAAAAGGGTGAATCTATACACACTGCTCAGAAAGGGAATTACAGAGGAACTGATAGGGTAGGGAACTATAAAGGGAATGACAAACAGATAGGTGCTTTACAAGTGGGTTGCAGTTAGGACTTAAAAGCAGCTTCAAAAAGAGTGGGCTTTTAGCATGGATTTAAATACTGCCAGAAACAGAGCCTGACATATCTAGTTAGGCAGTTTATTCCAGGCATACATGGCATCAAAGCAGAAGGAACGGTGTTGAATGTCCTTTTATGTTACCAGATGTCCGGATTTCCCCAGTCATGTTCTCCTTTTGAGGGCATGTCTGGGGTTCTGGATGGCTTTTCAAAACCTGGCACTTTGCCAAGGTTTTGAAAATAAATTGCGTTGGGAGGGGGCATCCATGCATGCATGGATGGTACACGGTGACATTACATGCACAAGCGCATGTACGTCACATCAACGTGTCGCATCCGTGCATGCACAGATGATTTCCCGCCCAACAAAGAGGCAGCGGGGACAGGGCTGGGGGCAGAGCTGAGGGTTGAGCTGAGTTCGGAGCTGGGGTGTAATGGGGTGGGGATGGGTGGAACTGGGTAGGCCTGGGGCAGGTCTAAGGATCTGGATTTTACTGACATAGAATCAGTTATAAAATCCTACATTTAACATTTACATCAAAATTAAACAACCAACCAGAGTTCATTAACAGACTTTTAATTCCCTATAATACTTTAAAATTTCATCGTTCAACGTCTCAGAATCTTCTCATTATACCTTCTTTAAAATTGATTAATACGTTGCGCTCCAATAATTTTGCCGTCACTACCCCTACTCTCTGGAATTCGCTGCCTAATCATTTGCGCAGTGAATCCAATATAAAACAATTTAAAGCAAAACTAAAAACATTCTTGTTCCAAGATGCCTTTGGACAACAACTGTCCTCTTAAGGACAAAAAAATCAAATCAAAATTATTACTTTTTACCCTAACCTATTGTATTTTCCCTTTTTTGTTGCACTTTTCTTTAACGATTGTAGTTCTTCCCCACTTTCCCATTGTTTGAAGTAGGTCTATACGTCTTATCTATGCTTTATTATGACATTTGGATTTTATCCAGTATCCCCAGTTTTAATATGTTTTTATGTAATTTTATATTGTACACTGCTTAGAAACATGATTAAGCGGTTTAAAAAATATTTTAATAAACTTGAAACTTGAATAAAATTTGGTAGCCCTAGGTGTTGGGAGTTGGTGGTAGAGTGGTACAAAAAGGAGATACTTGCCCAGTGAATGGAGTTCCCAGGGAGGAGTATAGGGAGAGATACTGAGGAACTGTATGCAGAAATGGAAAGGGAGCAAATGAAGTGACTTGAGGAGAGGGGTAAAGTGAGCATAATGCTACTGGCAGAATATGAGGCATGCAGCCAAATTCTGAACAGACTGAAGGGGAGAGAGATGATATAATGGAAAATCTATGAGAAGCAAGTTGCAGTATTCTCGGCGAGAGGTGATAAGTGTGGATGAGGGCCTTAGCAGTGTGCTCAGAAAGGAAAGGTCAGATTTTAGCAATATTGTAGATAAAGACCCAGCAGGTTTTGGTGGTCTGTTGGATATGTAAAAAGAAGGAGCGGGATGAGTTTAAGATGCCCCCAAGGTTGTCAGCTGATGAGACAGGGATGATGAGAGCATTATCCATAGAAATAGAGAATGTAGGAAGAGTAGAAGTGGGTTCAGGAGGAAATATAACCTTGTTGAATTTTAGATGCAATGAGACATCTGGGAAGCAAAGTCAGACAAGCAGGCTGAGACTTGGGCCCAGATTCCTGTAGAAATTTCAGGTGTAGAGAGGTAGATTTTTGATTCATCAGCATAGAGATGATACTGAAAACCACGAGAAGATATTAGATCACCAAGTGAAGAAGTATAAATGTAGAAAAGAAGAGGTCCCAGGACAAAGTCTTGAGTTTCACCAGCTGATAGTGCAATGCTGGTGGAGGATGATCCACCAGTGCATACACTAAGGGCCAAATTCTATAAATGGCATCCTGATTGTAGGCAGCGGTAGGCGTCCTACTGTTGTCTAACCAGCCAATTGGGATGCACATTTAAAAAAAAACCCAAAAAAACAACAACAATCCATACTATACTGTAGACATCTGTTGCAGTGCAGGGAAGCACCTAGAGATGCTTAAGCTTGCCCAAGGCTGGGCGTGGGTGTGGTTTTCCCCAGAAGTGGCCTTAGGTGAGCTTAAGGGGCCCTAGGCCACAGTCTGGGGAGAAAGCGAAAGGTGTTGTTAGAAGTTAGAGCACATTAAGTGGAGAGTCGAGTGTGGCAAAGGGATGGCAAGGGTTAGATACAAGAGAATTAGTTGAGTGGGTGTAGCAGTCTGGTCTTACATCTGAAAGGGCAGACTGGAAAGAGGTCAGCGAGAATTTGAAATGCACATAGTCAGCATAAATGGGAGATTTCAGCTAGAAAAACCAAACAGCAACTGCAGACGATGTACAAGATGCAGGCAAAATTTATTGTACTGCAGATTTGATTGGATTTCTTTTTGTTGGATTTCAGCTAGAGACATTCCACAGATCAGGCATAAGAACATAAGTAGCAGATTGTAGGGGGTCAGCCAGTGCTGGAGTTTGGAACTTACAGAACGTGAAATAGGAGGAGAGAAGATATCAAGAGCAAAGGAAATAATCTATAATAATAAAATGCTAAGCGCGCATGCGCACTTTTACCCCGTGTTCCCTGAGTCCTGATCTGTCGGGCTGTGGCCACAAGAGTGCGCATGCACGATTACCATGCATCTCTCTTTCTTTCTCAGCGGGCTTCCCGGCTCTGGCCTGACTCACAGCAGGTAACACGCCGCGATTCCCCCCCGGCGCCAACCCTACCCAGCATACCCGAAACCCCCGTTGACCCTCCCAGCCGCACCTCCCACCGAGAGACGAACACAAACCTCCCAGCTCCAGCAGCATCCAGGCACAGTAAACACACTGCCTAGTTTACTAGTGGCCTGATTTCCTCTGCCGCGTCCCTGATGACATCATCAGAGTCGCGGCAGAGGAAATTAGGGCAGAAGAAGGCCCAAAGCAACATGTTTACTGTGCCTCGGATGCTGCTGGAGCCGGGAGATTTGTCGGCCGTCTAGTGGTGGGAGAGTCGGCTGGGAGAGTCAACGGGGTTTCGGGGGGGGGAGGGGTTAAATGAAAACATGGGAAGGAGGCAGGCAGGCTGGCTTCGGGGTGGGGGGGGTGGGGGGGGTTAAATGGAAATATAATGCTCAGAGGGATGGGAAGGAGGCAGGCAGGCTGGCTTCGGGGGGTGGGGTGGGGGTGGGGGGGGTTAAATGGAAAAATAATGCTCAGAGGGATGGGAAGGAGGCAGGCAGGCTGGCTTCGGGGGGTGGGGTGGGGGTGGGGGGGTTAAATGGAAATATAATGCTCAGAGGGATGGGAAGGAGGCAGGCAGGCTGGCTTTAGGGGGTGTGGGGTTTTTTAATGGAGATATGCTCCTCAGGGGGATGGGAGGCAGGCAGACAGGCTGGCATGGGGGACGACGACAAAGTCTGGAAGATAGTGATGGGGACACGGGAAGGAGGCAATAGGGGCACTAATGATTTAGAAAGGAGGCACTGGGGGCACTAAGGACATGGGAAGGAGGTACTGGGGGCACTAAGGACGTAGAAAGGGATACTAAGGACATGGGAAGGAGGCACTAGGGTCACTAAGGACATAGGAAGGGGCACTAAGGACATAGGAAGGAGGCACTGAGGGCACTAAGGATATAGGGAAAGACACAGACAGAAAAAATGGCAGACAGGCAGCGTCCAAGGAGAGAGAGACAAAGAAAAAAAAAACCAGACAGACAGACATCTACTCTAGCACCCGTTAATGTAACGGACTTAAAGACTAGTAATGTTATAAGAGACTGCCTTATTGACAGACTTCTTAGCATAGTATTTGAGAGGAGAGGAGAGACAGTGGTGGGGAATGCAAGGGTCAACAGCCTGAAGATTCCTTAATGGATTGTTGGAGAAAGATCATGTATGGGGGAAAAGAAGAGTGATTAGCTGTAAAGGTTATCAGATGGTAATCAGAGAAGAATTGAGGTGGAAAGGTTAGTAATTGAGCAGTTGAAGGAGAGAACAAGATCAAGGCAGTGGCCGTTCTGGTGATTGAATGAGGATATTAGAGCAAGAAACTTTGAGGCATAGGAGTCAAAGGGTCATTAGAATAAATATTAAAATCAAGAATGAGGGTAGGAGATGAAGTTTTGAGGTCAGCCAGGAGTTAAGGTCAGTGAGAAAGGAAGATAGGGATTTGTCAGGGGGTTGATAAAAGACTGCTATTTGGAGGAGTTAGGGGAGCAAATAGATGGATAGAGGGGACTTCAAAAGAAGAGAAGCAGTGAGACTGAGGTGGGAGAAGAGGTTGACATTTACAGGAAGGTGAGAATAACAGCCCAACTCCTCTTCCGTGACTAGCTGGGCAAGGTGTATGGGAAAAAAGGTAACCTCTGTGACGTAGGGCAGTGAATGAAACAGAATCTTCATGGTAAAGCCAGGTCTCAGTTAGTACAAGCAGGTGGAAAGAATAAGAAATAAAGAGATTGTGGACGTAAGTGAGCTTGATGGAGAAAGAACGGACATTCCACAGGGTTAATGAAAAAGAAGAGGAGAGGAAAGAAACAGAGATAAGGTTGGAGACATTGTGGTGTGATCTGCATGAGTAGGGCAAGATTTGATTAGCAGGGCCACATGATGGCATGCATCCTGTCTAAGAATTAAGAACAGCATTGTACGATCTCAAGCAGAATGATTGTATAGTTATCAAGTAAGTTGCTAAGGATGGGGCCGTTGTCCAGATTATCATGCAGAGGTGCATAGACAATTGAGTGGTTTCTCTACTTATAGATCTCTTTCTTTAAATACTACTACTACTAATTATTTCTATAGCTCTACCAGACGTACGCAGTACTGTACAGAGTCACAAAGAAGACAGTCCCTACTTGAAGGAATTTATAATCTAAACAGATAAGACAGACAAACAGGATGCCATGGATACAGTTAAGGGGAATGGTTAATCTGCTGGCTAGTTGATGAGCAGTGGGGAGTAGGATTATGGATTGAAGTGTCTGCAAAGTAAAATTCAGACGATCATACAGAAGGGTTTGGATGATGGTTTTCTCACATTTAAAGATAAATGTTTGAACAAGTCTCATTTTGTCACTCCTGTATTGTATACACTATCAAACATGCATAAGAAGTTATCTTCATCTCCAGGATGTCCTATTATGTCTTCACACGATTCTTTATTGGAGCCACTTTCTTGTTTTGTGGACCAACTTTTAAAAATGGAAGTAGCAAAAAGTGTGTCATGCAACAGAGATTCAGTGCAGTTTTTTTTTCAAATTTAAGGTGGTTTTCCTTTTGTATGGTATGTTTGAATGTGACTTCTCTTTATACCTCTATTTCCCATGATGATTCAATGAGTGTGATCAACAGGGTTTCAGAGAAAAGGACTAGACCACTTTTGATTCTGAGCTTGTCATGTATAGCAATAAAAGACTATTTTTTTTCCTGTATGATTGACAATTTTATTTGCAAATATCTGGTGTAGCCATGGGAGCTCCTTCCATTGCTAATTTGTATATTTTTCTTACAAACAACATGGAGGATCTCTACTTGCTTCTCTCCCCTGAAGATGCGGCAACCAAAACAGGGTACTCCTGTTGGGATTTCATCATAGCAGACACAGCTTTTGGATATTGTTGAAAAAATAAGATAAGTGGCCATTTTGAATATTATATGTGTGATTGACTGTGCCTGTTTAAAAACTACATTTTTTTTTTTTTTTTGCAGAGACTCTGTTTTGTTTCCCTTTGTAAGGGAGATATGGAACATTAGTGTGATAATTAAGAAAAAAAATTGAGTTTTTTCTTTTGACCTATGATTGTGGACCATTTGCATTTGCTTGTTGGCTACAGCAATGGTGACCTAGCCATTATTGGATTGAATTGAGGTCTTTTTCTCCACTTATTTATTATAATAATACATATCATGCTTGGTGCCAATTTTCCTCTCTATACATTGGAAGAGATTAGATTACCATATTTTTTGCTTCATAGGACATACTTTTTTCCCCCTAACAGTGGGTGGAAATAAGGGTGTGTCGTATGGAGTGAATACCCAATCCCAACCCTCCCGCCTCCCGCCATTACCTTATTTTAATTCTGGCGCCCTTCCTCGCTGGACGCGGCTGCCTCTCTTGCAGAGAGCGGAGCACAAGGATGCCTGCCTGCTCCCCGCAAGAACTGGTGACTGATGTGGCTGCCTCCTCTTCTCTTCTCTAGTGGCAGAGTGGCATGGGACCAGGCAGACAGCCCTGTGCGCTGCTCTGCTGCTAGAGAAGAGAAGAGGAGACAGCTGTATCAGCCATCAGTTCTTGCGGGGAGCAGGCAGGCAGGCAGCCTTGTGCGCTGCTCTCCACAAGAGAGGCAGCCGCGTCCAGTGAGGGAGGGCATCAGAATTTTAAAAAGGTACTGGGGCCTGGGCCTGGGCCTGGGCAAAAATAAAATAATATGGGGGGGGGGGAGAGGGGAGAGGCCATGGCCTGCTTGCTCTGCCATGCCAAATTAAAAATAAGGAGGGAGGAGGAAGAGGCTGGGACCTGCCTGCCTGCCCTGTCTTCTGACCCTACCTGCCTGCCAGCCACTATGCCTGCCTGCCCTGTTCTCTGTCCCTGCCTGCCCTGTTCCTACCTGCCACTAGACCACCAGAGGGGGGAGAGGGTATAGAGCCTGGCAGGGAGGGGGGACAGGGTGCAGAGCTTGGCAAGGAGTGTGGGGTTGGGTGCAGAGCCTGGCAGGGAGAAATTGATTCAGAATGGTTTTTTCTTGTTTTCCTTCTCTAAATCTAGGGTGTATCTTATGGTCAAGTGCTTCTTATGGAGTGAAAAATACGGTAGTTTCAAGTTTATTCATGGCTTGATATACTGACCATAACATGTATCTGGGCGGTTTACAATATCACAAAGTAAAAAGTTTAATATGAGTAGATAATATAAAATAATATGGGGTAAACCTATGACAATTGAGACTGATTAGAAATGAGAGGATTTTTGGGGATAGGAAAGTAATAAATTACAATGATAAATATAAATAAAGGGGGGTAGATGGAATTGAGGTAACATGAGGAAGATAGGGATATTGCTTCTTAAAAGTGTTTTTTTTGTTTGTTTTCTCATTCACTTATTTCCTACTTATTGGTAGGCATCTTTAAAGAGAAAGGTTTTAAGATTTATTTTAAATTTGATTAGGGAGTCTTCATTGCGAAGATGGGATAGCATTGTGTTCCAGAGAGAAGGTGTAACTACTGAAAAAATGGAATTTCTGGTGTAGTATAGGTCTTTTATTGATGGTACTAGAAGAAGTATGTGGGGTGAGATATTTGTCTAAAAAGCCAGGAAGATGAGAAGTCTTAATTTTAAAAGTTAGGAGGATAATTTTATATGTAGTTCGGTGAGAGACGGGTAACCAATGTAATTCCCGGAAGAGTGGAGTAAAATGATCATATTTTTTGCCTTATAAATGAGTTTGATTGCGGTATTTTGAATCAGTTGTAATCTGCGGATTTCTTTTTGAGTAATACCGCAGTAAAGAGAGTTGCAGTAATCTATGTGTGAGATGATTAGAGAGTGGATCAGGATTTGGATCGAAGAGGGTTCAAGTTTGAGTTTGGGTTCTATTTGAAGGGGAATTGCCTCAATAAATATTTGTCCGGTTAAAGAATCTTTATTTTTATGAGGGAAGAGAATCTCTCATGACTTTGCTACATTTAGCGAAATTAGTTAATTCAAAGCCAAGAACTGATTTTATCGAGTTTGAGATTAATTTCCTGAATATCATTGATATTGGCCAGGTTGAGTGGGTGAAGGAGTTGAATGTCATCGGCATAGGCGAGGGGAGTGAATCCGATAGATTGGGGCTAGAAAAATGTTGAATAGTAGAGGGGATAGAACACCGTAGGCTTGAAAGAATGTGGAACACCGTAGGCTTGAAAGATTGGGGCAGAAGAGGTTCCTTTAGAGTGGACTTAGAAGTTCCTATCTGCGAAGTAGGAAGAGAACCAGAGGAAGGCTGAGTCTGTTATTCCACTGTTTTTGAGACGATTGAGAAGTATGTCATGGTCAATTGTGTCGAAGGCAGCCGATAGAGCAAGAGAGATCAACAGTACTGATTTCCCATGGTCATGATAGTAAAAGATAGTGGTAGTGAGACCTAGAAGAGATAATTCTGTTGAATGGTTGGAGCAGAATCCAGTTTGGTTAGGATGTAATGCATTTGTTTTTTCAAGAAATTCAGAGATCTGAAGGAAGATAATTTTTTCCGTGAGTTTGGAAATGAAAGGAAGGTTAGCAATAGGTCGATAATTGGAACTGAGAGTTTGATCTAAATTTTGATTTTTTATTTTGGGAAAGACTAGTGCCGATTTCCAAAATTTTGGAACTGTATTACTTGAGATGCTTTTTGTCACCATTTCTAAGAGGTATGGACCAAATATTGAAAAAAATGTTCTTTTATTGTATTAATATGAGTTGCGTTGGTTGTATTGCACTGTTGTAGTTCTGAAAATTAATAAAGAATTTAAAAGAAAAAAATTTCTTAATCATAGTAGGTGGGATATTCTCTAGAGCAGTGGTTCCCAATCCTGTCCTGGAGGACCACCAAGCCAATTGGATTTTCAGGCTAGCCCTAATGAATATGCATGAGAGAGATTTGCATATAATGGAAGTGACAGGCATTCAAATCTCCTCCATGCATATTCATTTGGGCTATCCTGAAAACTCGATTGGCCTGGTGGTCCTCCAGGACAGGGTTAGGAACCACTGCTCTAGAGGGTTGTTAGAAATGTTCATAGATTGAATGGTTTTCTGTAGCTCTGCTAATGATGGTGACTTGAATTTAGAAAATGAGCTAAAAGAGAAATGACGATCTTGTTTTGGTGGTTCAGAGTAGTTTGGAATTGGGGTGTTTTAAAAGTTTAGGCGAATGTCTTTTATTTTTTTGTCAAAATAGTTTGCCAGGTCGGTTGCTGATGGCTGGTTGGATATGGTTGAGGGTTTATTGGTTTTTGAGTAAAGACAGAGAAATTGGACTATAGAATATAATGCAGAGGTATTGCAGGCCATTTTTATATGTTTTGTATAGTATTTCTTTTTTGCATTTTGTATGGCGTGTTTGTAGTTGTTTACTAATTCTTTGTATTGAGAGAGGGAAAAGGTTGATAGTGTTTTCCGCCACTTGGATTCTGAGGATTGATGTTGTAAGCGGAGGAGTTTTAGGTTTTTGGTGAACCGTGGTTTTCCTTTAGGATAGAAATAATGGGTTCTTTCTTGGGTAGGAGCTAGTGCATTGATTAATAAGTTTGTTTTTTCATTCTATATGATTGATTGTTCTTCGGGTTCAAGGGGAGCAAGATCTTTTGGGTCTAGGTTAAGAGAGTTTTGAATTGTGGAGATTGTAATTTTTGAGAAATCTCAGAAATTGTAAATATAATTAGGAATTGGTAGGTGAAAGAAGAGAGAAACTAATGAGGGCATGATCGGTCCAGGGGAGAGAGTAGATTGTCTGGCTTAGAAACAGATGGGCTATTGGATCTCGGCTAAATAGCATATCGATAGTGTATCTAGCTTGATGGGTGGGGGAGGAAATTAGTGGGGTTAGGGAAATGTCTGAGGTTAATGTTAATAGTTCAGTGGTGTTGGAATAATTTGGTAGGTCAAAAAGAATGTTAAAATCACCCAGTAGAATAGAGTTGAATTGAGAGATACAGAAATCCATGAATGCTGACAGGAGTAATGAGAGAGAAGATTTAGAGACCAGGGGAGGGAGGAAGATAAGCAAGAAATTCAAGGGTGTTTTATTATTTAATGTAAAATGTAAAGTTTCTAGTGGTGGAGAATTGGGTATGGAGGGGGTTCCAAATTGTAGGGAAAGTGAGGTGTGATAGATGATGGCAAAGCCGCCACCTTTTTTATTTAAAAACGGGATTGAGTTTTGGCTTTGTAATTAGTGGGCATGCTTGATTGATGTATGCTTCTTCCCCTTTGGTTATCTAAATCTCTGTTAGGCAGAGGATTTGCAAATTATGCTGGAGGATCATGATCAGTGATTTTTATGTACTCTACATATTGTTGATATAATTTGTATATGTCCAATTTTGAGGATATGCGGGTGTACTGTTTGCCCTTTGTAGATAAAATCTACAGATGGTTTAGGTGCATAGATTATATTTTTGTTTTAAGGAAGAGCAATGTACATTATATGAATTAGATTCTTTTTTAAAATGGTTGAATGTGATGATCATATACAGTTCACTGTGAGTTTTTCAGATACACAAATTAGATTTTTTTGGATATTTCTATTCAATAGCATGGTGACACTTTCATCACCTAATAAGTACAGAATATCTAGCTGCTCATCCCTAATCCCTCAGATTCTCCCTCTCTATAAAACACCCAACCAAATTGGCTAACAAGCCAATTAGTACCAATAATTAGATGTTAATTGGCACTAGGTGATACCAATTTGAATTTGTACACACATCTTGCTATGCACTATTCCATAGCAATGTGCACCGAAATCCCATAGCACGCAAATGAAAAGGGGGCATGGCCATGAGAGATGAACAGGAATGTCAGGGGAGTTTCTAAAATTTGCACGCAGCATTATAGAATACCGGGATGTGCACCCAAATCGGGCACCTGGAATTGCACCTGGCTTGAACAGGTATAAGTCCTGGTACTCAAACTGGAGGGAAGGGGGTGGAAATATCAGCACTCAATGCTATTCTATAATGGATACTCATTTTTGAGTGTCCATTATAGAACAGCATTGAGCACTGATTTTTTTTTTAGGCACAGATTTTTGAGCACCGTGTATTGAATCTAGCCCAATGTGTGTTACTTTTACCTGCATACAGTTAGGACAGTGGCTTTTATTAATTTTTAATCTGGGGCCACCTTGGATAATATTGAGCCAAAGAAAAGTCATCAACTATCTTCCCATGCGAGACCATGGCACTGCTGATCAGTGCGCATCAATGCCATCCACCCCACTAGCCCACATACAAATTTCATTGGGCGAATATCCTCAATACTTTAAGCATTTCTAAATGCATTCTTTTTTTATCAATTGATAAATGTCCTTCAGTCATGTAGCTCTTCCCCCAACCCACTTTCCACTTTCCTCTTTCCATCCTGAGCCTGGGTAGAGAGATAGAGTAGCACAAAAAAAGCAGGAAGACAATGGGGTGAGGGCACCTCAAAGGTCTAGGCCTTGCATTGAAAACGCTGAGTTAGGACAGCAAACAATTCATTTCCATAGGCAAAACAGCTGTTTATCCATGGAAAAAGCACTATTTCTCTCTATGGGCTCCTTTTACAAAGGTGCGCTAGCGTTTTTAGCATGCACTAGCCAAAAATCCTCCACCTGCTCAAGAGGAGGCGATAGCGGCTAGCGCGCGTGGTATTTTAGCGCACACTATTCCTCGCATTAAGGCCCTAACGTACCTTTGTAAAAGAAGCCCTATGTCTCACAATGTATTCTGTATCTTTACTTTTTAACCTTGTTGCCTCCTATCCCAAGCACCTTCACAATAATAATAAACATGGCTAATGGCTGAATTATTTGTAGCACAGGGCACACATGCAGACACACACATAATGACATTATATCAGGCTGAAAAATTAGAAGGAAAAGAACGGAATGACATTTATGCTGCGAAGTCTTAATTCAGGTGCCACAATGATTAGAGTATTTTAATATCATAATAACTGATAAATAGTCTCCATGTCAGCCATTTTGTTCCCTTTTAATCAAAACTCCTAGTCTACTAAATTAATCACCCCCTTGGGGTAGAGCAGCAGATTTTCAATTTAGTCATAGAGCTTCATTAATAATGAAAAGTTCTTGAGGCACATTCTTCTGTTCATGTTTCCTTTGTAATGTCTAGCAGGTTGGAAGAAACAGGATTGGAAGGTTAAAACAGTGCAGGCTGTTTGTGGAAAACATTCACAGTTTCAGAACAGATCATTTTTTTTCTTCGTTTCATCCACCAGGAGTATTCATTTAGGAAATTGTTTGCAAATGAAATGTTTGCACTGGCAGATGCAGTTCTTTCAAGTTTACAGAAAAAATCAAATCAAATCAAGACATAACAAACTTTCAGAAACTATACAATATTTGAAACTATACAAACTGAAACTATACAAACTATACAATTGAAAGTCATTTTAGCTCTTACAGTATTGAACTCTGAGTCAGTTCTACAATAGGTAAAGAATCAGATGTTTTATATACAGTACATTCACATTCTGCTATATGGTACTGTGTTTTATAATTGTTGCCATGCTTATCAAATCATCATAAAGAATCAACATATGCTGAAGAAGAGAATACCAGGCAGTTCAAGCAGAGCTGCAAAGTCCTGCAGCGAAGAGTCACCCAAACTAGCAACTCATCTGGGCGGGAAAGAGAAGCATCTGTGGAGGAAGAGAAGAGCCACAACCCCTCGAAGGGCGAAACTAGCCACAGAAGTGGAGCTCTAGTACAAGTTTCAAGTTTAATTAAAAATTTGATTTGATCACAAAATCATAATCCAATGCGATTAGAAATAACAATAAAATCAGGGTAAGAGAAAAGAAAAGAAAAAAACACATTAATTAAACCAGACAAATATAACTTTTGACCAAACTGACACAAGAGGAAAAAAAAAAGGATTAAATACAATTCATAAACAAATAAAAAGGGCATAGGTAATGAAACAATAGGATGGGAAAAGGTTACCCGTTCAATTTTCACTTAACAGCACTATTAGTTCACTGTATATAGAATTTGAATAACTCAGTTAAAGTTGTCCTTAAAAAGCCAGCTTTTCAGAAGACTTTTAAACTTACTAAGTAATTTTTCTTCCCTTATATTGATTGGGAGCGAATTCCAGATTTGAGGGGCCATGACAGAAAAGATCGTGTCCCTCCTTGAATAAATGAGTTTTAGTGAAGGGACTAAGAGGAGAGATTTTCCTTCAGATCTTAAAAGATTTTGTAGGAATATAAGGGATTAGAAGCCTTTCTAGGAATACAGGAGCTTTGTGTGTTAATGTTTTGTGTGTAAGTAATGCTATTTTATAAGTAATTCTATGATTTACAGGTAACCAGTGTTTTTCCTTTAAGAGGGGAGTTACATGATCAAATTTTTTTCCTTTTGGTAATTATTTTTATTGCAGTGTTTTGAAGGATTTGCAATCTACATATTTCTTTTAAGGTTATTCCCTTGTACAAAGCATTATAGTAGTCAATTTTTGATATGACTAACGAATGAATTAAAATATTCATTGTCATCAAAGAAGAAGGGATAGACCAGATCAGGCACCGCAGATTCTCCCAGGACTTCCAGCTACCTTAGCTACCATATGGCTCCAGAAAAAGGAGGATGGATTCAGACATCTGGGTTTTACTTCCATCAATGGAAGTAAAATCTGGATGTCTCAATCCTCTTTTTGCTGGAGCCATATGGTCACCCTACTTCCAGCAGCCCCAAGCCCAGCTGTACTCTTTCCTATGGGTACGACTTGGGGTACAGTGGGAAGTATCATGAGGACAGCTAGTAATGGGACACAGGGCTTAAAAGATTCCATATCTAGCTGTTAAATTATACTAGGTTGGTATGACTTTTGCTGTTCCATGGATGGCTATGTTTTAAGGACTTTAATCTTCAATTGTTAAGTGTGGTGCTAGCACTGTCTATAAGTCTTTAGTAGTATAAGTTGAATAAACTTGTAAATATTGGCAGGCATCTTTGATCTTTCCTGGGGGAAAGGGAGGAAAATTCCACCCTCTAATACCCTTCTCCCCCAAGTGTCAAGCATTCAGGAACCAACAGAGCATGCCCAAAGGAGACTCCTGCCAGATTTACTCTGAACCAATGGACCCACAAAGGGGTGCATTATAAAAGAATATGGATTTCTCCTGCCTACTTAACTTCGAACATCAACCAGCAACTGTGAAAATAGTGCCTGGGACCCTCCATGATGCAACGCTGTCAAATTACCAAGGTCTAGGAAGGAGACCTTTAGGCCAGTCCTGGTTTAAACCTACATGCTATAGCAGTGTGGAAGTTGTAGTTCCTGATTCAACCTATTGTAATCAGTGCTGCAGGTCCCATAATGCATCAGGACGAGGATGTCAGAAATCCAAAACCGATCTAAAATATCCTTCCTGGAACTGAGTAACATGGAAGCTCTGCATGATGACTGTCTCATCTATTGCCCTACCCTGGATTTTCCAACAAGCTGTAAAAATAATATGTGAATGCATTTTTGTAGTATGGATGGTTGTCATTTCTGTTAAGCAGAATTGGAGTCTATAACACTTCTCAAATTGTTAGGGATCCAAAACTGATAGCAGAGTTGATATCCTGGAGTGATACAGAGTAATCCAGAATGGGGACCATGCTCTTTCACATTTGGGACTTGTCATAGCATCAGAGATGGTAAGGGTACTACATATATCATTACATGAATGATGCCTTGATACCTGATTAGAGGTTTATGGCTGCTAAAATTCCAAAGGGAGGGAAATCATGTGTCCTCCATGATGGCTAAAGCTGAAGGGATATAAAAATAGGGGGGAAATTCCCAATACTAAGACTAGCTGCTCTTGAGCCAGATGAAATAAATGATAGGCGAGTTGCTAAGATGGTTTATTTTAATACTTTCTCCTCTGTTGGCACTCTTTTGCTGTTGGTTTTGATTTGGTGTATTGCCTGTATTTCTCCCAAAGGATCCTTTTCCCTGTATCAGAAAAATGTAGTCCATCGCCACAAAATATGTTTTTGTTTTTCCATATATTGCCTCACCCTCCTATATACTTAAAACCTTCTTTTGGCACCAGGTTTTGAGACACTTATTGAATTTTTCTGTATTTTGTAGTTTTTTCTCACCCTTTCCATAGGCAGGCAGTATTTCAGAAAAATTCATAGTCCTTACCAGGGACCTCAACCCTACCCCCAGCTTCTGGAAAGCTATCTGTACTACAGATATGTTATCATTTGTTCCCATGGGTTATTACAACATCAACCTTGGAATCTTTACACTCTTCTCTAATCACATTTAGTATTTGATTTATATTTCTTCTAGCTCAAGAGCCTGGAAGGCATAGTACTTTGTGGGGCCCATGGAGACTGATTCCAATTGAATTCATTGGATAATGAGTCCCCTATCAGCAGCAGGGTCCCAGCAGATATTCAGTGTAAGGATCCACATAACTAAGGCCCTCTTTTACTAAGGTGTGCTAAGCATTTTAGCGTGCACTAAATCAACGCATGAGCGAACCGCTAATGCGTCCATAGGATAACATGCACGCGATAGCGTTTAGCGCTTGATTAGCGCGTGCTAATATTTATCGCGTGCTAAAAAGCATAGCACACATTAGTGAAAGAGGGGTAAGTGGGTTAACTTAAGATAGCTTTTGGACATTTTCAATATTAGAAGCTCTACAACATGTTGAAAACCTTGGAATGAGGAAATGAAGCTAATGTGTTAGTGTCAATTCAGGTAAATAAGTAAGATAAATTGATAATTGAGGCACAAAAGGTTTTAATATACAATGCAAACACATAACAACTATTATCAGAGCAATTAAACATATTTTAGTAGTTTTGGTGCATTTTTGCATAATTGCTTAGAAATTCCAGGTAGGTAAATAACATATTACACAAAATTTAAAGCTAGTTTTTTATTTTCTACTTCAAATTATACCATTTTCGCTAGTGTTTTTTTAAAATTACATCTCTAAAATTGACACATCCTACTATCGCAATGCTGTGTCCTCACTACCACACAATCTGTAAAATTCCTCTCCTACTTTTCTCAATTTCCCATTCATTGATAAATCTCCATACATCTCCAGCAATGCAGTGTTTCTCCTTGTCTATCATATATTATAACTCATGTACTGTACCATCATTACTGAAGTTAATATTCATATGTCAATCAAAGCTACTCATGTAAACCATTCTGAATTGACTTCATAGTCACTAGTTAGCGGTATAAAAGCTTTAAATATACAATACATTCATCTAGTTGGAACCCAAGCACAGTACCGGGTAGAGCTTTGGATTCTTGCCCAGAAATAGCTAAGAAGAAAAAATTAAAAAAATGTAAATTGAATCAGGTTGGGCAGACTGGATGGACCATTTGGGTCTTTATCTGTTGTCATCTACTATGTTACTATGTTCGTCTCCTGAATTCCCAACTAAGTAATGGAGTAATGAGTCCTTGTCTTCCCTCAGCTCCATTCCTACCTAATCTCCAATCTGTTAGACATCACAACCAGGATATTAGTTATCACTTGTCAGAATGAAATAACATAATTATAGCATCTGTCATTTTAAAGCAATTTTGTGAATATCTTCCATTAACAGTAAAAGGTATCAACATAGGCTGATTTAAAATGTGCTATTTCATTGTCAATCTGGGTTGTTAATAATTGGGTCTCCTTGCATAAATGGGGCTTGCGCTAAAATACAGTAGCATGTTAGTAATAAAATAACGTGTCATAATGGTATGTCCCTAAATCTCTATTTCTTTGATTTACAAAGAACATCACTATAAACAGAAGTTCCATTTCCTCTTGCCCAATTAATTAATATTTCTTCCTTACTTTGTAAAATAGAAACATAGAAACATAGAAAAAGATGGCAGATAAGGGCCGTGGCCCATCTAGTCTGCCCACCCTAATGACCCTCCCCTATTTAACTCTGTGCAGAGATCCCACGTGACGATCCCATTTCTTCTTAAAATCAGGCACGCTGCTTGCTTCGATCACCTGAATCTACAGCTGTTTCTTTAATATTTGAAATGATAGCCTATGTCACTCAGTATTTCTGTCAGCACTGACTGCCGCAGGCCAAATTAGACCAGATTATTCAGTGTCGGTATTTATTCAGCCACTAACACTCATTATCAAGGTATTATGCAGCATCTGGATGACTGTGGGAACAGAACTAACTGGGCCTAGTTAGGTTTGCCTTTTATGTGGTCCAACATACCGAGTTAGCTATCCAAGACCAAAGAGACTATTGGCTATGCCCAGATAATTTCTGGTTCCACCCCAACTCTTCCCCTGACCACCCTAGCATTAACCAAAGTGTGTCATGGCAATCCGAGAAGATATCCAGACAGTGCTGCTAAATAAGTACCACTGAATATCTGCTCTGGAGCTGGCCAGTGTGATTAACATGGAAGGTGCCTCTGCTGCCCATTTATATTGTTTTGAATATCAACCTGATTATTTTCTTTATTGTGAGAGGACATCTTCTTCTGGATTCTTCTACTGCTTGTACTTCCTCAGGTAGTTTCTCTCTAAAAAGCTCATTGAGGAAATATTAGAGACCCCTGGGATAGCTGGCAATGCCAAATCATTTATGTTTTCATTTATAGTCTAAAAAAGTGGACCCAAATTTCAGACCCTTTATTTCCTGCAAGGTTTCCTCTGATATATAACTGCTGAAATGTCCCAGCCAACTAAACCTCCCCTTTCCAATTCTGAGCTCCATCCAAATGTTTACCGTTTATCTGAATATTCTTCCTGGTGCCTTCCAGGGTGACCCAAGTCCATCCCAACATACTCAGGCTTCCACTGCTGATACACTATGCTCTTTCCATCCATTTGCCAGATAATAGAAAAGTTAGCAGCCAATCTGCATATTCCTTCCAGAATCCTCCGAGATGAATAGTGTTATAGAATACCAGGGTTGCATGCCAGGATTTATACTTGATTTTAACAGGAATTAGTACTAAATGCTATTCTCTACAGGGCGCTTGGCCCATAGAATAACACATAACGCAGATTCTTCCTGGCACCTGCCTTTGGGTATTATTTATTGAATCTGACTGTGACAGAGACTATGAAACCTTGACCCTTCTCCTGCATAGTCCTTCTCCCCATATTGTAACTCTCTCTCAGGAAAACCCAGCATTCTCACTCCTGGCCAGTTTAGGGTGAAACAAGTACAACTCAGAGAGTTTCAGGGAGGGGTAGGGGAGAAGAGGGAAAAACCAGGAAGTAACTCATGAGAACTTAAAAAAATAAGAGCCAGCGTCAGAGGGTACCCAGACTGAAGGTAAGGTTTGGGGAAATTGAGAGGGAGCTCTAGCCTGTTTCTGCCTGAGGTAAGGGACTGATATAATAGAATTTTACCTTTATTCCAGTGCTTAACTAAAAATTGTAATCAGTTACTCTTTGAAAGTGTTCATCGGAGCTGTGCTGCTGACTGGGGTGAGACAGAGAAGTCATACAAAGTATCTGTACTGAGTTAATGCAAACTTAGTGTAATTTTTGGTTGAAGGCTATACCTAGGGTTACCAGATTTTGTCTGTAAAAAAAGAGGACATGTAGGCCCTCCTCATTCTGACTTCAGCCCTGCCCCATTCTTCCCTAGCTACACCCCCCCCACATAGATTTTGTTTCTTCTTCCCCAAGCTCGGGGTTGTGCCTGGAGGGCCTCCAAGCATGCACAGTTGTGATATGATGACATCACATTGCATCTACAGATGCTCGGAGGCCCTCGGAGGCCCAAGCTTGGGACCTTCCAAAACCAAGACAAACTGGCAGGTATTGGAAATCCCCCCAGGCACCCGGACATGTTCAGGCTTTCCCGGGCATCTGGCATCCTTAGGTATACCCTTAAAGGGGAGACCTGTGAAGAAAGAGGGTCTATATTACTGTGGAATTAAAACCCCCTCCCCTCCCCCCCTCCAGCTGTGTGTATTTGTACGATCATTCCTTGTGCATCCAGTTCTGCCCTACTGCATTGTGAAAAGAAAGGTGGGTTTATTTTTTAATTGTCTCCTCTGTAGCCTCCCTCTCCATATACAGTATGTCACTTTCCTTTTGTTTTATGATCCTCTTACCTTCCAGGACCACATTAAATCTTTTTTGTTCATTTGGGAAGAGTTCTGAAATGGAACAAGGCCTGAGACCCAGTTCCACTTTCACACCATCTTTCACACTCTTTTCAAAATAGTGTCAGAAATCCTACAACACAAAATCATCTTCCTGACAATGACTTCCCAGCATAAAACTATCTTCTTCATGACACTTCCTGGTATCCTTTTTCAACCCTCCCCATATCAATTAAAAGTGTCTCGCCTGAGAGGAAGAGACATCACCAGCATGAATGGATGCTTGAACTGAGAGCTTCGTTCGGGCCCAGTGCTAATCCCCAGTATTAGTGGTGAAATCGTGCTCGAGAACTCCCTTGGGTATATTGGCAGCAATGGCAACGAGTGGGCAGGGTATGGCTACCTGAAAAAAGCTTGTGAGTGAAAAATCGGGGCAGCACACATTGGAACAGATGCTGAGCAAGGATGCATGTGGCGGGGCAGTAATGGAGGGAGCCGCGCTGCATTGTTAAAAAAAGTCTTGCTCCTTAATGCGCTCCTTTGTGCGATCTTGCAGTGCGTCTTGCAGTGTGTCTTGAAGAAATTAACTTTAAGCAATCAAAACATTTGGAAGCCTTATATAAACAGAACTACCTCTCTTATTTTATTATTCTTTTTTCTAGTGGCAAGTATTTCACCACACTCTAACATATTTTTAACTCATACTTCTTCAGATCATCATTTTATTATTATGGATAACTCAACTTTACCTATTCAGGTTATTTGGGGAAACAAACCACCTAAATCTGTTTCCATTAACAATATTTTTCGCTCTCCTGAACGTTTAAACATTAAACTATTATCTTCATTCTCTAATTCTTCAAACAAACACTTCAATATAGGTCTAATAAATATTTGTTCTATTAAATCTAAATATCACCTAATAAATGATATCATTACACAACAAAATCTGGACATATTATATCTAACCGAAACATGGCTCTCCAATGGTGAAGAAGCCTATCTATCCTATGCCTGTCCACAAGGATTCTCATTTTTTTATAATCACTGCAGCAATAAAAGAGGAGGAGTATTAGCAACCATCTTTCGTGATTCATTATTATTACAAATTGATTACTCTCCACCTAACTCTGCTATTGAATTTTTACAATTCTCCTTATTGACTAAACCTAAGACCGATATACTACTGATATATTTATCTCCTCCGATATCTTCTGTTGTTATTACTCAATTCCAATCTTTACTTTTCGATTTCGGTAGCTCCACTCTAAACCCCCTAATTTTGGGAGACTTTAATATTCACTTTGACGAACCCAATAACAACTATACAAAAACTATTCTTTCAAACATAAAACAATTAGATCTCTATCCAGTAATATCCCAACCAACTCATAAGGCAGGTCATACAATTGATATGGCCCTAATATCAACAACTGCAAAAAACAATCTATTTTTAAATAATTGTCTACCAGTTCCTTGGTCTGATCACTATTTAATTTCGCTAACATATATTTCCTTTCATTGTGCAAATCATAAAAAACAACAGACAACAAACTTTAGAAACTACAATAAAATTTCTGCTGATTCAATCCTTTCTTCTTTCAAGCTAGATTTTACCAAATCCAACACTAATTCCTTAGAGGATTTAACTAATTTATGGAATATAGCCATTACATCATTCTTAGATGAAGTGGTCCCTCTACAAACAAAGATAATTTCTGCACGCAAAATTCAAAATCCCTGGTTTTCATCAGAACTTGCTCTCATTAAACAACAAGTATGATCCTTAGAGCGTAAATGGAGAAAAAATAAAACTCAAACTAATCTGCAATTATTCAAGGAGCAAACTGTATACTATAAAACAAAAATAAACCAAGCAAAAATGCAATATTATTCTGATAAAATAATTAAAGCCAAAAACCCATCGATATTATACACAATATTAAATAGAATAACAATCTCAAATAACAAAGAGAAATTAAATGAGGCTAGTAATACTCTCACTGCCCAAAAACTAGCAGATCATTTCTCTGAGAAAATTAAAACTATTAGAAAAACTTTTACAGTAAATCAGCAAGTCACCTTTGATCATGAGCAGACCAATTTAGATTCTCTAACTTCCAGATGCTCTAAATTTAAACTTCCAAGCCTAAAAGATATTGAGATGACCTTCAAATCCATTAATATTAATATTAAGTTAAAAAGCGGATCTTATTCCTCCCTTCATTTTAAAGCACTACTTTCATATTTTTGGACACTAATTACTGAGAGCCTGACCCATGAGAATGGAAAAAATCAATTGTTCTTCCCATCATTAAAGAAAAAAATGCAAGTTATAATGATCCAACTAATTACAGACCTATAGCCAATATTCCCTTTTTGGCAAAATTAACGGAAAAGATAGTCTTTAATCAAATTTCTGATTTTGTGGAAAAAAACAATGTTCTTCATCCCAATCAAACGGGTTTTAGAGAACACCACAGTACTGAACTAGCATTGATAGGTATGACTACTTCCATCCAATATTTCCTCGACCACCACCAAACGACTTAACTAATCTCACTTGATCTCTCGGCGGCTTTTGACACAATCGATCATCAACTTCTCATAAACAGACTTCAATCTATCGGGATCACGGATCAAATTCTTTCATGGTTCATTTCTTACTTTACAGATCGTTCTTCCTCTGTCTTCTTTAAAGACTCAAAATCTAAATTCACATCAACTACTTTCGGGGTTCCTCAAGGGTCTATTCTCTCTCCATTATTATTTAATATCTTTCTTGCTCCATTAATTACCTTGTGTCAATCTGTAGGTTTTCAAGTTTTCACATATGCAGATGATATTCAACTCCTGCATCCTATAGACACTAACAACATATCTGACATTCATGAGATCAGTGAGAAACTTGACCAGGTTCATCAATGGCTAAATACAAATAAATTGGCTCTTAATATAAAAAAAACAAACGTGATGCTCTTTCCATGGAAAGAAAATCCCACACTTGTTGCTCCTATCAACATAAAAAATGTTCCATTACAGATAGTTAACAATACAAAAATTTTAGGGGTAATTTTTGATTCCAAACTGAACTTCCACGATCACATTAGTAATATTGTCAAAACTACTTTCTACAGATTACGTAAGATTAGGTCTATTTCAAAATTTCTATGCCCAAAGTCATTAAATATTCTCATTCATTCTTTAGTGATATCCAAACTAGATTACTGCAATGCTCTTTTTAAAGGTATATCATTAACTGAACTCAAACGTTTACAAATTATCCAAAATGTTTCCATAAAACTCATTACCAAATCCAGAAAATTCGACCATGTTACCCCTCTCCTAAAAAACGCACATTGGCTTCCTAAAAAACGCACATTGTTTGCTTACTTTCAAGTCTCTACTGTATAAGACTCCTGCATTCATTTATAAATTACTAATACCATATCACCCAACCAGAACTTTAAGATCCATTGATCAGAATTTACTGACTGTTCCCTCACTGAAATTTATAAACACCAGACGGCAGTTTATATTTTCAGTAACAGCACCACAGACCTGGAATGCTCTTCCAATTTTTTTACGTAATGAGCAAGACTTGGTAAAATTTAAAAGTAATTTAAAACCATTTCTTTTTAATGATGCTTTTAATACTTACGTTAATAATTTTTTTAAATTAGTAATTTTAATAGTTTATACCTTAATACTTAAATGTTTTCCCTATTGTGCTTTTCCTTTGTTCTGCTTTCATTTAACAAATGTATTTCAAATACCCCTCTTACCTTATGTAATGTAATATGTATTATCCAGTGTAAGTATTTATAGTTTGTACTGTTTGTTTTTTATTAATTATCTTTTAATATGTACATCGCTTTGAATTTGATTAAGCGATTAATCAAGAAAAATAATAAACTTGAAACTTGAAACTTAAACTTGAAACTTGAAACTTGAAATTTGCATGTGGCGGGGCAGTAATGGAGGGAGCCGCGCTGCATTGTTAAAAAAAGAACCTCCTCTCCCCGCTGTATCAACCCCTGAGCCGTCCCACCCTGAGCAGCTGACAAAAGCTGACATGCAGCCATGGATTCAGGAGGTGAAGACTGAGATCTCTGTGGTGGCTGTTCAGGTACGGGAAATTGTGCATGAATTGCACTCCAACCTGATCGAAGTGGGCACATGGGTGGAGGTGGCAGAAACCAGATTGGATGCCTGTGAGGGTGCAGCAGAAATTGGAGGATGTGGCTGAGGAATACCAACTTTTTATGGACAAAATGGAGGTTCTTGATAACCACACCCAGAGAAACAACCTGAGGGTGCGGGGTCTCCCAGAGGTGGCGGAATACAAGGATGCCTGGGCCACGGTTCACAAACTATTGTGTTGGCTGCTGCAGGATGACTCCCTGGAGCCTGGCATAGAATGGGCGCATTGAGCACTGGGGCCCCAAGTGAATGATCAGCTTAAGGATCTTGTCATCTTCCTTCAGAGCTTCGTACTTAAGGAGTGGGCCTTGCGAAGGGCCAGAGACATGGGCACTGTGACCTGGGATGGCCACCGCCTGGAATTCTATCAAGATTTGGCAGCTAGCACACTCCAAATGTGACGCTCCTTTAAAGAGTTTAATAAAGCTCTTCAACATAGCAATTTAAGACACTGTTGGATACTGTGATAACTATTAGTGGTGTTCATACCTGTGTTACATCTATATGGGAGGCCTGAGCTCTGCTACAGAAGGAGAGGATTGAGGTCCCGCAGAAGTCTGGCCAGGAGCCAGGGGGGGTCCAGGCGACGAGACAGCGATTGGCACCTTTGCGCTAGCAGAGGGTTGAACGTGGTGCCAGAGGAGGACGAGGATGTCCCCCCCCCCATACCGGTGGCAGCATCTTCACCTAATGGACACCCTTGATTTTGAGTGTTATGGTTGGAGTGTAGTGTGTGCCTGTTGGGGCAATTGCTAAGGAGCTTTTGCTGTATTAGGTTGCTTGGATTGTCTATTTTGGGGAGTTCTTGAGAGGGAGTGGAGGGATTCTTTGGGTTGCACTACTGTGTATGCTGGATGATGGTTGGTGCGTGTTTGAGGGGGGACGGGGGATTCTGGCATCTTCTGTGGTGTGGGGTTTGTTGTAGAAAGGGGGGGAGGAGGATGGTTGCCAGTTGGTATATTTGGGGAACTGTCTTGTTTTCATTTTTCTGGCTGTGTAAAGTGCATTGGGGACTGTTTACTTCATTGTATGTTGGTGGGAGGTCTGGTGGATCCCACTATGGGGGATGGGGGTAGTGGGGACTGGCCTGTAGGGGGGTTTGGGGGATAGTTGGGTTGGGTGGAGGAGTGGGGGAGTGGCATATCTTGTGTGGGGGGGGATGGGTGTTGATTGTACATATTTGTCACCATGGCAGGGCTCAAGTTAATTTCCTACAACATCTTGGGGCTCAATTCCTCACATAAGAGGTAAGCATTTTTTAGGGAGCTGACGGCTGAAAGCAGGGGTCTGTTTTGTTCAGGAAACACATTTGTTGAGATCCCATGACAAATTTGTCTGAGATCCTCGGTTTCCTTTGACATTTTGGTCCTGATGGGTGGGCAAATTTAAGAAAGTGGGGGTGGTGATCCTTATTGGTAGAGGCGTGCACTATAAAGTCCAGCAGGTGGTTTGGAACCTGCAGGGTAGGTATATCATGGTAGAGGCCTTGATAGAAGGTAGTTTGTATTCTCTGGTTAATATCTATGCCCCTATTGAGGGCCAGGGGGACTTCCTTAGGGAGTTGGTGCCTCAGATCCTACAGTTTAAGGGGGGAACCTTACTTTTGGGAGGGGATTTTAACCTTACTATGCCCCTGCATTTAGATAACTCAGGACATGCCAGGAGCTATGGGAGGAGGAATAAGAAAATGATGAGGGATGTACTTAAAGCTTTGAATGTGGAGGATGAGTGGCACTGGCTAAACCCATTGAGCAGAGATTATACGCATTTTTTGCAAGTTCATGCTTCATAGTTGAGAATTGACTATATTTTTTGTGGAACACGGCATTCTTCAGAGGGTGGACAAGGCTGGTATTGAACAAATAACATGGTCCGATCACGTCCCTGTCTGGTTGCAGCTGACTGGATTCGCGGGTAGCATGGATAGAAAATAATGGCATTTTAATGACAGTGTTCTGGATGACTCAGAGGTGGCAGCTCAAATTGAGGACTGGATATGGGAGTACTTAGATGACAATCTGGAGTGTGGAGCCTTGCTGGAGGCTGTCTAGAAAGGGTTGAAAGCAACCCTGAGGGGTAGGCTGATTGCGATGGCCTCCACAAGGCAGAAGCGTAGGAGGAAAGAGGTCTGTGCTTTGGTGGGTCAGATAGGGTTATTGGAGGGGATGCATAAACATTAACATTGGAATGTGGATGTGGGCAAGAGACTCCAACAAGCTCGTAGTGATCTGCAGGTCTACGAGATGGAGTGTTTGCGCTTCAACTTACAGCTGTTGCAACAGAAGTATTTTGAGTTTTCCAATAAGGCTAGCTGACTGGTAGCTCATCGGCTAAAGGTACGCCAAATGAGGAATCATATTTTGTCTATTCAGGTGCCGTCGGGGGAAATTTTACACCAGGAAGATGCTAGTAGGGTCCGTTTTGTGGAGTATTATACACAATTGTATACACCGGAAGCAAAGGGGAAGCCTCTGGATCTTGAACATTATTTGACTTTCGCTTCACAGCCTCGGATTGTGGAGGATGATGTGAGATGGCTTGATAGACCACTCACCTTGTTGGAGGCTAGGGGGGGCCTTGCTGCTGATGCATGTGGAGAGTCTCTAGGGTTGGACAGTTTATGTTCATTATTATAAACATTACCTCCCTTGTTGCATTTCCTGAATTCTATAGATAGGGGATGTCAGCTCCCCTTTTTCATGCGTCTGGCGAGGGTCACAATCTTGCCTAAGGAGGGGAAAGATCTTATGCAATGTGCGTCTTATCATCTGATTTCTTTATTGGGCGTGGATACCAAGATCTTTACGTGATCTTGGTGGACCGCTTGATGAGTTGGATTCCACACCTGATTCATACTGATCAGTCAGGATTCGTGGTGGGTTGGCAGATAGGGGACAACGTTCAGGAGGCTTATAATCTTTTGGAATGGACCAGGCAGGTTAATAAGGAAGCCCTCTTCCTTTCCATCAATGCCGAGAATGCCTTTGACAGGGTCTCTTGGACCTTTCTGTTCCAGGTATTGGAATTAGTTGGATTGGGCCTGCAGATGAGGGAGTGGATTTGCATTCTTTATACTAATCCAGTAGGTTGTGTCAAAGTTAATGGGGGCTATTTGGATACCTTATCTCTATCCCAGGGTACCCGGCAGGGGTGTCCCCTCGCATTGATGGTGGAGCCCCTAGTGCAGCGAGTTCGTAGTAATCCAACCATTCGGGGTATTGCCACCCCTCTTGGGGAATATAAGCTGAACTTGTTTGCGGATGACATGTTGTTCACGCTAGAAGATCCAGAAGCCTCTTTAAAGGAGGAGAAATTGGAGGAGTTTGGGGCTGTTTCTGGTTTTCATGTAAATGTAGGGAAATCTGAGTTATTAAATGTGAATCTGCCTGCAAACGATTCCCCTATAGGTTTGCCTCAAGTTCTATGCGGTATCTGGGTGTATTTTTTGACCCTCCAGTAATGAGTCTGTATGATCTTAACTATCCTCCCTTATTTCGTCGCATTAAGACGGATTTGGAGTATTGGGGAGGACAGTACTTTTCTTGGTTGGGGCGGGTGGAGGTTGTCAAAATGATGGTGTTACCGAGACTTCTGTATTTATTTCAGGTTCTTCCGGTATGGGTCAGTAGGAGAGTTTTGGAAGGGGTGCAACGTAGTCTTTGGTTTATTTGGGCTGGTAGATGCCCACGAGTGGGGCAGCGGGTGCTTTACTCAAATGGGATGGGGGATTGGCAGTACCTAATGTGTTGAAATACTGTCAGGCCACTCAATTATGGGCTTTTTTGAGTGGCAGACCCAAGTCCCGAAATTGTGGATGGAACTTGAGCAGGCCTTGGTGGGAGGGGTCCTGTTATTGCATTTCCCATGGCTTTCCGGGAGGGTAAGGGTTAGTTGGGGATTATCTTCTGTGGGGACCTCCTTATGGGCTTGGATAGCGGTGCGGAAAGTACTGTTGCAGGGACGGCGTTATTCATGGTTCACTGCCTTGCATTATAATTTTGAGTTTGTACCAGGATGGGGTGATGGGGTGTTGGCACGGTGGGAGGCCCAGGGGTTGCTTTGTGTGGGTCATTTCTGTGATCTGGACCTGAGGAGGGTTCAATCTTATGGGGACCTTCAGTCTTGCTATGGCCTTCTGCCAAGGGATTTGTTCCCCTATTTGCAGGTGGTTCATTATATTCAGACATCGGGATTTTTGAGGGATCTGGTGGGGGGTAAGATGCCCTTTGAATTGTTATTAGCATCAGTTTTCCGCAAGGGGGCTTTGTCAGCGATCTATCAGTGCCTTAATGCTCGGGGAACTGCGGTCTTACCCTATATGAAGGCCTGGAAGGGTGACTGGAAATCTGTAACACCCCGGGAGTGTTAGGAGATTGTCTGGCGGGAGGTGCCATCCCCTTGTATTGCAGCTTTGATAGTTGAAAATGGATATAAGGTGCTCTTTAGATGGTATTACACTTCTAAACTGTTGGCTAAGCTAGGGGGGGGCTGTGTTGGAGGGGTTGTGGGGAAGTGGGTACTTATCTAATCGTCCAATCCCTAGTCTTAGGTCTGCTGGATTATTGCAACTCCCTATATCTTCCTTGTCCAGCCACTATGATAAAACAACTCCAGACCATACAAAACACCGCCCTCAGATTGATCTACTCACTCAAAAAATATGATCACATAACAACTGCCTTCTTAGACTCTCACTGGCTACCCATACAAGCACGAATCCAATTCAAATTCTACTGCCTGATATTCAAAGCATTACACGGCTTTTCCCCCTCCTATCTAAATAACCGCTTAAACCAAATCTCCACCTCAAGACACAGAAGAACCTCGAACCCTTTCGCCTTCCCCCCACTCAAAGGCACACAACGCAAGAAAATGTTTGACAACCTTCTAGCAACACAAGCAGCAAAAATCAACCATTCCATCTCCAATCTTATGACAATATCAGACAACTTCAAAACATTCAGAAAAGAAATCAAAACCCTGCTTTTCAAAAAATTCATCCAAATATCTTAACCCCTCCTCTTTTACCTCCAGAAGATTCACCTACCTTCAGATAACCTTCCCCCAAATTACCCACCTTAACACCTTCCAATTAAACAAATACCATAAATAGATTGTAACCTACCCTCTCTAACTGAATTCCATATGTATTTTTCATACAGTTCTTCACTGTCAGTTTAATTTCCATCCTATAAATTCACATAGAATTTTTCTTTTTTCAACCATCTTTATTTTCTCTTCTTTATTAATTTCCAGGTACTTTAGTTAGATTGTGAGCCTTCGGGACAGTAAGGGAATTTTTTAAGTACCTTCTTACTTCTCATTTATAATCTTAATGTATATTTTCTTCAAACCGCTTAGAACCTAACAGATGTAGCGGTATATAAGAAATAAATTACATTACATTATCTGCATATGTGGTGGACTTGTGTGAGGATACAGGGTTTTTAGTCCCGGGTTTTTGGGGAAATTTCCCACATTTTGGCAAAAAGGGTGCCTGCTGATTGGCGTCATGCTTTATTGTTCTGGCATGAGCTGGATATGGAGAGGGGAGAATCCACTTTTTGTAAATTGGCTATCACTGCTGCCAGGTCAGTGTTAGCCTCCTATTGGAACCAGCTGGCTTCTTCTACTTGGTCATTGGTGGTACAGCGGTTACATCAGTGGCAGCTGATGTATCATCTTACTGCTCCCCAACATGGTAGGAGCCATGGTTATGCACATATTTGGTGCAAGTTTTGTCTGCATACTTAACTGTGGGTAGGTGGGGCTGGGATTGGTGGACGCATTTGAGGATGTTTTCTTATTGATCTGCTGGGATTTGCTCATTTGGGGGCCTGAAATTTGTCACGGGGGGGTTTCAATTGCTGTTTTCATTTTTGTGGTTCTTCCGCCTGGGTTGATTTGTTCTGGTTTTTGTATTGGGGTATGCCCCCTTTCTGGACTTACTGTGACTCTCTATTGTCCTTGTTTGATGATGGTTGTGTATTTATTATCATATTCAATAAAAGCTTTTATTATTTTAAAAAAATGCCCCCCCATTGCAGAACATAATAAAAATAGACAAAAAATACACATCTCTAAGACACATATGATGCCCTTATTAAAAAAAAAGGTGCAACATTTTACCTACATGTCTTTCTACATGCCCTTTAATAGTGAAAATTATATGACTCTTCATAGAGTACCTTGAAAATTGTCTTCCCTATTTCTTTTGCTGTTTTTGATGTAACCAAAAGTTTGGCTTTTAAGAATAGGGATTTAAATGATAGTATGGAACAAATACTGTACATTCTTTTCACAAAGATGCCAGATCATTACCATTATCTTTTGGAGAAGTCTACAGCTATTAAGTGAAATTTCTTACATAGATATATCAGAGCCATCCTTTCCTTTTAACACTTCTTTATCTCGAGAAAACAACAACAAAAAAATCAGTATAACAAGGCGAACATATGGCTTTAAATGCGATGGTGTTTAGTATCTCTGGGGCCAACAGGTTTGACATGGGAAATAGAAGTTCTTCCTATGCACATTCATTTCAGTAATGATGGCTAGTTTTCTGAGTTGACTAGGCCTGCATGAATACACATAGCTAAATTAGTATACAAATGATCTGCTTCCTCCAAGGAACACTAAAAGCTGTTCTTTTTAAAGCAATAAAAAGGCAGTATAGAAAATATTAAATTAAAGACACAGAGCAGAGTTTTAGTCTAGGTTAATTTTCTATACATATTTATTTATTGCCTTTTAAAAATAATTCACTCAAGGTAGTGTACAATTTGCAGTGATGTTCGGTGATGTTTGCTCCATCTCCTTCTCCCTACCATGGCTTGACTCTGGGGTAGGGGCTCTTGGAGAGGTCAGTCTGTTTCTGGAAGAATGTAAAGCACTAACGTATTGACAGGGCAGGATTAATTCATCGAGGGCCCCTAGGCACACAAGTACACTGGGCCCCTTGCCCCGCCCCACCCCACCCCACCATGCGCCCAGGCGAAAACAGGAAGCTGCGTCAGAGGGAAGCTTTGGGCAAGCAGCACCGCTAGCACAGCGTAGTAAAAGGAGCCCCATGTCTTTTCTCTTCTCTTGTACTTCTTCCATTCCTTCTATATATCCATGTGGCAAAGATCTTTTTTATGCTTATTTTATCACTTTTCTCTTCTCTGCCTCTATAATCCACTTATGTATGATTTGTACTCCTCATTCTCCACCAAAGGATTGCAGCCCCACCCAGTACCTCAAAAACAAATTAAGCTGCTCTTTAAAGAGCTGCCTGTCAGGCTGGTCTGCATTACCAATGGGTTCCTCTGAAGAGCTACTTCAAAGGGCCCTTGTGGGAACACTATGGAAATACTACCTAACTACACCACACAACTACATCATGGCTCAGCCCCCAGCCTTTAACTTATCTTATCCTACCACTGCCCATTCTACACATTTATTGAATTAAGCTGCCTATAAAACTACTCACCCCCTCCAATCTACCACTCTTCTGATCATCATGTACTCCCCCACCCCAGTCATATCAGGTCTAGGAAAATACAGACACCAGAAACACCGCCTCCCCATCAAAACACTCACAAACAGACCCTGTCACCTCATACCAGTCCCTCTTTCTCCCCCAACACCCAACACCCAAACCAAAAACCCTTCACCTTGCCCTTGTGAATGCGAGATCAGTGAACAACAAAGATATCATCCTGAATGACCTACTCCCCGATAATAAATGGGACATTCTCCTATTAACTAAAACCTGGCTTCAAGATAATGATGGAGTATCACTGAGAATGCTATTTCCCCCGGATACCAAGTGCTAGCATGCTCCCAACTTGACAAAAGAGAAGGAGGAGTAGCAGCCATCATAAAATCATATCTTAACACAAAGGTAACAGATTTAATCACCCTAAATATGCTCAAAGGCCTTATTTTCACCATCGGCCATAACAAAGACCTCTCCTCCATGGCTACACTGGAAGATCTAATATCATTCTTAAACAAACTCATAATCTCCCACAAACAGATCATTATTCTAGGAGATTTTAACTTCTCATAATATGTGAACATGACGGGATCCACAGCAGCCTTCACTGAGACACTCACAGACCTCAGTTTCCAACAAATAATCTCTCTCACACACTCTGTGGGCCACACACTTGATCTAAACTTCATGCAAGAAAGCCAACTCCATAACCAGGGCACCCCACATTGTACCACCAGCCCAATACCATGGTCTGATCACCATCATATAACCTTCAGCTACACAATCAACAAAATGCAACCTACAAAGGCGCAAGAACCCCAATTCAAGAAGATATACAATCACAATTCTATAGAGCTAGAAACTTTCTCATCTGATATCACTCAATTAAAAAATTCTGCAAAACCAAACCCAATCTCCATCGATGATACTGCCACAAACTGGTACACAGGATTCAAATCCCTCTACAACAACCTAGCCACAACCAGAGTGATTAAACAACAGAGAGCTGAGAAGATCCGAAAGAAAATGGTGCAAAACAAAACACTCTGTTGATAAGACTAAATGGAAAGAACTACATGAACAATACAAACAGACCATCCTTGAAGTGAAACATACTTACTACTCCCAGCAACTACTAAAGTCTCCAAATAGATCAAGAAACCTATTTATGCTGACAAAGAGATTTTTCACCTCATCCCAAAGAAACAATCAACTCCTAAACACCAACCTGGACAGTCAGACACTCTCTACCTTCTTCACAGACAAAATCAATAAAATCCACTCCAACCTCGACGACTCCACCCAATACACTTCTCAACCTTACATCGACCCCCCTCTCCACCGAAATACTACCTCCTTTATAAACTCTATCCTTCCACTTATCAACACCTTGCTACAAACAGGACAAGTGCCCCAAAATTGGAAATCAGCAATCATAAGACTGATCCTAAAAAATCCTTCCCTCGACCCAGACACACCAACCAACTTCAGGCCTGTCTCCAACCTGCCCTACATATCTAAGATACTGGAAAAGGCATCACCAACCCAGCTACAAACATTCATTGACAAATGGGAGGCCCTTTCCAAATTCCTATCAGGCTTCAGAAAAGCACTGAAACTGTCTTACTCAACATCATAGACAACTGCTGGCAACTGCTAGATAAGGGAAATTACATCCTACTTGTCTTGCTTGACCTGAGTGCAGCTTTTGATAACATCAATCACTCTATCGTCCTCACCCACCTCACAGAAATCAGTATCCATGCAACAGATCTACACTGGTTCCAATCCTTTCTGAGCCAAAGAGTACTACTCGGCACTATCTACATTACATTGCATTAGGGATTTCTATTCCGCCATGATCTTGTGGTTGAAGGCGGATTACAAAAGAGTTAAAGAGGGTGTTTTAGAAAAAGATTTCTGGTCCTTTTTGGGGAAAAAAAGAGTAGAGCAGGCAAACTGAAACAAATCAAATATGGAGTACCACAGGGAGCCCTATTAGCTACTCTTCTTTTCAATCTCTACATCAAACCAAGTACTTGAAATAGCCCAAAAATACTAAATCAAAATCCACTTCTTTGCTGATGACATTCAACTATACCTACCACTAGGAGCAAATCGCTATACCCAGATCACAACCCTGCATAACTGCTTATCCAAAATTAAACACTGGATGACCTCGGAAAAACTTCAACTGAATGCCTCCAAGACTCAACTAATATGGATTAGGAAAGAAAAATGTTCCTACACTCGCCCTTCCCTAACCTGGGAATCAACTACCTTGATGGCAAAAGATGGCGTATAGATCCTAGGAATTACTCTTGACTCAAACTCTCCTTCTTTCCCATGCCTCTAGGCCATTATTCAATATCCCATATCCTATTGCCTCTCTCTCACCATCTTTTTAACCCTATCTCCACTCTCACTATGGCCCAGGTACACTAAAATCATTGTTAAGATACTGTGGGTCGCTATGGGGCCAACAAATTGACTGATTTGAAAACAGTGATTGATGTTCAAACGACTTCACAAGCAAATGAGTTTCACAGAATTCTGCCATAATCCCATCTGATCAGTCATTGGAAAAGCTACTATTACACATGCTTAGAGGTGGCAGGGAAAGCTCTGAGTGGCAGGGTATCTATATAGGTGTTTTTAGATATGGATAGAGAAAGAAACTGATATATACTCAGAAGTAAAAAAAAATAGGAATATTTATAGACAGAGTTCTACCTTTATGTGTAGATACATACTCACGCACATCTAAAATTGTTGTGACAGGAGGTTTTGAACCTGATATTGAAATGAATAAATAAGATTTATAGGCAACTGTGTCAGAGTGGAAGCTCTGAGGGGAAAACATGAGTCCTCTGATCTGTTTTTCAGTCCTATTTTTTATCATTCTGTCATTATCTTTAAATAGTGATTTTCTTTGCCACATTTATGAGACCTACATTTATCATACTGCTCAGGAAACCATTGAACATCAGCTTTCAAAAGCGTAAATTATTAGTGTGTGGGGCAAATGTGTTCCTTGATAATCTGACTTTGTCATCTTGATAAAGTGTAAAAATAAACTAAAACAGATATTTAAATTAGTGGAAACCCAGTCATTCCTTACAACTCATAAGGTATCTCAACATTTAAACCAAGTGTAAAATCATCTTGCCTAAAGAAATAGTGAAATAAAAGTGAAAGCCATGCATTATCATGGAATCTCTAGTGCTTTCTAATATTATCTTACTGAAAATTACTGAACCTCCAGTTAACACCTTTTAATAGTAGTTCAAGGTGAATTACATTCTGGTATACTAGGTATTCCCTAACATGTGCTAACTGCAGCTTAAAACAGGATACTGTGGGGAGTGCCGAGTATCCCACAGTAAGGTGCACATGTAAGCACACTACCCACATGCTATAAAATGTACTTTTAATTTTTGACTGAGAGTCTAGGGGGCTGGAGAGTGGGCATATCTGCACTAATCCATTAGCACAGCTCATTGCTGCATACTAAGGGGCTCATAATAAAAATAAAACATCTACAAAGTGGCATAAATGGGTACTTGGACGATCAAAAACCCAGCCCTTGTGCCTAAGGCCCTGCCCACATGAGGGGCCTAAGGCAACTGAGCCAATTCCAGTTGGCCCAGGCGCCTAAGGCCCCTCCTATGGGCAGAGTTTGAGGCGCCTTTCTGAGGATGGCAGGCCTGCCAGATGGATGGGCTTGGGACCCGTCCGTCCGGCCAACTTTTTTAAGGTAAAGGGGGTCTTGGGGGTGGGGTGTCACGGGGTTGGCGGGAGGTGTTGCGGGGTCAGAGGATGGGGGGGATTTGGGGGTGTTCATGGAGGGGTGCATCATGGGCAGGAGGCCTGGGATCCCTCCTGCCCAATCTGATCGGGGGGTCACTGGGACAGGAAGGGTTCGGCTCCCTCCTGCCCATGTCGAGTCGGGGGAATGCCAGGCAGGAGGGGTTGGGCTCCCTCCTGCCCCAGCCAATTGCAGGGCTGCATCAGGGCAGGAGGGGTTGAGCTCTCTCCTACCCGATCTTGTCGGGGGGGGGGGGGTTGATGGATCACAGCAGGAGAGATTGGCTATCTCTCTTGCCGCGATAGCGATCCCAAGTGCCGTGCTTGACGGTACTTCGGGATCGTTATCACAGCAGGGGAGATGAGCCATCTCTCCTGCCGCGATCGTTGCTGGGGGGGGGTGGATTCTGTAACTGGTGTTCTTTTTGACAGACACTGGTTACAGAATCCAGCTTTTAGGTGAAGGACTGGCTCCTCCTTCGCCTAAAGCTCTTGTGTTTGATGTTTGGGACTTAGGCTTTTTTTTTGGTTGATTATATGTTGTTAGTGTAGAAGCAGTGGTGGCCTGGGCATTTAAACAGCTGAACATAGAGGCAGGCCATTATCAAAAAAAACATTTTCCCTGTTTCTACTTTCAGCGTTTAGGGCCTAAGCCAAAAGGGGACTTAGACGTCTTTTTTATTATGCCCCTCTAACTGACTAGCTCATAATTAGCATGTAAGCCCTATAAAATAGGTGACGATAAGAACTCCAGTGCCAATTTTTGGTAATGGCCGCATGCCAATGGCAACATGTGGCCATTAATTCAGAATATGAAAAAAAAAATCAGCCATTTCCATCTGTGGAAGAAATAGCCTTAGTATATGGACAAGATCCCTGTAAGAGCACACTAAGGCCACTTTTTGCCTCAGCTTTGTAAAAGGACCCCTGTTTGTATCTGAGGCAACTGACTTGCCCAAGATTATAAAGAGAAGATCAGCAGGTTCAGCCAATGTTCAATAGTATACAATACACAACAATAATGTATCTACGCTCCAAGTCTAGATCCAATTGGTCTAATTTATGGCGTGTCATCATGTCTTTGAATGTACAAATGTATCCAATTTCCTATGAACTTTCTAAATATGAAGAGCACTTGAAGTCCAAAAATTAGACTACGGGGCTCATTTTCAAAAAAGATAGACTCCAAAAATGCCATAAACTGGCACTAAGACATCTTACTATTCAAAATGTCCAAGTGGGTATTTTTGAAACTGACTTTTTTAGATGTACGGTATTTCTGGCCGTTTTGTCTCCAGTGTATCGAAATCTTAAGGAGTCATGTTTCGGTCAAGATAATGGTTACTGCGGATGGGCAGACTAGATGGGCCATTTGGCTTTTATCTGCCGTCATGTTTCTATGTTTCTATTAGGGCAAGCTTAGCACTTGGGCATTTCACAGCTCTAATCAAACATTTTACAAAATGTTCAGGGCATAATTTGGACGTTTTGGGCTAGACCTTTTTTTAAAAGAATAAGGGCCATAAAGATACCCAAACTGACCAGATGACCACTGGATGGATGAAAATATGGTTCCCCCACATACACCTCCAGTAATCATTGACCCCCCTCTCACCTCCCACATATCTGCATTAAACAGTACATACTGTATCTGTATCTGTGATTGCTGCAGATACTATAGGCAGTCTTTTTTTTCTTTCTCTCTCTCTCCTTGGCCGCTGTCTGTCTGTCTGTCTTTCTGTCCGTTTCTCTGGCCCCCTGTCTGTCTGTCATTCTTTCTGTCTGTCTCTCTGTCTCTCTCCCTGGCCCCCCTGCCTGCCTGTATTTCTCTGTTGCGCCATGCCTGCCTGTATTTCTCTGCTGCGCCATGCCTGCCTATCTCTCCATGGCCCCCTTCTGTCTCCCCCCCAGAGCAAAGCATGATTGCTGTCTTCCCCCAGCACACCCCTTCCCCCAAAGCAGCCCCCTTTCCCTCTCCCCTCCACTTCCCTGTGTAGCAGTAGTAGAATTTTTATCAGCATGGGACACCTCGCAGCACCCGCACGATACCCTCCTGCCGTTGCTGAGACAAACCGCTGCTCAATCCACTGTACGCGCCCCAAGCCGGTGCATGCACCGCCAGTTGGCGTACACGCCGCAAGCCGCCCCACACACTATAATTGAAATGTGGCCACGGAGGCACACATCACAGCGGCAGGGATCACGGCCTTATAAGTGCGCATGTGCGCTTAGGGTTTTATTATATAGGATGTATATAAAAGGAAACCCATGCTCATATTTACATTTCAAATGTTTCCTCTCTTTCTGAAGTTGTGAGATGAATGCTTGTTACACACTGTTCTTCAAACTTATTTATGGTAGGGAAAATTATCTTGGTGGGAATTCCCAAGCCCTACCACATGAAGATCATCTTTATGGAGTCCCCGGGGTTTCTGAATGCTTTGGCAGTTGTCAGCTGGGCTTCTAGACACCAATGGCAGATGTAAATGCTCAATTCTCTTACATAAACTGAACATGCATGAGAAATGAGTAAGCATGGGATTGTCAGTGTCGGCAGCTGGAAGCAAAGCCACTAACTTACACAGCATTCAGAAGGCCTAATATTACAGGACCTCCTATTACCAGTGGTGTCTTTGCTGCAGCATCAATATCCAACACCACAAGGAATCAAGAGGCATGTCTATCACATCAAGGAATCAAGAGGCATGCCTATCACAAATCACAGCCCGCGTTGACTCAGAGTCAAGTTTGTATTGATGTACATAAAAATTATTGAGCATAGCTGTTTTTTGTCTTGTGTTTCCGTCAACCTCATGGTTCTTGCTCCTCTCCCTCCCTCTTGTTTTTGTCCTTTTTTGTTCTCTTTTCCTGACTTTCTTGTAGTTCTCCCTTCTCCATTTTGTCTCTCATTCATCTATTTTGTCCTTGCAATTAAGTTTTTTTGTTGAGTATTTTAAAAACATGTAATGCCCCATTATTTTAATATATTATTGTATAATTGCCTATAATTATGATAGGTGATCAATCAAATTTTTATTAAACTTGAAACTTGTATGATGTATCTGCAATGGACTGTTTCTTCCATTACCATTTCCCAGACCAAGGGCTCCTTTTACTAAGGTGGTTTTAGCGCACGCTACAATGCCAAGTGCGCTAGACGCTAATGCCTCCATAGACCTTGCATTAGTATTTTCCGTTTAGCTTGGGGTTTGCGCGTGCTAATCTTCAGCGCACTAAAAACGCTAGTGTACCTTAGTAAAAGGAGTCCCAATTCTCTCTGCAGAAAATCTGGGCTCTTTCTACATTTTGATGACACCATAGCAGGGATGCCCCAATAAATATTTGACAAGGGAATGGTGCAGAATAGGGAATGAAGTACTTTTATGCATAAAAGAACAGCAGGATCTGGGGGTGAACCTATCTGATGATCAAAGGTGACCAAACAGATGAATAAGTTTGTAGAAAAAGCCAAGAAGATGCTTGGTGCATAGGGAAAAGAAATGCCAGTAGAAGGCAATAAATGATGGTACGTCTATATATGTTTTTTTTTTTTTGAGAACTCATTTGAAGGACTTCATCTTCAAATGGATAGAAATTTGATAGTCGATCTAATGGGCAACTATTAAAATTGCCCCTAGTCTTTATCATAAAGCATATGGGGTCAGAAATAAATGTCCAAAATATACAATCTTTATTTGCCATTATTTTACAATGGTTTTTTTTGCTCCTCTCCCAAGCCATTTCATTGGATGTCAAAGTTAGAAGAGGGGCAGGAGAAAATACAACTCCTTTCTGGACTGCTGCCACTGACTTCCAAAACTGTGCCCAATGGCCTTTCCCAAATCATTATTTTCAATAACCCCCAAACCCAAGTTTGGGTGAATTTTAACCCATCGCATATTTAGCATCAATGGAACTGCTTATTCAATTTCACTTAAACCCCTCCCCCCCTTTTAAGAAGCCACATTTTTTATCACAAGCCACAGCAGTATTAGCTCCAATGCTCATGCCCATAGGAAGTTTATGAGCTATGGAGCCAATACCTCTGTAGCTGGCAATAAAAGAAGGCTAATGTGACTTAGTAAAAGGGGGGAAGGTTTAATTCTATGTTGTGCCATTGTGTTTAAGCTATCAAAATGATATATGCGTGCACAGATAATTATTTTAGTAGATGTTTTACATATATGCAACTTTCTTCACAAAAGGGCATTTTCTAAAAAGATACCTATTTCTTGACTTAAATTTATATTCACTTCTAAAAGTTGTAATTAATTATGAAAACAACTTTTGCCATTGCGCCTGCATAAAGATTGTTTGTTCTGTGCTGTTTTAGGACCAGTTGGTCCAATCTGTTTAGACTTTAGCCACATTTTTCTCATCCCCTTGGACCCCTGAAGAAGGCGCCTTAGTCGAAACATGGACTATGCTAGATCCACACAATCTCATATGTGGATTTTGCTCTATTATGTTTTTAATTTTGCAACATTTGATTGACTTAATAAATGATCGTATCAGGAACATCTCTTCCACGGTTTTCTTTTGTTTTTGTTTGCGTTTTGGCCTTAACTTTTTTGATCCATGGCTCTGACTACATGAAGGTGTTATATCTAGTTTATACATTATTCATTTATCCTGAAAAATATGCTTTTCCTTACATAGTATGTATATAAACTATATTGTATACAATTCATTTTAATAAGGAATAATTAATGCAGTATGAGAGCAGGAGTTGAGCCTAAACAGAGTCAATACATCTCCATATTAACAATCAAGTACATAATAGTTACAATGAATTATGCAAAGCTGTAATTAAAATGTGTAATTTGCTAATCTCTCTGGGTCAGGCATATTACAAGGGACAAAGAGTTCTATTACTTAATATTTTTTTGGTTGTCTGATTTGTAGGTAAAGACAGTGAATTCTAAATAAGAATTAGCATATAATTGTTTAAATAATCCCTTTATATAACAAAATAGCCACTGCGAAAGCACTTCCATTTCAGCAAAACTGTAATGATTTTCATAATTTGCGCCATGTTAATGAAGTGTTGCTTTATAGAGGACAAAATCTTAACACATCTACAGCAATCAGCATAGTGAGCAGATATAAAAAGGTCTCAATTCACGCCAGACAATCTTTGTTGATTATGTTTTGTTAGATGTGCTATTGGCACAGGAAAGAAAATTCTCAAAGGTATAGAGTCAGAGACTGATGATTAGCAGCAGTTGCATAGTAAGGGGTGTGTGTGTGTGTGGGGGGGCAGACTGTCCCCCATCTTGGTGGGGGCACTGGCACCTTTTCACCCCCCAACACCATTCTTGCACCCACATACCTCTTTAAATCTTTGCCAACACAACACAAGCAACTTCTCCGGCCTGGCTCCCCTATGAAATCACTTCCGGGTTGCGGGGCCAGGAAGTGACATCAGAGGGAAAATTAATGCTGGCACGAGCAGCAGGCCAGAGAAGCTGCTCGTTCTGGTGAAGATTTAAAGAGGATAAAGGATAGGGAGGGTGCGAGTGTGGAGTAGAGGGTGGGGAAGGAGCAGAAGCACGTAGGAGTGGGAGTTGCAGTGGGAACCACTGCCCAGGCATCTCCTACCCTCGCTACACCACTGATTAGCAGTAATCAAACCCATTTCATAGAGGATGTAGAAGATAGAACTAAAATGTCCAGGTCAGCTCAGGACTTCTCAAGTAATGTCGGGCTATACCAATCAGGAGCTGCTTTGACACACAGCTCCTGATTGGTGTAGCCTGACTTTACTACAGGAAGAGGCGGTCGGAGTAGACCGCAAATGAATGAATCCGCGATTCACGAACTGTGAATTTGCGGGGGAACACTGTATATTGTATTGTTTTGTACTGCATTTAATAATAGGTGTAATCTAATATAATAAAATGCTAGGCCGCGCATGCGCAGTTCCTAAGTGTGTGCCGCTTTTCCGTGAGCTGTAGCGACACATAGGAAGTGTGCATGCGCGGCTTCTGGTCCGTCCTGCTGCTGCGTGTTCGCGCATCACAAAAGCTTCCCTGCTCTCCACCTACCGGCCGAAGCGCGAGCGAGCTGCGGAAGTGGTGGTGGTGGTGGCCGGCCTCAGGTGTCAGTTTGACATTAGGATGGTGGGATGGGGAGGCCTGCGGAGCCCAGCAACTTTCCGCTGCCCGGGACCCGACTTATTTACCGCCACCCCCCCTTCCGTTTCCGCGGACACGACTGGCGATTTAAGCAGCGTATGCATCAGTCTTCACACGCTGCTTCGGGCCCTTCTACTGCCCTGATTTGATCCGGACGTGCCTGAGTAAATCAGGGCAGTACAAGGACCCGAAGCAGCATGTGAACACTGATGCACACGCTGCTTAAATCGCCAGTCGGGCCCGCGGGAACGGAAGGGGGGGGCGGCGGCAAATGACTCGGACCCGCGTTTGTAGTCGCCACTGTGGGAAGGGAAAAAGGGTAGAGGAAACGCTAATGCTGCTGTACAGGGAACTGGTGTGGGGGGAGGGAAATGGAAGGGGGAGGGAATGCTTCTTTGCACAGACAGAGGGAGGAAGGGAGACAGAAAGACAAGAAGAAAGACACAGGGGCAGGTGCACAGGGAATTGGTGTGGGGGAAGGGAAATAGAGGGGGAGGGAATGCTGCTTTTGACAGACAGACAGAGGGAGGAAGGGAGACAGAGAGAAAAGAAGAAAGACACAGGGCCAGGGACATATACAGAAAGACAAACAGACAAAGGGGGCCAGGGACAGAGACAGACAGAAAGAAAGACAGCGGGAGTCGGGTCAGGAGCGGTGCGGGATGGTAGTGGACAGCCAAGGAAAAAAAAAGACAGAAAGAAAGACAGAAATACAGAAAGCGGCTAAGGAGAGAGAGAGAAATAAATAAAGACAGACACACACACATATATTCTAGCACCTGTTAATGTAACGGGCTATAAGACTAGTAGTATACATAAATTCATGGTCCATCCAAGTTCTGTCCATGTGCACACCCCCTTGGGAATATTCATCTTGTATGTTAATTAGCTACTTAATAGGTCAATAAGATCATGCTTCTCACATACTTAGGAGTTAAAAATTACGCCCCCTCCCCTTTTTTATAAAACCGTAGTGTGGTTTTTAGTGCAGGTCACAACAGTAACAACTCCAACGCTCATAGGAATTCTGTGAGCATCGGAGCTGTTACCACCGCGACCAGTGTTAAAAATACTAGCACAGGTTTGTAAATGTGTGTGTGTGTGGGGGGGGGAAGCATGTAAGTATGTATGTTTTTTTTAGTTCCAATAATTTTATTGGTTTTATAAACAAAAGAGTTACAGAAATATGAGAGAAGCTTCCGAAAAAACTACGGAAGTAATCGAAAGAAAGGACACTATCAAGTAAATCACATTGCATATGAGTAGAGATCGGGTTATAAGTAATAAACAAAGATACGATACAGCAAGTATATGTTAATACATCAGTTATCAGTAATAACGTGGATATAAAAGGGAGAAGACACATTAGAGGATGATAATTGGCAAGTGAGTACAATGTCAGGAATAAAATGTAGTGACAATCATGCTAAATCAAATGGAGAGCTATCATATCTGAAAATACAGCAACAGAGTGAGTGTTCATAGTAAATATATTGAAATTAATATGAATAAGACAAAAAGAGATCAGGTAAGTATACAGTCAAAGGTCCATACCACAAAATTCCATTATTATCGACCAAGTTTTAGTATAGGATAACGATGAATTACAACGATTTGCCATATGTCGTTCGTATTTATTATGGAGACAAACAGAATTCCACCATTGGTTGAAGTCAAGTTTCGTAAAGTCTTTCCAGTTTTGTAATATTATTTGAAGAGCAAGAAATAACAAAAGGGTTAGAAGACGGTCATGATACATAGAGAGAGGTGTGGAAAGAGCTAGGGAACCCTGAATAATAATATCAAAAGATAAAGGGTCATTAAGCGCAAAAATTTGGGTAATCATTTGCCAGATAGATGTCCAGAAAATCTGCAAATGAGGGCATTCATATAGCATATGGCGTAAGGATCCTTCAGAGGACTTGCAGGTCCAACAAAGATTATCCGAGGATCTCATGACTTTAGCAGTTTTAGTGGGAGTCCAAAAGGCTCGGTGGTAAAGGAAAATCGCTGTTTGCCTATGAGAGGCAGAGTGAAGGGATTTAAAAATTTTGGTCCACAAAGTAGTCCAGACTCTATCAGTGAAAGGAGACTTCTTCTGAACCTATCCCATACCTACTGTATTACAACTCAAATATTGCTTCTTCTTCCACCATCTCTACTAAGAGGCTTCAGAAACTACTACTATTTATTATTTATAAAACCCTACCAGACGTGCACAATGCTGTACAACAAACACGCAAGAGATGGTCCCTTCTCGGAAGAGCTTACACTCTAATTAAGATGGACATAGGACAAAGGCTAATACCTGTTACTTAGGTACAGAAATATAAAAGACTAGAAGTAGGGGAGTAAAGAAAGAATAACAACAGATATGGGTACTTTACAAGTTGAGAGGGTAGAGAATTAATGCAGTTTCAAAAAAAGTGGGGGGCTTAGTCTGGTTTTGAATACCATGAGAGATGGGGTCTGACACACTGAGTCAGGCAGGATGTTCTAGGCATAAGGCAGAGCAAGGCAGAAGGGACAGAGTCAGGAACTTGCAGGAGGAGAAGGGCATTGACAAGAGAGACTCACCTGATGAACGGAGCATCTGGGGCAGAGTTCTGGGAGAGACAAGGGAGGAGAGATACTGAGGAGCTGCAGAATGAATACACTGGTAGGTCAGTAAAAGGAGTTTGAACTGTATGCAGAGACAGACAGGGAGCAATTTGAGGAGAGGGGTAATATATAACGACATTAGTATAACGACATTATAACATGAGTATAACGACATGAGTATAACGACATTAGTGGAATATGAGGTATGCATAAGAATTCTGAACAGATAGAAGGGGAGAGAGAGATGTCTTAGCGAAAGACCTTTGAGAAGCACATTGCAGTAATCCAGGCGAAAGGTGATGAGAGTGTGGTTGAGGGTTTTGGCAGCATGTTCAAAAAAGAGAGGTCAGATTTTAGCAATGTTGTAGAGAAAACCCAGTAAGTTTTGATAGTCTTTTGGATATGTGAAGAGAAGAGATGTGTCAAATATGACTTTGAAGTTTCACGTCGATGAAACAGGGTGGATATGAGTGTTATCTACCAGGATAGAGAACAGGGGAAGAGGAAAGGCAGGTTTAGGAGGAAAGATAAGGAGGTCAGTCTTTGCCATGTTTAATTTTAAAGACAGTGATCCAGGTGGTAATATCAGGCCAGCAGGCTGATACTCGGGTTTGGATTTCCATAGAACTGTCAGATGTAGAGAGATAGATTTGCGAGTTGTCATTGCAGAAATGGTACTGGAAGCTGGGAGAAGAGATTAGGGAACCAAGGGAAGAAGTGTAGATGGAGAAAAGGAGAGGACCCTGGACAGATCCCTGAGCTACACCAACTGATAGCAGAATGGCAATGGAGGAGGATCCTCCAGAGCTTACACTGAAAATGCAGTGAGAAAGATAGGAGGAAACCAGAGATAACAGAGGCTTGAAACCCAAATGAGGGCAGTGTGCCAATGTGTAAGCGGTGATCTACAGTGTCAAAGGCTGCAGATAGACCAAGGAGGATGAGAATGGAGTAGAAGCTTTTAGATTTGGCCAGGAACAGGTCACTGGAAACTCTAGCAAGGGCAGGGTCCGAGGAATGAAGAAGGCAAAAACATATGAAATTCCTTTGGGTTAAAATTTATTTTCTCTAATCCAGAGTCTAGTCCCTTCTCACACCTTATACATATGTACCAGTTTTTCACTAACTTGACAATCTTGGATAAGCCAATGCTATTTAGCACACTGATCCCATAAGAATATCTAATCTATATAAACTGTATTCTAATCTCTTTAGGAGAAGGTGATTCTTTAGTGTATACAGTATACGCGCTGAATGCTCTGCTCCCGATGCTCATAGGAACTCTATGAGCATCGGGACCAGCGTGGAGCAATCAGCGTGGCTCCCTGTGTTAATAACCGCTATTGCAGTTTAGTAAAAGGAGGGAGGATAGTATTTTATTGATGGCATTATGTCAATAAGCATGATTTAGTCAGCAATGTGGATAGCTGTAGCTTTTATTAGATATAAGATATACCGGTACTGTTGTTTTTTTTAACAATTTTGTATGTTGACTGTAAACTCCTTAAATTTGATCACTAATCTTTGCCGTCTTCCACTCAATCAGTTCCTGACCCAGTCTTTCACTTTGGGATCCATCCCGAGGGCACTGAGTTTATTTATTAGACACCTGTGAGGAACACTGTCAAAGACTTTGCTAAAATCTAAATACAGTACTCCCACGATATTCGCGGGGGTTCCGTTCCAGGAACCCCGGCGAATCATGAAAAACCGTGAATATGGTTTTTCAATGGGGAAACTGGAGAGGGCAGCCTTACCAATCAGGAACTGCATGTCAAAGCAGCTCCTGATTGGATAAGGCCTGACTTAGTGCAGGAAGAGGTGGTCGGAGCATACAGCGAGTGATTTCCTGCACTCGCCAGCGCTCCGGCTGCTCTCTCCTGCCTCTCCTGCTGCCCTCTCCTTGTCAGCGGTTCGAGGTCGGAAAATACCACGAATGGTCGGGACCGTGAACCGCCGACCGTGAACAACCAGGGGAACACTGTATACCACATCTAGCGCACTCCTTCTATTCAATTCTCTGGTCACCCAGTCAAAGAAATTGATCAGATTTGCCTGATTTGCCTCTAGTGAACTCATGTTGCCTTAGATTCTGTAATCCACTGGATTTCAGAGACATCATAGTTAAGATACTGACCCTTTCACTCCTCAGTCATGCTCCAAACATCTGGACCACCCCTCACTCACAGAACAGATTGCTGATCCCTCCATCTCCAATCAAGCTTCTATCCCCAGCCCCCTTGAGACTCCAGACCTTCCCACTTCCCCAATCAGGTACAGACACCATCCACCCCCCTGATCCTCCCCAGCACTTATTTGTTCCTTATTTGTCTGCTTGCCTTCCAGATGTAGAACCATGAGACTATCACTAAGGATCAGAGTCACCATTTTGTACTCAGGATGGTGACAGAGTAGGATTGTCCAGTATTTATCAACCCTTTCCCCAGCTAACCTAACAGTGGGAGGGATTGTAGGGGAGGGGGAGAGTATCTGTAACCTAATTGGGAATTTAAAAAAAAAAATTACCATAGGACACACAACTTTATGCCAGTAGTCCAGCTGCACTTAAGAAGGTATTAAAGGCCAGATTCTATAAACAACAACTAGCGGTTGCTCCTTGCACTTATCAATCAATTGCTAAGTGACATTTATAGAATCCTGCCTAGTGGTGTCTAGGCATGCTTAAGTGTAACTAGGTATCCTGGAGGTAGGTTCTGGTTTTACCTGGCCTAATTTACCAGCACCTAAATCAGATGCCTAGTGATGCCTAAGTCAGGTGTTGGAAGGCACATTAACTTAGACGTCACTAGGGGCCACGTGGAATTCTGCACCTAACATTTAATATTTATTATTATTATTAATTAACTTCAATGGCATGATCAATTACCATGCCATTTAAATTCATTGATTTTAATTTAAGTTAGGTGTTACTTGGTGGCCTCAATTATGGCACCTAGCAGCGCCTAACTAGGGTGCCATATATAAAATCAGACCCTAAGTACATCTGCACCATAACGAATTGTGTGCCAACTCACTGAGCAACCCAAGCCCATTCCCCGCACAGTTTCAGTCCCATAATATGGCATACATTTAGCTCTCTTGTCAACGTGGTTAACTGTTACTGTGCTTGTGAGCTAACATTAAACACAATTCACATTTTAAATGCTTGGTGCACTTTCATAAACAGTTCCCAAAGTGCTTAACCAGTGGCGTAGTGAGGGCAGGAAGTGTTCGGGGTGGTGGCATCCCCTGCACCCTCCTCTCTGCTCCCGCTCCTTCTATGGCCTCTCTTCCCACCCTCATAACTGTTTAAATCTTTGGCAATGTGAGCAGCTTCTCCGGCCTGCTGCTCACGCTGGCTTTCCCTCTGACGTCACTTCCTGGCCCCATAACCCGGAAGTGGTTTTAGAGGGAGCCAGGCCAGTGCGAGCATCAGGCCAGAGTAGTTGCTCGTGCTGGCAAAGATTTAAAGAGGTAGAGGGGGACAGGGAAGGGAGGGCTTAAATGAGGCATGGGGGCAGGGAGGTGCTGGAATCCCCACCAAGATGGCGCTTGGGGGCAGTCTACTCCATTTATATGCCCCTGTGTTTAACTAATCTGAATCACGAAGGCTATAGCATAGCTTTCGTATACAGAACCTTTTCTAAATCAGATTGGTGACTCACATCTGTGTTTTTTCATTATTTTCGTTTTGCTTATAATTGCCTACGTGGCTACATATTGTCTTTTTTTCATGTTCAATCTATGCCCTTAGCATTTTTTTAATATCAGTTGAATGCAATTTAGTGAATATATGAAAAAAATGAGGACCGCATGCTACATTAAATAAAAGCTTATCGTCAGGCTCTCTTCTACCCAGGAGTATTAAACCTACAAGCATTTTGAGTGGATGTCTCCCTCTAATCCCACTTCTTTAATATTTGAAAGGCCAGGCTGGTCTAATCTAGGATTTAGTTTCTCTTAAGTTTTCAAATGATAAAATTTACTTTACAGTCTAAAATGATTTTGTTGATCTCTCCTGTGCTGCTTCTGTGTGATGGGAACTAGAACAGCAGAAAGAATCACAAATGTCTAATCTTAGCATGACATTTACTTTCTGGTTTTCTTAATGTGCTCTGCTGGGACACTGAATGTTAGCTCTGACAGAGTAAATACAATATAGAATTTTTATTATTATTTTCCCAATTAAGGAATAGCTTTAGCTATTTTGTTTTCCAGGCTATGTTTTGATTTCCTCTGGAAAAATGACAGGGCTCTGATTGGCAATAATTTGCCTAGGAAACCACTGTGCATTGCAATTTTAATAGATACATTTGTGGCTATTTAAAAAAAAGAACATAGCTCTTTTACTAAGATACTGTGCAAAATGGTTCAGCATAGCATAATATGGAACTTTCCAAATGCTAAACTCATTTCTAGTGCACCCATAAAATAAGGGATTTTTTTAATTCCCCCCCCTCCGTCCCTTTACTAAACCTTGATAGTGGTTTTAGTGTCCTGTTTGTTGGAGTTTTTATTTTTATTTTTTTTTAGTCTTTGTAAATCGCATTGGATTTGGATATTGCAATCATATCAAATATTTTAAATAAACTTGAAACTTGTTATTAGTGCAGGGAGCTGTACAGAATGCTCTGTGCAGCTCCCGACGCTCATAGAACATAAGAACATAAGAAGTTGCCTCCGCTGAGGCAGACCAGAGGTCCATCTCGCCCAGCGGTCCACTCCCGCGGCGGCCCATCAGGCCCATTGCCCATAGGAACTCTATGAGCAACGGAAGCAGCACGGCTCCTTGCGCTAATAACCTCTATCACAGTTTCGTAAAAAGGGTGGGGTGTTATTTGCAGATAACCCCCCCCCCGCCTTTATGAAAACCATAGCGTGGTTTTTAGCACCGTCCACAGCGGTAATAGCTCCGATGCTCAGAATTCCTATGAGCTTCAGAGCAGTTACCACCGTGGCCGACAATAAAAACCGTGCTACAGTATTGTAAAAGGGGGAGATAATGTGTTAATGTCACTAGTGCACAACTACAAATTCATGCTGGAATTATCCCCCCCTTTAATGAAGCCGCGTTAGCGCTTTTTATCGCCGGTTGAGGTGGTAAAAGCTCCAATACACGTAGAGCATCAGAACTTTTACTGTCGCAGCCGGTAAAAAAAAAAACCAACAATAATGCGACTTCATAAAGGGGGTGGGGTGGTGGTATAGTTAGGCCCTCTTTTACTAAGGTGCGCTAAGCGTTTTAGTGCGTGTTTAGCGCATGCTAAATCAACGTGTACGCTAACCGCTAATGCATCCATGGGATAACATGCACACATTAGTGTTTAGCACATGTTTATTGCACGCTAATATATATCACGTGCTAAAAAGCATAGCGCACCTTAGTAAAAGAGGGGTTAGTCAAAATTGCAAGAATTTGCGGGACACAGTCAAAAAAACCACTGAGCGCCGAGCAGGCAGCATCAAAGCGCGCTCCTGCTGGTTGCCTCTCAGTGGGAGAAGAAATCAGCTGCCATCGACTGGGAGGAGGTAGGAGGATAGGGCAGGGTGCACTGCAGAGCCTTGGAGGGAGGAGGCTGGGTGCAGAGTCTGACAGGGGTTGGGAGGGAATGGAGCTGTGCAGAGTCTGACAGGGGTGGTAGGCAAGGAAGGGGGCTGGGTGAAGAGCATGACAGGGGTTATTAGGGAAGGGGGCTGGGTGCAGAGTCTTACAGGGGAGGGAGGGAAGAGAGCTGGGTGCATTACCTGATAGGGGAGGGAGGGGGCTTTGTATAGGGTCTGACAGGGGAGGGAGGGGAGCTGGGTGCAGAGCCTGGCAGGGAGAGGCTGGCTGCAGGGGCAAGGAGTTCGGAAGGCAGGGATGACAGATGCTCAGGGGGTTGGGAAAGACAGATACTGCACATACTGGGAAAAGGTTGGGAATGACAAATGTACAGGCTGGGGGCGGGGTAGGTAAAGAGGAAAAGAGAGATGCTGCACAGGTAGAGTAGTGGGAAGGGAGAGAAATAAATGCTGCTGGTGGGGGAGGGAAAAGGACATAGGTGTGTGGCATGAGAGGGAAAGAGAGATGATGTATATGGGGAAAGGAAGAAAGAGGAAGAATTGTTGGACATGATAGTGGCGGAGAGGAGGGAGGAGTAATGTTACACTGGGAGAGAGAAGAGATGACCCAAAGAAGGGAGAGATGTCAGACCACTGGAATGGGAAGGAGAACGAGAGAGATGCCAGACCACAGAATGGAAGAGAAGGAAGAGAGAGAGAGATGGCAGACCATAGACAGGAGCGAATAGAGATGTTAGACCTTGGGAAAGAAGAGAGATTCCAGGTGATGGGAAGGAGAGGAGAAAGATGCCAGACCATCTGAGGGGGGAAGGGGGAAGACCATGGGAGAGGGATGAGATGGTGCATAGGGATGGAGGGGAAGGGGAGACAGAGGGAGGAGATGGTGCACAGTGATGGGTGCGACAGGGAAGAGATAAGCAGAAATGCTTCTTATGGCTAGATGAGAGTAGGGGAGAAGAAAGAGGGAGGAAATGGTGCACATGGATTTTGAGAAGAAAGCAGAATGGTACAGTAGATTTTGAGAAGAAAGCAGAAAAATGGAAGAAAGTTGAATGTTAAAAGTTAATGCTAAAGACGGATGTATCCAAACAGACCGGGGATTTTAAATTACAGTCCACATGAGGGGGTAATACTTTCAAAATAGAACAAAATACAAAAAAAACCCTCTCATCAATACTGGGCAAATTTCTCAAATAATATCTTCATATAACATTTAAAGGCTTTTAAATATTTAAATGTGCTCATAAGCTCTTCAGCAAGGCGCCACAGCAGCGGTACAATGTCGCTGGAAAGGTGCTTGAAGTTTAATCATAACACATTGCATGAAGCAAGGATTCTTGCTTCTACTGGAGTGGCAAATGTTATGGCTCCACAAAAGTTGTTTAACAGTAGCCCACTTATCTGAAAAGGTCAGTTCACGGCTCCAACACAGTCTGTGCTTCGCTACGCTACATCAGGAAGCCGGAAGGATAAGCTTTTTATATTGAATTTATTTGCAGTGTGCAGTGCCTGAGTCCTTTGGTCTACACACTTGATGTTGAAAAAAGATGCCCCATGACCCGGAAGTGATTTCAGAGTGAGCCAGGCTTAGTGTGAGCAGCAAGCCAGAATTAAAGAGGTAGGGAGGGGAGGGCACGAGCAAGGTTTGGGCGGTGAGGAGGTGCCGGTGCCCCCACAAAGACAGCACCTGGGGTATTCTGCCCCTTCCCTTATTACGCCACTGCCTCCAGGTTCTTTGGAGAGTTCCACTTACTGTTGATATTTCTTAGCCCTTCTCAAAGTGCCTTGAGTGCTTGCCACCTCTGATGCTCCTTTTACCTCTCTTTCATTGCCTTGCAGAATTCATGGCACTGCTGTAACTTTACCCCTCTATAACTACCTTGAATTGTTCACAACAGTCTTCATGCTGCATTGTTCCGTGAGCAGTGCCTCCTGTCTCCTTCAGATTTGCATCTTTCTTGATGCCATGAGGTTTTCAATTCTTTGCAATTTGTACTACATTCACCTTTTTGTTCCTTGGAGGCTTGACGTTATTTTTCTTGTTTCATTGCTCTGTGAACCATGTCCTTGCGGATTAATGTAGTCTTCTTCCTTTATCTATTTTGTACCTTTCCCGGTGCCTTGACTCTTAATTCTGCCTATTTGTCATTCTAACACTTTTGTACTCCCCCATGGCTGGTGCTTTTTTACCCCATTAAGAAAGAACATATGAACATAGCAAAAGTCATGTTGAGTCAGACAAAGATTGATTTAGTCCAGCATCCTGTCTACAATAGTAGCCAGTCCGGGTTACAAGTACCCAGTATATCCAAACATTTGACTTGTTTCTCATCTGTTTCTTGTCAACACTCCTCTGAAAGGCTTCTCTAGCAACAACACAGCTGGAAGGATACTCTTTCTCTTAATTCACAGTCAGTCCGCACTAAAACTCCCCTCATACACAATCTTTTTTTTTCTGTTCATACCTCAATATCTTATGTACCACTGAACATGGTTTCATCAAGGAGGCAAATCCTATCTTTACTAATCGCTCCCCCGGGGCTATACTGTATACCACGTTGCTCAAGCCTCAAAAAAGGGTGGAGTAGCAACAATTTGTTTCAAGTTTATTAAGGTTTTGACATATCGCTCATTATAAGACTAAGCGGTTTACAAATTTAAAAAAAGGGGGTAAATGAAAAAAAAAAAAAAAACCCCAACATAAAAATACATAACCATTACATAAAATTTAGGGGTTAACATAATAACAAAAACAAAGATACAGTAGGATAAATGGGTAGAGGGCCAAGGAAGAACTACAATATCTTGATAGGAAAGAAAGTGAGGGAGTTTCAAGAGTTTCAAGCTTTGGGCCTTGAAGGGTACAAGGTCATTCTTAGATTCTTTACAAATATCTTCGGTGTCTTAGTTGGATCACATTTTAATTAGTTTTAATCTAGCTTCTGTTGTTCCTTTTATCTCTAGATTCCCAGACCTAAAAATTCCCAAGCTTAAAATTTTAATTTTTTAACTTTTTGGGCTTTCTGTACTGGCTTTTCTGCTTATTTGCACTCCTTGGCTATTCCTCATAATCCTTCTCAACCTTTATGGTTCTCGTAGGTTGACCTCATGTCTGTTCCCCATCTTCTAGAATGAGAACAGTCTCCTTGTCAGGCAGCTTTTAGTGTCCATTCACAGTGATTCCCTAAGAAATTCCCTTCCAACTGTGTTCAATTGGAAACTTCCTTCCGGAAACTTAAGTAAGGGTAATAGCTTGGTTATTTTGCCAAGCCTTCCCCCAATCCTTGGCAGTTTGGTGCCTTTTCACTTCCCTCCTTTTGTGTCCTGGTTTTAACAATTTTATTATTGGTTTTGGTAAAATATTGTTGCTGTATACATTTTCTCCAACCTCTTGTGCTCTTAAATTGCATTTTGTTTAAGTTTTAATGTCTTATTTCATTTCTGGCCAGCTTTGTAACATTTAGTATGCAACATCATGATGATGGCAAATTATTTGGCCTAATGGCAGTATATCAAATAAAGTACAAACTAGTATTAAGAACAACAGTGGAGGGGTAAAATATTTATATGCCTATAGCTGTTGTCATTAATCAGGAGGTAGCATTTGTTATAGAATTTTACCCATTTTTTGTCTATGGGAAAAAAAATTGTTAGTAAATTTGACTCAAGGGGTTCTCTTGTTTGAAATGCAGGCAGCCAAGCCTGATTTTAAGAACAGCAGCTCTGCATGCTGATATGAAATCAGCAGAACACACAATTCAGCTCTGTTATCCTTTGCCACAGATTTAATAGTTGCCTGGGGAGAGAAGAACATTCATTTATGAGGTAATAGGTATTATTTTATGTAAAAGAGAACTAGCTGTGTGTAGTAAAAGATTAATCACATGCTGGAAACACACTTCAGACACCAATATTGCCGTGGAGCAGTAATGATCCATGACGGAGTAAGTAGCAAGGAGACATCCTCCTTGGGAAAAAAAAAAAAAAAGATGCAAGCTTTGGGAAAAAAATAGAGAGACAAGGCGGAAAGGTCATCAGGCTCATCCCACTGCCTCTGGTCAGAATCCACTATACCTAAATTATCCAAGACAGATGTTTATCTATTCAGCCGTCATGCAACCACCTCCTCATCCCCTCCAGTGATGGCAATATCATCACTTCTCTAGGTACTATTGCTCTGGTACTTAACCACCCTCAGTTAGAAAATCCTAGTATCTAACCTAAAATTCATTATATCAATAACACATTACAGCGTTGGATACCATAACATGTTTATTTCAGAAGTGGACAAGGATTGCAGGCATTTCTTATTGATCTATGGGAAACATTTAACAGAAGGTTTCATGTAATAACTCAAATAGGGAGAGTACTTGTAAAAAGCTACCAGCAGAGCTTAGAATTCAATTTAAGCTACTGACATTGACTTTAAGGGTGGTAAAAAAAAAAAAAAAAAGTTGTAAACCTAAGCATCTGGCAGGGAAGTTGCAGGGTATTTCTCTGGTAGAGTCTTGAGATTAGAGCAATTCATCTGGATTCTGACATGGAAAGAGATGCAGGGGACTAGAGGTCCTTTTACAAAGGTGAGTTAATAAACGGACTTAGCACATTTTAAGAAAACACTAAAGCAGTCGGCCTACTAGATTCAACATGGAAGATAGGAGAGAAGCAGACTTTATGAAGAAATAATCTTTATTCAATATACTCCCGGGAATATAGATAAAATCTCGATGTGATTGTGTTTTGCTAGATATGACTGCACCCGCACAGCGAATGTGCAGATCGTAGCGTTTTTTTTCAATATTCTCCCAAAAAATTGAGGTGCAATAATTTATGGAAGCATAGCCCCTGATGAAACAAAATGTGAAACGGTTGGGCAACCGTCGGGCACAAAAGTTAAGTGCTCCCCTTTTTCCAAGAACCTTATGCACTCAAAGCACTTTATATTTATGTTTATTGAAAATCGATATTTAAACAATTTTGCACAGCACAAGTCACTTTACCAAAGACCGATGATGAAATTACCACTCCAGTAAGGGCTCGAAAATTAATAATGCCTTGGGTAATTTGAGGTCTTGTAATTTAAACATTACTTGTTTTAATTTTGTGCTCTGTTTTGTATTAGTTTTTGCTTTTGGACAAATTTTGTGTTTTCTTCATTTATTATGGGTTTTCAGAATAGCCCTAATGAATATGCATGGAGCGGATTTGCATGCCTGGTACCTCCAGCATATGCAGATCTCTCTCATGCATATTCATTAGGGCTATCCTAAAAACCCGACTGGCCTGGGGATCCTCTAGGACAGGGTTGGGAACCACTGGTCTAAATTATAAGGGCTGTTTTAATAAGTTGCAGTAAGCAGTAACACATGCTTAGCACAGGTTAAAATGTACGATCTCTGGGTGTAACATAGTAGATGACAGCAGATAAAGACCCAAATGGTCCAGCCAGTCTGCCCAACCTGATTCAATTTACATTTTTTTAATTTTTTCTTCTTAGCTATTTCTGGGCAAGAATCCAAAGCTCTACCCGGTACTGTGCTTGGGTTCCAACTGCCGAAATCTCTGTCAAAATCTACTCTAGCCCATCTACACCCTCCCAGCCATTGAAGCGCTCTCCAGCCCATCCTCCCCCAAAAGGCCATATACAGACCGTGCAAGTCTGCCCAGTACTGGCCTTAGTTCAATATTTAATATTATTTTCTGATTCTAGATCCTCTGTGTTCATCCCACGCTTCTTTGAACTTAGTCACCATTTTCCTCTCCACCACCTCTCTCGGGAGCGCATTCCAGGCATCCTCCACCCTCTCCCTAAAGTAGAATTTCCTAACATTGCTCTTGAATCTACCACCCATCAACCTCAAATTATGTCCTCTGGTTTTAACATTTTCCTTTCTCTGGAAAAGATTTTGCTCTACGTTAATATCCTTCAAGTATTTGAACGTCTGAATCATATCTCCCCTGTCCCTCCTTTTCTCTAGGGTATACATATTCAGGTACTCAGGTGTCCCATGGTAGTTTTGGATTCGTCGCATGCTACCAAGTGCTAAAATATATAATTCATTTTTTAGCGCTTGGGAGTAAATGTGGAGGCAGAAAGTGGTTGTGGCTATGTTAATCAGTAAGTACGTGAGCATTGCCACATGCACCTGATTAGGGCAGGATTAGCATTTGAGCACATATTATATTACATTAGTGATTTCTATTCCGCCATTAACTTGCGGTTCAAGGCGGATTACATCCATACTAAAATTAGAATTACATTTCAACTTTGAAATAATATAATAAACGATGAGATAAAATTTTAAGGGAGAATTATGGGTTTTAGATAATGTTTGGTAACTAGAAAAATTAGAGAGTACTAAGGGTTTATAGAGTGTTGGATGTTGGGTTAGGACTTTTGTGCTGGATAGGTTTAACGTGTTTTTTGAAGAGTATGGTTTTAATTTCTTTCTTGAAGGTTTTGTAATCTGTGGATGAAGATAACAGAGTGGTGAGTTGTTTGTCCAACTTGGCTGCTTTGGAGGCTATTAGGTTGTCATAAAGTTTTTTTCGTTTGACATTTTTGGATGGTGGGTAATAAAATAGTGAATGTGTTCTTCTGTGTCTGATTGAGGAGGATTGATTTAGTCTGATATTCCAGTAAGTTCACCTACAAAATAGGTGGCAGTAAAGGCTCACATGCTAATGAAAAAAAGCTAATGGGGAAAATAGTGTTTGGCTGTTATCGGAAAATAGAAATATCTGAAAGTGTCCTCAGTGCATGGAAATGTCTCATGTTTGGGCTACCACAGGCCTCTTATTAGCTTTGTTTGGTAAAAGGGTCCAAAATAAATATATTTGCATGCTTTTAGATTTTAAAAAGTATACACATGGGGTTCTTTTATTAAGGCGTGCTGTTTTAACTGCACTAAATATTAGCACACGCTAAACTCTTATATTCTATGGATGCGTTAACATTTAACATTTAACGCACACTAAAACAGCTAGCGTGCCTTAGTAAAAGGACCCCATAAATTTTCATTGAAAACCAATCCACCCTAAATATAATAGCAGGTGTGATTTTGCATGGATAGTTTTCAAATCAGACTTACGCATTTATGTTCAATTTTGAAAACAGGTGTATCTTATGCATGTAACAATCCGCAATTTTATGTGAGTGGCTACAAAATTGCTCCCAATGTCCAGAAAGGGTAAATGATATGCGGATGTTAAACTGAAGATGTTTTAAAAGCTCCAAATTCAGAAAGTTCCCATCGGGGGTTCTAGTGAAAATTTTGTGGAGTTTCTGTTCTAAGAAACTCCTTACTAGGTTAGAAGATTAAAAAAAAAAAAATTAACTATGGACTCCTTTTACAAAGCCACAGCAGGGCCACAGGCCTGTAAGATAAACGCTCCAAAGCTCATAGGAATTCTATGAGCATTGAAGCATTTACCTCACTAACCCGCGGTAAAAACCTCTATCACAGCTTTGTAAAAGCCAGCGAATGATACTACGTAATATTATACATATTGAATGGAAAACTGTGTGAAATGTGGTGAACTAGAGTGGATAAATGTTATCACTTCAATGATATACAAATCTTTCATAGATGGTTCAATTGAAATTTATCAATTTTTTTCAAACATTCAAAGAAATCTGAGACAATCCATCGAATACAAACTGCATTCAATTATTTGGTCCGTGAGGTTATTTATTTTTATTTTTTTTATATTTTTATTAGATTTTCAAACTATAATTGTGCAACAAGTAATTCAATGCATAAAATATCACAATAACAGATCCGTGAGGTTAGTGAACCTAGCCCTTAGTGAATAGTCCTCGATGGAGACTGACCCAACTTTGTTGGTTAGGCTGAGCACTTTTCAGCGGTCCCTCATATATTCATGTAAATGACAATATCTTGATTATGTGATATTTTTTTTAAATTATTTGAAAAAAGTGGAAGTGGATAAATAAATAAGAATGCTCCACTTATTTAAACTATAGGCACTACCTCCAACGGAAGAAAAAGTCTCAGGTATTATTGCGGCAGAGCAAGAAATGCTCAAACCTCCTTCACCCACATCATATATTGTCTGGTTTGTTTGTAGTGTTTGTATGGTGTTCTGTGTATGCTATTCTATGAAAATTTTGTGATATTTTTGCAAATTTTAAATTAATAAATATGTACAATATTTCTAATTTTGCAATTTGAGTACATTGCTCTGATATAAGACAAAAACAATGTTATTCACATGGAAAAAAGATATAATCTTGTCAGAACCATTTATTCTTAATAACATTTCACTCAACTTGGTTCCCTCCATTAAAATACTAGGCGTAATTATTGACGATAAACTAACTTACCATGAACACATCTCTCTTGTTGTTAAAAACTGTTTCTTTAAACTACGACAAATACGTTCAATCGCTAAATTTCTCAGTTTAACATCGATAAAGATACTTATTCACTCCCTAGTAATCTCAAAAATCGACTACTGCAATGCTCTTCTACTTAATATCACTTTGAAAGAAAAAAGGAGACTGCAATTATTACAAAATACGGCCATTAAACTAATATATAACGCTAAAAAGTATGATCACGTCTCTCCACTACTAAAAGACGCCCATTGGCTGCCAATCAGCCACAGGATTACCTTTAAAATCTTATTACTTATCTTTAAAACATTAGCGTCTAATGAACCACTCTTTATTTCACGATCTCTAATCCCACATAACTCCCAACGCTCTCTTCGATCTTCCGACCAAAATATGCTTTCAGTACCTTCTTTGAAAATCATAGGTACAAGGAGATCAGACATGTTTACAGTCATGGTACCACAATGGTGGAACGCCCTCCCTCAATATATTCGATCTGAAAAAGATATTGTAACTTTTAAAACGCTTTTAAAATCTTACTTATTTAGGGATGCTTTTAATACTTACAAATTTTAAAACTTTTAAAGATATTTTTAATACTTTTAGGATGCTTCGAATTGTGCTTTGGATTTTAGCCCCCTACCTCTTGACCTACCCTTTCTACCAATATAAGATTGTAAACTTTAATCCTTCCCTACCCTTTCATGTTTGTTTTTATGTTATTACTTGTGTTAATTGATAGTTTCTTTGTATTATTCTCTATATGGACTCTGTACATCGCCTAGCAATTTTAATAGGCGATTCATCAAATGAATAAATAAACTTGAAACTTGAAACTTGATATTATAGTATTTTTCTATGGTATATACTCTTTAGGGATTTCTTTTTCTTATCATTAAAATCAAACGCCATGTTAGGGATCTATTTACCACGGTACACAGAAAAGAAACAGATAGAAACACGTTTCTGCACTATGAGAGCTTTCATCCACAACATTTGAAGGATAATTTGCCTATTTCACAGTTTTTGAGATATAGAAGACTGTGTAGTACAGTGGCAGAATATAAAGTTCAATCTAAGATCTTGAAAGCTAAGTTGAAACAATGGGGGTATCCGCTTCATGTCATTCAAAAAGCGTATAAGAGAGCATTATATGCAAAAAGGGATTTAGGCCCTGATTCTGCAAAGCGCATCCTTTGTAGAATCGTGCTTAGCACTGTTTAGACGTCCAATTTTTGAGACGTCCTTTAGAGAATCAGGTTTTAAGTGAGAGTTAGATGTCCAAACAATGGTCCTTAATGTTATAAGACCCTTAAATGGCTCATTAACCACTTAGTTTGGACGCCTAAGTCCTGCTCAGTGTTACGCGCCCTTTAGAGAATCAGGGCCTTAATGTTCATGGAAAAAGGGCCACCCAGCCGAGAAAATATTCTGACTTGTACAATTAAATTTGATCAAAAATCACATCAAGTTGGCAGAATCCTGCATAAGCATTGGCCTCTAATACAGAAGTTGCCACCTTTTAAGGATTATGCCTTAAGGCTAGCTTATAAAAGGGGAGCAAATTTGAAGGAAGAATTAAGTCCTGCTGTACTGAGAAGCATAGAGAACGGAGTTAGAACATGAGGAGGGCACACTGCATGTGGCAGTTGTATGAACTGTGCAATTATGGTGACATCCACAGAGTTTATCAATCCTTTAAACCAGAAGAGATATACCCTTAAATACGAAACCACGTGTGTGACTGAATTTGTAGTCCACTGCATAGTGTGCCCCTGCTCCAAGTCTATGTTGGCCAAACAAGTAGACAGTTGAGGACCCGGCTGAACGAGCACAGAAGTGCTATCAACAGGCAGGTCATACAAGCCTCGATGGTATAACACTGCCTGGATCAGGCTCATGATTTTTTTCAGCTTTGGTTTTACGTCCTGGATCATGTTGTGCATGACAATCGAGGAGGGAACAGACAGCTGTTCCTTCAACAGAAGGAGCAGCGTTAGATTTTTGAGCTCGATTCCGTAACACCTAAAGTTCTAAACATGAGTATAGATTGGTATTATTTCTTTTAATCTGTGATTTGTTAAACATACAGTTTTTGGGACTGATATTAAGTGCTCTGTATGTCTGTGCCAATCTAATTGGAAGTGCCTTGGCTGAGCTGGCCAATCAGTGAGGAGCAGCCAACGTCCTCCACGTAAGCGACATGGAGTTAATTGATTGGCGAAGCTCTCGTTTAAAATAGAATAGGAGACACCACTACAGCGACGGGACGCTGGTAAGAACAGAAAAGCAAGCCAAGCAGTGAGTAGCCTAGCGGGTCATATCGAATACTGCTCAAGATTCTACAATAAGGTACATAAAACTAAAACTAGAACTTATAAAGTAAAGACAAAAGACCACATATCTGACCCTTGGTCAAACCCCTGTGGAGTACCGCAAGGATCTCCATTATCACCCATACTTTTCAACCTCTACGTATCCTCACTGGGCACCACTCTAGACTCCCTAAATATAGTCTCATTCAGCTACGCAGACGAAATAACAATCCTTCTCCCCTTCAATACCCAAGACCCCAATTCATCAGGACGACTGAAACAAACTCTGGAAACGGTAGAAACATGGATGACCAACCACAAACTGAAACTGAACACGGATAAAACCAAATTCCTGCTGCTAGAAAAAGACAAAGAACCTACCTTAACTGATCTGATGACAAATGCAATCACATACCCAATACAGCCAGCACTCAAAATCCTGGGAGTAACGATAGACAGGAGATGCACAATGCAGACTCATACTAACAAAACCATCCAAAAAGCCTTCTACACCATGCGCAACCTGCGAAAAATAAGAAAATTCTTTGACAAAATACAATACAGGATCTTAGTCCAATCACTTGTACTAGGACTTGTAGACTACTGCAACAGCCGTTATCTACCCTGCCCCGCTTACATGACCAAACAATTACAGACAGTACAGAACACAGCACTCAGACTTATCTACTCGCTAGGAAAATACGATCACATCACTAATGCCTATCTCGACTCACACTGGCTACCGATACAAGCAAGAACGCAATTCAAACTATACTGTCTATTATTCAAAGCAGTAAACGGAACAGCACCTCTCTACCTAAACAGCCGCCTAATCCGAAACCTCTCAACTAGAGTAAGGAGAACCCAGACCCCATTCACCTACCCCTCACTCAAAGGCACAAAACGCAAAAAGCTATATGACAACCTACTTGCTACACAGGCCGTGAAAATTGACCCCATCATATCCAAGCTGCTGACCACAACTACGGACTACAAAGCGTTTCGAAAAGATATAAAAACTATACTATTCAAAAAACACATCCCAATATTATAATCTACCCTCATCTTCTCACCCTTCATAACCTCCTGCAACTCACAACCAACTGCAATTTCGTCCCCATAGGCAACATCTAATCTAGTTGCAACGGGCGATAAGCCAATTCATATCCAGAAACACTGTTTCCCCAAATACCGAAAAATCAGATATAACAACCTAGGAACAGACGATTTTTTGGTAACATAAGATTATGCTTTGTAATATTATGTAATGTAACATAAGGTTATGCTTTGTAATATAACATAAGGTTATGCTTTGTAATATTATGTAATGTAAGTTATGCAATGTACTGGAATAATAAGGTAAAATAACACAAAGTAACCCTACGTAAAGTCTTGTAAAGTTATGTAAGATAAATTATGTAAGATAAATTATGTAAACTTAATGCAAGTAATACAAGCACGGTAAGGATAATGTAAAGTAACGCAAAGTAACTCCACGTAAAGTTATGTAAAGTTATGTACGAAAAGTTATGTAAAGTTAGGTATGCAAAGTTTGTAAAGTTATACAAATAAGTGTATTGTCATCGCCTGGAAATGACCAGCCATCTTCTAATGTAATCCGCTTAGAACCGCAAGGCACAAGCGGAATAGAAATCACTAATGTAATGTAATGTAATGTAATAAAACGATTGTGTTTTTTCCACAGACGCAAGTGGGGAAGTGACATTTAACAAAGCCCTGAAGAAACAGCTATACGCTGTGAAACGTTGGCTAACATGTTGTTCCATCTTCACAGTTCATAGGCTGCAAACGATCTCAGTCCTGCATAAATAGAGTAGTGGTAGCAGCACACTCCTTCTGGAAGTTTTTTGCGATGATGTGGGTGGAGGAGTTTTGAGCATTTCTTGCTCTGCAGCAATAATGCCTGAGGCTTTTTCTTCCGTTGGAGGTAGTGCCTATTTTTTAAAATGACATCTAAATGCAATAACATGCAGTTTGAATGTGGTCATACACATGGGTGGAGTGACAGCTGGGCGCACAGTTACACATATAAATTATAGAATAGTGTTATTCCATATAGAAAATGAGATGGGGACAAATGCGAAGAGCAGCTGTGGGTGATGATTGGGTAGTGTTTTATCTTATGCAATGAATTCATTCATCTGGGTAACCTATATGAATAAACCACAAGGTATCACTTATGGTGGCTTGAAAGAGAAAGCAAAGCAGCTTATCCCCATTTTAAATACCATATCCAACCTTCCTGGTGACAGTCCCCCAGCAGAAAGGAGCAGACCCATGATTCCTTCACATTGGGCCATACCAGCATTTATCTGCCATCATTTTCTGTGTCAGTGTGTTTTCTACAGCTGGGCACAAGTATGCCTTGAATTTATCTAGAAGATTTTACTTTTGAATATGACTCTCAAGCTGCTTCTGCTGTATCATTAATCTCTGCTACTGTTAGGATTAAGAATCGAGCCCAGAATCAAGCACAGGTCTCCTGAATGTTGCATGCAGTACTCTTACTTGGCCCCTGACCCAATCCATTGAACTCTTCTCCTGTTTCTACATTAGCAGCATTGCAAGCCCATTAGGTATCACGGTAAGCAGATAAGAAAACACTAAACATAGCACTAAAGGTTCAGAAACTTATTTCAGGCTATTTCTTTTGCAATATTTGAGGTGATTCTGCCCTCTTGTTGAAGTGTTTCTTTATATAATAAGAGAAGCAAATAACACTGCTTTATTTGTTAGAATTTGAATAAGGGCCTGATGTTCAGCCTCCAATGTAAGTGGTAAGCTGCTCCCAGTCACAGTCTAAACTAACCCCAGATATTCAATTCATGACCTTATCTGGCTCCTCAGCTATGCAGGCATCAGCACTGATGACTTGCCCATGCTCATTCCAAAAACTGGCCCATTCTAAATTCAGCATTTAGAGATGATATTCAGCATCAGTGCCTGGCTAAATGTCATTGAATATCAGCAGTCAGCCTGCTCAACGTGGTTTAGGTGAAAAAGATCCTCTTCTATGCTCTTAAATCATGCTGAATCTCAACCCCTATATATTTCAAAGAAAAAGTTTGAAATGGTAAGCAGGTTTCTCCACCCACATCACCTGGCTCTGCAGTTGACCTATTAAAAATTAAGAATCACATCTGATTTGGCTATTTGCCACCGGTAAGCTCTGGCAGAGCCAATCCAAGTAACCACTTCCAAAAACTAGACATTTGAATGTAGAATCAATATGTCATTAAAAAAATATCATAAAGAAGACAATAACGGAAAGGAAAAGATTACCAGCCTTTCCAGTCTTCATCTTTTTTTATTTTCAGTTTTAAAAATTATCTATTCCTATTTTAAATTCTAATAGCTTGGGAGCTATTTTAGATTTTACTTTGTCTTTCAAACACAAATTGCAATGGTTTATTTCTTGGTTTAAATATTTTTCTTAGTTTAAAATACAATACACCCCTCCCCCTTTTAAAACCCCAAAAAACAATAGAATCAGAATTTGAGTTTGCATAATCAGTGGCGTAGCGAGATAGGCAGGGCAGGATTAACCTATAGGCCAAGTAGGCACGTGCCTACTGCCCAAAATGGTCAGGGGGGCCCGATGAAGGAGGGCATCAACATTGTTTTTTCCAAACGGCGATGGGCCCCTCCAGCATTGATCAGCAATGCAGGCCCCCCCCAATCAGCAACGTGAGCTCCCCCCTATCAACGGAAAGTAAGACAAGCAAGCAACGTGGGTAAAAAAGGCAACGGGAACTGTACTTGTGCAAGCTGTGCTGCTTGTTCAAAGCTTCCCTCTGATGCAGCTTCCTGTTTCCGCTTGGGCACATGGTGGGGTGGGGCGGGGCAGGGGTCCCAGTATACTTGTGTGCCTAGGGGCCTTCAATGAATTAATCCTGCCCTGGAGATAGGTTGGCACCCAGGGCGGTGGCTCCAAGCATTGGTACACTGTGTACCTCACTCCACTTTCCCACCACTTGGGCACCCCTCACTCTTACTTACTGCTTGAGCACCCCTCGCTTCCCACATATTTCTTGAAATGTTTGTGAGCATGAACAGCACGTTCCAGCTGCTTCTTGCGCCTACCTCAGTTCCCTTCTGATGTCTCTCCTGGTTCCACAGCCAGGAAGTGACATCAGAAGGGAGCCGAAGCTGGCATGAGCAGCAAGTGGAAGATGCTTATGCTAGTGAACACTTAAAGAGGTATGCGGGGGAGGGGGGAACAGAGAAGAGGAGAGGCACCAGTGCCCCCTCCCATGAAGATAGCACTTGGGGCATCTGCTCCTCCCCCTTACTATACCACTGACCACTGTGCACAACACTATACATGGTGGCTTACGCTGTCAAAGGATGCATGAAAGCCTAGTCTCCAAGGATTTATAAAATGCATCAGGAAATGGAATGGGCACCATACTTAAAACATAAATAACCTTAGGTGCCAACACCATTTTAACTTCTAACTGACCCCCACCAACTCAAATACAATCACAGTTGTGATTAAAACTGAATTCTTTAAGTTTAGATTGGCGGTGAGACTAAAGAAGTTATCACCTTCTTACTTTCATCAAGTTATGCAAACCTTGGTTATGACCAATTTGGATTACTGCAATGGGCTAGATTCACAAAGGGCATGGATCGGATCCAATCCATGAGGGTGGCTGAATCATGAATCGCCCTCATGCAAATGAGGGCGATTAGAATCACGTCCCCATCCGACTGTCGGGATCACACTCTAGCGATCCCAACGCATGCACAGACCCTCTGTAGATGGTCTGCGCATGCTTAAGAGCAGCGACCTTTTTTTTAATTTTATTTTTAATCTAGCTGTTTTTACTTTTTCTTCACGAGCCCGTGGTTTTAACCTGCTTTAAACCCGTGGGTTAAAACCATAGGCTCGTAGTGCAGAGGAAGGGCAGGAGAGTCGGGCAAGAGCAGGGTGGCGAGTTGGGGTGGCAGGAGAGAAGAGGTGATTCGGGGCAGGCAGGAGAGAAGAGGAGATTCAGGACAGGCAAGAGATCGAGACTGAGAGCAGAGAAGCAGGACAGAGAGCTGGATAGCAGAAAGCAGGGCAGTCGGAAAGGACCTCAGCGAATGGTCAAGTTTCAAGTTTATTGGTAAATTTGATAAATCGCCTATTAGAATCACTAAGCGATGTACAAAATAAAAATAGTATATAATAAACGAAACAAACATTTAACAAAGTTCTTTAGTCATAAACAAACATGAGTTGGGAGGGAAAGGAAATAGTTACAATTTTAATTGGGGAAGAAGAAATGGGAACAAACAAAAGGAGAAGGGAAATAAGCCACAGCAGCAGTCCTCAGCAGTCGCTTATTTTTGGGTCAGCCAGGCCAGTTGGTGTTGCTTTTTTATTTTAGTGAATCGCTTCCTGCCTGCATTTGAATGCCGTTCCCCCTTATTTGCATGCACGGATCGGAGGACAATTGGGACAGAGGTTAGTGAATCGGGTCGGAGGGAAATCGGGTTGTAAAGGGGTCGCTAAGTGGTTGGAAGTGAATCTAGCCCAATGTGCTCTTTTGTGGTTTACCACAGTCTTCATTAAGGATTTTGCAGATTACTCAAAATGCTGTTGCATGAGTTATTGTGTGTGTGTGTGTGGGGGGGGGGGGGCGGGAAGGTAATCAAATTATAGAGAATACAACTGCCTTTCATTCTAAGTTTCATTGATTACCAGTTGGAGAATTAGATTTTGGACTTGGTTTTTAAGGACATACTTGATGAGGCTCCCCTGGCTATCTCTTTTTATTTGAAGGTTTTTCATCCCACAAGAACATAGGGACTCATTTTTTAAACACAAAGCTGTCCAAAAATCTTTCTCACCAAAACATCCAAGTGCTGATTTCCCAAACTGGCATTTGGGACATTTTGTTAGGCTTCCTGGTTACTGTGCATCAAAGTTTGAGGGTGGCATGTTGGAAGGGTGTTATGGGTGGGATTTTGGTGTGCTTAGACTTGGATGTCTTGTGGTGAAAATCTACTACTACTAATAATACTACTACTACTAGTATTTTAAAAAGACTAACTGTTGTCTGGAAGGGAATGTCTGGAAGGAGTGGAAATGCAGTGGGCAAAACTGAAAGGAGTAATTGTAAGGGTGACAAACTTTTTTGTGAGTCAAGTAAGTAAAATGAAAAGGAAAAGAAGGCAGCTTTGGTTCTCAAAAGTAGTAGCTGAGAAGGTAAGGAATAAGAGGTTAGCTTTCATAAACTACAAAATATCACAGAAAGAGAAAGACAGCCAGAAAGATCTGGAAAAGTTAAGAGAAGCTGGTTGTGTAGTCAGGAATGAAAAGATGAAAATGAAAGAAAAAATAGCTGACACGGTAAAATGGGAAGACAAGACATTTTTTAAAGATATATTAGTGATAGGAAGAAGTGCAAAACTGGCATTGTGAGACTCAAAGGTGAAGGGGAGAAATATATAGAAGCTGATAAAGAAATGACTGAATTGCTTAACAAATATTTCTGTTCTGAAGCATCAGGAGTGGGACTGCAGAAGACAAATGTGAATAGGGATGGAGAAGTGGTAGACCCTGATCGATTTTCAGAGGGTTGTGTTTGTGAGGAGTTAGCTAAAATAATGGTAGACAAAGTGTTGGGTCTGGATGGTTTACATCCAAGGGTGCCCAAAAGAACTTAGGGAAGTTCTGGTGACTCCGCTGACCGACCTTTTCAATGAGTCTCTAGAGTCAGGAGTAGTACCAGAGGACTGAAGAAGGGCAAATGTGGTCCCTCTCCACAAAAGTGGAAGTAAGGAAAAAGTAGGGAATTACAGGCCAGTAAGTTTGACTTTTGTGGTAAGCAAATTAATGGAAGTGCTTTTAAAACAGATAATGGTGACGTTTCTGGAATCCTATGGATTACAGGAGCAGAGACAACATGGATTCACTAGAGATAGGTCTTGTCAGACAAATCTGATCAATTCCTTTGACTGGGTGACCAGAGAATTGGATAGAGGAAGTGTGCTAGATGTGGTATATTTAGATTTTTGCAAAGCCTTTGACAGTGTTCCACACAAACATCTAATAAATAAACTGAGTCCCCTCAGGATGGGTCCCAAAGTGAAGGGCTGGGTCAGGAACTGATTGAGTGAAAGGCAACAGATGGTAGTGATCAATGGAGATCACTCTGAGGAAAGGGATATTACCAGTGGTGTGTCTCAAGTTTCTGTTCTTGGGCCTGTTCTTTTTAACATTTTTATAAATAATATTGCTGAAGGGCTATTAGGTAAGATTTGCCTCTTTGTGGATGATACCAAAATCTGCAATAGAGTAGACACCCCAGATGGTGTGAATAGCATGAAGAATGACTTGGCGAAGCTTGCAGAATGGTCTGGAATTTGGCAGCTAAAATTTAATGCTAAGAAATGCAAGGCCATGCATTTAAGCTGCAAAAACCCAAGGGAATGGTACAGTTTAGGGGGTGAACAACTTATGTGCACGACAGAAGAGTGGGACTTGTGTGTGATTGTATGTGATGATCTTAAGGTGGCCAAACAAGTTGAAAAGGTGATGGTGAAAGCTAGAAGGATGCTAGGTTGCATAGGGAGAGGTATGACCAGTAGGAAAAAGGAGGTATTGATGCCCCTGTATAAGACTTTGGTGAGTCTCATTTAGAATATTGTGTACAATTCTGGAGGTCTTGTAATGTATTACTCATGGATATGGAGGCACTACTGTACAGGCATGGGATTTAATCTATGAATGTGTTCCTTCTCAAAATTTGCAATAGTGTTTTCAAATACTGCAATTTACTGATGTTGTTTTTCAAGATGTAGGCTATAAGTCATTATTATACCTGTAAGGGCCCTTTAAAAGCATCCAATCAGTTCAACACTGATATGTCTTGCACCTAGTTTTATTCAAAATGTTGTCTGATAGCTTCTTTGATTTTCTGGAAAAAATAAAATATGTTGCCAAAGAAGTCAACCACTAAATTTCCAGTACCTTGGAGCAGGAATGTCTTATTGATAACACATAGTTACACTTAAGTCAGCATGATCTAATAATGTAATAGGATGTATGTCTGCCTCTGCAACGCAGGATTATAAATAAATTTATCTGGGAGAATGCTTTGAATAAAATTTGCATGCTTTCTGTCATGGGTGCTGTTCTCTCTATAAGATATTAAAAGGATGAAGTCAGTCCAGAGGAAGGCTACTAAAATGATGCGTAGTCTTTGTCATAAAGTGTATGGGGAAATATCTCAATCTGTATACTTTGGAGGAAAGGCGGGAGATATGAGATATGATAGAGATGTTTAAATACATGGCATAAATGTGCATGAGTCGAGTCTCTTTCTAATCTAAGCTCAGGACTAATCTAAGGAAATACTTTTTTTTTAATAGAAAAGGTGGTAGACGTGTGGAACAGACTCCCGGAAGAGGTGGTGGAGACAGAGACTGTGTCTGAATTCAACAAAGCCTGGGATAGGCACATGGGATCTCTTAGAGAGAGGAAGAGATAATGGTTACTGTGGATGGGCAGACTAGATGGGCCATTTGGTCCATCATGTTTCTATGTTTCTATTTGACACTTCTGTAGCACTGAAGGGCATACACAGTGCTATACATTTTGACATTACATAGTCTCTGCTTGGAAGAGCTTACAATATAACTTGGACAGACAGACATGACATAGAGGGTTGGGGATGCAGAACCCAAGGAGGAGAGTTAGAAGTTGAAAGCAGTCTCAAAGAGGTGAGATTTTAACTTGGAATTAAACACTGCCAAAGATAGAGCCCGCTGTATGTTTCAGGCATACAGTGCAGAAAGACAGAAAAGATGGAGTCTAGAGTGGCAGAGGAAGAGAAGAGCACAGATAGGAGGGACTTAACTGTTGAGCAGAGCTCATAGGAAGGGTGTGAACATATGGGAAAAGGAGTGAAGAGAGATAATTAAGGACAGCAAAGTCAATGTATTTGTAGGACAGTAAGAAGAGTTTGAATTGTATTTGGAAATGGATGGGAAGTCAATTAAGTGACTTTAGGAGAGGGGTAATGTGAGTATAGTGACTCTTATGGAATATGAAGCATAGAGCCGAATTCTGGATGGATTGAAGGGAAGAAAGACAGCATAGTAGAAGACCTGTGAGTAGCGAGTTGCAGTAATCTAAGTGTGGGGTGATGATGGTGTGAATAAGGGTTTTGGTAGTGTGCTCTGAGAGGAAAGGTCAGATTTTGGTAATATTATAGAGGAAGAAACAGTAAGTTTTAGCAATCTGTTGTATCTGGGTGGAGAAGGAGAGAGAGGAGTCAAAGATGACCCCATGCTTGCGAGCAGACAAGACAGGAAGGATGACAGTGCTGTCCACAGAGACAGAGAAGGGGTGAAGCAGGGAGGTAGGTTTAGGTGGGAAGATGAGCAGCTACATTTCAGTCATATTCAGTTTTAGATGGTGGTGAGACATCCTTTCAGCAATGTCAGACAGACAGGCAGAGACTCGGTTCTAGGTTGCAGTAGAGATGTCTGCTGTGGATAGTTAGATCTGGGAATCATCAGCATATAGGTGATATTGGAAACTATGGGAGGAGATCAGCACTCAATGTGAGCTAGTGTAGATTGAAAATAGGAGTGGTCCCAGGACAGAGCCTTGAGATATACCAATTGATAGCGGGATGGCTGTGGATGAAGGCATCAGGGACAATTGCAGTGGAGAGAGATAGGTTGAGGATGTGACATATGGAAGGGATGACAGCGGGAAAGATAGCGCTGAGTAGGTGAGTGGGAATTGGATCAGAGGAGAAGGTAGTGGGTTTGGAGGATGAGAGAAGATGTGTGGTTTCCTCTTCAGTGATCTTATAGAAGGAGGAGAGGGTAGCAGGTGTTAAGGGGAGGTTAGCAGAAGGGGCAGATGGAGGGAGGAGAGGGGGAGATAGCCTGTTTGAGAGCTCAAGGTGAGTATTCTGGATCTTATTGTAAAAGAACTTTGCCATAGTCTAGGGAGAAATTGAAGAGGGGTAGGAGGTGAGGTTGCTTTGAGTAGGGAGGTTAGTGTGGTAAAAAGGCAGCAAGGGTTGGAACTAAGAGAGGCACAGGAGCACAGGTAGAGAATTCAGGGCGTCAGCTAGGGTTGGGATTTGGCACACCTAACAGGGTGTGAAATTGGAGGAGCGGGTTGTGGTAGTTCGGATAGAGGAGTGATCGCATCGCGGCAGGGGAGATGGCCAATCTCTCCTGCCGCGATACACCCCCCGATAATATCGGGGCAAGAGGGAGCCCAAGCCTTCTTGGTCCGCGGCAGCCGCGGCACCCCCGACGATATCGGGGAAAGAGGGAGCCGAAGCCCTGTTGGCCCGCAGCAGCCGTGGCACCCCCGACGATATCGGGGCAAGAGGGAGCCTAAATATTTTATTCCCTCTTCCTTCCAACGGAATGGGAATGGATCAAATAAACCTTTTACACAATTTACATTCAATGGAAGAACCTCTGATTTACTTCAATTTATCTTATAACCAGAAAATTTACCAAAACGATCAATCAATTCCTGTAAATGAAGGATGGTTGATTCAGGATTTTTTCAAATGAAGCAAAATATCATCTATATAAAGTGAAACATTATAATCTCGACCTGCATATGGAATTCCCTGTATTTCCTTTGCCTGCTGCATGGCCAACAATGGTTCAAAAAAATATAAAGCAAAGGGGATAAGGGACATCCTTGTCTAACTCCCCTCTTTAAACTAAAATGTTCAGAGAATACATCATTAATATATAATCTGGCTGAAGGGGAACTATACAAGGTTTGAATCATTTGAATAAATCCAGATCCTATTCCAAACCAATCCATTGCTTGGTACATAAAAGTCCATTTCACTCAATCAAAGGTCTTCTCTGCATCCAAGGATACCGAGAAGGCCATATCCTCTATAAGTTTTGCTAAATTAAGCATAAGAAGTGCCAATCTAGTGTTATTTGTAGAATGTTTTTGAGCAACAAAACCCATTTGGTGCATTCTAATCAATAAGGGAGAGCCGTAGCTAATCTCAGAGCCAATAGTTTAGCCAGAATTTTTCCATCTACATTCATTAAAGAAATTGGCCTATAGTTTGAAACCAACATGGGTTCTCTGTTTGGCTTTAGTAAAACAATAGTAAGCGATTCTGCCATAGTACCTGATATCTGACCCTTCGTCAGTTGTGATTGATATAATTGAAAAACATGAGGTAACTGTATATTTTGAAAAGATTTGAAAAACTCCACCGTACATCCATCATTACCCAGAGAGGACCCAGCTCTGAGAGACTTCAATGCTGACTGGAGCTCTATAAGACGATATAGACACATCAAGCTTTTCTTTTATATGCTCTGTAATTTTTGGCCCATTAATTGAATTCAAAAAATCTCTTCCTTCATTCTCTGTATTTGAATATCATTCAGAAGAATATAAAGCTTTATAATATTCCAGAAATTGATTTAAAACATCTTGTATTTGGCTATAAATCTTACCCTTTTCATCCTTAATGGCCACAATCTTTCTTCTTTTCTTTTTAGCTTTCAAATTATTAGCCAATACTGTTCCAGCTTTATTTGAGTTTCCGTAATACACCACTTGCTGATGAAACAAATCTTTCCTAGCCAATTGTGAGGAAATCTCATTATACTTGTATTTAGCTTTCAACAGGGCATTCAATGTATCTTGTTCCCATTGTAAAGCCAATTGTGATTCTAAAGCAGAAATAATTTGTTCTAAATTGGAAAATTCTAATCTAAGTAATTTCCTAATATGTGCTGAATAATCTGTCCTCTTAGAGTTGCCTTGAAAGCATCCCATATATTTTCCAAAGAGATCTCCTCTGAGGTATTAAATTGAAAATACTCATTCATTTTTATTTGAATTTCCTCAAGAAAGTTTGAATCAGCAAGCAGTGTATTATCGAACCTCCAAACAGGTCTGTTAGAATCTTCTTCAGTGAACTGATAATCAATCCAAATTCCAGCATGATCTGACAAAATGATAGGATCTATGTTGGCTTTTGTAACCTGTTGAATTAGATGATCCAAAACAAATAAATCAATTCTTGAAAATGATTTCTGAACTTGGGAACAAAACGTAAATTCTCCAGCATTAAAATGAAAAATCCACCATATATCTTTTAATCCACAATAATGCACAAAATTATCTAAACCTAATGATTTTAATTGTCTACTTGGTTGTTTATCCACTATTGGATCAATTACAACATTGAAGTCTCCAGCTACAATTAAATTAGATGTAGTGAGCGAAATAATTACTTGTTGGAGGTTTTTAAAGAATTCTGCCTGATTTGTATTTGGTGCATAAATGTTAAAAAGCATCAGGGTATCATTTACTGAAGTCATATTAACATGGAGCCATATACCCATAGGATCAGCCCAAAAGTTATCAAATTTAGCAGAAATCTTATTAATCAGGATTGCTACCCCTGCCTTTTTCCCCATTGCTGGATCAAAAAAACAATGTTTTATCTACCCTCCTTCTAATTTGGCCACCTCCTTAGCTGACAAAAGGGTTTCTTGTATAAAATATATGTCTGCTTGTTGCTTCTTCAGAAAGTTAAGAATCTTTTTCATCTTGATGGGATGATTGAGTCCATTAATGTTCAAGGAATAGAATTTTAAAGTCATTTTATTTGATTAATATATATTAAAGAATGGAACCCTAATTTCCTTTTTGCCAAATATAAAAAATAGTATTTTTACACACACCCAGGACCCTAATCTAAAATTCCCCCAATCCCTCCCCTAACCCATCCCTGCATATAACATGAAAGCTTGTATGCAAACATATAGACCAGTAACTACTGTCTTCCCCCAAGCACCTTAAATCCATCCCCAAATTAACCCTCCACGTATTAATAAATATTAATAAAGTCATATTTAATCCCCATAAAAATTTACAATTCAATATATTTTAAAAGTAAATTATTACCTCATCTAGGTATTCGGTTTAACATTATACATTAAACATTATACACCATATCTTATCCTGAGCTACCTTACTCCATAATAACAAACAATTCATTTAGACCTTCTAATAATTAAAACAAACCCCCAGACCTAAAACCACTAGGAATCTCTCCCAGTAGAATTATCTATTGATATTACTAGGACTTTAACCAAATATACTATATAATACATAGTAAATTCATTAAGAACTGCAGTATTCCTTCAATTAATTAATAAAACAATTATTTATTCCATTAAGATAAAGATATATACTCATAAGCAATAGCCAGATGGAAATTATAAAAATCAATAAACCACTAGGAAGGGCACCCAAATTCATTACCCTATTAATCATGTAATATTAATAATGATTAATTAAAAAAAGAAGAATTACCAAACTCAATAAAGGAAAAATCAGAATCACTGCAAAATAAACTTATTCTACTCTGATAAAAATATAGAAGTAACTTAATAAGAATATATAGCTTTCAAACAAACTGTCTTTGGAAGGAAGGACTCAGTCTTAGAAGTATTAATCTTCCTTCAAGCTGCTGCATCTTTCTGGATCCATTATCACCAATTATATCCAGGATGTAGAAGAAGATGATTTACTCATTTCAGGGAACTGATGTCAATCTAAATTATTCTTTTCCTTTGTCATTTTGCATCCATTGTGCCAGATAAGTCTCCAATTTGTATTCCACATTTACTGCATCTATTCAATTTCTAATGGGATTCCCGCTAACACTTGTGTCGCATTCCACCAGTCTTTTACCTCCTCACAAATATGTTGTTAGATACTAGATGTTAGAGGAAATCTTTCAGTGCAAGCAGCATTTCTTCTGAAGATGGTTTGCACTGCTGAGATTTTGCATAACTGTTTGTGATGGTCTCTATGGAATCTAACTGAGCTGTGCTCATCATATTTATACCAAACATCATGATATAAGTAATGCCCAGATTAAGGAGAAGATATTGTGGCCGGGCCCTGCTTTTAGCAAGCGAAAGACCTGGCTCGGACGCAGGCAAGATTTTGGGTGCCTTTGATTTGGTTGGTGAAAAGAAAAACACATAATTTTTCTGGATTCAGTTCAAAATAAGGTTTACACTTTATTTGTTCACAAGAACCCCGCCCCCCAAAAAATATCAGATTTAAATCCAGTGATAATTTCCATGCAGTTCAGTCTTCACTGCCACCTGGGTAAAGCATTCATTCTCATTATTTTATTTCATTCTAAAGTTCATTGTCACCAGGCTTCATTTGCCTCCAATACAAATGTCCAAATAATATGATAGTCTCTGTTGGGACCCCTACCCGCAGGTAGTTAAGTTCCCTCTTAGGGAGTGCTTGCCAGCTTACTCCCCTCTCTTAAGGCAATGCCTGGTATATCATAGCCAGTCCAAACAATAAACCAAAACAGTTTTCATTGACTTTTGGCTTCTCAGCTTTCACTGCTTTTCTCCTTTGGGACTTCTCCCATTCTGCCTAAGCAGTGGGGGTGGAAACAAACAACCCTTCTTGTGCATAAAGTTGTGCTATGCCCCACTCAAGTTTCCAAGCCCCTCTTGCTTCTGCCTGGCAGTGTAAAAGTTTGTTCAGGGGATTAGCTAATTCCCCTAGCACTTTTGCTTTGTCCCTGTTTCTTATCAGCATTCTGTAGCCCTCCCCCAGCACACACATACACACACACATACACGTTCCTAGCTCATTTAATATTTTGGCTGTAGAAACATTTGCAAAGTACAGTGTTGGTGAGCAGTTTCATTACAACTCCATGCCTTCTTCTGGCAAATTATATTCTTCTGGGATATTAGCATGGCTCTCCCAGCCCATACTACTGGTTTCACAATCATAATCAGTTGCTTTCTGCATTTACATTTTCCCATTACTCTCCCCCTTCAGGATAGTAAGGAGAGCAGGCTGGCCAAGTTTCCCTTCCCCCCTCTGTAGCATTACTTACAAAACCCTCTGCAAGGTCCCAGTACCTAGCTGCTTGAGGAATTTCTGTTTGTCCTTCTCTTGGTGGTAAAAAGCTGTCTCTCTATCTATGTGGAGGGAATGTCCAGCCTGTAGCTGTGGGCTGGGCTCAAGTTTCAAGTTTAAGTTTCAAGTTTATTAAAATTTTGATATAAAAGCAATATCAAATGTTTTCAATGCGTATAACAATAAAAGTTTTTTTTTGGGGGGGACAAAATAAAACAATTTATAAAGATAAACATACAATCAATGTATGCAATTGATACATGTGATACATAGGGAAAGAGGAGTGAACTACAATTTGTTAAAGAAAATAGAAGAATATTTAAGGAAAAACAACATCAGGAGGGTAATTGAAAATGTTTTACAAATAAAGCTAGGTCTAAAAGTGAAACGGAGAAGTTGTGACTTATATATAGATCTGGTTAAGTTTAAGTATTTGAGCCTGAGATTGTTGATAAAAGAGTTATCCTGTTTATGACTCGAATGCATCTTTGTATAGATGGCTTTTTAATGTGCTTTTGAATTTTTCTAGAGAAGTTTCACCACACAGATAAACTGGTAACTTGTGCTTTTTGTAAAAGAGGAGAGACATGATCATATTTTTTGGAGTTAGTAATAATTTTTACTGCAGTATTTTGTATAATTTGTAACCTTATTTCTTTCTGAGTTATGCCATGGTATTGCAGTAATCCAGCCTGGAAATAACCAAGGAATGAATTAGAACATTAAGAGATTTTGGTTCTAAGACTTTGGCTAAGGATCTAATGAGACGTAGTTTATAAAAACAGTTTTTAACTACGGAGCTAATCTGATCATGGAAGGATAATTCATGGTCCAATAATACTCGAGTCACTCTTCCAGCCACAGCTGGGGTTAATTTATTTCCCTTCTGCTGCACGTCTGAAAGCTTACGTGCTTGCAGTTTCCCAAGTGTAGCCCTGCCCCCTTCTGAGTTGATTCTCTGTTTCACAGCTTGGTTTTGCAGGGAAACTTCTCTGCTCTTGGGAAAGGAATAATGGCAATTAGACTGTGGTTTGGGAGCCCTCCCTACTGGGTTTCCTGGTGGATGGCTCTCTTGTTTTAACCCTGCTTGTTTCTGCCTAAAACCCTATTCTCTGGGCTGCTGAAATGGCTTAGCTTTAGGGACTGAGGGTTTTAGAGCAGGGGTTTTCCATGTGACAGGGGCTTCCCTGTCACAATATACAGGTACCGCAAGTTCCCAGTACTTTTAAGGCCAGTATGTAAGTCCAAGGAGTGCAGTCAGGGCTCAGGAACATACATCCATGTCAGGTAAAGAATAAAACCAAACTGGGAGCTCAGTCTTGATAATCTGAAATGTCACTTGCTGCTTGAATGTGACTTTACAAAAATATTTTCTCCTATTTAAGTCTATTTAAGAATAGGACTGAATTCTAATAAATTCAAAACCCATTCCTTGTCCAGAACTTTATAGAATGTTCATAGGAAAAGCCAAGTTAAAACCATTCCTTGTCACTCTCCTATGTCATTGGATCTAAGTGCTGGTTAATATATTCCTGCAGTTTGATCTTCTGTAAACAGTTCATTTGCCTCTTTATATAGACACATATCTTCAGACTTATGCTTGCATGCTGCTACACAAATAATGTACAAGCTTCTGAAATGCTGAGAATCTGTAACAGCCACACAACTCCAGCAGAATAGCATCCAACCCAAACAAACTGAAATCTCACCTGCTTTGCCAACTCCATTTTCATGGAAACACCATTCAGAATATGTGAGCTGAAGCTGAAAGAACAGGCAATCCTAAGAGATTGACATATACAGTTCACTGTTGTTATAACAGCAAAAGCACCTTGACATTCCCTTCACTTACTGTCCTGTAGTCCATTGGCTTTCTGAAAACCTATTACAAGTTTACCAACTCTTTAATTAGAAAAAAATGAAACTAAGTTCCAAGAAATTAAAATTAATATCTTGTCCAGACCTTTGTATGATCTTCCATTAAAAATCCAAATTAAACAAAAAGATTTATCACTTAAAAAAATAAACCAAGTCTTTCCTTGTCACTCCCTATGTCATAGGCTCCAAATGATGAATAATATACTCTTGCAGCTTAGTCAGATCATCATAGTGACTGGTTTTATTATTGTAAGTGATCCTCATAACAGCTGGATACAAAAGCCCATACTTAACCCCCAACTGCCGCAGCTGAGGTCTGTGGAGCAGAAACTGCTTTCTCAAGCCAGCAGTAACTTTAGCAAAATTTGGCAGAAAATTGATTTTTGTTTCCTGCCATTTCAGCGACTTCATTTGTTTTACAGTAAATAAATGTCCATAGCCTGTGACCATTTTGACTGTTAGAAGCCCTTGATGGAATGCGGTGTGCTCTTTCAATTTCTAATGGATATTTCAAATTGAGGGAAAGCAGTTTTGGTAAGAAATCTTTAAGAAAAGAAATGGCATTTGTGCCCTCTACCCCTTCTTGGAGCCCTAATACTCTGATGTTGTTTCTCCTACTTCTGTTGTTAGCATCCTCCAATTCCTTAGTTAGACGTGCCACAACTTTATAATCAGTTTGAATTTTATTCAAACTGCCTTCCACCTCAGAAAGCCGGTGTTCTAACTGTCCAGTCTTGGCATCACATACCTTTAACTGCTGTGAGAGATTGTGAACGTTTTCTTTTAGTGTCTTTAGTTCAGTTGTATTATCTTGAGGAATATCTCTGATAGATTTCAGCTCCTGTAACACTTGTTCAAACATTTCTGAAGTATCTTTAGGAAGTGGCACTTTAGATGGGGTTGGTGGGTCTGGTTTAGCACTTTTAGCTGAGGCCCCCTGCAACAAATGCTGTCTCTAATCTGGACTATCTTCCTGAAGCCATATCTGCTGTAGAAGATTTCATAAATCAAAATATTTACTTTTTTGAGAGTAAATTTGAGCTCTTGTGCTGACAAATTAGCTGAGTAGTGCTGCTGAGGGAAGAGCTGTAGAATCACCCATCCATCTTGTATTGCACCCAAGCCACACCCAGTTTTGTTTTGTTTTTATAAAAAATTATATCTGTTAACAGCAAAAAAAAAAAAACAGGTGAAGGGCAATTTCCTAATCTATACAATGCATACGCATTGTCCATGCATAAATGTTTAGAATTATGGCATATAAGAAGTATAGGTGTGCACATATGCATGGCAATGCAAACATTCTGCCTAAGCGCTTTTCTGCAGATATCCACTTAACTTATATGCCATGTATGTGCAAGGGGGAGTACATAGAGGTGAAGCATGGGATGGTACATAGGTGGAGCTTACATTTACACACATATCTTATAGGATATTGTAAGCTGAATATGTCCCTACCTCATTTAAGCATGTGAACTTATGCTGGGTTTTATTAAACAGTGCTAAAGGTTTTTAGCGCAGGCCGGCAAAGTAGATGTTCTGACACTCATAGGCATTCTATGAGCATTGGAGTATTTGTCTCACTGGCCTGTGCTAAAATCCTCTAGCGCCGTTTAGTAAAAAGAGCCCTCGGTGCTCTATAATTGGCTAAGTGCAGCTGTCTAAATGTTACGCTTGTCGTTACTGTGTTATACTAGTATTCTATAATGGGAACTAGGTTTCTTGGCTCCATTATAGAGTCAGCTTCTACCATGTGTCTAAATGTCAGTTAGTGGTAGGTGTGCCTAACTGCCTAAGTGCCACTTAGAACTTCCCTTATAATGCAAAACAATTCACTGCACTTTTAAGGAAATAACCCCCTTCTCTTTTACAAAGCTGCGTTAGGCTTTTTTTTTATCACCGGCTGTGGCTGTATTAGCTTTGACACTCATAGGAATTCTATGGGCATCAGAGCCAATACCACCATGGCTGGTGATAAAGATGCCTAACGTTGCATTGTAAAAAGGATGTGGTGGGGAGTAATTTAACAGCATTTGGTGTTATCTGTTTGATGCTACTATGGTTTGCCATGCTTTTGAATCACAGCTACCTATCCTCAAATGCCAAGAATGTGCTCAAAACATTACTATATAAGATGCTTTACAGTTAGCCTTTCTTATCTTTTGCAAATAAGGTATATTAGCTAAAAATTCTTAATGTGTTTTAGAAGACAGTCCCATTAACTCCATCCCCCTCCTCCCAAATGCTGCAAATCTGACTTCTGTTTGACTAGCAATGAAGACCTGCTGCAGAAACTGAATTCAGATCCTTCTGTATGGCAGTGCACAGCTCTGCCACCAAACCATAGTGCCAGCTCTTGTACCTACTTTTAGCTAGCTTTAACAGAGATATTTCTGGGGTTGTTTTTAGGTAGGAAGAGGCAGCAAAATGTGAGCATTGGCATTTTAAAAAGCAGACATACTATTTAGCCTCTCAATTAAAATCCAGTACAAATATGAGATGCAAATTATGCATGCTATAGCTGACAACGAGGCAGATTATTTACAATTACTCCATAAAGGTGTGAAAACATTGGTTCATTAAGAAAACACATTAGCTATGCTTGGAACTACTGAATACCGAGAGGTCAATTTTCTGCTACCTAGTGACCAGCTTAAGGTAAACACCAGCCAAAACATTTAATTTAGACTACTGTATTCAGACTCACAATCTATAGAGATATCAGTACTGAATACATACATATCATCATGCCTGCACAGTCCATTTAGTATAGTGGTTTCAAACTCAAACCCTTTGCAGGGCCACATTTTGGATTTGTAGGTACTTGGCGGGCCTCAGAAAAAATAAGTCAATGTCTTATTAAAGAAATGACAATTTTGCATGAGGTAAAACTCTTTATAATTTATAAATATTTCCTTTTGGCTTCCTTTTAGCTAAGTCTTAATACTAATATTGTAATTTATAGGTGAAGAGACATATGATCAAGAAACTGTTTTATTTTACTTTTGTGATTATGATAAACATACCGAGGGCCTCAAAATAGTACCTGGTGGGCCACATGTGGCCCCCGAGCTATGAGTTTGAGACCACTGATTTAGTAGATCTGCCAGCTATTGGATGGGTCTACATCAGTGTCTCTCAAACGTATGTGTCATGATATAGTGGTGTGCCCAAAAGAGATTCCAAGTGTGCCATGAGAGATTCCAGAATTTAAAAATATTCCCTTTATGAGTATACACTAGAATAGATTTATTTATTTTATTTATTTCGTTTTCTATCCCATTTTCCCCAAAGAGCTCAGAACGGGCTACAGTTAACAGGTTACAATTTGCCATTGATTCAGTACAAATTTTACAAAACAAGTTTTTATCCTAACTTGATCTAATACCAATGAAGATAATATACAGTTTACAGGTTAAATTTGCCATAGTTACAGTGCAAGATTTTTTGATACAAGTTTTTATCCTTACATGACACATACCGGGATCTAGTACCAATGTATATTTATTTGTAATCATTTGGTCAGGGGCAGGGGTGGCATGTATATCATTTACACAAGAGACTGTCAATGTTTGAACATCTGCGTATGTAAGGATACAATTACCCAGACAAGCATCCTTCTTTGACATGATTGGTCCCTGAAAACTAATGGCAAGTAATTTTAATTTTATTTTTTTTATGCAGTAGTTAGCCTAACTTAAACAAAGCAATCAAGGTTTTGTTACTATTTGGATCTTCTTATCTTTGCGAATTTGGATTTTCAGCTCTGACAGAAATTAATTTGAAAAAAAGAGAACTGCAGATGGTGGGTGATGGAATAAATGTGTGTTTGCATGTCGACTATCAAGCCACATTTTTAGTTAATTTGCACTCAAAAACAAGCTCATCCATCACATTGCTTAGCAATTATATTCTATCTACTTTAGTTTCACTATTGTTACAATTACCTATTCATAGCTTAAAGAACTTTAAATAAATAACTCTCAAATTTAATTTTTTGTTGGTTTTTCAATTTTATAATTTCAATTATAATATGCCACAAAAAAACATTTGCTCCGTTTAGTGTGCCAGAGCTAAAAAAAAAAAAAAGGTTGAGAGACACTGGTCTAAATGAAACATATAGGGGTCCTTTTACTAAGTTGTGGTAAAATCTGACCTTAGCATACTCTTACATAGGTCTTTCTCATAAACTCAGATCAATCTTTTTACCAAGGCCATAAAAAAACAAAACATTTTCTATTTTTTTTTCCCCAATTAATGGCCTGCATTAATGTTGACATTAGAACATAGCCATTTTTAAATTACCACAGTGGCACTTACCACCACCTATTTTGTAAATGGAAAGGGCTCACATGCTGACCATGTGCTAACTAGTTAGTTCACGGTAATATAGATGCACTAACTGATTACCAAAGGGCCACCCACTCTCCACCCCTGACAAAATCCCTTAATTAATACAAATACCGTATTTTTCGCTCTTTAAGACACACTTTTTTCCCCAAAAAAGTGGGTGGAAATAAGGGTGCATCTTATAGAGCGAATACTAACTAACCCCCCTTCTCTACCTTAATTTCTTTGGCGGTCCGGCAGTCCAGTGCTGTAGGGCAGGAGCTTTCAGCCTCCTGCCCTTCGATCCGGCTTTCTCCCCAGCGGCAGGCAGAGTTGGAGTGGCAAGAAGGTAGGTGCGAGTTTTTCGCTTCCTGCCTTGCCGCTTCGTGAATGGCGGTCTAGCCCTACAGCCTCCTGCCCTTCTCTCTTTTCTCCCCCGAACGGCACCGGCAGCGGCAGAGCGGCAAGTAGGCAGGTGAGAGTTTTTCACTTCCTTCTTGTCCTGCACTGCCCTGTGAATGGCTGTCACAGTTCTCACAAGGGGTATGGGGTTGGGTGCAGAGCCTGGCGGGGAGAATTTGGTTCAGAATGTTTTTTTTTCTTGTTTTCATCCTCTAAATCTTGGGTGCATCTTATGGTCAGGTGCCTCTTATGGAGCAAGAAATATGGTATTTTGCTCAGGGTAAATACACATATATGGTAAAACTAACACAGGATGCTTTAGCATGGCCTGCATTAAGCCATTTTTACTGCATTAGGCACATGATAGCTTCTAATGCAGCATAGTAAAGGGGCATCAAAACTTATCTATATAGTGACTTGAATATGGCCACATCCGGTATATATTTTTTGCCTATCTTCTCTGCACCCTTATTTTTTTTATTAAGCAATTTAAGTAAATTTGCACATAATACATTACAGGATATGGAAAACAAAAGAAAAAGAAAAAAAAAACATATCATATATTCCATATAATTTGAATTCCATCAACCCGCATCAAGATGGCTATTACTCAGTTAGTGGCGCTATTCAGTCTGCTAAATGGTCAATTGACCGGATAAAATTATGACAGCAAAAAGGCTATCTGGTTACTTTCTTGGATACTAGTCAGAATATCACTGGTAATTGGACAGAAAGCCTCAGCTAAGTTACACCCAGATGTTCAGTGCCAACCAGAATCTTAATAAATATACTAACCAGAATCTTAAAAAAATATACTATCCACCATGGGCTGAATATCAGAGGAATGCATCTTCTAAATCAGTGGTCTCAAACTCAAACCCTTTGCAGGGCCACATTTTGGATTTGTAGGTACTTGGAGGGCCTCAGAAAAAATAGTTAATGTCTTATTAAAGAAATGACAATTTTGCATGCTAAAACTCTTTATAGTTTATAAATCTTTTCTTTTGGCAAAGTCTTAATAATAATATTGTAATTTATAGCTAAAGAGACATATGATCAAGAAACGGTTTTATTTTACTTTTGTGATTATGATAAGCATACCGAGGGCCTCAAAATAGTACCTGGCGGGCCGCATGTGGTCCCCGGGCCACAAATTTGAGACCACTGTTCTAAATCATCAATAAGATTTTAGGAATCAGTACATAATAATATTCCTATATTTCAAAATATAACAGTATACAAAGATGATCGTTACCACTGTAATAAAATGTTATTGCCAAAATAAGAAAAAAAATATTGCATATATATATATATATTTAATAATTTTTTCAAAATGAATAGCACAGATGGCATTAGTGTTATTTTATGACATTGTTGATCCTGTTATCATATTGTCTATTTTAATGTAAGGGATGCTAATTACTTACAATGTAATTATCATTCCTTTAAACATTTACCATTTGTTCCTCTGTGATGCAGCCTTCCAGATCTGTTATACTAGATCACAATTTATGTTGCCTTAATTGCACATCTTCATAATTTATAGTGAGGTTGAATTTCAATAGTGGTTCTTTATTTTTTTTTTTTTTAAGTTTCTATAGATACCTCAGGGTCTGTAAGATAAACCTGTAAAAAATGAGAGAATGTGCATCCAAACGATAGTTGAAATTTAGAGGGTCTTTTACTAAAGACTAGCTCATGTTTTCTGCAGTAGGGCCCATAGGAATAAAAAGGGCAGAAAACATGTACTAACCTTTAGCAAAAGACCCCTTAATGTGAGCAAAGTGATGCAAGGTTCTACATTAGGAGTCAGTACCCAGAAAAAGGATCTGCTGTAGGTGTCATCACTGATGCTGTGTTGTAATCCTCTTCTCAGTGTGCACAGAGGCCAAGAAAGCCTCCACTCCTTGACTCCTACACCACCTGGTGCATAGTCCTTCTATCACAAAAGCCAAGGTTACCACCACATTAGGCTTTGTATGATCACTCAAACCATGAGCATTCAGGACAATATGATAGGAGGCAATGCAAGTGCTTTCCAATCTTTTTTTGTGGCTGCAACGGAATGAAGGAAGGAGATGCAACTATGGAGAGCCCACCTGGATCATGCTCCCATTTGTGATCTCAACTCATTGATTGGGAAGGTCTGGGCTACGATATCTCTGGTCCAGATAGAGGTTTCAAGACTCTAACAATGAAACTTCAAATGCAACACTAGTGCTGCCTGATTCATGATTCGAATCAGGGGAATCGATTCGAATCGATTCAATTAAAAAAAAAATCAGCCTCCCGATTCAATGGCCGACCCTTCCCCCGTGCTTTCCTAAAGCAGGAGCTGCAGCACTGCCTCTTGCTGGCCATCCGTTGATGCTCCTGCTTGTGGGGGAAGGGTCGGTCAGAAAGGCCTCCCCCAGCTTGCCCGCTCTTGCCTCCCAGCTCTTACCTCCCCCAGATTCCCCGCTCTTACTTCCTTTATACTAATAGGGCAGCTTGCAGGCTCGCTGGTGTTATAGCGATCCCTGCAGCTGCCCTTGGTCCTCAGCGGCACGTTCTCTCTGCCATGATCCTGCCCGTGACGTCAGAGCAGGGCAGGACATAGCAGGAAGAACGTACCGCTGAGGACCACGGGCAGCTGCAGGGATCGCTATAACACCAGCGAGTCTGCAAGCTGCCCTATTAGCGGTAAGGAGGTGGGGAAGGTGCAGACTTGCAGTAGGAGCAGCGTTCGTTCCCGGTGGGGGGAGGAGAAAATGTGCCTTCGGGGTGGGGGGAGCAGCGTTCGTTCCCGGCGTGGGGAGGAGAAAATGTGCCTTCACAGCAGGAGGGGAAGCAGGCGTTCATTTGCGCGGGGGAAGAAGCAGGCCTTCTCAGCGGGGAGGAGGAGCGAAAGTGCCTTCCTGGGGGGCGCAGGCCTTCAGGGCAGGTAAGCAGGCCTGTGCAGAGGGAGGAGGAGGAAGAGTTCCTTTGGCGGTTCATAGTCTTAAGCGCGCGAGACAGACACGGGCCAACAATTCAGCGCAAGACTTCAACGTGCCGCAGAAAAACCTTCTTTTAAAGGGCTCTGATGGGGGGTGATGGTGGGGAACCCTCCCACTTTATTTAATAGTGATCGCGCTGGCGTTGGGGGGGGTTTGGGGGGTTGTAACCCCACATTATACTGGAAACTTAACTTTTCTCTATTTTTTAGGGAAAAAGTTAAGTTTTCTGTATAATGTGGGGGGTTACACCCCCACACCTCCCAACACGGCAGCACGATCCCTATTAAGTAGAGTGGATGGGGTTCCCCGCACACTCCCCATCGGAGCCCTTTAAAAGAAGGTTTTCTGTGGGGCGCTGAAGTCTTGTGCTGAATTGTCGGCACTCGTTTGTCGGCATGCGTCTGTCTCACGCGCTTAAGACCCATCACCCCTTTGGCGGTGGGGAGGCAGGCCTGTGCAGAGGGAGGAGGAGGAAGGAGTAAGAGAGGGGAGGGGAGATGCCAGACCTGGGGTGAAGTGAACGGAAGAGAGAGACCAAAATGAGGGGGAGGAAAGCAGAGGAGAGGTGCTGGACTAATGGACAAAGGGATAGGGAGAGAGAAATGCAAGACCACAAGGGGAAGGGTATAAGAGGGACAGATACTGCTCTAAAGTAGGTGGGCAAGGTGCAGGATGGCAGGAGCGATAGTAGGAGAAAGCCTGTACCTGGGGAAGGGGATACAGGAGGTAAGGAAGAAAGAAAGAAGAAGCTAGATATGGGGAGAGATAAGATGCTGGGCATGGAGGGAGCATAGGAACAGGGACACAGAAGAGAGATGCTGGATGAAAGGGTAGATGAGAAAAGGAGAGATGGTGGATCTGTGGATGGTGGGGTCCATTGCTGCAGCTGCGGGGCAATGGAAATGAAAAAAAGGAAAGATGCCAGACCTCCGGGAGAAGAAAGGGAAACAGAAGGGGAGGACAGAGATGGAAGATGGATGGTTAGCACGGAGAAAGAAGAAAGAAGAGAGCCTGATCAGAAGATAGGAACATAGGAGAGAGGAAAAGTCTTTTTTGTTTGTTTATTTTGTTTACACCACAGGACTAGTGTAGGTAGAAGAGGGTGAAGAGGTTATAAAATAAACTCACCAGGATGTTTGGGAAAAACCACCCAATTGGGTAGGAAAATTGAATTGAATCGAATCGAAAAATCGATTCAATAGGCTGAATCGAATCAAATCGAATCGAAATTTTTTTTCCTGAATCGGGCAGCACTATGCAACACCAATCAGCTCTCTTAGACATAGGGCTCCTTTTACTAAGTTGCGCTAGCGTTTTTAGCATGTGCTGAAGATTAGCGCAAGCTCTATGGAGGCATTAGCATCTAGCATATGCGGCATTGTAGCACACGCTAAGCGTGCACTAAAACAGCTAGTGCACATTAGTAAAAGGAACCCATAGTGTGAGTGTTGGAGCTTTTACTGCATTGGCCTGTAATTAAAAAAAACCTAATGCAGCTTGCTAAAAAGGGGGACAAAATTAGAAAACAGTCTTAAGTAGATATACTCCCAGGACATAAGTGTGTGCCTGACATGGATGTATTTCACCAAAATGGCTGCATCAGGGGCAAGCTTACTGAAACAATAAATACAAAGGACAACAATAAACACTGAATTCAATAAGATAAAACATTTACAATTAAAATGTTCGCTCATAAAATTGTTTATGTATAATTCCAACCTTAATATGTTGATTACTTATGTTAAAACATTGTGAATAAAAATAAATAACCAAACAAATATATAAAAATATATAAAAAAGTAAAAAGGAGGCTTACCCAGCTGATGAATAGCACACTAAAAAGCACTACAGCTGTAATACAACTGATTAAAATAATGTTGAATTAGAAGATGTGCACAGACTAAACTTTAGTGCAAAACATGCATAGATAACAAACATCTGAAAGGTTAATGCAAGCATTCTTATCCTTCTCCCTTAAGGCATAAATTCAATTAAACATGAGGTTTTGCTTTCATATAGATCGTTAAAATTTTACCCCACGCAAATTCACTATCACAGGACCTCAGTGACACCACTCAGGGCTCAAACTGCTCTGAATTGACTCCCCAGTCATTAATAGCGGTATAGAAGCATTCAATAAACAATAAATAATCCTTTCATTATCCTGAGCTTTATGTGTCAGATCATCATCGGTCCTTGTCCTTTTGAATTGCTTATTTTTAAATATTTTACTTTCTTTTTATCTTTTAAAATTTTATACATTTATATAAATATTGTCACTTAGCTTAGTGGTCTTAAAGTCTGAGAAGTTATAACTAACATGTTTCACTCAACACTTTTTCAAGGACACTTCCCAGAGTCGCCAATGCCATCCAGCTCAACCACTTCCCAAATACAAAAATAAACTATGCTGAACAATCCAGTAAAAATCTAAGATGAACCATACAGTCAAACTGAAAGCTCAAAAACCTTCAAAGGGCAAGTCAGAAAAGAAATGCATAAAGATTAATCACATGTGTCTGAGTTTGTTGCAATTGACAGTCAAGCAACTATGTGGTTACAACTTAATTTATATCTAAAAAGTAAGCCTGCTATTTATATATTTATAATTAATGAGGATAAAAAATTTAAAACACAAAAAACAACAATCTAATCCTTAAAATGTTGGCTCATAAATCACATCACTAATAAGCACAGGACTGAAAACTATCTTAAAAAAATAATTTAAAACCCATGCAGCTGTGTATAATGGGCAGAATTTGTTTAAAAACACGAGTTACACCTAACTAAAGATAAATATTTTGTAAAGATATTTGAGATGGTCCTCGTGCCATACCACCTAAAATTTCTTTGAAAAAGACTTCAAAACATCTAAAAACAGCTATGCATTAAAAAGTGATGGAATGCAAGGAACCAGATCTTATGCGTTCCAATGACATCAGTGTGTTCCACTGATGTCGCTGGCGCGTTCCAATCACAGAAGAAACCCGAACATGTAAATACATGTCTAAAAAAGCTGAGAAACCTAACAAAACTATCTAAAACTAGATCAAACCATCTCAAGTCATTAAAACTCTATTAAACATATAGGTCCTTTTACTAAGGTGCGCCAACCGATTTAGCGCACATATACTGATGTAGCGCATGCGCTAAACACTAACACATTCATAGACCATAATGGATGCATTATTGTTTAGCGTGCATTAAATTGATTAGCGCGCCTTAGTAAAAGAGAGGGATAGTATCTAGAGTGCCATATTTATAAAAAGTGAGAGGTCATGGACAAGGGAGAGGGAAAGGCAGAACCTTGAAGAAAATATACTGCATACAAGTTGGTGGAGCTTGTGATAGGCCTCCAACATGTTCCTCAGACACAAATATATATTATTATAATAGCGTATCGAACCCCTCCCCCCTTTTGCAAAACCGTGGAAGTGTTTTATAGTGCAAGCTGGCATGTTGAATGCTCTGTGCTGCTCCCAAAACTTATAGGATTCCTATGAGCCACACACCGGCCTGCACTAAAAACCGCTTTCACAATTTTACAAAAGGGGGGAATTAACAGTAAGCTGGTACCTGTTTTTTCTTTCTTTTTTTTTTTTTTTTTACAAATAATGGCAATTATATAGTGCAAACATTTTTGAACAGGTGACAAAGCTTGGTATTCACATTGAAAAGTCTGTAACTTTGCTGTATTTAAAGACAATTTAATGCCACTTGGCACATAAACATGGATATTAACACCAAACGAACATATGAATTTTCACATTGAAATTCTCAGCAATTGCTGAGAAAACAGCAAAACAATCTAGGGGCTTGCTTTTTTTTTTTTTTTCCCATCACCCTGTATAGAAACATAGAAACATAGAAATAGACGGCAGATAAGGGCCACGGCCCATCTAGTCTGCCCACCCCAATGACCCTCCCCTACCTTTCTCTGTGAATAGATCCCACATGTCTATCCCATTTGGCCTTAAAATCAAGCTGCTGGCCTCAATAACCTGAAGTGGAAGACTATTCCAGCGATCAACCACCCTTTCAGTGAAAAAGAATTTCCTGGTGTCCCCGTGCAGTTTCCCACCCCTGATTTTCCATGGATGCCCCCTTGTTGCCGTGGGACCCTTGAAAAAGAAGATATCTTCTTCCACCTTGATGCGGCCCGTGAGATACTTGAATGTCTCGATCATGTCACCCCTCTCTCTGCGTTCCTCGAGTGAGTACAGCTGCAACTTATCCAGCCGTTCCTCATACGGGAGATCCTTGAGTACCGAGACCATCCGGGTGGCCATTCTCTGGACCGACTCCAGTCTCAGCACATCCTTACGGTAATGCGAACTCCAGAATTGCACACAGTATTCCAGGTGAGGCCTCACCATGGATCTATACAATGGCATAATGACTCAGGCTTATGGCTGACGAAACTCCTGCGTATGCAACCTATGATTTGCCTTGCCTTGGATGAAGCTTGCTCCACTTGATTGGCAGTCTTCATGTTCTCACTGATGATCACCCCTAAGTCTCGTTCTGCTTCAGTTCTTGTTAGGATCTCGCCATTTAAGGGAGTAAGTCTTGCATGGATTTTGGCTGCCCAGGTGCATGACTTTGCATTTTTTGGCATTGAAGCTGAGTTGCCAGGACCTAGACCAGCGCTCCAGTAGGAGAAGGTCGTGCATCATGTTGTCGGACATTGAATTTATGTCTGATGTGCTTTTGCCCACTACATTGTTTAGTTTGGCGTCATCGGCGAATAATGTTATTTTACCTCGCAGCCCTTCTGCCAAGTCTCTTATAAAGATGTTGAATAGTTCGTTCACCAGGCGCTACAAAGCCAAGAAGAAACCGATAACGTGGAAGACATGTGGTCGACTTTGAAAGCAACCATACAAGAAGCAACAAACCGCTATGTAAAATCAGTAAGTAAACGGCGAAGGAACAATAAGCCACAGTGGTTTACTGCGGAGATCTCAGACCTGATCAAGGAGAAGAAAAAAGCATTCATCTCTTACAAACAATCAGGGAAGCAGGACTCTAGAGCAGACTACCTGGCCAAATCAAAAGCCGTCAAAACAGCAGTCAGGGAGGCTAAATTCCTCATGGAGGAGTCTCTAGCAAAGAACATCCAGAAGGGAGATAAATCCTTCTTCAGGTATATCAGTGATAGAAGAAAAAACTCAGGCGGGATTGTACGTCTTAGGAAACCAGACGGAGACTATGTGGAAAAGGATTCGGAAAAAGCCCAACTATTAAATGAATACTTCTGCTCAGTCTTCACCCGAGAAGCGCCAGGGCTCAGCCCTCAGCTACAGACAAGGGTTGGCTCAGTTGACCCGTTTAGTAACTTTGAGTTTATGCCCAGCAGTGTCTACGGTGAGCTGTCAAAGCTCAAGGTTAACAAAGCAATGGGGCCGGACAACCTGCACCCCAGGGTGCTTAGGGAGCTGAGTGATGTCTTGGCGGAGCCACTGTCCGCGCTCTTCAACCTCTCCCTTAGTACAGGCAGCGTCCCGTTGGACTGGAGGACGGCTAACGTCATTCCACTCCACAAGAAAGGCTCAAAGATGGAGACAGCAAACTACAGACCAGTGAGTCTAACATCGATAGTGAGCAAACTAATGGAAACTCTAATCAAACACCAATTAGATAAGATCCTGGATGAGGAGAATCTACGGGATCCCCGACAACATGGATTTACTAAGGGGAGATCCTGCCAATCCAACCTGATCAGCTTCTTTGACTGGGTAACGGGGAAGCTGGATATTGGGGAGTCCCTGGACATCGTGTACCTGGACTTTAGCAAAGCATTCGATAGCGTACCACACCGCAGGTTACTGAGCAAGATGAGTTCTATAGGATTAGGTAACACATTGACGAAATGGGTTGGGAGCTGGCTTGGAGGTAGGCTCCAAAGAGTGGTGGTGAACGGCACCCCCTCCGAAATGACGGAGGTGATTAGTAGAGTACCACAGGGCTCAGTCTTCGGCCCAATCCTATTCAACATCTTTATAAGAGACTTGGCAGAAGGGCTTCGAGGTAAAATAACATTATTCGCCGATGACGCCAAACTGAGTAATATAGTGGGCAAATGCACAACAGACGAAGATTCAGTGCCCGACAACATGATGCACGACCTACTCCTACTGGAGCGATGGTCTAGGACCTGGCAACTCAACTTCAATGCCAAAAAATGCAAAGTTATGCACCTGGGCAGCCAGAATCCATGCAAGTCTTATACCCTTAATGGCGAGATCCTAGCAAAAACGGTAGCAGAACGAGACTTGGGGGTAATCGTCAGTGAGGACATGAAGTCTGCCAATCAAGTGGAGCAGGCTTCGTCCAAGGCAAGACAAATCATGGGCTGCATACGAAGGGGTTTCGTCAGTCGTAAGGCGGAAGTCATTATGCCATTGTATAGATCCATGGTGAGGCCCCACCTGGAATACTGTGTGCAATTCTGGAGGCCGCATTATCGCAAGGATGTGCTGAGACTGGAGTCGGTGCAAAGAATGGCCACCCGGATGGTCTCGGGACTCAAGGATCTACCATACGAAAAACGGCTTGACAAATTACAGCTATACTCGCTCGAGGAGCGCAGAGAGAGTTTCAAGTTTCAAGTTTATTAAATTGTTTGATTAAACGCTTTTCCAATTTCAAAGTGTTTTACAAAATAAAAGCAGAGTTTTTTAAAAAAAACAACAAAAAAACAAAACTAACTTGTACATAATATTCTACTAAACGAACGAGGGGGGACATGATCGAGACGTTCAAGTATCTTACGGGCTGCATCGAGGCGGAGGAAGATATCTTCTTTTTCAAGGGTCCCACGACAACAAGAGGGCATCCGTTGAAAATCAGGGGCGGGAAAACTACGAGGTGACACCAGGAAATTCTTTTTCACTGAAAGAGTGGTTGATCGCTGGAATAGTCTTCCACTACAGGTGATTGAGGCCAGCAGCGTGCCTGATTTTAAGGCCAAATGGGATCGGCACATGGGATCTATTCACAGGGCAAAGGTAGGGGAGGGACATTAAGGTGGGCAGACTAGATGGGCCTTGGGCCCTTATCTGCCGTCTATTTCTATGTTTCTATGTTAATAGGATCGGGCCTAGGACCGAGCCCTGCGGCACTCCACTGATTACCTCCGTCATTTCGGAGGGGGTGCCGTTCACCACTACCCTCTGAAGCCTACCTCCAAGCCAGTTCCCAACCCATTTCGTCAATGTGTCGCCCAATCCTATAGATAAGAACATAGCCTTACTGAGTCAGACCAATGATCCATCTAACCCAGTAGTCTGTACTCATGGTGGCCAATCCAGGTCACTAGTACCTGGCAAAAACCCAAATAGTAGCAACATTTCAAACTATTGAGCCAGGGCAAGCAGTGGCTTTCCAGATGTCTGTCTCAATAACAGATTGTGGACTTTTCCTCAAGGAAATTGTCCAAACCTTTCTTAAAACCAACTATGTTAACTACTTTTACCACAACCTCTGGCAACACATTCCAGAACTTAAATTTTCTCTGAGTGAAAAAAAATTTCCTCCTATTGGTTTTAAAAAGTATTCCCCTGTAACTTCATTGAGTGCCCCCTAGTCTTCGTAAATCCTGATGCAGTAAAAAAATGGATCCACCTGAACCCATTCTACCCCCTCAGCCATCTCTTTTCCAAGTTGAAGAACCCTAACCTTTTTAGTCTTTCCTCATACAAGAGAGGTTCCTTCCCCTTCAGTTCCTCAGGCAGTAAGTGCTGTGCAGTTTAATGGATGCTGAAGAATCTATCATCCAGAAGAATATATGCTATACTCCGGCAGCAGCCCTGCAAGCTCCTAAGAATGGAGCACAGCTGGGTCACAGGAGAGAAGGGAACTCAAGCTAGGAGACAGAGTAAAAGAATTGGTCCTAAGTGTCATAGGGACTAAACAGCAGTGCCTAACATGTGTTGCCTAAATGTCACATAAACTAAGGTACAGTAGTACTGTACATGTTTTAAAATTTAGAGAAAATATTTCTTCACTCAAACTATAATTAAGCTCTGGAATTTGTTGCCAGAGAATATGGTAAAAGTTGTTAGTGTAAAGCGGGATTTAAAAAATGATTTGGAGAAGTTTCTAGAAAAGCCCTTAAAGGTTGACTTGGAGAAAACTAATTGCTTATTCCTTGGATAAGCAGCATGAAATCTTGCTACTTTTTAGATCTTACCAGGTACCTGTGACCAGGATTGACCACTATTGGAAAAAGGATACTGAGCTTGATGGACCTTCACTGTATCCTGGTACAGCAATGCTTATGTTCTTATGTACATCAATGAACTCCTGTTCCATCTTTCTAGTTAATGATTTGATAAAGCAAGCAACTTAGCGAAGCCAAGATGTCCTGATAATGCTGTTCCTTTAGACTTTGCAAAGGCAGTGATGATATATGGATTAAAAATCTCAATAAGGTGGTATTCCTTCAATGTGATAGAATAGTTGAAAGCCCCCTTCTGCCTTCTTCTGGTAGATATAGATTTTGTTCATCTTTTTTTCTGAGCTGATTGTACCACTAGATGGATATTGGAAGTCATCTAGGATATCAAAATTTGGGAAGATGAAGTTCAAGCGGGTGGGGTGGGGGTGGGGTCAGGGCAACCAATTACTTGATGGAACAGCATCAATGGTAGGGATACCCTTGAATCCCCAGCTAAAGAGAGGCGTGAATTAGCCAGGCAGGGCAGCAGGATTCTGTGCTGTGGATCCCCACTGCTTTTCCATCTCTTTTTAAAGGCTTATACCATAATCACGTTCAAAAGATTTGACATTAGGGCTAGTACTTTCTGTTGCTGATCTCATAACATATGAAATCAGCATGAGGGCATGTTGGTTTCTCAGCCATGCATTTTGAGCATGTAATTGAATGGTGACAGGACTCAATGAGGTGGCAACAAGGCTGATTTGCACCAGCTCTGCCTTTTTCAAATGCCCTTTAAAATGTCCTGATAATGTTGTTTGGTGTATCTAATGTTCCGGTAAGTGACTCCAAAGCTGCTGCAGCTATCAGATGCAATTATTTTGCCAAATGCATGCTATTTACTACTGCAGTCTTTCCCAAAGAGTGAATTGGAGGTTTTGATCATCGGCTCCACAACATTTCTGTTTCTTGATGTTTGTAGAAAGTGTAAAATAAATAAGAAAGGACTTTCCCAGGGTAGTGCTGACAGTCCCAGGCTTTTTTTTTTAGGGGGGGAGGGGGAACTGCAGTGCCTGCTACTGTGGTTGCAGAGAGTCTGGTGAGGTGGCTTTTGGAGGAGTCCTGGGAACAAAGTTATGGTGCAGCATGGAGAAGAGCTGGTACCGGAGCTCTCCGAGTGGCCTTGTGAACCTGGAAGTAGTTTCTGCACATAAATGCACATGTCTTTAATCTAGGTTTGAGGCTATAACCTGGAAAAGAGAAGAGCTGTTGTGCCTGGGTCAAGGAGGCTTGGATTTTCCTAACCTGGTAGTAGTGGAAGTGGCTTGGTGGTAGACAGGTTCAAAAGCAGTGGCATAGTAAGGGGAGGGGCGGAGGAGGTGGTCTGCCCCGGGCACCATCATCTGTCCTCTTCCCCCCCCCCATTACATGCCCCCCACTACCACACGTGCGCGCTTCTTACCTCTTTAATGTTTGTGGCGCGAGCATGACCCCCAACCTGCTGATCATGCCAGTGCCGGCTTTTCCTTTGACTTCCTGGACCCGCGCCTAGGAAGGTTGGGGTTGCTGTGTGCACCGTGAACGTTAAAGAGGAATAGGGGAAGGGAAAGGGGAATGCGTGTGTGGCAGGAGGGGGCAGGAAAGGAGTGGATGGGGTGGCGGGCAGAGAATAGGGCAAGGGTGGGATGCCACTGCCCTGGGCGCTTCTAACCCTAGCTAAGCCACAGTCCCAAAGGATTTCAAAGCAGCACTTTTCTGCCACGAGAGGAAATGCTACTGGAGCATATATGATCTTCATGTATGCACAAGAGGGGTGCCAGGCCTTGAGTGAAGCACATTTTTGTACAGGAAGCCCTGGAAAGGTAGTAAAAGGGGTATCAGATACTGCACTGGGTCGCCTAGGAAAGCTGATGAGGTAAAGGGCTGTCTGTGGGCCCTGAATTTGAAGCTTACAAACCCAGAAGTGAGCGTTCAACTTGATTGAGTGTTACTTAAATCTTCAGAACACAAGTGGCTCATTCTAGAGCTAACACTGGCACATGGTGCCTTGAGCCCTTGGCAGGGAGGCAAAAGCATTCCAAAGGTCAGATGGAATGGAATTGATGAGAGAATGGGCGTGTAAGTTATGTTGTCTGATTGTGGGGAGTAAAAAAAAAAAAATGGAGAAATTTGATTAGATTTGAGTTTTAAGCAATATAAGAACTTTTTTTTTTTTTTTTTTACTAAAAGGGATTAAGGCCCTGATTCTATAAAAGATATAGAAACATAGAAAATGACGGCAGAAAAGGGCCACAGCCCATCTAGTCTGCCCACACTAGTGACTCACCCCCTAACTTACTCCATGAAGAGATCCCACATGCCAATCCCATCTTTTCTTAAAATCTGGCATGCTGCTGGCCTCAATTACCTGTAGTGGAAGATTATTCCAGCGGTCAACCGCCCTTTCGGTGAAGAAATATTTTCTGATGTCGCCATGAAATTTCCCACCCCTGATTTTCAGTGGATGCCCTCTTATTGCCATGGGTCCTTTATGAAAGAAGATATCTTCTTCCACCTCGATACGGCCCGTGATATATTTGAACGTCTCAAACATGTCTCCCCTTTCTCTGCGTTCCTCGAGTGAGTAAAGCTGCAACTTACCCAGCCGTTCCTCATACGGGAGATCCTTGAGTCCTGAGACCATCCTGGTGGCCATTCACTGAACCGACTCAATTCTCTGCACATCCTTTTGATAATGTGGTCTCCAGAATTGTACACAGTATTCCAGATGGGGTCTCACCATGGATCTGTACAACGGCATCATGACCTCAGGCTTACGGCTGATGAAACTTCTACGGATACAACCCATGATTTGTCTAGCCTTGGATGAAGCCTTCTCCACTTGATTGGCAGTCTTCATGTCTTCGCTAATGATCACTCCCAAGTCTCGTTATGCTACAGTCCTTGCTAGGATCTCACCATTTAGGGTGTAAGTCCTGCATGGATTTTTGCTGCTTAGGTGCATGACCTTGCATTTTTTGGCATTGAAACTTAGTTGCCAAGTCTTTGACCAATGCTCCAGTAGGAGTAGGTCTTGTTTCATACTGTTGGGCATTGAGCTTTTGTCAGACACTGTGCTTCTGTCTACTATGTTGCATAGTTTGGCGTCATCGGTGAATAATGTAATTTTACCTTGAAGCCCCTTAGCCAAGTCTCTTACGAAGATGTTAAATAGGATCGGGCCTAAGACCGAGCCCCGCGGCACACCGTTGATCACCTCCATCATATCGGAGAGGCTACCGTTTACCACTACCCTCTGAAGTCTATCTCTAAGCCAGTCCTCAACCCATGCAGTTAGTGTTTCACCTAATCCCATCGAACTAATCTTGCTCAATAACCTGCGGTATGGGACGCTATCAAATGATTTGCTGAAGTCCAAGTACACGACGTCCAGGGACTCCCCTATATCCAGCTTTCTTGTTACCCAGTCAAAGAAGCTGATCAGATTGGATTGGCAGGACCTTCCCTTTGTAAATCCGTGTTGATGGGGGTCTCATAGATTCTCCTCATTCAGGATCGTATCTAATTGGTGTTTGATTAGTGTTTCCATAAGTTTACTTACTATCGATGTGAGACTCACCGGTCTGTAATTCGCAGCCTCCGTCCTGCATCCCTTTTTGTGGAGTGGAATGATGTTAGCCGTTTTACAGTCCAACGGGACTCTTCCTGTACTTAGGGAAATATTGAAGAGCGCGGATAAAGGTTCCGCCAGGACGTCACTCAACTCTCTGAGTACCCTGGGATGTAGGTTGTCTGGTCCCATAGCTTTGTTCATCTTAAGTCTCGATAGCTCATAATAGACACTGCTGGGTGTAAACTCAAAATTTCAAAATGGGTCTTCTGAGGGTCTTCTGCAGCTGAGGGCCGCATCCTGGTGCCTCGCAAGTGAAGACTGAGCAGAAGTATTCATTTAGAAGTTTGGCTTTATTGCAGTCCGATTCTACATAGTTCCCGTCGGGTTTCCTAAGGCGTACTATCCCATCTGTGTTTCTTTTTCTGTCACTAATATACCTGAAGAAGGATTTATCGCCATTCTTGATGTTCTTCGCTAGATTCTCCTCCATTCGGAGTTTGGCCTCTCTGACTGCTGTTTTGACTGCTTTTGACTTGGCCAGATAGTCTTCCTTAGATTCTTGCTTCCCTGATTGTTTGTACGAGATGAATGCTCTTTTCTTCTTTTTTATGAGGTCTGAGATCTCCGCAGAGAACCACTGTGGATTATAGTTTCTTTTCCGTTTACATACTGATTATATATAGTGGTTGGTTGCTTCGTGTATGGTTGATTTCAGAGTTGACCACATTACCTCTACATTATCTGTTTCGGCTTGGTTTTGCAGCGCCCGATGGACGAAGTCTCCCATGCTTTTGAAGTTAGTGCCCTTAAAGTTGAGGACCTTGGTTGATGTGTTTTTTTTAGTGAAAACTTTCCTGAGGTTGAACCATATCATGTTGTGGTCACTGGAGGCCAACAAATCGCCTACCGAGACCTCTGTGACACTTTCTCCGTTGGTGAGAATCAGATCTAATATTGCCTGATCCCTAGTGGGCTCTAATACCATTAGTCTGAGTCTTGCTCCCTTAATAGAGGTTAATAGCTTTCTGCTGCTGCTGGTCATAGTGGAAAGTTTGTTCCAATCCACATCAGGCATATTGAAATCTCCTAACAACACTGTGTCTCCACGCAAAGTGATATTCTCTATGTCTTTAACTAATTCTGTATCCATGTCATCCTGTTGTCTTGGAGGTTTGTATACTATGCCAAGATACAGGCATTTGTCCTTCCCCCTAGCCAAATTCACCCAGAGAGATTCCAAGGTGTACTTGACATCTGCGATTTTGGTAACTTTAATGTCCTCTTTAGTGTATAGTGCTACCCCTCCTCCCATTTTGCCCTCTTTGTCTCGACGAAGTAAATTGTATCCCGGTATAGCCATATCCCACCCATGGGAGTCCGTGAACCAGGTCTCGGATATCGCCACCACATCTAGGTAACATTCCTCATTTCTGTCTCTAATTCCAGACTAATGCCCAAACTATGGGCATTAACGTACATAGCCCTCCATACCTTGTGTTTGCTATGTCTCTGTAGACGCCTAAAGTTAGGCACCTAGATCGGCATGCCTAACTTAATTTTTCTTAATTAGCTCAATTTGCACTCTTAATTGAAAGCACCATTAAAAAAAAAACACAAAACAGTGGAAAAAAAAGATTTTAAAATTATTTGGTAGGCGCCCGACTCGGTAACTCATGGTTAGGGGTTGATTTGTATGAGTACAGCCAGCCATCCCATCCAATCATGGCTTTATCTGTACTTTGGAATATTTTCTCCCTGAGTCACCTAAGCAATCTACAGTATACACAAGAAAGAGAAACTGCTGTATCTAGTTATTGGCTCATGTACCCACTTGTATGAAAAGGAATCTGCCACTGCACACAGCTTTTTTTACGGTCATTAAATCAGGTTCATTATTAGTGCACGCATTTGGATACCAAGGGCTCCTCACTCTTTCAAGCGTTTCATTGGACCCTTGCGGAAGACGTTTACTCGCTGAAACACTGGCTGTGTTACGTCTTCCTATATCTAGGGTTTTATATGTTCCTCTATGAATAAAAGCTACCGTTTAACCTCAGCTCAAAAGTGGAAACATCTTTTTGTCCTTTCTCTTTAGAAATAGTGCTCACTGCAGCATTTGAATATTAACCCAATTCTGCTTGGCTGAGCTATATTCTGAATCAGTGGTTCTTAAACCTGTCCTGGGGATCCCTAGACCGTCAGGTTTTCAGGATATCTCTAATGAATATGCATGAGACAGATTTGCATGCCTGTCACCTCTATTTTATGCAAATCTGCCTCAAGCATATTCATGACCATAAATGAAGTTACTATATGTTTTTAAATAAATATATATTACATTTTATGATATAAAAAAACAATCACATTTAAACATTCTTTACAATAAAATTTCATCACATTACATGAATACCCCTGTGACGTGCTTACTCCTTGTTACTGTTTATTACTATAATCCCTTCTGCCAATATAATAGTCAATGAAGATTTTCAAGAATCTCTGTTATGATACTGCGTATCTTTACTATTTATCACTTGAAGCTCAAGAGTCCATTTTTCAGTTAGTATCCTTAATAGTTTGTCGCTGCTTTTAGATTGGCTTGCTGTTATTAGTTCAGCTTGACACCAGCTGTTGTTTTACCTCTTGGCGTCCTCAGGAGCTGAGCTAGATCACTGGCTGTTCAAAATTGGCTACATACCTAAAACACCAATGTTTTCATTAAAAAAAAAAAATTATTGGTTTAACATATAACAAGTTATTAAATAAAATATAATGAGATTTTATAGAACAAATGATTTATAAATGCAAAACAGATGCAGAGAAAACTAAAAGCATCTATGTAGACAATTTTAAATATACATATGTAACCATACGATTAGGTAAAGACAAAAGATTAGATAAGATTCGATTAGAACTCATTTTAGTAAATTAAGCATCACAAGCAATAAGTAAAATATTAGGATAAGAAATTATACTCAAAGGTACAAGCTGAAATGTAACAATTACTATAAAAATAAGAAGAGACATTTGTTATGGAAACCATATTTTGTTAGTTTTAAAGCTCCTATTAGTAAGGGAATTCACTTTGCATTCATATGTATGAATCCTCATGAGTGTAGCCCAGCAAAAAGAGGTGTTTAATAATTGAGCTGACTTCTAGTGTGAGAGAATCATTTGCAGCGTAAGAGCCGTAAGAATATCAAGTAACTTAGAATGCCATTTGTCTAGTACATCAGGCAAAGCAAAAGAACAAAAGAGAGCAATATCAAAAGAAAACTGAGAAGAAATAGGAAGTATCATGCATATGGCTTTCCATACTGATCTCCAAAATGGTTGAATATTTGGGCAGTCATAAATCATATGCTTAAAGTCACCTAAATTTCCATTGCAATGCCAGCATTTATTTGAATTCATTAAATGGGCCCTATGTAGCTTGCTAGGAGTCCAATATGCTTTATTGAAAAAATTATATAGTGACTGCATTAAACTGGTGGATAGTGTAGGACGTTGTGTATACTTAAAAAAAATTATCTATTGGTCATCAGATCCTAAGACACCAATGTTAAAAAATTCAATTTATCTCCCTAAATTCACTTTAATAATACTTCTCATACCTTACTCTCTTATCATATTACGTACTGACAGATGGGTAACCCATACATCAGAAAGATCATTGATGACAGTGCCTATATGGCTACCAGTTATATCTACTCTCTTTGCTACTTCCGTTGTTTGCATTCACTTATTTAATTGGTTGTTGAATTTTATCTGATTGCATTCCACTTCACCTCCTTATTCAACCCAATGAGTTCCATTGTATTCAATTGATATATTAATTGCTGTTCCTTATTTAATAATATAGTGGACGGGTTTCCTTCACGGCACAAATCAACCATGATTAGAACTATAAACTTCATTTCATGTACATTATGACCTTCCTGTTTCCAGTGTTGCACTAATGGCACTAATGGTGTATCCTCTTTCTCACTTCTCAGGTTGCTTAAATGTTGTGCTATTCGTAACTTGATTTTCATTAGAGATATTCATTCGAAATATCTTGAAAGCCTGACTGGCTGGGGAATCCCCCAGGACAGATTTAAGAACCACTGCTCTGAATTATTCCCACTAAGAGTGTGGCTCAGAGGTTAAAGCTACAGACTCAGTACCTGGCAGTTGTGGATTCAAATCCACACTGCTTCTTTGACCATGAGCAAGTTACTTAATTGCCCCAGGTACAAGGGCTATTTTTAAAGTACAAATTATTTTATTATAAACTCATAACAATTTATTGTAACTCAAAAAGTTTCTAATTACAGTGAAAATGTGTGTTAAACTACTTTTAAATATAATCCCCGTTGACGTCCAAGCATTTTGAGACCAGGAGACGAGCCTGAGAATCCCCTCATTGAAAAAGCCTTCCGTCTGTTTCTTGAGCCAGTTGTTGACAGTTTTGTGGATGTTGCCATCGGTCTGTATGCGTTTTCTGCCCAAGAATTCCTTTAATTTTGGGAAAAGATGAAAGTCCGATGGTACCAGGTCTAGGCCGATGGCACCGAGTCCAGTATCACCCACCAAAACTTCTGCAACGCTTCTGCTGTGTTTCAAGAATATGAGGTGGCACATTATCATGCATCACACACCTACTGCCTTAATGAGCAGATCTCGCCATCTGTTCTGTATAGAGTGTACATTTGTGCACTTATGGATTCTCCTCAAGGCAGAAAATCAATCAGGAGAATGCCTTTCTGTTCCCAAAACACCATTGCCATGACTTTCATGGCTGAAGGTGTCTGTTTGAACTTTTTGGGTTTGGTCGGAGAATGTGAGTGGTGCCATCCAAGAGACTGTTGCTTAGTCTCTGGTGTACAGTGAGACACCCGTGTTTCAATTCCCATCACTATGCGATCCAAGAATTTGTCCCCTTCGGCACTATAGCACTCAAGTAATGCTCGTGTTCTGGTGTCAACATTCTTGGAACCCACCTCGCACAAAATCTTGTAGAGAAGGCGAAGGCAATCAGTGACAATTTCGTAAACAACAGAATGAGAAACATAAGAAAAAGCCACAAGCTCATCAATTGTGGATCAGTGGCGTACCAAGGGGGAGCGGGGGGGATGGTCCGCCCCAGGTGCATGCCCTGAGGGGGTGCTCCCGGCCTTGACGTCCAGTTCCCCCCCCCGATGTCCGGATTTTCCCCCGCCCCTCCCCCCGCACCGTTTGCGGTGGAAAAGCAGCTTGCAGCGGGATCGCGATGCTAGCTATCCCTGCGCTGCTTCGGCGCTGCTTCCTCTGCCACGGTCCCGCCCCTCTTCTGACATCAGAGGAGGGGCGGGACTGTGGCGGAGGAAGAAACGCCGAAGCAGCACAGGGATCTCTGGCATCGCAATCCTGCTGCAGGCTGCTTCTCTACCTTAGGTGATGTGGGGAGGCCAGGGGAACGAGCGGTCCTTCGGGGTGGGTTGGGGCATCAGGCCTTCAGAGTGGGGCAGACAGGCAGGCCTTCAAGGGGGGACAGGCCTTCAAGGGGGGGACAGGCAGGCAGGCTTTCAAGGGAGGGAGAGGCCTTCAAGGGGGGGACACAGGCCTTCAAGGGGGACAGACAGACAGGCCTTCAAGGGGGGGGGGACAGGCCAAGGGGGCTAGGCCTTCAAGGGAGGGACAGGCAGGCAGGCCTTCAAGGGGGGACAGACAGGCAGGCCTTCAAGGGGGGGACAGGCCTTCAAGGGGTTCAGGCAGGCAGGCCTTCAAGGAGGGAGACAGGCAGGCAGGCCTTCAAGGGGGGGGGACAGGCCTTCAAGGGGGACAGACAGGCAGGCCTTTAAGGGGGGACAGGCCTTCAAGGAGGGGAATAGGCCTTTAAGGGGATCAGGCAGGCAGGCCTTCAAAGGGGGGACAGGCCTTCAAGGGAGGGGATAGGCAGGCAGGCCTTCAAGGGGGGGACAGCGTTCAAGGGGGGATAGCCCTTCAAGGGTGGGACAGGCTTTCAAGGGGGGGGATAGGCAGGCAGGCTTTCAAGGGAGGGACAGGCCTTCAAGGGGGGACAGGCCTTCAAGGAGGGGAATAGGCCTTTAAGGGGATCAGGCAGGCAGGCCTTCAAAGGGGGGACAGGCCTTCAAGGGAGGGGATAGGCCTTCAAGGGGGGGACAGGAAGGCAGGCCTTCAAGGGCGGGACAGGCCTTCAAGGGGGGGCAGGCTTTCAAGGGAGGTACAGGCCTTCAAGGGGCCGGGACAGGCAGGCAGGCCTTCAAGGGGGGGACAGCGTTCAAGGGGGGATAGCCCTTCAAGGGTGGGACAGGCTTTCAAGGGGGGGGATAGGCAGGCAGGCTTTCAAGGGAGGGACAGGCCTTCAAGGGGGGACAGGCCTTCGGGGGGTGCAGGCATTCAAGGGGGGACAAGCCTTCAAGGGGGGGATGCAGACTTTTAAGGGGGGACAGGCCTTCAGGGTGGGGGGGCCCTGGTGTAGAAGTACATGGAGGGAAGGGGGGGTTCAAAGAGATGCGCATATGCTGGATTTTGGGTGGGAAGAAATAATGGGTCTGAAAATAGAGGAGAGGGAGAGAGATGATGGACCATGGTTTTTTGGGATGGAAGGAACAGAAAGTTGGACACAAGGGATGGTGTGGATGGGAGGATAGAGATACTGGATAGGAGGGTAGTTGGGAAAATAAAGGGAGAGATGGTGGATCCTGGGGTGGTGGGGAAGGAGGGAGAGATGCTGGATGAAAGGGTAGTTAAGAAAAGATGGATCTGTGGAGGGAGACGAAAAAAGGAAAGATGCCAGACTTCCTGGGGAGGGAAGGGAAACGGGGAGGACAGCGATGGCAGATGGATGGTTAGCATGCAGAAAGAAGGAAGAATGAGACTGTGGCAAGCAAGTTATCAGAAGACCACCAGAGCCTTGGACCAACAAGATTTGAAAAATAACCAGACAACAAAAGGTAGAAAAACTAATTTTATTTTCTGTTTTGTGATTACATTATGTCAGATTTGAAATGTGTATCCTGCCAGAGCTGCTGTTAGACCGCAAACGTGAGCTAGGATTTAACAGAGAGAGGAAAAGTCCTTTTTGTTTCTTTATTTTATTTACACCACAGCGCCAGTGTGGTTAGGAGAAGCCAAAGGGGGGTGAAAAAGCTTTAAAATAAACCCACCAGGATGTTTGAAAAAAAACAAACACCCAATTAGGCAGGAAAATCGAATCAAAAAACCAATTCAATAGGCTGAATCGAATCGAAAATATATATATTTTTTTCTTGAATCGGGCAGCACTAGTTTGCGCTACTGTCTTAGACTTTAGGACCTGGGATTGGGGAGAGATGGCATCCTCAGTACTTTATAATGCAAGTGAAACGAGGATTTGGTCAGATTTTTGAAGGGGCTACAGAAGAAAAATATTGTATAGACCGGGGACATGAGACAGCAGGAAACGGGAACTTTTCTTCCTTCTATTTTTGTGAATGGCAAAGCTGAGGATGTCAGAGAGTTCAGTTAAAATACGTGCTTTATAAGAAAATATAATAATGTGTTTTATAAAGTTTATAAGCATTGCTGGCCTACCCGGTAAGGTGTTCCTAATGGTGGTGGTGGTGGCAGCGTGTCAATGTGTTGAGAGGAAGAGGTGGTCTGGGAAATTCTGCTGAGCAAACTCCGGGCCCATTTCCATCCCCCAGTTAGTCCACTCCACTCCACTCAACTGGTTCACACACTGAGTGGGTCTTTGGGTGTTGTGCCTGGGTAGTTGTTTTGGGATATCTTCCAGTGTTTTGTCAATATCTCCTTGTGGTCCAAGGAAGGAAACTTTGTTAACCTTAGCATTGACCTTCAGAATATGTTTGTAACAGCGCTGCTTGTGTGGCATTAGGCTATGTAGTGATCGAAAGAAAAAACCAGACCTTTGCACATTTTTGTACTATATGGTGGGTATATGAGGAGATTCACATTTCTTGCACAGCTAAGTCCTTGTGAAGTTACCTTGTTCTTTCTGCATTTGACATCTAGCAGGGTCTCTGTTTGGAAGGAAAGATCTAAGCTTAAAAATGAAGTGGCCAGAAGTTATGGTAAAAGCAGATAGTGTTGCTGATTTTAAGAAAGGTTTGAACAAATTCCTGGAGGAAAAGTCCATAGTCTGTTATTAAGACATGGGGGAAGCATCTGCTTGCCCTGGATCAATAGCATGGAATGTTGCTACTCTTTGGGTTTTGACCAGGTACTAGTGACCTCGATTGGTTGCCATGAGAATGGGCTACTGGGCATGATGGACCATTGGTCTGACCCAGTTAGGCTATTCTTATGTTATGTTCTCATCTATAAGGGCCTTCTTATTCTCACTTCTTATTTTAATGTATTTTTTTTCTGGGAACTTATCAGTGATTTTTTAGAATGGGAACAAAAATGGAAGAGAATTAATGTGTGTGGAATGGGGGGGGGGTTACTAATTTCTTCAGCTAAATAATTAAATCCACCTCAACGAGACATAGGAGAACTCACGCACCATTCACACACCCTCCAACCAAAATCGTCAAAACAAAAAAAAACTGTTCGACAACCTCCTAACACTTGACCCCCCAACTCTACAACCTATTGACCTCGACCACAAACTACAAAACCTTCAAAAAAGAAATAAAAACCCTTCTATTCAAAAAACACATAAAACCGAACTAACACAATCAGAACTGTCCCAAGCATCACCTGCAACTACTCCATATGTACTTCTGATGTCATGACAATTCAGACATAATTTATGTTATGTTTGGAATAATGGTTACATATATGAGGTTCAATAAAATAAAATTTTCACTGCTGTTTCTATTATGACCATTTATTCCATTTCATGGTTATTACAAAAAATATTTTTTTACATGGGGGGTGTCAAAAAATGATGGGCCCTGGGTGCCACATACCCTAGGTACGCCACTGTTGTGGATTTCTGTTCTGCTGAATATGTGTATCAATTGCAGTTTCCAATTCTTCAGTGATGACAGACGGATGTCTGGATCTTGTTTCATTGTGCACATTGTTCTCTCAGCCCACACCAACACCATTTCCATACATTTGCCTCATTCCCTGCAATTAGCTGTCGATGAATTTCAGCTGGGCGAATGTTCTTTGCATTTAAGAAATGAATCATCAATCGCACCTAACAATTGGCGGGATTGATGAAAGGCATGATTAATGAAATACCTCTGTGAAATTACGTCTGATGCACTGAAAAGCTTTGCATTGATAGGCAGGGTTACAGACAAGTCTAGACATGTTCCCAACAATGTTTCAGTCCAAAGCGCCTACTTAGGTCGTTAATATTTACAAACAATTCTTACTTTAAAAATAGCCCTCATACATTAGATAGATTGTGAACCCACAGGGACAGACAGGGAAAAATGCTTGAGTACTTTTATAAATTTATGTAAACTGTTCTGAGCTCCTTTGGGAGAATGGGATAGAAAATTGAATGAATGAATGAATAAATAAATAAATAAAAGTTTTCATATTTAGTATAATCCTGTATTTTAATTTTTTTAAAAAATATTTATTTGTTATTGATCAAGAAAATAAATCTGTTAAGAAAAGTCATTGCAATAGTTTTGGTTTTTTTTTTTTTAAATCATTAGCAATATGGTCAGTTAAAAAAATAAACTACTATTTTGTTTTCTACCCTCTGGGTTACTTAAGAAAGAAGGACAAAAAGATGGGAAAATAATTATATCTGAGGTATTTATTCTAACACTGTTGAAATAGTGGCAAGCATAGTTGAAAAGCTTGTCTAGGTTGATAAAGCTGTCATTGCTGACATGCCAGTATCCCTCACCTTTCCTTCTTCTGCTCTCTCCATCTTAGACTGGATGAAGGGATTATGCAGATGACTTGCTACAGTGTGTCTGTATAGAAAACAGTGGCCCCCCCATGCTTGGCATGATCTGAATCTCTCTATGTACCCCTGAGTGCCCGCAGCTATGAACTATCTCCGTAAGATAAATGCCTTAACAAAGCTGTTTAGTGAATTCACTAAGTGGTTCTGGCAGGCACACATTTTTAGCGGGTTGGGGAGAATGAGCCTTCTTTTTTATTTCTCAAATCTTTGAAGTTTGCTTCGTGCTGTGTGCCACAATAAAACTAGTTGTGGCAGCCCCTGGTCTCTTAAAGCTTCACACAGTTTCTGCCAGAGTATTATAAAACCTTTGGAAAAAAAAAATAATGCTATTTAGTCTTGTCTTTGTCTATCTGTAGATATGGGAAAATAATCTATATTTTTAACCATGGACCATTTTGAAATTATATATTATAAATATTTTCTCTTTTTTTAATAAATCTTTATTAATTTTCCATTTGAAAGCAGTGCATCAAATTATACATACACTCGACTTCAATACAGCACTTACAATCGATCAAAGAAATACTACATAACATCAAGATTTATTATAAATATTTTCCAAAATGAAATCATTTTTTTCTGTATATAATGTATTTATTTCTAGATAGATTTAATACATTACAAAGTACATATTGCTTGCCAAATGCATTTTATTTATGAGGGGAGTATCAGGAAAGGCTACCTACTCAACAAACCAAACTGCATCAAGCAAAAAGTAAACAAACAAAAAGGCAGGGCTGTAGAGCTGGGGATTTACTGAATCCCCTAAAAGCCACTGAATCCCTCCCATACACGGTTTCCTTTATTTCTCTTTTTTCCTATCTCCCTTCTTCAACTCCATGGTCTATAAAATCTCTCTCCTTCCTTCTCTTCAAAATGGTCTCCTGCATCTCTCTGTAAAACTCTCTAGTGGTGATGTGATAAGAACATAAGAATTGCCGCTGCTAGGTCAGATCAGTGGTCCATCATGCCCAGCAGTCCGCTCACGCAGTGGCTCTTAGGTCAAAGACCAGTGCCCTAACTAAGACTAGCTTTACCTGCGTATGTTCTGGTTCAGCAGGAACTTGTCTAACTTTATCTTGAATCCCTGGAAGGTGTTTTCCCCTATAACAGCCTCCAGAAGAGCATTCCAGTTTTCTACCACTCTCTGGGTGAAGAACTTCCTTACGTTTGTACGGAATCGATCCCCTTTTAACTTTAGAGAGTGTCCTCTCATTCTCTCTATCTTGGAGAGGGTGAACAACCTGTCTCTATCTACTAAGTCTATTCCCTTCATTATCTTGAATGTTTCGATCATGTCCCCTCTCAGTCTCCTCTTTTCAAGGGAGAAGAGGCCCAGTTTCTCTAATCTCTCACTGTATGGCAACTCCTCCAGCCCCTTAACCATTTTAGTCGCTCTTCTCTGGACCATTTCGAGTAGTACTGTGTCCTTCTTCATGTGCGGTGACCAGTGCTGGACGCAGAATTCCAGGTGGGGATATACCATGGCCTAATACAGTGGCAAGATAACCTTCTCCAATCTGCTCATGATCCCCTTCTTAATCATTCCTAACATACTATTCGCCCTTTTCGAAACCACCGCGCATTGCGCGGACGGCTTCATTGACTTGTCGACCAGTACTCCCAGGTCTCTTTCCTGGGGGGTCTCTCCGAGTACCGCACCAGACATCCTGTATTTGTGTATAAGATTTTTGGTACCGATATGCATCACCTTATACTTATCCATGTTAAATCTCATTTGCCGTGTCGCAGCCCATTTCTCAAGCGTGTTTCTGTCACGTTGCAGGTCTTCGCAATCCTGCGTCTTCACCACTCTGAATAACTTTGTATCATTTGTAAATTTAATCACTTTGCTCTTCGTACCAATTTCTAGGTCGATTCTAAATATGTTGAAGAGCATGGGTCCAAGCACTGAACCCTATGGCACTCCACTCGTGATGCTTTTCCAGTCCGAGTATTGTCCATTTACTCCCATTCTCTGTTTCCTATCCACCAACCAGTTTTTAATCCACATGAATATTTCACCCTTGATTCCATAGCTTGCAATTTTTCAAAGTAATCGTTCATGCAGGACCTTGAAAACACCTTCTGAAAATCCATATATACAATGTCGACCGTCTCGCCCTTGTCTATCTGCCTGTTTACTCCCTCAAAGAAGTGCAGCAAGTTCGTCAAGCAAGATCTTCCCTTGCTGAAGCCGTGCTGGCTGGTCCTCATCAGATTGTGTCCATCAAGGTGATCAATGATGTGGTCCACTATCAGCGTCTCTACCATCTTTCCTGGTACCGAGGTCAGATTCACCGGTCTGTAGTTTCCAGGATCTCCCCTTGAACCTTTTGTGAAGATCGGCGTGACATTCGCCACTTTCTAGTCTTCTGAAATCCTTCCCGATTTGATTGACAGATTGGCTATTAGTTGAAGCAGTTCAGCTATAGCCCCTTTCAGTTCCTTGATTACCCTTGGATGGATGCCATCCGGTCCCGGGGGTTTATAGTTTTTAAGCTTATCAATCTGCCTGCATACCTCTTCTAGGCTGACTGTCAATCCTGTCAGTTTCCCATCCTCATTGGCTTCTGGTATGTTGTGTATATCCTCTTCGGTAAATACAGACGCAAAAAATGTGTTCAGTTTTTCGGCTATGGCTTTGTCCTCCTTTAGCACTTCCTTTATTCCATGGTCATCCAATGGCCCAACTGCTTCCTTCGCAGGTCGTTTCCCCTTAATATATCAAAAGAATGGCTTGAAGTTTCTCACCTCCTTGGCTATTTTTTCCTCATACTCTCTTTTGGCTTTGATGTTTGTGCTTATTCCAGTTTTCGTCCGTTTTTAACCTTTTCCATTCCTTAAACGAAGTCTTCTTGTCTCTGATCGCTTCCTTCACTGATACAGTGAGCCACACCAGTTCCTTGTTTTTTTTCCTCTTGGATCCCTTGGTGATACGTGGTATATATAGATTTTGCGCCTCGGTAATCATGTCCTTGAAGAGGGACCATGCTTGCTCTAGCGTTTTTAAACTGCTTATCCTCTTATCCAATTTAATTATTACAATTACATATATGAGATGTTATAATCATGATCAAATGTTTCAATAGGTTTCCCCTTCAATTCATACCAATACATAGGTTAAACATATACTCCCTCTTCTACGAAACCCACTAGCAGTTTCTAGCTCAGGGAGCTGCTCTGAATGGCCTATGCTGCTCTCTACGCTCATAGGAACTCAATGAGCATCGGGAGCAGCGTGGGCCATTCACCATGGCTCTGTGCACTAAAAACCGCTAGCGCGGTTTCGTAGAAGAGGGGATTAAATAGGTTAGCGCACCTTAGTAAAAGAGGGCCTAAATAGTTATGTCCAGCAATTGTTGTTATCAGATTTTGTTTAAACAAGGTAAGTTAAATATAAATATAAATGAATAGCAAAGAATTTACCATTTGTGTGTGATCAAATTTACATTGATTACACCATTATAGTTAGTGATAATATTCAAACTTCAAACATGTCATGCCTTTCAGCTTAATGGCAACTTTGTTACAGGATTTCCAGAACTATAGGTAAGTATTTGAATAGGTGATTCTTTTAAAATCGAAGTGTGTTTTTCAGCCCCACAGTTCAATAAAATGCATAGAAATATATATGTGTGCACACAATACAGTATTCAAAAATAAACCTGTTTTCACCAGAGCAGATTAAGAATAAGCTGTGTGGGAGCCATTGATTTCAGGGAGCAGAACGTGATTGAAAGCTAAGTACTAAATAAGTTGTGATTTATTGAAAATTTTGTGGATTAGTACTGCTATCGAACTTTATTCGTCCTGTGTTGGATTAAAAAAAAAAGACTTCTGACTTTACTAACCCCTTGAGTCATAAAATATTTTTGATTTTTTGGTTTCTGTGACTGTGTTATTGGAACTGTTTTGTTGGTCTCACAACATGCAATTTCTGTTAAGTCCTTTGAAGATGGCTGCTGAAATTCCTAAGTTTTTCTATTACTGCATTTTCATTTTTGTGGGTTTTCCTGTTGTTGGTTTGAGGCACCTATGAATTTCTTTGCACGGAGATGGAGTTTTTTTCTGACCTATGATGATAAGTGAACTTACTTGCTTTCAACATTAGCTGTTATGTTAAGTTCCACAATATTATGTGAGGTCTTTTTTCTCCACCTAAGTGTTTTATTTATTTTGTGCCTCTGCCTCAGTAGAAGGGGATAGAGTGTTAATTTATATTGTGATATTTACTATCCTACCTGGTGAATAATATGATTTTAATTACCCCAACATTGACTGGATAAATGTTACATCAGGGAATGCTAGAGAGGTAAAATCCATAGACGTCATAAATGACAACTTCTTGGAGCAACTGGTCCAGGAACTGACAAAAGGGGGAACTATTTTAGATATGGTCCTTAGCAGAATGCAGGGCATAGTACAGGCGATAACGCTGTTGGATCTGCTGGGAACAGAGATCATAACGTGATCAAATTTGCACTGAAATCAGGAGTGATGTCGCTAATGAAATCTACTGTAGCGCTATTATGCCTCCTTTACTAACACGTAGCTTGGATTTTAGTGCCAACAGCGGCAGTAACTGCTCCGACGCTCATAGGAATTCTATGAGAATCGGAGCAGTTAGCGCTGCTGCTGGTGCTAAAACCCGCACTACAGGTTATTAAAGGAGGGAGTTAATTTTTAAAAGGGTGACTACGATAAAATGAGGAAAACAGTTAAAAAGAAGCTAAAAGGATAAGTGACAAAGATTAGGACTATAAACCAGGCATTTCTGTTATTTTAAAATTCCATTGTGGAAGCCCAGACTAGTTGCATTCCTGGTATTAACAAAGGTAGAAAGAAAAGGAAACGAGAGCTGGCATGGCTAAAGGGTGAAATGAAAAATGCTATTAGAGAGAAAAAAAATCCTTTAAAGCAGGCATGTCCAACTTCGAACAGGTCGTGATCTACTTTTTCTGGCCAAAAGTGCCGGTGATCTACCACCATGAAAAGTAAGTTTCAAATTAGTTTCAAATTAAATTTTAACCCAATAAAGTTGGAGGATTTCCTCTCCCCCCCCTCCATTTTTAATGAACCTTCTGTCATTTACTTAGATGTGATCAGCTGTTAAGCAAATTAAGCAAAAACAAAACAGAGAAACAAAGATCCAGCAAGAACTGCGAGGGGAAATGGAAAGTAGATTTTTTTCTTAAAATTTTTTATTGAGTAATCACTTTTTATTAATAACTTTCTTTAACTGTCTTAATAACTTTCTTTAACTTTTATTGAGTAATTTGTGTTAAATTTAGGTCAAGTATTGATCCAGGCTGATCTTGCACAATCTTTAATATTTCGTTCTTGCTCATTAGTGAGACATCTGAGCCTGCATTTCATCCACCAGCTTTTTTTAAGTTGGGTGAATATTGCGTGAGGGCCAGTCTCAGGGAATCCTAGAGATATTCATCTGTCATGTTGGAACGTTGTGTACTCTTTGTTATTTTCAGATGAGAAAATGCAGATTCATACAAATAAGTTGAACCGAAACAGGAGTGTACAGCTTCACTGCATCTTTTCAAGTTGGGAAATTTATTTCTAGGCACTAGCTTCCAAAACGATTCTTGCTCAGCACGGATCTTGAGAAAAATGTCATTTTTAAGGGTTACTATTTCATTTTCAAGAGATGGCTTGTTCAATGATTAATTTTTACTGATAGCAGCTCCAATTTCTTTAATGTCCACATCTACTTTGAATGGGTATGACAAGTACTCTACAACTGTTCAAATTTTTTTGAAGTCACAGAATCTATTTTCAAATTCCTGGATAACAGAACAGATTTCTGTCACATACTTCTCGTTCTGAAAAACAAAATTTGGATCTTGAACATGCCTGCATTAAACAGTGAAAAAATGATGAAGAAAATAAGAAGAGATATAAGCACTGGCAAGTTAGATGCAAAGTACTGATAAAGAAAGCTAAAAAGAATATGAAGAGAAATTTGCTAAAGAGACAAAAACTCATGATAAAACAATTTTTTTTAAGTACATCAGAAGCAGGAAACCTATGAGGTAATATTTGAGGCCATTGGATGATCAAGGAGAAAAATAGGTGCTCAGGGAGGATTAGGCCATAGCAGAGAGACTGAATGAGTTCTTTGCTTTGATCTTTATGGAAGAAAATGTAAGAGATCTACCTGAACTGGTAATGGCTTTCAAGGTTGATGATGTGGAAGAACTGAAAAAAATCTCTTTGAACCTGGAAGATGTACTAAGCCAAATAGACAAGTTAAAGAGTGATAAATCACCTGGACCAGATGATATACATCCCAGGGTATGCAAAGAACTCAAACATAAAATTGCTGATCTACAATTAGGAATTTGTAACCTGTCACTAAAATTGTCTATAGTACCTGAATAATGGAGGGTGGCCAATATTACACCGATTTTTTAAAAAAAGATTCCAGGGTTGGAGGGAGAAGAATAATGTACTGGTTTATTTATGAGTTGTTAGTACTATTGTATGGCTATCTTGAATATACTGAAATCAGGGGGGAGGGGGTGAAAATTATTCTTATGTATTTCACTGATGGATATAAGTGCTGTTTTTCAGGTAACTTATACAATTTTTGTATGCACTGTTTTTAGAATTAAAATGAATAACAGCATTTGTATTCTTACAAACAATGAAACAAATTACCCTATTCCCTCCCCCTCCCTTTCCCTCCCTCCCTACCTGGATGTGTGTAGAAATCTAAGAAAATCTAGGAATTAAGGATTCAGTCATTCTGCTGTTTGACAAATTCCTCCAATGGACTCCAAATCTCTTTGAACCTTTTATTTCCAGATTGTTCTGCTATCATTCTTTCATATCTATAATACAGACAAAGTGTTTCCCACCAAAAAGAAAAGTTCAGCTTATCGTAGTTCTTCCAATTTCTAGTTATTAACTACATGTCCACCCCCGTCATAATAATAATAAGTCTATTTTTATGTGTATCAATTGGACTCTTAGGTTTCAACAATGTCCCAAATAAAACCACGTTATAAGACAATGGAATGGAGACACCTAATACCCTATTAATTTTGCCCCAAATTGATTTCCAAAAATTGAGCATCAACGGACAATAATATAAAAGATGATCCATTGTCCCTACATTAAGATGACAGTGCCAGCATCTATTAGACTTTAAATTATCCAACTTTTGTAAACAAACAGGTGTCCAAAAAATTCTATATAACAAAAAGAACCAAGTTTGTCGAGGGCGGGAGTTGGGCAGGACGTGGGCTGGCTTAGACTTAGTCGTACAGCATGTATAACCGAAAGTTATACAGCTCAGGATCGACGGAACTTGGCTGTTGTGACTTAGACCATGTAAACCATGGTCTAAGTCACAAAAACCCACCTAAAGTCACCAAATAAGCACTACAAACACATAAAACAGACCCCCACACACTATCCCAGTGATCACTGACCCACCCAACCCCATAAAAATATTAAGCACACCTTTAAAATTCAGCCTCCAGACCATCATCACCTGGCCGCCTGCCATAGGAAAGCCTAGTCGTCCAACACAGAGGTGGCTTAAGCCGTCTTAAGGGTGGGTTAGGGACCCATGGAAAGGAGGACCCATGCCCATAAGCCCCAGTAATCACTGCATTGATACTTAAACATGTGCACTCCCCTATACACCCCAAAAACTCTTTTTTACTGGCATATAAGTGGCTCCTGCAGCCATTAGGGCTATTGGGGTGGTAGATAAGTGTGTCTAGGGGATTCTGGAGGTGGTTTGGGGGGCTCACCATGACCTATAAGGGAGCTGTAGTGAGATGATGACATGGCACCATTTTTGTGAAGTTCACAGCAGTGACCTGTAAGGTACCCCCACTATTTAGGTGCCATGTCTGAGTGTTCAGTCCATCACTTTTCAGACCCCTCCCATGTCCAACAGGGCTTGTTCTAGGCATTTTTGACTTGGACGAAAAGTTGGACGAAAATGTGGTACAAAGATGGATGATTTAGCGGCTTGGACGATCAGATCAGCAGGACGTATAGTTAGACGATTTTCGAAACAAAAAAGAATTTGGACATATTTTTCGAAAATGTGTCCTAGGCAGTTTTTATGTTAAATCATTTTTATTAAATAATACGAGAATAACAAAGTTCACAGCAGAATGCTTTTCAAAACATACCAGAAATCCAATCCCCACCCACCAAACCAAACCTCCCACCCCCCCCCCCACCCCAGCAGCAGCGGTGGTATCAAGAGAAAAGAAGAAAGCAGATAAGGAACTCAAATATTCCAAATTTGAGATTGAACGTAAGCAGTAAAAGTCAAACTAAATAGGTACCAGCAGTGATAATACAGACGTCCGGATTTGGACGATAAGTCCACAATCTCACGGCGTTCCAACAACATTTGTTGTAGCATCAATGCTCTCCATTGCGATATATCAGGGGGTTGCGGCGATAGCCATTGTAATAATATAAATTTCCGTCCCAGCAGCACTGTTTTTCGGAGGAAGGCTGCACAGCCCGGTTTTGCCGGGTGAAATCGAATCTGCATAGTAAAAAGGAAACTGGGGTGTAGTCTCCAAGAGCAATTCCAAAGTCGTGCCACCCAAGTCACCACTTGTATCCAAAAAGAAGATATCATGGGGCATGACCAGAACATAGGACATGGGGCATGACCAGAACATAGGATGCCATAGGACAGGCACATTTACCACAACAATGCCCCACGCTAAGTCTCATAACATGTGTCCTCTTTGGTTGAAACTTGCAACTTAGATGAAAATGGACTTAGACGTCCCTTTCGATTATGCCCCTCCACAGCTATTTTAGAAGTTTTACCATGCCAAAAGAATTTTGTAAGAATCCCATTTAGTTTTTTATAAAAAGAACTCTGAAAATAAACTGGTAACATACTCATTTGGTAACAAACTACAGGTGAGATCATCATTTTGATGGTTTGGACTCTCCCCTACTAAGAAAGATGTAATGGATTCCAATGCTCACACATTTCTTTAACCTTCAGCAATTGGGATTTTTCATTTACTGTCATTGTATCTTCCAATGATTTTTGAATCATTATACCCAAAGATTTTATTCCCTCTTCCTTCCAAAGGAATGGGAATGCATCAAATAAACCCTTTACACAATGGACATTCAATGGAAGAACCTCCTGATTTACTCCAATTTATCTTATAAACCAGAAAATTTATCAAAACGATCAAACAATTCTAGTAAATGAGGGATAGTTGATTCATGATTTTTCAAATGAAGCAAAATATCATCTGTATAAACTGAAACTTTATAATCTCAACCTGCATATGGAATTCTCTATATCTCCTTTGCCTGCAAAATGGCCAACAACAAGGGTTCAAAAACAATATAAAAAAGCAAAGGAAATAAGGAACATCCTTGTCTAACTCCCCACTTTAAACTAAAACATTCAGAGAATTCATTATATAGTGAGATAGTTTTAAAACCAATAGGAGGAAATATATATTTTTTCTCAGAGAATAGTTAAACTCTGGAACACATTGTCAGAGGATGTGGTAAGAGCTGTTAATATAGCTGGTTCTAACTAAGGTTTAGACAAGTTCATAAGAACATAAGAACATAAGAATTGCCGCTGCTGGGTCAGAGCAGTGGTCCATCATGCCCAGCAGTCCGCACACGCGGCAGCCCCCAGGTCAAAGACCAGTACCCTAACTGAGACTAGCCCTACCAGCGCACTTCTTGTTAAGCAGGATCCTGTCCAACCCTGTCTTGAATCCCTGGAGACAGACATGGGGAAGCCATTGTTTGCCCTGGATCGGCAGCATAGAATGTTACTACTATTTGGGTTTTTCCAGGACTTGGATTGGCTACCATGAAGATTGGATACTGGGCTAGATAGGCCATTGGTATGACCCAGTAATACTATTCTTATGTTTTTATCACCTTGGTCATCTTTCACGGCAGACTAAATGGACCATGTTGGTCTTTATCTGCCAACATTTACTATGTTACTATGGGGCTCATAATTCAAAGAGAAAAACGTCAAAAAATCAGCCTAAGTTGGCACTTGGATGAACATTGTCAAAATATGTCCAAGTGCCGATAATAAAAACAGGTTTTGGACGTATTTCTAAATTACCTAGGCCTTCATAGTGCCGTGAACGACCATAACTAAATGGGGCATTTCAAGAGGAGTGTCGAAGGTTGGAGTTAGGTGGGACGTGGGCCGGCTTAGACTTAATCATACTGCATGTATAACCGAAAGTTATACAGCACAGGATCGACTGAACTTGGACGTTGCGACTTAGACCATTTAAAACATGGTCTAAGTCACAAACCGAAAGTTATACAGCCCAGGATCGACGGAACATGGGCATTGTGACTGAGACCATGTAAAACATGGTCTAAGTCACAAAAACCCACCTAAAGTCACCAGATAAGCAGAGCAAACACATAATACAGACACCCCCCAATGATCACCGACCCCCCCACCCCATAAAAATCATAATCACACCCTTAAAATTCAGCCTCCAGATCATCATCACCTGGCAGTCTGGCATAAGAAAGCCTAGTTGACCTGCACAGAGGTCTCTTAAGCCGTCTTGGAGGTGGGTTAGGGACCCATGGAGAGGATGACCCATACCCATAAGCCCCTGTAATCACTGCATTGATACTGAATCATGCGCACTCCCCTATACACCCCCAAAATCATTTTTTACTAGCATATAAGTGGCACCTGCAGCCATAATGGTTATTTGTGTGGTAGATAAGTGGGTCTAGGGGATTCTGGAGGTAGTTTGGGGGGCTCACCATGAGCTATAAGGGAGCTGTAGTGAGATGATGACATGGCACCCTTTTTGTGAAGTTCACAGCAGTGCCCTGTAAGGTACCCCACTATTTAGGTGCCATGTCTGGGTGTGCAGTCCATCACTTTGCAGACCCCTCCCACGTCCAAAAGGGCTTGTTCTAGGTTTTTTTGACTTAGACAAAAAGTTGGACGAAAATGTAGTATAAAGATGGATGATTTAGCGGCTTGAATGATCAGATCAAAAAAATTGGACGTATTTTTGGAAATGTGTCCTAAGCTGTTTTTTACTTTGGACGACTTGCAACTTGGATGAAAATGGACTTAGAAGTTCCTTTCGATTATGCCTCTCCACGTGCTTGAGAGGGATGTGGTGTCTCTGGTGGGTAGGTGGTATCCTCTGGGGAAGTTTGGTCCCTAAAATTACTGACGGGGTTAGGAACTAGTTGAGTAGAAGGAAAAAGAGGGTAATGGTAAATGAAACCTGCTCTGAGAAAAAGGATGTTACTGCAAGGTTCACTTCTTGGACCAGTTCTTTTCAACATTTTTTGTAAGTGACATTGCTGAAGGGCTGTCTGGTAAGGTTTGCCTCTTTGCAGATAATATCAAAATCTACACCAAGGTAGATATCCCAGATAATGTGGATAACATGAGGAGGGACTTAGTGAAGCTTGAAGAATGGTCCAGAATTTGGCAGCTTAGATTTAATGCAGGGTCAGGCATTTGGGCTTCACTTGAGGGAGTACAAAGAAGAGCAACCAAACTGATAAAGGGAATGGAAAATCTCCCATATACCGACAGATTGAAGCAGTTGGGACTTTTCTCCCTGGAGAAGCGAAGACTTAGAGGAGACATGATAGAAACCTTCAAGATCCTGAAGGGCATAGAAAAAGTAGACAGTGGCAGATTTTTCAAATTAAGGGGCGCCACAAGTACAAGGGGGCACTCGGAGAAATTGAAAGGGGACAGGTTTAGAACAAACGCTAGGAAGTTCTTTTTCACTCAGAGGGTGGTGGATACATGGAACGCGCTTCCAGAGGCTGTTGTAGACAAGAAAACATTAAATGGTTTCAAAGAAGGTTTGGATAGATTCCTAGAAGAAAAAGGGATTGGGGGGTATAGATAGGTATAGACCATTGCTCAGGCAATGGGCCTTATGGGCCACCGCGGGAGCGGACCGCTGAGCAGGATGGACCTATGGTCTGCCTCAGCGGAGGCAACTTCTTATGTTCTTATGTTCTTAAAAACTCAAGCAAGCAGTAAAGTTATGCATTCAACTGCCAATATTCTGAAACTTGTGTGTGCAACTTTCTGAGCTAAACGTACAATTGTGTGTGTGATTTTATAGAATTGGGGGTGGGGGGTCAGCACAAGGCTTCCTGGGAAGATGCTGGCAGCCTTAAGAAAGAAGGGGAATCAGGCATCCAAAAGGTGCCAAAGGAGAATGAAAGGGTATAGATTTATTTAACAAAGAGCTGAGCTACAAGAGGATGGTGTGGATATTTCCATGTAATGCTTAGCCTGTATTGCAGTGAGCAATTATATTCCAGAGAACAATTGTGGACACAAGCAGCTGTGGGAGGTCGGCAGTTAGAGTGAACTGCTGAGTAGGAGGAGGCCCTGAAAGAGCTCTTTAAGGAGCTATTCAAGATAAAATATTGAGAGGGCTAAATGTTTGCTTTGTGTGTGGAAAAGATTTTCTTTGCTCTTTTTACTGTTGAACTATGATCAGATCCCTCTGCCTTAGTACAAGAGGAAGAGGTGGATTCCAGGTACACAGGAGAGTAGGGCTGCAGCTGTTTGAGAAACCACTGGCTGCACCATGCAGAACTGTTTGGGAAATGTTAAACAGCTAAGCAGAGCAGAGATTCACATTTAAGGTACAATTTACTATGTAATACACCTGAAACAAAAAAAAAATAATAATAAAGAAAACAAAACTATAATCCTTACATAAATCCTTAGACATACACTTGGCAAGCATTGATAAGCTCCTGAGCTTTGTATTTCCTGTGATTTATTGAAAAAGGTAGTGTGGATTAATTTCCCAAAGTGGAATGGTCTCTAGGGGGAAATATTTTTTCCCAAGACTACAGAATTACCAGAGGCCTGGTACATTGACCATCAGCAACCACATACCTAATCAATCGTTGATTTATTTTGAATATTTCATTGTTAATTATTATCTAGGGATGTGGAATACCATTCTGCAGTGTCAATTTTTTTTTTTAAAGCAGTTTATTGAACGACAAAGTGCAAACAAACAGAGCAGCTGATACAGCATTTTCATTATACAGTGCACAGAACAACAAACCACCAGAACAGGTGGAGACAGTCAGAGGCCGGGATGGGTTCTTATAACCAGACTCGGCCAAGCCCCACCTTACGATATAATCCCCCCCACCTCCTGTCCCACCCTTAACTCACTGGTAACCCAGGTACCACTGGCTTCCATAGCCGGTTGAGTACTTGGCTTTTAATCAGGGGGGGGTAAAGTATCCAAATAAGGCCCCCAAACAGACAAGAAGAGCTTACTATGATGACAAGAAAACTGAGCTGACAGGGACTCCCAGATCATTAGAACACGGAATTTATTGTGCCAATACCAAATGGTGGGTGGCGAGTCCTGAAGCCAATGATTTAGAATACATTTCTTACCCACTACAGTACTCCCCCAATATTCATGGGGATTCTGTTCTAGGAACCCCCACGAAAGCTGAAAAACTGCAAATATGGTTTTTAGTGGGGGAGATAGGAGAGGGCATCCAGAGAAGCAGGAGAGGGCAGCCGGAGCGCTAGCGAGTGAAGGAAATTACTCGCGGTATGCTCCGACCGCCTCTTCCTGTACTAAAGTCGGGCTTCACCAATCAGAAGCTGCTTTGACATGCAGCTCCTGATTGATGAGGCCCAACTTTAGTGCAGGAAGAGGCGGTCGGAGCATACCGCGAGTGATTTCCTTCACTCGCTAGTGATCCGGCTGCCCTCTCCTGCTGCTGCAGCTGCCCTCTCCTGCCCGGTCATTCATGGTCAGAAAATCCGTGAATGACCAGGACCGTGAACAGCGAACTGCAAATGACCGGAGGAACACTGTATATAGCCCTTGCAGATTAGTAAAGAATCACCGGCAGAGAGCCCACCCAGATAACCCTTAGTTAAAAAGAGGATCCCCTCAACCTGAGAAGGAAGGGCATAGCCCACCAGGGTCTGCAAATAACAACAGACCTCCAGCCAAAAGGCATCAATAACTGTACAAGACCAAAGACCATGCGCTAGAGAATTATCAGCCCAGTGGCATTTCAAACACGTAGAGGCAGAGGCACACCCAAAATGAAAAGCCTGCTTCTGCGAAATATAACCCCGATGAAGGACCCAAAATTGACATTCCTAGAGCTCATCACTCTGCACCACCCGAGGGATCCTAAAGTTTTGTATATACATTGGTGTGTGTAGTTAATGTGTTTTGTGACAGGAAGACCCTGTCTCATTCAGAGACTCTGCTGCTAACCCTATTCCTGACAAGCCATTCTTATTGAATCATAAAGAGAATCTGATAAATCAATACACATCACAACAGTTTAATTGTTAATAATAAATAATAATAAATACAGTGAAGTTCTCAAAATATCAGTGAAAAGGACTGAAAACATAATAATAGCCAACAGAACTATCTTCAGTGACCACAAATCAACTAGAGTCCCAATGTTCAATAATATTCAGCAGCAGTCCAAACTGAAGAAGAATGAATCACAGCCTGTTGGAACAGTCCAATTTCAACTGAAAAAACATTGAAGGCCATGGTGATCCCAATCCCAATTCATAGACAAGGTGATCAAAAAAATGCAAGTGCAAGTGCTTCAAAATGTAAAAAGGTCCAAGTGCATCATGAAAGACAATAAAAATGCAAGCAATAATTCCAGGATAAATTCAACTCCCTCAACACTAGTTGTGTTTCGACAAATCTCTTTCTCAAGAGGAAGGAAAGCACTGGAAATAGAGAGCACATGAGCAAATAACTAATCAGCAACCTAATACAATCAATAGCGCAAATAAACAATATTCCCAGAACAAGAAAGTAAACTGTAAGGTATGGCAAGCAGATAGCTCACACACCAGAAAAGCAGAGAATAGGATAGAGTGCTGTAGCAGCTCATAATTCCTTCATTTTACCCTATTATTCCTTATTCAAAACTGAAGAAGTAAAAACTCTTTTTAAACCTGCAGCTTTACAAGCTGACACACAGAGGGTTAAAGAAAGGGGAGGAGTCAGCAGGGCTAGAGCCCCAGAAGAATAAAGCTTCCACAGCTGAGAGCTGGAGGGAGGAGTGACAAGAACAGGAAGAGCCAGAGCAGCAGGAGAAATGGCAAGACAGAGCTGAAAAGCTGAAAACTCTGCCAGGAACCTCAGGGAACATTGAGAAAGTTTCCATTCCAGTACCACTGCCTCGTTTGGAAGCTGCCATTAGGAACTCCCAGACAGGGCAGGAATCCATTTCCCAAAGCAAGGTTAGCTGGGGAAGGGGAGGATTTTGAGGAGAAGTTTGTACAGGCTGGCTGTGAGAAACGAGGGCTTTCCCAGAGTGAGAGAGGGGAGCCACATTGCAGAGAAGTAGCTCCTATGGCGGTGAATGAACAAGGTTTTTATGATAATACTTTAGACTATGACATGGATTACATTGTGAACCAGAGGAAGGAATGTATGATGAAAGCATGTGTGAATAAACCTGACCGAGCTTTACAACTTATTACACTGACAAAGATAAGTTTTGAGTTATTTCATACCTACAATTGTGACCACTTGCTATTTATTTGCACAACATAGAGCCGCATTAAGCTCCACGGGAGGTTTTTCTGCCGATGAGGTTCTCCGCCTGAACACATTTTGCCACAGTTGTGGTAGTGGGAGGGCTTTGTCTGAGGCTTTTCCTCCCAGTGGGGTCCTTTTTGACTCATTTTATAGCTTTTCCTACCTTCTACACGATCCATGTGAATGTGTTTATTATAGACTGTTATTGGATTTTTCACTGTTTCTTAGTTATTGGTACTAATTGCAATCAGAATATTAGGCCACTCCCAGTGCATCCCAGAATGCACTGGGAGACGGGCCTGAGATTCTGATTGGTCCAGGTGCCTAAGGCCCCTCCTATGAAAGGGGGTAGGCTTGGGGGGTCCGGGTGGGCTACCTTTGAGGGGGTTGGGGGTGTCCAACAGGAGGGACTGGGCATCCCATCTTCTGGTGAACTTTTTTGGGGGGTGGGCTGTCCGGCAGGAAAGATTGGGCATCTCACCTGCCGGCAATCATTCAGGGCTTCAGGGGGAGAGGGAAGGTGTCAGGCAGGAGAGATTGGGCATCTCTCCTGCTTTAGAACTTCAGGGGGTCGCAGTGGGTGTGAGCAGAAGCGACTGGGCATTCCTCCTGCTGGAGAAATTTTTTTGGGGGGGAGGGTCATGGCAGGTTTTGGGCAGGAGGGACTGGACAACCCTCCTGCAGTGATCGTTGTGGGCGGGGGGACGGTTCCACAATTCTCTAACTGGCACTTATAACAGACGCCGGTTAGAGAATCATGGTTTTAGGTGAAGACTGGTCCCTCTCATGCCTAATAGGTCTTGTTTGAGACATGGGCTAATTTTTTTTCTCAAATAGGGCTTAAAGATAGACATAGTGGCGGTCTAGACAATTAAATGCCTGAATGTACAAGTAGGCCATTCTCAAAAAAACAACACATTTTGGATGGTTTTTTTTGAGAATGGATATTTCCCTGCTGCCTACTTTGGGTACCTAGCACCTTAGGCCAAAAAGGGATGTAGATGTTTTTTTTCGATTATGCCCCTCCATGTGCACAACTTGGAAAGCACAATTCTATAAAATGTACTCACCAGTTACAGTGTGCAAATTTGAAAGGGGGCATGGCCAGGGGTAGATTGTTGATGGATCATGGGTGTCCCTAAAGGTTATGCACATTGTTATAGAATACACCTGATGCACATACAACTTAGGTGCAGGTATTTAGGCCTGGTTTTAGATGGCCTAAATAGGTAAGTCTAAGTTATGCAAACCATACAGTTGCTAAGCACAATTCTATAAAAGGTGCACACACCTTATAGATTCAAGCTAATCACTATTCAAGTTGCCACTATATATAGAATCTGACCCAATGTGTTCATATTTTCTAGCCACCCTTATTACAGTGAACAACTTGTAATCATTAGGCAAACACATTTTGGGGTGGGACAATATTTGGAACACTCAGTCGTTCTTGCTGTAATTAATCTGTATGTTATTTATGACTCCCTACTCAAATGATTTTTTTTGTCAGTTTCACAAGTGTGGAGAGATGTTAAATGCTTGAAATGAAAGCTGAGCACTCTTTAAGGTCAGCGATATTCCATTTTGGAGCGTTTCTTAACCTTTCTCCAGATTTAGGGCTCCTTTTACTAAGGTGCGCTAGCGTTTTTAACGCACGCAGCAGATTAGCGCGCGCTAACCCCGCACTATGCGGCTAGAACTATGGCGTTAGCGTCTAGCATGCGTGGCATTGCAGCGTGCACTATTCCGCGCATTAAAGCCCTAACGCAGCTTAGTAAAAGGAGCCCTTATTGTTTCTTCTGTCTGTTCCATAATTTGATGTTTTCATTCTTCATGTTCTCTACATTGGGTTTCCAATCTGTTTCTCTGGTATGCCCTATTGGGGTCATTATAAATTTCTGTCTTGGCTTTGGTTGATGGTACTTTAATGTCAATAACGTTCTTTTCTAATTCTCTATAACATTACATTCTCTCTAAAAGTTTTATTTTCATCTCTCTCTTTTTATTTCCGTGGGCATTTTAAGTTTGGCTTGAAGAATCTGTGATGTTTAATGTGATATATGTACTTGTGAATATTTGATGTGCCTAGGATTTTGTTAACAATTATTTATCCAATTTTGTCTATAGATTAGGATTATGGATAGTGTGAGTTACATACTGTGGAAAAAAATATTTAGAAAATTCATGCGGCCACTGAAAAGTTCTCAGCCCAACCAATAAAGTTTGGGCAGTCTCCATCGAAGGCTATACACTTACCCCCCTCTTTTACGAAACCACGCTAGTGGTTTATAGTGCAGAAAGCCGCGCTGAATGGCCCGCGCTGCTCCCAATGCTCATTGACTTCCTATGAGCGTCGGGAGCAGTGTGGGCCATTTAGCGCGGCTCTCTGTGCTAAAAAACGCTAGCGCGGTTTCGTAGAAGAGGGGTTTAGTCCAGTGATTTTCCACTTGTTTTTGTTCTGTCAAAAAATACGGAACAAATAAATAGTGTAAAAATCACTGGACTAAATGCATAGCTCTCAATGGAGACTGCCCCAACTTTGTTGGTTGGACTTTTTAGCGGCCCCTCATAAGCCTCTTTTATGAACACATAGGGCTTCTTTTACGAAGGTGCGCTAGGGTTTTTAACTCACGCACAAAATTACCACACGCCATAGTGCGCGGTAGCCAAAACTCTACCACCTGCTGAAAAGGAGGCGTTAGCGGCTAGCGCGTTCGGGAATTTAACTTGTGCAATTGCACGCATTAAGGCCCTAGCGCGCCTTCATAAAAGGAGCCCGTAGTGTGGGTTTTAGCACCAGCAGCTGCGGTCACCGCTCCAATGCTCATAGGAATTCTATGAGTGTCAGAACAGTTACCGCCACTACCGGCACTAAAACCCGCGCCACGCGTTCATAAAAGAGGGGGAAGAAGAGCCATTGAAGTCAGATCAAAGTCCATTAAAACTAATATCCTGTCACTGATGGGGGCCAGTTTGGATCATAAGTACCCAGTGGATCAGACAAAGTACGTAAATTTATTTCTCATAACTTATTTCCAGTATACCTGGCTAATAATTTTGTAGTGTAATTTATTCCAGAAACACACCCTCCAGCAATAGATTCTGACAGCTTAATTATGCTGATGATTTAAAAACTTTCTGTGATATGTTTTCAGTCTATTGGTCATTAGTTTCATGTGTTGTTAGAAAGGTTAAACAACTGTTTCCTATGAAACCATTTCTCCTAAATTTGTCATTGCAGTTTTCCGTGTTGTTGCACAAAAATGCAAATCCCTGTTAATTTAGATGAACAAGGGTGAAGTTGTGACGCATTTGTCTATTTTATAGATCCCGGTGCATTAAACATCACTTCAGAAAAATGCTTTACAACCCCATTCTTCACCCATTGTGCAAACAAAGCGTACTTTATTCAAATATTTCTGGACCCTTCAGAGTTGCATTGAGATAAAGCAGTACATTTCTGCGTCTCAATGGCAACAAATTTGGTCTTGGAGGATGAGATGTGCAGCGTCAGCATCTATGAGACAAACCTGGTTTTTCTTGTTACATAGATCTTTTTGGACTCCTGTTAGGTGGCAAAAGTTAGACAGTTCTAAATCTAATAGATGCTGGCACTGTCTTCTGGACATTGGGACATTGGATCATCTGTTGTTCTATTGTCCTTTGATACTTAACTTTTGGAAGTCAATATGGGGACAGATTAATATCATACTGGAATCATTAATTCCATTGACATATGAGGTAGTCATATGTGGAACATTATTGCATATTAAGCCCCCCATGTACCGCTATAAATGCTGGCTTTTTCTAATTATGACCGGGAGAGCCATGCAGATGGTAACTCGTAATAGGAAAAATTATGATCGCTTTAATTTTCCTTTTTGGTGGGCGAATTTATGTTCAAGCTATAGATATGAGAAAATGAATGCTGACATGTTGGGGCATAGCAATTTATTTAAATTGGTTTGGGGACCAATGGCATCTTTTATTTCTTCATTATAGTTGTCTTTTGTCTTTAATTTGTATTTCCATGCACATCCAGGGAAGGGGGAGGGTGGGGGGAGGGATACTTTTATCTTAATTTTAGCCCTTTGAATACATACATCCAGGTGGGTGGGAGGAGAATGGGATTACGTTACTATTTTAAGTAAGGAAAGGTTATTGAAAGAATCTATGTATTTATGTTTTTTGTTGACTAGTTATTGGATGGGTGGCTGGGTTTAAAGGCTCATGTATGCCTGTAAGATGAATGTGCTTTTCTTGATTTATTATGTTTATATACTTCTGTATTGCACTGTTGATATATGGAAAATCAATAAAGAATTTATTTTTTGTTTAAATACTTTATTCATTTCATATCTTAAATCAAGTACAATAAATACAAATATCAATTTCACTTTCAAATACACTTGACATCTTATAAATAACCCTTATAAAATATAATAATATCCCCCTTCCTTATATAATTATGAAAAATATATTCTTCTATTATAATCAAAAAATACCCAGATCCCCTCTCCCCTTATTTTCTTAAACTTTTTAATTCAGGGAAGAATAATTTTTAATCTTTACAATAATTCATAAATGGCCTCCACACATCCTTAAATAAAGAATTTTAAAAAAAGACAAGTATGTCTATGTGGTTGTGTATGTCAATTGTGAGTCGCTTTGGTTAAAAGCAGGTTAGAAATGTTTTAAATAAATAACTAAATTAATAAATAAATGTATGTTAACCTGTAACCTGTTCTGAGCTCGTTGGGGAAAATGAAATTGAAAATGAATTAAAGAAAGAAAGAATCTAAATTGTGGTGAAATTATTAGTAATAACAAAGACCCGTGGAGGGACATAATAAAAAAAACCGTCTAAGTCCCCTTTTGGCCTAAGTCCTTAAACATTCAAAGCAGAAGCAGGGAAAGTGTCCATAACCAAAACAAACGTCCTTGTTTTGATTATGGCCCGTCTCTACTAAACGCCCAGATCACCACTACGTCTACAAGTACACCCCCACGACATCTACACTTTTTGTCCATAATGAACCAAAAAAACGCCTAAGCCCCAAACGTCCAACACAAGGGCTTTTAGGCTAAGGAGGAGCCAGTCCTTCGCCTAAAAGCTGGATTCTGTAACCGGTGTCTGTCAAAAACAACACTGGTTACAGAATCCCCCCTCACAACGATCCAGGCAGGAGGGTGCCCAATCCCTCCTGTCCTGTCGAACCGCGAACCCCCCTCCCCGACAACATCGGGGCAAGAGGGAGCTCAAGCCCTCTTGCCCCGTCGAACTGCGACCCCCCCCCCCCCGATGACATCAGGGCAAGAGGGAGCTCACCTGCCATTGGCATTAGGGTTACCAGACGTCCAAAAAAGGAGGACATGTCCGGAGGTCTGGATGGTTTTTCAAAACCCGGCACTTTGTCCAGGTTTTGAAAAGCTTCCGGCTAGCGACAACGTTGGGACAGCATCTGCGCATGCATGGTGATGTTGCGTGCTTGCGTGTGATGTCATCATGTCGCACCAGTGCATGCACAGATGCCCTCCCAACAAGTGACCAGGTTGAGGGGGCGGGGATGGGGGAGGAATGGGGCGTGACTCAGGCAGAATGGGGCAGCCTGGGGGTGGATTTCAGGCCATGGATCTGGATTTTTGTTCCCCAAAATCTGTTAACGCTAGTTGACATGGAACAGTGAAGGGTTGCATGTACAATATGGAGGTAATTCAATGAATGCATTCTTATCTATAAAGGACATTTTTCACATGTAGAAACTATTTTTTAAAATTATGTCAGGATTTATGGGTGGTAGCAAAAAAGCACATGCTTTCATGAGATTGGCATGTAGAAGGGTTCAGAGACAGAGTTTTGCTGGATTACATGAGAAAATAGGAACAGAAGAGCTGCCGTACTGGGTCATACTGGCAGCCTGCCATTGGCATGAAACAGTACAGTAACACTGGAAAACAAAGGGGTGGCAGAAAACAAAAAAACAACCCAAAAATAGAAAAAGTAGAAGGGCCACAAATAGGATGAGAGCAGGACCCCTGCTCACATCCTGTCTATGTGTGGCCCTTCCACTTTTTACAGTACAGTAAAACAACATCCCGTTTACTCCATTGTAGCCTGTCTTTATGTCTAGGTAAGGCCTGCATTGTAACTGCTAGAAGAGCTAAGAAATAGATAAATCATAATCACTCTTCATAGACCCTCCCCTTTTCTCCTGTTTCTTTTCTGATACGGCTGCATTATTCCTCTGGCTTGAAGAACTTACAGCCTCTTTTGAATACAGCTCAGCCTATATTAGGTTTCTAAGTGGTACTTCATAGAAGTGCTGGAAAGATGGCCAATTATTTTCCCCCCCTCCCCCAGTTCACATGCTTTTTACAGTGCATATGTTAATATTCCAGGGCACAAAAGTGCCTCCAAACATCTAATTTTTTCCTTGAACTCCTAATCCCTGTGTACTTAGCCGTTCCTATGAAATCATTTGATATCGCCGAGGCACTGGTGGTTAGTGGGGCAGAAGATATTGGTGTATTAGTAGCTCATGAAATACTATGGCTAGGAGTCTCCTCATCAGACACTGGGCTGATAATTTCCGCAGCTACCACAGATGAGATAGTACCACTCCTTTCCACTTTCAATGCTTCCATGTCATCATTATCTGATTTTAAAATGTTTTATTCTATGACAGACTGGATATCTAAGAAAAGTGAACATTGCTTGTTAAAACATTACACTGCTTATTCTAACGTGCCGATCTGAGCGGTTTGCAGTCTAAAAACAAAGAACACACAGAAGAAAAGGAATACCATTTGTTAAAAGAAAAGTAAGACTACAAGCACACAAGAGTAAACACTTCATAAATTGACAGACTCCTCCACTGTTCTAATCAGAGTATTCAGACATCCAACCCAACCCAACCCAACTCATCCTATCATTAGTCTAAAGGAGAATGCTGCAAAATCAAAAAGATACATTATAAGCCAGTCTAAAACAATGCATTTTCTAAATAGACTTACGGCTCCTTTTACTCAGCGTTTTAAGCACGCGCAAACCATGCGCTAAACGAAAAATACTAAAGCAAGCTCTATGGAGGCGTTAGCGTTTAGCGCGTGGGGCTTCGTAGTGAGCGCTAAAAACGCTAGCGCACCTTAGTAAAAGGAGCCCTTAAACTTGACAAAAGTAAGTTCAAATGTTGGGTGGATGATCATTTTACTATTTAAGAGACAGAACAAAAAAAAAATGCCGTGTGTCAAGTGAACAGGTATAAAATTTGAGACGACTAATGGTTAGATTCAATGGAATGCAACTGTCAAGACACGGTATATGGAATGATAAAAGAAGATAGAAAAGATAGTTAGTCCAGCTTTATAGCTTAATAAATGAATTTTTTAAAAATATGATAATTAATAGGTAACCATTGCAAATGAATAAATAGTAGAGTACTATGGTCTGACTTTCTAGCAATGCAAAATAGTCTACTGGATTTTGAACAGTTTGTAATCGTCTTAATTGAAAGTTAGGAATACCAGTATACACAGAGGCCCTCTTTTACAAAGGCACGCTAAGGGGCTCATAATCGAAAGAGAAATATGTCCAAAAACCGGCCTAAGTTGGCACTTGGACGAACATTTCTCAAAAACATCCAAGTGCCGATACTAAAAACGGGTTTTGGATGTTTATCTAAACGACCTAGGCCTTCATAGTGCCGCTGAATGACCAAAGCTAAACTGGGCGTTTCAGGAGGAGTGTCGAGGGCGGGAGTTGGGCAGGATGTGGGCTGACTTAGACTTAGCCGTACAGCATGTATAACCGAAAGTTATAAGCCCAGGATCGACGGAACTTGGATATTGTGACATAAACCATGGTAAAAGTCACAAAAACCCACCTAAACTCACTAGATAAGCACTGTAAACACATAAAACAGACCCCTACACACTACCCAGTGATCACTGACCCCCCACCCCCATAAAAAATATTAATCACATATTTAAAATTCAGCCTCAAGACCATCATCACCTGGCCGCCTGGCATAGGAAAGCCTAGTCGTCCAGCACAGAGGTAGCTTAAGTCGTCTTGGGGGTGGGTTAGGGACCCATAGAGAGGAGGACCCATGCCCATAAGCCCCTGTAATCACTGCATTAATACTTAAACATGTGCACTCCCCTATACACCCCTAAACCCTTTTTTACTGGCATATAAGTGGCTCCTGCAGCCATAAGGACTATTGGGGTGGTAGATAAGTACGGTAGGTCTAGGGGATTCTGGAGGTGGTTTGGGGGGCTCACCGTAACCTATAAGGGAGCTGTAGTGAGATGATGACATGGCACCCTTTTTGTGAAGTTCACAGCAGTGCCCTGTAAGGTACCCCACTATTTAGGTGCCATCACTTTTCAGACCTCTCCCACGCCCAACAGGTCTTGTTCTAGGCATTTTGGACTTGGACGAAAAGTTGGACAAAAATGTGGTATAAAAATGGACGATTTAGCGGCTTGGACGATCAGATCGGAAGGACGTATAATTAGACGATTTTCGAAACGAAAAAAAAGTTGGACGTATTTTTCAAAAATATGTCTTAAGCTATTTTTTTACTGTGGACGACTTGCGAGATGGATGTAAACGGACTTAGACGTTCCTTTTGATTATGCCACTCCACGTGTTTTAGTGTGGATTTAGTGTGCGCTAAATCAACACGTGTGCTAACTGCTAACGAATCCATAAGATAACATGCATGCAGTAGCATTTAGCACGTGCTTAGCATGCACTAATATTTAGTGCGCGCTAAAAAGTGTATTCGCACCTTTGTAAAAGAGGGGCATATTTATAATGATCCGTCATAGAAATAAAAAAAAGTGTGACAGGCTGTGTGTAAAGTTTGAAAATCTCCCAAAATTATGGAAGAAGCAAAAAGTAGAAAGAGTAATGAAATAAGATTTAACAACTTCAGAAATTTGGTTTGCAAATGATATTTGATTATCAAACCAAAAACCTACAAGTTTTTTTTTTTTTTTTTTCAAGTTTTTTATTAGGATTTTATATACCGCCTATCAAGGTTATCTAAGCGGTTTTTACAATCAGGTACTCAAGCATTTTTCCCTATCTGTCCTGGTGGGCTCACAATCTAGCTAACGTACCTGGGGCTATGGAAGACTGAGTGACTTGCCCAGGGTAACAAGGAGCAGCGCAGGGTTTGAACCCACAACCCCAGGGTGCTGAGGTTGTAGATCCAACCACTGCGCCACACACTCCTCCAAGTATTTAGAAGAGGAAACCAGTGTGATACGATGACCAAACAAGCCTGGGACCAGTGTTGGAGGAGAAAGTGTAATATAAACCCAATAAGTGGTAATTTTATCTGGATTTATAATGAGTTTCTTAGATGAAAGCCAAGAAGCCAAAGAAAGTAAGCAATGATGAAGAGGCTCAAGGCCAATGTTAAGGGGGAAAGTGGGACACCATAGTAAAATATCTAAACTAAACTAAACCTTGGGTTTATATACCGCACCATCTCCACGAATGCGGAGCTCGGCACGGTTTACAGGAAGAAGGATGAGAGAGGAACTACAGTGGAGAGATTAAAGAGTTATCTACATAGAAGAAAAAAATTATTATTAAATTCCTGAATAAGCATTACCAGTGAGCTGATGAAAATATTAAAATTTAGGGGGGACAAAATTGAGCCCTGGGATATACCACCAGTGAGGGGGTAACATTTGGAAGAGCTATTACTACGACTATTTATCACTTATGTAGCGCTGAAAGGCGTATGCAGCGGTGTACATTTTGACATTTATAGACAGTCCCTTCTTGGAAGAGCTTAAAATCTAACTTGGACAGACAGACATGATATAGAGGGTAGGGGATACAGAACCCAAGGTGAGAGGAGTTAGGAGTCAAAACCGCTCTCAAAGAGGTGGGCTTTTAAATGGGCCTTGAACACTGCCAGAGAAAAAGCCTGCCATAGGGATTTGGGCAGCTTGTTCCAAGCATATGGTGCAGCAAGAGACGGAGTCTGGAGTTGCAGTTGAAGAGAAGGGCACAGATAGGAGGGACTTACCAGCTGAGCGGAGCTCATGGTGGGGAGGGGATTATAGGGGGAGATAAGTGAAGAGAGATAGTGAGGGACAGCTGAGTGAGTGCATTTGTAGGTCAGTAAGTGGAGTTTGAATTGTATTTGGAAAAGGATGAGAAGCCAATGAAGTGACTTTAGGAGAGGAGTAATGTGAGGCTCCCGGAATATGAGTCATGCAGCCGAATTCTGGAAGGATTGGAGGGGAGTGAGATGGATAAGCGAAAGGCCTGAGTGTAGCAAGTTGCAGTAGTCTAAGCGTGAGGTGATGAGGGCATGGATAAATGTTTTGGTAGTGTGCTCAGAGAGGCAGGGTCGGATTTTGGTAATATTATAGAGGAAGAAGCATCATGTTTTAGTGATATGATGTATCTGGGTGGTGAAGGAGAAAGAGGAGTCAATGATGGCCCCTAGATTACGAGCAGACAAAACAGGAAGGATAAGAATGTTGTCCTCAGAGACAGAGAACAAGGGAAGCAAAGAGGTGGGTTTAGGTAGGAAGATGAGCAACTCTGGTTTAGCCATATTCAATTTTAGAAGAGCTGACATTGGTGTAGATAGAGAAAGATTGCAAAGAAAGAAAAGAGGAAAACTATTTAATCACAGGGCCTGAGAGTCCAATGTCAACCTGATGGGGTAGAAGAAGTGAGTGATCAATAAGATCAAAGGCATCAGAAAGGTCAAGTGATATCACAAGTGCAATGTCACCTTCATCCAGATCACTAAGAAAAAAAAGTAATGGCTGTCTCTGGACTATAGAGCAGATGAAACAGATCCCTGGTGGGGATAGAGAATATAGCATGATCAATGTATGTGAGAAGTTGAAAATAAACAACTTTCTCAGCAATTTTAGAAAGAAAGGGAGGTTAGAAACTGGGTGCAATATTGGAGGGAATAGATGAGTTGAGGGACAGTTTCTTCAAAAGGGGAAAGACTATAGCTTCCTTCTATAATGTGTGGCATAGTGGTTAAAGCTACAGCCTCATCACTCTGAGATTGTGGGTTTAAATCCCATGCTGACTTTTGTGACTCTGGCCAAGACACTTAATCCTCCACTGTCCCAGGCACATTAGATAGACTGTGAGCCTGCTGTGACAGATAGGGAAAAAATACTTGAGTACCTGATTGTAAACCACTTAATACACCTTGGTCCAAGCAGTATATAAAAACCCCATTACCTTCCCTTTCTTCCCTAATCCTGTAGGGAATTGCAAACCATATTGTGATCTAAAGGGAGTAACCCTGTGAATTAGATATAAGAACATAAGAACATAAGAAGTTGCCTCCACTGGGTCAGACCAGAGGTCCATCTCGCCCAGCGGTCCGCACCCGCGGCGGCCCATCAGGTCCACGACCTGTGAAGTGGTTTCTGAATACCTCTACAACCTACCTCAAGTTCTATCTGTACCCCTCTATCCCCTTATCCTCCAGGAACCTATCCAAACCCTCCTTGAACCCTTGTACAGAGTTCTGGCCTATCACATCCTCTGGAAGTGCGTTCCATGTGTCCACCACCCTCTGGGTAAAAAAGAACTTCCTAGCATTTGTTCTAAACCTGTCCCCTTTCAATTTCTTCGAGTGACCCCTAGTGTTTGTGGCTCCCCACAGTTTGAAGAATCTGTCCTTATTTACTTTCTCTATGCCCTTTAGGATTTTGAAGGTTTCTATCATGTCCCCTCTAAGTCTCCTCTTCTCCAGGGAGAACAGACCCAGCATTTTTAACATGTCAGCGTATGAAAAATTTTCCATACCTTTTATCAGTTTAGTCGCCCTCCTCTGCACTCCCTCGAGTACCGCCATGTCCTTCTTGTGGTACGGCGCCCAGTACTGCACACAGTACTCCAGGTGCGGGCGCACCATTGCGCGATATAGCGGCATGATGACTTCTTTCGTCCTGGTTGTGATACCCTTTTTGATGATGCCCAGCATTCTGTTTGCTTTCTTTGAGGCTGTCGCACACTGCGCCGATGGTTTCAGTGATGTGTCCACCATCACCCCCAGGTCCCTTTCAAGGTTACTCACCCCTAGTAGTGTTCCCCCCATTTTGTAGCCGAACATCGGGTTCTTTTTCCCTACATGCATGACCTTGCATTTCTGTACGTTAAAACTCATTTGCCACTTGTTTGCCCAGTCTTCCAGTCTCGTTAGGTCCCTTTGCAGGTCTTCACAGTCTTCCGTGTTTCTAACCCTGCTGCAGAGTTTGGTGTCATCAGCAAATTTGATAACCTCACATTTTGTCCCCGTCTCCAGATCGTTTATAAATATATTGAACAGTAGAGGTCCCAGCACCGACCCCTGCGGAACTCCGCTCGTGACCCATTGCCAGTCTGAGTATTGGCCTTTTATTCCAACCCTCTGTTTCCTGCCTGCCAACCAGTGTTTGATCCATCGGTAGATATCCCCTTGCACCCCGTGATTCCACAGCTTTTTATGTAGCCGTTCGTGAGGTACCTTGTCGAAGGCTTTTTGGAAGTCAAGGTAAATGATGTCTATGGATTCCCCCTTATCCATCTGGCTGTTTATTCCCTCAAAGAAGTGCATCAAGTTCGTGAGGCACGACCTTCCCTTGCAGAAGCCATGCTGGCTCGCCTTCAGTTGTCCATTGTTTTCTATGTGTTCGCAGATTGCATCCTTTACCATTGCTTCCATCATCTTTCCCGGAACCGAGGTCAAGCTCACAGGCCTGTAGTTTCCCGGGTCACCCCTTGATCCCTTCTTGAAGATGGGCGTGACATTTGCTATTTTCCAGTCTTCTGGGATCTCCCCAGTTTTTAGGGAGAGGTTACATATTTGTTGAAGTGTCTCTGCTATTTCGTTTCTCAGTTCTTTTAGTACCCTTGGGTGGATGCCGTCCGGGCCTGGTGATTTGTCGCTCTTTAGTCTGTCTATCTGTCTGAGGACATCCTCTTTACTTACCTCTAGTTGAATCAGTCTTTCGTCGTGTTCTCCGTTTATAAACACCTCGGGTTCTGGGATATTGGATGTGTCCTCTCTGGTGAAGACTGACGAGAAGAAATTGTTTAACCTGTCAGCTATCTCTTTTTCTTCCTTTATCGCTCCTTTCCTGTCTCCATCATCCAGTGGTCCCACTTCCTCTCTGGCTGATTGTTTCCCTTTCACATACCTGAAGAAGGGTTTGAAGTTTCTTGCTTCTCCTGCCAATCTTTCCTCATATTCTCTCTTTGCTTTCTTGACCTCTTGATGGCATTTTTTCTGGTGTCTTTTGTGTTCTTCCTGGTTTTCCTTTGTTGGTTCCTTTTTCCATTTCTTGAAGGATGATTTCTTGTCGCTTATCACCTTTTTAACTGCAGTTGTTATCCATGCTGGGTTTCTAGTTCGATTTTTTTTGCACCCTTTCCTAAACCTTGGGACGTACAGGTCTTTTGCCTCGAGCACTGTGCCTTTAAGCAGTGTCCAGGCTTCCTTTACGGTCTTCACCTTCCCTGAGCTGTTTCTGAGCTTTTTCCCTACCATTTTCCTCATGTCCTTGTAGTTTCCTTTTCTGAAGTTAAGTGCTGTCGTTGTGGTTCTTTTCACCTTTGGTGTTCCCATGTTTAATTTGTACTGGATCATGTTGTGATCGCTGTTCCCTAATGGTGCTAGTACCACCACTTCCTTTGCGGGTCCCTCTAGCCCGTTGAGGATTAGGTCTAGAGTGGCCTCCCCTCGCGTTGGTTCCGTGACTAGCTGCTCCATGAAACAGTCCCTTATCACCTCTAGGAATTTAGTTTCTCTCGTGCAATTTGAGTGTCCAATGTCCCAGTCTATTCCCGGATAGTTGAAGTCTCCCATAACCACCACCCTTCCACTTTTGCACTCCTGCCTCAGTTCGGCCTCCAGGTCCAGGTCTTTAGCTTCTGGCTGTCCTGGTGGGCGATAGTACAGTCCCAATTTGATGTCAGCTCCTTCCCCTCCTGTCAGTTTAACCCATAGTGACTCCAAACTGTCTGCCCTTGTTGTTTCTGTTCTGGATGAAGGAATGGAGTCCTTTATATACAGGGCTATTCCTCCCCCCTTCTTGTGTGCCCTGTCCCTCCTGTAGAGTTTGTACCCTTGCAGGGCTACGTCCCATTTGTTGTCCTCTGACCACCATGTCTCTGTGATTCATATTATGTCTAGGTCCTTGTTTCTGGCTATAACTTCTAGCTCCCCCATTTTAGTCCTTAGGCTCCTAGCATTTGTGTATAGGCAATTTAAGTCCCAGTTAGTTACCTTTTCTTTAGGATCTACTCTTGATTTGTTGCTCCTGCTGGTCTCCTCACGGGCTGCCTGTGGTGTGTCTAACCCGTCCTCTGCCCGCTTCTTAGTTCTTTGATAGCCCTCTGGTTTCGTCTGTTTCCTCCTTGTCGTGCTTATTTGCTCTAATTTCCTCTCAGGTCCCTGTACTGCATCTTTGGGTTTATGTCCAAAAAGTGTCCATTTTATCTCTGGTCCGCAAACGCCATTTCCTGTTTCAGTATCCTTGCTTGATACTGTGGCCCGGTGTGTCGAGGTCAGATCGACTATCGGCTTTCCCCTTGTTGTCAGTTTAAAGTCATGTCTATGCAGGTCTGGATGTTACGTGCCAGCATCCTCGTCCCAGCCGTGCTCAAATGCAGTCCGTCTCTCCTGTAGAGCTTGTTTTTCCCCATGAAGGTTGACCAGTTTCGTACAAAGAGGAAACCCTCCTCCTCGCACCATCGTCTCAGCCATCCATTTGTTGCTTGCAGCTCGGTCTGCCTCCTCGCATCTGCCCTTGGTACTGGCAGGATCTCAGAAAAGGCCATCTTCCCTGTCCTCAGCTTCAGCTTCCTCCCCAGGATATTAAACTGCTCGGTCAGTGTAGTCATGTTGAAATTCCTTCTGCTGACGTCATTTGTTCCGACGTGGACAATCACTGCTGTTTCCTCCGTCTCAGCTCCCTCCATGATTCTCTCGATTCTGTCGGAGATGTCCTTTGTCCTCGCCCCTGGGAGACATGTCACTAGGCGATCCGCTCTGCCCCCTGCTATGTGACTGTCCACCTCTCTCAGGATTGAGTCTCCCACAACGATAGCAGATTTTCCTTTTCTCAGCTTCCTCCTGGGTCTCAGGTCTGTGTCGATGATTGGGTCCTCCAATCCTTCCTCCTCCTGAATGGTTCCTCCGCAAGGTTCCTCTCCCTCAGCTCCTGGTGGGTCCTGGCGGGTCTTGGTGGCTCCTGGCGGGTCCTGTCCTCCATCCGTTTGTTCCCTTCTGAAGATCGGGTGATCCTGTGTCTCTACCATCCTGCAGGCCTCTTCGATGAATCTCTCGAGCTCTCTGACCTGTTTGTTGATGTGGATTTCTCTGGTGGTGTCCTCAGTTGGTTCAAAATCCCTTGGTTCCTCTATGGAGCGGAGTCCCTCTAGCTCCTGCACTTTGATCTGCAGTCTCCCGACCTCCTTCCTTAGGCTAGCCAGTTCCTGACATCGACCGCATATGTAGGCCTGCCTCCCGGAAGGGAGGTAGTCATACATGTGACAATCAATGCAGTATACTGGAAAGCTTCGCTGGCCTTCTGTTGCCTCCATTTTTCCTTCCTTGTGAATTTAAGTTGGTGCGCTGGAGTACGCCCGACGTGTATCTAGGTGGAGAGGTAGAGAGAGAAGAAATAGTAAGTATAGAAGAAAGGGTAAGAAATTTTTTTATTTTTTTTTAAGTTATTTAAGAAGATTGAAGATGGATTTTGCTGCTGAGCAGCCTGGACGCCTGGTTCCTTCTCTCGGCTCCTTCGCGAAGGCGGCCCTCGCTAAGGCGAGCGCCTTTGCCGCTCGCCTTCGCCGCGCGCCGAACGGCCGCGCACCGTTGGCTCTCCCTCTTTTAAGGGGGAGCCCGGGCTCCGAAGCGACCTCTGACGTGGTGGGGGTGGGCGGAGCTTTCTCTCGCCGCTGCCCCAGTTAGTTTCTGCCCCTCCTCGCTGGCTGTCTAGCCCTGCTCTGCGTCCCGGCTTTCTCCCCTCAGCTCTCCGATCCTACCTGCTTCTCCTGCTTCTCCTACAAGCAAGCAAAGACAAAGAGAAAAGGTTTGAACGCCGCCGCGGTCTGCCTCGTGGTCCTGGCTCTCCCTCTTTTAAGGGGGAGCCCGGGCTCCCCGGGCACTATCAACCACGATAGTGGAAGTAGATCTAATGAAAAAGAGGTTATCCTCCATATTTGTCTGTCTTGGCTGTTTAGATCGTAAGCTCTTTTGAGCAGGGACTGTTTTCTTCTTCTTTGCGACATTCTGCAGCACTGCGTGCACCTGATAGCACTATAGAAATAATTAATAGTAAGACAGAAACACGATGACAGATAAAGGCCAAATAGCCCATCTAGTCTGTCCAGCCACAGTAACCATTATCTCTTTCTTTCTCCGAGATATCCCACATGCCTATCCCGGGCCCTCTTGAATTCAGACAGTCTCTGACTCCACCACTTCTTCCAGGAGACTGTTCCCCAAATCTACCACCCTTTCTGTAAAAAAAGTATTTCCTTAGATTATTCCGGAGCCTATCACCTCCGGAGCCTAGTAGTAAGGGGAGGGGGTGCGGGGAATGGAGTGTGGTCCACCCCAGGTGCAGTCTTCCTAAGGGCGTGGTACCCCTACTCCTCTCTGGCTCCCCCCCGGCTCCTCTCCCTTGCCTTCCCCCATACCTTTTTTTACATCCCCACTGCAAACTTGCTGCCCGCATCCACATCAGCACTCTCTCTGACATAATTTCCTGGACCTGCACCTAGGAAATGACGTCAAAGGGTGAGCCGACACTGACGTGGGCATGCTGCTCATACAGGAGAAGTTTAAAAGGGAAGGGGTGTATGCGGTGGGAGGGGGAGAAGAGGGCAGGGGAGGGGTACCACTGCTCCGGGCACCGCTCACCCTTACTACGCCACTGGTTATCTTCATAGATATGATGATTTTTAAAAGGATGTTAGAAGATGATACAGAAAAAAAAATAGAAAAGCAAAAACAAAAACTGCAGTGATGATGCACAAGATGCCAAGTCTTTAATAAACAATCAGTATAAATATAATCATAAAACAGTTTGTATCCAAAGGAATAGATCAGGTGTAGGCAATTCCTGTCCTTGAGAGCCGGAGCCAGGTCAGGTTGTCAGATTTGCATCTCAAGGAGGCAGTGCATGCAAATCCATCTCATAAATATTCATTGTGGACATCCGGAATTGCCTAGCCCTGGGATAGATGAACCTGTACGCGACATGGTCTGTGTTTCAAAGAAACACTCCTTCCTCAGGGGTCCTATATTGTATCATATATAAGAAAACCTGATGGATAACAACTGGAATCAGTGGTAAACAGCTGAGCAAACTGTGAAAGCTCCTATCCATCAGGTTTTCTTGTATATGATACAATATAGGACCCCCGAGGAAGGAGTGTTTCTTCTAAACACAGACCGTGTTGGGTCCGGGTTCATCTATCCCTTTGGATGCAAACTGTTGTATGATTATATTTATATTGATTGTTCATTAAACACTTGGCATCTTGTACATCATCACTGCAGTTTTTGCCTTTGCTTTTCGACTCGATATTTAACTGCAGTTTCGTTGGACTTTTTGTTTGTTGTTGCCTACAGAAAAAAATAAACTAGGTAGTCTTTTTTTAGCTTGATTTGGGTAATAATTGTAGGAGCACAGTTCAGATTTATAGAATAACAATGAGTCCGAAGAACAAAATGTATGCCAAAGGCATTCAACCCTAAGTTTACAGTATTTAAGGGAATGAAGACCTTGATGAAACCAAGGCAACCTGCTACTTCAGGAAGTAACAAAGTCATGCAATGAAGCAAACATATTGGGGCCTATTGAAAAAGCACCATTCAAAGTTTGCGCTTGAACATCTGGAGAGAGGGTAATAAAATTGTCAGAAAAAAAAGTTACAAGTGTGGTACTTGAGGATGGGACAGGAGCAGTGCGGGGTATTCAGCTGCAGCCCCCTGCGCTAAAAACCACTATTGCGGTTTAGTAAACGCTGAATATCGTTAATGCTGAATATTAATTAATGCTGAATAGCGTGAAAACAAAAGTAATGTGCTTCACTGCTTATCAAGACAACCTGATATAAATATCCCACCTCTTGTTAGAATATTAGGCACACTGATGAAATTTTTGCCTGAACTTCGTTATTTTGGTGTAATCATTGATTCACAGTTGTCTTTTAAAGAACAGATACAGGCAACAATAAAGAAGGTATATTTTAAACTGCAGCTATTGAATAATCTTCAAATGTATCACTATGGTAGCAACTATAAGCATGGTCTTCAGGCGATTGTCCTGACAAGCCTTGATTTTTGTAACCTGGCTTATTTAGGAGTTTCTGCGACCACAATGCATGCCTTAAAGGTACTCAAAACTATGGGCTCCTTTTACGAAGCCGCGTTAGCGGCTTTATCACACGTATAGCGCGCGCTAACCTCCGCGCTAGCCGAAAAACTACCGCCTGCTCAAGAGGAGGCAAATTAGCGCGCGCTATTGCGCGCGTTAAACCGCTAACGCAGCTTCGTAAAAGGAGCCCTATGATTCAAAGCCTCTTTGGAGTAGGGAAATATGACCATGTGTCAGATTATTATGTCAAACTTTATTGGCTTAAAATGGAATATAGGTTGCAGTATAAACCATTGTTACTAATTTATTTGAGTATTATCAACAGACGCCAAAATACTTAAGAACATAAGAACATATGCAGTGCCTCTGCCGGGTCAGACCATAGGTCCATCCTGCCCAGCAGTCCGCTCCCGCGGCGGCCCAAACAGGTCACGACCTGTCTGAATCACCAGAAGGGGCCCCCTTGCCACCTTGGTTTCCCATTGAGTCCTATCTTCCCATCGAAGTCCTAACCCTCCGGTCTTGCACATGCACGACCTGGTTGGGTTTCTATACTTATTACCTGGTTAGCTTTCTATACCTGTGTTACATCCCAGCACCTCTCTCAGTATCCCACGATCCCTTTATCCTTCAGGAATCCGTCCAATCCAATGATCAATAGAATTTTACATTATGCTTCTCTTCATAAATTACGCTCTGGGGGGCCATTGGGATTTATATATACCAACAGGGAAGGAAATAAGACTACAAACAACTAGAGCAAGTGTTTTCTCGTGTGTAGGCCCCATAGAATGGAATAAGAACATAAGAACATAAGCAATGCCTCCGCTGGGTCAGACCTGGGGTCCATCGTGCCCAGCAGCCCGCTCACGTAGTGGCCCAACAGATCCAGGACCTGTGCAGTAATCCTCTATCTATACCCCTCTATCTCCTTTTCCAGCAGGAAATTGTCCAATCCTTTCTTAAACCCCAGTACCGTACTCTGCCCTATTACGTCCTCTGGAAGCGCATTCCAGGTGTCCACCACACTTTGGGTAAAGAAGAGCTTCCTAGCATTCGTTTTGAATCTGTCCCCTTTCAACTTTTCCGAATGCCTTCTTGTTCTTTTATTTTTTGAAAGTTTGAAGAATCTGTCCCTCTCTACTCTCTCTATGCCCCTCATGTTCATATAAGTCTCGATTTATATAAGGCAGCAAGGAGATGTGAAGATTCGGAAAACGGTTATAAAAAGGTATTTATTCTGTAACATGAAGAGCGGGTGTTGAAAAATCATTTTTATGCTACGGTGGAATAATAGACATACCCCCTCTTTTGAAAAGGTGTGATAGCCATTTTAGCACAGGCTAAATCTACGCATGCGCTAAACGCTAACGGTTAGCGTGTGGTTAGCACGTGCTAATATTTAGCGTGCGCTAAAATAAAAGAGCCTCATAGTGGTGGAGAGAAGATGTATTTATTTATTTCTAAAATTTCTAGACCGCCAGAATCCAGTCGGGTTTTCAGGATTTCCCCAATGAATATGCATGAGATCTATTTGTAAGCAGTTAACAGTTAAAACATTCACAATAGTTTGAGGACAATACAGTTACAAAATGCATTCAGTTACATCACAATCCCATAATAATTTAATCCACTTAAATTACATCAAACTCAATGAATTTACATATTATCCTGCCCCACTTAATAAGTGCAGTAAGTGCAGTTCAGATTTCTTATCAAAAATGCTTACTAGCAAAGTTTCAAAGGAAAGCCTCCATCTACAGTTGTGTCTTCAACATCTTTCTAAACTGTAAACGGTCAGAACCAGGTCCTCAGAATGCCAGGGAGGTAATTCCATAATTTTATCCCGCCACGGACAACATTGGATTTAGCATACTGAACAGTTTTCCCCTTCATGGATGTCAATCTCATAGTACGCTCGGACCTCAGATTCCTCCTCGGCTGGTACACCTCCTATAGAGATTGAAAGTTCAATGGAGCAAGTCCATATTACAGAGAATGACATGGTGACAAAATTCATCACCGTTCCCATCCCCGTGGATAACTGCAGGAAACCATCTCATGTCATTCTTTAGTGTTTATCTCAACCTCAGTCTTTCTACACAAGCGATCTTCAATGCAAGACTTGAGGGTCAGTGGCTGGGCCCATTCAGACTCCGATTCTTCTCTCTCTCCTTAAAGAATTACTTGGAGATGGTTTCCCGTGGTTTTCCGCGGGGACGGGAACGGTGATGGATTTTGTTACCGTGTCATTCTCTACTGATAACCCTTTGTGCCTCTGGAAGCCAGCTGTTTCAGCACAGGGGTAATATGTTCTCTACGTGAGATTCCCAAGATGAGTCTCGCAGTAGAATTAATCAATTGCTGCAATGCCTTACATTTAAGATGCATTTGTTTGTGGTCTGATTTTGTATGTATGGATGTTATGTATATTATGCATGTGGTTTTGTGATCTGCTTTGTTAAAAAGCAGACAACAAATCAATAAACTGTAAACTCTATAAGACAAAGGGAGACCAAAGTGATAAAACATATATACAGGGCCTGGCAGCAGATCACACCTAGGGACCACTTGGTTCAAAGCCCAGGATTATAAGTTATGTATGGACTTTGTCTCAACGGGAACATTTTGAAATTCACCCCCATAATTTTTAGCTCCCTGAACCCTTCACCTCAAGATATTATAGGTAACCTCAGAGGAAGAATATAGCAAAAGAGTGAATAGATCATTCAGACCCTGCAATGTAAAAAACCCTCCAGCCGAGATGAACTGCAGAAGATATTACTGAATGCAGCGGAGTGCTGTGGGGCTAAATTAGAAAACTGCTTTGACCTTAGTTCAAGTCAGTTAGTTAGCTTCTAAAGCAAGCCATCATATATTGTTGGCAGTAATTTAAATACAGTTTTCTAAAACATAGCTGGTTATTGCTTTTGAAGTGATTTCTTGCTTCTGTGCTCCTAACCTTCAAGTGGTTATCAGCATGCACCACTTGATTCTAAATATGTAAATACCATTTCATCAGGGTTTAGTGGAGTTTGCAACGTGTATGCTTCCCGTAGTCTTCAGTGTAACGATTGTGCCTCCTGGCAATTGTGACTTGATATTTGAAAATGTGTTTTAACAATCAAGTGTGTTTAACCCAGCCACACTTGTTTCTATCATATCATATGCTGCAGTTGTGTAACAGCAGTTTTCAAATGAGAAAGTGCACTATATTTGTGTATTCGTATATTTTAATATATGTATATATATGTCAATAACATATACTGTAAGTGTGTACTACTATTTATCATTTCTATAGCCCTAAAAGGAGTACATAGCACTGTACATTTAACATACAATAGACAGTACCATCTGGACACATGTACATATATTGTCATACCCGCCAGGTCGCAGCCCCCTATAGCGACAGACCCTAATTGCGTGGCAATAAAGATCCCAGCATGCTTTCTCAGTAAGGAGATAGCCCTACAGTGTGATCTGTACTAGCTCAGTGGCTAACACTGAACTTGTCTGCACCTTGCTGTTTGAATTTGCCTTTATGTATTCGCAATTTTAGTATCAGTGTTGTTCCTGGAACCCTTTCTAATAAAAATGATTAAAAAAATAAAAATAAAAAGGACAAACAAAACTCAGTTTAGTGCATGAATCACATAGAGACTCTTTCAGGGAAACCTTCATTATTGCATTTGTTTTATAGAAGAAAAAAAATTCAGGCGTTTGCCTAGTACACTGTAACCTGAGACAGACTCTCAAATCCACCAAAACTCTGTCATGACAACAATCATAGATGGTACACCGATGAAAGCGAACAGGACATTGGCGCTGACAATCGCGTGCCTACATCTGCATGCAGGATGAATGTGTGCCGCTGATGCTGCTGCTTTCACGCCCACCCCCCTCAGAATTCTAATGGTAAGGTGTGAAAGCAGCAGCATCAGCGGCACACATTCATGCTCTGCTTGGCTTCAAATCTGTTCGGCTTCCTTACTTTGTGTGGCAGTGAGAGCTTTTCAAAGAAGTTCTTCTTGCTCTGCCCCTTCCCCTGTCTATGTGCTCTGCTTTCGTTTGTATGGACCACACCCAAACCTGCATGTAAAGGTATAGACTTTGGGCCTCTCTGGCTCCCTCTCTGGTCATTGAGTATATTTTCTCTCAATCTGACTACAGGGAACTGTCTTAGCTTTCTAGATAAAGCTGTGTGAGTTCTTGGCTCTTGTTCAAAAGTGTGTTCAGTATCTTGGTGGCCTAATGAAGGTGGCCAGGACTCCTACTTTGAGTCACTTTCCTCAAGGTAGGTAGCCCAGGTTTCTGCAGCCTCTGAACCTCTGTGTGCAAGAGCTTTTCTGCCAGGTTTCAGCACTTTTGCCTTAGCTTTAAATGGTTCCTAACTAATTCCTCAAGATAAATCTAGAAAAGCAGAAAAGTGATAGCAAAATCAATTATAAGTGTACACTCAGGCCCAAATTCTGTATAGGACGCCCAGGAGAGGTGTCCTATACAGAATCGGGCCTACACTAAACCCCGATTCTGTAACTGGCGTCCATGTTACAGACACTGGTTAGAGAATCGGGTTAGATTAGACACAGCCGCTACACTTATCGCGGCAAGGGATATGTATAGCGGCCGCCTGTCCAATCGCCGGCAAGAGGATGCCCAACTCCTCCTGTCGGAACCCCGGACCCCCCTCCCCCCCAAACTGGTAATTGCCGGCAGGAGGATGCCCAACTCCTCCTGCCGGAACCCCCGGACCCTCTCTGGACCCCCCATGCTGACCCCCCCAACTAACCTCCCTCCCCCAACTAACCTTTAAATGTTGGTCGGCTGTATGGGTTTTGCTGCCGTCCAGCCGACAGGCCCGCCTCGTGGAAATGAGATGGCCCGCCCCTTCCCGGCCCATCCCCGCTAAATCTAAGGACTGATTGGTCCAGGCTCTAGAAACCTGGACCAATCAGGCCTTAGGCATAGCGGGTCCGCCCATCCCCACTAATCCTAAAGCCTGATTGGATGAGATGATTTGTATAGGCTAGATCAGGGGTGGGCAACTCTGGTCCTCGAGGGCCGGAATCCAGTCGGGTTTTCAGGATTTCCCCAATGAATATGCATGAGATCTATTTGTATGCAATGCCTTCAATGCATATTCATTGGGGAAATCCTGAAAACCTGACTGGATTCTGGTCCTCGAGGACTGGAGTTGCCAATCCCTGGGCTAGAGTGTAGAGTGATCTTTGATGGCAACTCCAGTAGTTGGAACTTAAGGACAGTACCAGGCAAACTTTATGATCTATGGCCCAGAAATAAAGAAAAAAGATGATTCAATTTAATCATGAAGTTATAATGAGAGTACCTATTGAGCAGACTGGATTTTAGGTCTTTATCAGCTGCAATTTACTATGCTAAGTCAAAATTAAGTGTCATTGTTCTTTACAGCATCTTGTTGTCAGAAATGAATTTGATTTTTTGCACAGTCACATTTCTATATGATAAGTTCCCATGACAGATTCAGCATAAACTGTCTTAGAATCTTCCAGCAGAGTATATGGAACATCCACTCACTAATTCTAACATTGTCACACAAGCAGGCCTTATTGTTCTTGTACTCAAAACTAGTTTGCTTTAGTCATCTTCTGTATTCCATCAGAGTTCACTGTATGCTGAAATGTTCATTGTCTTTTTGATAACTTTGTTCTCTGTAGCTCCCCATGATATGCACGGATTATTGACATTGTAAATCACCTTGATCCTTCATATGCATAGAGCGATCCCAGTGGACCTTGTCTGATCCCATCCACACAAATCCTAGATTAGATATTGTTTATCTCACCATTTGCATTGACCGGTATTTTTGTGACCCCTGAGGCAGTCTGTTTTGGGCCTTTTCAACTGCTTTACGAATAAAAGTGTTTTTATACACACTTTGACTGAAACTTCATTGGTCTCATCAGTCCACGATGCATAGCCTCAAGAATAATGCAATGTCAAAATACATAAAAGAAACAGATTGTTGTCCTTTAAAAGCACTGAGGAGCTAAAGCAAAATATTCATAAACAGTAGAGAAAAGACTCACTACCAACCCAACGCAACGGGGTACTGAACCGAGGCAAACTGCCAAATTCTATAAAATGTGCCTAGTCGGAGTAATACATTTCCTTAGAGAACCAGGGATCATGGATATAAAGATGGAAGTCAGAAAAGAGCCCTAAATATATATAAAAAAAAGACTGACTTCAATGCAAAATGTATGAGCACAGTGTTAGTTTATGGCAGATGCATCTCATAGTAACAACTATATATATAAACCTAGTCGTCTAGCAACAAATTGTGATTCCCAACAAGTTGTTTATATTATTCAATGTCCATGCAACCTTTTTTATGTGGGCTGCACCACTCGTAGTATTAAAATCAGGATAGGGGAACACTTAAGCAGGATTCGATCCAGTATACAGGAAGCTCCTTTGGTATCCCACTGGCTTGAGCAATATCATGATCTAACAGATTTGAAATACTCAGTTTTGGATACAGTCATCAGCACTAGAGGAGGTGATATAGCACACATCTTATGGAAAAAAGAACAAAAATGGATTTATACCCTCAATACACTGCACCCACACAGACTTAACAATGAAATAGAATGGTTGGCGTTTCTTTGAACATTCTGGAAAGGTATTATTAGTAGATTCTCAGCAGGTATGGTGCCATACTATCCTCCCTTTTTTACCATTGCTTTGTTTTGACAGCTTTATAAGTCAGATACGCTTTCCTCAGCTTTTACAGCATACATCTGACGTTATCACGTAACAATACGTAAAGGAATTCTCCCTTTAATCCTTTTTAAATAAAGCAGCAGAGGATAGCGTTGAACTTTTCAGAGTAAGCATTGTCACTTAGCAGTGGTATGTATTGTTTTTATGCGTTTTTCCACATGGTTTGCCAAGTGAATATTGTACCAATGCATTAAGTGTGTGTATGAAGGTTTTATCCACACAATATATGCTAAAAACCATTTTGTATTGTAGAAATGACTGCATGTCATGGAGAAGTTATCAACCTGTTAAAATTTCTCATCAATGATTTTGAGAGTTTATATTGGGTCTCCTGAAGCATTTAAACAATCCAGCGATTTCTTTGTTTTCTTGCATATTATGAATGTAAATGAATTTGAATATATGAAGAAAAGAAATGTTTTCGTTTGATTTTTTTTAATTATTGAAGTAGTACAAGATATAAATTTTCCATCAAGTCTCAGAGAGTGATCAGTTACACATAAGGTCACGATGACTGGAAGGTGAACTCTTTCCCGCAAAGGTGGCTTTTTAGCCTTCCTTTTTGGAGTTTCATATCTCTGAGCGCATTATACATGAACTGATCACTCTCCAGAGACAGTTTTTCATTGAAGTCAGTCTTTTTATATATATATATATATATATATATATATATATATATAGTCGGGGAAATAGGCAAAAAGTGGCAACACCATCCATGTCCCCGCATGCTCTATCCATGCGAATGCCCTCCTTGCATTTTTACTCAATCCCTTTCATTTTATCTAGGGCATTGTGCATATTTAGGCATGCAGTTGGACATAACTAAATTTTACACTCAATTGGGGCTACGTATACATAATTGGTTTAAACCAGCATCAAATGGCGCTAATTTGCAGTAGGCCATATTCGATATAAAATACCTGAAATATCGGCACCAAAAAGAGTGACAGTGCAGTTCTATAATATGCGTCTGAAGATAGTCACAGTTTGCCCGTATGTGTAATTAACATTTAGGCATACCCATTTAAGCCAATGAAAACCAGGCCTAAATACCTAAGTTGTGCATAAATCAGGCATATTCTTTAACAGTGTGCCTAATTTTTAGGAATGCCCACGACCCTGCAATGCTCCTCCTCGTGCCCATATCCCTTTTGAGATCCACGCACTAGGATTTATGCGTACCACTATATTGAGTAGGCTTAAAAAAACATCTAATTAGTAATATTAGTAACATCTAATTAGTGGAAATTATTACTTGTTAATTGCCAATTAGCAACACTGATTAATTTCTTAAACAATTAAGTTGTGCATGCATATCGGCAATGTGCACAGATTTGCACATGCAAATTTGGTTGCACTCTATAGAATCAGGTCCCTATTGTGTAACCTTTGCATGAAATTCTTATAAGAGCCAAGTTTTTTCAAGTTCAAGTTTATTAGGATTTTATATACCGCCTATCAAGGATATCTAAGCGGTTTTTACAATCAGGTACTCAAGCATTTTTCCCTCTCTGTCCCGGTGGGCTCACAATCTATCTAACGTACCTGGGGCTATGGAGGATTAAGTGACTTGCCCAGGGTCACAAGGAGCAGCGCGGGGTTTGAACCCACAACCCCAGGGTGCTGAGGCTGTAGACCCAACCACTGCGCCACACAATGCTCAGAACTGCAAAATAAAAGCCAACAGTGTCAAAGGAAATGGTTTTCCAATTAGAGGGAGAGGGAAGGCCGCAAGAAAGCCTGTATAGAGATCAGATTGCTCTGCAAGGTGTGTGCCAGCGGCAGGGAGGTAGGGAAGCCGGCTGGAGTCGCCAGACCCACAAGCAAGGGAGGGTGAACTGGAGCCGCCAAACTCACAAGCGAGGGGAGGTAGGCTGCAGTCACCGGACCCATGAACGAGGAGGGGATAGGGCCTGGAGCCGCCAGACCTGTGATGGGGGGAGGGATATGGGATATCAGGGAGCTGTGGTGGGTGGAGTTCCCCGCAGTAACAAAGCTGTTTACCGCTCTTTGGAGCAGCAGACAGCTTTGTTCCCGCACCGGTGGTAAGCAGATATAAATTTTATCCATTCCTGTTGTTTTATTGTAGTCACCCGCGGTTAGCCATGGTAACGGGCCACTGTGTCATTCTCTAATTCAAATTATATATGCACTGTGAAAGCAAAAGCAAGGTGAGGATATTCTTGGAGCATGTGCAGAAGAGTTTTTCCAGTAAGCACAGCTCTTGGGCACATGTGCCAGGCAAACCTGAAAGTGAAGCACATACCAGGGCCGTTCTTCTGTGTCTTTAAATATAAGCTTAAAATATAAGCTTTTCAATCTTTTTTATACTTGGAAGGCTTATGTTTAAGTGCAGAACACAAGGCACCAATGTGTGCTTTCACTTTTGAGTTTGAACAGACTCTCACACATTTCATTCTCAGTACTGGCATTTTCAGGCTTGCATGGGCTTTCTCCTGCTTCCAAAATAAATCAAAACGGGTAGATTTTAAACTGAAAATCAAAAGAAATCATCTCTTCAACCCCATCCCTCCACCCCCCCCCCCCAACACCAACTCAAAGCTGGTGGTAGGTTTCTAGCAGTAAGAACATGGGGCTGTTTGTGTGCTGTTTTCTGAGCATTGAGAGGACATAGCAAATGACTTCATCCATTTGGCTACATTTAAATACAATTTACAGCCATCTCTAGTACACACATTGTTTTATGCTCTAAAGCTTTCTCAGCAATCAGCTTAATATTCACGTTATTCCAGCACTAACTGGCTTTAATCTTGGCAGTAGGTTTTGAGAATAGACCCCCATACTAAACAACTGCAAAGAGACGCTGATGTGGGAGGTCAGGGGTGGGTCGCACACATGCATAAAATTGATAGAAGAGAGGGACATAAGAGAGACAGACTGGGCCTTGAACGCTGCCAGAGACGGAGCCTGCTGTAGGGATTCGGGCAGCTTGTTCCAAGCACAAGGTGCAGCAAGGCAGAAGGGATTAGCCCTGGATATTCAGTGCTAGGCCATGTGCTAGCAATAGCACTGAGGCCCTGATTCTCCAAAAGTGCGTCCCGATTTTAGGCAGCTGTAGGCGTCCTACAACTGTCTAATCAGCCAATCGGGATGCACGTTTTTTTTAAAAAAATGCTCCCCAGGCAGGCCTGAAGGCGCCTCCGGGAGCCTAGGGAGACCCGCAAGATGCCTAAGCTCGTCTAAGGGCCTTAGGCGGGCCTTAGGCTGAACCTAGGCGGCCCTACGCGTCTCCCTAGTAGAGGAGAAGCTTAAAATGTAGGCCAGCAAAATGCTGGTCTACATTGTAAGTAGACGCAGCCGCTATACTTATTGCGGCAAGGGATCTCTCTGCCGCTATAAGTATAGCGGGCCGCGGCCTGTCCGATCGCTGGCAGGAGAGAGCCCAATCCCTCCTGCCCGAAGACGCACCCTCCCAACACTACCGACCGCCTCCCCCCCCCGACACTACCGACCGCCCCCCCTGACATTACCGATCTCCCCCCCCGACAATATCGATCGCTGGCAGGAGGGTGCCCAATCCCTCCTGCCCGAAGACGCCCCCCCCCCGGCGCTAACAACCCCCAAACCTCCACTCCACTAAACCTGTTCTTACGGTGAGATGGGTTTTGCACGTCCAGCCGGCAGGCAAGTCTCGACGAAATGAGGCGGGCCCGCCCCTTCCCGGCCCATCCTGCCGAAGCCTAAGGCCTGATTGGCCCAGGCTCTAGAAGCCTGGACCAATCAGGCCTTAGGCATAGCGGATCCGCCCATCCCCACTAAGTCTAAGGTCTGATTGGCCAATCAGGCCTTAGGCTTCGGCGGGATGGGCCGGGAAGGGGCGGGCCCGCCTCATTTTGTTGAGGCTTGCCTGCCGGCTGGACGTGCAAGACCCATCTCGCCGTAAGAACAGGTTTAGTGGAGTGGAGGTTTGGGGGTTGTTAGCGCCGGGGGGGGGGTGCGTCTTCGGGCAGGAGGGATTGGGCATCCTCCTGCCAGCAATCGATATTGTCGGGGGGGGGGAGATCGGTAATGTCGGGGGGGGGCGGTCGGTAGTGTTGGGGGGGGCGGTCGGTAGTGTCGGGAGGGTGCGTCTTCGGGCAGGAGGGATTGGGCACTCTCCTGCCAGCGATCGGACAGGCCGCGGCCCGCTATACTTATTGCGGCAGAGAGATCCCTTGCCGCGATAAGTGTAGCGGGCCGTGTCTAATCTAACCCGATTCTCTAACCCGCGTCTGTAACATGGATGCCGGTTTACAGAATCGGGGTTTAGTTTAGGCCGATTCTGAATAGGACGCCTCTCCCGGGCGTCCTATAAAGAATCAGGGCCTAGGTGTCTTGCGGGCTTCGCCTTCAATATAGGCGGCCTGCCTGGGGAGCATTTTTAAAAAAAAACGTGCATCCCGATTGGCTGATTAGACAGCTGTAGGACGCCTACAGCTGCCTAAAATCGGGACGCACTTTTGGAGAATCAGGGCCTGAATATCCAGGGTTAATTTGGGTAGTTCTATCCTTCAGAGCTTATGCAGATTCCAGCTGAATGTCAGATGGCACCTGTATAACTATTTTTAGCTTTTAAAACCCTCCCAATCCCCCACCCCAGCTCTAAAATAGATCCCTTCCTTTCTACCTCCTGCCCCCAGGCTGTAATGCCGGAAGCCCTCCCCCACCCCTCCCACCCCCAAAGAACACCCCCACCCCGACCCTCTATGTCTAGGTAGGTCATCCTGGGCCTACCTATCTCCCAGAAGGTCAAGTGGGAGTTCTTTGGGAGCAGGAACAGTCTCTTCACTCCTGTCCATTGCAGCTTCACTTCCCAAAATGGCTATTGGAGAAAGAGGGGGCTGCGATCCTGCTTCCAATGATCCCCTATTGAACCACCAGGGAGACAAATAGGTCTGAGGAAGCCTTCCTAGACTTGGGAGGTCAGGGGTGTGGTGACTGTTTAAGAGAGGGGATTGGAAGCAACACAGCCTGGGAGAGAAGCAAGAAGGAACTGATTAAGAGGTTGGGATCAGCAGAAAACAAAGTTTTTGCTTCTTCAACACATTCAAGTGTATCTTGCAGATTTTTGGTTGCTGACCATGAAAATCACATTTAAAATTTTATATCATACATTTTTAACAAAAAAGTACATTTTTACAATTTCTTGTTATACTTTCAAGCTAATGCAATTAATTCTTAGCCTAATTCTTAATATACTGTAGGCATATTGCTCAAGTTATACCTTGCTGAATATAGTATGGACATGTCTAGGCATACATTCAGGGCAGGTTCCATAACATCCATGAAAATGACACAATCTGGGCATGCTTGTACATAGGCTTAACATAAGAACATAAGAATAGCCTTACTGGGTCAGACCAACGGTCCATCAAGCCCAGTAGCTTATTCTCACAGTGTCCAATCCAGGTCACTAGTATCTGGTCAAAACCCAGAGTAGCAAAATTCTATGGTACCGATCCAGGGCAAGCAGTGGCTTGCCCCACATCTTTCTCAATAACAGACTATGGACTTTGCCTCCAGGAAATTGTCCAAACCCTTCTTAAAACCAGCTATGCTATTTGCTCTTACCACAACCTCTGGCAATGTGTTCCAGAGCTTAACTATTCTTTGAGTGAAAAAATATTTCCTCCTATTGGTTTTAAAAGTATTTCCCTGTAACTTCATCGTGTCCATTTGTCTTGTAATTTTTGACAGAGTGAAAAATCAGTCCACTTGTACCCGTTCTACCCCACTCAGGATTTTGTAGACTTCAATCATATCTCCCCTCAGCCATCTCTTTTCCAAGCTGAAGAGCCCTAACCTTTTTTAGACTTTCCTCATATGAGAGGAGTTCAATCCTATTTATCATCTTGGACACTCTTCTTTGAACCTTTTCTAGTGACGCTATATCTTTCTTGAGATAAGCATACCAGAATTGAATGCATTACTCCAGGTGAGGTTGCACCATGGAGCATTATAACATTCTTAGTCTTGTTAACCATCCCTTTTTAATTAATTCCTAGCATCTTATTTGCTTTTTTGGCCACTGCCGCGCATTGGGTGGAAGGTTTCATTGTATTGTCTATGACAGGGGTAGGCAATTCCAGTCCTCGAGAGCCGGAGCCAGGTCAGGTATCCACAATGAATTTGTATGAGATGGATTTGCATGCACTGCCTCCTTGAGATGCAAATCTATCTCATGCATATTTATTGTGGATATCCTGAAAACCTGACCTGGCTCCGGCTCTCAAGGACCGGAATTGCCTACCCCTGGTCTATGATGACACCCAGATCCTTTTCTTGGGTGCTAACCCCTAAGGTGGACACTAGCATCCGGTAACTGTGGTTCGGGTTATTCTTTCCAATATGAATTACTTTGCTTTGTCCACATTAAATTTCATCTGCCACTTGGATGCCCAATCTTCCATGCATTTTAACTTTGAATAGTTTAGTGTCATCTGCAAATATAATCACCTCACTCATTGTTCCAATTTCAAGATCATTTATAAATACGTTAAATAGCACCAGTCTCAGTACAGATCCCTGCAGCACTCCACCATTTACTCTCCTCCATTGAGAAAAATGACCATTTATCCCTACCCTCTGTTTTATATCTGATAACCAATTTGTAATCCACACTGAGCTTTGCCACCTATCCCATGACTCTTTAATTTTCTCAGGAGCCTCTCATGAGGAACTTTGTCAAAAGCTTTCTGAAAATCTAGATACACTACATCAACCGACTTAACTTTATCCACATGTTTATTCACACCTTCAAAGAAGTCAAGCAAATTGATGGGTGGCTTGATGGATACTGCCTGAAAAGGCAATATGGAACTCCTGTTAAAGAATATCCAGTGCCCAAAGTACAACTGGAACATCTATGGTGATCTTAAAGTGGTGATGGGACAATCGCACGCCAGACACCAGCGCATCGACAATCAAGCGCTGACAATTTGGTGCAAGACACAAATGCGGCGCGGAAAAACTTAGTTTTAAAGAGCTCCGATGGGGGGTGTTTTACTGCATACAGTTCGCGCTGCCATGAGCGGGGTGTGGGGGGTGTAACCCCCCACATTATAGAGAAAACAGAACTTTTCCCCCCAAAAAATCAGAAAAAGTTCAATTTTCTCTATAATGGAGGGTTCCAACCCCCCAAACCCCCAATAGCAGCGCGAACACTATGCACTAAAGTGTGTGTGTGTGGGGGGGGGGGGGGGTTCCCCACTCACATCCCGCTTCAGAGCTCTTTAAAACTAAGTTTTCCCATGATGCGCTGGTGTCGTGCACTGAATTGTCTGCCCTCCATTGTCGGCGCGCTGGTGTCTTCTGCGCGACTGACTATGAACCCTTAAAGTAGTAGCTCTGCTACTTGGAATGCAGCTTAGATATACCAAGTACTGTTGTTTTATTTGTGAATGGGACAGCTGTGCCAAGGAGTTGCATTACATTCAAAAGAGTTGGCCACTCCGCAAGAATTTGGTTCCAGGACAGAAAAATGTGGTCCATGAACCACTTGTTGACCTGACAAAGATATTTTTGCCTCCTCTTCACATAAAACTTGGGCTGATGAAAAATTTTGAAAAAGCGATGAACAAGGAAGACAAAGGTTTTCTTTATCTAAGACAGATGTTTCCAAGAATAACTGAGGCCAATATTAAGGAAGGCATTTTTATGGGTCCACAGATCAGACATGTCATCAATGATGAGAGATTTGAAGATCTGTTAGTCAGGCCAGAGAAAATTGCCTGGAAAGCATTCAAGGATGTCATTGAGAATTTTCTTGGCAATTACAGAGCACCAAACTATATTCAGCTGGTTGAGAATCTTCTTAGAACATACAAATCATTAAGTGCAACATGTCACTGAAGATGCACTTTCTAAATTCACAGTTGGATTTCTTCCCTGCAAAAATTGGTGCATTAAGTGACGAACAAAGTGAAAAATTTCACAGGATATTGCCACTATGGAAAACAGATATCAGGGCAACTGGAGTCTATCAATGCTGGCAGACACTGCAACAAGATGCACCGGACACTGAGTGCAAATGAAAATCAAAAGGAAAACACTATTTTGCTATGGCAAACTATCACAGCGTATCTGAAACTTTATGCCCGTAGGTATAGTCAATTAAAAATACCATCGTGTTTCTCAAAATTCCTACGTGATACAGTCAGTTTGAAATTATATTTGTGTTTATTTTGAAGGGGTCTATCTTAATCGCCAGTTTGTTTTAAGGAAGCAAAACATTTGGAAATATTTGTTGTCCAGTGATTCAGTGCTGGTACTCGCCTAGCTCAGCTATGTAATTGAGGACAGCATTTGCATAGCTATGTGGGTGCTGGCACTGACCTAGCCTGTGTGTAGCAGGTCTGGAAGTAATGCAAACCGTAAGGGAGGCATCGGACATAATGTCCCGTAGATGCTGTTGAGGTAAAGTAAACTCTCCTTCTGAAGGTCTTATAAATCCCATATGTAAGTCGTTAAATGGATAAAGCGAAAGTAGACCCCTTAAGGTCCCAGCTTCTATCCCTTTATAACCTTCATATAACCAAAGTAAATTGTTCTATCTGTAGCCGATGAGCACGCCGATTCCATCTATATCCCTCTAAAGCCCTGTCCCTTCGTGCATCGAACTTACCTCCCAGATGCTGATTATCGTACTGCCGCTGATTGCGAGTACAGGATTCCAGATATCAGCTGTTGTGGTCTCTGGTAATCAATAGTATGAATAGCCTGTGTGGGAAGAAAACCGTTAATACATGAGGTGTGCAGATGTCAAGAAAAGAAAATTTAGGGCGGTGATAATGCAGCTAAAGTAATGTGTTGGGAACATAAGAAGAGAAGCATGTCACGAGTCTGGGGCAGTACTAGGAGAGACATCCATGAGAGAGACTTGTGTATCGGTGACGAAGAGGGAGAATGAGATTGCTAGATCAAGGGGATCCAAGAAGGTTAGGATGCCCTTATGGCGGGAGTCGGGTGTGTAGGGCTTGATGTAGCTTGCCCGTAGCTTGCGGTGGCGCAGCAGCTGGGGCAGGTGAAGAACCCGCTAATAAGCATTGGGTCAGTGCGTGAACACCGAGCCTGGCTATCTGCTGTTGGGACTATCTCATTTGCCCTCTAGCTTAGTGGGGTTAAATTGCGGGCAGCTGAGATGTGCGGCCGTAGAAGCCGCACGGCGGCATGGATCGTGACTTGTGCTGTCGAGAAATACTTATAGAATGATACAGTAAGTACCGGCATAAGGAGAGTGGAACATGGTTGTATATCAGCATGTCATGTCAAAGGAAAACAGAGTTCCGGAAATAAGAAATTTATAGTTAATTGAAGAAATGTGATGAGTCCAGTGTCATCGCTGTCTGATTAATTGGAATAACTGGAAAGATAAATGCTTTTAATATTTCTCATCCCAAGGATAAGAATTATCGGATCATTAATATTAGCTGATTGGATAGATGGGAAGACTCGAAATAACCCGTGAAGCATAACTTCCTCATCTAGCACAGCCCTGAAGGCCAGGTCTTATATTTTGCCCAGCACATTGCAGCAGAGAAGTAGACTCAGGTAGCAATAAGGAAAGCACAGAATGCAGAGAGTTACACTCAGATAGCAATAGGGGCATCACCGAATGCAGGGAATTGTCAAGATAATTAAATTTGTCGATCCCTCCCTGCAGAAACCGCAGCGATGGCCGTGCCGAGACATGTGGCCGCGGCTGGCAGCCCCATTTGCCTCGTCGGACCTAGGTAGAAATGCAAATGCACTTTTCTATAGTTAAAAGAAAATTAGGACAAGGAACAGCTCATGTCTGCCACTGAGACCCTGGGATTTGGCAGCACGGAATACTGTCACCATTTGGGTGCCCTCCAGATACTTGTGACCCGAATTGACCACTGTGGAAACAGGACTCCAGGCTAAATGGATCATTGGTCCGACCCAGTATGTCCACTCTCATGTTCACACTCTGAAAGTGTACCCACTATTGTACACCTGGTCCTTGGGAAGTATCTCAAGGCCTATGTATAGTCATGAATTTATTTATTTATTATTTATTTATTTATTTAATTTTTTTTTTTTTTTTTTTTAAAGAGTTAAAGTGAGTTTTGAACCTGCATTCTTCGGCATAAGCACCCAGTACCTTAACCACTAGGTCATCTCAAATTTATATCTTACTTTCTAGGAATGATTATATAGCCTGTTCTCTCCCATTGCAGGGGAAGAGGGGGAAGAGGAAAGCCACTAAGAAGAGGCCGCAGCGAGTGCACGCCGCCCTCCCTCCCCCACGCCGCAGCAGACGAGGCCCAGTGCGGCCGCAGGTTGCCATGATGCCTGGTCCGGTGTTGGAGCATGGCGGCTGGGAGGCAGCGACCCAAATCCCCCTCCCCCACCGCCGGAGTGCTCAGGGAGGGGAAGGACGCTGCTGCAATGGGCCCCGCGTGGCAGGGGACCCCCATCCCCCACCGCCGGATTGTTCAGGGTGGGATGGCGCCAGGGACCACCGCCTCGCCGCAGCAGGAGATGGGCCGCGCAGCTAAAACCGGCCGCACCCTGAAGCCGCGGCCGTCTCCCGCTCACTTCTAGGCACAGAGCCAGAGCCAGAGGACGGAGACCCCCATCCCTCCTTTCCCCGCCGCCGGACGCAGTGGGTAGGAGTAGTCGGCTGGCGGGACCAGGCCGAAGACCACCCCGATCCACGCCCACGCGCCCGCCGCGTGGCCCAGGGCAGCCGAAGGCTGCATCACCCATTCACCACCGACTGATTGCCTAGGGAGGGAAAGGACGAGACTGACCGCACCGCCAAAAACCGGCCGCGTCGGGGCCAGTAGGTGGGCCGCCGCTCCTGGCCGAAGACCACGCTGATCTGATTCCATGCGCCCGGGCGGCTGGGACCCAGCGATGGGCCCTGACGGAGCCCGCGGCCGCGTGGCCGCCAGAGGGCGGAGACCCCGATTCTCCCCATCTCCCAACCGCCGGACGCATTGGGCCACCCCCCCAATCCGGCGTATCGACCGGCCGGCCTCGCGCACCGCCGGGCCAGCGGCCCCGGCTGGACCCGATCGTAGCCGGAGATTCTTTCTGGCGTGTGCGGCGGCCCCCATGATACGCTCCTACTTAGTCGGAGCGAGGGAGCGCCTCGGCGGGCTCTGGCAGGCGGCAGAATCGGGGATTGCGGCCGGTCGGAGAGAGAGCACGCTGGTAGGAGAGTGGGCCGCCTCGGCCCCGGGATTCCGTTCAGCCATGTACGTGGGGGAGACCAACCTGCCGATTAGGAGACATGCAGAATTGGTCTCCAGCGACTTCCTTCCGCTCCCAATGGGTCGGGGGTTGTTCCTGGCCGCCTGTGCGGTGGCCTAACGTCCCAGCCCACCCTCGCTCAATGGAGACAGGAGCCTGAGGCGCCCTGAGGACGCCCTGCGAGCTTCTAGCTCCGCGGGAGCACTCCAGTAAGGTAAGAGGCCAACAAATTGTTTATGTAGTGGGGTGCGGAAGGGAAGCCGCGTCCGCCTCATGTGAAGCCGGATCGAAAGGGGCGACCTCCCTTTCGCTCACCCTAATCTATCCTACCCCCCTTCCCCCCCCCCCCTGCGCCTAGCCGATTGGCCCCCAAGGCTTCGGCCGATTTGTCCTCGCTCCTCCCTAGGTGGTTCGGAGCTTGTTCTGAATCTTCTTAGAACATACAAATCATTAAGTGCAACATGTCACTGAAGATGCACTTTCTAAATTCACAGTTGGATTTCTTCCCTGCAAAAATTGGTGCATTAAGTGACGAACAAAGTGAAAAATTTCACAGGATATTGCCACTATGGAAAACAGATATCAGGGCAACTGGAGTCTATCAATGCTGGCAGACACTGCAACAAGATGCACCGGACACTGAGTGCAAATGAAAATCAAAAGGAAAACACTATTTTGCTATGGCAAACTATCACAGCGTATCTGAAACTTTATGCCCGTAGGTATAGTCAATTAAAAATACCATCGTGTTTCTCAAAATTCCTACGTGATACAGTCAGTTTGAAATTATATTTGTGTTTATTTTGAAGGGGTCTATCTTAATCGCCAGTTTGTTTTAAGGAAGCAAAACATTTGGAAATATTTGTTGTCCAGTGATTCAGTGCTGGTACTCGCCTAGCTCAGCTATGTAATTGAGGACAGCATTTGCATAGCTATGTGGGTGCTGGCACTGAGGGCTCCTTTACTAAGGTGCGCTAGCGTTCTTAGCACGCACTAAAGATTAGCGCGCTAACTATGCGCTAAATGAAAAATACTAACGCAAGCTCTATGGAGGCATTAGCGTTTAGCGTGTGCCTTATTGTAGCGTACGTTAAGTGCGCGCTAAAACCGCTAGCACACCTTAGTAAAAGGAGCCCTGAATATTGATGGCACCTGTATAACTCCAATGCCCTCCCCTGTGCTGCTTTTGATCTGCCCACCATTTGGTCAGTCAGTCTGTGGGGATATTAAGCAACAATCTCCTTTTAAGTTCTACTACTACTACTTTGTATCACTTATACAGTATAGTGATGAAAGGCATACACAGCGCTGTACATTTTGACATTTAGTAGACGGTCCCTGCTTGGAAGATCTTATAATCTAACTTGGATAGACAGACATGACATATAGGGTTGGGGATGCAGAACCCAAGGTGAGAGGAGTTAGGAGTTGAAGCACACTCGAAGAGGTGGACTTTTAACTTGGACTTGAACATTGCCAGCGACGGAGCATGCCATAGGGATTCGGGCAGTTTGTTCCAGTCATAAAGCTGTATATACCCACTTAAGCAACAGGAAGTGATTTAAGCAGGCAGGAGAGGCTCCTGCTTATTTAAATCACTTTGAAAATTGGCTAGTAGGCACCCATACGCCATTATAGAATATCAGCACAGTGCCCACATTTTAGCTCCTTATAGAATTATCTCCTACGTCACTTACGCCTGTCCTTACAGAATAACACTTAGCTGCTGTGCTGTCACTTCCATGTATTGCGAAAGTTCCAGGTACTCTGAACTTTTACACAAGCTACTGGTGTGTCAATGCAGGCTCCCAGATAGAGAATTAATATGAATTAATGCTTGGACAATTGATTTGCACACATTAATAAGATGTGGTGTGCTTTAAAAGAAGTTAGGATAAAGAAAGTATGAATCATAACATAACATACATAACATAATAGCAAATTTCTAGACCATATAACCCTAAGTTCAATGTGGTTAACAAAAGATTATGCTATGGGAAATACAGGAATAATTTGATACACAGAAATTTAGTTAACCAAAAATTTTGAAAAAAGAAAACTCTTCAAAAATTTTCTATAATGTTCATAAGATGTATATCTAATCAATAATGGACAGAAATCTTTGTCGTAATAAGATGGTTGATAAGAAAGACAATGCCCATGTTGTTTATTACTTTTACAACCCTTAGCTGAAGGGAACGTAAATAGGGCATGAGATTTTCTACTCTTCTCATGTGCCATGATAACGAATCTATCAACAAGATATAATGGGGCAACACCAACAGCGACTTTATAATATAAGCATCCCAACTTAAAGATCACCCGGTCCTCCACCAGGAGCCAATACAGCTCACAATAATAATGAGTCACATGGTCGTACCTCCTCAGACCATAGATCATTCTTACTGCTGTATTCTGAACCAAGGTTAGTCTAGTTAAATTTTTCTTAGTACTTGTCAAATATACAATGTTACAGTAATCTAGAATACTCAGAAGTAATATCTGAACTAAGATTGTAAAAGCAGTAGCATCTGATGGTACATAATTTCCATAAGGTATAGTAACCCTTTTGAACCATTGCATCTATCTGATTTTTCATGGTCAAGCACTGATCAAAAACAACTCCCAAGATTTTAATTGTAGGGCTTACTGTACATGATACTGAATTGATCTTAATTATTGGTTCAAGAATAATCTTTTGTGATGACACAAAAAAGAATTTTGTTTTTTCCTAATTTAGGGCTCTTTTTACTAAGCTGTGTTAGCGTTTTTAGCGCATGCAGCATTTTAGCGCACACTAAACCCGTGCTATGCGGCTAGAACTACTGCCAGCTCAATGCTGGCATTAAGGTCTAGCGTGCACAGCAATTTAGCGCGTGCTATTCCGCGCATTAAAGCCCTAACGCGGCTTAGTAAAAGAAGCCCCTAATTTCAACTTGAATTCCTGCATCCAAGATTCCATCGTATTTAGCACAGACTCAATAAATTGAGTACTGTTGGATAACGTATTACAACATGGGATGACTATTGCAATATCATCAGCATAGCTGAACAACCTCAAGCCCAATTAATCATCCAATAACCCAACGAAAGAATATACATATTAAAAAGTGTAGGAGAAAGTGGGGAGCCTGCGGGAATCCACACAGATTTTTCCAAATTACTGAGAGTGCATCCTTAAATTTAACCTGATAGTCTTGATTCCAGGAATCCTTTAAACCATGAGAATACTTTACCCTGGATTCCTAAAGAATCCCAAAATTCCAACAGTTTGCAGTGGTATACTAAATCGAAAGCACCGCTCAGATCAAACTGAAGCACCAGCGCATTACTACCCTTGCTCAAAAGGCTATTCAAATTATCCAATAGTGTAGCTAATACTGTCTCTGTACTATAGTGGAATCTAAAACCTGATTGAGAATCATGCAATGGGGAATGAGATTCTAAATATTATGTTAGTTGAATTTGCACCAACCCTTCCTTGATATTTGTAAAGAAGGGGATGGACACTATCGGTCTTTAGTTTGAGGGTAAGAAAATTGATTCCTTTTTATTTTTAATAATAGGTATAATGATTATGTTACCCTCTTCCTGCGGAAAAATACCTTTGTCTAATGAGTCAGTGATCCATTCTGGAGGTGCACAAGACATAAGATTAGCAGGGCAAGAGTCCAACATACAGTAAGATTTAGAATATTTGGAAAATAATTTGGAGAAATCTGTCCAATCTGAGTCGTCAAACGTAGACCATATTAAGTCAGCTGGAACTTCATCTTATGGCTTCTCCAAATAATTATTTATACTTCCTAGGCTTGAAGAACATGAGGTCCACAGACCCGTGATTTTAGAACTAAAGAAAGTTGCCAAGTCATTTGCAGTCGGTAATGGGATTTGAGATAGTTGTAAATTTTTTGTCGTATCAAACACCTTATTAATCAAGTTAAACCATTTTTTGGTGTTGATGTTAGTAGTGCCGACCTGGTTTGAATAGTAAGCCTTTTGTTTCTCTTTAATTTTTAATTTATAATTTCCTACCTCCTTTCGCCATATTTCCTTATCTGTAACTAATTTAGATTTTAACCATTTTCTTTCAAGTTGTCTAAGTTTCCATTTCATTTCTAATAATTCAATATCATACCACTTATTTTCATAATCTAAGCATCTTTTTATGGTATGTTTGCGGGTAATTTCATCTAATATGGCAGTGATTCCCAACCCTGTCCTGGAGGAACACCAGGCCAATCGGGTTTTCAGGCTAGCCCTAATGAATATGCATGAGAGAGATTTGCATATGATGGAAGTGATAGGCATGCAAATTTGTTTCATGCATATTCATTAGGGCTAGCCTGAAAACCCAATTGGCCTGGTGTTCCTCCAGGACAGGGTTGGGAACCACTGTAATACGGAATCTGATACAATTTTCCATTTGGATGGAAATTCATTGACATTTTCCATCACAGTTAAATCCACGTTTCCAGAATACAGTTGCTTCTAATCTTTTTCTTGTTAAAAATTCTTGTTTTATCGATTTAGGCTTAGGAATAGAATTTTTAGCCAAATTCAAGGTAAAATAATAAATAAAATGATCTGACCAAGGAGTAGGTTTCCATCTATCATTTCTCAACTTAATTTTTGTTGCGATTTCAGATTTGGTAGCAAGTGAAACTAAATCTAAGGGCTCCTTTTTACTAAGCCGCGTTAGCGTTTTTAGCGCACACAGCATTTTAGCTTGCGCTAAACCCACGCTACACGGCTAGAACTAACGCCAGCTCAATGCTGGTGTTAAGGTCTAGCGCGGGCATCAATTTAGCACACGCTATTCCGCATGTTAAAACTCTAACGCGGCTTAGTAAAAGGAGCCCTAAATGATGACCTCCTATATGAGATTTAGAGAATTGTGGCAAGAAATAATCTAAAGAGGTCAAAAAGGCCTTAAACTCATTCACCTCTTGATTATTCTCCAGTTCCAAATGGAGATTGATATCACCCAATAATAAACTTTGGGCTCCTTTCACTAAGGTGCGCTAGCATTTTTAGCACACGCAGGAAATTACCGCGTGTTACGCGGCTAGAACTAACGCCAGCTCAATGCTGGCATTAAGGTCTAGTGCACACGGCAATGTAACATGCACTGTTCTGCGCATTAAAGCCCTAACGCAGCTTAGTAAAAGGAGCCCTTTGAGAGGTAACAAGAGAATATTAAATATAAAATCATAAAAAGACTCCTTGGCCAAAGTCCAGTGACCAGGTGGTATATAACAAAGTATACAATTGAAAGAATCGTGTAAATCCTTTCTGTTCATAGTACAAGATAGAACTTCCAAGTCATTTTTCAATACTGAATCCAACACTTTAAAATTAAAATCCTCTAGCAGTATGATAGCAATTCCTCCCCCTCTTTTATCCCTTCGACATAAAGGGATAATTTTATAGCGAGGGGGAAGTAGATCATTAATGATTGGATCTTCCTTAAAGGTAAGCCAGGTTTCAGTAATGAAAACACAGGCTAATCTTTGATCAGATATTCAATCCTTAGTAATCTGTGCTTTACCACGAATAGAGCGAGCATTTACATAGGCTCAAGTACTATTGATTAAATCATCAGTAACAAAATCTGTTTGACTTCCTAAGGGAATTGATCTTAATACCCTATGGGGCTCATAATCAAAAGAGAAAAACATTCAAAAACCGGCCTAAGTCGGCACTTGGACGAACATTGTCGAAATACGTCTAAGTGCCGATAATAAAAATGGGTTTTGGACGTATTTCTAAACGACCTAGGCCTTCATAGTGCCGCTGAATGACCAAAGCTAAACAGGACATTTCAGGAGGCGTGTCAAGGGCGGGAGTTGGACAGGACGTGGGCCAGCTTAGACTTAGTCGTACAGCATGTATAACCGAAAGTTATATAGCACAGCATTGACGGAACTTGGACGTTGTGACTTAGACCATTTAAAACATGGTCTAAGTCACAAAAACCCACCTAAGGTCACCAGAGAAGCACTGAAAACACATAATACAGACCCACACACACTACCCCAGTGATCACCGACCCCTAACCCCATAAAAATCATAATCACACCTTTAAAATTCAGCCTCCAGACCATCATCACCTGGCATAGGAAAGCCTAGTCGTCCAGCACAGAGGCGGCTTAAGCCTTCTTGGGGGTGGGTTAGGAACTCAAGGAGAGGAGGACACATGCACATAAGTCCCTATAATCACTGCATTGATACTGAAACATGTGCACTCCCCTATACACCCCAAAAACCCTTTTGTACTGGCATGTAAGTGGCTCCTGCAGCCATAAGGGCTATTGGGGTGGTAGATAAGTGGGTCTAGGGGATTCTGGATGTGGTTTAGGGGGCTCACCATGACCTATAAGGGAGCTGTAGTGAGGAGAAGATATGGCACCCTTTTTGTGAAGTTCACAGCAGTGCCCTGTAAGGTACCAACTATTTAGGTGCCATGTCTGGGTGTTCAGTCCATCACTTTGCAGACCCCTTCCACGTCCAACAGGGCTTGTTCTAGACATTTTTGACTTAGACGAAAAGTTGGACGAAAATGTGGTATAAAGATGGACGATTTAGCGACTTGGATGATCAGATCAGCAGGACATATAGTTAGACGATTTTCAATACAAAAAAAATTTGGACGTATTTTTCGAAAATGTGTCCTATGCTGTTTTTTACTTTGGACAACTTGCGACTTAGACGAAAATGGACTTAGACATTCCTTTCTATTATGCCCCTCTACTTCATTTTGAGAAGATCCTTGATTGCCTGGGACTTGTATGAATTGATGGCTCATTGTAATTTGAGGAACCGTGAATCAAATCCTGATTAGAAAAAGTCGATCTACGTAAAGTACTATCAACAACTAATAGGCCTATAGGAGATGTGTTTACATCTTTGAGTCTACCTAATAGCAACAATGCTAATAATAATTTTAATAAATACATATTGAATTATTTAACTACAAACTAATCTCAGTAAAAAACTTAATAATAATAAAATGTAATAAGGTAAAATTTACGTTAGACTAGAAAAGAATTGTGCAAATTGGTAATTAGCAATCAGCAATGTAGGTAATTAAAATTTGAATAGCGTTAAATTAATTAAGCGAAAATAAAATAACACCACCTACGAATCTAAATTCAGCAGCAATTCTTAAAAAGTTAATAAACTGGCAACAATAAATAGTTGAAGAACTAGCAACAATAACAGATTGATGGAATAATAAACAGTTAATGGACTAAGAGCAATAACAAATCAAAGTGAAAATACTCCTGAATATCAAAAATTAAACTGAAAAATTTTGGTCTGCATGCATCCCTATGTTCTTATAATGAACAAGATGATTCTGTATAATTCTAACACATCCTCCTGTAGAAGAAGATCCTTCTTAATAAAAAATATATAACAGTAGCTTCGGTAATAGATATCACCACAGGAGCAAGCCAAGATTGCTGTGTTATTGTTCTTAAAACCTTTCAATGCCTTATGATGTTTTCATCAATATTTTCCCAGAACCATTCCGCACCTGAGCCACTGCTTAGTTTTCCTAATCGAAACCATAAAGCAAGATGCAGACTTAGAATGGCTGTGAGCCAAGCAAGTCAAGGACATCAATGGAAACCCCACCCTACTATTTTATTCCTTTCATTCAAGAGTTTATTAATAATTGGTTCCTCTCTCTGTTCAGAAGAGTCCAGCTAGATGCACAATGTATTCTTAGCCCCAGGATGTGCTCATTTTCCTGAGAACAGCAGGAATTCACCTTAACTGTCATCACAAATAAGCACCCATGGCATTTAAAAATAGGACACGAAAATCACATCCATTATGTTCATATTTCTTTTGAATGAATCTTGATTTCTTTTCTTCAGTGCAATGTAAATGGATACTGATTACTGTAAGACCTGACTTTTAAAACCACTGAGCAAATTCAATGTGTTTGGCATTAGAGTTCCTGGAAAGCAGACCTGCAAATATAGCATATTACCATCACCATCACCAGCTCCTGTCTTCCTTTTCCTCATAGTCACAACAGAAATAAGCAAAAGTACTAGCATACAGGGATAAAATGGTATCTGAATGCATATTCCAGAAATGTGGTCTTTTCTCTCTATCATTAACACTCACAGGAGGCTTAATAGACTAAATTTATTTAGTGGCTTGCAGATTAATCTGCGGGCTTATAACGCTGGATGAGCTAGCGAAGATTGGGTTGGGGGAAAAGGGTTAATTAATATTAGCAGGAAGGTAGGAGAATAGGTAGTGGGTTGTTAGGCAAGTTAGGAAAAGGGAGGAGTGTGGAAGTAAGAGATGCAAGGATAGGGTAGAGAGAGAAAGTGTAGATTGGCTGGGGAAGGGGCTCTGGGATTGGAGGGTTTTTCTGAGGAGAATTGGCGGGCAAGGGAAAATTAAGGGTTGGGAGGGAGTGTAGGAAGGTTAGAGTTGTGAGGGAAATTTGTCCCGCCCTTCCCTTCCCTCTTTATGGGTCCTCTCTAGGCGGTTTGGTGTTTTTGGCGGGTGGGGAGGGGAGGGTTGGTTTGTCGCAGTTTTGTTGGCGGAAAATTTCTATGTTGGGGAAAAAATTTTGGATCAGTGTAGATATGCAACAGATTGGGTGATTAAATTTTGTTAACTGCTCATGTGCGATACCGCCATGGGTGGCGGCTGGACTCTGCGCCACCGCGTGTCTTGCCGAAAGGGAAGTGGGGAATGGGGGTGAATTTTGAAAGAGGAGCTAGTTCGCCACCGAGTAGCTCCAGAATTTTGAGAATAAGCTACACTGTATTGGAAAGTTCTAAGTTGTTTTGTTAAAGTCTGATTTTATGACAATAAAGCTGCGGCCCATTTTTTGCCACTTTATATGTGTTGTGTATTTTATGTGAACAATCTGAGCGAGATGCGAATTCCAGTGTTATGATTTCTAGGGAGTAAATAGGCTTTCAAAGGAAATATTTATGAGACATTTCTTGTAGAATTTTTTTTATTTTTTAACCAGGACTTGAAAAATTATAATTGGAACATGAATGAGGAGATACAATAGATGCTAATATTCTCCATTCCTCATACAAATCTTCCAGCTATATATGTACCTTTAGTTATCCACTTTTCAACCTTCAGACATTAATGTGCTGTGTCTGATCCAAAACGGCATATGTCTGAGTTAGAGCACTGCTGCAGCCAGTCAGCTTCAATTACTTCATGAAGGAGCAGTTTTGGCATGTTTAAAACTGTTTTTACTTTTACAGTAAAAGTAGGAAAGTTAACAGGAAAGAAACCCTTTTTCATTTAGTCTATCATACAATGCCTAAAATGTTATCACCGTTTTCTTAATTTTAAACGTTGATCACACTGGCCAACGCTCATTTTGGTACCTCAAATGTTAGGCCCGTTTCTGGGTATATTTGACCTGCTGATTCCAAAAACGGCACCAGTTTTCTCCTAGCAGCTCATGTGCCATATACCACTCTTCACTCTGCTTGCTCATTAAAAATCAAGCCATTTTAATGTAGTGTTTAAACTGATATCTTTTAAGCATGAAGGAAAGATATTAAAAATTAAAAGAAAAGTGTACAACATTAAAATCGACTTATTTCATACCAAAAGCACAAGGCTTTAGTAGTTACTATAACTATGCTTCCCAGGAAAGGAAGTACAAAAAGAACCATCAGTCACGTAGACATTTGAACCAGTGCTTCTTGTTTTGCTAGAAAGCTCTCGAGATCTGGGTCTGTGTATGTTTCTGTATTTCAAAAAAGCAAAGTTAAGTGTTAAACTTAGGGCTCCTTTTACTAAGGTGCGCTAGCATTTTTAGCTTGGACACGCAGCTCCTGATTGGTAAGGTCCGACTTTAGTACAGGAAGAGGCGGTCGGAGCATACAGCGAGTGATTTCCTTCACTTGCTGGTGCTCCGGCTGCCCTCTACTGCCTCTCCAGCTGCCCTCTCCTGCCTCCCCTTCACGGCACATTAATCCCCTCTTTTATGAAACTGCGATAGCAGTTTCTAGCGTGGGGAGCCGTACTGAATCGCCCACGCTGCTCCCGATGCTCATAGGAACTCAATGAGTGTTGGGAGCAGCGCGGGCCATTCAGCACGGCTTCCAGCAGTTTTGTAAAAGGAGACCTAAGTGTTTCTATCCAGACCCTCCCCCTAGAATGTATTTTTAATATTTATACATACATGCATACTTGTACATGAATCAGCTATACAAATGCACATGTGCATGACTCGGTGCTGGGCAGTTTTCAAAAGCCCCATTTCTGTGTACAAACCCCTGTTTAATCATGAGAATACCTTTGAAAACTGCCATCCGTATGTATGCAGACTAAAGTTTCAATGTGTTGTGGCCTTAAGAACTTCAAAGGGTCTAGCTTTTTGGTTGGGCTTCATCAGTCTTTCTGACACCTGTTTGCCATTTGATTGAACTGTAAAGCTGGCATATTCTTTCTTTCTTTCTTTGTCAGTACAAGGTCATTTCATGACTTTCAGTGCACTTCTTTGAATGTCAGGGGGTTGAATTCTCCTACCAAAAGTCAAATTACATAAGGAGCTATTGTTATTGAACTCCAGTCTATTTTCTGCAGGAAACTCATTTCAAAAAGAACAGAGGATTATCACTCAGAACACAGGTATATCAATAATTCCTTTTTCTTCTCTGCTGTCAAAAAAAAAGAGTAATGGGAATTCCTATAGCAAAAAAAGTTCACTTTCTTCGTAGAGAAAATCAAGAAGGATTCTAAAGGATAGTATTTAATGTTAAAGGAGAAAGCCTGAGGTAATCCTTTAAAATTAGCTTCTTTTTATGCCTCAACTGAAAGGGTAGTGTTAGTGATAGGAAAAAAAAATTCCAGTGGAAATGGTGGGGATAAAAATTGTAGCAGAATTCATTAAAGCTTGGAATAAGAACAGAAAATCCCTGGTAGGAAAGTATCAGAGTGTAGGCCAGAGGTTTTCTGTGGATCTATAATACAGTACCAGAAATGAAGTGATCTTTATCTGTTCTCAGATTTCATGATAATGGTAGGAGGAACAAAAAAAAAGAACTGCAGCAATGATGTACATAGCACAGGAACTTTATTGGAGTAAATAAATTGTAGAGCCAAAAGAATGGTTCTTCTTTGTGAGAAGACAGGTAATGGTAGGAACAGGATTGGGAGCTTGCAGCATCGATAACAATCCATATTTTATTCCCTTAAAAGCTTATGGCTTCTCGGGCGATTTCTTATCAGCAATCCGGATGCTTTATGGTCTTCTACAAGCTCAAATTGCAGTGAATGGCTGTGTGTCGGACTCCTTTGCAGTTTTATTGGATACTAGGCAGGGCTGCCCTTTATCCTCTCTTCTTTTCGTACCTACCTTGAATCATTTGATTAGGGATATCTTGTTTAATCCCGAGATTGAGGGGGTGGTTCATGGTTCTGAGACCTTTAAGTTACCTGCCTTTGCAGATGATCTGCTGGTGCTCATCACTCACCCTAGTCGATCTTTGCCGGCTTTGTTGGAAAATCTTGCGGAGTTTGGAGACTTCTCAGGCTTCAAATTGAATTTTGCTAAATCTGAATATCTGGAGTTTTTTCCTCCCTTCCCAGGGAGAGGTTTCATTGTCTTCTGCGCAAAATTTCAGCCTCCTTTCAATATTTGGGTATAACTCTCTGGATGGATACTGCAAATCTTTATGACCTTAATATTCCCCATCTGTTGGCAGCTAATACAGTTTCGTTTAAACAATGGGAAGCCCATCATTTATCTCTTTTGGGGCGCATTAGTCTTTATAAAATGGTTATCTTTCTTAGATGGTTGCACTGTCTATAAATTCTTCCGATATATTTGCGTGCTGCGGACATTAAGACCCTACATCGTATGCTTAGCTGGTTCTGCTTGAGAGGGAAGAAGGCCAAGGTGTCCTTTTTGATTTTGGTGGGTAACTGGCGTAGAGGGGAGGGGAGTTAGGAATCCCAAATCTGAGGCTCTATAACTTGGCCTGTCTTCTTAGACATCTAGGTGATTAGTTCAACTCTATGGAGTTTCATACTCCCTTAGCTATGGAATGAACTTGGTGCGCCCCTCTTCATCCTCTTTATGTACTCCATGCTCGTCCGGGAGCTCTACCTTTACATATTCGTTCTTCTGTCTTGTTTCAGGGGCCTGGAGTTTATGGAAAGCCTTGGCTCGTTGGGGTCGTTTTAGTGCTCGTTGTACTTGCTATTTGCCATTGCAAGGGAATGGGGATTTCTTGCCAGGGATAGGGAGTTCTACTTACCGTAGATGGGGGTCTTTGGGATTTGTTCAGCTCTGGCATTTTCTTACATCTAAGGGCCGGCTGATACTTTTAACTTCCCTGGGAGGTCTGGGGGGAGGGGGGAGTGGAGGGAATGGAGAGTTTTTTTTACTTATGGGCAATTAAGTCATTATGTAAAGTCATTGTCTGCTGCTTCTTTATCAATGGATGTAGCTCAACTTTTGGATGACCCTTTTTTCTCCTGATACTGAGGAATCACTGTCTATTGCATATTTTCACCGGCGATTGGTACAACCTCTTCCAGCTAAATCGATTGCATCCATTTTAGCTTGTTGGGCCAAAGATTTGGCCATGGATATTTGTGAGGAGGACTTCTTTCTACTCTTGTGGCTTATTCCCTCCTGGGTTGGTTCTGTGGAATTGTGGGAGTGCCAATATTGTGTCTTATGTCGTGCTTATATTTCCCAACATGGTCTTTTTTTTATGGGAGGTATTTCTTCGGATCTTTGTTGTTGGTGTCATCAAGCCTCAAATACTTTCAGATATTCTTTTTGGACCTGTCCCCAGCTTGTTCAATATTGGCAGGCTCTTTTTCAGTATTTTGCGGATAACCTCCAGCAGCCACTTCGGCTACATCCCTTAGGTGTTCTTCTGGAGCAGGTTTCTTTGTAGGGTCCGGGGTAAGGGTCCTCATCTATAGGTTATCAAATCTTGTATTGTAGGGAACAAATGCATCTTACAACACTGGACGCAAAAACATCTACTTCCTTCTGGCATTGGCACAATCGTCTTCATGAGTTATTGTTATGGGAATTCCGGGATCTTTGTTTGACTTTTAGGAAATCAAACCTTTTTTATTCTGTATGGAGCCCCTATATACAATCGTTGCCTCATCGTGTGCGCAGCTGTCTCCTCAATCGCTTGAGGGATGCAGCCGTTCCTCCTATTAGTGGGATTTGATATGGGTGGTTCTGACTGGTGCACGCACACACGCTTTCATGCTTCTCTCTTCCTTTTCACTGCATGACTGGGGGGAGGGGGGTTTGGGTAGGTGGGCGAGGGTTTGGGAGGGCCGGGAATTAATGGTCTAAGAAGGGGTTTCACTGGAGTTCATAATAATCCAGGGACCTGGTGTGTTATAATGTTCCTTTTGGTTATTTCTCTGTTGGGCTTGTTATTTATTATTTATTCTTTTTGTATAGTCATGGCCTAATCTCTTTATTGTTCACATCTCTTGAGGTTGTGGGGGGTGGGGTAGGGATGTTGTTATAGTATGTACTATTCACTATTGTATTTTCATTTTTGCAGTGTCAATATTTCTGTATTATTCTGTCTTCTGATGTTGCAGTTTGAAATTGATGCAGGACTTTAGATGTTCTTTGTATTAGCTATATTCCTAAATTTGCCATTGGTGATTATATTTGTTTTATGCCTCAATAAAAAAATTGATTGATCGTGAAAGTAAAAAGATAAAGCGAAAGGCATATAAAAGAATGCAGACCTGCAATATTGAAGAGTATGGGATAGCTAAGTTGGTACCAACAGGTTAATTCTCCCCAGAAACCAAATGACAATATGTTGATGATGGTAAGGTAGTGTCTATGAAGCCTAAGCGGATACCTGAAGATATTTGAAGAACAACATTGCTAGGTTCAGTAACTGTTTTTGATTGCTACAAGGTTTGTTAGTAATTTGTGGGAGTAGAGCTGAGTATTGAATTAAGTATGGGATCCTTTATGATTACCTACCCAGGATGACAGAAAAGAGACAAGGAAGAAAATAAAAGCTGACTTATACAGGGCTTAATTTGTAGGAAAATAGGAAGTGGAACTGTGAATCAGGAACGTCTTGGGTGGGCCAAGACCAAAAGGAGAAGAGGGGCTGCATTAGGGAATAATATGTGCTCGTTGCTCTACTCACAACCGCCCCTCCTCTTCTCTGCAGGTTGCTTGGAAGGGGTGGATAGGGCAGAATGCCCTTGCAGAGCAGGATTCTGAAGATAAGTGGTGCAGTTGAGTTCCAGAACAAACAAAGGAGTCGTGAGGGAGAGATGTTACCAGCTGAAGCTTGACTCGACACTGACAGTGTTTTGGCAGGAATTGCCTTTATCAAGAATCTAACAAAATCACAAATAAACACACACAAGTTAAAACCATGTGTACAGTATATGTACACGTACAAAAGGTAAAAACAAAACACAACACTGATTAGAATTCAATTCCACAGCAAAGTTGAGTTTCAGGACATTCTCACACAAATTAAGCCCTGGTTTTATGAGAGATCAAGTTTTAGTTATTGAGGTAGATCCTTTTAGCTGTGGATAAGAAATAACTAGGCAGATTATGGAGGGCCATCATAAGTGTTCAAACTGTGCACTACTCCTTGTGACCCTGGGGAAGTCACTTAATCCTCCACTGCCCCAGGTATATTAGATGGACTGTGAACCTGCAGGGACAGATAGGAAAAATGCTAGAGTACCTGAATATAAACTGCTTAGGCTATAAGCAGTATATAAATACTAAAATAAAAAAATAAGCAACATGACTTGGATTCACTTTAGAGGAATACATGTATTCAAATCACACTAAAAATTGTTTTCACAAACTAGAAACTATTGCTTAACTCACTTCATAAGAATTCAACAAATTTTACAAAATTGGAACCTCGAAGCTCCTACCAGGTGGTCGACATTTAGTCTTATTAGCTCCCAATACCTATGGAGAAAAAACTCCTATAGGGTGATCCGAACAATTTTATCAATATACAAGGCAATTAGCAATAGTTTTCAGTGGAAAAACATTCCTAAAATAATATATATAACTGTACCTATGTGGAAAAATCAATCTCAAACTTATCTGTATATTGTTACAAATTCAAAGTTCCTGTGAAAAGATTTTCCTCCAAAGCAGCGAACCGTGAAACAAGGGACCTTTGAAATGGCAGCTCTCTGGTTATATTAGGTTGCTCAGTGGTTATCTGGAAAAATGAGCAGTTTGTCAGTTTTGTCTATAACAATGAATGTACCAATAAATCTGTCTAATATTATGGTTAGTTTAGGAGTGGGGATTGTGAAATTATCAGCACAAATTTCAGTTTGGAGGCTCCATGTATCTGTATGTCTGTTCACAGGGCCGGATTAATGAATAGGCCCAGTAGGCACATGCCTAGGGCCCGAAATAGTCAAGGAGGCCCGTTGAAGAACGACTTACCATGCCATTTTTTTTTTCAGACGGCAACGGGCCCCCCTCTTCCCTCCCTCCATGGCAAAGGGCCCCACCTGATGATGATGACGCTGACCCCCCCCCACCCCGGCATCGACATACGGCAATGCAGCCAACACAGCTTCAAGAAGGTCCCATGATGAATGTATCTGCTGGACCATCCCCCTCCAATGTCACTTACTTCTTCCAGCAGACGCAGTCATCGCGGGATCTTCATGGAGCTAAGCCAGCCGCGTTAATGTTGATGCTGGGGGGAGGCCGCGTTGCTGTCCATCAATGCCGGGGGGACGGTGTTGTTGTCATCGTTGATGCCGGGTGGGGGCCTGTTGCCAAAAAGGGGCCTGTTGCTGTTCCTGGGGGGGGGGGGGTGTTTCCATTGCTTTGTGGAAAGAGTGGTGGAGGGAGATAAAGCAGGCAGATGCTGATGGAATTAGTGTACAGGGAAAGGGGAACACGTAAGGGGGAAGGATACTGGATAGAATTGGGTTGGAGGGAAAGAAAGGGGGCAGATGCTGATGGAAGTGGGGGGAAGAGAGAGGAGAGAGTGAAATGCCAGACCATGGGGGTGTGGATGGGGGAGAGGGAAGAGAGGGGACGAAGAGGAGAGGAGAGAGATGCCAGATCATTGGAGGAGGGAATGGAAGAAGATGGATGCCAGACCAATGGGGTGAAGGGAAAGATGGAAGGGGGAGGAATACAGTTTCTGGAAGTGGCATAGAAGGACAGATGAAAGGAAGAGAGTGACAAGAAGATGACGAGAGAAGAAACCAGAGAAGACAAAGGTAGAAAAAAAAATTCTATTTATTTTTTTTTGCTTTAGGGACTTGCATCAATGTTTCTGTGGTGTTGCATTGTATGCAGAGTCCAGCTTCTTGGTGGTTCAATTTAACCTTTGTCTACATATTTCTATTTTATCCCCCATTTTACAAAACTGTAGAGCATTTTTTAGTGCCAGCCGTGGTGGTAACAGCTCTGATGCTCAGAATTCTATGAGCATCTGGGCTGTTAACACCGTGGCTAAAAACCGTGGCTACAGTTTTGTAAAAAGGGAAGAGGCTAGTTTGTGATTACATATTCCATACTAGACAAAGGTGTTTTCTGTGTTCTGTTTGTATGAAAAACATGTTTTTTTGTTAGCGTTGACTAGCCTTGTTTGGCGAAATGCAAAAGGCATGGTTTTTGGGAGCACCTTGAATAAATCTGTTTGAATCTCCTTATTTTCTGCCAATCTTCTTTTGTTTCATGTTGGATTCTTTGGTGGACTGCTTGCCTTGTTGTTTTGTTGCAAGTTAACATACATGGAGTGGAACATACTAGAGGAGTTACAGATTTGGTTGTTTATACATACATATGGGTGACAGTTGGTTGATGTAGAGCAGGGGTGCCCACACTTTTTGGGCTTGCGAGCTACTTTTAAAATGACCAAGTCAAAATGATCTACCAACAATAAAATTTTAAAAAAACACAACGCACACTGTACGCATACAATTGTTAATTATCATTCCTATTCCGGGGTTTTTTCAAAGAGGTCAAAGCAGATGACTCTATGCACTGTCACCTCAGTAACAACCATACAAAAATAGACAAATACCCACCCCCCTCCCTTTTTCTAAACCACAATAGCAGTTTTTAGCACAGGGAGCTGCGCTGAATGCCCAGCGCTGCTCTCGACGCTCATAGGCTCCCTGCGCTAAAAACCTCTATTGCGGTTTAGTAAAAGGGGACCATATTGTAAAATATAGAGCAGATATAAATTCAGACACATTTTGATCACTAAATTTAAAATAAAATCATTTTTCCTACCTTGTCTGGTGATTTCATGAGTCTCTGGTTGCACTTTCTTCTTCTGACTGTGCATCCAATCTTTCTTCCCTTCTTTTAGCCTGTATGCTTCTTCTCCTGACCTCATTCCACCCCCCCCCCAACGTTTTCTTCTCTCCCTGCCCTCTCTTTCTTTCTCTCTTCATGCCCCCTTTCTTTTTTTCTGTTTCTCTTCTTTCTTTCTGTCTCCCTGCCTGCCCTCTTTCTCCCTCCCTGCCCTCCCCCAAGCCACTGCCGCTGCCATCGGATAACAGGCCCCCAAAGCCGCCCGCCGCCGGCCAAGTTCTCCCTGCTTTGGGCCCACCAGCATTCCTCTCCCCGACGTCAATTCTGCCGTTGGAGAGGAAGTTCCGCTGGCCAGAACTTCCTCTCCGACGGCAGAATTGACGTCGGGGAGAGGAAGGCTGATCGGCCCAAGATCGACCTATTGGGAGAAATGCTGCCGGGTCCTGCCTTTGAGGAAACAGAAAGTAGGCAGGACCTGGCAGCAAGAAGAGCAAATCGCAAGCTTAACTGACCTGTCTCCCGCTTTAGCCCGTGAACGGGACTCTAACATGTGCGTGCCGGCTTCCCTTCTCTCCCCCTCCCCCCCGGACATAACTTCCGGTTTCAGAGGGAAGCGAAGGGAAGCCGGTACAAGCACATGTTAGCCCCCGGAGCATAAGTTCTCCAAGCCGGTTTTTTTTTTTTTTAAATGTTGAGCAGCGGAGGCAGCAGAAGAATGCAGGAGCAGGCCAGTCAGGAGGGGAAAAAAGAGAAGGGAAGAAGGGAACCCGCTCTGCGATCGACTGGGGTTGCCTGAGCGAGCGACCTGTCGATCGCGATCGACGCATTGGGCACCCCTGATGTAGAGTGAGACAGTTAGGTATTGTAAACTTGGTTATTAATATAGATTTATATTTCAGATAGTATTACTGCTTTACAATATATTTGAACACTTTTATATATGCATGGAAAGGGTTCAGAGTTGAAGTCCTGGGTAAGTAGGTGGGAAGGGAAGGAAAGGGGATTTGTTCAGAGATGTTTGGGGGTTGCATAGAAGAAAAACTGTGCACTGGTATGCTAATCTTTGTTTGTTTTGAATAAAAAAAAAGAAAAGAAATATAAGTGGAAATAAAGAGGTAAATAAGAAAGATAAACGGGGGCAGGGCAGGCCCAGGGGGGTCCAGTGTACTAGTGTGCCTAGGGGCCCTCAAATAATTAATCCTGCCCTGTCTGTTCATTCACATTTAAGGCACAAGTACTAAGCCCACATACACATATGCAAAGTCAAATGTCTCATTCATCCCCATCATCCGAAGACACACTATACCATGCCTTTTCACACACAGCCCCCAAACAGATATGCATAAGTTTGCAATTAGCTGAAGGGGAAACATGCCATTTTGTCACACTGTAAAAGTGTACTTTTCAAACTGTTAAGTTTGAGCAAAAAAAAAAATCAGCGGTAATGCCAATTGTGATTGGAGCTCTTGGAGCAATATCAACTGAAACTTCAAAATACTTAGAACCTTTGGGCCAGATTCTGTAAATGGTGCCAACATTGGGCAGTTACAAAAACAGCCTTGTCTACATATCAATCACATGGAGGCACTGTTAACAGGTAATGTAGGCCTGGGTTTTAAAGGCCCACATTACTAGTACCTAGGTTGGACAGAGAATCACAGCTAATGGGCTGCAGAACACTGTCCTGTTTGGGGGGAGAGGGGGAAGGAGCTCCTCCCTGGCCCCAGTGAAATCCTGTGGTATCTCTCCTGATCCATCTATCCACCTCCTCCCGGTGCTGTAGTTTTAAATCTTTTGGCAGCTGCTGCACAGAATCAAGGAGCAGGCCTGCCCCCAGAAGTAGAGTCTTCCAGGGCAGGCCTGCTCATTGACACTGCGTGACGGCTGCACAAAGACTTAAGGCACAACGCAGGGACATGGGAGGGTTGACAGGCACCAAATTTGGGGGGAGGCCTTGGACCCTGTGGCCTCCCCTCTTCCAATGCCTATGTACACCATCAACCATGCCTACTTTGGCCTTAGGTGACCTTAAATGCAATTCTGACACCTACCTTCATCTACTTTATTTTTTACACACTTGTAATTGTTTTTTTTTTTTTTTTTTTAAATAACGCAGCCAATTATCGTACCAATTAAAGCAATTAAGTTAGGCAGCAGTAGGGTGCCTATCACTGCCTAACTTAACATAAGAATAGCCTTACTGGGTCAGACCAATGGTCCATCAAGCCCAGTAGCCCATTCTCACGGTGGCCAATCCAGGTCACTAGTACCTGGCCAAAACCCAAGGAGTAGCAATATTCAATGCTACCAATACAGGGCAAGCAGTGGCTTCCCCCATGTCTTTCTCAATAACAGACTATGGACTTTTCCTCCAGGAACTTGTCCAAACCTTTCTTAAAACCAGCTACGCTATCCACTCTTACCACATCCTCTGGCAACGCGTTCAAGAGCTTATATTTCCTCCTATTGGTATGTTTGTGCCATTGAATTTCACACTTGAGTGTTCATTGCCCTAAAAGACATTGAAGTGGTAGACTCCCATTGCTGAACAGAAGCCCCAGGAGCCCTATGGATTGCATGATGGCCCTGCAGCTTCCAGATATTGCCACTCATGAAAGGTAAGGTTATATACTGATTATCTACAAATCAAATCTTCTTTTGAAGGCATGATGTGAGAAAAAGCAAACACCTTGGACAAAGCCACATTTGTTAAGGTTGTTGTTTTATGCTAGGATGCACTATGGCTGTGATCGGAGGACAACACTGAGGAACTACAGTAAAAGGCCAGCTATCTACAGTGCTTGGTGCTTTGTGAAAAACTATAGCAGACAGTGCTTGCAGCTTGAGACTACAGTAGGGAACACCATCGAAGGCAAAGGAACAGCAACAAACCTATCTGACATTCAGTGACAGCAAAGGCAACAGGTGACGGGTCAACAGCGCGCGAGGACAAAGGCGCGCCGACAACCGAGCGCGGACAACTGAGAGCAGGGCTTAATCGTGCCTAAGAAAACCCGTATTTTAAAGGGCTCTGACGGGGGGGCGTGGGGGGGAACCCCCCCACTCTACTTAATAGGGATCGCGCTTCCTCACGCTGCCATTTTGGGTGTGTGTGGGGGGTGTAACCCCCCACATTATACTGAAAACTTAACTTTTCCCTAAAAAACAGGGGAAAAGTTAAGTTTCCAGTATAATGAGGGGGGTTACAACCCCCCAAACCCCCCCCAACACCAGCGCGATCTCTATTAAGTAAAGTGGGGGGGGTTACCCACCAACACCCCCTGTCAGAGCCCTTTAAAATACGTTTTTTCTTCAGCGCGATGAAGTCCTGCGCTCAGTTGTCCGCGCTCGGTTGTCGGCGCGCCTTTGTCCTCGCGCGCTTTAGACTATGAACCAAGGCAAAATCTGAAATGCTCATCAGTTGCTGAAATTGAGTAAGAGTCACTGCAGAAGAAAAGGGATGAAAGCCTGAGGATGGAGATGAGAAGAAGTGACAGGAGGTTACTGACACCGTACTCAGATCTCCTCTTCAAACTGGCTTCTGATACCATGAGGCAACCCTGAGCATCTGCTCTTTATTTTCCCTGAATGAGTGTAATGCTCAGGAGACATAAAAGTAAGCATGTTGAATATTAAATTATTCAACTGACATTTTGTTCATTTATAAAGAATAACAGTGTCACATATTTCAAAAATTAAGTGATTGAAATAAACTAATTAATTACAGTATTTTTGTATACTTGTCATCACTCTTTCTATTAATCATTTATGGTTTGGTTTTTTTAAATGCAACATAAGTATTGTAGGATCGTTAATACCACAGCACCTTTTTCCCCTCTCACCAGTCTTCAATTCTTGACTGGAGTAATTAGGTAGGCCTTTTGGGGAAACCTAGTATCAGTAATTCTCTGATGCTTTCCAACTCTCAGCTCAAATTACCTTTTTTATAATATTGCAAATTAGAATGGAATTGCCAACAATTAATTCAATAACTAATAATCCATGTCAAAACAGTTATGATGAGTTGATTTCCAATCAAAAATATATATTATATTATGCTAAATGTACCCTCAGCTACCAAGCTCAGTTTGGGGTTAAAAAAAATACCTTCCTAAGGAGCCTCATATATAGTTCCAGTGCCACAATCTGGTGAAGATTACAAAGGGAGTGTGCGGCCGAGAAGACGGAACCACCAGAGAGTTGGCATTGGAACTATATATGAGGCTCCTGAGGAAGGATTTTTTTAACCCCAAACTGAACTTGGTAGAGCCTGGTAGCCTGGGTAACAAACGCCGGGAGTCATTATGAAACTATGAACTTATGGAGGTGCCGATCGATGGAACTTTATGAACTGTGAGTGGGCAAAGCGTCTGAGATGAGTACTTGAATTTGAGCCAGATCAGAGCAATTAGTTTTGATAAGTTGGCAACAAGTATCATATAAATATTAACTTTTCCACAGATAGCACTTTCACTTTATGTATGTTTTGCATTTATATAATTTAAATCGCACACAGTATACACACATGATGGTGTGTAGCATGGCTTGAAATAGCGCCTGCTTAATACATATAAGCCTGTGAAGTAGGCCGCTGTTTAGGCCTGTTTCAAAGGCGACCTCACACGCTATATACTGGTTTCAATAAGTAATTTAGTCAATCAATAACAGCTTACAGTAATAAAGTATTTAGCATATAGCGTAACAGAATAATGTGATCCTCAGGCCTGAAGATCCTCTGATGTCTGTTCTGCTCACTTCCTCTTAAAGGCCTGTTTTTATGCATTTCTTAGTGGCCAACACCACGTTGGCCCAAATCACATGATACATCTTTATTGGCTATTTTCCTATGCATTACTGCCTAACTACATTCATTTATTGGCTGGCTTACCTGCGTCATGTTATACGTTCGCTCTGTTTACCGTAAGACCTAACCTTTTCCCCGAAATGCCTTTCCCCATACCATATAAGCAATTCCGAGCATCAAACCCCCTCCCAACTGTAACATATTTCTGACACCTGCTACTAGATGATAATTCTTGAGAATTCTATCTTCTGAGAATTCTATCTTCGGACCATGGTCGGTGTTTATCTCTTCATGGGATCTGGCTGGGGTGGGCCCTGGTGCAAAACTACAGCATCAGGACCTGTTGCTTTTTTCTCAAGTTTCACTGATACAGTAGTTAACTTAACTTGAAGACAGGGCATTTCCCCATCTTTGCATGCTCTCTGGTAAATGGTGTGAAATATCTTTTCACAGTTAATCTACTGTTTCTATCAGCTGAAAAAATAAGATACCAGTTGCAGGGAGACAGAGAAGTTTCTGTGAGCTTCTGGTTTTTCCTTATCCCACTTCACCTGGTTTAATGTCAGGACTTACAAGGATCTTTCCATGCCAGAACTTTCCATGATTTACCTTCTTTCCATCTTCCTCCTCCTCTCATCCCCTCTTCAAAGCCCCTCTAGGTTGCTTTGACATCTGTACAGTTGGTGTAGGGTTAGATTGTGTCAGAGACTGTACAGTATGGGCCCAGGGCTATGTGCTAGGAATTGTATATGATAAAATGGAAAAGGCAAGTGCCCACCCTTACTATACTACCGAGGACAGAGCAGCATATCATGTCGCAGTGCACTTACTACTTGCAATACTAGAATAAGCAGTCAATGATTCAGATATTGTGCGAAGCAGAAATCATGTAGGCATTTAAGCTCTAAATAAAAGACTTATACCTTCCGGGTTATACTGCTGTGTGCTGTGGTGGAAACATCAGCATAGATTACTGATGTAGTGGGGATAGGTGGTGGCTCATGGGAGGGGAAATCAGCTGCTAGCGTTTCATAGGGAAGTACATTAAAAAATCAACCAAGTCAAGATTATCAAAAATGTTGTGTGTGGGTCTGTGTAGGGGTCTCTATTTCAACATTTGGGATAGTTCGGGCAACTAGGCATCTGCAGGGGTTCATAATGTAATCTGATACATTTTAATATATTCTCTTTTTATGGCTTCATCCTGTTATGAGCATACTACATCCAAAAGGGACGGAGGGATAAATTAACAAGGTAGATTATTTCCATGCTCTTCCAAAATAGCTGGGATCAGTGCAGACTCGGCTGGGTCCAGACGCCAGGGGTGAAAGTCCAGGTAACCACATCAAATCTTACATCATCATCCTTCAGCTGGGCTCATTACTTCTTCTTCACTGCACTTCCCCTCAGCTTAGCAGCAAGAAAGGGAATGGAAAGAATCTAACTGGAGGGGAAAATAACTAGGGAGCTATTGTGGGAGTCAAAACAGGATGAAAATGCATAAAGTCACAATCAAGAAAAACACATGAATCTTGCAATAGGGCTATTAGACATAATTATCAACACATGAAAATATATATATATGTACTAATACTGCATGAGTCCATAAAAGAGTTAAAGTGCAAATTAATAAGTCCATAATTAAAGCTGTAGAAGTTCAAGGTCATAAAGGTCATCCTGTCTTTGGTAGCAACAGTCAGGAAATCTTTGCTGTTAAGTCTAGGCACTAATCCGGTTCCTTCTCTGGTAGCAAGATCCTTCCGTTGGGGCTCATCCGTCATCGGGGTTTCATACGGCCGAAAATCTTTCAGCGATGATATTTCAAATAGCATTAGTCCATAATTATGCAAATAAGTCATTAATAGACATTAAAAGGGTGTAAACACAGATTCTCATGTGCCATATCAGCTTCCTCTGATATGGCAATTGTCTTTATAAAGTGATCCATAGCCTTAGACATATTAACACATAGGTTATATTGAAACATAAAGAGGATAAACCCTAAAAATTAAAATAAAATAGGATTAATGGGAGAAATGTCCTTCCCATGGGATTCTATCAAATCATGGGTTCAATTTTATTTGACTCATAATATATTTTTGCTAAGAAACCAAATAAAATCTTACATATTGATTAAAACTAGACAAATGATTTTTTCCTAACACAGCCTACAATGGGTTAACAGTACAGTGCATGAAAAAAGCAGAAGTTACTTTCGCTTCGGTGTGTTAGCACAACATTAATTAATATTACCATTTGGGATAGAAGCGGATCATAAGAACCCTATGCAATATGTTCCAGTTATTGTAGAGAAAATAGCTGCTGATAATTTCAAGTTAAAGAAATAGAACATTACATTTCCCAGTGTCCCTAAACACAGACACCTCAGCCAGGAAGTAACTATGTATGTTTGTGTAACGGAAAAAGAAGAAGAGGAAGCATAACTCATTTCTTAAACTTTGATCACAGACAAAGAATAAGGTTTGAAATCGTTGTGGTGAGTAGTGAAAAAATAAATCTTCTTTCTTTATATTGATAATTATAGAGAGCGCTCATAAATGGAAATCCACTCGTATTTCCAAAAACATTGAATTTGACACAGGGCACAATACAACAGATAATGACTCATGGTAACATAAAAGACTGTAGCGCTGAAAAATAGACAGACATTAATTGCTAGCAAATATTAAGGTAGTGCCCCTCTTGTATAATTCTCTTTTTTTTTAGAGTACTCATAAAAATCATTAGGTGTTCTCTTCAAGTGCACTGTAGTTTTTCCTCTAGAAAACAAATGATCGTTAGTAATGGGAAAAAGTGAGGTGATGGGAAACACCCATAATAAAATCCCAGACCTAGAAAGACAAAGGGTGCGTTTATTTTTACATTGCCAGTTATCATACTTAATGCCTGTCAGTTATTTGGTTAGACATAATCACTTGTCACGAATCCTTCCTATCTACACACACATAACACTGTCTATTGACTTCTGATATTTGTCTCTTATCCCTTCTTTCCAATACTGTTTGTCTTTATATATATAAAAACAATAGTGATCTCAAATCTTTTCTGTAATTTTGTTCTCTTTCTCAAAAACAATCCTTTATAATCCAGCAAACTTATATAAAATAAATAATTATGGTAACATTGAAACACAGTTAAAATATTCTTCCTCTTTCAGTCTCATTCAATCTCATCCCCCTCACACCCCCCCCCCCCCCAGTTTTTTGTTTTTTTTCCTGGTACGTGACCACAAAAGAACAGGAAACAAAAACCACGAGAGCAATGCTTTCGCTGTCCCAGAAAGTGCCTTATATTACACAGGCCAGTACACAAGCGACAGCTAAAATATAAAGCAAACAGCATAAACGGAAGAACAAAGGAAGCCATCAGACAGCATGACAAGCTGAAAATATTACAGTAAAACACAGACTCAGAGCTATGCCAAGGCTAGAAGACCCCTCTTGTTAGTAGCAAAGAAATAAACCCATAAAAACAGAACTAATAAGCCAAAACCCATACAAAATAGTGGCCACACATGATAATACTACTTACCCTAATAAAATCCATGAAGATAACATATCAAGCGTAAATAAAGAAAGCTGGGCAAGGTAAGATGGTATGTCCGTGAAATCAACGTCATAAGCAAGCAGTATGATGACATCATAAGGGGCTAGGTAACACAAAGCACAATGCAGAGAAGAGGTGTATACTTTCGGCTCAATAATGGTAGGAAATATGGGGGCAAACGGAGGAACAGGATTGACTAAGCAACGGCTTAACAGAAGATCGGTGAAAACCAACGGCAGATGGAATCAAGAGGGAACAGGAAAGAGAAAGAGAGGCTAGGGCTAGGGGCACAAGACAAATAATCATGGCTAGCACTGGCAGCCAGAGAAGTATAAGACAAGGGGATTCCTAATGTCAGAAAGAGTAAGGGGAGAAATCAGACATAGCGGGCATGCCAGTTCAAGATGGGGGTGGTTCCGAGACAAGAACACTACTTAAGCACAGTTTCCTGGAAAGTGGGGGAAGGTGGGGGGTGCATTGCTGTTGAATAGTTTCACAGATATCATCTAATGCCTGAGAGATAGTGGCCCATGGGACAGGGGAGTAACGACCAGTATGTGTTGTAAGAGTGCGATCTGCCTGCCATTGCACCTGGCGTGCAACGGGAGGTAGAGAGATAGGGTAAGGGTTAGGAGTATGCACTGGGGAGAGAAAAGGGGCAGTTGACAGTGGCAGAGAGTGATACAAACGGGAGGACTGAGACGCTAGCAGCAAAAGCGGAGAAGCATGAGAATAAGGGGGTGGGTCCAGTACAATAGTATCAATGCAATCATGTACGATTAACAAACTAATGAGTCTAAAAATAAAACTAATAAGAATACTTACAAAATGATGCAATGTGATCACAGAACAGCAGGTACCTGTGTAGCAATAACTCAGGTGTGGCCTGAGACCACAGAAACAGCATAACCACCAGTCAAAGCTGGTTCAACAGTCACACCATAACAGAGAAAGTTTGATATAGCAGAGGAAACATCAGGCGTGGCCCAGGACCACAAGAAATAAAGGAAATAATTTAACCAGCAATCGAATCAGTGTCTGTATCAAAAAGAAAATTTTAAGGAGAGTAAAAAGAAGGTATATAACGGGAAGTGTTAGTGGGTGACAATACAGCTGCGCTGAACTATACCTATGTTTTCCTAGTTACTCGTCTTGGTTCTATTCCGGCTGCGCTATCCGCAGGTGGTTGATTAACTACTAATTACCTACGTACATATAGGCTGACTATACACCCGCCAGCCATAAACTTATCCCTTATTATATTAACTACTAATTACCTACGTGTATATAGGCTGACTACATACCCGCCAGCCCTGAATGTATCCTGACTCCTGAACTATATACTGACTACGTCTCCCGCCAGTCGTAAGCTTATCTCTTATTCATAAACGACAAACAAACAGGATTAGTAAGGAAAGAAAAAGCAGTTTTTAAGGCAGACCATATTCCATTGCTGGTTTTAAACTAGAAAAAGAAAGAAACAGCATAAAAGGGGAAGCGCATAAAAGGGGAAGCAAAATAACACAGCAAATCTGCAAGAAAATAAGGAAGTTTAGGTAGAGACACTGCATAAGTACAAGCATGAAACCCAGAAACACACTTTTGGCCAAAAGTAATGGAGAGGCAATCTGACAAGCAGATTTTAAGCCTGCAATCCAGTGAGGTCGCTTAAGGAGCGTGTCTTAATCTTAACCCCCTCTTTCACAGTAGAGGGTCACCATTGAAGTAGGCCGCTGTTTAGGCCTGTTTCAAAGGCGACCTCACACGCTATATACTGGTTTCAATAAGTATATATTTATTTAGTCAATCAATAACAGCTTACAGCAATAAAATATTTAGCATATAGCGTAACAGAATAATGTGATTCACAGGCCTGAAGATCTTCTGATGTCTGTTCTGTTCACTTCCTCTTAAAGGCCTGTTTTTATGCATTTCTTAGTGGCCAACACCACGTTGGCCCAAATCACATGATACATCTTTATTGGCTATTTTCCTATGCATTACTGCCTAACTACATTCATTTATTGGCTGGCTTACCTGCGTCATGTTATACGTTCGCTCTGTTTACCGTAAGACCTAACCTTTTCCCCGAAATGCCTTTCCCCATACCATATAAGCAATTCCGAGCATCAAAACCCCTCCCAACTGTAACATATTTCTGACACCTGCTACTAGATGATAATTCTTGAGAATTCTATCTTCTGAGAATTCTATCTTCGGACCATGGTCGGTGTTTATCTCTTCATGGGATCTGGCTGGGGTGGGCCCTGGTGCAAAACCACAGCATCAGGACCTGTTGCTTTTTTCTCAAGTTTCACTGATACAGTAGTTAACTTAACTTAAAGACAGGGCATTTCCCCATCTTTGCATGCTCTCTGGTAAATGGTGTGAAATATCTTTTCACAGTTAATCTACTGTTTCTATCAGCTGCAGAAATAAGATACCAGTTGCAGGGAGAGAGAGAAGTTTCTGTGAGCTTCTGGTTTTTCCTTATCCCACTTCACCTGGTTTAATGTCAGGACTTACAAGGATCTTTCCATGCCAGAACTTTCCATGATTTACCTTCTTTCCATCTTCCTCCTCCTCTCACCTGGAACCCTGGTTATTTTTCTAGGGTCCCATTAGCTTTCATGATCACACTGAGGGTACACTTACCATAATATAATATATATTTTTGATTTGAAACCAACTCATCTAAACTAGTTAATGATCATAGGTGAGGTCCTTGTACTGTTTTTTTAAAAAAATATATATTGTGAACAATTAATTCAAGACATTCTTTATGTTTGTTACATAGAAGTTTTTGGACCCCCTGTTCGTTTACAAAAATTAGACAGTTCTAAATCTAATAGATGCTGGCACTGTTATCTTGATGTAGGGACACTGGATCCATCTGCTGTTCTAATGTTCTTTGATACTTAACTTTTGGAAGTCAATATGGGAACAGATTAATACCACACTGGAGGCATCAATTCCATTGGCGTATGAGGTAGTTATATGTGGAACGTTATTGCACATTAAGCCCCCCATAGACCGCTATAAATACCGCCTTTCCTAATTATGACCGGGATAGCCATGCAAATGATTACTCGCAATTGAAAGAAAGGATAAGTGCCCCACCCTGTAAGGGGGCAGCAGCAACAAAATGGCCGAGGCCATTGCCCCAGGGAGGGAAGCGAAAGGGTGGGGGGAAGGGGAAAACAGGGGCAGAGAATAGACAGGGTCAGAAGGCCAATTAGGGACATGAGTGCAGGCACGTGGAGGGGGGCGGGGTGAGTGAGGGGAGGCGATCCGAACTGAGGCAGAAGTTTCAGTTTGGTCTTCGTCAGGGGAGCGTCATGGCGTTTCCCTCCCTCCCGCCCCAAGGGAAACCAGTCGCAGCCATAGATGCAACAGTGGCGGAAAAATCATAGTGGGGTCATAGGCACATCATACTGATAAGAATGAATACTACATTACATTTTTTGATAGCAAAAGAAGTGGCAACATATAGCCCTGCACTCAGAGGCTTGTCTCCCTGCTTGGACGGCGGGGAGGCCGTGTGGCATGACTTCAACAACCAACAGGTGTATGGCCCTTCCTTGAACAGAATGGGGAGAAGGCGGGTCAGCTTGAACGGCTCTCCCAGGAGAACAACGGCAGCCCACAATACACAGATGAGTTGATGGTTATAAGAACTGAGATGCAGTAATTATGATGTGCTATTGTATATAAACTGTTCATGCCGAATGAATTTGATGATATGCATTGGTATCTAAAATTGTTTGTGGTTAACATTTTGATATGTTGGTATTTGCATTAGGGCATTTACGGCTGCGGCCATTAATAAAATCCACATTTCTGTTGACAAGCAGTGAGTCTATGTAATTCTTGCAGGGTATCGAGATTTGGGGGGGGGGGGCAACAAGTGCCGAGTGCCAATTTTGTTGGGATCGCCTTAGTTTTCCTTCCTGGTAGGCGAGCTTATGCTTAACTTATAAGTATGAGAAAATGAATGCTGACTTGCTGGGGCATAATAAGATATTCAAATTGGTTTGGGATCCATTGATGTCTTTTGTAGATTTGTTATAGTTGCCCTTTATCTTTATTTTCCATTGTATTTCACCCACACATCCAGGGGGGTTGTAGAGGGAGGGGGGTATTTCTTTTGTTTTGGTATTATTCCTGATGGTAATGATGGATGGGGGAGGGAATTTTTATCTTTTGTATAGATTTTGATTGTTTATAAGTGCTTATTTGATTATTATTATTTGTATGTAAATTGCATTGAACTTTTTGTTGGCATTAAAAACTAAATAAAGTTTTTTTTAAAAAAAGACATTCTTTATTAACTTTGCCTAAGCCAAGTTCTGCAGTTCCAGGGCTCGGTTTTACTTGAGAAACAATAGGAAAGTGTACTCAGTGCTGGCCTGGGATAATCCTTTTTCTTCCTGTACTGGGAGAGCACCACCAAATCTGGATTTCATTAGTAATGGGCTGTAAGTTGCAATGAAATGGGGACTATCAAAAGTATGTTCCATGTCCTTACAAGTCATTAATGAAAAAAGAAAAGCAGAATAAAAATCGCACATACATGCATGTGCACACACACATTTCAAGGTTAATATTCAAAAAGGTTTAACTAGGCAGAAAAGGTTCCTGTCCAATAGTAGTGTAGCTAGAACATCTCCATGTAATAACTCTCCTCTCCCCTCTCTACCACCTTCGCCCCACCCCATGCACATTTCTTCTCATTCCCTCCAACCATTTCAAGAGGCTATTGACAGAGGTTTCTACACATTGCTGGCAGCTGACCTGGATGCCTTCCCTCTGCCACAAAACACATCAGAGGGAAGACTTCAGGGTCATCTTTGGGCAGCATGTAGGAACTGCTGCACATAGCCTTTTGAAGAGACCAAATTCAGCTGTGCTGAATTATTGAAGGATGCCAGAGGCAGGTGACATAGACTCCACAGGATTCCTCTTAACCTGTTCCCCTATATCTCTCTAGCTTAGAGCATAGCCCCCCTCCCCCCCAAGGCTCAGGGGTCTGTGGGATTTCCCAGCCACTCTGCACGGTTGCTATTCAACTGATGCCCAGTTAACCCCCTTGAGTAAGCCAGTTTCTGATTTTCAGTGGCACTTAACCAGTTAATGACACTGAGGGGGAAATTCTATAACCGATGCCTAAATTTAGGCATTGATAGATACCCTGCCAATGGTCAGAAAAGGCAGGGTTGAAGCGCCTACCAATGCCTAAATAAAAGACAGCTGAAATGGCTGCTGGAATTGTGGCTAGAAAGATGCTTTAGACCATGGAATGCCAAAGTAGGCATGGCCAACACGCAAAGTGGTATTAGGCAAACTAAAGCGGCTACCCAGACGTGAATCACACCAAGATAGGTGGCTGAAATGTAGGCCTGGGAAACTGTGGGCTACATTTCAGCTGCCTATCTTTGCCTAGACCACAACAGCCATTCGCGGCAGGGAAATTCCCCCCTCCCCCATCAGGGATTCCCCAGCATCAGGAATTCCCCAAAGCTGTGATTCTGTAACCAGCATCCAAGTTCTGGGCACCAGTTACAGAATCATGGCTTTGGGGAGTCCTTGCCGTTCAGATGGAGGAGGAGGGGGGAATTCCCCAGCCTCGATCATCTGAGAGCAGCCGCGGCAGGGAACCCCTGAACTCCATCGCAAATCAGTCAGCAGGAGAGATGTCCACTCCCTCCTGCTGGCACCCCCCTCCCCACTAACATCCCTGGCAGAAAGGATGCCCAATCTCTCCTGCCGGCAGCCCTCATAACATCCCCAGCAAGAGGGATGTCCAATCCCTCCTGCCGCCAACCCCCATTATCCAAACCACATCCAAATCTGTAGTTGCCATTGGTAGCATTTATAATTAACAGGTTTTCTAAAATTGCTGGTTGCACACACAACATTTTTATACAGCTGAAATGTCCCCAATCCTTCTTGAATCACCTCCTAAGTGTTTTTAGTTTTATGGTTTTTAAAAGAAACAGATAGTAACCATCTTTGGTTAATTCTTTTATACTTTTTACCCCTCATGGCAGTATTTCAGTAATGCTATGAAATGCTTTTCTATTAGCTGAATTCACAGAAAGGAATCAACCATGACCATATAGGTTGGTTGACAGAAGCAAGCATAGATCTTAAGCATCAGTTGTGAGAGGATAGGTATAAAGTCAAAGGCAGAATCTGAGAAAATAGAGATAAGATAGAGAGGAGGCGAGGGGAGCATAAGCGGGACATATTGGATGTCGTGAAGGAGCTGGGATAGATAATAGAACATCTTGCGTACCCTGTTCGTCGGGGTAATTGGAGGCGTATACTCAGGCAGAAAGAGCAACGTTGGATTTTTACACTGCAATCGGTTCAGCCTGAGGGATTGAATGCCTGGATTGAATGGGCGGCCTTTTTCGGTGGCTGATTGGTGGATCGGGCATGGAGGTGGAGCCTGTGTGAGATTTCTGCCGGGTGACTGAGGGGTATCTGTGCGCCATTAGTGAGTGATTTGTGATGAGATCTGTGAGCCTAAACAGCACGGTGGGTCTGGACAGTGTATTTGAGGACTAGCAGTATCAAGACCCCTGATGCAGCGACCAATGCGAAACGGAGGGTTCCCCGTCGGGTTCAGTGGCTGCAGGGCCCAGGAAGAAGACTGGATTGCGTGAACCCTGGATGCCGAAGCAGCTAAGTTGTTTGGTTTTTTCGTTCTCTACACAAGATCCTGGACTGTAATGCTCTAATGCTCATTTACCTTCACTATCACTAGTACGGGCGGTGTGTCCCGGCGTGGTATTTAACATCACTCTGCAGGCTACCATTGTACTTTTTTCTATGACCTTTTTGGTTTTGAATGCAGGGTTGTGTTGAAAGGTGGAGTTTTTTTGCCAGATGAAGCTGAACTGAGGCCTTTTCTCCACCTTTCTTTTCTTTTTCTGTTCCCTGTTGTTCTATGGTGTCTGATTGGATGGCATGTGTGATTGAGGCCTGTTAGTGTTGCAGAGTGTATGTGTTTATCTATATAGGGTTCTGATTTAGAGTAGGAATTTAATGATAATAGAACCAATGGAAACAAAGGGTGGTTGAAAAGGGGATAGTACAGGGAATGGTTTAAAGAGGTGCAGGTTCAGACACACCATTTTCTTTATGGCCTGCCACTCCGACTATGTACTGCTTGCCCTCTCCTTCCGCTACCTCAGGAGTTTTGAGGTGCACTCTGTTGCAGCACTGACAGGAAGTGAACACACAGTGGAAGAGACAAGCAAAGAGAGAAAGCATCAATGTTACTTTTTCCAAGTTTTCCAAGTTTATTTAAAAATTTATATCCTGCCCTAGGGGGAACCTTCAAGGTGGCTTACAATCTATAAGAACATAAGAAACGCCCTCACCGGATCAGATAGAGGGCCATCTAGTCCGATGATCCGCACACGCGGCGGCCCATTTAGGTACTCCTTTTTGGAGACCCGGATTTACCGTATCCTTCAATATGTTATGCAAGAAGGTGTGCATCCAACTTGCGTTTGAATCCCAGAACAGTAGTCTCCTCCACAACCTCCTCCGGGAGTGCATTCCAAGAACCCACCATGCGCTGTGTGAAACAGAATTTCCTGACATTTGTCCTAAACCTGCTGCCACTCAGTTTCAGTCTATGTCCTCTTGTCCTCGTCACATCAGAATATTTCAGTAATGCTTCTTTTTGGTCTATTTTATCAAATCCTTTTAATATTTTAAAAGTTTCTATCAAATCCCCTCTTAGTCTTCTCTTCTCAAGGGTAAACAGCCCCAGCTTCCTGAGTCGATCTTTGTAGGTCAAATTTTCCATTCCTTTGATAAGTTTTGTGGCTCGCCTCTGCACTTTTTCCAGCAGAGTTATATCTTTTTTAAGGTATGGAGACCAGTGTTGGACACAGTATTCTAAGTGCGGTCGGACCATTGTTCTATAAAGTGGCATTATGACCTCTTCCGTTCTACTCGTAATCCCCTTCTTAATTATGCCCAACATCCTGTTCACTTTCTTCGCCGCCGCCGCACATTGTGCCGATGGTTTTAGGGTACTGTCAATCAGTACCCCCAAATCCCTTTCCTGCTCGCTTTTTGCTAACTTCACCCCCAACACCCTGTACTCATGTTCCTTGTTTTTCTTTCCTAGATGCATCACCTTGCATTTGTTTATATTAAAGTTCATCTGCCACTTTATCGCCCACATTTCCAGCTTGTTCAGATCTTTCTGGAGGTCCTCGCAGTCCCTTTGAGAGCCAACCACCCGACATAATTTAGTATCAACTGCAAACTTAATTATATTGCATGTTGTATCCTCTTCCAGGTCGTTTATAAAAATATTGAACAAGATAGGCCCAAGAACCGAGCCCTGGGGCACGCCGCTAGTCACTTTCTCCCAGTCCGAGAATTTCCCATTTATGCTAACCCGTTGCCTTCTGTTTTCAAGCCATTTGCCGATCCATCTGTGTACTTCTCCTCCAATTCCATGGCTTATTAGTTTCTTCATAAGCCTTGCATGAGGGACTTTGTCAAACGCTTTCTGAAAGTCCAAGTAAATTATATCCACTGGTTCTCCACCATCCATTTGTTTGTTCACTTTTTCGAAGAATTGTAGTAAGTTTGTCAAACATGATTTCCCTTTCCTGAAACCGTGTTGACTAACCCTTATTAGATTGTGGTCTTCCAAGTGTTGTACAATGTTCTCTTTGATTAGTGTTTCAATTATTTTCCCTGGAACCGATGTAAGGCTCACAGGTCGGTAGTTTCCTGGATCCCCTCTTGATCCTTTTTTGAAAATTGGGATGACATTAGCTATCCTCCAGTCTTCTGGTATTTGTCCAGTTCTAATTGACATGTTAGCCACTGTTAGTAATAGATCGCCAATTTCCTCCTTAAGTTCCTTTAATACTCTCGGGTGAATTCCATCCAGTCCAGGGGATTTGTCGCTTTTTAGTTTGTCAATCTGGGAGTAAATCATGTCCAGCGTCACCTTTCCTCTGTGGCCCCGGTGAATATCTTCCCTGTGTCCGGCATTATTGAAGTGTCCTCATTTGTGAAGACTGAGGCAAAGAATGTATTTAACCTGTCGGCAACCTGTATATCCTCTTTAATTGACCCTTTCTTTACATGATCGTCGAGAGGTCCTACCGCCTCTCTTGCTGGTTTCTTTCCCTTTATATATCTAAAAAAAGGGCTTGTAGTTTTTGTCTTCCTGCACTATCTTCTCCTCATAGACTTTTTTGGCGTCTCTTACCACTTTATGACACCTTTTTTGGTCAATTTTGTGACAGTTCCAGGCTTCCATCGTTTTTTCTCGTTTCCATTTTTTAAACGAGTTCCTCTTCTCCCTCACTGCATCCTTTACCTCTTTGGATAACCAAGCTGGTTCACCATTTTTCTTTTTACGCCTTCCTTTGGTTGTCCTCGGAATGTGTAGATTCTGTGCTTCTATGATGGTGTTTTTCAGTAGAGACCATGCTTGTTCAACTGTTTGGATGTCTGCTATGCCCTTCTTTAGCCGTTTTCTAACCAAAGTTCTCATGCTGTCATAATTTCCTTTTTTGTAGTTGAAGGTCGTGGTTTTAGTCTTGATTGGTTTCTCTTTTCCGATGCCAATGGTAAAATTGATCATATTGTGATCGCTCGTCCCTAGAGGGGCCATAACTTCTACATCTGCTGCTCTTCCAGCAATGCCATTTATGACCAAGTCCAGGATTGCATTTCCTCTTGTCGAATCTCTTACCATTTGTTCAAGGAAGCAATCACCTAACATTTCAAGGAATTTTAACTCCCTGCCGCAGTTTGACGTTGCCAATTTCCAGTTGATCCCTGGAAAGTTGAAGTCCCCCATGATCGTTGTATTTCCCGATTTACTTCTCTGAGTAATTTCCTCCATCATTTCAATGTCTGTTTCCTCGGTCTGTCCCGGGGGTCTATAATAAAGACCAATTCGTGTGTCTGCTTCTTATCGTCCAGGAATCTTTATCCAGAGTGACTCTAGTTTACCATTTACATCTGTATCTCCTTCACTAACCGACTCTATGTCTTCTTGGACATACAGGGCAATACCCCCCCCCCCCCTTTTTGCCCAAACCTATCTCTTCTATATAGTCTATATCCTTTCAATGCCGTGTCCCATTCATTCTCTTCATTCCACCATGTTTCTGTTATTCCTATGATATCGAGTTTTTCTCTTTTTGCTAATTCTTCCAGCTCGCCCATTTTGTTTCCCAAGCTTCTGGCATTCGTGTACATACATTTAAAATGCACTAATTTACTGGATTTACAGGCCCTCACATCCTTTTTTGTATCCATTTGATCTTCTTCTTCGGCTCTTGAAGTATCTTCCGGTTCTTGCCCTATATCAGTGTGATTGCCTGGAGTTACCTCAACAGGATATCCTGGTGTCCGTGCCATCGACCGGTTGTCGACTGTCGGCTCTCCCCCGAACTTTAGTTTAAAGCCTTCTCAATGAACTTCTTTATATTCTCAGCCAGGACCCTCGCTCCCTGCTTTGCGAGGTGTAGTCCGTCCTTTCTATAGAACCTGCTTTTTCCCCAGAATGTTGTCCAGTTTCGCACGAAGTCGAAACCCTCCTCCTCGCACCAACGCCTCATCCAGGCGTTCACAGCTCTCAGTTCATCCTGTCTCCTTTTGTCCGCTCTCGGTACCGGAAGAATTTCCGAGAAAGCCACCTTCACCTCCCTGACCTTCAACTTCCTTCCCAGTGAGCGAAGCTGGTCTTTCATATCTTCCCTGTCATACTTCCGTCCGCATACATCGTTGGTTCCTACATGGATAAGCACAGCCGTATCCTTTCCTCCTGCTCCATCTAAAATCCTGGTGATCCTGCTGGCCACATCCTTCACTCTTGCTCCAGGCAGGCAGGTGACCATTCTATCTTCTTTTCCTCCCGCAATGTGGCTGTCCACATTTCTTATTATAGAATCTCCGACTATAATCCCAATCTTCTTTAGTTGGAGGTTCCTCAGGGGTCTTAAGTCCGTATCTTCGGCGTAAGTCATATCTTCTGTCATCTGCGTTATATCCTCAGATGGTCTGTCGTCTGTGCTGATTTGATTGGTGCCCCTTTCTTCTTCAAATCCTCCTCTTTCTTGGGTTTTTCGGATGCTGCTCTCAAGCCCTGGGGTCTCAACAATCTGATGGTGGGTATCTTCGATGTATCTCTCCAATTCTTGAATCACCTCACTAGTGCTAGACTCCACAATCGACCTCCCCTGAGTGTGATTTGCCTCTTTAATGCTGAGCAGTTCTTCCAGTTCCTTCACCGTTCCCTCCAGCAGCCAGACTTGCTGTTTCAGGCTTTCCAGCTCCCTGCACCGGCTGCAAATGTATGCCATAGTCCCCGAGGGGAGGTACTCATACATACTGCAGCCGGTGCAGAAGACTGGAAAGCTCATCTTCTGGTTTCCGTGGTTGCTCATAACCTGTTCCTCCTCGAAGCTGCCTGTGCTGTATGTGTGCTGTATGTATTGTCCCTCTGTGCCAATAAGTATCAGCAAGTCCTCCTACCAATTAGTTTTCCTTCCTTTGTCCCAACCAAACGTCTGAGTTTGTTAAATTAATTTGTTGTCCTACCTTCCTGGCTCTTTCTTAAGGCGTCTTCGCAAAGGCGCTCTCGCTAAGGCGAGTGCCTTTGCCGCTCGCCTTCGCCGTGCGCCGAATGGCTGCGTGCCGTTGGCGTTCTCCCCTTTAAGGGGAGCCAAGTCGCGGAGTTGGTGATGCGCAGGGGGTGGGCAGAGCTAGGTCTCGCCTACCCCACGCTGCCTGCCTGCGACCGCGATTCGCCTCTTTTCCTTAAAGTAAGTAGTTTAAAAAGTGCTTACAGAACGCTGCTCCGGTTACTGCCTCCTCCTTTTCCAGCTACAACGATTTTCTGCGACTCTTCCCTTTAAGGGGGAGCCGAGTCGCGGAGTTGGTGACGCGAAGGGGGGGGCGGAGCTAGGTCTCGCCTACCCCACGCTGCCTGCCTGCAACCGCGATTCGCCTCTTCTCCTTAAAGTAAGTAGTTTAAAAAGTGCTTACAGAACACTGCGCCGGTTACTGCCTCCTCCTTTTCCAAATTATAATAAGAATACATTGTAAAAAATGATAGACCAACATAATACATAAAACTGTTGACTGATTCGTAGCCTCACTAGATAACAGTGCTAGGGTAAATGGCAATAGATACCTGGTCTCTGTCTTCTACAAAGGGGACAAGTCTACTGAACAATGAGAACTAAAGTAACAGTGTCTAACCTCTGACTTTGATAGAACAAGGCATGATAATGAATATGGGAACCAATCACATGTCATTCTTTAGAGTCTATCTCAACCTCAGTTCTTCTATACCAACATTCTTCAATGCAAGGCTTGAGGGTCAGTAGCTGCACCCATTCATACTCTGAATCTTCCCTCTCCCCTTAAAGAATGACATGGAGATGGCTTCCGGCGGTTATCCGTGGGGACAGAAACGATGATGAATTTTGTCATTCTCTATGGATCAAAGGTGCTGTTATGGAAGCTCTATCTATAGGTCAGGGGTGTCCAACCTTTTGGCTTCCCTGGGCCGCATTGGCCGAAAAAACTGTTTCTGGGGCCGTATAAATGCGCAAACACTGCAGCAAGACAGAGGAGGGAGCCGGCAAGATGGTAAACACCTGGGGGCAGCCGAGGAAAACACTGCATTGCCCTCAAACAGGGCCGCACAAAATACTTCATGGGGCCGCATGCGGCCCTTGGGCCACAGGTTAGACACCCCTGCTATAGGTGATCATGTTAGAACATGCACAGCCCATATGCAACGGCAGATAGAATCTTTTAATAAATATATTGTGAAAAAGATCAAGATCTGTGTGTCTTGAAGGCCAGCTACCCCACAAAGGAACAATGATAGGAAAGGATTGCAAGCTGTATTATATATCGTATGTCTCACTCCCTTGCTTGTAAGATAGGTTTCCAGTGCTACAGCCATAATGAAACCATCGTGTCTTCAGCAATTTTTGTTATAAGCGTCACTGAATTAATGGGCAAGTGTATGGAGAAAAGGGGAAAGAAGGTGGAGAGGGGCAAAGGGTAACGGAGGGCAGGAGGTAGATTGGGAAAGAGGGTGCCTGGTGCCTCCTTCCTGGGCTGTGTGTTTTTTTTCCTAGCGGCTAGTGCTTTATGTTTAGTGGTTGAAATTTGATGCATTGCTATGACATAAATACATGAAAACAACATCATACTAATGCAAACACGTTGTCACAGTCTATTATGTGCTAAATGGTCATTGTCATTTTTCTTCAGTTCAGGCTTAGCGGATTATTGTAGCTATATTTAAAAAGTCATTCATATATTTTTTGCAGACCCTGGAATGACACATTCTGGTTACAGAAGACAAGCTGCAATAATAGTTTTATTCAGTGAGGACTGAATACTCTGTTAATGGCTGTGCAATAGGCTTATCTAAGCAGACAAAGTGACTGCCTTTCATGTCTGTTCAATTAGAGATAATAGTTGGAGGCATTAATCACATATATTTGCAACAAAACTTTCCGTAGTGAAAGACACCCGGCAAATGATGTGGTCCAATGCACATCCTTCTATTAAGGTTGCCATGGCTATAGTGTGGCCAGGCTGAAAGACAGGGTACAATTGAATTTGAGACAATGGGTGGATTTTCATATTTAATGGGGTGAGCTTTCAGTTTGGCAGTGCATACTCAATGACAGTGACCCTTGCTTGACCTTACTTTTTTTTATTTTTTCTAAAATCTGCAGGTGGGACTATTCCCTAACACTGTGAGAATATATCCAGCATGCAATAAGATATAGATAGAAATGAGAGCACTTATTTTGTAGGATTTGATTTCACACTTCACCATGTTAGCTTGACGTGACGTACAGACAAAACGCCCTCTAAGGAATAGCCCGGTGCAAGCAAATATTTTTTGTGTGAGCAACTTCTAAAAACCAACCATTTTTGAACCCAGTATTATCAATGCATTTCTGTACATAGCAGAAAAAGTCATCACACGTATGGTAATTAGTTTAGTTTAATTAATTTTTTATAGTTTAATTTTGTTTGAAAATTGGGTTGAATCAGGTCAGTATTTTTGCAAGTGTCCATGTAAAATATATGGTCCCTCACATGCTCTGCTTAGAGGGAACATAGCTTACGAAGGGTCACTGAAAAGTGCTCAGCCCAGCCAACAAAGTTCGGGCAGTCTTCATTGAGGGCTATACACATGGAAGGCCATAATTGCTCTAGACATTTCAGACTTGGACAAATATTTGGTTGAGAATATGGTATAAAGATAGACATACTGGCGGTCTGGACAATCAAATGCCTGGACATACAGAGAGACGATTTTCGGAAAAAAAAAAGATTTTTGGACATAGTTTTTGAGAATGGACCTTTTGAGGCTGCCAACTTTGTGTGACTAGCGTCCTATGTTCAATTAACTACAACGATTTACTGTAAGGAAACTGATCGCAACAGTCTTTTGAGATTCCATAGCTTCCATCCTAAGGGATTAATACAAAATCTCCCTATCAGTCAGTTCCTTCGCTTGAGAAGGATCTATTACTCCCTGGATGAGTTTAGACTTCAAGCAAAGATAATGAAAAAAAGGTTTTATGAAAGAGGATACCCGATTGAAGTGGTCCAGAAGGCATATAAACGGGCTAAATATGCCCAGAGAGAATTGTTGTTAAAACCGAATGTAACTAATACTACTGAAGATACTGAAGAATTTGAGTCTGTAGCATTCGTGCAAAATTTCTCCTCCCAAGCTCCAGAAATAGCTCGTATGATACGAAACCATTGGCATATTGTCCAACTTGCGATCCCGTCCCTGATAGAGTACCCTATATGCTCTTACCGTCGGGGGAAAAATCTAGGGGAAAGTTTGGGCCATTATATCCCGAGGGAGGATATGACTAAAACTAGGGGGAAGAAACATTTTTGCGGGTTTTTCTAGCTTCAGTAAAACTAGGGGGAGTCATGAACCTTGTGGTAATTACCAATGGTGTCCGTTTGTGATGGCAGGGGACAATTGGATTCATCCGATTTTAGGCACTCAATATACTGCTAGATATAACACGAATTGCAATTCTGATCACATTATATATTTGATCCAATGCCCTTGCCCAAAACTTTATGTAGGTCGCACTACTAGAGCTGTGAAGATCCGTTTAACTGAACATAAGTCTAGGGTGAATATGAGCTATGAGGCTTCCCCTTTAGTTAGACACTGGAGGTTATGTAAACATGGTTTGAAAGATTTAAAATGGAGGATAATGGACATGATTACTGTAGGGTGGGAGGGAGGAAATATAGAACGTACTTTAAATCTTAGGGAATTACGCTGGATGTTCCAACTTCAAACTATGGCCCCCTCCGGGCTGAATGAAGCCTCGGATTGGATGGCTCAGGTGGATTCTTGATGGTAGTGTGGGTTCCCGTTGTCTAGATATGGTTAGAGTGACGCGATTGGCGTCGGGCTGGTTGCTAGGTGAGAGTATGATGTAAGGGGAGGGGTCTATTTAAACACTCAGTATGAACGCCGCGGCCATCTTTTCGGATAGCCGGTGGCAGAATATTGGAGTAAGATTACCCTTATCTTATCGGTGAGTGACTGTTATTTACAAAATTTTTTAGCCTTTCAAATTAGCAGAAGGTATAATATATTTATGTTCCTTTTTAGTTCCCCCGACCTTGAAAAAGGACTTCGAAACGCGTCGGGAAGGGGAACTGATAAAGATTTAAGATAAGTGACCACACTTTTATATCTATTTAAGAAGTTATAAAGAAGTTTAAAAATGATATATAACAGTATAAAAATATAAAAAAAATAATTCTATCAGTAAGGGAATAATGAAGAATTCCATGACCACGGACTCGTTTTGAGCAAGTGGAGTCAGAATTCCCACTGAAATAAGAATTGCTTTGCACTGAGTGATTGTTTGATTGGTTGATTATAAGGAGCGAGTCTATTGTTTTGGTAGAATAGTGAGTGTAGTAATTTGCCCAGAGTCATAAAGAACAGCAGTGGGAATCAAACCTAGAACCCTTGGCTACAAACCACTGCTCTCACCATTAGGCTACTTCCCTGTACATTGGTCTGATTAATGCACATGTCCAAGTAGGTCAGTGCTTGTCAGCTAGAAATGTTCTTCATTTGAAGCCTGGAATATTATTTATTCTTGACACTGAATGCATATATTTAAAGAAAAATTTAAAGAATATTTAAAGAAAAATAGGCAGACTTAAAATTGTAACGTGAACTGTTACTTAACTGGTGCAACTGGAGCTAGAATACCATAACATAGGGCTCCTTTTACTAAGGTGCACAAGGGGCTTAATGCGCGGAATAGCGCATGCTAAAATGCCACACGCGCTAGCCGCTACCGCCTCCTTTTGAGCAGGCAGTAGATTTTCAGCTAGTGCACGCTATAGCGCGCACTAATCCGATGCGTGCAATAAAACCACTAGCGTACCTTCGTAAAAGGAGCCCATAGTTTTCATTTAAATAAATAGTATGCATTAATCTCTGAGAGGACTAATTCAAATCATTTCTAAAAGCTGAAACAAACATATATACAGTAGTAGTTTTTTGTCAGTCCTAGGAACCAGCTAACCATGGAGCTAGTCTGAAACAATTATGTTACAGAAAAAATTACAACTGAATATGAATTATCACAAAATAATACGCATGTTGTAGGATAAAATCTATTGCAAGCATGTGAAAATGACTGATCTGAGGTTTTGGCATATCACATCATCATCTTATTTTCTCATCATTGTCACTTATCTACACACAGCATGCATATTCCCGGCTGGCCTCCTAAATGTTTCTTCACGTCAAACAGCTGCTCTGCAGTCTCCGGGACATATTGAACAATCAAGTAGGCTGCTCCCTACCTCCCGCCTAGAGTCCAGTTCATTGTTCCAAAGAGAAAGAAATCCAAGATTTCTCTGAGGTTCAGACCCAGGCCTGTGGCAGGAAAGTGCTAACTCCCGGGCCTTTAGGACTGGCATTTTAACAGAGGATATGAAATATACTGAGAAAGAAAGGAAACACGACTGTTCCCTTTTAAGAAAGCATCCTGGCGATAAGAAAAAGAGATCAAAGCTCTGAAAATCCTGGAGTACTTCTTTCTGATAATGTGTTATGTATATTATATCAGATCTGACAGCCTGTGCAGAAAGTGACCTCAGTTTAAAAAGACATTGTCAACAGGTGTCATTGATCACATACAAAATTCTAAAGGCTTTGTAACCAACAGGAAATTTGCAGAAATATAAATGTGTGTCTTCATCAGACAGCGGCATCGTGTCCTTTGTTTGACTATGTTATAATTATACAATATTGTCATGAATTATGGAATGGTGAATAAAGATCCTTTATCATTCTGTACTTATCTCTAAATGGAAGAAGCTTTCTTTTATTTTTCTTTGAATTCAGCATAGACATTCCAAAACAGCTGAAGAAACTAGAAAACAGAAAATCCACGGTGTCAACCTCAATATGTCGAGCTATTTTTTTTGCTGGAAAACGTGTTTGAGTATTGTAAATGGTATCTTATAAATGATGAATAAGAATGGGGTTTCTTCTACTAAAAGGCTGAAATCCCAGTAGGGTTCCTGGTGACATCACCAGGTCACATAATATACGATATCGCCACATATCCTAAGGTGTGCTTTCTCCATTTCATACAGATTCTCATTGATATTCTCATTTTTAGTATATGCATTTCCTCCTAAGGTTCCTTGCTGCTCGAGAACTATTGTACCCTTAAGCCTTTGAGCAGCCATGGCTCCCTCCTGCTACCTACTTACAAACGAAAAGCAGCAGGAGAAAAATGTATATGAATGCCACTGCCAATCAAAGCGCCATAATAGTCTCGAAGCTATACCACATGCTGCATTAAGGCCAGCTGCTAATATGTATATCAATAACTACAGTATAGCTTCTTTAACACAGTTGAACTGAAGTGAGGAAAGGTTAGCGTATATGATTACAAATCCATTTCTTGTCATGTATTTTGCCATAAGTAAAGATGTGAAAACAATTCTAACACATAAAGATGACAATTCATTCAGATGCTAATTGCGTAGAACTTTTCTGTAGGGAGCAACAAATGAAAAATAAACTGCTGTTTTGGTTGCTTTAATCAAGTCACGGCACCAATAGCACAGAGACCCCAAGGCAAGTTATCAAAAGAGTCACGTGGCCACCTTTTGAGCTATTAAAACAGTTACCTAGCCGGAGGCATAACTTTGTCGTGCTGTCTGTGTAAACCTGTGTTGTGCAGGTTCAAATCGCATCAGAGTCAGTGCGAATCCTTTAATGGATGGATTCTCAAAGACATGGTCAGGGCCTTTGTGCATAAAGCAAGACATTATCCTCTGGATTCCATAAATGACGTGCAACTTTCCTTGTGTATAAATTGTGCGCTATCCTGAGATGCGCGTGCAACTAAATTGGCTACTGAGCCAATTAGGGGCTGATTCTGGAAATGGCGCCATAAGTTAGGTAGCAGTAGGTACCCTACCGCCGCCTAACTTAATTACATTACATTACATTACAATACAGATTTATATTCCGCCATTACCTTTCGGTTCAAAATGGATTACAAAAAGAGTTATGGAAGAAGGATTACAAAGTTAGATCAGAGATCGTTTCCAAGAGAGGGATAGGGGTAGGGGAGGGGATGGTAAGAAGGGATATTCATGGTATTAAGCTTTATTAAGGGATTTCTTGAAGAGTATAGTTTTTATTTCCTTTCTTAATTAGTTTAATTGGCTTAATCGGCATGGTAATTGACTATGTCATTTAAAACCAATGAAACCCACATTTAAAAAAATGTAGGTGCCCGCAGGTGCCTCCAAAAAGGACACTGGAATCGCATCGAAAGAGGCACCTAGCAGCGCCTAAGGTCAAAGTAGGCCTGGTTTCAGTCAGAAATGACATTAAGCACCGTTAGGCACCTCTATAGATGTGATTTGCATCAAACATAGGCACCATTAAGGTAGGCCTTCAAAATCCTGGCCTATATTACCAGTGCCTATGTTTAATGGTAGCCGCAATTCTGGTAACAGCGTCTACGTGTGATTGACACGTGGATGGTGCTGTTTTTGTAGGCACCAGCTAATGTAGGCATTGTAAAGTTTGTTAGTGGCCCTCACAATATATGGTTGGTGGGGTCACTTGAGAGGCGCCCTTACAAACGCCAGGTCCCAGGTTCAGTTCCCTTACTGAACATTCACCAGGAAGTAGAATCAAAAAGGCACAGCCAGAGGTGATTGCATAAAGAATATATTATAGAAATAGGCTTACAGAAAAGCAATATTTATAAGCTTACAATTAAGCATTACAATTAATGAGAGAGCAACGCAGTTTCCCTGCCTTACAGAGTTCAGAGGAAAAGAGAGACATAGAAGCCTGAAGTTCCAGGGAAAGGCAGAGAGAGAGAAAAGGGGGATGGGGTGATGGTCCAAGCTTCGTGTTCCATAGATAAAGAGAAGGATAGACAGAGAAAGAGAGAGCTCAAGAGATAGAAGAGAGGACCAGAGTGCCAAGAGCCAAGAGATAGATTTTTGTGTGTTGCAGAGAGGAGGCTTTTATAGCTTGGAATCTTATTCTGAATATAGAAAACTATTGAGCTTCAATAGAAGTTAAATATCCCCCTCCTTAGTAAACTTGTGCTAGACAGCCGAAGAATAGGCTATGGTCAAATGTAATTTCCAGTATGCCTCTGACAATAGTTTCTGATTAACTTTAGTTATCTGTGCACCTGGACCCATTGTCCTAAGCACCCTCTTAATCAGACATTAACACATTAACACCTTTTAGCTAATCATGATTCAATCAGGGCTACTTAAAACCGTCTTTTTGGGTTATATGAAACAGTCTACCTACACTCAGGGTCTATCTACATTCACATGCCAAAGTCAGATTGATATCATTTCCCATAGGCCTTTGCTGACATAAGTTATGCCAACTGAAAATGCTGATTGCTAGCGATAGCTATGCTGACAGGCATCATTTCCAGAATCTAGCCCTTGGTACCAATCATTATTTATTTATTGGGATTTATTAGCCACCTTTATGAAGAGATAGCGAAAAATACTTGAGTACCTGAATGTAAACCATTTAGGCTATAAGTGGGATATTAATACTAAAATAAATAAGTAAATTTATACAAGGTGGTGTACAGAAGGTATAATTCAACATAAAACTTACAGCATCATCAGTAGTAAAATGACCAAATAACATAAACATAAATATAATGAATGATGTAAAGTCAAAATCAGTAAATTGAAACTTAATAATAGGACTACCATACTTATTAACAGCATGGAAATTCAAATAAGAGATATATAATACATAATAAAAGAGAGACATAATACTTATGAAGCATCTAATAATCACAAAAGAAAACATTCAAATAACATAGATATGATGCTAATGCTTTTCTTTGACCAAGGAGTCAAATGCAGATATAAGATGGGGACAATATGGGTAGTACAGAATGAGTTGGGATAAACAGATTGGAGGCTAAACTCAAGGAATATTGTTTATACAGTTAAACAAGGTACAACAAACTGATTTAGTGCGTGTGGCAAGCTAGTCCTGGTGCAGAATTAGTGTATGTATAGTAAATCACCTTATGTATTAAAGGCTTTGGTGAAGAGCCAGGCTTTCACCTGCTTCTGAAGTAGAGGTAGTCTGGAGTTAGATGTAGCCCCTCTGGGAATAAATTCCAGACCATGGAGGCTACTCCTGAGTAGGCTCGCTGGCAGGTATCACATTGTACAATTTCGTTTGATGAGGATACAGATAGTGATGCTCCTTGAGAGGACCTCAGAGGTCTCGATGTTGTATAAAGGGTTCGGTTGTTCTTTAAGTTTTCTGGCCCATTTTGTCTAAAGACCTTGAAAATCAAACATAGAGATTTAAATTTCGCCCTATAAAGTACTGGTATCCAGTGTACTGTAGTTTGTGAAGAAAGGGTGTGATATGGTCATGCCTCTTGCAACCTTCTATCTGTCGTGCTGCAGCATTCTGAATTAGTTGCAGTTGATGCAAACTCTTTTTGGCTAGACCAGTGTACAGGGCATTACAGTAGTCCAATCATGATGTTATCAATCATGGCATGGACCACTGTGGTCAGACTTGTCTTTTCAATATATGGAGAGAGATTTTGTAGCTGCTGAAGATGATAGGGATAATTTTTAAAGGTAATGATGTGTTGGACTGGAGAAGGCAGATGTGGTTCCTCTCCACAAAGGTGGAAGTAAGGAAGAAGTAGGGAATTACAGGCCAGTAAATCTGACATCTGTGGTAAGCAAATTAATGGAAATATTTTTAAAACTGAGAGTGGTGAAGTCTCTAGAATCCAGTGTATTACAGGACCTGAGGCAACATGGATTCACCAGAGGTAGATCTTGTCAAACAAATCTGATCAATTTATTTGACTGGGTGACCAGAGAATTGGATAGAGGATGTGCACTAGATGTGGTGTATTTAGTTTTTAGTAAAGCCTTTGACAATGTTCTACACAGATGTCTAATAAATAAACTGAGTGCCTCGGGATGGGTAACTAAGTGATAGCTGGGTCAAGAACTGGTTGAGTGGAAGGAGGCAGAGGGTAGTGATCAATGGAGATCGCTCTGAGGAAAGGGATGTTATCAATAGTGTGCCTCAAGGTTCTGTTCTTGGGCCTGTTATTTTTTACATTTTTATAAATGATATTGCTGAAGGGTTGTTGGGTAAGATTTGTGGATGATATCAAAATCTACAATAGAGTAGACACACCGGATGTCTTGTTCCATCAAAGTCAGGGGTTAGACACTGTTAATTTAGTTCGCATTGCCATGAACTTCCCATACCCACTCCCCCCAGAGAGAGAGCAGCTGTCTTTAGAAAAAAGCAGCAAGTCAGAGAATGAGGGAGATGTAGATCCAGTTTATAATATCACTGGTGCAGTTGATGAGAGAAACCCATACTATCAAGCCCAAAAAGACCTCAATCGCTTGATCAGAGATCTTAATTTCACTAAGTCCAATGCCAAGCTTTTGACATCTAAGTTCAAGCAGTGGAACATGTTGGATGAAAATGTGCAAGTCACAGATCAGAGGGAGCATCAACAAGCTTTTTACACTTTCTTCACCCTTCAAAATGGGCTCTGCATCTGCTACAATGTGGCCAGTCTGTTTGAGGCAAATCCATGAAGCTTCATAATGGGAATAAGTACCCGTCTCTTCCACTGAATCACACAGTGGATTACAACAGCATCAAGACCTTACTAGACACTTTCAAGTATGATGAGTACAGCTGGGAGGTCATTGGAGACTTCAAAATGATAATGGGTTACCAAAGCAGTTTTACTGAATTTCCCTGTTTTCTCTACCTTTGGGACAACAGGGACACAAAGGCGTACTACCAAAGGCAGGACTGACCATAACGGACCGAGTTCCCTAGGAAGAAACAATGTCAAACAGAAACCAATGGTAGACCCCAAGAAGGTGCTGATGCCACCACTGCACATCAAATTCAGCTTCAAGTACCTTCAAGACATATTCCTTAATCGGTCTGATGCAAAGGTGAAAGCTGGTGTTTTTGTCGGACCACAGATAAAGAAGATACTGGAGTGCAAGGAATTTCCTAAGGAGGGTGGGGAAGGGGATGGGATTTATATACCACCTTTTTGTAGTTACACATTTAAAACAGTTTACATGTACTTATTTTATACCTGGGATAATGGAGGATTAAGAGACTTGCCCAGAGTCACAAGAAACAGCACTAGGATTGATCTCAGAACCTCAGCTCTCCCACTAGGCCACTCCTCACCTAACAGCTAACTAGGAAGGAGAAAGCAGCTTGGAACAGCTTTGTCACAGTGATCTGGGGTTTCTTAGGCAACCATAAGGCCTAAAACTACATTGAGTTGGTTGAGAATCTGGTGAAAAATTACAGCAAAATGGGCTGTAAGTTGTTTCTCAAAGCCAGTGTTCTGATACTCATCTTAAGACATTCAAGGAGAGCTTGGGATCATACTCAGAGGAACAAGGTGAGTGCTTCCACCAGGATATACTGGACTTCAAACGCCGCTACCAAGGACATTATAATGAGAACATAATGGGAGACTGATTCATGAAAGTGACTTACAATATAATCACAAATCTCAGAAACCATCAGAAGTTAAGAATAGATGTAATGGGTCAGATCAATGGTCCATTTAGCCCAGTATCCCATCTCCATGGCGGCAAATTCAAGTCACAAGTAGTCAAAAATCTACTATGGTACTCATCCAGGGCAAGCAGCGGCTTCTCCCATGTCTGTCTCAACAAAAGACTATAAGAACATAAGAATAAGCCTTACTGGGTCAGACCAAGGGTCTATCTAGTCCAGTGTCTCATCTGCTGTGATAGTCTTTGTATAACATCAATATAAATGCATGCTAATTGTGATTCATATGTTGCTTGTCATGACTTTATATGAATTAAAAGATGAAAATTCTGTGTTTTCACATTTTAAAAAGGTAAATTGAAGAATTTGACTATCCTGGTCACAAAAGCAAAGTTTTATCAAAATAACACACCTTTTCTGTACTTTATAGGCATTAGCAATTAAGAGATTACACATATGGAGGGGCATAATCGAAAGAGACGTCTAAGTCCGTTTACGTCCATCTCGCAAGTCGTCCAAAGAGCTTAAGACACATTTTCGAAAGAGACATCCAACTTTTTTTCATTTCGAAAATCGTCTAATTATACATCCTGCCGATCTGATCGTCCAAGCCACTGAATCGTCCATCTTTATACCACATTTTCGTCCAACTTTCCGTCCAAGTCCAAAACGCCTAGAACAAGCCCCATTGGACGTGGGAGAAGTCTGCAAAGTGATAGACTGCACACCCAGGCATGCCACCTAAATAGTGGGGTACCTTACAGGGCACTGCTGTGACCTTCACAAAAAGGGTGCCATGGCTTCTCCTCCCTACAGCTCCCTTATAGGTTACAGTGAGCCCCCCAAACCACCTCCAGAATCCCCTAGACCCACTTATTTACCACCCCAATAGCCCTTATGGCTGCAGGAGCCACTTATATGCCAGTACAAAAGGGTTTTGGGGGTGTATAGGGCAGTGCACATGTTTCAATATCAATTCAGTGATTACAGGGGCTTATGGGCATGGGTCCTCCTCTCTATGGGTCCCTAACCCACCCCCAAGACGGCTTAAGCTGCCTCTTTGCTGGACGACTAGGCTTTCCTATGCCCGGCTGCCAGGTGATGATGGTCTGGAGGCTGACATTTAAAGTTGTGAATAAAATTTTTATGGGGGTGGGGGGGAGTTGGTGATCACTGGGGTAGTGTGTGGGGTCTGTGTTATGTGTTTTCAGTGCTTATCTGGTGAGTTTAGGTGGTTTTTTGTGACTTAGACCATGTTTTACATGGTCTAAGTCACAATGTCCAAGTTCTGTCGATCCTGGGCTCTATACCTTTCGGTTATACATGCAGTATGACTAAGTCTAAGCCAGCCCATGTCCCACCCAACTCCCACTCTCGAAATGCCTCCAGAAATGTCTCGTTTAGCTTTGGACGTTGAGCGGCACTATGAAGGCCTAGGTCGTTTAGAAATACATCCAAAACCCATTTTTATTTTCGGCGCTTGGACGTTTTTGAGAAATGTTCGTCCAAGTCCGACCTAGGCCAGTTTTTGGACGTTTTTCTCTTTCAATTATGAGCCCCATACTGTCCAGGAACAAAAATCAAGTTACATAGCATAATTGGGTGCTACCAATAAATTATTGGTGCTGGTCGGCAGTGTTTCTTTCTAAGCACTGTTCTATAAAGATGCATGTGTAAACTGAAGGGCATGTCCATGAGAGGGTCATGGTTGTTCGCTTAAGATGCCCACAGTATTATAGAATACAAGAGATCCAAACCTAATTTAGGTGCAATAATTTATACCAGGTTTCAGTTGGTATAAATCCTTGCAAAAAAAATTGGTTGCAGATCCTGGCGTTGTGTTATTCTATAAATGGCACCCAACTGGGAGTGCCATTTTTAGAATGGTACTCTAAGCTTATTTATTTCAGTGTCCAAATTTCAGTGCCATTTACTGAATCCACCCCTATAAAAGATATGTGCCTAGGCAGAATTTTGGCATATATACATGTATCATTATTCAAATTACATAATTGGTATTTAACTGTTCATGCATACTATATACAATTCTCGGACTCAGAATAGTGGAAAGGTCCAAAAAAGACTGGTGAACTCAAGATTTCATACACAATTCTTTATTTCTTCAATACACCATAATACGACTTGACATCCGCATGTTTCGGCCAAAAAAACCTGCATCAGGAGTCTACAATCATAAACACGTATATTAATAAATAATCATAAAATCAATAAAGTGAACATATAAATATAGAAATCAATTATCATAAAGCCAAAAATAGACCTTTTCCACTTTCAGAGGAAGTTACAGATCATATAATTTTTTTCTAACAGTTCTCCACAAGTTGATATATCTGTAATGAAACCCGATTCGAAGTGGATTTCTCCGGGGCCTCCTGATCCACAAATTGCTGCTTTTTATCAATGTGTTTTACATGATATAGATATCCTTGAGAAAATTAGTCGTAAGAAACCATATCACAATTTGTCAAAAAAAGAATACCAAGCGGTCAAGAGTTTGAGGAATAATATTGAAATAGTGATCAAACCGGCAGACAAAGGGGGAGGAGTAGTCATTTTGGACAATTTGCATATATTACAGAAATTGAATGTCAGATTTCCGATCAAGTGTATTATATTCGCCTTGCTAAGGACCCCACAGAGGATTTGAAGGAAGAAATTTATTCTTTACTTTCTGTTGCGCAAGCCGCAGGATATATTACAGATAAAGAGAAGGCTTTTTTAACTGTAAAGTGCCCTGTTATCCCTACCATCTATGTGCTCCCTAAGATTCACAAATCCCTTGACTCTCCCCCAGGATGTCCAATTATCTTAGGGAATGGATCTATATTAGAACCTTTATCCAAGTTTGTGGATTTTTTCTCAGACCGTTCGTTCCTAAGATTAAATCATATGTAAGAGATTTGGCCTTTATGATAAATATTTTGGAGCAATATAATGGAGATTTAACAAATACCAAGTTAGTTACCATGGACATTGAATCTCTGTATACGAACATACCACAATTTATGGCTCTGGATATCATAGAGAGGTCACTTAGAGAAAGGGAAACCGATTGACGGGTCCGTAATCATCTTATTTTGACTCTTGCTAGCATTGCCTTAACTAATAACTATGGCCCCAGATATCGCAAATTTGGATGTTGCTCATTTTGAAAGCACATTTCTTGAATCACATCCTTTTGATGATAATGTAATTCTATATAAGAGATATATAGATGATATTTTCATTCTATGGAGGAGCAGCATTGATAAACTCAAAGAGTTCCACCATTGGATGAATACATGTGACGAGAATATGAAGTTCAAGATGCAATATGATGATCAATCCATTCCTTTTTTAGATATCAAGGTATATAAAACTAGGTACAGTTTAAATACCTCTATTTATAGGAAAGATACTGATCGGAATACTTACCTGCACTGTACAAGCTTTCATAATAGGGGCCTTAAGAAGAATCTTCTGTATGCTTACTTTCTGAGGCCAAGAAGATTATGTACCGATTTATTGATGATTTTGACCAACAAGCACCATCAATGGTCTTGATAGAGCACAGGGAGAAACTTCTCCATCCAGTACATGCTAAATTAAAGCCTGATGTAGTTTGTACCCTTAGATTCTCACATTTATCTTATAACATACAAGATATCATTAAAAAGAAATGGCACATCTTACAAACTCATGATTGCTTTCAAAATAAGACAGCTACAGTTGCTTTTTCTAGAAATAGAAATTTGAAAGATATGTTGGTCCTGTCCCTTACCTGACCTTGTTGTGGCTACAGGAGGACCCTTGGGCCATGTCCTGTGTTGCCATTGTTCAGTCTGCAAACATAGTATGTCCATTTCCAGTTATGAACATCCATATAAAATAATATCAATCAGTTTGAAGGATTATAGTGATTGCAGCACCAACAATGTCATCTATGTGATAGTATGTCCTTGCAAGAAATGGTACATTGGGAAAACAAAACGGATGATTAAGACTAGGATAATAGAACATAGGAGCTGTGTAAGTAGGAATGTACAGAGTGTACCCATTGTTGAACACTGGTATGACAAGAGACACTCTTTTGATGATTTGAAGTTCTTTGTTTTGAAGGTTATTAAGGTTAAGTGGAGAGGGGGAGACCCAGATTTGGTTTTACTCAAAGAAGAATAGCGCCATATCTTCGAGTTTAATACAGTGACACCATATGATCTTAATTTAGAACTAGATCTCAGACCCTTTATATAAAGTTTTTTATGATTGACTATCCTGTTTGCATTTCTGGCAAGAGGTCATTATTATAATCATTTATTAAGATTTTGTTGTTATTTGTTTTTACAGTTATGAAAATAATTAGGCTTACCTTTCTTGCTCTATTTCTCTATATGGATGCTCACTTATTGTTTTTTTTATGTGGCTTTTGTTTGGTCAACTTTTCATATATTTGGTTTGGCATATTTGAAGTTATTTTTTAAGACATGATTTTGCCCTCTTGTGTCCTCATGGTAGTACTGCAACTTGGATGTAACTTTTTACGTGTTTCTTTTAGGCATTAAGAATTTTATTTGTATTATTATCATTTATTAATATTATCTGTGGTTTTATGTTTTTTTGGATTCATACCACACTGATGAAGATCTTTCACAAGTTTTTTTATGATCATTACATTGTTACTTCCGGTCCATTTTTTACACCCTGCTTTTTCCTTTTGTTTCTTTTTCTTATTTTATCCTTTTTTTTAAGTATAGTTTGGTTATTATATTTCAATGTTTTTTGGCATTATTATGTTTTGTTTGTATGTCATCATACTGTACGTACTACTACTTAACTTGGCGGTTTTCTGGCAGTTTTTTTTGCCGTGTGCAGTTGGCAAGTGGTGGCGTTTTTTGTAATCATGGGTTATAAAATAAATATGTTATAGTTGACCCAGGGCAGGAGAAACCTGACAGAGGTTTTTTCCTCTAATATTTTAAAGGTAAAAGTTTTGTTGTTGTCCAACAAAGATAATGCTGTTTGCAGAACTGATTGTTGGAATTCTAGACTGCTGATGTCTGCATCAGGTCTGATGACCTCATGTAGAAGTCAGCAGTGATGGGAAGAATTCTAAAACTGCTAGGGAGAGCCATGGAGGTTATCAGTCTGGAAGACAGGTTAGTCTTGGTTGCCTGAGAATAGAAAAAGATTTTTTTTAAAAAAAGATTTTATAGTAGATTTTTGGCTAATGTTAATTAAGTTCAAATCTGGCCTATTTTTGTGGCAAGGGCTGTGTTTGATTATGTCATACAGTGATTTTCTGTCACTTTTGTATTGAGGTGCAGAGCTCTTGTATTTAAATGGAATGTAGTAACAGTTAAATTAATTTTGTCCTGGTTAACATTAAGAAAACAGGATAGAAAGTATCTTTTTGACGTTGTAAGAAGTAGTGCTGAGGAAACATTGATTGATGAGTTCTGGTTATTTATAAAAACCAGTTGTGAATTGGAGTGAATTCTGTCACTAAAATATTTTGGTTTAGATAACCATTTGATTTATAACCTTGGAGATAAGCCTATAGATTAAGATACATTGTGAGTGGGAAAAAGTTTAGGGAAATTTTAATTATCATTTTTTTTCTCTGGGTAGCTAGTCAAAACTAAAGAAACAAATATAAATTTCAGGGTGTCATAGGGTTTTGCTTCCTTTGATTTTTATTTTATTTTTTTTAGTTAGGGAGTAGGTACTCCATTTATTGAAGCTAAATCTCCTGAAAAGAAGAAGCGCTGGTACCCAACGGCTCTGCAAAAAACAAACAAACACCTGAACCCTGTGAGGAAAAAATTATTTCAAAGAACTAAATTCTTTGAGAAAGATTTTATATGGAAACTTGTTCTAAAGTTATATAGATATATACATTTTGTTAGATTTGTAAAAATAAACTAACAAAAACTTTTAGAACCAGCATTTGTTTAAAAGGTTTCATTTATTGCTCACCCAGTATCTTTTATTTAGGGTAAATTTTATATTTTATGCTAAATTTGCCCTCTTTTTAGAAACATTCTCACTTTGACTTGTAAGGTAACCTGACTACAGAAGGTGAAAAGAGTGAGAGTTGATAATCAAAGAGGGAGGGGTTACACTTTTATAGCGTGATTCAGTAAGTGCTTTCTATTTTCTTTTTTGTAATTTGGAGTGTCATGATAGTACGATTGTGTCCACAATTTACTTTGTTTTTCTTAGAGATTTTTTCACATTTTTGTTCTGTTCACTCATTAGCTTTGGGTATTGATTTGCACTTAGAAATACAAATGGGCGTGCTCGTGGTGTTTTATATTCATTATTTTTGAACTTTGGTGCTTCGGATTTTAAAAGTAGTACTATTAATAGATATTAAAGTATTAGTGGCTACATTTTGGACTGTTTTTGTTTATTTTGTGTTTTAGTTCATTTATGCCCTTCATTTATTTATTCATATATGTTTTCCCTTTGAACCATTAGTGTGGATTTGTACTGAACATTGAATGCAATCTTTTGACCTTTATACAGATCTGTGAGGTATGTTCATTTTATTTGCAATTGGAGCTATAGTACATTCATCTTTTACATATTGCCTTAGAACTAATTCAATTAACGGCAGAATTTGTATTTTTAACATGTATTTTGTTGCTGTAATATGTATTCTCTTATCAGTATGTATTTTTTAGCAGATACGATTACATATAATTTTCAAGATTTGTTTTTAGAAGGGATGTTTTACTACATTTCAATTATTTTTATTTATATATACATTTTTATTGCTCCTATGGATTAAGTTATAGAACATTTACCTCACATATTCCTTTAGAGCAAATTCAATTAATTGGGTTGAATTTGCATTTTATATGTATTTTGCTTATTTAATCAGTATGTATTTGTTAGCTTTTTATAAGAGAGATATCTAATATAATAAAACGCTAGACGCGCATGCGCACTCAGACCTGCGTGATATGAAATCCCTGAGATGTATGTCCGTGGCTTTGCAGGAGTGCGCATGTGTGAGTCCCCAGCCTTACTGCTTCCCGGTACTGCTTCGCATTGCTTTCCAGCCGCCAGCCTTGGACTCCCTGCTCTCCAGATCGCGGTATACAGACTGGTAGGGCACTGGGAGCTAGGGAGAAAGCAAGGGCTCAGATCGTCTTCGTCTTCGTCTTTGCCCCTCCCCCCCAATTCCCATTGAGCCTCCCACCCGATTTTCTCTTCTCGCGGTCTGGCCGGCTACCTTAGTCCCTTGCCGCCGCCGCCATCCTCTTCCCTTCCCTTCCCGCGGTCGACAAACCTCTTGGCTCCAGTAGCGGCCGCAGCACTGTAAACACGCTGCTTCGCCGCCTCTACTGCCTTGATTTGCTCTTCCGTGTCTCTGATGACGTCATCAGGGATATGGAAGAGCAAATCGGGGCAGTAGAGGCCGCAAAGCAGCGTGTTTACAGTGCTGTGGCCGCTACTGGAGCCAAGAGGTTTGTCGACCGCGGGAAGGGAAGGGGGTGGCGGCGGCGGCAAGGGACTAGGGGAGCTGGCCAGACCACGAGAAGAGAAAATCGGGTGCTTGAAGGACAAGGCTAGAGAATGACATGGTGAAAAAATTTGTCTCTGTGTCTGCGAGCTCAGTCCCCATCACTGCAAATTGTCTGATCCCATCTGAAGAGACAGGGAGGAACTGGAGCGGAAGAGGGAAAGGGGCCTGTTTTGGGGGAGGGGTGTGCTTGGAGGCAGACAGCTTTGCTTGGGGGGGAGACAGAAGGGAGGCCACAGAGAGACAGGGAAGAACTGGAGCGGGAGAGAGAAAGGAGCCTGCTTTGGGGGAGGGGTGTACTTGGAGGCAGACAGCTTTGCTTGGGGGGAGATACAGAAGGGGGGCCACGGAGACACAGTCAGGGAGGAACTGGAGGGGCAGAGGGAAAGGGGTCTGCTTTGGGGGAGGGGTGTGCTGGGAGGTAGATAGCTTTGCTTGGGGGGACACAAAATGGGGGGCCACAGAGAGACAGTCAGGGAGGAATTGGAGGGGTAGAGGGAAAGGGGTCTGCTTTGGGGGAGGGGTGTGCTGGGAGGTAGATAGCTTGCTTGGGGGAGGACACAAAATGGAGGGCCACAGAGAGACAGTCAGGGAGGAATTGGAGGAGTAAAGGGAAAGGGGTCTGCTTTGGGGGGGAGGGGTGTGCTGGGAGGCAGACAGCTTTGCTTGGAAGGGGAGACAGAAGGGGGGCCATGGAGACACTGTCAGGGAGGAATTGGAGGGGTAGAGGGAAAGGGGGCTGCTTCGGGAGGAGGGATGTGCTGGGAGGCACATCGTTTTGCTTATGGGGGGAAGACAGAAGGGGGGGCCACGGAGAGACAGTTAGGGAGGAACTGGAGGGGGAGAGGGAAAGGGGGCTGCTTTCTAGCACCCGTTAATGTAACGGGCTTAAAGACTAGTGAATATACATTTTATTAGGCATTTATTTTTAGAAGGATTCTATGGATTGCAAAGTCACATTGTTTTTAGATATCGTATATATTTACATATTTTTATATATTTTTTACAATGTGCTATGTATATGGTGGTGTATTTGATATATTTTTTATCATGTCAACAGTATGTTCCTTTTAAAAAAACATTTTCTTTATTTTTTTCACCTTGAACCGCAAGGTAATGGCGGAATAGAAATCTCTAATATAATGTAATGTAATCTTTTCATTTTTTTCATTTCTTGCCTTTTTCCTCTTTTTGGCTTTATGATAATTGATTTCTATATGTATATGTTCATTTTATTGATTTTATGATTATTTATTAATATACGTGTTTATGATTGTAGACTCCTGATGCAGGCCTTTTTGGCTGAAACATGCGCATGTCGAGCCGTATTATGGTGTATTGAAGAAATAAAGAAATGTGTATGAAATCTTGAGTTCATTAGTGTTTTTTTGGACCTTTCCACTATTCTGAGTCCGAGTGTTGTGTTTGTGGATTTGACTCTCCTGTGTTACTCTATCCTACTATATACAATTACCATGAGTGGTTCAGGACCCTGGCTTTCGGCTGCTTGTGTAATCTTCTCTATAATGCTGTTTTCTGAGGCGATTCCTTCAGTCATCTTTGCTGTTCCTTAGCTCCTTTCCAATGGTGTAGAAAGGGGGTTGCAGGAGTTACGGTCCGCCCAAGGCATGGTCTTTCTAAGTGTACCCCTCTTCTTTTCTTCCCCCCTCCCCACTCCTCTCCTTGCCATGCGCCCCTCGCCTTCCCACCGTACCTTTTTGCCACTTTCTCTGACGTCACTTCCGGAACACACACCTAGGAAGTGATGTCAAAGGGAGCCAACGCCAACGTGGGCAGGTATGGGGAAGGGGGGCCTCCACTTTTCCGGGCACCACTCACCCTTACTATGCCTCTGCTCCTTTCCCTTCTTTATCTCTCTCTACCTCACACTCTCTTTCATGTCTTTGTCACGGCCACTGAAGCTGAAGCACAAAATGCTCCAATTTAGTGATAGTATAAACATTTCTAAAAGGCCCGTGCCTCCTTTCAGCTCTTGGTATGTACACTCTTGCCATACTCTGATTCGTACAGATTACCCTGTGTGAATGGAAGAATTTTCTAATTTGTACAACAGTTTTCAAGAGCTTTAGAAGGCCGGTATACAATCCCAAAGCTGTATAAGCGTATGTGAATTACCAGCTGATTGATGGTTTGTGTCTTATTCTGTGTTGTTAAGGCACTTTCCAATTTCTCTTTCAGTCTTCTGTAATATCCCTGGTTATTCTTTATATACACCTTCCCGCTCGAGTTTCTCTATACCACAATCTTCAATCAGTGAGACATTTTCAGTTCTACTCAATTTTCCTTTAAGGAAGGTTGCCTCAGCATATTTGGCTGCAGTAAAAGTCATCCTCATGTCATCTGAGAAATATTTTAGTATTTGGAGTTGCGCTGCTGTGTGAAGGTCACTGAGAATGTAGAGTTGTCCTTTTCTTGCTTTTTGGTTCTATGGATGTGATGTTATTGCAATCCGAATAAATGTACATTCCATCAGCATCTATTGCAGTGAACAAGCATGTTATTATTTTAGGGATTTCATAACACTCTAATATGCACAAGGTCTCTAATCAAGTCGCTTAATAATACTTTAGTTTCCACCTTAAATATGTCCTATGAGGACGGCTACCACACTAAGTAACTAAGAACTCAATAGATTTAGTGAGGCTTTCTGAGGAACATGGTGATGGTAACCACTGGACATATTTAAGGTGGAAACTAAAGTATCATTAAGCGACTTGATTATTTTAGGGAGGCATTACTTGTGTCTCCCTTCAGAAGATGCATTCTTTCTATTATTAGCATTTGTGGGGTAATTTTATTAAAAGTCACCTTGAATCAGAGACAACAATGTGCCGATTTGCACCACTCTGCAACCACAGAAAGGCAGTACTGTATATCAAGTCCCCCAGTTTAGGACTGCACATTCAACGGGCTTATCTAAGTAGGGGAAGGGGTAAAACGCAGACCTGACGGACCTCACGGATCTAAAACCGCACGTCTTTAAAAATCTGAGGTCCGTGCCACTTGTAATTTCTGGCTCTGACAGACCTCTATGACAATTTAGCTCTGACAGATCTGTCTCAGCATAGGGAGGAAAAAGTATTAGGATCTGTCAGCACTAAAATGTCATAGAGGTTTGTCAGAGCCAGAGACTAAAAGTGCAGAGACTAAAAGTGGCGCGAACCTCAGATTTTTAAATTTACTGAAAACAAACAATATATATACTCTTTAAAGAGCACAGAAAAATCTTATATGTGCTAATCTGTGATCCTTGAGTAGTGCTTCCAGATGGTTTGCAGACCTTAAGTTCATCAAATTACAAAAATATCGTCAATATGAGGATTCATTTTAGAGCCGCTCCAGCACTAGTTTCTGGCTCTGACAGACTTCTATGACATTTTAGCGCAGACGGATCCTAATACTTTTCCCTCCCTATGCTGAGATGGATCCGTCAGAGCTAAAATGTCAGAGCCAGAAACTACAAGTGGCACGGACCTCAGATTTTTAAGGACGTGCGGTTTTAGATCTGCGAGGTCCGTCAGGTCCGCATTTTACCCCTTCCCTCTAAGTAGGTTCTTTGAATATCACTCATTAAGATAAGCAGATAAATCAGCTGACCTTTCAAACACTGCCCTTCTCCTTTATTCTTGCAAATATATGAATACAGTAAACGCAACATTCTTTCAAGCAACAGCACTTAAACTAATACATATATTCCATGCTGCTATTCATATAGATAACAGCATTGGATGTAAAGATAGAATAGTCACTATGCTAGCCCTATACATTTAGGGCTCCTTTCACAAAGCCGTGCTAGCGGTTTAACCCGCTTATTAGCGCGCTCTAAACCGCTGGCCTAGCTAGCTGCTTCCGCCTCCTCTTGAGCAGGCGGTAGTTTTTCGGCCAGTGCGGGGGTTAGCATGTGATGAAAAGTCACGCACATTAAACCCGCTAGCGCGGCTTTGTAAAAGGAGCCCTTAGTTTAGAACTGTAATTCAGCATGCTTATATGAAACATCTGAATTATCTTGATGCTTTATTGTTCTTTCTAAACTGAGCGGGAGTCAGTGATGTAGCAAGGGTGAGAGGCGCTCGGGGTGGGTGGCTCAACTCCCCAGCCATCTTCTCCGCCCCCACCCCTCCTGCCGCATATGTGTGTGCCCCTTCCCCCCGTACTTCTTCAGTGCTCCCAGCATGAGCAGCAACCTCAACCTGCTGCTCACGAAAGTGTCGGCTCTTCCTCTGATGTCACTTCCTAGGCACGGGTCCAGGTGGTGATGTCAGAGGATGAGCGACGCTGGCTGTTGCTGCTCATGCCACGAATGTTAAAGAGGTACAAGGGAAGGGAAGGGGATATGCATGTGGTAATGAGGTGGGGGGCAGGGAAGGAGCGGGGGTGGGGCAGAGAGGGTGATGGGTGCTGGCACCCAGGGTAAACTACCCCCACCCCCTCCCTTACTACGCCACTGGCGAGTGTCCTCCAACTGCATTATTACCAGTAGGTGGTGGTGCTTCAATATTGTGTTTTCAATCTCTAGATACAGGCAAATTTCCTGGAGTTCTGCAGAACTTGCCTGTCCCTCACTATTAGAAATGTGATAGTGAGACAGCTACTGGCAGGACAACGGATAGAGGACACCCGCTCAGCTTAGAGCAATGGTCTCAAACTAACGGCCCGGGGACCACATGTAGCCTACCAGGTATTATTTTGAGGACTTCGGTATGTTTATCATAATCACAAAAGTAAAATGAAACCGTTTCTTGATCATATGTCTATTTAGCTATAAATGACAATATAATTATTAAGACTTAGCCGAAAGGAAAGATTTATAAACTATCAAGAGTTTTACCTCATGCAAAATTGTCATTTCTTTAATAAGACATTAACTACAAATCCAAAATGTGGCCCTATAAAGGGTTTGAGTTTGAGACCACTGGCTTAGAGGGAAGAGTGCTTGACAGTACTTGAATGCTGATGTGATCTGGATAATATTTCATCCTGCCCTCACTCCACCCCTACCTAACCTTGGCCCCTTCTCATGCAGATAGTATCATGTCATGCAATCACATTTTCATCCCAATACTATCCTTATAAGTTCTGAAAATACATGGTTGCGTTTATTATCTTCAGTCACCTCTTGTGTGATTCAGATTAGGAGATCTCTTTGCTAAATTGCACTAAGCAGTTTGCATGAGCATGACAGTGTATGCTAAGAGAAGGGGATAGTAGATGGCATGGTTAGGCAGACTAAATAGATCATAGGGTCTTTATTAGAGAATGACACGGTGACAAAATTCATCACCGTTCCCGTCCCCGTGGATAACCGCGGTAAATCATCTTCATGTCATTCTTTAAGGAGAGAGGGAAGAATCAGAGTATAATTTGTCGAAACCACTGACCCGCAAGCTTTGCTTTGAAGAATGCTGGTGTAGAAGGACTGAGGTTGAGATAGACACTACAGAATGACAGTCTCTGGTATCCAGAGCAGATATTGTGATGTCATAATGCCTCATTCCATCAGTGCCTAAGAGCCAATCACATCAGTGATGTCACAATGGCTTCATTATCCTTGGCTCACATAAGAATCAGAGTATGAATGGCCACAACCACTGACCCTCAAGCTTTGCTTTGAAGAATGCTGGTGTAGAAGGATTGAGGCTGAAATAGACACTAAAAAATGAAATGGGATTATTTCCCGCGGTTATCCGCGGGGACGGGAACAGTGATGAATTTTGTCACCGTGTCATTCTCTAGTCTTTATCTGCCTTAAGAATATAAGAATTGCTGTACTGGGACAGATCGAAGGTCCACCAAGCCCAGTATCCTGTTTCCAACAGTGGCCCAGGTCACAAGTGCCTTCGTTTTTCTCTGTTTCTAATTTGCATGCTAACGGCCTGCTATTTTAGGGGACAGGAACTGGGCAATTATGGGTAAAGAATGGGCGTGGAATGCACATTGCAGTTAGCATACAATTATTTACTGTACGTCGACTGTAACTTCAGCAGTTAGTATGGATTCACTTACCATATTGTCAAGAGGAGGCATTAAGGAGGGAAATCTATATCCATGCACCAATTTTTAGGTACTGAGAAGGCACCTATTTAAGAACATAAGAACAGCCTTACTGGTTCAGACCAATGGTCCATCAAGCCCGGTAGCCCATTCTCATGGAGGCCGATTCAGGTCACTAGTACCTGGCCAAAACCCAAGGAGCAGCAATTTTGTATGCTATCGATCCAGGGCAAGCAGTGGCTTCCCCCGTGTCTTTCTCCCCCTAAAGGTTGGTGTAGAGCTTAACATCCTATGCAAATCATTATCCTTGATTGAGCAAGTCACAAATCATAAGAACATAATAGCCATATTGGGTCTGACCAATGATCCATCTAGCCCAGTATCCTCTTTCCTCAATGGCCAATCCAGGTCACAAATACCTGGCAAAAACCCATGATCTATAGACAAATTTACTAAGGTGCGCTACGTTTTTAGAGTGCGGTAAATAATAGCGCGTGCTAATAACGCACTAAACGCGTGCATGTTATCCTATGGATGCATTAGCGATTAGCACATGTGTTGATTTAGTGCATGCTAAACGCGAGTTAAAACGCTTAGCGCACCTTTATAAAAGAGGGCCTCAGTCAATTCTGACTTTATTAGTGTGATGGAAAACCAATTCCAGTGTAGTAAAATAACAAATATAACCAGATGTAGATAACATATACTAAAACAATTATTGAGAAACCCTGTTGTAATTGAGTGATCAAAATCTTAACACAAAATATACTTATCACTTCAAAAATCTTAAAAAGACTTTTTCTTTTTTCTTTTAAATATCTAAATACATAGGGCTCCTTTTACAAAGGTGCATTAGGACTTTAACGCGCGGAATAGCGCACGCTGAATTGCAGTGCGCGCTAGACCTTAATGTCAGCATTGAGCTGGCATTAGTTCTAGAAGCTGTGGCAGGGGCACTTGGGCTAGGCCGGTGTAACCTACCTGGGGCCCCGTGCTACACGGAATAGAGATTGTTTGTGACCCGGATCCTGCCAGTGGCTCCCAGACCCACTGGTGTACTCCAGCCAAGCTTTTCCACTTAGCACCAGAAAGAAATAAGCCACACTGAGTTATCCCAAAATACAGCCAGTGCTGGATTTAATTGATAAAGATAATTGTATTCATCGTCAGGTCAGATGTCATAATTGAGCGATTGTTCAAAACAGCTGGTGCCTCCGGGTTAAACTTAGTCCTTAAACAAAAACCCAATATTTAAAGTTGTGGCACTTCTCATAACTTCACCAAATTAGAACAAGAACAAAAATAACTTTCAACTTCAAAACTTTGTTTGTCCTTAGAGCTGTGCTGGAAGAGCAGCCCCACCCTAGTCCAACTGGCCAGGCTGTTTCTCCCAAAAGAAAATGTTAGGCTGAATAAAGCAACTTTCCCTCCAATCCTGGAGGTCTCAGGGCTACAGTCTTTTATAAACAATTCAGCAAACTAGGTAATACTGAGGTAACAGTTCTCAACCTTAGAAAACAATACAGCAAAAGTAAAAAAGGTGTTTTTTTTTCTTCTGGAGACCTCTACAGGGTTCCCCTTTTCCACAGGGCTCTTAGTTTAAAAAGTCCAGTCCGGGTTTTATAACCCCTTTTTAGGTCATACACTTTCCCCGCAGAGGAAACATAGAAAGAAACAAAAGGCAAAAATATAACCTTGAATATCAGAACTCTCCCATCTGTAGTGCAAGCTACATTTCCATGGGATCCTCAGCTGCCAGCTCTGAAGGTGAGCTGCTATCCCACTGCATGGAATTCTCTATGGGAGTTTCTTCCTCAGGGCTCCCTGCCTATGAGCTAGCTTCTTCCATTTCCCAGACTCCCAGCTGGGGTTGGAAAGCATGAGGACTATTTTCCTCCTTGCCTCATTGGCTTGGCTTTTCTTCCAGCTGTTTCTCCTCGGCCCCCCTCTCACTGTCCTAGCTTTGCTGGAGGATAAGGGCTCCCACGTGTCAGGCCCCTCCCCCTAATTACAAACAGTGAGCACAGCAGAGGCTTCCTGGCTTGAAGACAAAGTAATTTTCTGTCTCTTTTTAAAGGGACAGGATTAAAAGGTGCAGCACAAATCTGTTTAACTTTCCCCAGCTGCACTGCTCTAGGCTTGAGAATAGACACACGGGAAGACTTAAAAGACACCATCCCCCTCTAACAAGAGTTCCTCCCTGCTCTTTCTTCCTGGCACAGGGAAAACTAGAGGCTCTTGGGATGTATAGTTTTCTGTACTGCAATGTTTCTGGTTTAAACCTAGGTTCTGTGGAGGGAATAGGGACCTGCCGGGTGCTTGGCACAGGATCTCTATCATCCTGCCTGGGCTCCCTGCCACAAAGCGTAGCATGGGTTTAGCGCATGCTAAAATCCTGCATGCACTAAAAACGCTAGCGCACCTTAGTAAAAGGAGCCCATAATGTTAATATTAGTGAATGTGAAAAGCTCAGACCCAACAATCAAACTCTAGTGAATGAACATGGAGCCAGTTGTTAATGAGACTAAGCACTGTCTCATTCCACCGCACACAAACTTCTCTTTCAAAAGCTAAAAAACAGCCTGTATTATCTGAAGCGGTGGAGCTGCTGGAATCTGTCCCACAACTGCTCCGGTCTGATAAACAAGAGAAAGTAAAAAAATGCTGTTGTCTCAAACTTCCCTCGACCTCCCCAACTCGAGTTTCACAAATTGAAGCTTCTTCACTAATATTAACATTATGGGCTCCTTTTACAAAGGTGTGCTAGGGCCTTAATGCTGGCAATAGCGCGCGTTAAATTCCTGAGTGCGCTAGACACTACCACCTCCTTTATAGGAGGTGGTAGATTTTTGGCTACCACCTGCGGTAATTTTGTGCATGTGCTAAAAACCCTAGCGCATCTTTGTAAAAGGAGCCCTATGTATTTAGATATTTAAAAGAAAAAAGTCTTTTTAAGATATTTGAAGTGATAAGTATATTTTGCGATAACATATACTAAACATAAACGGATACAAAAATATATTTGTATATTGGGAGTGAATGGAAAAAATTAAAATGAACAGCTTGTTGCAGACTTTATAAGTTTAGAATGAGACACCCTGAGTATATGTTTCTAAATCTGGTGTTTCTACAATTAGTTATTACTGAATAAAAAATAAAATACTTCTACTCTTCCCTCTGGTGTTTGTTTTTTTCCCCTGCCTCTAACAAGCCTTTGCCAGTTTAGTTTTATATGTTTGACCCAAGATCTGATGTAATTCAGTCCCTTTCCAAAACGTTTAAAAGCTATTTTCCAGTGAATTTGTCTAAATAATTAGTGAGACACAATTGAGCTATTATACAGTCCATCATATTGGCAGCATATCCACTGTTTAGCTTTTTTTTTTTTTTTCTAGTCACTTCTTTAGTAGCTACTTTGAACAGATGCCAGAAGTTGGAACTGTCTGGAAGTTTGATCTAAGGGCTCCTTTTACAAAGGTGCGTTAGGGCCTTAACTTGCAGAATAGCACATACTAAAATGTCGCGCGCGCTAGCCGCTACCGCCTCCTCTTGAGCAGGCGGTAGTTTTTGGGTAGCGCGCACTAATCCGGTGCGTGCGCTAAAAACGCTAGCGCAACTTTGTAAAAGGAGCCCTAAATGTCTACAGGCTGCTGATTGTGTAACATGGAAATTAGACACGGTTCAATACTGAGGCAAAGTAAAAGAGATAGATTGCAAAAGGAATATGCAGAACACTGTTATTAATTCTATTTGTGATTGGACTGAAAATCCAAAAAAATGTTAAATGGGAGGTAATTTCACCAGTTGTTGATGTGGGGGTTTTTCCCTATATTCATCAAAAACTAGAGAGAAATGAGCTAAAGGCTTTCTTCTATTTTAAATATTATTTAAAGAAATAATTAATACTAGGGGAGAGTCAATATTTAAAGGGGTTTAACTGGACAGAAGAAGCTCCTGACTCTAACTGGCTAATTCAAGGGAGGTCTGGGGTTGGAGTTTGGGCAAAGCTCCTAATTAACCTGATTAGTGCCAATATTCAATCCGCTAATTGGCTATAATGACTGGATAAATTTAAGACACCATAAAGGCAATCCTAACTTTACCTGATGAGTTAACCAGGCACTGGTCTTAATATTGGCTGGTGCCCGGTTTTCTTCTGAGTGACCACAGATACCCATATATTCAATGCTAGAAGTTGGATATAGCCCAGCATCGAATATCTGGGTTTCAGTTTTTTTTGCAGATGTTAGTGGCTTAAACTGTGGACTGCCACCTGCTCAATATTGGCTCTACTACAGTTAAATCAGTGGTCTCAAACTCAAACCATTTGCAGGGCCACATTTTGGATTTGTAGGTACTTGGAGGGCCACAGAAATGTCTTATTAAAGAAATGACAATTTTGCCATGAGGTAAAGCTCTTTATAGTTTATAAATCTTTCTTTTAACTGTTAAAGGAATGATTTATAAATATAAAGAGTTTACCTCATGCAAAATTGTCATTTATTTAATAAGACATTAACTATTTTTTCTGCGGCCCTCACGGTTAAAGTTTAACATCTTTCCTTTCTCAGAACTGACACATTTCAATCACTATATTGAAAATAAAATATTTTCCCTACCTGACTTCATTTTTCTGTGCTTTTAACTATGTTTCCAGAGCCTTCTTGTCCTTTGACTGTTTTTCTCTCTGTCTTCACATTCTGCCTTGCATCCATCTTTGGCATTAACTTAACATTCAATTTTTCCCTTTTTTCTGCTTTCTTCTCAAAATCTACATTTCCATGTCTTCCCTTCCCTCCTATCTTTCTCTCCTTTCTTCCCTATTTCCATGGTCTGTCATCTCTCTCCTTCCTTCCTTCCCCTCCAGTATAACATTTCTCTTTTCCTTCCTCCTTTCTGCATCCTACAGTCCATCTTCCTTCCCTTCCTCCTTTCTAGCCCCCCTCCCAATCCAACATTTCTCCCTCCTTTCCACCAGTCCAACATTTTTTCTTTCTTCCTTCTGCATGCTTTTCCTCTGATCCTCCTTCCCTCAACCAAACAACATCTCTCTCTCTCCATCCATGAGTCAACTTTTCACTCTCTGCCCTCTCCCCCTTCCCCAGTATAACATTTCTCCTTTCTTCCTTTCTATCCTCCCCATCCATCTTGCCCTCTCCATGAGTCCAATACTTTCTGCCTCCTGCACTTTCTCTCTCTGTCCTTGCCACTTCCCTCAGTGGCATCCCTCCTTCGCACCCCTAACCCAAAATGCTCTCTCCCCATACACCATCTCACCCTCCCCTCCAGTGTGTAGCACCTTTCCTTTCCCCAACTTTCTGCCAGGTCCAGCAATATCTTTTCTTCCTTCCTTTTACCTCCCCCTTCTCCAGCAGTACCTCTTCTCCCTTCCTTCTTCCCCTCCTCCCTTTGTCCAGCAGTACCCCTTCTCTCTTCCTTCTTCCCCTCCTCCCCTTGTCCAGCAGTACCTGGTGTACACTGGACAGGAAGAGAAGCTTCAGCATTGGCGTCAGCTGACTAGCAACTTCCTGTAGCCGCATCATATGCCGGAATTCCTGCCTTCGCATATCAGCTGGATACGCGAAGGCAGGAGTCCCGGCATACGATGCTGTTGGAGGAAGTTTCTAGTCAGCTGACGCCGATGCCGGAGCTTCTCTTCCTGCCTAGTGTGTGAGATTGTGCCAGTGTAAGCTGACTTGCAATTGCATATGCAACGGCAGCAGGCGGTTGCCCAGATTGCGGGATCAGGTTGCCCAGTTGTAGTTGCCCAGATTGAAGCCAGGGGGGTGGATGGTGTTCAAGTTTGAGACCGCTGATTTAAATAATGTAATTAAGACAGTATTATGCACCATAGGCTCAGTTCATATGTTTTCATTTTACCTTCTTGTGAGGAAGTCTTTAGGACGATGCCACTTCCCCTTAAGAATACTTCCTCACAGTGACAAGGCTACTTTAAAACCTTAGTCCTGCCCAAGGGGGAAGTGGCACAGGAGGAGAGGAGCCAGGAGAGCATGACCTAGGAAGTATAAAAGACCCCTCCCACGTCCAACAGGGCCTGTTCTAGACGAAAAGTTGGACAAAAATGTGGTATAAAGATGGATGATTTAGCGGCTTGGATGATCAGATCGGCAGGATATATAATTAGACGATTTTCGAAACGAAAAAAAAGTTGGACGTATTTTTCGAAAATGTGTCTTAAGCTGTTTTTTTACTTTGGACGACTTGCGAGATGGACGTAAATGGACTTAGACGTCCCTTTTGATTATGCCCCTCCATGTTGGTAACCCAGAGACTAGGCCAGATACCCATATGAATTGTGCTGAGCCAAAAGTCTCCCGGAAGAGGTGGTGGAGACAGAGACAGTGTCTGAATTCAAGAAAGCGTAGGATAGACATGTGGGATTTCTTAGAGAGAGGAAGAGATAATAGTTACTGTGGATGGGCAGACTGGATGGGCCTTTATCTGCCATCATGTTTCTATGTTTTTCTGAAAGCACAACCATAGTTTTGAAAGGAAGTGGCCGTCCCTTAGACATCAGCATTAGGAGTTAAATTTTATATATGGCATGAAAAACATCGGTGCTGAAAAGAGTGCTATATTATAAGCCATATTTAAAGCTAGGCACAGTTTATAGAATACTGCATATCCCTGGAAACATGTCTACATTTTGGCAGGGGGTCTTTGCCCCAATGAAAACATAATACAAATACCTGTGTATAAATTCAAGCACAGAGTCCCTAATTTTGTAATTACCCCTAACCACCTATTCCCCATACATTTCTGCACCCCCTTTTTTGACTCACATGTAAAATTTAACTCCCCCCCCTCCCTTTTACAAAAGCGTAGAAGAGGTTTTTAACGCCAGCCAGCAAGCAGAATGTTCTGCGCTGCTCCAACAGTCATATAGTTCCTTTGATTGTTGGAGCACAACAGAGCATTCAGCACGCCAGCTGGCGCTAAAAACCTCTTCTGTGCCTTTGTTAAAGGGGTGGGCGTGGGAGGGGGTGGGGGGGTAAGTGCAGATCCCGTGCAATTTGGATACATGACTAACACTGTGTGTACAATTTTTGACACTTTTTATAGGACCAGGGGGTAGCAGTACATTGCAGGCATTTTAATTTTGGAAGGGGATTTATAACAAACTAATCTGGCTGTCCAGCAGCAGCAGTAAATTCTGAAGTACAGAGATGATAGATTAATGTAATGTAATGTAATTTTGTAATTTATTTCTTATATACCGCTACATCCGTTAGGTTCTAAGCGGTTTACAGAAAATATACATTAAGATTAGAAATAAGAAAGGTACTTGAAAAATTCCCTTACTGTCCCGAAGGCTCACAATCTAACTAAAGTACCTGGAGGGTAATAGAGAAGTGAAAAGTTGAGTTAGAGGAAAAATAAAAATAAAATAAACATTTTAACAAGACTTTGGAAGGTAGAAGAGAGGAGAGAAAGGAATAGAAGCAGAAGGGGGAGCCGTTGAACAGTAGAATTCTGCAGCATCCACTATCTCCTCCTCTCCCTATTGGCTAAGGCTCTTAACATTTGCATATCTTCTTCCCATTGGCTAAGGCTCTTTGCCTGCATTGTGATGTCATAGAGCTTTATGGTTATAGAAACCTAGAAACATGATGGCAGATGAAGGCCAAATGGTCCATGTAATGTAATGTAATGTAATTTATTTCTTATATACCGCTACATCCGTTAGGTTCTAAGCGGTTTACAGAAAATATACATTAAGATTAGAAATAAGAAAGGTACTTGAAAAATTCCCTTACTGTCCCGAAGGCTCACAATCTAACTAAAGTACCTGGAGGGTAATAGAGAAGTGAAAAGTAGAGTTAGAGGAAAAATAAAAATAAAATAAACATTTTAACAAGACAGCATTGATCTAAATACTTTGGAAGGTAGAAGAGAGGAGAGAAAGGAATAGAAGCAGAAGGGGGAGCCGTTGAACAGTAGAATTCTGGAGAAATTTAAATGATAGAAATAGAACAAAACAAAGACAAAAGGCAAAACAATAGATTAAGAACCTGTATTGCACCTTAGTACAGTTTCTGGGCTGCTGGAGGCAGTTGCCAGGATATTCACAACAACAGGTCACACTCCTCTTTTTCCTCAGCACCCCGAGGTTATGGGTTCAATCCCCATGCTGCTTCTTGTGACCCTGGACAAGTCACTTAACAATCCGTTGCCCCCAGGTACTGCAGTTAGATTGGGAGCCCGCCAGGACAGATGGGGAGAAATGCTTAGTATACCTGAATGTAAACCGCTTTGGATAGAAGCGGTATATAAGAAATGTAAATAAATAAATAGTTGCCACATGACAGTCATGGGCTGCCAGACCGTTCACCCAATGCAGAGATAATGTCACACCATGTGCAGCTATGTATTCTTTATGGGATTTAAAAAAATAAATAGATTGTATCCTGCTACAGTGAAAAATAATAGTAGTATAATACTGCTATCTGAGGCTTTAATTCAAGGTACTTGAGATCTAAAACCCAATTATTAAATGCATCCAAATGCTTCCTAATGCATCACACAACACTTTTTAGCAGCTGGCATCAGGAAAATACAATTTTAAATCTAAAGTAAAATTGGAGAGCCCCCCAAAACTACTGAGGCTGTTCTGTCTGTAGTGAGGATAGGGTATTTTCAATGTATATGAAGAGCACATCACATTCAGTAACCCAACATTTTTCTTAGAAAGAAGTATGGAATGCAGACCCTTCTGTAAAATATGCATAAGGACATGCAGAAGTGCATATGCATTTGTTGACATGTCCATTTGGAGCATCTGTTTTGCAAACCTACATTACAAAAAAAAAAGAGGTATCACTTTGGGCTTCACACAACAAAGCTCTCCATTATGGGTTCATAGACAAAATCATGCGAGACAACGGCGCGCCGACAACTGAGCGCCGACAACTGAGCGCAAGGTTGACGGCACGCCGAAGAAAAGCACTATTTTAAAGGGTTCTGACAGGGGGTGTTGGTGGGGAACCCTCCTATTTTACTTAACAGACATCGCGCTGGCGTTGTGGGGGTTTGGGGGGGGTTGTAACCCCCCTCATTATACTTGAAACCAAACTTTTTGCCTGTTTTTTAGGGAAAAAGTTCAGTTTTAAGTATAATGTGGGGGGTTACAACCCCCCAAACCCCCCACAACGCCAGCGCAATGTCTGTTAAGTAAAGTGGGGGGGTTCCCCTCCCACTTCCCCGTCAGAGCCCTTTAAAATAGTGCTTTTCTTTGGCGCGCCGTCTACCTTGCGCTCAGTTGTCTGCGCTCAGTTGTCGGTGCGCCGTTATCTCACGCGATTTAGTCCCATCACCCCATTATGTCCTGTCTGTCCAAATTAGATTGTAAGCTCAACTGAGCAGGGACTGTCTGTTACATGTTGAATGTACAGCACCGCACACGCTTTTCAGCACTATAGAAATAATAGTAGTAATAGTAATTAATCAGCCAGGCAAAATAACTCTTTTTCTTCAAGTTTTACGATGGGGTATTTAGCACCATAGTATCCCCTGAATCACTGGTGGAGAGCCTAGGTCCAAATTATCAGGTAGCGGGCACTTGCACATGCCTCAGAGCTGACATGGAAAATTTTCCAAATATTCCTGTATTCCTATTATGAAATGGGAAACTACATGCATAATTTTCAGACCATCCCAAACTATGCCTGCTTCAAATCACTGTATCCATGGGTATCTATCTACACAGAGAAAATATGGCTTTATGAAGTCACTATGCACATGTGTAAAAGCTATGATTTCCCCATGTAGATGTTTCTAAGTTTCAAGTTTATTGATTTTTTTTTTATTATTATAATTTTGAATACATTACAATATCCAATAATTCCAAAGGAAAAAAGAAAATCACACAAAAACAATACATAATCAAATTATACATACATAATTCCTTTTAAGCCCACTTAATGTGGAGAACATGTTACTATTTCTAATCAAATAAATTCAAGAAAACTAAAGGACAATAATTCTCAGTTCATACTAACAACCTTGAATCTTTCCTTACTAAATGGGATATTAATTTAATTCCTCCTCTTATTCTCAGCTGGATGAAACAAACTCATTTCTGTTCTCTTGCTACTAAAAATTGTTGTAGTTGTATAGGATCCCAAAAGGCATACTCAATATCATGTAACTTAACCAAACATTTACAAGGAAATTTCAGGTAAAAAGATGCCTCTAGGGCCAAAACTCTATCCTTCAATTTCAGAAATTCTTTCCTTCTCAATTGAGTGGTTCTAGAGACATCCGGGAAAATCCTAACTAAATCATTGATTTTTAATATACCGACCATCAAAGAGTATCTAGCCGGTTTACAATAAAATATTAAAATAGAGATAAAAAATAGTAGTTAAAAGAAATGTCTATGGAAAAAAAAAAAAAAGAAGGGAAGGTGGACATTAAGGACATCGACAAGACGGACTTGAAAGTGATGCTTGAAAGGGAGGAGTGGGGAAAAATTACATTATTAGAGATAAGAAAAAAAAAAAAGGGGGGGGTAGAAAGGAAATGGACAGAAAGAGGATAAAACATTAGGGGTAGGATCGCTTCTTGAAAGTGGTTGGTGGGTTTAAGAAGAGAAATTCAAGCGCGATTGTATGCGTCTTGAAATAGAAACGTTTCTAGGTTTTTGGTTTCTAAAAAAATAGAAACATAATGGCAGATAAAGGCCAAATGGCTCATCTAGTCTGCCTATCCGCAGTAGCTATTATCTCTTCCTCTCTCTAAGAGATCCCATGTGCCTATCCCACACTTTCTTGAATTCAGACACAGTCTCTGTCTCTACCACATCTTCCAGGAGACTGTTCCAAGCATCTACTACCCTTTCAGTGAAAAAAGTATTTCCTTAGATTACTTCTGAGCCTATCACCTCTTAACTGAAAAGGATTAGGTCCCAATTCCTGCCCCATACTTTCTCTCTGTCATTTGCAAGACAGATGCTTCTGGGGACAGTATAAACATGAACAGTTTATTGTCAGCTTTACCACTCTTTTATATCATTTTACATGAGTCAATGTCGTCAGCATGTGACGTAAATACAAACCATATATGGACACAGATCACATGAAACTTTAAAAGAAATAACAAGCATCTTTCTATCTAAAGACTGAAGTCCAAAGAGTGCCTTGGTCAGCAGAGCCTCTTATCTAAAGCTGTTTGTAAATACAGCTATGAAAACAATTGAATTCACTTCACAACAAGATAAGAACACATCTTCTCAAACATAAAATGGCCTTGCAGTATTTTAGCAAGAGAAGGCAAACAGTGTCTGGATTTACAGCTTCAAACACAGTTGAAAGAAAAACTGCAAGACACATGAAAAGTATCCCTTCAATTCCCTCTTACGTCATGAAAATGATGTCATAAATGCACAGCATGAGCTGGGAGGGAGAGATACTCTAGATATGTCTCTTGAGGAGGGGATTTAGGAGCTGTAATACAAATAACACAGTGCATGAGCAGGTGAAAAATTACATAAGAGACAAGAGTGCAGATAATAATAGAGATTATAACAATAAAAAGGTCTTTTACCCAACCCTGCATTCAACTAAAGTACTGATCCCAAAATTAGATAAACCAGAGTTACGTTTGAGCTCAGCAGAGAGGTCTGCTAATTTCTGAATGGCCAAAGTAACCTTTCCTGTATTATTAGGAATAAAAGTGCAACACGATAAAGTACCGGGAAGAATTTTACAGACACCCCTCTTCTCAGCTAGAATCATATCCAGGGCCATACGATTTTGAAAACCATCTGAGAAGTGGAGCCTAATTGATCAGCAATACCTTGCAAGGCGTCCCTAGAGTAGTTCACAAAGCGTTGCTGATTATAATAAATTTAATTAATCCAATCAACATTCTTATTAATAGTAACAAAGGGAATAAGGAACTCAAACCCAGCCTTAACCTGAGCTCGGGCCTTAAATTCATCTGGGACCCCTCTTGGGACCTCTATAGCATCTATGTATACATACGATCAGATTTATATTGAGACAGAAAAGAGGAAAAACCATGTGAATAGGAAGGATGCCTTTCAGAAAGAATATGCAGGAGAATGGTAACCTTAGCTAAAGTGCACTGGCCTATCCACTGGCTGGGTAGCTTAACACGGAGCCAAAAGTCTCCATAGAGCCAGTAAATATCACCTAGGGTGAAAATCTGATGCTGCAGCAATGGGGCATACCTATGAGCCAAGACAGAACAATAACCTGGGGGTAAATTACCTACAAAACTACCCTGTGTCAGATTAGAAACATGACATGTATAATTACCCTTATAGATGGTAACGGCAATATCAAGCTTTTTCTGTCCAGGCAGCAAAAGGTATTTAGAACACCACAGTGCACAAAGGGGATAGGTAAAATTAGAGGAGGTAGATAGATCCCTTAAGAAAAACTGATGGGTCGGATAGCTAGACCCACCCTTAAACCACATGCCCATAATGTACATACCTTCATCAGTAGGTCTAGGGTTGTCAATAATAAGAGAAAGCTTAATAATTTGTGCAGGAACACTTTTCCTATAACATTTTCCAACCTTACGAAGGGTCCTATGAATAAGCAGTGATTTACCATTTTGGTCCACTTTTTTTCAGAGTACTTTCTGGTTTATAAGCCCAGTCAGTATCAATATTCCACCCTACCGCTCCCCAGAATGCACACTTATCCCCCCAACGTGAGTCAGTAACACATATATATACATATGTTTTTTTAGGAATCTCTGAGGATCAATGGCACAGCCTTGGGATATCAATTGATGAACAGTCCACAATGTCACAATACTCAAAAGTGAAGGTGATCAGGTGCACACTGCTGGAAGTATACCAAAGGGTAGTATACTGTCTATCTTTCTGGATTCCAATTGAAGGGAAGCCCTTGGAAGGGAGTCCAGCTTGACGTCGTGTTCACAAAGAGGTGCCGGGGGTGCTGTTTACAGCAGGAGTGTCATTTACAGATGGGTATGGGCAGGAAGTGTCGTGGACCCAGAACACATCATCCCTGTAGACCCAGTTAGAAATGATCCATACAGGAAGAAAAACTAGCAGCAGCGTTGCCAGTAAGAGAATGATAAAGTTGATAGAATGCTGCAATGAGATCATCATGTTGTTCCACTGGAGGAGGTGAAATCTGCGCAGGGAAGACTTGCTTCTGGGGTTTTAGGTTAACCCTCTTCAAGCGACTTGCGTGGATCCAAACAGGAGACTCCTCAGTGAGTACAGCGGTCCTGGTCACAGTGATCGCAGTAGTGGGAAGGCCAAAGGGGAAATCCGTCTGCTTCCGATCCTTGAAAAGCTTCTGGACGATAACTTTGTCACCAGGCTGGAAAAAATGGGTAGGAATCTGTGGAGAGAAAGGAGAAGTGCAAGACACGCTTCTTTGAACAAGCCCTAATATTTCAATGAGCTTTTGGACGTATTCCTCCTGTATCAAGGGAAGATCACTACTCTCAACTATTGAGGGTTTGTCTACCCATGGGGCGGGGAAAGGTCATCCCGTGAGAATCTCAAAGGGAGAGCAGCCAGATGTCTGTGCATACAGAAAGAGATACACCGAAAAGAGTCCAAATATCATTCAGCAGCTGTACTCCAATGTGATCCAAATAAGAGATAGAAAACAAGAGAGAAACCATGTTGCCTGTACTGAATGTGGCAACATGTGACAATACCAATACATTTACTTAGTATAGCTATGGCAAAACAATACTCAGTTACTTAAGGTTCTTAATTGAACAATCCAAAAAGATATGTTTTTTCATGCGCATATAATTATTATGGCATTTCAGAGAGACCATATTGATGTACTGAATGTATTCAGAAATGTATACTGAATGGATCATATGTAGGGAGCACCACGAAATAAACGCTGTATAAAGTAAAACTTTTTCTTAAACATATAACCCCTAACTAAACTACATTTAGAATATGAAAGCTATAAGTAAAAGAACATTGCGCCGTTAGGCTAGTAAGAAGTGGAAAAAGAGCTCTAGAAATGGCTAATGTTATGTATCCTGGGGTACCCACTAAACTAAAGCAAGTAGACATGACACAGACAAAACATAAAGTTTTAAACGTGAAGCTATTATTCCATCTGTCAAGTGTGCAGGGCTGAATTTAACTCTGCAAATGAACACATTGATATAAAAAAAACCAAAACTACAAATAATGTATATCATAACCATCTCATATTCGGAAAAAGGCATAAAGCTAATGTCTCTTTGGAGCGTCTCTATCTCTGCAGTGATAAAGAGGACCCTTGGAAAACATTAGAAATATCTGTGCCAAAACTGATCTGGGATGGCTATGTATATATCCGAACTACTGCTAAGAAAAAGAAAAAACATTTTAAATTAGCAACATCCTAATTTCAGCTAAAACAATAGAAAGGAATTGTGTTTTCCAATTTGTTTTCAATTCACAAACGTGCCAGCTGTAGCTATCGATCTATATATATCTGTATCAAGGAGCAAAAGGTCAAGAATGAAAATATCACTAGCAAGAAGTTGAAATGTCGAGCGAGCACTACGATAACCAATACCATGATATTGGGCAATGAATAAGGGAGAGCTAGCAGCTGGTATCCAGGGTTTCCCCTCTTTGCACCAAAGTCCGTCCAAAAGGGCGGCTTTGGGCACCTGCCAAACGCCAAGCATTAAGTTCAGAGGGGGGGTAACAAAGGACTGAAGCTGTGAAAAAAGAGAGGAAGAAAATCCTATTCACCCTTGAGACCCAGGAGCCCATTTAAAAGAAGGGCTTAAACATCGTGAGAAGTGTGAAGGGTAGTGGGGTGACCAAGGGTCAGAGGAGTAACCATCTCTACCACCATAGCACATGCAGCCAGAGCTCTCAAGCAGGCAAGCATGCCATGAACTTGAACAGGAGTGACTGTAGAAAAAAAGGCAACAGAGCGTAACTTACCGCCATATTCTCCCTTCATGGTGTTACAATGGTCCCGAACAAAGAGATAAAACATATGGGCATAATCAGGAATACCCAGGCCTAGGCTAGAAACCAAAGCACATCTCAAATGTCCAACATTTCATGAGTCCATCTGATAAGAGCAGTCATTTCAGAACCCAGGGTCTGTCTCAGAATCTTGTCATAGAAGGAACAATCAGAGATCCATTGGCGGCAGTAACCAATCATATAAGCATGTCTTTCTTGGTAGCTGGGCAGGGCAGACCCAGAACAGCAGCAATGTGGGAAGTGCAGAGTTTCCTCTGACCATGAGACAGGACAAAACCCAGGTATTTCACTTCAGATTTACACCAGTGCAGTTTATTTCATGACACCTTGTGACCACACACAGACAACCATTGTAAAAGGTGCAAACTATCAGCCTGACAGGTCTCCTGAATTATGGAACACAAAAAGAGGTACATGATGAGGACAGAACCATGAGGGGCAGTGCATGGCTGTAGAATAGCCCGGAGGACAATGGAGAACACCACAAGGGAGTTAACATAGCCCTGGGGCATTTTACACCAGATATACTGTTGCTTAAAAGTGAAGGCAAAAAGGGGCTGAGAAGCCTCATCAAGAGGGACTGAAAAAAAAAACATTCTTTAGGACAATGACAGAAAAAAAACATTGGCTGCCGATGGAATGGAGGAGAGAAAGGAAGAAACATCAGGGACAATGGGTGCAATGAGAATTACCAAAACATTAACAGCCCTAAAGTCTAGGACGAAGCAGGGGATGCCATCAGCTTTGACAACAGGATTGATAGTGGTTTTGATAATACTGGAGGAAAGAAAAGTGACAATCAGTGGAAGCCCAAACTGGGAAGTCTGGGGGGATGGCAAAAGCATTCATGCATGGACCCTGATAATGAAAGCAAAGAACAACAGTCAAAAGTCTGGCAATCAAAAGTACATTTGTACTTTATATAATTCAAACTGTAAAAATAGAAAAATATGGCTTTCAGTCAGAAAGAGAAAACCAGAATCGCATTCCTTAAGGTCAGTAACTAGGTATCCAAATAAGCACAGAGAAAATTTACAACTTGCTAATCTTCTAAAAACAAAACAAAATTTTGCCAGCACAGAACTCAAAGGAAGCAGCCGTAGAAGAAACGCACAAAATGAGTCAGGATCAAACTATTGCATGTTCAAAAGGAAGACAAGAAACAGTTCTTGTGTACAAACTACGAGGGAAAGATCTTTGACTGATTCAAACACCGCTTGCAATTCATTCCACATAACAGCATGTCCTACCTCAGTGTTAAACATATAAACAGTGCAAACGTATACGGGAAAGGATTGGTGACACAGAAAGATGTAGGCTGAAGGGAGAGTATCACACACACAGGCAACATAAGCCTTACAAGTCTCATCTGTCTAGGAAGGGGAGAATCCTAAGTGCCTTTATGACTCATTACAAAAACAATATAACAATGCAAAAATATTTGCTTATCTTACCTTATAAGCAAGGTACAGTAATAAGAGATAATAAAATCTTATACTCTATAAAAATTTTTAACCTCACAAATGACAGAGTGGGCAGGGGGGTTCTATAAATAATTTCATTCTTCCCGAAAGAATGACAACTGCTTATATTCATGAGGGGCGCTTCCCAAAAGTACCCCGAGATTTTTCCCCAAAAACACCGTAATAGAACCCAAAGCTTGAACTTAAAATAAAGGGTGGGAACATGACGTCAATACCAGTGAGTATTAAAGAACAGAAAAAATTCAGAAATACTCACAAAATATTGGTGATGTCATCTGCCCCTCCCGAGCGGGCCCCCAACTGAAAAGGATTAGGTCCCAATTCCTGCCCCATACTTTCTCTCTGTTATTTGCAAGACAGATGCATCTGGGGACAGTATAAACATGTCCAGTTTATTGTCAGCTTTACCACTCTTTTATATCATTTTACATGAGTCAATGTCATCAGTATGTGACGTAAATACAAACCATATATGGACACAGATCACATGAAACTTTAAAAGAAATAACAAGCATCTTTCTATCTAAAGACTGAAGTCCAAAGGGTGCCTTGGTCAGCAGAGCCTCTTATCTAAAGCTGCTTGTAAATACAGCTATGAAAACAATTGAATTCACTTCACAACAAGATAAGAACACATCTTCTCAAACATAAAATGGCCTTGCAATATTTTAGCAAGAGAAGGCAAACAGTGTCTGGATTTACAGCTTCAAACACAGTTGAAAGAAAAACTGCAAGACACATGAAAAGTATCCCTTCATTAACTTCATCCTATGACGTCTCATTCCAGAGCTTCCTTTAAATGAAAGAGACTCGATTCATGCGTATTTATACCACGTAGGTATTTAAACGTCTCTATCATATCTCCCCTCTCACACCTTTTTTTCAAAGTATACATATTGAGATTTTTAAGTCTGTCCCATACTCCTTATGATGAAGTCCACTGACCATTTTAGTAGCATTCCTCTGGACCGACTCCATCCTTTTTATCTTTTTGAAGGTCTGGTCTCCAGAATTATACACATTCTAAATTAGGTCTCATCAGAGTCTTATAAAAGGGCATCAATACCTTCTTTTTCCTACTAGCTATACCTCTTCTTATGCACCCTAGCATCCTTCTAGGTTTCACCATCACCTTTTCAACCTGTCTGGCCACCTTAAGATCATAGACTGGAAACAGAATGAATGAGCTATTTAAAACATTATAACCAAAGATCAGAATCCTAGGGCTAGATTCACAAAGCCTACTGATCAACCTCCGACCATTTAGCAACCCCTTTACGACCCGATTTCCCTGGGACTTGATTCACTAACCTCTATCCCGATCATCCTCCGATCCACGCATGCAAATGAGGGGGGATGGCATTCAAATATAGGCAGGAAGCGATTCACTAAAATAAAAAAGCAACACCGACTGGGCTGGCCGATCCAAAAATAAGCGACTGCTGAGGACCTGTTGCTGAGGTCCTTTCTGACTGCCCTGCCTTCTGCCGCCCTACTCTCTGCCCTGTTTCTCTGCTCTCAGCCTTGATCTCCTACTCTCTCCTGCCTTTCCCAAATCTCTTGCTCTTCTCCTGCCTGCCCCTAATCTCCATTCAAGTTTATTAATTTCAAGTTTCAAGTTTTATTAATTTTGATATACCAACCATCAAGTTAATATCTGGCCGGTTAACAATATATTTAAAAGAAAGAGAAACTAAAAAAAACTAAAAAAAAAGGTATTGTGTATATACAAATAACATTACCAGACGAACTAGACAGTGAGGATAGTTCACTGCCCCAAATCTCCGTTCTTCAGCCTGCTTGCCCCAAATTTCCGTTCTTCTGCCTGCCTGTCCCAATCTGTCCTGCCGCCCTGCTCTTGCCCTGAATCTCTCCTGCCCTTCCCCGCAATACGAGCCTGTGGTTTTAACCCATGGGTTTAAAGCGGGTTAAAACCATGGACTCGAGAAGTAAAAAAGAAACAAAAGTAAAGTTTTTAAAAAGTTTTAAAAAAAGGTTGCTGCTCTTGATCATGCACAGACCATCTACAAATGGTCTGCGCATACGTCGGGATCGCTAGAGAGCGATCACGACAGTCGGATGGGGGCGTGATTCCAATCTCCTTCATTTGCATGAGGGTGATTCATGAATCAGCCCTCCAGACACGGATTGGATCCCTCACGGATCAGATCCAATCCATGCCCTTTGTGAATCTAGCCTCTAAACTTTAAATGGAATGGGGTGGGTGAATATATATCAATGTATCCATTTATGATGTGATTTCTTTTTAACACTCTGGAATCACATCACTGTTGAAGTGTTAATTATCTGATTACCGTATTTTCACATAGATAATGCGCACCCGTGTAAAACGCGCATGGGTATAGCGCGCAAAAAACACATATTTATGTACATAAATTTTTATATACCGCGCACACCCGTATACTGCGCATGCTGCCTGACTCTCCTTTCGCCCGCCCCGACTCTCCTCTGGAGACCCTGACTCTGTTTTCGCCTGCCCGACTCTCCTTTCCTCCTTGAAGTCCTGTCCCTACCCTGAAAGCCTGATGCCCCCCCGACGTCCGATTCACCCCCCCGCAGGACCGCTCGCACCCCCACCCCGAAGGACCGCTCGCACCCCCACCCGAAGAACCGCTCGCACCCCCACAGCCTCCCCCCCCTCCCCCATGGAGAAGCTGTCTACCTTGTTTCCGGATGCCAGCGAGCCCAGCTGTTTCCTCTGCCGGCGGTCCTGCCCTTTCTCTGACATCAGAGAAAGGGCGGGACTGCCTGAAGAGGAAGCAGCGCAGCACAGGCCTCTGAGAAGGGGCAGGATCGCCGGCAGGGGAAGCAGCTGGGCTGGCATCCGGAAACAAGGTAGACAGCTTCTCCATGGGGGAGGGGGGGAGGCTGTGGGGGTGCGAGCGGTCCTTCGGGTGGGGGTGCGAGCACTCCTTCCGGGTGATGAATCGGGCGTCGGGGGGGGGGGAACTATGTAAAAAAATTTTTGTACAACACGCTCACACGTATAACGCGCAAGGGTATGCACGGTTTGTAAAAACCACGTATAACGCGTGGGTTATATGCGAGAAAATACGGTAATATTTGTAATTGAATTCCCTAGGATTCAGGATTTGAGTGCTTTTATCCCTGCCATTCTTACAGGGGTTCATTTTATGGTAATATTTGAGCTGTTATATTAAGTAATCTATTAACTACAAAAAGGAATATAATTCTTTGAAGTCCTTAGTGCACACTTGATATACTCATTACTTAAGCACTAAAGTCAAACTATTAATTAAGTAAAGAAAAACTTATTGTAAACTATGAAGTGCTCAGTGCCTGTATCTCCTGCATTGGAGCCGCATGAAGATTTAATTAGAGACCATCGTTGCATCTCATTCGTCCCTTCATCTGCCATTCCTATCGAGTAAATGTAAGATTATTAACAACATAATCCTACTGTTTCAATCAATTCTCAAATCGGCACTTATCTTATTTCGATGACCTTGTTTGTTCATGCATGGTTCCGCAGGAGTTCCTCCACCTTGTGCTCATCTGCGAAATGTGCATTAAACTCTCCCCTACTCAGACCTGAGTTTTGCCAAGATAGGCTTCATCAGGAGGATAGCAATTTAATTTGTTATCTGTTAGAAGGGCTCATCTGCTCGAGATATCTACTTCACCTGACGAAGCCTATCTTGGTGAAACTCAGGTCTGAGTAGGGGAGAGTTTAATGCAAATTTCACATGGTGGAGCCATGCATGAACAAACAAGGCCATCTCAACAAGATAAGTGCTGATTTGAGAATTGATTGAAACAGTAGGATTATGTTGTTAATAATCTTACATTTACTCTATGGGCATGGCAGATGAGGGGACGAATGAGGTGCAACGATGGTTCGTAATTAAATCTTCATGCGGCTCCAATGCAGGAGATACAGGCACTGAGCACTTCACATAGTTTACAATAAGTTTTTCTTTACTTAATTAATAGTTTGACTTTAGTGCTTAAGTGATGAGTATATCAAGTGATCTGCCTGATACGTTTTCCAAAACAAATATTGCTTTTTATGTTTTATGTTGCTGGTTAATTTGTTAGATTATTTACTGTTTCTTTTGTAGAAGGAGCTTTTGTAAGAAACTTTTGTAGCAGTAGGTCCCTCCTCCCCTTTTCAAAGAAATAGAAGGCTAATAATGCTGTTTCAAGTCACAGCGCCCTTGAGATTAGTTCCTTTCCTAGCCACTCGACTTCTTATCTTACTCCATTTTTACATCTAGCTACATAGAACCACTCACCAATTATAGGGCTGAATTAGATAGAATAGCTTGGCAAGGGAAATAAGAAAGTGCTTATATCAAACTTTGTAATATGTAAAAGGGAAAACTTAAGTAAACCTTAGGGGAGGGGGATCTTCATTAGCACTGTTTCCCAATACTGTTTTATATTTGCCTTGGCAATGCTCATCAGTGACCTCAGACTTCCTCATTACAGTAAAACCTTGGATTGCATGTAACTTGGTTTGCAAGTGTTTTACAAGACAAGCAAAACATTTTATTAAATTTTAACTTGATATACAAGCAACGTCTTGCAATACATATACATACAGTATACACACATCACAACTGAGCTGATGGTTCTTCTCTCTCTTACGCTGCAGGAGTGTTCTGACTGTTCTAAATGAGTAAGGTCTTGCAATACAAGCACGTATAGTATTTTGTATTAAAGTTTTTGGGTTGTGGAACGAATCGTCTGAGTTTCTGTTATTTCATATGGGGAAATTTGCTTTGATATACGAGTGTTTTGGATTACAAGCATATTTTTGGAACGCATTATGTTCATAAACCAAGGTTTTACTGTATTTTGTATTAAAGTTTTTGGGTTGTGGAATGAATCGTCTGAGTTTCCATTATTTCCTATGGGGAAATTTGCTTTGATATACGAGTGCTTTGGATTACAAGCATGCTTCTGTAACGAATTATGTTTGCAAACCAAGGTTTTACTGTATATGTATGTGAGTGACATTCAGCTTTACTGTATGTGGTCAACTGATGGGGAGAAGGCATTGACTAGAGTAAATTGAGGGTTGAGGAGGGCAGAATAAATTGAATAAATTAGACCAGAATAAATTGAAACTTAACCATGCTAAGATATAGCTTTTATGGTCGCATAGACACAGAATTTGCACTAGTTGTTCTTAGATTAGGCTGGAGGTTCAGATTCTGACTCCTAAGGACAATATTAAAATCCTGGGGGTATTGTTGAAACCTTCCTCACTTTTAAGAAACAGGGAGCGGCAGTGATGAAGATGTGTCAATACTACTTGTGAAATATTTGGTACTTATATCTGTATTCTCTGTTTTAAAATTGTTTTTATTTACCCATTAATTTACTTACCACAGAAGCCAAACTTACCAGTTTGTAGTTCCAAACCTCTTCCTTATGAGTTACTTCTGATTTTCTGGAGAGGGATCACATTTGCTCTTCTCCTGTCCTCTGGGACCACTTTTTAGAGAAGCATTTGAAAGATCAGCCATTGGAGCCACCAGAACTTCCCAAAGTTCCTTCAGTACTCTTGGATGTACACCATCCTGTCCCGTCGCTTAGAGAGAGGGGAGACATGATTGAAACGTTTAAGTACATCACAGGTCGCATCGAGTCGGAAGATAATATCTTCTGTCTCGTGGGACCCTTGACCACCAGAGGGCATCCACTGAAAATCAGGGGAGGGAAGTTTCATAGCGACTCCAGAAAGTACTTCTTCACCGAAAGAGTGGTGGATCAGTGGAACAGACTCCCACTGCAGGTAATTGAGGCCAGCAACGTGACGGATTTTAAGAGAAAATGGGATGCTCACTTGGGATCTTTAAGGGAGTAAATTCAGGGGGGGCGGATAACTGGCAGGGGCAGACTCGATGGGCTATGGCCCTTTTCTGCCACCATTTTCTATGTTTCTATGTTTTCTATATTTAGTTTAGCTAGCTCCTCATGAACACCGTCCTCTGAAAATGATTCAGAATCTACCATACCTCAAGTCTGCTGTGAACACGGGACATAAATATTTGTTAAGCAATTCTGTTATGTTTTTAACCCTTAATATTAGAAAATATAGGTGAGTCCCGCGAGAACTGACACAGGCGCATTGAGGAAGCAGTGTGGAGCAGCTGGATGCTGAAAAGATCGCTCCTGCCCTGCCCCGTGGATGCGACATTGCAAGAGGGAACTACATTATTTTAAAAGGTACGGGGGGATCTACTAATGGGGTGGCTTATCTACAATGTCGTTAGATAGGCCACTCCATATAAGGAAGCCTCACCCCTTTTATCAAACTGCGTTAGAGGTTTTTAGTGCAAGCCATCGATGTAAGTACTCAGAAGCTCACAGGAATTCTATGAGTGTTGAAGCATTTACCACAACGTCTCATGCTAAAAACCTCTAGCGCAGCTTGATAAAAGGGCCCCTTAATGTTTTGGCATATATTATCTATATTGTGATAAGCCCAACCCTGGAGCCCATCCTGTCACCTGTAAATCAGAAGAAGTAATAACATCTAAAGGCAGAAAGGTGCACACACCTAAAAGTGTAGAAAACACACTTCTTAAAGCTGACTATCCCAGGCAGCAGACAAGACATTTCCCTGTAGTGAAAGGAAAGGATTGTAAAACCCATGTATAGGCTGCAGCCTATACATGGGGAAATATGGTAGTTTGTTAAAAAGTCTTCACAATAAAGGGTGCAGGTCAATAAAATAATCCAATAATACACAGCATACTAAATTTTGTGGTTACATCAGATAGGACAACAGATGAAGGCCTTCACTGTGTATTATTGGATTGTTTTATTGATCTGCACCCTTTATTGTGAATACTTTTTAATAAACTATTGTATCAAGATCGATTCCACAGTTTTCGTCCTTTGTGTTAGCTTATCCAGTCTTCCTTTGGAATATTTTGGTGAATTTATTTGCCTTGCCTCAAATCACACCTCCAATATGTCCCCCACTTGAAATTTAGATGCACTGTATACAAACTACATAGAAAACCATCTAAAAACTAGGTAAAAATAGTGATTTGAACATTTTGGAGAAAAAAATGCCCATCTGCTACTTTTTAGACATTTCCCTGTTTTGAAAATGAGCCCCATTGCCTCTGTTTAAGTATCTGGTGACATGTCATTTGTAGTACTGTGCACAGTTCTGAAGTCTGCATCTGTCAAAAAGATATAAACAGGATGGAGATGGTCCAGAGAGTGGCTACTAAAATGGCCATTTGTCTTTATCATAATGCATTCAGAGATTTAAGTGTTTACAGGAGTCCTCAGTTCCCATTGGAGTCATAATGGTGCAGTACAGCAAAGAACCAAGAGGAATCTGGAGTTCCCATGGGAGAAAATAGGACAGAAAGGTGACAGGAAGATTAAAGGGCTTGCAGGAGTGCACAATGGTGAATAACCAAGGAAGGGAGTGCCCAGCTCAAGTTTTCAAGTCTTATTTAACATTCGATTAATCGCCTATCAAAACTTCTAGATAATGTACAATGATTTTTAAAAAAAGGGGAAGGTACGTATAACGTATATAAACTGAAGATGTAATCTAGCCATGATAGCATGGAAAACTATGGAGAAGATCAGAGGAGAAAGAGGGAAGGGAAAAGAGGCTGACAGAAGGAAAGAAATAGAGAGGAGGAAGAAGGAAAGGAAGGGAGAAAATGGTAGGCAGAGAAAAGAGAGAGAGGATATACAGTACTGTATATCAGGGAAATAATCAGAGATTAGAGAAGGGTGACTCAAAGTTTATCCCCATAATTCTACAACAGAGACACATCTCTGTTCATTCTCTCCCCATAAATACCCCACTCCTTGCATATACCTCTCCAATGCAGATATAATCTCCTCCGCTCTGGCAGCACATTCAACCACCCTCCTCAACTCTACCAGCACACACATTAGCCACATATACAACCTAAAGCCCACTGCTCTAGCAACCTCCCTGCATCCAAAGCCATGGCTCCATACACTCTGCTACACTCACCTTCCATGCCGTCTGTTGACCTCTGCTCTATTGTCACTTTTACACATGCCCATCTCGGGCACCCAATGCTTGATGAATGACTTTGTGTAATCCTTTTGCTTCACACTATTGGTTTTTTTCCCCCACTTAAGACTACTTATTTTTCAGTCTCTAGGTACATATTAGTTTGCTTAAGATAGTAAAGCCCTGTACCTTTAGGACCGTCTGTTTATTAATACCAAAGAATCTTATGCATCGAGCTATCTTTCTGTGAAACAGATGAAATTTGCAAGCTTTCAGAGTAGGCAGTACTGGTAGGAAACCATTCTAATTTAAAGCATTAGTGTGCCCTGTGGTTAGATGACATTATACTGCTAATGGATCCATTGTGCAATGTGACACCAGTTGTGCTCTCCATTGGGATGAAGGGGCACATAATACACATGTTTATTTCAACTCTAAAAGGGTATTCTAATGGCTTCAGCACTTTTGTGTTAAGTAATTCACTTTTTTTTTTTTGCCTGTGCTAGGAATGTGTATGTAATGCAATCCATGCCTTCCTGCATTAACTGGCCTTTTTTAGAATACCATCTTAGAGATAATCTGAAATTTCAGTGCTATAAATGAAAGTTAGAGCATTATAAGCTGCCACACTAAACAGTTTTTAAAAGGCCTTCTAAAGAGAATTTTCTTATTTTAATAAAATACCTTTGATATCTCAAGGGTCATATTTTAACCAGCACAGTCTCCAGCTTGAGATAAACGCTAAAACTAGCATTTAACTGGCAATGAATATACCTATCATGTGGTGACCACACTGGTGCTATTGTACTTATTTAATTTAGGTCTGCTAATAATCAAATTTAAACTAAATAGGTAATGTATCCAGATAGTGGCTGAATGTCACTGCTATCCAGATAAATTTTAAAGCTGTTTTCAGTACCGGGTAGAGCTTTGAATTCTTGCCCAGAAATAGCTAAGAAAAAAAATTTAAAAATTTTTAATTGAATCAGGTTGGGCAGACTGGATGGACCATTCGGGTCTTTATCTGCCATCATCTACTATGTTACTATGTTTATCTTACCCCTAACAGACCCATTTATACAGCCAGTATTGGGCTGTTCAGCAATTACACTGTTCAATACCAGGAATGGAGTGGTCACTGGAGCAATAGGGCAGTTGAATCCTGCTTCATTGGGAAATGACCTGAATCACATTTCCTGTTTCATGCTCTTGGTATTACCAATGAGTGGTTGGCAAAGTCAGTGAACGGGTGGTCTGAAGATCCAAACTTCCATACTGCTTAACAGTTTGTCAGCACAGTGAAGTCAGGAGTTAAACTGATAACTGACTTTACCAATGGTATCACCACAGACCCAGTGCAACGTGAGGCTTTGTTGCAAGGAGTCAAACTGTGTCACTGGCTTTATTCAGACAATCTCAAGAAGACATTGAATGCTTGAGCATTTGGAACACCATCGGTAGATGACTATGCCAAAGTGTGCATGTTTAGCTATTGGTGAAGCATGTTAAATTTCTGTTATTTTCCATTAGAGTGTGTAAACCACTTACTGCCTCTTTTACAAAGCAGCACTAGCGGCTGCCGCGTGGAAACAGTCCCGAAGCCCTTTAAATCTCTATAGGCTTCGGGGCCGTTAGCGCAGGGCAGCCGCTAGCGTGGCTTTGTAAAAGAGGCCATTAGCTTATAAGTGGTATATAAATGCTTAAATAAATAAATAATAAAATGCAGATATTGATGGTTCATTTAATAAAATACTGCTAGATGTTTTACATAAAATGTCTTTTTATCAATGCATCATTGCTGAGTGTGAAAACAAAAGTTATAGCTATAATACCAAGAAATATGCTCTATTAAGTAAAAATAAAACAAAGAAAACTGAGTTTTATATAATCAGTGGCTTTGAGCGACTCCTGGGTGGGCTTTAAAAAAAAAAAATTAAAAATTATTCTCTGCTCAAGCGCATTCAAATTCATGGGAAAAATTTCAATTTGCACACTTTATCCAACTTTAGGTTTTTCTGGACTACCCTAAAGTACATATATGTATTAGTATATGCATACACATGTTTATATACACAGGCATGTATATTTAAAATACAGATTAAACACATACACCCGCCAGGCCTTAGTCCAGGCAATTACAGTGCCTCAGCGGGTCATGTTCAAGATCCTGGTGTGCCTCTCAAGATGGAGAAAGCCCTAGAGCCCTAGAGCTCTGCTTGCTATTAATAACTCTCAGAGTGGTTCTTTCCAAAAGAAACACGTTTCACTTTTATTTTGAAAACATTCAAAAAACCAAAATGGTCAGGCAACTGCCAAGTGCCCCACAGTATATAGAACCACTTTCGGCCTCTTTTACAAAGCCGCACGGCAACGGCCCTGAAGCCCTTTAAATCTCTATGGGCTTTGGGGCCATTAGCGCAGAGCAGCCGCTAGCGCGGCTTTGTAAAAGAGGCCGTTTATGTTCCATTCAGGCAGTAAAAATGCATAAACTTTTATCAGGATGCAAAATCAAATTCAGTCAAGGCATTCCCATATGACACCCAAATTGTCTCCTAAGATTTGTAGAATTCCATTGTGGGGCTGGCCGACTGTCACGCCCAATAAGGTGCCCGGGTTTAACAGCCACAATTCTGCCCTCTTCATTGGGTTCCTTCCTTGCTCCCAATAGTTAGAGCCACCAAAAAAACAACAGTAAAATCACAGTTCAAAAGTACAGCATCTTAGTGCACAAGCCCTGTTTTCAGTGTTACTACCAGGTTCCAGATCCAGAGAGCTGAAAGAGGTGGAATTGCTGAATTCACTTTATATTGTTATGCTTCTCAAAAGCATCCCACAAAAAATATCACAACCCATGTTTCTCCAGCAAATTTCCCACACAATTCTAACTGTAACTTGTGCTGGCAGTTATAACAACACAAAAGAAAAACACATAGAATAAACGTTCCCACAAAGAGGTTTTAAGTCCAGTGAGGGCCTCTTGTTACTTCCTTACTGCCTTTTTTGCAGTTCTCACACAAAAAATCTTATAGTTCTGTCCTTTAGGCAGCACTTTTCTCCACAGAAAAGAAAAGCAAAAACTAGCAAAACAAACTTAGGGCTCCTTTCACTAAGCTGCGGTAGCGGTTTTAGTGTGCGCTAGACGCTAACGTCACCATTGAGCTGGCGTAAGTTTTTACGTGTAGTGCGGTAGGCAGCGCACACTAATCTGCAGCGTGCGCTAAAAACGCTAGTGCACCTTAGTAAAAGGAGTCCTTAGAGTCAGTGGCAAGCCACAATGAGGTTTACCTCCATAGGTTCTGGCAGTTCCATTTCTGGTGTGAGGACTTCCATAGCCTCTTCTGTCTAACCAGGCTGTGTCAGGGTTGGCTTTTCAGTCACTTGTCACTCCATAGGCTCTTCCCTTTGCTTCTGCTTGTGCTGGAGAGACTTCCATAGAAGTTCTTCTTGGACTGCCCTCTCTAGCTTGTGTGAATCAGGTTTAAATCTCAGTTTGCCACACCTAAACCTGTTTGAGAGTGTAGCAGATTTTGGTGTTCTTTGGCTCCCTCTCTGGTTGCTCAAGGCATTATCCTTTCCTTTCACTACAGAGAAATTGTCTTGTCTGTTGCCTGGGATAGTCAGCTTTAAGAAGTATGTTTTCTACACTTTTAGATGTGTGTGCCTTTCTGCCTTTAGATGTTACTACTGCTTCTGATTTATAGGTCAAGCCTGTATTAGTATTGGCCTTAACAAAATTCTTTATCCAGCCCACAACTATAAGCAGCAAAGTCTCAAATTCACTTTGGTCTGGATACCTTTACCCTCTTTACCAAACTTGAATTTCTTATCAAGACGCCTCAGCCCCACCACTCCTCCGCAGAAAGTATCATTCGAATCGCGGGAAGTCACTGGTGGAACTTCATCATTGGCTGTCTTTAATTTAGCTACCTCAATATATTATGTATGAATACAAAAAATTGTTTTATATATATATTTTTTGTTCTTTTTAAATTTATATTAATAGTAAAGTTCTCAGTTTCATTGCATTAAATTTCTACAGTGCAATCTTTCTAGGATAATACTTAGCTTTTAGCCACCCACGGGAGCCAGACCCAACATGTTTCGCACGACTACCGCGCTTTTTCAAGGGTCTCCCTAAAAAATAAATACATAGAGAAAAAAGGCCGTTAACTTTAGTTATAAACCGCCCCCTCCCTTTATCTTAACTAATTCTCATACATACACCATCCTTACCGAGGTACGCCACCGTCATCCGACTCCAGAAAGTTAAAGAGCACAAGATGGCGGCTGCGTCCTGGAATCCAGATTAAATACCATTCAGCTGTTAAGACGTCTCCGCCCCCCCCGGTATCCATTGGCCCAACCCGACTCATAACAGGGAACTCCACTCAATCATATTGTTCAACCCATACGGTTCTACCGTATTCAACCAAAAAATATACCTTTGTTCCTGTTCATTCAAACTTCTCCAATCCCCCTCCCCTCCATCTTCATCCGTCACTTTAAAAATAATTCGCCATCTCAATTGTTGGACAGTATGTTTATACTTTATCCAGTGCTCTACCAAAGGAGCCTGAACAACCCCATTTAATATTCGAGACTTATGCTCCGTCAAACGGAGCTTGATCTTGCGGCTCGTACGGCCAATGTAAATAAGGTCACATGGACAAACTATTATGTATACAACTCCCTGGGAGTTACAGTCCGTAACCCTCCTCGATGTTATAACCAATTCCCTCCCTGGCACCCTCCACTCAGCCCCCTGAATAGTGGACGGACACCACTGGCACCTCCCACAGCAACCATGGTGTCCCCCCTCTATTTTTGTTCTTTTCCCATATCTTTGAAAACCGCAGCGTTGGCCCAAAGATTTCCCCCTAGAATAGGCAACCAGAGGGAATCGTTCTAAAGATTCATGAATCTGCAATACATGCCAATGTTTCCTAAATATACCTACCAGGGCACCTGTTGCCCTGGAAAACGGCAAAACACATGTCAATTGGCTTTCCAAATCTCCCTGGGGAATCTCCTGCCCTTGTTCTAAAAGGAGATTCCTCTGTGCATATTTGCCTCTTAGGTATGCCTTTCTAATGGCCCCTGCTGGGTACCCCCTCCTTCTTAGTCTGTCTCCTAATTTTTCAGCCTCTATTCGGTATTGCGCCATTGAAGAGCAGGGAGGGAATTGGTTATAACATCGAGGAGGGTTACGGACTGTAACTCCCAGGGAGTTGTATACATAATAGTTTGTCCATGTGACCTTATTTACATTGGCCGTATGAGCCGCAAGATCAAGCTCCGTTTGACGGAGCATAAGTCTCGAATATTAAATGGGGTTGTTCAGGCTCCTTTGGTAGAGCACTGGATAAAGTATAAACATACTGTCCAACAATTGAGATGGCGAATTATTTTTAAAGTGACGGATGAAGATGGAGGGGAGGGGGATTGGAGAAGTTTGAATGAACAGGAACAAAGGTATATTTTTTGGTTGAATACGGTAGAACCGTATGGGTTGAACAATATGATTGAGTGGAGTTCCCTGTTATGAGTCAGGTTGGGCCAATGGATACCGGGGGGGGCGGAGACGTCTTAACAGCTGAATGGTATTTAATCTGGATTCCAGGACGCAGCCGCCATCTTGTGCTCTTTAACTTTCTGGAGTCGGATGACGGTGGCGTACCTCGGTAAGGATGGTGTATGTATGAGAATTAGTTAAGATAAAGGGAGGGGGCGGTTTATAACTAAAGTTAACGGCCTTTTTTCTCTATGTATTTATTTTTTAGGGAGACCCTTGAAAAAGCGCGGTAGTCGTGCGAAACATGTTGGGTCTGGCTCCCGTGGGTGGCTAAAAGCTAAGTATTATCCTAGAAAGATTGCACTGTAGAAATTTAATGCAATGAAACTGAGAACTTTACTATTAATATAAATTTAAAAAGAACAAAAAATATATATATAAAAAAATTTTTTGTATTCATACATAATATATTGAGGTAGCTAAATTAAAGACAGCCAATGATGAAGTTCCACCAGTGACTTCCCGCGATTCGAATGATACTTTCTGCGGAGGAGTGGTGGGGCTGAGGCGTCTTGATAAGAAATTCAAGTTTGGTAAAGAGGGTAAAGGTATCCAGACCAAAGTGAATTTGAGACTTTTCTGATTTATAGGTGGCAGGATGGGCTCCAGGGTCGGGCTTATCACAATATAGATAATATATGCCAAAACATTAAGGGGCCCTTTTATCAAGCCGCTAGAGGTTTTTAGCATGAGACGTTGTGGTAAATGCTTCAACACTCATAGAATTCCTGTGAGCTTCTGAGCATTTACATCGATGGCTTGCACTAAAAACCTCTAGTGCAGTTTGCTAAAAGGGGGGAGGGGTAAACCAATGTATGCATAAAACTTTATATATATATATATATATATATATATGAATGAGGTCTCCTTTTACTAATCCCCTGTTTTAATATGGTGCGTTATGCATTTTAGTGCGAGTTTAGTGCACGCTAAATATAAACACACTAACCGCTAACGTGTCCATAGACTAACATGCACGCATTAGCGTTTACCGCGTAGTTAGCATGCACTAATATTTAGCGTGCACTAAAACGCTTAGCGCACCTTTGTTAAAGGAGCTCAAAATGATGCTAGAGGATTTTAGCATAGGCCAGTAAGGTAAATGCTCTGACGCTCATGAACAATGGAGAATTTACCTCACCGGCCCATGCTAAAAACCTCTAGCACCGTTTAGTAAAATCCAGCATTAATTATTAAATACAATCATGAATAATGTAAGCAAAATAATCTTATGAACAAATCCAGTGACTGACTGAGAGAGGAATAGTATGCAACAATAAAAGAAAAGAGAAAAAGGAAAGAAAAAAAAAAAAAAGTATAAAAATAAAATTCCCCCCTTTTCCTAAGCTGCGGTAGAGGTTTCTACCATGGTCTAGAGTGCTAAATGCTCTGTTGCTCACAGAATTCCTATGGGTGTCAGAGCAATGTCAGACCATTTAATGCCCCGGGCCGTGGTAGAAACCATTCTATCCTTAAGGCACATCAATACCATGCGCACTAACTTCTCAGTAACCGCCCCTTCACTCTGGAACTCCACCCCAAACCATTTAAGAGACGAAACACCCCTAAATTACTTCAAGTTCAAGCTAAAAACCTTTTTGTTTCGTGATGCCTTTGGACCATAACCGTCCTCATAAGGGAGTTTTTTTATTGCCCACAATTCTCTCAACGTTAAACTTTTCCGTCTTCCCCTCCACCTTGTATCTTCCCTTCTCCGTTCTTTACTTTGATATAATGTAGTTCTCCCTCTTTCTCCATTGTATCAGTTTGTTTTAATTCATTTTGTTTGTCTCTGTATTAATAAGCACAAAATATTGTTCGGTTTTAAAAGTCTTTTACTGTTATTTTGTGATTTATGTTATACCCTCTTTTTTTTAATCAAATGTACACCACCTAGATGTCTGATTAGGCGGTTTAACAAATTTTTAATAAACTTGAAACTTCAAAGATAAGATAACAACTATACCTAAAACTTATCCCCCCCCCCTTTTACGAAGCCATGTTAAGCTTTTTTTATTGCTGGCCACGGCAGTATGTTCTCTGACTCTCATAGGAATTCTATGAGCATCGGAGCTAATCTAATCTAATCTAATCTAATCCTTAGGTTTGTATACCGCATCATCTCCACGTTACCGCTGTGGCCAGCGATAAAAAGCCTAACATGGTTGCATAAAAGTGGATGGTTACTATAGGTCTAAGATAAAAACTCTAGCAATGTTTGTATCTAGAACAATGTCATCAAACAGTTCTACAAGTTAAAAAAAGTGTAACTGTGAGACAAGTTTATGAAAAAAAAAAAATAATAATATGTGTTGCAATAATAAATATATTATCCCCCTTCCTTTTAGCGCTGGCAGTCTTTATTTTAGGTGCAGGAAACAGCTAGGCAGCATTTGGTCCCAGGTCTTAGCAGGCACTGAACAAAGGCATGGTTTTTAAATGCAGTAGAGTCTTACCGCCTAGAAACTCTGTCCATGTCAAGCTTTTCCAACCATCTTCTCCAGTTCCTAGGTTCCCTCTAGCATACCGCCTCTCCTCCTGGGTCTGACTCGGTCTTTTAAGTTCCCCTGAGTCACTTACTGGTTTCCTACTTTTCTCCCCTCCCCCTCCTGGGAGAAATTCTCAGTGCTGCTATGGTTGTGAAACAAATTAGCTAAGAGGGGGAGTAACGGGTTTTCCTTAGGTTTATTCTAAGTCTGAGCAGCAGTGTCATGCAGGGGAAGTGGCAGGGTTTCAGTCACATATGCACAGAAATATATATAACTTAATCAACAACAAATCAACGCACTCACAGTAATTTGTGGAACAAGTATTTGTCCGCAGTTTTATTTACTATTCACATCATCTTAACTCACAATTCAATCCAAATAAAACATCAAATACTCCAAAGCAGCTTCACAGTTCCAGAGAGCTATTTGGTGACAAAACTAGCTCCCTTTAATTTCGTACTTTTAAAACATCATGAAAGCATGACCCACTGTAATGCCAGGCAAGGTATCCCCTCGCAGTGGTGTTACCGTGTGCTACATTTTAATTATTTATGAACTTCTCATCTCCAAGCCGCAACTGAGATCGATGCCCCCATTTTCTGCCCGCACTCCACAATTGTGACCTTTTCACCCTACCCCCACCAAAGCCTAAGCACCACCCCAAGAATAATTAAATCCACTATATCACAAAACAAAATACATGAGGTGGGGTGGAAAATTTATAACTGGTGCCATCTAATCCTCTCCTTCCCAGTTCCTCACGGATTAATCCCTCAAGTCCACCAAAAGTTTCCACCAATCCCACTGTTTATTTAGCTCCACCAATCCAGAATTCCATTACATCTCTACTTCCATTCTTGCTATTTTTTTTTTTACCATATGCACTGTCCTACATAGCCTTCACTGCACACCTTACCTCCCTTTATCCCTCCCCTCACACCCAACCAGAGCCGGTTATAGACATAGTGGGGCCCAAGGCAGAAATTAAGAAGGGCCCCCTCTCCCCCGTTGATCTTCCCACCATTACTACCATACATAATACAACTTTAGTTTAATTCTTTTTTTGGGGTGGGGAGGGAAGGCAACATCTACATCAATAGTAAAGGTCCCTTAGGGTCATTTTTTAAACATTTTAAAAATTGTGCTAATTAATAATTTTTTTTCTGATGTATTATATAACTGTTATTGTATAGGACGATTGTTGGTTCCTATGTATAATGTAAATCTGTTATGACTTGGTTGTATCTATAATAAAATTTATTGAATTAAAAAAAAACAACAAAAAACCACAGCAGGGAAGGACCTTTCTACTGTGTCTGAAAAATGTAAGAGAGATGGTAACGCAGAAGAAAATAACAATTATTACAACAAATAATTACTGGTAAATTCTCTTCACAAAATCATGTTGATAACTTCTGGGTAGTCTTTTCTTTACAACTCTTCCACATAGGTTGGAAAAATGAGGAACATTATATCACTGCCCCCCCCCCCCTTTTTACAAAACCATAGCGAGGTTTTTAACGCCAGCTGCGGTGGTAACAGCTCCGATGCTCATAAGAATTCTATGAGTGCTGGAGCTGTTATCACCGCAGCTGGCACTAAAAACTATGCTACTTTTTAGTAAAAGGGGGAATTTTTTTTTTGTTTTAACCCTGAAATTCAAACTGGATTTATGGTGTTTTTTCTGATCATGTCGATTTTCAAAGGGTGCAAAAAATGCATACAGTTTAAAAGACCTAAAACCTGCAGCGTTAACTTATTTTTCCAGCCTGGAAATATATCTGATAAATCCTTACGATTTCCACCAATCAGTAAGGTAACACATACTGTAAGCTAAGAGTGCGTGTAGGTCAATTGGCCAATTGCACTTTCAGTCCTGAGATATGTACCATCTGAGGTGCTTAATGCATGTGCTTTCTGTTTTAATGTCAGAGAGTCCCAGGAGGAATCTCCCCAGACCACTTAGTTCTTGCCATCATGCAATTGTGAATCAGTTCTCATTTAAAACTACATGCATTCTTCAAAGCCGGCTTCCAGAAATAAAACTCACACAGTACAATATAAGACCATAGAAGTGTGTGAACCTCCTCTATGATTGCCAGCTTATGTCCGGAGCCCTTGGTTTCTTGTGGTGGCTCAAGGATGGATTCCCTAGCGGGTGTAGGATTCTGCAGCAAAGTTTTAAAATCTCTGCAGTGGCTCTCTGCTAAGTTATCATTTTGTATTTAAAGACTTTTCTACTGCATAATTATGGGTACTTTTACTAAGCAAATTTCAAGTTTTATGAAAAATGTGATTAATCGCCTAAACAAAGTTTCAAGGCGATGCACAATAAAATACCACCAATAGATTTAATTTTTGCTTTTTACAAAGACCAACATTTACAGACTTACGAAACAAGGGCTAAAGACTTACTGTTACAATAGGGTAATAAGGGGAACAACTATAATATAAGAATAGGAAAGAACATAAAAGTGAAAGACAAAAGGAAAGGGTTATTTAGGGCTCCTTTTACAAAGGTGCGTTAGAGCCTTAACGCACAGAATAGAGTGCACTAAAATGCCGCGCACGCTAGCCGCTACCGCCTCCTCTTGAGCAGGCGGTAGTTTTTTGACTAGCGCGCACTATAGTGTTCACCAATCCGGTGTGTGTGCTAAAAACGCTAGCACACTTTTGTAAAAGGAGCCCTTAGGGTCTAAAATTCCACTAAAAGAATGAGTTAAGAATTAATAGCCTTCTGTCGTCCTGAAAAGGACGTTCAAGTATTAAATGTGTCTCTAAATAAAAAAGGTTTTAATTTAGATTTAAACCTTAGAATATGGGCCTAGTCCCAGATTCTGTATATGGCACTTTGAGTTGCGCATGCAAATTTGAGCATGCACTCAATTTGCACATGCAACTTAGGGCTAGATTCACTAAGCAAACCGATCATGTACCGATCGGTTTGCGACCCCTTAATGAGCAAATTTCCCTCCGGCCTGATTCACTTACCTCTCCTGCAATCCGCTTCAAATCCGTGCATGTAAATGAGGAGAAACGCAGGCAAATTGGACAGCGACGCGATTCACTACACAAAATTTCACATCTGACAGGGCTGGCTGATCAACGGAAGAAGCGACTGCTGGTGAGCAGTCGAAAACGTCCTTCCCACTCTCCTGTTCTATTGAAGCCCTGCTCTCTGCCTTGTCAGCCCCGATCTTCTGCAGCCCTGATCTGCCTGTTTTGTTCTGACTGCCCTGGCTCTCGGGGTCCTGCACCCCTGGGCTTGCCTGCCCCAAATGCCTACCTGACACATCCTCTCTGCTCCCCCTGGCTCTGCCGCCTTCCCTTCAGTGCGAGCCCATGGGTTTAAAGCGGGGCTGCACGCCGCAGTGCAGCTCCGCTTTAAACCCATGGGCTCGCACTGAAGGGAAGGAGGGAACAGGCTGCCGCTGCCGCATAGAAGCAGGAGAGTCAGGCCCGAACATGCCTGCCCCGAACACGTCTGCCCCGACTGCCTGTGCAAGCCCGTGGGTTTAACCCGAAGCGGGTTAAACCCATGGGCTGCAAAAGTAAAGTTAAAAAAAAAAAGTCAAGGCTAGGATGGGCCTGCATGGTCTGCATGCATGAGCCGTGCAGGCAGATGGGGGCATTCCTCCGATCTGCCCCATCTGCATATTTTTGTTTCCTGAATTTGTTGGACCTGCCCGGATTGGGCCCGGATTGGGCCCGATCAGGCAGGTTAGTGAATCCTGGCCTTAGTTGATTAACAAGCCAATCAGCAATGATAATTGGCAACTAACTAGCAAATTATCGGCACTAATTAGCAGTAATTAGAATTTAGGCGCATATATTTTGGGGTGTGATCTATAAAGTGGTGCATGTAAATTCTAATGCATAGAACCAAAAAGGGGATGTGGCCATGAAAGAGGTATGGGAGGTCATGGGCATTCCTAAAAGTTAGGCACACTGTTATAGAATGCACCTTATTGGTGCACAACTTAGGCACAGTCATTTAGGCCCAGATTCTATAAAATATGCCTAAAGTTAGGTACCTAGATTGGCACACCTAGACGAGCTAGATGTATAAATTAATTATTTATAAAACTTAATCAGTGCCTATAATGAGCAATTAGTACCTTATAAAAACATCAAGCCCAGTAGTCGTTCTCACGGTGACCAATCCAGGTCCCTAGGACCTGGCCAAAACCCAAGGCGTAGAAGCATTCCATGCTACTGATCCAGAGCAAGCAGTGGCTTCCCCTATCTCTGTCTCAATAACAGACTATGGACTTTTCCTCCAGGAAATTGTCTAAACCTTTCTAAAAAAAACTAAAAACAAACAGCTACGCTATCCGCACTTACTACAACCTCAGGCAATGCATTCCAGAGCTTAACTATTCTCTGAATGAAAAAAAAAATCCTCTTATTGGTTTTCAAATTATTTCTCTGTAACTTCATCGACTATCCCCTAGTCTTTGTAATTTTGAAGGAGTGAAAAATCGATCCGTCTATAATTGCCTTAAATTAAAATGTATTGGATGGCAGGCACCTAACTTGGTAGGTGGCTACCACTTTCAGATAGGCGCCTGGTCCAAAGCAACTACCAGAATGCAGGCATGATTAAGGGCAGATTGTGGGCATATTTAATATGATAGGCATTTAAACTGGACTTAGGTACCAGTAGGCGCCTAACTTAGGCCAAGAAAACTCTGGTATAAATTTAAGTCTAGTTTAGGCGCTGCTAGGTGCAATTCTATAAACGGTGTCTAACTTAAGATTGACATGTGATAAGTGCTACATTCCTTGGCACCTATGTTTTAGGTGCTGTTTATAGAATCAGGGTCTTAGACCTGCTTTTCATTGGAATAAATGACTGAACCTAAATGCTGGTCATGCAGATGGGTGCTCTGCGTGATTTTTTTTTTAGAATTTATCTCTTAGCACATTTTTTAAAAAAATATTCTTTATTGATTCCCAACTATCAACAGTACAATAAATAGGTAGATGTACATATAATAATTCAAGAAATGCACATTCATCTTGCAGAAATACATAAGCAATCATTTTTACCCCTCCCGCCCACCCATATGACTAATCAAGAAAAACACAAATACATAGATTCCTTCAATAACCTTTCCCAAGTTAAATTAATGGTATATCCCCCCTCCCACCCTCACCCCCACCCTGGACGTGTATACTCAAAGGGCTAAATTAAAATCAATAGTCACTCCTTACAGAATTTTGTCAATGGCTCCCAGACATCCTTAAATTTCCTATAATGTCCCTTTTGTAGTACATTCATACTTTCCAGTTTAAAAATGTGGCATAAAGATTCCAACCAAAAATTATAATTTAACCGGTCCCAGTTTTTCCAGTTCTTCAAATTAAGTTGTATGGCAACTCCTGTCATGATAAAGAAAAGTTTGTTGTTATGTGAAGTTATTGGGCTTTTAGCCATCAATACCGTGCCAAATAGTACCGCATCATATCTCTTAGCGCATTTTAATGAGGGACTTTCCCCATGTGCTAAATCCATTTCCAACGTAGCAATATTGTAAGCATTTTTCTATTTTTATTTCCATTTGAGCGCTGTTTGCATTATCGCACGTTACCTGAAAAAAGATATTGTGAGAGCACTTATCGACTCCTATTTAGGAGACACTGATACCTAAATTCTATAAATGGTGCCCTGTGTTAGATTCATAATTGGGCACACAGTTATAGGATAGGGTTAGTTACATGTATAACTTAGCCCCCCCCCCCCTTAACTAAGTCACGGTAGAGTTTTCTACCACATGCCGGAGATTTAAATGCTCCAATGATGCTCTAACACTCATAGAATTCCTATGAGCATCAGAGCAGTGTTGAAGTATATAGCGCTCTGGGCTGCAGTAAAAACCACTGCCACAATTTAGTAAAAGGGTGGGTTAATTAGCTAATTGATGTTAAATAGGCACTTGGTAATAAGTACCAATAATTGGCTTTAAGAAGCACTAATTGACAAAAATTTCTACTTAGAAATATAACTGACTTACAGTATAACTTTATTCTATAAACCGAGCTCCTAATTTTGATGGCAAACAACTCCAAGGGGGCTGTGAACCTGGGAGGGACATAGACAGTGGTATGCTGGTAAGTTTTTAACAACGGGCTCTCTGTCCGAGCCTTGAAATCAAGGGATGCCTGAGGTGGACTGGGAGCAGCACATTCTTTTCTCTCCCTCTCCCCCATGCAGGCATGCTAGGCATACCTTTGCTGGCAGGGATGCCAAGCCCTGTCAGCCAAATAAATGGACTGCTGCACTCCCCGCTGCTTGTTTCTGGCTCTGAGCAGAAACCTCAACATGCTGCTCAGAGGCCGAAACAAGCAGAGCGATGGCAGGCTATTTATTTGGCTGGTGGGATTCGGCAATTCCACCAGCAAAGGTAAAAGGAATTTCAGGAGGGGGCTCAAGCCCAAATTTTGGAAGCCGCAGGAGGTCTACTTTTACCACCAGCTCCCAAAATTATTTTTAAAAACGTATCCAATGGCTTTCATGAGCCAGTGCAAGGTGCTTCCAGAACACCACTGGGCGTAGGTGGGTTAGGGACGTGCTAAGGAATTACCGTAGACATGATGTTATGGAATGCTGCCATTTACAGGCCTAACTGCCAGTATTAGTTGCTAGAAGTTAGACCACCTTTCAGATGGCAATGTGCTCATGTCCAAAGTTATAGCAAATTACAGGGACTGTCTATAAACAATAGTCAGTAAAAGGCTATGTATATAATGGGAGACTGACTATATAATAAAGAAACTACCAGTGTGGAGAAAATGAATAACTCATTAGCTGTACGCTCAGAGAAATGAAACTCTGAAGAGGGGGTGAGAACCTCCTCTTGGGGTAAGAGTTTACCATCCAATCATTGCATATGTTTCATGAAAAAACACTCTCTGAAGACTGGTAAAACATGTATTGATAATTAGACTTGCTTGTAAGGCTGGCGTAAATATTCAAATTTCTTATGCCACAAATCTCACTGGATTGCTAGTTTGGAACACTTATCTTGTAAGTATAGCTCTCAGGAGTCTCAACGCGGCCCCGTTTCGTGTTCTGCTTCAGGAGACCCAGAAACACTTAATTGAACGATGTACTCAATGAGACTCTGTACAACAGTAACAGCTTTCCATGAGAAAATCTAAAATACAAAAATTTAAATCAGAACCACACAAACCGTAGAAAAATATACTTAAATAGTCTACGCTGTGGGAAAAGTTAATGTCTTATTGGCAAAGATGAGGCGGGAAACACAAGAAAATTCAAAAAAGTACATACCAATTGCAAACTTCCAAAGTTCCAAGCAACAGAGAGCCCTGCCTGCCTCACCCGATTTAAAGCAAAGGTGAGGGAGGGGGAGGGGAGCTCTGTATGCAAACGTGAAGACATCATAACGTGAAAAAAGTTACAGCTGTGGGTGAACAACTGTCACTGCAAATAAAGATGATTGAAAAGATGAAAAAACTGTAAAAAATGTAAAAAGATATTTGTGAAAAGTCCCAAACACATCAGAGAAATGCCACCCATTCTATTTCATTCTTAAGTCCTTGAGGGTACAAAGTATTAAGTTCGTGTATCCATTTCTGTTCCTTTCGCCAGAGTAGCTTAGCTGTGTCACCACCTCTCGTGGTAACAATGGTGTCTAACACTGAGAATTTCAAATCCGCTAAAACATGCCGGCGTTGAAGCCAGTGAAAAACCAACGGGGCTTCTTGTATGCCTGACTTAATTCTACTGATGTGCTCAACAATCCGAGTTTTGACACTGCGGGTGGTGCAGCCCACATACAGTAGGCTGCACGGACATTGAATTACGTAAACCACTTGTTTAGAGTTGCAGTCCGAAGCCCTCAGCGTGTGTTTTCTCTTTATGTGAACATTCATCTCTTGCAGGGAAACACTGAATTGGCATATTTTGCAATGCCCACACGGGTGATGACCACCCGCGGTGGCAGGGACTTCATTAGAGGGACTGATGAACTGAGAGTGAACCAATCTCTGTTTCAAATTCTGATTCCTAGAAAATGCAAAACGAGGAAGTTCTTGAAATTCCTGATGTATCTGTAAAATGTGCCAATGTTGTTTGATGATCCGTTTAATTTGAAACGCTAAGTGTGAATATGGTAACACACACACTAAAGACTGTTCATTAGATTTAGGATAGGATTCTAACAACAGCTCACGGTTGGCATATAGCCCCCTTTTGTAGGCTTTTCGAATAACTGTAGTGGGATACCCCTTCTCCCAGAACCTCTCTTTCATAGCTTCTGATTTGGCAATATAATCCTTCACAGAGGTGCAGAGCCTATGAAGCCTCACAAACTGCCCTGCTGGGATGTTATCCCGCAAGTGCCTGGGATGAAAGCTATCATACTGTAGGAGGTTGTTTCGATCAGTTGGCTTGCGGTATATGATGGTTTGGAACCTTCCATCCACCATAAAAATGTTGATGTCCAGGAATGGCACTTGATAACAATCCTTGGTCATGGTAAACTTTAAATTGACATCACAGTTATTGAGCCATATTAGGAACTGATCTAATTCTCCTGCAGTACCCATCCATACGCCCAAAATGTCATCAATATATTGCTTCCAGAACAGGAGATTTTGCCAATATATTGATGGATATAAAAACATCTGCTCAAACTTAGAAACATATAGGCTGGCTATGGATGGGGCCATTTTGGCTCCCATGGCTGTACCCTTAACTTGCTTGTAAAAGGTATCTCCAAATTGAAAATAGTTCATACCTAAGGCGATAGAGGCTAGTTTCACAAGGAAGGTAATCCTGTTATCAGAGATGGCCAACGCTTGTAATTCAGATCTAACAATATCTATTGCCTCACGTTGAGGTATGTTCGTATACAAAGCTGTGATGTCCAAGGTAAAGATCGTAGCGCTATTAGGGATGTTATCAAATGTGGCCAAGAATTTTATCATGCTAGCAGAGTCCAAAACATATGAAGGCGCTAAAGGAACACGATCTTTATTATTAGACACCATTGTTACCACGAGAGGTGGTGACACAGCTAAGCTACTCTGGCGAAAGGAACAGAAATGGATACACGAACTTAATACTTTGTACCCTCAAGGACTTAAGAATGAAATAGAATGAGTGGCATTTCTCTGATGTGTTTGGGACTTTTCACAAATATCTTTTTACATTTTTTACATTTTTTCATTTTTTACAGTTTTTTCATCTTTTCAATCATCTTTATTTACAGTGACAGTTGTTCACCCACAGCTGTAACTTTTTTCACGTTATGATGTCTTCACGTTTGCATACAGAGCTCCCCTCCCCCTCCCTCACCTTTGCTTTAAATCGGGTGAGGCAGGCAGGGCTCTCTGTTGCTTGGAACTTTGGAAGTTTGCAATTGGTATGTACTTTTTTGAATTTTCTTGTGTTTCCCGCCTCATCTTTGCCAATAAGACATTAACTTTTCCCACAGCGTAGACTATTTAAGTATATTTTTCTACGGTTTGTGTGGTTCTGATTTAAATTTTTGTATTTTAGATTTTCTCATGGAAAGCTGTTACTGTTGTACAGAGTCTCATTGAGTACATCGTTCAATTAAGTGTTTCTGGGTCTCCTGAAGCAGAACATGAAACGGGGCCGCGTTGAGACCCCTGAGAGCTATACTTACAAGATAAGTGTTCCAAACTAGCAATCCAGTGAGATTTGTGGCATAAGAAATTTGAATATATACGCCAGCCTTACAAGCAAGTCTAATTATCAATGCATGTTTTACCAGTGTTCAGAGAGTATTTTTTCATGAAACATATGCAATAATTGGATGGTAAACTCTTACCCCAAGAGGAGGTTCTCACCCCCTCTTCAGAGTTTCATTTTTCTGAGTGTACAGCTAATGAGTTATTCATTTTCTCCACACTGGTAGTTTCTTTATTATATAGTCAGTCTCCCATTATATACATGTCCAAAGTTAGGCACAAAAATGTAAATTTGTGCTAGTTTTTTATAAAGATAGTTCCACATGAAACTACCATTATAGAAGTTTGGCACCTAACTTTAGCTGACCTTTCTTGAATTCACCTCAAGTGATTCCATGTTAACCCTGTTCTAAGCTAGGGTTACCAGACATCCAGATTTCTCTGGACATGTCCGCCTTTTCAAGGACATTTCTGAGGTTTGGGTGGCTTTTCAAAATCCGGAACTTTATCTTAGTCTCCAGTCTTTACTCGGTTTCGAGAAAGGGGTTCACAACAGATTGTGGAGCTATATTTCAAAGGACTGCATATAGGTGTTCCATTTTTGTCAAAGGATTGGTGAAGATATAATACGTTGAAAAAACTTTCAGACTCCTGAGGCAGGCCCAGTTGGAGCCGAAACAAAATTGTGTCAAGTCTTGAGATACAATAAAGGTGATTGGACACCAGAGTCTCCTTCGCTGTTTTTTCTTTCTTTCCATTAAATGGTATTAGCACAATACTCAAAATATAATTAATTTTGGCAGCCAACACCATTTTTATTGCTTCCAATGAGCCCCACCAAGACAAATGTAACAGGGACTAAACAGTAATCAGCTCATCTAAAGCAGAAACCAATGCTTCTCAATACAATCCTAAAGAACTTTCTATTGTAGTACCAAACTCCTAAACACTTAGGCCCGGATTCAGCAAATGGTGTCCCGATTGTAGGCAATGGTAGATGTCTTACTGCTGTTTAACCAGCCAATCGGGATGCATGCTTTTTTAAAAAAAAACTCCCGAGGCAGGCCACCTACATTGGCAGCACCTCAAGGAGCCTAGGGAAGCCCGCATGTCCGCCTAAGCTCGCCTAAGGCTTTGTGTGTGTTTGGTTTGCCTCGGAACTAGTCTTAGGCGAACCTAGGTGGCCATACACATCTCCCTAGTCCAGCGGGAGACGCGTACAATATAGGCCAGCAAAATGCTGGCCTACATTGTAAGTAGACGCGGCCGCTAAGCTTATTGAGGCAAGAGATCTTCCTGCCGCATTAAATTTAGCCACAGCTGCCAGTCCCCCCCACCAAATGAACATGGCACCCCACCCCCAAAGATCACAGGCAGGATGGTGCCCAATCCCTCCTGCTGGAACACCCCCCTTATGATCAATGGCAGGAAGGTGCCCAATCCTTCCTGCTGGAACACCTCCCCCTTGAAGATCACCAGCAGAAGGGTGCCCAATCCCTCCTGCTGGAACACCCCTGCACCCCACCCCTCCATGTTATGTTCCGGCAGGAGGGATTGGGCACCCTCCTGTTGGCGATCATCAGGGGTGGGTGGGGGTATTCCTGAAGGAGGGATTGGGTACCCTCATGTAGGCGATCTTCAGGAGGGGGTGGGGGTGTTCTGGCAGAAGGGAATGGGCATCCTTTCTGCCGCGTTCATTCAGGGTGGCTATTCTGGACAGAATGTATTGGGCATCCCTCCTGCCACATTCGTTCGGGGGGTGAGGGGATTGGTGGCAGCAGCTGCGGCCACTAAATTTATCAAAGCAAGAAGATCCCTTGTTACGATAAGCTAAGCGGCCTCATCTACAATAACCTGATTCTCTAACTGGTGTCTATAACATGGATGTTGGTTACAAAATCGGATTTATTTTAGGCGGCCTTAGGCCGGATTCTATATAGGACACCCATCAGCTTCTGAGACTGGGTGTCCTTTACAGAATCTGGCTGCTTCATGAGTCCTCCGTACATTGCTTGTTGCTGGAAATGAGGATCAATAGTTGACACAGTCTATAATGTGATTGTGCTCATATGTTTTGCAAAAGCTGTCTTGATGAGATATAATTGTACTAGAGAAGGGGTAGGCAATTCTGGTCCTCGAGAGCCAGAGCAAGGTCAGGTTTTCAGGATATCTACAATAAATATGCATGAGATAGATTTGCATCTCAAGGAGGCAGTGCATGCAAATCCATCTCATACATATTCATTGTGGATATCCTGAAAACCTGACCTGGCTCCGGCTCTCGAGGACCAGAATTGCCTACCCCTGCCCTAGAGTGTCAAATTCAGGACTCCTGAATTCAGACTCTGCAGCCAAAGCACAGCTCATGTTGAGTCAGGCCTTTGATACTGAATTAGGCAGAGTCAAGCCTTTCATATTGAGTCAAGTCTTTTATATAGAGGTCATAATAAAGCTATTTGAAGAAACTTTACTGGTATGGCTTCTTTCCATCATCCCTGCTGTGCTTGTTTCTGTGTCTATTTTGCAGTGGATTGCTTTCTCTGTTTGTTCTCTATTGTTTAAAAGCACACATATGTGCTACTTTACTCATGAACATTTATGCCTGTGGCCAGTTGTATAGTAAAGGGGTGGGACAGGGAATGGAGCACCCCAGGCACCAACTTGATGAAGTCACTGGCATCTCATCTCTCTTTCTCCTCCCAACCCCCCCCCTCTTACAAGGGGTCTCTTAAATGCATTCTCCCCTTCCCCATACCTCTTCTAGTTACCAGAAGCGGGCAATGTCTCCTCCTTACTGCTTGAACCAGCCTCAGCCCTCCCTCTAACATCACTACCTGTTTATGGGACCAGGAAGTGACATCAGAGGGCAGACTCATCTGGCATGAACAGGGTTATGAGACCCTGCTCGCTGCTAGTGACAACTAGAAGTATGGGTAATGTGATCATACGTCCCGTTTTGAACAGGACTGTCCCATTTTTAGATCCCCTGTCTCGTTGTCCCCACGCACATCTTTGGGACGCCGAAATGTCCCATTTTCAGAGCCAGCATCCCAAAGCTGTGCATGAGGACAACGGGACAGGCTATCGCGGAGAATGGGCTATCTCCCTGCTTTCCCACCCACCTCCGCAACTACAGGAAAGGAAGATCCAAGCTTTCTCCCCAATGTCAATTCTGATGTCAGAGAGGAAGTTCAGGGTCAGCCAATCGCTGCCTGGCTACCAATCACTGCCTGGTTGGCCTGGAACTTCTTCTCCAACATCAGAATTGATGTTGTGGAGAAGGCTCGTGGGACAGCGCCTGGACCTTCCTTTCCTGTAGTTGTGGTGGCAGTAGGCAGGAATCCTTCAGGGATTCAAGAAAAGGTTGGATAAGTTCCTGCTAGAACAGGACATAAGAAGGTAAGGCTAGACTCAAATAGGGCACTGGTCTTTGACTTAAGGGCTGTCGCATGAGCGGACTGCTGGGCACGATGGACCACTGGTCTGACCCAGCAGCGGCAAATCTTATGCTCTTATGTTCTTTAATGTAGATGTGATTTCTGATGCTTCACCTACTATTTTACAAAGGCACTCAGGCACCTACTGTGCATTTTATAAAACAGGATTCAACTAGGCAGCTATGTAGCCTTCACACATAGATATAAAATTACCTTCTATATAACTCAGATACTACATTCCCTAGTCCTCCTCTACTATATGTACCTATACCTTTAAGGATAGGTACTGAAAAAAATATAGTTGGGTGGAGGGCAAATATAAAGAAAATAGCATTTTCTGAGTCCTGTACAATGACCCTGAAACATTAAACCATGAAGGACAACTCCATTAAGAAGTTAGAATTTTTACACACATACACCTATACTCACTTTCACACAAGACAGTGCATTTCATGTCCCACATGCATTGTGGCTGTCATATCTTTTTCAACAACTCAATTGAAATAGCCGGTCACAGCATGGAGCTTTAGAGATGCAGTCACATTGCTTCACACCTGCATCTTCTGGCAAGAGCAAAAAATGCTGAATGTTGCTGTTGGGAAGCCTGCAGTATAAATATTTTATACATTTTTTTTTCCAGAAGAGACTGATAGGAAGTCTCTGCTGTGGTCTTTGCATGAAAACTCATCTTCAAAAATCCATAACTTCCCTCATAGTGCGGTAAGATGCACAAAGCACTCTTTTGGCATTCCCTGAGTACAGAAGACAATTAAGAATCACAGCAATGGTGGATATTAGTTGTCAGTAGTAATCACATTACAATACACAGATTCCACCTCTAATACTTAATCTCATCCTTAGGACAGTGTACAACATTCTTTTTTTTTTTAACATACTGTACAGAAAAAAAGTTTCAAAAATTGATTGTATACACTGCCCAAATTCAATACCTAGAAGTGATAAATAGAAAACACAAGGTAGAAAAAAACAACAATAAATAGAAGTAAAAAAACTTATGTATTTATGAGTGTCAACTCACTGTGGTAGTAATGACTTCACAACATCCCTTTTTTTGTAAATCCAAACTTCAAAGCTCTAGTAATTCAACAGTCCCTATATATATATATATATATATATATATATATATACAGACACACACAAATTTTTTCACACAAATGTAAATAAATAAACACAAACAAGAAGGGGAGAGACATCAGACTTGTAATATGATAAGGATCATAGGGCCTCCTATAGCGCACGGCTATTCCAGTACCCATTTCATAGATTCAGTCTTTCAATCATTTGTCTCTTCCCTCTTCATTAAGCTCACAAGGACAAGATTAATTTTAAATACTGTATAAGTGGTTTACCACACCAAAAGCCCCCAAAAACCCACAAACATGTGGGGCAATCTACTTCACGTCATCTCTTAGGACGCCAGCGCTTGCTCATTTCCACTCCCAACGCTGGTTGACTCCATTTAACTAAGGGCTGCTTTTACTAAGGTGCGCTAGCGTTTTTAGCGCACACGGAAATTACTGCGCGCTACACCGCACGCTATGCTTCTAGAACTAATGCCAGCTCAATGCTGGTGTTAAGGTCTAGTGCGCGCGGCAATGTGGCGTGCGCTATTAGCGCACCTTAGTAAAAGGAGCCCCAAGTATTTTGGTCCTCAGACCTGCTTCAGGGGTTTCATCTGCCACACACATCTGCCAACACAAAACAATAAATAAAACTCGCATCCTAACATAACAAATGTCACACAAGCAAACTCCCCAAATATTAGTTAAATACTCAGACTCACCAATTAAATTGATGGACCCACAGCCTCCATTCAAACCAAAATAGTCAACATGTTCAAGTTTCAAGTTTATTATAAAATTTGATTAATCGCCTATTCCAAATTCTAAGCAATGTACAAATCAATAAAAATTACAGAATTAGGGGAAACAAACATAACTAACAAAGGGACTAAATCTACTAAACATAATAAAAACCAACTTATACAAACATAATAAAACACAAGGAAAGACTAGGAAAGAAATACAATCTAATTAATATGAAGAAAAACAATTAAGGTTAAGAACAATAGGAAAGGGAAGGAGAAAACTCTCAGAAAATATAAAAATAAAATGAGAGTCATTAAGCAATTCATTTAGTCATTGAATGCATCTTTAAAAAGAAAACCCTTAAGTTTGCGCTTAAATTTTTCCAAATTCTTTTCCTCTCTTAAATAAATTGGAAGTGAATTCCATGTTTGAGGAGCCCCAAAAAAGAAATTTGTATTAATCCAGCTCAATATACAGTAGAGGAGCGACCAATGCTCAAACCAATTCTTGACATGGGCCTTGTTTCATGGAAAATCCGCTGCATCAGGAAAAAAAACCAGTATGAAAAAAACTTCACTATGACAATTAGCTACAACATGGCACTGGATTTTAAACAGAACACTCTTGGGTTTCAGTCTATCAGCACTATAGTTTCATTATAGAGCTCTTATATATGGACAACTCTCCTACAAACAACACTATTCACCAACTAGAAAAAAGCATGCCATTCAATGGCATCATTTAACCCGATGGGTTCAGTTGATTGAAATCTATGAATCCAATATTGCTCTCTTGAGCTTCTTTTGAATGTCTTCCCCTCTTACCCATTGCGAATTGTTCAATAACCATACACTTCAGATCTTTAAATTGATGTCCCATAGTTACACAGTGTTGTACCATGGGGGTTTCCATTTTTAAAAACAGGATCTATGCTCAATAATCCATGTTTTGAATGCTCTTGAAGTTTGCCCCACATAAATGCAATCACATGGACAATGAATCACATAACAGACCCCAATATAGTCACAAGAAGTGTTATTACATAGTGTCATTTTGTAATTAATCTTATTCCATTAAAAAATGCTTCTCTGCATTGGTTGCTCCTCCATATCGAGCTGGATTACAAATTAATTTTGGGGGGCTGCATGTGAACTTGACGGAGAAGGATATTCGCTTGATAGGATAAGTGATTGGAAGAGTGTTTTGGAACTCTATATTGAACAACTACGCCCAATCATCTTCCAAAATTTTCAATTCTCTCAATTCAAGATCTCTAAGGGCTCCTTTTACTAAGCCGCGGTAGCATTTTTAGCACACACTGCAGATTAGCGCATGGTGCCCCCCCACGCTACGTGAATAAAACTAATGCCAGCACAATGGAGGCATTAGCGTCTTGCGTACGCTAAAACCGCTAGCGCAGCTTAGTAAAAGGAGCCCTAAATGTAGCAACGGCTGCAACTATTGTTCCTGGTGGATACCATCTTGATATAGGTTTACATATAGAGATATCAGATGTAGGTGGATTTGCTGAACAATAAACTCATAGCTGTAATTACGCAGAAATCAGTAATATGCAACTCTTTATTTCAATGAATCATAATAAATTGCTGGCACAAAACTTAAACCTAGATTTAGCACCGATAGCTGACAATCCATCAGACTTATCTTAGATAGATAAATCACTGACAATTCTGGGTATTTTATATTCTCACAGAAATATTTGCTGGTATTTTCCCTATACCTCTTCCAGGACCTTATGCTCTCCCTCTGGCTACAGCTCCTCTGTTTGACGGAAAAATAATCTAAACCAGATGTTACCGACTGTTCATCAGCTCCATCTTCATCATTAAAATCTGATTCCCCTGAAGATCCTTCAAATATGCCAATTTATTTTTCTGAGGACAAGATGTCTGTCTCTTTGTCCAGGGGTAAATCTGTTCTTGTTGATAATCCTTTCATGACATTTAAATATTTTATCTTTATCTGTATCAAAGAATCCCAAAACTGCATCATCGATTCTTGTATTTCCAGTGCACATTTATTATAATCATCCAGTTCTGTTTTTTTGTTTTTAATCATTCTCTATTGTATCAATTGGTTTTTTTTTTTTTTTTTAAAGATTTTACAACCCCTAGCTTCTAATTTATTTAATTCAGCATAAACCAAGGATCTGAATCCCATCAGTTCTTGAACATATCCCATTTTATTTAAGGAGAGGGAATATGAAGATGCAGTTGTACCAACAGGAACAGAAATGGATATTCTTATTAGATTCCATTTGCCTAAAGGATTGAATCAAAAAATTGATTGGTGCACATTTTAAAATAATTTCCAGGGTTTATTTTAAATGTGCCTGCTTAACTTTCAAGATCTTGCATGATATCCTTCTCCCTGTCCTGGAATTCTGTAAGATCTAATATCACCAGATCTACTCAAAAATTTAAATTGTCTTTTCCAGTGCTGAAAGACGTTATCTACATTGACAAACTAGGGAAATCTCTACTTTTCAAAATTACTGAGTTGTGGAATAATTTTTCTGGACTCTTTCCAACTATTTCAAAAACATCTGAAAACTTGGCTATTTTCAAAGTTGTAAATTCCACTCCTCTCCATACTAATCCAAATTCATATTGTACTTGTTCTCTTTTCTAATTTTTGTAAACTTTGCCGAGCTTTATTGTTATAGAGAAAATGCGGTATATAAGCCTAAGGTTTAGTTTAGTTTAGATTAATAAAAAAATGTTGAAGTTGTTTTGAAGAGTTGGCAACCAGAAGTACGACCCGGAAATGTCAGTCCTTGCATCTATATCCTCGCTGGCCATGTTGGAGCTGTTAGGCGCAATTTTTTGTCGAGCCGTTGAAAGTTAGGTGGTGGTAGGCATCCTACCACCGCCTAACTTAGTTGTTTTAATTGGTGATAAATGACATGGTAATTAACCACATCATTTAAAACCAATTAAAAGGTGATTTTAAAAAAATAGCCACCACTAAGCAGTCTCCCCATTGCTTATTTCCCTGGTGGCTAGTGGTGCCAAAGCCCAGAAAGGTGCACGGTTAAGGGCAACACTGGACTTCGGCGTCACTATGTGCCACTGGCCACGATTTTGATGAGACCCTAGGCACTGAAAATATAGGCCTGTGAAACCCTGGCCTATATTTCCGGCGCCTAGGGTCCCATCAAGTTGCGATTCTGGAAGCGGTGCCTGTCAGTGATTGACACGCTGCAGGCACCCACCACTTACAGAATCAGCCCCTTAGTGACAGACAGATTATAGTTTTTCTTCCCCTGATTCAGACAGAACAACTAGCAAAACATGTCGGGACATGGAGTGAGAAGTTTTGGACTATATGCTGGACTGTGTTTGCAGTTTTAAAAATCAGTCTGAGAGGTTAATCATGGCGTGGGTTGTTGGAGTAACACTACCTTATTAAACCAGCATGGGACACCGCTGTTTGAAGTCGGTGAAAAGTTTTTGAACAAATTCAACCAGTGTTCATCTAACCCCTCTCCCTCCCTCTCACCCACACTTTTATAAAACCATAACACATTTTTTAGTGCCTGCCACGGTGGTAACAGCTCCGATACTCATAGGAATTCTTCTGTAGTGCTAAAAACTGCACTACGGTTTTGTGGAAGGGGAAGTAAGTGATTACCGTATATATATATTTTTTCTTTTTCTTTTTAAATTGTTTGTGTTGTGCACAATAGTGGAAGATTTTCATCCTAGAGATATGATTGGCATTTTTTAAGGTGACGTTTTTTTATGCCTGTGACAAAAAGTTAGCAGCTGACTGAACTTTATATGAATACTGCTTGAACAATTTGAAATTGAGGTTTTGTTCTCCACACTTATTCTTCACTTTTCAATTTAATTGAAAAGTGAGGAATAACTTGTAAGTTTCATGGCTCAACATCATTCTCTTCTTAGTTGGGCTGAGAACTTTTCAGCAGCCTCTCATATTGTGATGTCATAATGCATCATTCTAGTCTCATCAGTGATGTCACAATGGCTTGGTTTCCCTATACTTGTGCCCATTTACTAGATGCATTTGCCTCATTGAAATGAAAAGTGTCAAGAAAAGTGTAGAATAACTTGTAAGTTTCATGGCTCCACATCATTCTCTTCTTGGGTGGGCTGAGAACTTTTCAGCAGCCCCTCATATTTACCACAAACTGTGGGCATATGCTGCCCACTATTTAGCATGAGTTAACAGGCTGGGAACAGCTGCTGACCAGTTAATGTCCGGATTAAAGTTTGATCGGATGCGTTATACCCTGAGGCAGCTGAATTGGGAAACGCTGGCCATCGTTGGTGTGCCGATCAACAGAAGATAAGTTGAATTTATTTTTTCATCTATCTTAGTTGTCTTCTAAGCTATTTACAACACAGTATAGTGCTTGTTTCATCTGAAGGAGGTTTTTTAGCCAGTGAGGTGAACGCTCCACTACCGTTACTCCACCATTGTGGAGGTGAGAGGGCCCCTGTCTGAGGCTTTTTCCTCCATTTGAAAATGTTCATATAGCCTGTACTGTGTTACCAAACTACCATCTGACATAGTGCATCTTACCATTGTGAAAATGTTTTGTTTAATCTGAGTCTGGATATTCTCCATTCTGGCACCGTTTTAACTGATAGAAATAAACAAATGACATTTGGCTTGATCTGCTGGTACAATTTGGTATTTATTTGTAATTCTACCATGGTAATGTAGGGGCAACTGAAGATCACTTCTAGAAAAAGGTAAAAAGCAAATGGTATTAGAGTTTTGGGGAGCATGAGAGAGATTAGGGATAATAATAATAATAATAATTCTTCTATACCGCCACAATCTTGCGACTTCTAGGCGGTTTACAGTCAAGAGAGCTGGACATTCAGCGAGTTACAATATGCAGATATTCAGAGGAAATACAGAGTACAGAAACTTTAAGAAAGCGAAAAAAATAAAATATACAGTTTGCTAAGAAATTTCCGAGAGGACCTGTTTGAGAGAGGTCACGAATTACAAAAAATACAGCGAAAATTATAATATACAGCGAAAATTACAAAAATACAGTGTAAATTACAATATACAGTTTGTTAAGAATTTTCAGAGGGGATATATTAGGTGAAAGGTCCCAAAATTACGAGATACAGTTTGATTAGGATTTCAGAGGGGGCATATTGGGAAGACGAGAAAAGAAAAAAGTGTTCGGTGAAGATTCTGTTTAGATAATATATCTATCGAATAAGGCAGTTTTTATGAATTTTCTAAAAGCATTGTAGGTCAGTCTAGCTTTATTAATGTAGTTGTCTAGCCAATGTTGTTGTTTGTTTGCTTGATACGCGAAGGTTCTATCCAGAAAGGTTTTGTATTTACAATTGGTAATGCTTGGGTATGCAAAAAGATATGGTTTGTCTTATAGGGCTGTAGAATACGAAGTGAGATTGCAAGTACGTAGGAGCTAGTCCCCAAACTAGTTTGAAACATATGCAGGAGAACTTGAAAATTATTCGTGCCTCGACTGACAGCCAGTTTGTAGTAGGAGGTGACATGGTCGCTCTTTTTTAATCCAAATATCAAGCGGACCGCTGTGTTCTGAATAATTCTAAGTTTCTTCACATAGAATAGGACAAGAGGAGATTGAAACATTGTTTAGTTTGGTTTGCTGCTTCATTTTTACATTTTTGTTCATTTGCTTTCTTTTTATTATTTTAAATAAATGAAAAGAAATGAACTAAACAATCCTGAAAAACTGAGCAGAAGTTGTCTCTGCTTCCACATGAACGTACTGTAAACTGGGAGTACTGCTGTTTGGGAAGTGGTGACAAAGTCCCGCAGGTAGAGAGATTGTAGATTGAACTGTAACATCCTTCACCCCAATATTCCGACCGTGGGAGATAGCTGCCTGTCTCTCGCAGTCTGCAGCGATCCCAGATATTTAATGCCAGGGTTATATCCACTCCCCAGCCTTTCTAGACAAATATCTAATTCCTTGTGCTTCCCCACGAGTATTAAGATCTAACAATCAAAATTTACTAACAATTCAATCCATAAGGGAATTGTTTTATGACATGACCTGCAACTCCATATTCTCCGTCACAGCCCCCACATTATGGAACGCTCGCCCATCAGATATCAGACTCAAAAATTCCCTTGACAAATTTAAGTCCAAACTGAAAACTTTTCTATTTAGGGACGCTTATCTTAGGGACCTAAGAAAGGACGCTTTACACAGCTAACATGACCACCCTCAGCATGAATAAGAACCGCTTTTCAGAAGCAACTCCCCCCCCCCTCCTAACGGCACCTAATTGACAAATGTGATGAATGGCACCTACAAGTTAGGTGCCGTTCATAGAATCAGGGCCTAAGGCTTCCTTCACAAACCAGTCAAAACCAGGGCTCCTTTTATTAAGGTGCGCTAACCAATTTAGCTTTCGCTAAAGACTGGCGTATGCTAAATGCTAAGGCGCCCATAGAATATAATGGATGCCTTAGCATTTAGCGTGCGCTAATCTTTAGTGTGTGCTAAATCAGTTAGCGGGCCTTAATAAAAGGGCCCCATACATTTGTTAACTGATCAACACTGGACAACAAAATTTTCCAAAAGTTTTGATTCCTTAAAACAAACTGGTGATTATGATAGACCCCTTCAAAATAAGCACAAATATAATTTCCCACTGACTGTATCACGTAGGAATTTTGAGGAAACACGATGGTATCTTTAATGGACTATAACATGTTTTAACGCACAAAGTTTCTGATATGCTGTGATAGTTCGCCATGGCTAAAAGTGTTTTCCTCTCGGGATTGCCGTACGAAAGGGCGACCTCACTTCCGCTCACCCCTATCCCCTAAACCCCCCCCCCCGCTTCCTCCGTTGATTGGCCCTCCTTTCTCCTCCCTTCCCCCTCCCCCTCCCATCCTATCGCTCCGGCTTCGGCCGATTTGGCCGCGCTCCTCCCTAGACGGGATCGGAGCTTGTTCTTTCCTGCTGATTTTCTTTTTGTACTAAGTGTCCGGTGCATCTCGTTGCAGTGTCCAACAACAGTCAGCCAGCATTGATGGATTCCAGATGCCCTGATATCTTTTTTCCATAGTGGCAATGTCCTGGTGAAACCTTTTGCCATGTTCGTCGCTGGGTGCGCCAAGATTTGCAGGGAAGAAATCCAAGTATGAATGTTGCACGTCATGGTTTTGTATGCGCTAAAAAGTTTGTCAACCAGTTGAATATAGTTTGGTAAAATGCTCACTTCCAAGTGATGGAAGTTAGACGTGCAAATGTAGGTATTCTATAACACTGTGCCTATTATCTGGGAATGTCCCTGACCCACCCATGCTCCTTCCATGGCTATACCCCCAGTTATAGAACTGTAACTGCCAAGAAAATTCTCAACGACATCTTTGAATGCTTTCCAGGTGATTTTCTCTGGACCAACTAACAGATCTTCGAATCTCTTGTCATTGATGACACGTCTGATCTGTGGACCAACAAAAATGCCTTCCTTAATCTTGGCATCAGTTATTAATTATTAATTGCATTAGCCTGAAAGTATAACAACAAATTGTAAAAATGCACTTGTTTATTAAAACGGTTCGTGATAACGTAATTTTAAACATGGTTTTCATGATCAGCATCCAAAACTCTGTAAGATACACCCAAAAGTGTTGAAGAAGCAAAAACTTTTGTTGTCCAGTGTTACTGCAGGAATGCCCTCTTTCCACCCCCTCAAAAAAATATATTTTTTTTAGCACACTGTTAGTGCATAAACGTTTGGCAGGTACCGCAGGATGCCCGAGTGCATCCCACAGTATACTATTTTAAGCTGCTTTAGATGTGCATTTGCACCTAGCACAGCTTAGTAAAAGGGCCTTTAAATCAAGAAAATAGAGCAATGTTTGCAAGTTGCTAATATACTAATCTCCCTGACCTCTCATTAATGTAAATGGAAGTGCACATGTTATATTAACATAACAGACAAAGGCATTTGGGGGATGTTAGGAGAAATGTTTTCTGTTATGTCCCCTGAAATAGTCAGATTGCCAAGTATCTGTATTTGCTATTTTCCTAACCGTGCAGTGATTGCATGTGTGCTTGGCAGCTGGCGCATAAGAGTCACCGACTGACAATTAAATTTCACAGAGGGAATGTACGGTAATATGTATTGCCACGAGTTATATTTCAACCTCGATTACTGGTACTAGGAATTTGTAAGACAAGCCATGCTGCTGTAACTAGTAGCTGTTCAATTTTTGGTTTCAGCTTAAGGATACAAACATCCTTACACAATTTCCAGGCACGAAGCTCCGTCTTGGAATTGGAATGGTATCTAATTAGATATAAAATGTAAAATGTTGTCTAAATCAAAAACCGAACACCTAAACAAATGTTTATTCAATTGTATCCTAGTTTGATTTCTTTGATGTCTAGGCTCTGCTAATGTACATGTTCAAATTATAAATTAACTATGACAAATATAAAGCAATGATTATAATATTTATACTATCTAATATACTATTGCTAATCATGATTCATGTTTACATGAATTTTATCTTTCTATGTTTCTTTTCTTTTTCTTCTCACAAAGCAGATATGCATTTGTTAGCATAAAATCAACTGAACAGCACACCTCAAAAAATAGATTAGCATATGCAGAATAAATTTACCATATTTTTTTCCCTATGAATCAACATACAAAGGGGTCATTTTACTAAAGACTGGTAAAGGTTTGCATTTGTCATATAGTAAGGGCCCAAGTTATTGTGTGATACAGTGTGGTACTAGAACTATATAAGTTCATTCCCAGTATATTTCCACAGAGCTCTGCACATAAAAAATCCTTACAGGTAGAGGGCCATTTTCAATATGATGTCTAAATCCGAGTTTAGATGTGTTCTGAAATGCACCCAAAAATAGGGTAGAGAAAGTGGCCATTTTTGAAACAGCAAAATATCTTCTTTTTTTCCCTGAAAATGAACAGTTCCATATGACCCCCCCGAGAGCTCTAAGATCCATTTCACAGCATACTCTTAATATTCCATCTTTTTTTTTTAAGTTCAAACATCTTTATTAGTATTTTAAAATATACATCCATAGGCACAAATGACAGTATCCCTGACAGTGACAACTCGACGTAATACAATCTTTTCAGTAACTGCTCCCACGATTTGGAATTCTCTTCCCATATATATAAGATCTGAACACAACTTACAGAAATTTAAAAATAGTTTAAAATGTTTCTTCTTTAAAGATGCCTTTAATTGAATAACCAATTCAAGTCCAGCAATTCTTAACCTTTCCCCGTCCTACTGTACTTTCCTTTTTTGTACCTTTTCTTAATAAATATTGTAGTTCTCCCCTCCTTTCCTATTGTGTCTTTATAGATACAAAAAAAAAAAAAAGAGAAGTCAAGTATGTCAAAATTGTTTGTCCCATACTCCTGTTAATGTTTTAATTATTATTGTACAACGCTTAGTATTTTATGATAAGCGTTTAATCAAATAAACTTGAAACTTGATGTGTTTGCCCTTAGAACATCTATCTTTTTCAGCCATTAAAAAAAAAAAAAGGAAAAAGGAAAAACACACAAAATCCAATCATTGGGATGTAGGAGGGGCTAGCATTTTTAACAGACTGGCCACACAGACATTCCAGCAGAGCAGTGGGGCACCCTAGGGGGCAGTTTAATGAACTTCACATAAGAGCCCAGATACACATCTCTCCTTAGTCCCTTTATGGTGTAAGGTGAGTCCTCCCAAACTCACCCCAAACCTACTGGACCTAACTGCATACCATCCCAATAGCACTTATGCTTGCAGGTATCACCTATATGTCAGTATAGTAGGTTTTAGATGGGTTTTGGTGAGCTCACACTTTCCACCACAAGTGCAGTAGTTAGAGTGGGATATGGACCAGGATCTCCTTTTCTGCAGTCCGCTGAACTGACCACCAGGCTACTCAAAGACCTGATTACTGTTCTGCTAAGACTACCCATAAAACCTGACGCTGTCATACAGGCAGGTATGCACTGTTTCATTCATATCTTTTGGAGGTGGGAGGGGGAAAGCAACCACTGGAAGTATGTGGGGTACCGGAAGATTGGAAGATAGCCAACGTTACGCCCATCTTTAAAAAGGGATCAAGAGGTGACCCGGGAAACTACAGGCCGGTGAGCCTGACTTCGGTTCCGGGGAAAATGGCAGAAGCACTGATAAAAGAAAACATCGATCAACATTTTGAAAAAAATGAACTTCTGATAACCAGCCAGCATGGTTTCTGCAAGGGAAGATCATGCCTAACGAACTTATTGCACTTCTTCGAAGGGATCAACAAACGGATGGACAAAGGAGACCCCATAGACATCATATATCTAGATTTCCAAAAAGCCTTTGACAAGGTGCCCCTTGAACGTCTACTCCGGAAACTGAAGAACCATGGGGTGGAAGGAGACGTACATAGATGGATCAGAAACTGGTTGGAGGGTAGAAAACAAAGGGTAGGAGTGAAGGGTCACTACTCCGACTGGAGGAGGGTCACGAGTGGTGTCCCGCAGGGCTCAGTGCTCGGGCCGCTGCTATTTAATATCTTCATAAATGATCTAGAAACAGGAACAAAGTGCGAGATAATAAAATTTGCGGACGACACCAAACTATTTAATGGAGCTCGGACTACAGAGGACTGCGAAAAGTTGCAAAGGGACTTGAACAAATTAGAAGAATGGGCGGCGAAATGGCAGATGAAGTTCAACATTGAAAAATGTAAAGTATTACATGTGGGGAGCAGAAACTCGAGGTACAACTATACAATGGGAGGGATGTTATTGAATAAGAGTACCCAGGAAAGGGACTTGGGGGTAATGGTGGACATGACAATGAAGCCGTCGGCACAGTGTGCAGCGGCCGCTAAGAGAGCGAATAGAATGCTTGGTATAATCAAAAAGGGTATTACAGCCAGAACGAAAGAAGTTATCCTGCCGTTGTATCGGGCGATGGTGCGCCCGCATTTGGAGTACTGCGTCCAATATTGGTCGCCGTATCTTAAGAAGGATATGGCGTTAGTCGAGAGGGTTCAAAGGAGAGCAACACGTCTGATAATAGGTATGGAAAACCTGTCATATTCTGAGAGATTGGAGAAGCTGGGTCTCTTTTCCCTGGAGAAGAGGAGACTTAGAGGGGATATGATAGAGACTTACAAGATCATGAAGGGCATAGAGAGAGTAGAGAGGGACAGATTCTTCGAACTTTCGAAAAATAAGAGAACAAGAGGGCATTCGGAAAAGTTGAAAGGGGACAGATTCAAAACAAATGCTAGGAAGTTCTTCTTTACCCAACGTGTGGTGGACACCTGGAATGCGCTTCCAGAGGACGTTATAAGGCAGAGTACGGTACTGGGGTTCAAGAAAGGATTGGACAAATTCCTACTGGAAATGGGGATAGAGGGGTATAGATAGAAGATTACTGCACAGGTCCTGGACCTGTTGGGCCGCCGCGTGAGCGGACTGCTGGGCACGATGGACCTCGGGTCTGACCCAGCAGAGGCATTTCTTATGTTCTTATGTTCTTATGCCTACATCCTTACTGTGGTCATCCCATTTGAGCACCTTTTTGGCACTTATTTGTTATTAAAACAGGTCTAGCCTTAAACATGCAAATTGTGCCTTAGACTTACTCTTAAAAGCTTACCTTATCCTCACCCACACCACACCTCTAACACACCCTCTTGAGATTTAGATGAACTACTTATTAAATGCATGGATATCTGTTTTGAGGTCTATAAAATACGGAGTGGAGTGGAAAAGGTAGATGTGAATCAATTGTTCACTCTTTCCAAAAATATTAGGATGAAGCTACTAAGGGCTCCTTTTACTAAGGTGCGCTAGCGTTTTTAGCGCACGCAGGATATAACCACGCACTATGCGGCTAGAACTAATGGTAGTTCAATGCTGGCTTAAGGTCTAGCGTGCGTGGCAATTCAGCGTGTGCTATTCCGCACGTTAATGCCCTAACGCAGCTTAGTAAAAGGAGCCCTAAGTAGTAGATTTTAAACAAACTGCAGAAAATATTTTTTTTACACAACGTGTAATTAAACTGTGGAATTCATTGCCAGAGAATGTAGTGAAATCAGTTAGCTTAGCAGGGTTTAAAAAAGGTTTGGATAATTTCCTAAAAGAGAAGTCCATAGGCCATTATTGAGATGGCTTGGGGAAATCGGCTGCTTGGATTCCTAGGATAAGCAGCATAAAATCTGTTTTTGTTTTTTTAATATTCTTTATTGATTTTCCAAATGAACAACAGTGCAACAAAATAATGATATGTACATAAAATATTTCAATAAAAGCACAATCATCTTTCAGTAATACATGAATAATCCTTTTTAACCTCCTCCCGCCCACCCACCAATTCATTACTCAAGAAAACATGAAATATATATATATAGAGAGAGAGAGAGAGAGATTCCTTCAATAACCTTTCTCAAATTAAGCATCTGTAAAAATTTCAATATTCCCAACCCTCCCCCCCTCCTTTAGATGTATAAATTATAACCAGGCGTAAATTAATATACCAGTCAATTATTATGAATAAAATAAAATCTGTTTTACTGTTTGGAATCTAGCTAGGTCTTTGAGACCTGGGTTAGCCACTGATGGAGACAGAATACTGGGCTTGATGAACCTTCGGTCTGTCCCAGTATGACAATTCTTAAATTCTTATGAAATTAAGTTTTGAACTTAGCGAATTGGAAGGGTTTGAAAAGAAAAACAGCTAACTGCCACTTTTGGACATTTTTTTAAATTTTTTTAAGGAGCCCCATAGTCTACTGGATTTTGTATAGTTTGCCCAAAGTTGGGTGTGAAAATCTGAGCATGGATCAAAGATCTGCACATAAATGAATTAGCTAAATTAGGTGCTAACAATCATTAATTGGTGTTAACAAGCACTTAATTGTCAGTAATGAACAGATATGCGTGGATCTGCCCTATTCTATAACTTGAGTACCTAAATTTAATAGTATCTCATTCCAAAGGGGCTATAGCCATGGGCGGAGCATGGGTGGGTCAGGGACATTCCCAGATAATAGGCACAGAGTTATAGATTCACTAAGGGCATGGATCTGATCCGATCCGTGAGGGATCCGATCCGATCCGTGTCCGGGGGACTGATTCATGAATCGCCCTCATGCAAATGAGGGCAACCGGAATCATGCCCCCAACCGACTGCCGGGATCTAGCAATCCAGGCGCATGCGCAGACCATCTGTAGAAGGTCTGAATATGCGCTGGCCCTCTTTGCCTGGCAGAGCAGCACAAAATCTTTTTTTTTTTAGCTTTTTCGCAAGCCCGTGATTTAAACCTGCTGTAAACCTGTGGGTTAAAACCACAGGCTCGCAGTGTGGGGATGGGCAGGAGAGTCGGGGTGGCAGGAGAGATTTGGGGTGAGATCAGGGTGGCAAGTCGGGGCAGCAGGCAGGAGATATTCAGGGCAAGAGCAGGGCATCCAGAGCAGCAGATCGGGGCAGACAGGAGCAGGAGATCAAGGCAGAGAGCAGGGTTTTTGCACAAGCGACTGGCCCTGAGCAGTCGCTTGTTTTTGGATCGGCCAGCCCAGTCAGTGTGCCTGCTTTTTGTTAGTGAACCACAGCCCTTCCTACTTTGCGTTCCGTTTCCCCTCATTTGCATGAGCAGATCAGAATCGGATCAGAGATGATAGGCCACGAGGTTAGTGAATCGGGTCGGAGGGAAATCGGGTCGCACACCGATCGGTACACGATCGGTTTGGCTAGTGAATCTAGCCCACAGAATATTACATTTGCATGCCTAACTTCCATCACTTGGGAGTGAGCATCATACCAGCCTTTGGCGGGCATTAGTGTTTGTGCGCAGAGTTAGGTGGTAAATGTGCACTAAGTTAGTATTCTGTAAAGGTCATTCTATGCAGAGTGCCCTATACAGAATACTAGCTTAAGAACATAAGCAGTGCCTCCACTGGGTCAGACCCGAGGTCCATCGTGCCCAGCAGTCCGCTCACGCGGTGGCCCAACAGGTCTAGGACCTGTGTAGAAGTCCTCTATCTATACCCCTCTATCCTCTTTTCCAACATAAAATTGTCCATTCCCTTCTTAAACCCCAATACCGTACTCTATCCTATCACGCCCTCTGGAAGTGCATTCCAGGTGTCCACCATATGTCGGGTGAAGAAAAACTTCCTAGCATTTGTTTTGAATCTGTCCCCTTTCAACTTTTCCGAATGCCCTCTCGTTCTTGTAGTTTCCGAAAGTTTGAAGAATCTGTCCCTCTCCACTGTAATTTCAGTGCCTATTCACCGAGGGATACCATGGGTATCTTTCACATGCTGTGACATTATATCAGCCCTGTCGATCCTTAAGGTAGGAGAACACGCTGCGTTTATCTGTTGATGAGTTACAGCATGTGAGGTATGCTAGTACCAGAGCTATGGCTATTTCAGTGGCAGGGGTGAAGCTTTGGAATAATCTGGTTAGACAATTGAGAATGAATAATAATTATTAAAAACATCTCTTTTTTTATAGAAGCTTTTTAAGTGGTTAAGAAGCAGTGACTGAACAAACAAAGGGCTAAATTCACTAACCCTCCTAACCGTGTGATCTGTTTCCGTTTGCATGCAGGCCAACGAATTCACTAAAGGCCTGCATGCAAATGGGGACGATCGTTAACACGCCCCCTACCCACAGCCAGGATCACTAGAGAGCGATCCCCGCTCATGCGCAGCCGCATACCCTGACAGTAGTGACAGGAGAAGCAGTTAGTGAATCAATCGCTAGGCTATTTTGCATGGGGTTTTGCTCATTTGCATGGGATGGTCGGGATGAACCTAAGAAGTGCCTCTGCTGGGTCAGACCAGAGGTCCATCATGCCCAGCAGTCCGCTCACGTGGGGGCCCACCAGGTCCAGGACCTGTATATTAACCCTCTATCTATACCCTTCTATACCCTTTTCCTTCAGAAAATTGTCCAAACCATTCTTGAACTCCAATACCATACCTTGTCCTATCACACCCTCTGGAAGCGCATTTCAGGTGTCTACCACCTGTTGGGTGAAGAAGAACTTCCTAGCATTGGTTCTGAATCTGCCTCCTCTTAATTTTTCCGAATGGCCTCTCGTTCTTGCAGTTTTTGAAAGTTTGAAGGATCTGTCCCTCTCCACTTTTTCTATGCCCTTCAAGATCTTGCAAGTCTATCATGGGATCGCTACAGGCTTTAGTGAATGGGGTTGGAGGGAAATTTGGTCGCAAAGGGCTCGCAAACTGATCAGTACACGATCGGTTTGCTTAGTCAATATGGGCCAAAGTGATTAATGGAAACATTATCTGTATATTGTTTTGTTTTATACTAACCCCTTGTTTTACTAAGGTGCGCTATGCGTTTTAGCATGTGCTAAATATACGCACGCACTAACTGCTAGCGCGTCCATAGACTAGCATACACGTGTTAGTATTTAGCACATGGTTAGCGCGCGCTATAACGCTTAGCGCACCTTTGGAAAAGGGGCCCTTGGTGTTTTTATCTCATGATTATTGAGGGGGGGGGTGTTCTGTAATCTGCTTAGGTATAAGCAGTGGCGTACCTAGGGTATGTGGCACCCGGGGCCCATCATTTTTTGACAGCCCCCCATGTAAAAAAATATTTTTTGTAATGACCATGAAACGGAATAAATGGTCAGAATAGAAACAGGCAGTGAAAATTTTCTTATATTCCAAACATAACATAACATAAATTATGTCTGAATTGTCATGACATCAGAAGTACATATGGAGTAGTTGCAGGTGATGCTTGGGATAGTTCTGATTGTGTTAGTTCGGTTTTATGTGTTTTTTGAATAGAAGGGTTTTTATTTCTTTTTGAAGGTTTTGCAGTCTGTGGTCGATGTCAATTGGTTGTAGAGTTGGGGGTCGAGTGTTGCAGCTCAAATGGCTAGGAGGTTGTCGAACAGTTTTTTTCTTTTGACGTTTTTGGTTGGAGGGTGTGTGAATGGTGCGTGAGTTCTCCTATGTCTGTTTGAAGTGGATTGAATTATTTAGCTGAAGAAATTAGTTACCCCCTCATCCCACACACATTAATTCTCTTCCATTTTTGTTCCCATTATAAAAAACACTGATAAGTTCCCAGAAAAAAAATACATTAAAATAAGAAGTGAAAACAAAGGTCCCTACATATGAGAACATAACATAAGAATAGCCTAACTGGGTCAGACCAATGGTCCATCATGCCCAGTAGCCCATTCTCATGGTAGCCAATCCAGGACACTAATACCTGGTCAAAACCCAAAGAGTAGCAACATTCCATGCTACCGATCCAGGGCAAGCAGACACTTCCCCCATGTCTTAATAACAGATTATGGACTTTTCCTCCAGGAATTTGTCCAAATCTTTCTTAAAACCAGCTACACTATCTGCTTTTACCATAACTTCTGGCCACTTCATTTTTAAGTTTAGATCTTTCCTTTCAAACAGAGACCTTGCTAGATGTCAAATACAGCACAAGGTAACTTCACATGGACTTAGCTGTGCAGGAAATGTGAATCTCCTCATACACCCACCATATAGTGCAAAAATGTGCAAAGGTCTGTTTTTTTCTTTCGATCACTACATAGCCTAATGCCACACAAGCAGCACTGTTACAAACATATTCTGTAGGTCAATGATAAGGATAACAAAGTTTCCTTCCTTGGACCAGAAGGAGATACTGATAAACAACTGGAAGAGATCCCAAAACAAAACCCAAAGACCCACTCAGTGTGTGAACCAGTTGAGTGGAGTGGACTAACTGGGGGGTGGAAATGGGCCCGGAGTTTGCTCAGCAGAATTTCCCAGACCACCTCTTCCTCTCAACACATTGACACGCTGCCACCACCACCACTAGGAACACCTCACTGGGTAGGCCAGCTATGCTATAAACTTTAAAAAACACATTATTATATTTTCTTATAAAGCACATATTTTAACTGAACTCTCTGACATCCTCAGCCTTTCCATTCACAAAAATAGAAGGAAGAAAAGTTCCCATTTCCTGCTGTCTCATGTCCCCGGCCTATACAATATTTTTTTTCTGCAGACCCTTCAAAAGTCTGACCAAATCCTCGTTTCACTTGCATTATAAAGTACTAAGGATGCCATCTCTCCCCAATCCCAGGTCCTAAAGTCTAAGACAGTAGCGCAAACTAATGCTGCCAGATTCAGGAAAAAAAATTTAGATTCGATTCAGCCTATTGAATTGTTTTTTTCAATTCAATTTTCCTGCCCAGTTGGGTGATTTTTTTCAAAACTCCTGGTGGGTTTTATAGCTTTTTCACCCCCTTTGGCTTCTCCTAACCACACTGGCGCTGTGGTGTAAATAAAATAAAGAAACAAAAAGGACTTTTCCTCTCTCTGTTAAATCCTAGCTCCCAGCAGTCCAACACCAGCTCTGGCAGGATACACATTTCAAATCTGACATATTATAATCACAAAACAGAAAATAAAATTAATTTTTCTACCTTTTGTTGTCTAGTTATATTTCAAATCTTGTTGGTCCAAGGCTCTGGTTTTCTTCTGATAACTTGCTTGCCAGGGTCTCCTTCTTTCTTCTTTCTGCATGCTAACCATCCATCTGCCAACTCTGTCCTCCCTTTCCATTTCCCTAACCTCCCCAGGAAGTCTGGTATCTTTCCTTTTTTTCATCTCCCTCCACAGATCCACCTTTTCTTAACTACCCTTTCATCCGGCATCTCTCCCTCCTTCCCTACCACCCCAGAGCCCACCATCTCTCCCTTTCTTTTCCCAATTACCCTCCTATCCAGTATCTCTATCGCTCCTCCACACCATCCCTTGTGTCCAATTTCTCTCCCTTTCTGTTCCTTCCCTCCCTAAATCCCATGGTCCATCATCTCTCTCCCTCTCCTCTATTTTCAGATCCATTATTTCTTCCTCCCCCCCCCAAAGTTTGGCATATGCACGTCTCTTTGAACACCCGCTTCCCTCCGTGTACTTCTAAACCAGGGTCCCCCCCAAAGGCCTGTCCCCCCTTAAAGGTCTGCCTGTCCCCCCTTGTAGGCCTGTCTCCCCCTTGTAGGCCTGTCCCCCCCTTGTAGGCCTGCCTGCCTGTCCCCCCCTTGAAGGCCTGCACCCCCTTGAAGGTCTGCACCCCCCCAAAGTCCTGCACCCCCCTGAAGGCCTGCACCCCCCCCGAAGGCCTGCCTGTCCCCCCCCTTGATGGCCTGTCCCCCCTTGAAGGCCTGCCTGTCACCCCCCTCCCCCTTGAAAGCCTGCCTGCCTGCCCGCTCGCCCCACCCCGAAGGACCGCTCGCCCCCCTGGCCTCCCCTCACCACCTATGAAGCAGCACTATCTATGCTCCCGACCTTGCCGTTCAATTCCCCCACCACCACCCCCGAAGGACCGCTAGCCCCACTGACCTTCCTGCACCACCTATGAAGCAGCCGCAGCAGAATCGCTACGTCAGCGATCTCTGCGCTGCTTAGGCGCTGCTTCCTGCGCCGTGGTCCCGCCCCTCCTCTGACGTCAGAGGAGGGGCGGGACCGTGGCGCAGGAAGCAGCGCCTAAGCAGCGCAGGGATCGCTGATGTTGCGATTCTGCTGCGGCTGCTTCATAGATGGTGCAGGAAGGTCAGTAGGGCGAGCGGTCCTTCGGGGGTGGAGGGGGAATGAACGGCAAGGCCGGGAGCACCCCCTCAGGGCTGGCACCCGGAGCGGACCGCCCCTCACGCCCCCCCTTGGTACGCCACTGGGTGTAAGCAGAATATAAGTTTTTAAAATAAATAAAAAAATATCTTTGGATGTCATTTACAGATTCTTGTCTGACATGTATAGGTACAGAAAGTGTGACTGTCCTTACCACTTCCTATTTAAGTAGCAGTATGTACATCCACACTCTCTGCAAGAGTGACAATACATAGTAAGATAATGCATGCAAGCTGCAAGGTACAGTCAATGCTTATTCCCTGCCCATTTCCTGTTACCTAATAAGGTATGCAGTTAACACATGAATCAGCAGGTGCTGTCGTGCAAGCACATACCATAGCCATGCATTAATAGTTATTATGCTCTGATTCAAGTGGTAACTGCTTACTAGTGAAGAAGGCCTGGTTTGGCGCAAACTACGCAGTAGCATTAGCAGGGCGTGACAGAGACCTTTCTAGTCCTGATCAGAGGGTCTTATATACATGCAAACACATTTAAAGCTTTGAGAAGGCAGGTTCGTTAACAAAAGACCAGGAAATCGATGTGTAGCGTAGGAAAATGGGAATTTCATATTTATGTGAATTGCTAGGTGAAGCAAGACCATAAGGGAAATCAGGATATACATGCCACATTTCAAGAGGTATTATTGTAAATACTTTCTGTCTTTATCTGTTTTTAAGTCCATTATTCTAAATTGTATTTTATCTGTATCCCATGTATTAACTCACCTTGTTGTGAACCGCCTAGAACTTTTTCGGTATGGTGGTATATAAGAATAAAATTATTATTATTATTAAACTGCCTCCATGTTTCTTTCTGTTTCTCTCTGTCCTCTCTGCACCTTTGTGCAGTTTCCCGCCTTGATTTCGCATTAATAAATCTGTGCATGTCTAAAAAGTTATTTTAAAACATATTTTGTTAAAAAGAGCTCGAGATAAATGTTAAGAAGTTTTTCAAAACTGGGGGGGAGGGGCGAACCTCTGAAAATTATCCACAAATGAACGGAACTATTTTACTGTGCATGCCCATAACAGCTTGCTAAATCATGATCATTTTTTCATTTCCTAAAATTTATCAGCCTCTCTTCTTTAATATCCTTCATTTTATTCTGGCCATGATTCCAATATCTTAAGAAGAAATTCTGACTGAAGGTGTAACAAGAACATATAAATTCAGCATAACTATATGAATATTGAAGGCAGAAAGGTTAAATGGGAGAGAGGATAGAGCTTCAAAGTGTTTGCTGCAAAGAAGGGGGGCCTTAGTCTCAGGGTGAACTGCTCTGCCCTTGAGTTAAAAGAGGATCTCACCGTAAGGAAGCCTGCTGTTTTCCCCTTGAGTAACCTTTGGGATATAGTGACAGTCTATTTCCTCAATAACTGCTCTTACTACTGATATTTATTGTGGTTGTGGAGGTTTGGCCTGATGGTTAGAGCTGTTGCCTCAGCACTCTGAGGTTGTGAGTTTGATCCTAAACTGCTTCTTGTGTCTCTGGGAAAGTCACTTAGAAACTCCATTGCCCCAGGTACCACAGTTAGATTGTGAGATTGCCAGGAGAGAGAGGGAAAATACTTAAGAGTTCCTGATTATGTGTATCATGAACTTAAAAAAAAAAAAAAAGGCAGTTAATAAATCCAGGATACCCAACACACAGGGCTCCTTTTACAAAGCCGCGTTAGCGGTTTAACGCGTGTAATAGCGCACGCTAATTTGCCAGCCGCGCTAGCTGCTACCGTCTCATCTTGAGCAGGCGGTAGTTTTTCGGCTAGCGCGGGGGTTAGCGCGCGCTTAAAAGGTGCGTGCAATAAAGCCGCTAACGCGATAAAGCCGCTAACGCATAAAAGGAGCCCACAAGGGATACTTAATAACCAAAGATATCACCAAGGACAATGTGATACAATGTAACAACCAAAAAAAGAGGTCTTCAATGGTTATTAATTCAAATAAAATGTAACATTTTTATTTTTTGAGTGCTCAGAAAAAAAGTTTGTGAGAGATCAGACTTAGGGCTCCTTTTACTAAGGTGCGCTAGTGGTTTTAGCGTGTGCTTAGCGTGCGCTACAATATCACGCATGTTAAACGCTAACGCCTCCATAGAGAGAGTATTTTTCATTTAGCGCATGGTTTGCGCGAGCTAATCTTTAGCGCGCGCTAAAAATGCTAGCGCATCTTAGTAAAAGGAGCCCTTAGAGCAGAGCTCCAGCAGCAGGAGAAACTCTCCTTTTTTTTCAATCATAGCACATAACTTGAGTTGTGTTTGCTTCCACAGAGGTTATATGGTCTTTAAGTATAAATGTATCCAGGTATTTAATCGGGGAGGATGACCGTGCAAACTGGAATTCAGTGATATCTGACTGGACTATTACATTGTTGAGCAGGAATATAACAATTATCTCTCTTCCCAGCAACATTAATGGCATTGCGAACCCTGGATAATATAGCCATAAACTCTCTTTTCACCCACAGAGATATGTCCCTTTGGAATAACCCTAAGCTGAAGCTCAACAAAAGACATTTAAATTGGAAAAAATGGAAAAATGATGGCGTGTAGCAAGTGGGTCAGCTATTCCAGGACAACAACCTATGGCATTTTATGGAATTCTGTACTAAATTTTCTGGCCTGTCTTCTAAGGAATTCCACTACAACCAAGACTTGTGTGTGAAAGAACGTTCAGGTGCTTCACTGACTCTCAGATGCCTGCTCGGGTGAATCATCAAGGATTTCTATCCCGAAATGCAGGAGAAGGTATCATTCATTGAGTACAGTGTAAGCAAAGATATACCGGTAATAACTCAATTTCGTGTATAAAGAAATATATGTGCCAGAAAAACTCAAAAGAACTCAAAAAATAACACTTATCTTAGTGTAAGGTGAATTCATTGCAGTATGATTTAAACCCTACGGGGACCCATTTCACCTATTTAAGGCTTCATCAGGGGTCGAAATCTGAAGTGAAACATCAAAACATATAATATGTTAGTACTTTAATCTAAACAGTGAACTAAAGCACCTTAAAAACATCTTAAAATATCTTAAAATAGTGATAACTAAGCAGGTGAAAAACTTACTGTGTTGGTTAGCTCAATTAATGAGACAAAAATGGCGCTGGCATTCGGCAGACGCCAGTGCTTGCGCTTTTAACCCTTTCGGAAAAACTGGGCTGATGAAAGCAAACATGCGCAGTACATAGTTGAATAAGAAATCTTTCTTTAAAAATGAATTTTATGTATAAAGTTATATTGTTGATATAAAACATATTGTTGATATATGAAAAGACGTTTCTTAAAGACTAACAAAATTTTTGAAAATGTGGATTTAAGGATTGCTTTCTCGAGGGAAAGAAATTTAAAGGAACTACTATCCCCTGCTGTTAGTGATCCTTACAGAAGCAAGAATACAATATTACCTTCCGGCTTTCACAAATGTGGCAATTGTAGTGTATGTTCTGCAACAATATCTCAGAAACAATTTATAAATCCATACGATGGGAAAAGTCATCAAATCAAGGAATTTTTTACATGTTCGTCTGATTTTATCATTTATGTGATCTCTTGTCCTTGTGAGAAATTATACGTTGGAATGTTCACAAGAATGTTTAAAACAAGAATGATAGAACACAGGTCGAATCTTAAGAACAAAAAAGTTAATGCACCCTTGGTGGAACATTGTATGTTTTTTCATCACAAGTTTGATGATTTGAAATGCTTCTGTATTGACAGAGAAAAACAAAATATCAGAGGGGGGTGATAGAAAAAGAAAACTGCTTCAAAGAGAAATACGGTGGATATATCGGTTAAACACTTTACATCCAGTGGGTTTAAATGCCGCTGTGGAATGGACTCCGTTTCTTTAAGAAACACTTCAAGTATTTAGTTTCTTAAAGAAACGGAGTCCATTCCACAGCGGCATTCAAACCCACTGGATGTAAAGTGTTTAACCGATATATCCACCGTATTTCTCTTTGAAGCAGTTTTCTTTTTCTATCACCCCCCTCTGATATTTTGTTTTTCTCTGTCAATACAGAAGCATTTCAAATCTTTCTTTAAAAATGAATTTTATGTATAAAGTTATATTGTTGATATAAAACATATTGTTGATATATGAAAAGACGTTTCTTAAAGAAACACTTCAAGTATTTAGTTTCTTTAAGAAACGTCTTTTCATATATCAACAATATGTTTTATATCAACAATATAACTTTATACATAAAATTCATTTTTAAAGAAAGATTTCTTATTCAACTATGTACTGCACATGTTTGCTTTCATCAGCCCAGTTTTTCCGAAAGGGTTAAAAGCGCATGCGCTGGCGTCTGCCGAATGCCAGCGCCATTTTTGTCTCATTAACTGAGCTAACCAGCACAGTAAGTTTTTCACCTGCTTAGTTATCATTACATTACATTACATTACATTAGAGATTTCTATTCTGCCTGTGCCTTGCGGTTCTAGGCGGATTACAAATTTGAAGAAAACTGGACATTTCCAGGAAGTTTACATGTCAGGTACATAACAAGTTTACATATCAAGTTTACATATATGGTAAGAATAGCAATACATTCAGGTTAGGAAGATTATTACATAACGTTGAGGGAAGAAACATTCTGGTTACAGATGGAGGTTGCTTACATAGCGTTGAAGGGAGAAATAGTCTGGTTACATTTGGAGGTAGATTGTTTATGTTTCTGATCATGATTTTAGGGGTAAGGTTTGAAGATTTGGCTAGGAAATACTAAAGGGGTGGTATTTATGATGGGGTATGCATGTGCGAGTAGGATGGAGGTTAGAATGATGGGAGGTGTTTTTTGAATAGAAGAGTTTTGATTTATTTTCGGAAAACTTTGATGTCTGTTGTTTTGGTCAGCAGTTTGGAGACGGTTGGGTCAATTTTCGCTGCCTGTGATGCCAGAAGGTTGTCGTAAAGTTTATTGCGGCGAGTACCATTGAGAGGTGGGTAGGTGAATAGGTTTTGAGTTTTCCTTATTCTGTGTGTGAGGTTGCGGTATAGGCGGTTGTTTAGGTAACTTGGTGCAGCTCCGTGGGTTACTTTGAATAGTAGACAGTAGAAATTGAATTGTAATCTTGCTTTTATCGGTAGCCAGTGAGAGTCTAAGAATGCACTGGTGATGTGGTCAAATTTGCTAAGCGAGTAGATGAGTCTGAGGGCTGTGTTCTGAACGGTCTGTAGTTGTTTTATCATGTTGTTTGGGCATGATAGGTAGAGGCTGTTGCAGTAGTCTACAATACTAAGCACAAGGGATTGGACGATGATTCTGTATTGATCTTTGTTAAAGAATTTTCTTATTTTTCTTAGGTTTCGCATGGTGAAGAAAGCTTTTTGGATGATTTTGTGAATTTGTGTCTGCATTGTGCAGCATCTGTCTAGTTGTATTCCCAGAATTTTGAGAGTGCTCTGTATTGGGTACTTGATTGCGTTTACTTCCAGTTCTGTAAAGGATGGTAATTTTTCCTTCTCTAGTAGTAGGAATTTAGTTTTATCCGAGTTTAGCTTCAACTTATGGTTGGTCATCCAGTTTTCTACTGTTACCGGTGTTGTTTTCAGGCACTCTGTGGAGCTGGGGTCTTGGATGTCGAAGGGGAGGAGGATGGTTATGTCGTCCGCATAGCTGAATGAGGTTATATTTAGGGCATCTAGAGTTGTGCCTAGGGAAGCTATGAAGAGATTGAATAGTATGGGCGATAGTGGAGATCCTTGTGGTACTCCGCAGGGGTTAGACCATGAGTCGGAAATAAGATCTTTTGACTTTACTCTGTATGATCTATCACTATTTTAAGATATTTTAAGATGTTTTTAAGGTGCTTTAGTTCACTGTTTAGATTAAAGTACTAACATATTATATGTTTTGATGTTTCACTGCAGATTTCGACCCCTGATGAAGCCTTAAATAGGTGAAATGGGTCCCCGTAGGGTTTAAATCATACTGCAATGAATTCACCTTACACTAAGATAAGTGTTATTTTTTGAGTTCTTTTGAGTTTTTCTGGCACATATATTTCTTTATACACGAAATTGAGTTATTATATCTTTGCTTACACTGTACTCGATGAATGATACCTTCTCCTGCATTTCGGGATAGAAATCCTTGATGATTCACCCGAGCAGGCATCTGAGAGTCAGTGAAGCACCTGAACGTTCTTTCACACACAAGTCTTGGTTGTAGTGGAATTTCATTTGTGAGACTTGTTTCCATTGATACTATTTAAGCTGTCTTCTAAGGAGCAATGGTCACAGTTAACCACATTAGTTTCTAATACACTTCCCCCTCCGTATTCGCAGGGGTTCGGGGCAGAGCCGGCCTGCGAATATTAAAAAACCACAAATAATATTTGGGCCGGTTCTGCCCCTAACCCCCACTTCCCTTAGCTATTTTAAGCCCTGAAAGCCCCCCCTTAAGCCTTACCTGGTGGTCTAGCGGGTTTTCGGGGCAAGAGCGATCTTCCTACACTCCTACGCTCACAGAAAATGGCTGCCTTGAGCTCACGCTGTCTCTCGAGCCATTTCCTGTGAGTGATCTGCACGGGGCAGGACCGTGGGAAGATCGCTCCTGCCCTGAAAACCTGCTAGACCATCAGGTAAGGCTTAAGGGGGGGCTTACAGGGCTTAAATTAGCCTGAAAAATGAAAATGTATTTTTTGTTGTAAAACCGGGAAAAATCGAATCCGTAGATATGGAATTTGTGAATATGGAGGGGGAAGTGTATACAGTATTCTGACACTACATGTCTCTAGCAATGGAGTAATGTAATAGCATATAAAGGTAAAGCGATCTCTATGTTTTATCAGCAATTGAGAGAATCTCACTTTAAGTCATCTTAAAGAAATAAATACTAAATGGTCCCAAGATCTCCACATAGAACTTACAGCACATGAATGGCATAAATTTTGTTCCAAAATTAACAGACTTCTTTTATCAGCTGGTATGACACAATCTCTGCTATTTCTTATATGATGGGCTGTTTGGACACCATATAAAATGAAAAAAGCTAAATTATTATCAAATCACTTATGCCGGCACTGTTTGAAATCTCAAGGTTCACTCTCTCATATGCTTTTTACATGTCCCCTAATCCAACCTTTCTCAACACAAATATGCTCTATTTCTGATTGTACTGCAGACTTGTCTTTTGCCATTGTCATCATGCCATCCCTGTTTTGCAAACTGCTCATGTGAGCCGAAATTGGTTGATATTATGATTTCAGTTGGTATACAACAAATCTTGCATATTTGGGAAAGATAGGCACCAGAAATATAGGATATGGTTTTTAAGGCCTAAATTTTTGGCACCTATCTTTGCTGTGAATCACACATCTATGTAGGCGCTTTACGGTGCCTAATACTGTTTCCGGCATTGGCCATGCCTATAGTGCCATTAGGCAACTCCAGAGGTGGAATTCTGGAGCCTTTTATTTAGGTGTCAGTAGGCACTTTAAATTTGATGTCACTTGCTGTTTCAAATGGTGTTTCCCAATTAACTTAGGCAGTGATAGGGTGTCTACCGGCACCTAAGGGCTCCTTTTATTAAGGTGCACTAGCGGTTTAAGTGCGCGCTTAGCGCATGCTACAATGCCGAGCACGCTAGATGCTAAAGCCTCCGTAGAGCTTGCATTAGTGTTTTTCATTTAGTGTGGGGGTTTGAGTGCGCTAATCTTCAGCGCGTGCTAAAAACGCTAGCACACCTTAGTAAAAGGAGCCCTAAGTTTAGGCACTGTTTATAGAATTTCCCTCTAAATTTCTAATCGGAAAAAAAAAAATAAGTATCCCGTCTTGCTTGACTCATAAAAACTTTTCCTTTGACATTTGTAATTGTTGTTTAATCACTATTAACTCATATACTTAATATAAGGACCCCATAATGACTAAAATACTATCAGAGGGTAGCATATGCTTCTTTATAAAATGACCCTTATACTGGTCAAATTTAACCCTTGTTCTGCCTATTCTGTACCAGGGAAGGCCTATATCTATGCCACAGAAAAGTAGGTGCTATGTTTTCTGGTGGCCTATTATTCAGCACATAGGGGGAAATTCTACAAATGGAACCTAAACGTAGGCATCAGTAGGTACCCTACCAGCACATTTTGACTCTTGAGAGTCGTAGCCGGGTCTTGAATAGACTCCACTTCTGAAACTGAGCTTCTAGTTGTCTATGCTGTTCCCTGCTTCCGAGTTTTTCTGTATCTGTGGGGGGTTGGGGAGGGGTGGGTGGGGGGTCGGGGTTTCTTTATCGGGGGGGTGGGGGTATGGTGGGTCCGGGGAGGACATAAGAGTCCAGTCCTCCGCGGGTGTTTGATGAAAATGTATATCATGGTTGTTGTTGCTGTTGTATTTACTGTTGCTTAATAAAATAGATTTGAACATAAGTTAATTAAGAGACACCATTTAAAACGTTGAAAAATGTTAATGTTAAAGCGCCTATTTATTTATTTATTTTAAAATCTCTATACAGTTTTCAGCAATGGAAGAATTAGGATCCTCAATTACTTGACAAGATCGGAAATTTGGGATAACAAGAAATGCTCCAAAGCTACCAATCCTTTCCGTTGGATTTAAAATCAAAAGTAAGAGGTCTCACCAATACATATCTCCCAGTCCAAGGCACTCCATGCTTCTCACTTTCTATGCTCCTCTTCCCTGTGTGGGGGTACATGCACTCAATACAGTAGACCTCCCAACATCTGGAGATCTCAATAGATGCTTTAGGGGAACTCGCTCCTCTGGACTGGAGGTCACAGCCCTCTTCTCTTTTCCCAGTGGAGAAGATGTCATCAATGCAGAACAAAAATCAATTAGCCCTTTCACCACTGGAGCTTGTTGAAAAGTTATGTAAGAATAAAAAAACTTTAGAAAGTGGGAAATAAAGGGAGCTGTACAGCCCCAGTATAAGCAAGATGCTATTTTAGATCAGATCAAGATCCCCATTTTTAATTAAAATATCCATTCATGCTACTATTAAACTGGAACTTAAGATTGTTATTTTATCCATTAAACCAATTGAAAGATTCCTCTAATAATTGTGCACTCCCTTTCCAAATACAGAGAATGTCAATAGTTAAAGTGATTTAACTGGGCAGGAGAGCCTCTTTCCCAGTTCAATTGCTTGTACCTGAGGCTGCGACTAGAGAGCACTAATACAAAATATAAAAATAAGGTGGGAAAAAGTCATCCTCTTTATCATCTGAAACAAATGTCTAGTCTTCCAAGCTCAACTATTTCATGCCAAAAATCAATATATATTCTATTCCCTGTTACACAACATTCTGAGGACCTCTTGCTTTCTCTCCTTGATGGAATAGAAAGGAAGACAACAAGTAGCCATTTTGAGCTCTTTGCCACAAGGCAGGAGAAAGTGAGCTTTTCTTCTGCCCATAGGACCTCATAGACCAAAAGGGTATCCAAGGTGGGGCTGGGGGAATAGGGAGGCTGCCACTGAACCAACCCAAGCTGAACAGGAGATAGAGTATTGAAGGAAGACCAGTTCCTAGGACTCCAAGCAGCATACCTCAACAGAGCACACAGACTCATGAGGCAGGCCCTTGTGGCCCGAAACATGATTGTGTCAAGTCCATCACAATAAATGAGACTGAACACCAATTGGTCACCTTTGTTGTTGTATTTGCTATAAAAAAAAATCCACCCTACTAACCACCGCCACTTAATATTGCATACAGCTGTTTTATTTTTTCGTTTTTTTAGTGGTAGCCCCATACTGGTTAATCTCCACTTTTTGGTGTTTGCTGATCTGTGAAAGATTGCCTTTGCTTTACTTTACTTTATTTCAGAAAGGCAACATATGCACTTGCATGCCTTTCATAAATAGTGAACCCAAAAGCTCCAAGACAAAGTTAAAATATTATATTACATTTCAGGCCGCTAAATTGAATGTATGGCTTGGAAAAATTATGTTAGAGGTTCCTTCTTATGCTGATTTTAGAAAACTGCTAAAGACACAAGTATTTGATAGGTTGGTATCTTAATGCAATCTGTTTTAACTTTTAATAAGTTCTTTCTCATTTAACTTGTTGTATTTCATCTGCATTGTATGTATCCATTTTATTTGTTGTGAACCGCCTAGAACCTTTTTGGTATGGCGGTATATATGAATATAAATTATTATTATTATTTAAAAATCCTTAAGTTACAGGTATTATGAAAAGAGAAGTAGGTGCCTACATGTCTTTATAAAATGCTAGCATAAAAGACAGGCATGGAGCTGGTGTAAATTTCCACAGCAATATTTTTCTAGTGCATTTTACAATTTGCATGCACAATTGTGCTTTCTGTCCAAATTCTACCCCTGTGCATACCCAAGTGCAAAGTTGATACCATCTTTCCAAAAAGTATCTTTTTGTATGAGTTGGTATTTTATAAGAGGTCTTTTATACACATAGGGGTCCTTATATAAAGAAGTGCTAACCGATTTAGCGCACACTAACTGATAAGACAACCTTTATATTACTATAGAGGTCTTAAAATTTAGGGCTCCTTTTACAAAGGCACACTAGAGGTTTTAGCACGTGCATAGCGTGCGCTAAAATGCCATGTGCGCTAGCTGCTACTGCTTCCTTTTAAGCAGGCGGCAGTTTTTCAGCTAGTGCGCGCTAATCTTGTAAGTGCGCTAAAAACCTTAGTAAAAGGAGCCCTTAGTGTGCGTTAATCTTTAGTATGCGCGAAATCGGTTAGCACACCTTAATATAAGGACCCCATAATGATTAAAATACTACCAGAGGGGTAGCATATGCTCCTTTATAAAATGACCCTTATACTGGTCAAATTTAACCCTTGTTCTGCCTATTCTGTACCAGGGAAGGCCTATATCTATGCCACAGAAAGTAGGTGCTATGTTTCCTGGTGGCCTATTATTCAGCACATAGGGGGAAATTCTACAAATGGAACCTAAACGTAGGCATCAGTAGGTACCCTACCAGCACCTAAGTTAATTAAGAGACACCATTTTAAACGGTGAAAAGTGTTAATGTTAAAGTGCCTATTTATTTATTTATTTTAAAATCTCTATACAGTTTTTATCCAAAACGGCTTACAAAGAATTACATACATAAAGTTAAGAATCCAGACAAAAATAAGAAGATAAAACAGACATATTCTGTCTAACAAAATCAATTGCCTAGAAAATGCATCAATACCATCAAAATAATATATATTCACAAAATCATTTGCTCAAAAAAAATGCTTCAACGAATAGTTGGGTCTTCAACATTTTCCTAAAGGAATTCCTTTCTCCACATTGTCTAATCTGGCCAACAAGGCCATTCCATAACTTGACTTCTGCACACGTAAAAGTCAAGGCATTCGTATCTACATGTGTAGGGTTGGCCTTTGTTTTCAACAATGCCGCACCTACAGAATGTAAGGATCTTTGTGGTTGGTAACGAGACATCACGTTCTTAAAAATTTCAGGCATAGTACCATATAGAAATTGATGCCATAACATGATTGTTTTGTACTGAATTCGAAGCACAACTGGCAGCCAATGCAGTTGTCGAAGATATGGAGTAACATGCTCATATCTTGATGTTCCATTTATCAATCTGGCTGTGGCATTATGGATCACCGGTGCCTAAAAAAAATCTGCTGAAATCATGCTTCAGTAGACACTTTAGGCCGCCTCTGTGGATGTGGCTAATGCCGGAAGTGGCATTAGGCAGCCTAAAGCGCCTGAATAGGTGTGATTCATGACAAAGATAGGCGCTGGAAACGTAGGCTTGGAAAACCCTGGCCTCCTTTCCAGCGCCTATCTATCCTGGAGGTGCGATTCTGTATATGGCGCCATCGTGTGACTGCGACACAATCGGGTGGCCAGTTTTTAGGCAGCCGCTGATATCGGCATCGTGTAGAAAATCCAGGCCATATAGTCTCAGGTAATATTTTAGGTGCTCTTATACATGCTAAAGCCGCCTTTAAAATTACCTGTGCTTTTTTTTCTTGCAATTTAGGAAACCGAGAGGTCCTTTTACTAAGCTGCAGTAAGCACTAGTGTTTGTGAGCCATAGCTTAAAATGCCTTACTGTGGGGTGCTCAGGCATCCTATGTTAATTTTGGCATCTGTGCAGACTTCCCATATGCTAAAATTAGATTTCATTTTTTAGCACTGGGGATGGGGTGAGGAAGAGAGTATGTGTGCACTGCTCGAATTGGTTAACACAGCTAAATTGCCACATGCTGATTAGAATATGGTTAGCACAAGAGCATTTACAGCCTACAAAATAGGTGATGGTAGGGGATCACAAATTAATGGCCATGGACTAATAGGAAGATTAGTGCATGGCTATTAATTACAAAAAGAAAATGTGGCCTTTTACCCATTCAGGAAAAATGGTCTTAGCATGCAGGAATGACTCATAAACACGCGTTACGGGCACTTTGTACCGCTCTTTGAAAAAAGGGCCCCAGCATTTGCAGAAAATCGGAGATAAGGAACAGTGCTTGTACAACAGGAAGAAAAGGAACACATGAGCAGAAGGCATAAGAGTTATAAAGCAAATGTAATTAAAATCTGTCGCCATAATGATGAAGATGTAATTGTAAGAGAATATTGTAGTGTAAGTCCATTTTTTTTTTTTTTTACTGCAGTAATAAATTTATCACATGAAAAAAGATCAAGAAAACGAAGCTAGGCATGCAAATGAGTGAATATTACTAATTCCTGTATACTAAAAATCTAGACGATCATTTGCAGTGTAAATAAGATGCTGATGTGGGAAAACTGCAAAAATGTTATATTCAGGTGCTATTCATTCACAACAGATAAGCCATGAAAGGAACATCACACTGACATTATGCTAGAAAATTAACACCAGCCGTAGACACACATTACAGCCTAAATAACCTATTCTTTTAAAACTGACAGGTAAGTTCAAGCTCCCTTTTATCACTATAGAACTATTTCTTGCAGAGAGAGAAAGAGGGAGGGAGAGAGAGAGCAGGCAAAGACTAGCACCAGAACAAAACAAAAGAGAGAGAGAAGGCAATGAAGCGGGAGGAAATGTCCTTAAAAATTAAACATGCAAATATTTATAAACATAAAGAAGCAAAGAAATTTATCAATTTCTCAATTGAACTGGGAAAGAGGCTCTCACTTTAACTATTGACATTCTCAGTATTTGGAAAGGGAGTGCACAATTATTAGAGGGATCTTTCAATGGGTTTAATGGGTACAATAATAATCTTAAGTTCCAGTTTAATAGTAGCATTACATTACATTGTACTTGTCAACCGCGTAACCACAAGTTCAACACGGTTTACAAAAGATTATTAACAGTAAACATAATGTGGAAAACTAGAATAAGTGAGTTAATGAGATACTTAGAGAAAAGGTAGGTCTTCAACTGTATTTTAAAATGTTTGTAAGAACAGGCTGTGAACAATAATGCTCGGAATTCTTTGTCATAGGAGGCAGCTTGTGTGTGATTAAGACATTTCTTGCTTCTGCAACCCTTAACCTTTAGTTAGATTGTGAGCCTTCGGGACAGTAAGGGAATTTTTCAAGTACCTTTCTTATTTCTAATCTTAATGTATATTTTCTGTAAACCGCTTAAAACCTAACGGATGTAGCGGTATATAAGAAATAAATTACATTACATTACATTACATTACATTAACAGAAGGAAAATTAAACGAGGGGTGGGTTATTCTATTGTAATTATATGAAACTAAAGAAAATCTATTGACCAAGTAAAGAGGAACTGTTCCATAGTAACATAGTAGATGACGGCAGATAAAGACCTGAATGGTCCATCCAGTCTGCCCAATCTGATTCAATCTGACCTTATAACAGAAACAACCCAACTTGAGCCTCCATGAGCAGCCAATGTAACTCACAGTAATAAGGTGTGACGTGGTCATATATCTTCAAGCCGTAAATCAGCTTGACCGCTGTATTCTGTATTAGTGTCAGTCTCGCTAGTTCTTTCTTAGTAATTGTCAAATAGACAATGTTATAATAATCAAGTAGACTTAATAGTAGTGATTGTACTAATAGCCTTCCAACAAATTCAAAATAAGATTTGATTGTTTGTAGCCTCCACAAGGTAAAATAACTTTTACGCACTATTGCATCTATCTGAGTCTTCATAGTAAGGTGCTGATCTAAAACAACTGCTAATATTTTAATTGTTGGATGGTTTGAATATAAAGTTGAATTTACACTAATGGAGGGTTCAGAAATAATTTTACTAGGAGACGCCACAAAAAGCTTTGTTTTGTCAGAATTTAGTTTGAGTTTGAATTGCTGCATCCAAATGGTCATCTGTTTCATTATAATCTCAATTTTGGTTGTAATCTGAGACAAAGCTGAGGTAAAGGGTATGACGATAGTTATATCGTCAGCATAACTGAACATTACAGTATCCATGTTACTTAGGCACGATCCTAAGGATGAGAGGTAAACATTAAATAATGTGGGTGAAAGAGGAGATCCCTGAGGGATACCACATGGATTTTTACAAATCAAAGAGAGATGAGTCTTAAACCTAACTTAATAAAGTCTGGTTTCCAGGAATCCTTTAAACCACAAATAGACATTTCCTTGAATATCCAATGCATTAAAACAGATCAACAAATTAGTATGATCTACCAGATCGAAGGCACTACTGAGATCATATTGGAGCACCAATGAACTACTGCCCTTACTTAATAAGCTTTTTAGGTGTTCTAACAATGCAGCTATTACTGATTCAGTGCTGTAGTGGGATCTAAATCCTGATTATGAAGTGTGAAGTAATGAGTGTTGTTCAAGATGTTAAATCAGTTGAATATTGGACCAAACCTTCAATGATTTTTACAAAGGGGATCAATGCTATTGGTCTATAGTTAGATGACAAAGAAATGGATTCTTTAGTATTTTTAATTATTGGAGTAATAATTATCTTTCCATCCTCTGATGGAAATTTTCCAAGATCTAAGGAATCAGTGATCCATTCAAATAATTTCAATTTAAAATTTAGAGGTGCAACAGTCATCAGATCAGGAGGGCAAGGATCAAGCCAACAGTATGATTGTTCATATCTTTGAAATAATTTAGTAAAGTCTTGCCAGTCCGGCTTATCAAATGTGGACCAACATAAATCTGCATGAGCCCCTTCATCTTTAAAGTTAGAATAAAGTTCCAAATTCTGTAAGCGAAGTGAACAGGAAAATCTCAGAGATCTAGCTAAAAAAATTAGCTAAATCGTCGGAGGATGGCAAGGATAACCAAGAAGATTGCATCTTCTGTGTCACGGTAAATAGCGTGCATGGATATTTTAATTAGAAATGGGGATCTTGATCTGATCTAAAATTGTATCTTGCTTATACTGGAGCTGTACAGCTCCCTATATTTCCCACTTTCTAAGTTTTTTTTATTCTTATGTATTAGGAATAAGTACAAGATGAATCTGCTGTCTAACTTCTCAATCAATTTCAGACGTTAACCCAATAAATATATATTTTCTAAAAACTCCTCCAGATACCAAAATGTGGTCATACAAGTCAATGCCCAGTCAAAATGTAAAAGAAAAGATTGCCAAAAAAAGGGTAATGTACCACAACAATATGATTTTCCCCTATAGCAAGGGCAGTAAGCGCCAAACACGATTCTATAAAAGTTAGGCATACTGTATAGAATCATGCTTAGCACTGCCTAAGTGGCGTTAGGTGTTGCCAGCTTTTAAGCACACCCTATTTATTCCAGGGTTTTCTTGGCTTACGGTAAATGCATGCGCCTAAATTTTGTGCCGATTAAGCCAGTAATCTCTCTTCTTCTTCCATTCCTACTCTACCTGACATTTTTCATACCATTCAGTCTATGAGATTAACCAATGCCCCTCATGATCCATTTCCTTCCACAATTTTAAAATATTATTTTACCATATTTGATCCATATATTCAAAGTGTGATTACTAAAAGTCTATCTACAGGGGACTGTACTGCCATCCTGGAAATCTGCCTATATTCGTCCTAAACTTAAAGCTCAAAGAAGAAAGTTCAAGTTATAGGCCAATAGTCAACTTTCCTTTTTTTAGCAAAACTTACAGAAAATAAGTATTCTTTCAACTTTCTGATTTCATTGAGCAAACTGATGCCCTCCACCTAAATCAAACAGGATTTAGACCAAATCATTCTACAGAACTCTCATTAATAGGCCTCACTAAATCCATTCTATACTATCTGGATCATGGGAAACCTGCCTTTTTAATGTTATTTTATCTTACAGCAGCCTTCAATAAAATTGACCACTCTTTTCTACTTCATAGGCTGAAAACTATACGGATCTCAGGAATAGCCTTTGACTGGTTTACTTCTTATTTCTCAAACTGATCCTATCAAGTTATGTTTCAAGAGAGGGTAGATGTGAACCACTTGTTTACTTTTTCTAAAAATACTAGGACTAGGGATCATGCGATGAAGCTACTAAGTAGTAGATTTAAAACAAACTGGAGAAAATATTTCTTCACACAATGTGTAATTAAACTCTTGAATTCATTGCCGGAGAATGTGGTGAAATTAGTTAGCTTAGCAGGGTTTAAAAAAGGGTTTGGCTAATTTCCTAAAAGAGAAATCTATAGGCCATTATTGAGATGGCTTGGGGAAATCATAAGAACATAAGAATAGCCTTACTGGGTCAGACCAATGATCCATCAAGCCCAGTAGCCCGTTCTCACGGTGGCCAATCCAGGTCTCTAGTACCTGGCCAAAATCCTAAGGAGTAGCAATATTCCATGGTACTGATACATTGCTTTTTCCTAGGATAAGCAGCATAGAATCTGTTTTGCTACTTGGAAACTAGCTAGGTGCTTAGGACTTGGGTTGTCCACTGTTGGAAACAGGATACTGGGCTTGATGGACCTTTGGTCTGTCCCAGTATGGCAATTCTTATGTTCTTATGTCTCAAGGCTCCATTTTATCACCTGTCTTATTCAATCATTTTCTTGCACCACTCTTAACACTAGCACAGTCTACAAGAGATAAATCAAAACTTGGACTTGATCATTTCTTGGTTGCAAGACAATAGACTTTCTCTAAATATCAACAAATTAAAAGCACTCTTATTTCCCTGCAACAAAAAAAAGAGGAACTAATTCCCCCCAATATCTAATCTGAGATTTCTGAGTCACACTGTGCCTAAATAGGTCCAAGGCAATTTACAATACAATTTATTAAAGTATAGGATGCTATTGGTGGTACATTACAAAACAGTTTGAGAGGGTAATACAATGGAGGAGAGCTAGTACTGTTTGAAAAGGGGTGTTATAAGGCAGAGATTTTCTTACAGTGCAATTTTAGAGAAACAATTTAGCACTGTATAAGTATGATAAAGAAGGTACATTGATTGAAGCTTTGAGGTAGGGATTGCAATATTGCAATTAAGATGACTACTACTAGCAAAGTATTAGGAATAATCTTTGTTAATAAACTAACTTTTCATCAACAAATAGGCGCAGTTGTTCAAAAATGCTTCTATAAATTACGAATGATACTATCAATTTCATCCCTACTAGATCCCTCTTCTCTTAGGGCTCCTTTTCCGAAGCCACGTTAGCGGCTTTATCGCACGCACCTTTTTAGCCCTCGCTAACCCTCACGCTAGCCGAAAAACTACCGCCTGCTCAAGAGGAAGGGGTAGCCGCTAGCATGGCCGGCAAATTGACGCGCGTTAAACTGCTAACGTGGCTTCGTAAAAGGATCCCTTAACGTTTTGATACATTCTCTCATTACTACACATCTTGATTACTGTAATGCCCTATACCAGGGAATTAAGCAAAAAAAGCTCCAAAGACTACAGATAATACAAAACACTATAGTCAAACTACTTTCAAAAGCAAAAAAAAAAAAAAAATTACTACCATATCACTCTCCTTTTGATTGCAGCACATCGAGTGTCATACAAAATTCTGCTCCTCATGTTTAAAGTTGGACAAGACCACACTCCAGCATTTCTAGATAGACTATTTCTTCCTTATATTCCTACATGGATACTTCATTCTAGGCAACAAAATCTTCTAATCGTATCCTCTGTTTGTCACATCACCTATGATACCCTTCGTAAATCCATATTTTCTGTAACAGCTCCTACATTATGGAATAGCCTCCTTTCTTATCTTCGTTATGAAACTTCCCTAGTTAGATTTAAATCCTGCCTTGAAGTCTTCTTATGCAATGTTTTTAAAACATTTTTTTTCTATTTTTTAGCTCAAACAAGGAAATGCCTATCTTTAACCCCTTGCCCTCTTCCCCTTGTTCACTTTCCTATTACGACATTCTATTTCTTCACCAGTTTCCTTTCCCAATCTGCCCTACCTTGTTTCTTTTCAAACTTTTGTGGGGTTTTTGGTCCCCCTGTTTTAATTCTCCCTTTTTAATTTTTAACTGTAAAACACTCAGATATCTGATGGGTGGTAAATTAAGATTAAAATAAACTTGAAACTTGATGTAGGTGCCTAACTTTAGGTGAAGTTTATAGAATTTGGGAGTAAATGGCTTATATAGTTAATTTGGTGAAGGAGTGGGCCGCAATCTGGTGCTGGTTGGCATAACATGTGGAAATGTTACCTTGCTTGCCCCTCTGTTGCCACCTTACATGTTTCTGTCTAGAGATGCTATTGCAAATAGAAGAGATGACTCCTTAGATAATGATAGGATAATGAGGGGAGATATGATTGAAGTCTACAAAATCCTGAGTGGAGTAGAACGGGTACAAGTGGATTGACTTTTTACTCTGTCAAAAATTATAAAGACTAGGGGGACACTCGATGAAGTTACAGGGAAATACTTTTAAAACCAATTGGAGGAAACATTTTTTTCACTCAGAGAATAGTTAAGCTCTGGAGCGCGTTGCCAGAGGATGTGGTAAGAGCGGATAGCGTAGTTGATTTTAAGGAAGGTTTGGACAATTTCCTGGAGGAAAAGTCCATAGTCTGTTATTGAGAAAGACATGGGGGAAGCCACTGCTTACCCTAGATCGGTAGCAAGGAATATTGCTACTCCTTGGGTTTTGGCCAGATACTAGTGACTTGAATTGGCCACATTGAGAACGGGCTGCTGGGCTTGATGGACCATGGGTCTGACCCAGTAAGACTATTCTTATGTTCTTATGTTCTTATATAGATGTCTAATCTAAGCTAATCTTTTGTCTTGTTATATACCACATCATCCCTATAAATAATAAGGTTTGATGCTGGTTTACAGAACAGAATATACTAATGTCTAAATACAAGTTTATTCATGTTGAAATCCTGAATAGGATGTTTAAAATAGCCACCGTAATCTGAAGGAAGTCCCTGAATATGCTTCCTTCACAGCCATGTAAAAGCCTGTGCCATACTGGCTATGCTTGTTTGTAGCACCTTTTCTTCAAGCAATTTAAACACGTCCACTCTTAGAATTCTAAGCTGGCTATCGAACGTGTAAAAGGCGCACAGCTCTTCAACAATTGGCTCTTCTGCTTGGCAACTGTCATTTCAAAATTTCTTTCATTATCATTGTGATTTGTTCAGTTTCCTACCATTGTTGTTTGAGAATCTAATAAAAGCAGTCAGAAAGGCCACAATTATAGTAATAATTCAACAATCCTTTCCATACCAACATAGATAAAAGTAAATGAATGCTGGAATAAAATAGTGAAATGTGACAGGAAGCAAATATCCCTAAAGGAAATGAAAATCAAACTGATAAAAACAAACAGGAATGAAAAGCAAAGAATGAAAGCCAAAATGATATGAAGTGATTTGCCATCTTTTAGAAAAGGTGTCTACATAAGAAAATGGCACTGTGAACTATCCACTTATTAAACTTAAAAACTCTGCAACTGGTAACAAAAAGTTCTCACTGTACAATTGTAATGGACACTAGTCTGACTTCCAGTTGACAGAGTGGAGTACTTGAAAGGATATGAAACTTGATTTTGTTATTATAATTTAACTTAACTCATAACTTAACAATGTGTTTTGGTTCTGAAGATCAAAGTACCTTCATTCTCTTTGTGCTATAGAGGAGAAATAACTATGGGCTCCTTTTAATAAACTGTGGTAAAAAAGTGGCCTTAGTGTGCCCATACACCGGTTTTTCCATGCGCTTGGTGATTTTTTACTTCAACTATACAGTATAATGGCTGAATTTCCATTTTTTCAAATTAATGACCATGTGCTAATGTTAGCATTAGTATACAGTCATTAGAAAAATTAGTGCGAGAGCACTAACTGATAATTATTTTGTAGGTGGTAAGGGCTCGCATGCTAATCCTGTGGTAACTAATACTTCATACACTAGCGCTGAACTCCAAATGTTGATAAACACACTTTTGAGGATCCTCAGAATGCCACCTGTGCGGTCTAGCTCAATGTGGCAGCACTCCTCATTGATCCTTGTAACATGGTGTGATATTTCCCCTAATTTTTCTTTATTCTTTTTTTCTTAACATTGTTAATAAGATCGCTTAAACATAGCTTTGAAAGTTGCTGCACCAGCCCCCGCCGATGCATTTCATTACTTCATCAGGGTCGTGGATAATGCTGGAGCTAAAACAAAACAATCATTCACCATTAGCATTAAAAAGCCGTGGATGGGCATAATTTTTTTTAAAAAGTCTAAATCCCTTTTTGGCCGTCCAAATTAGGCAGCAGGGAAGTGTCCATGCTCGAAAAAAACATCCAAAATGTGTTTGTTTAGAATGGTCTACCTGTACCCCGGCTCTCCTGCTCTCCACCGCGACCTGCTTTCTGCCTCCCCTAACTCTTCTGCTTTCTGCCGCCCTTTCCTGCAGTGTGAGCCTGTGGTTTTAACCTTGCACTGCAGGGAAGGGTGGCAGAGAGCAGGTGAGTCGTGGTTTTAAAACCTAACAAACAGCAAACGTATGCGCAGACCATCTACAGGCAAAGTATATGGTTTGCGCATGCGTCGGGATCGCTACCTAGTGATCCATGTCGGTGAATGGGGACGTGTCTCCGATCGCCCCCATTAGAATATTCTGGCTTCCAGAATCAATTGGCCCTGCCCGGATCGGACACGGATTGGTCATGATCGGGCAGGTAAGTGAATCGGGCCCTTAGGCACTTATCTTTTGGTGCCTTTCCTAGAATTTCTCTCTATGTAAGTTAGATGCACTATTACAGAATAGCCCTACTTACACTTTCTCAGGTAAGTGCTTGTATACTGTACATTAATGTGTGCAAGGGATGTGTAAATGCAGCCATCAGTTATAGATTTGCCCATCATGTGGATAGTATCTAATAGAGAAACTTCTTAAAGTGCCCACTTCTACTGATTTTGGTTTGTTATTGTAGCTGGTAGAAGCAGATATGAATGGGAAAGTCTAAACATGACTGAAATCTTATCTACGAGGCAATGATCTGTACTGTTTGCAGCAACCTCCTCTTCATCTTGGTGTGACAGAGTGTATGAAACCCTGCCACTTCCCCTACTTGACACTGCTGCTCAGACTCGGAATAAACCTCAGGAAAACTCGGCACTCCCCCTCCTGGCTAAATTGTCTCACAACCACAGCAGCACTGAGAAAGAGTTTCTCCCAGGGAGGGGGGAGGGGAGAAAAGTAGCTAAACCAGGAAGTGACTCGGGGAACTTAAAAGGCCGAGCCAGACCCAGGAGGATAGGAGTGTGTGCTAGAGGGAACGCAGGAGCTGGAGAAGGTGGTTGAAGGGCACTAACAGAGTTTGTAGGCGGTAAGACCTGGGATATAATGCTGCCTAACTGTTCCCAGCACATAGACTGTTTGGGGTGTGGCATGCCCTATAGAGAAGGAAACTTTTATTTGAGAAAGAATGGGGGAAAGCCTAATTGTTTCCTTTTAAAGAACACAAACTTATAGAAGCCTGTGAAGGAACAGGCTCTGTACTATTGTTGAATAAAAGAGTTGTTTTTTCTTGAATGCCCAGAGTGTGGTCTGTCTGTCTGGCTAAGCAACCCTTCACCTCAACAAGCTGCCCCACTCTATCACACTTGGGTTTTCACCTGTTGAGTCCCACGGTGATCCATGATATCACCTATATTGATTAAAGTACTACATCAACTAGTTTCGGTTTTAGATTTTTAAAATTCTATATTTATCCTAACAAATGTATAGTTTCTTCTTCCTTTAGAATTAGAGAACATAAGAACATAAGAATTGCCCCTGCTGGGTCAGACCAGTGGTCCATCGTGCCCAGCAGTCCGCTCACGTGGCAGCCCTATGGACAAAGACCAGTGCTCTAACAGAGACTAGCCCTACCTGCATACGTTCTGCTTTAGTACTCCAGGTGAGGGTGCACCAACACAATGGGACAGCTAACCACTTAAAAGACAAACTTAGGGATCAGCCTGTGCATTTATTCCCCTGATGTCACAGTATATCAGCTATTCATATGCTCAACGGTTCTTGATCTGTCTTCTGTATGTTTGGACTATAGAGGGCAGATATCTGGAGGCATTTTAGTTTCCCCAAAATCTGAACTGTCCAAAAAGGGGATTTTTCAGCAGTGAATGGGGATAGAGTGGAATGCTTCCTTTGCTGACCAGAACACAATAGTTTTCAGCTCATGATTATGGCAAACTAGAGGCCTCTGTGCAATACACAGAGATAAACTGCAAGGCAGAATTTTACCAGTGTATAAGGGCAGCTGAGATATTGCTTTCCTTATCTAGGCAATTATTTTTGTGCAGTTTCAAATGACAGAACTGCAATTATTTTTCTTGCTTCTAAAATTGGTACATAAAAAAGAACACTATTGAGAAAGACAGATGATATAAGAGGGAATTATTGCCAAGCAGAACAAAACCCTTATTGAAGTGTGCCAACAGTTAGAATGCCATATGGATAGAGATCATATGAAATACATGTATTAAGCAGCTTAAGAACAGTGTGCTAATAGGGTTACTGCATATTCATATCCTAATAAATTGATAAGCTTATGAGGAAAATGTGTCTCTTGTAGAGGACATATTGTAGTTGGTGTTAAGTAGGTGTATTTCCAAAGTTTTGATTTGAGTGGGTGAAATTATTTTCCCACATACTTCTCTGTGCATCTTCAAAACTAAGCTGAGAGATATGAGGAAGAGGAATAACATTTTTGTCAAACAAATTTATTAGAAGTTATTGGTTAATTTGTTTAAAATGAAAAACACTTGATCAAAAAGCTGTGTTTGTATTACACTGGTCAACAGCAACAGAAAAGTTTTTCTTTGCTACTGAGAACTTAAGAAGTGGTTTTAGTTAATTTAATTACGCTGATTTCAGATGTGTAATTGAATTCAGCTAGCACATCAGGTTTCTGAGAAACACGTTACTGATTTTTTAGACAGTTTGCCATATCAGCAGAATATTGTGAGTATGAACTGTGTCCCACCTAACTTGTGTTAAGGAGTTTACTCTGAAAGCAAACATGAAGACAATAAGGAGACAAGCTACAACATATATTTATGCCTCTCTTAACTCACACCTAAGTGATGTCAGCATGTTCAGAAATGTATGAGACACTTGCTTTTATGCTTGTACTGTACATTTGTCTCTCTTTGCAAGAACCAACAATAGACTCCCAACATACTGTGATTGAGCTTTTCCCGATATCTGCTTTCCATCACCTTGATATCTTGATGAAATCTTCCCCCAAGCTCATTGCTGACATCACCAAGATTGGGTGGGAAGAAGTCGAGGTGAGAATGTAAGAAGTGCATTTTAAGTGACATTCTGGCACCCATTAGCTGATATGCTGTCAGTATGTTCTTTACAAGCTCAGCATAATTCTCTGATCTGTGATTACCAAGAAAATTCTGAACAACCAGCATAAATGCTTCCCATGCTGCTGATTCAGCTAGGTTCAGCTTCTTGTTGAACACATCATCAAGTATCAGTTCACAGATTTCAGATCCAACAAAAACACCTTCTTTGATTTTGCTTCACTTTTCTGTAGTAAATTGTCCATAACAATGAAAAACCAGGAGGACTGGAGGGAAAAATGACAAACAGAAAATGTAATCAACACTCCAATGTCAAAAACGCCACACAACACAAAGCCAGGAACTGTAATTCTTAAAGCGAAAGAAAGGCCTCAGACATAAGAACATAAGAAGTTGCCTCCGCTGGGTCAGACCAGAGGTCCATCGCCCACCCACGGCGGCCCATCAGGTCCATGATCTGTCAGGTTTTCTTGATTTAGCCCTATAGCCCCCTTATTTCTCTATCTATACTCTTTCTATACCCTATCTACTTCTCTCTGTACCCCTCAATCCCCCTATCCTTCAGGAATCTATCCAATCCCTCTTTGAATCCCCGTAGTGTTCTCTGCCGTAGAACCAATGCCAGGAGGTTTTTCTTCACTCAGAGGGTTGCGCACACATGGAACCTCCTCCGGGAGCGCTTTCCATATGTCCACAACCCTCTGAGTGAAGAAAAACATCCTGGCATTGGTTCTAAACCTGTCCCCTTCCAATTTCTCCGAGTGCCTCTCGTACTTGTGGTTCCCTGTGGTCTGAAGAATCTATCCTTGTCTATCTTCTCTATGCCCTTCATGATCTTGAAAGTTTCTATCATGTCTCCTCTAAGTCTCCTCTTCTCCAGGGAGAAAAGCCCCAGCTTGTCCAGCCTGTCAGCGTATGAACAGTCTTCCATACCTTTTATCATTTTCGTTGCTCTTCTCTTGACCCTCTCAAGTATCGCCATGTCCTTCTTGAGGTATGGCGACCAATATTGGACACAGTATTCCAGATGCGGGCGCACCATCGCACAATACAGTGGCATGATGACTTCCTTCATCCTGATTGTGATACCCTTCTTAATGATGCCCAGAATTCTGTTTGCTTTCTTTGAGGCCGCTGCACATTGTGCCGATGATTTCATTGTTGTATCTACCAGCACACCCAAGTCTTTTTCAAGATTACATTCCCCCAGCAATGCTCCCCCCATTTTGTAGCTGAACATCGGGTTCCTTTTCCCTATATGCATGACCTTTCATTTCTCTATGTTAAAGCGCATTTGCCATTTATTTGCCCACTCTTACAGTTTGCTTAGGTCTCTTTGCAGGTCTTTCCACTCCTCTGTGGTCTTAATTCTGCTGCAGAGTTTGGTGTCATCCGCAAATTTTATAACTTCACACTTCGTCCCTGTTTCCAAGTCGTTTATAAATATATTGAACAGCAGTGGTCCCAGCACCAACCCCTGCGGAACACCGCTCATGACCCTCTGCCAGTCCGAGTATTGGCCCTTCACTCCAACCCTTTGCTTTCTGCCTGCCAACCAGTGTCTGATCCATCTGTGTACATCCCCTCCCACCCCGTGGTTCCACAGCTTCCTAAGTAGCCTCTCATGGGGTACCTTGTCAAAGGCTTTTTGGAAGTCGAGATAAATGGATTCCCCTTTGTCCATCTGGCGGTTTATCCCTTCAAAGAAGTGCAGTAGGTTTGTTTGGCACAATCTTCCCTTACAGAAGCCATGTTGGCTCATTTTCAGTTGTCCATTTCTTTCTATGTGTTCACAGATGCTGTCCTTTATCAGTGCTTCCATCATTTTATCCGGAACCGAAGTCAAGCTCACCGGCCTGTAGTTCCCCAGGTCACCTCTCGATCCCTTTTTAAAGATAGGTGTGACATTCGCTAGTTTCCAGTCCTCCGGTATTTCCCCAGTTTTCAAGGATAGATTGCAAATTTGTTGGAGTGTTTCCGCTATTTCGTTCCTCAGTTCTTTTAGTACCCTTGGGTGGATTTCGTCCGGGCCCGGTGATTTGTCGCTTTTCAATCTATCTATCTGTTGGAGGACATCCTCATGACTTACCTCTATTTGCTCCAGTTTTTCATCTTGATCCCCACTTATGATCTCCTCGGGTTCTGGTACATTGGATGTGTCTTCGCTCGTGATGACCAACGAGAAGAACCTGTTTAACCTATCAGCTACCTCTTTTTCCTCCTTAACCACTCCCTTTCTGTCTCCATCATCTAACGGACCCACCTCCTCCCTCACTGGTTGCTTCCCTTTCACGTATCTGAAGAACGTTTTGAAGTTTCTTGCTTCCCCAGCCAGCCTCTCTTCGTATTCTCTTTTTGCTTTTCTAACCACTCGGTGGCATTCCTTTTGGAGTTTTTTGTGTTCCTTCTGGTTTTCCTCAGTTTTCCTTTTTCCATTTTTGGAAAAACATTTTCTTGTCACCTATCGCCTTCTTCACTTCATTTGTTATCCACACCGGGTCTTTTGTTCGATTTTTTTTGCACCCCTTCCTAAACCTGGGGATGTACAGGTTTTGTGCTTCTTGTACCATGTCCCTGAGTAGGGACCAGGCTTTCTATATGGTCCCCATCATTCTAGAGCTGTTTCTAAGTTTCTTTCTCACCATTTTCCTCATAGCATCGTAGTTCCCTTTCCTGAAGTTGAGCGCTGTCGATGTGGTTCTCTTCCCCATTTTATGTCCCTACTTCTAATTTATACCGGATCATGTTGTGATCGCTATTGCCTAGTGGCCCTACTACTTCCACATCCTTTGCAGGTCCCCCTAGTCCGTTGAGGATTAGGTCAAGAGTGGCATCCCCTCGCGTTGGTTCCTTGACTAGCTGTTCCATGAAGCAGTCCCTCACAGCCTCTAGGAATTCCATTTCCCTTGTGGGGGGGGGGTGTTAGACAGAGCTATCTCTTGCCTCTTCCCCTCTCTGCTTGGTGCGCTTGCTCCTCTTTCCGCTCTTTTACTGCCTTGTTCCGCTCCCCTCACAGCCCTCTCTGCACCTCTTTCTGCCTCTCATCGCTCCTCTCTCTGTCGTGATCCGCTCTCACTGCTCCTCTCACTGCTGTGATCCGCTCCTCTCACCGTCCTCTCCGCTCCGCTCCGCTCCTTTCTAGCTCTCTCTCTGCTCCTTACACTGCCCTCTCCGCTCAGATCCTAGCTAGCTCTCTCTGTTTCCTCCAGCCACATGCTCCCTAGGCTCAGCTCCTCTTGCCTCCCTTCGGCTGGCCTAGCACAGTGCATAGATGTGTACTCACACCTTACTGCCCAAGCATCACAGGCAGAAAAACTTTCACAAGAATTTACTAAATACTAGCAGGCGGGAGCAAAACATACATAGTGTGACATTTCCATCCCTAGGGATGAACCTTCAGGGTTAAGTCAGGTGCTAAACCAGTTCCCAGAGGTAGGAAACCAGCTGAAGGTAGAGCCTCAGAGGCTGTAGAGGACAGGGCTGCTTATCTTGAAGGGAGTGAGCTTGACTCTGACCCAGAACCCATTCTAGAGCCATAGCCTGTCAGGAGAGCAAGCTCCCTTAGAAAGTTCAGTCAGTTCTCAAACTGTAATATCCCCAGTAAACTGAGAGGGAGCCAGAGAGCAGTCAAACCTGTGCCCCAGCCAGGGAAGCTAGAGAGTGGCTTTAACAATTTAAAACAGCTCTCAAAGACTGTGAAGCGGGCAGCTCTGGAAGACCTAGCAGATAGGGCTCTTCTGGCCAGGCAAGGACATAGCACCAAGCAAGAGCCCATGGAATGGGAAGGCCCTGCACCCCAGGATACTACAGAGTTGGAAGCCCCAGAAGAAAGCATGAACATAGTGTTTGAAATGCCTGGAGCTGAACCAGAACAGATAGACGTGAGTTTGGCAATTTCCTGCCAGTGATTCAATTTACTCTTTTGGGTATTTATTTTTGGGGACAATTGACAGATGAAGTAACTATCAAGGAACTGTGTTTGAGAAGGTTTTTGTTTGGGTTGTAGCACAGCAGTGGGGGCTGGGCTGGAAACAGTGCTGGAATTGTGCACAGCACTAATTGAACTGCTCTACACCAGCTGGGACTGAGCTTGTAGGAAGCTGGTGTGTTTTTCTTTTGTTTGCTGCATTGCAAGCAAGTGACTTGCGGAATTGGGGAGGGTTCACAGAAGACTTCGGGTAGGGAATTTTGAGGGTGCTTGTGAAAAGCCATTGTTAAAAGTGAACCCAGCAATTCTGTTCCCAGTCCCCAGGGACTGGAGAGTTGCTACAGCCTAGAGAGGCAAAGTTTGAACTGCATTGCGCTGAAGTTTTGCTTTGTTGTTTAAACTGCAAGGACCTGGTGAAGCTCAGGACTGTGTTAATCTAAAGCCCAGGTTTCCTTAATGTGGAGTGGAATTGTTGTGTTTTTTTTTTTTTGCTTTTCCCTGTTGGAAACAGTATGGAGCTACCCAGGACATGATTATGAACTTGAGGCTACTTACCTGGGGCAGAGTTTGAGTTTGCTTGTTGGACTAAAAACTGGCTTCTACGAACTATTTGTTTGTTGAGTGAAAGCCAGTACAGTAGTTTTGTTTCCTTTTCTTTTGTGGATTAAACTTACTGCAATGGTCCGAGAGTTTTTTTGATTTATTATTATTACACCAGAGAACTGAATTACCGTGTAGGGTTTCCCCCTTTGAGAACCACGCCGGCGGTCCCTTGCAGTCTCCTTGCGGGCCCGACTGGTGACAATAGCCAAGACAAATAAATACTGTGGAAAAAAACGAGCAGGGAAAAAAAGGTCGACAATCGTTTTGTGGTACACAACCACTGCTTCCGGGCCTTAAGCACCAACAAGTCAGGCTAACCGAAAGTGGAAAATAACTTTTGTCACAACATACTCACTTAAACAGACCAAAAAGAGCAAAATTAACTTTCCTTTAATCACGAATTATAGAAACAAATTGCCACTTGCTGCTCCACAGTCACAAGCTTCAGTGCAGAGTATTAATAAGTGTCAAGGCCGATCAAGTGACCAATCACATGATCGGTACGTCAGATGCTAGTCAGGCCAGTCAAAGCAGGGAGAGTACTCATTCAGATAAAAGTAGACAAAAGTTTGACACTTCAACGCTTCAACACTTTTTTAATGCTCTGCACTGAAGCGTGTGACTGTGGAGCAGCAAGTGGCGAGAATTGACAGGCAGCCATTCAGACTACAGCGCGGGACCAAGCAGGCACATAAAAAGCATGTGCCTGCCTCGTGGACTACTGTGCCACTGCCGCTGCCGGAAGAGAGCAGGGGAACCGAGGCAGGAGCGTGGAAAGTGTGCTGGACCACCAGGATGGGAAAAAAAAGGTACAGGGTTTTGGTTTTTTGGTTTTTTTACATTCGCTCCTTAAGACACACCCTTATTTCCACCCCCTTTTTGGGGGTGGAAAAAGTGCATCTTATGGAGTGAAAATACGGTATATATTTATTATTTACTATTTATTTAAAAAATTTATATACCGCCAGGAATCTCAGTAGTTTCCAAAGTAACGCGCATAAAAACATAAAAATATGCAGACTGTTATATATTAACCCAATAAAATCATCATACAATTATCTAACAACTTAACCATAACCATTGGCGTTAGTTTTAAATTAGCGCGGGGGGCAACGCATGCTAAAAACGCTAGCGCACCTTAGTAAAAGTTAGTGGTGATTGTTACCTGGTATACCACATGAGACAGCCTCAGTTCTGAGTCTCTCCATTTTTCTATAACAAATGAACAATTTAATATGAGTTGCTGAACAGAATTTTGTAACATGTTATGCTAATTGAAAGCTTTGTTCTTTGGTTGTACTTATATCAATATAACTCTCAGTGTTTTAATGCCGTACTTTTGTGTTTCAAATATCACATTCAATAATAAAAGGAACAGATTTTAAATCTGCAAAACCAGTCAAAATGTCAAAAGTCTGCAAATTCTTTTCAGTACGTGAAATCATAGGCCCCCTTTTATCAAACTGCAGTAGAGTGTCTTACCATGGGCTGGCAAGGTAAGTGCTCTGATGCTCATTCAATTCCTTTGAGTGTCAGAGCATTTACCTCGCTGGCCTGCAGTATAACGCTCTTCCGTAGCTTAATAAAAGGGGGGCCAAAGACACACAAATCTGAATAAATATCTGGCCTCGATGCTCTGGGATTAATTGCTAGAGAGCTTTCTAGTTTACAATGAAAAACACATAGGACTCAATTCTATAAATGATGCTGAAAAATTGACATTGACTAAAAACACACATTAAGCACTATTTTATAAATGATGTTCAAAGTTAGTCTCCAATTATAGTCTAGCAGCACTTAGCACCAGGATTCACGTCTAATTTTAGGTGTGAGGATTTATACTAACTAAACCCTGGTGTAAATCTTTATGCCTAAATTAGGCATGGGTCCCATTTATAACAGCATTCATTAATTGCAGGAGTGCCACCAATCCACCCATGACCCTTCTATGGCTGTATTCCCATTTTGGAACTGCGTGCAAAATTTATGTGCAGATCCTAGCATCAAAAAATGTGCATGCAATTTTAATTTATGCCAATTAGTGCCAATAATTGAATAATAACACCTAATTGGCTTGTTAATCAATTAAATTGCACATGGAAATCAGGCATGCATCCAAATTTCCATAAGCAAATTTTAGTGTCATTTATAGAATTTCAAGGGGGTGCTGAAAAGTTTTCAGCCCAATCTACCAACTTCCTAAATTCTGAGCGTTATTTTGTCACTGTAGCTGAAAAGAGTGTTATCATATTTCATTAAGTACTAATTTGCAGAAACAAATTCTATGTTTTGACATTGTTTCAGATCATTGATTGAACCGTATTCATGCCATTCTCTTCTTGGTTAGGGTGAGAACTTTTCAGCATCCCCTTGTAGGCCAATAATGTGGTTCTAGCCTAACCACTACGGGAATAAAATCCCACAATTGCATATAGCCACTGCCATGAACAATTTCTTACGAGAAGAGGATAAAGAAATACATAAGCGTGATGACAGATCTATCTTATAACATTGGAACCATCTTCTAGATCGATAATTAACATGAAGGCTGAGTAAGTTTGCAACATAACTTGGACTCAATCTATACAGGATTTTGTGTACAAGGTAACTGGCAATCAATGTAAAGTAACTAATAATGGAGTAAACAACATTAATCTAGCAGCAATGATCCATACATAAACTGAGCTAAAACTATTGTTGTAGTTGTCTCAGTGTACGCACCTTTGGGTTCTCACAAAATATCACTAAGTACTGCATTTGTATACAATTGTGTCTATTCTAAGTAATAATTATATAGATATGTCACTCGTTGTTTGAGTATCAAGATATATTCCTAAGTGCCTAAGTGGGAGGGTGGCAATATCCAGAAAGTGTTAGCTACAAAAGAACAAAGATGGATCTTTAGACTTAGCTGAGCCCCGCATGGCGTGGGTGATGATGTCACACCCTCCTCTAGTGTGCGTCGGGCCAGCTGTATTTAATGGTCGTAATGCCAAACCGCGGCCATGACACAAGATGAAAGCAGCTCCCACAAACGGTAAGCGCGGTTTCAGGTTTATCTTCAAGATGTATAGCTATGGTTGTAGCCTTTTTAGCTTCCTTGTTTAATGGCAGATGTATATAAAAAGAGGCTTTGTTGTTATGGAGGCCTACATTCTAATTTGGAAACAAATATAACAGCCGAGTTAATTGTTTTTATGTTTTGATAGTTTACCTCGACCCTGAAGAAAAGTTTCTTTGAAACATGCAGGTCGGGAGGAGTGAAAGAAGAACTGATCACCGATAAGTTAAGTGATGTTCTTCCAATTACAATACAGTGGTACCTTGGATTACGAGCATAATCCGTTCCAGGAGCATGCTCGTAATCCAAAATGCTCGTATATCAAAGCAAGTTTCCCCATAGGAAGTAAGGGAAACTTGCTTTTATATGTTTCCACCCCCCACCTTCCCCCCCCCGAGGCCAGCAGTGCTGCTCCCCCCCCCACGAGAACCGGCATTGCTCCCCCGAAGCCTCCCCGCAAACCGGCACCCTCCCCCCCGCGACCCGGCACCCCCCGCTGCCATCGGGCACCCCCCCTGCCGCCATCGGGCACTCCCCCCGCCGCGACCTGAGGTCTCCCCAACCCACCCGAACCCTCTTCTTATTTTTCTGTAGCCTCCGCAGCGTCATCGGCACCAGCATGTCCTGTGCGTGGTGCCGGTGCTTGAAGATCTGCTTCCTGTGCTGGGCCTGCGTGAACTCTCAGGCCTTGCACAGGAAGCAGATCTTCAGGCACCGGCACCACAGGACATGCTGGTGCCGATGACGCTGCGGAGGCTACAGAAAAATAAGAAGAGGGTTCGGGTGGGTTGGGGAGACCTCAGGTCACGGCGGGGGGGGGGTGCCCGATGGTGGCGGGGGGTTCCGGATCGCGGGGGGGAGGGTGCCTGTTCGCAGGGGGGGTTCTCGCAAATCGAAGCGTGCTCGGTTTCCGAGGTGCCGATTTTGCGAATGTTTTGCTCGTCTTGCAAAACACTCGCAAACCGGTGCACTCGTAAACCGAGGTACCACTGTACTTGAAAAATAAAAGAAAAATAAAATAATATAAATGATGAGTTAAGAGTTAAAACGAATTTAAAACTAATTTAATAAAGATTGGACTTATGAAGAGTATAGCAACCGGTAGCAAAGTGCCCGGATGCAGTACGAAGGTCCATACATATAATAACATTAAATGAATTGAAATTCTATTTAGACATAAGAAAAAGTTCTAAAAAAAAAGTTTTAAAAGGCACTTAGGAATATATTCTAAGTAATAAGCAGTATTACATTGCACAGAAGGGTCTGCAGATGGCTTTGCTGTTCACACATTCACAATGTTGGAGCAATTCATACTGGTCTCCACTTTTTGTATTCTTTTCTTTAAATGTGTAGTTCTCCCATCTTTCCTACTTGTTTCTGTTAGTCCTTACTTGTTTCTGTTAGTCAAATGTTTGTTCAGTGGAAATATGTCAAATTATGTCTCCTTTCTTTTAATATAACTTGTAAAACGCTTAGAAATCTTGATTTGCGTTTAATCAAAATTTTAATAAACTTGAAACTTAAGAAGAAAAAGACCACCACTGTCTGAGCTTTTCAATGTATATTCCTTTGACTGCTGAGACTTCACTCAGAATTTATGATAGGGTAGCTCTGTAATTAAGGGACCTAGGAATAAGCAGTGGATTTCCCCAAGCCATCTCAATATTTCATGATATTCTTTAGCAACAAATTCCAGAGTTTAATTACACATTGTGTGAAGAAATATTGTCTCCGGTTTGATTTTAAAATCTACTACTTAGTAGCTTCAGCATATGCCCCCCTAGTCCTAGTATTTTTGGAAAGAGTGAACAAGCACTGTTTTACAGACCTCTATCATATCTCCTCTGAGTCATCTCTTCTCCAAGCTGAAGAGCCCTAGCCACTTTAGCCTTTCATCATAGGGAAGTCATCCCATCCCTTTAATCATTTTTATTGCCTTTCTTTGTACCTTTTCTATTTCCATTACTGTATATCTTTCTTGAGATATGGCAACTAAAATTGCACATAATATTTGAGGTTCATCCGTACCTTGGAGTGCTACATAGACATTAGAACAGGGGTGCCCATTAGGTCAGTCGCGATCGACCAGTAGATTGCAAAGGCAACGCGAGTCTCCACGAGTCTCTATTCTCCTTGCTTCCCCGACACCAGGCCAGGCCCGTACAAGTGCCAGGCCCACAGTCTTCCCCCCCCCCCCAATCAATTCTGACGTCGGAGAGGAACTTCCGGGCCATCCAATCGCTGCCTGGCTGACCCGAAACTTCCTCTCTGACTTCAAAATTGACGTCCGGGGGGGTGGGGTGGAAAGGCTTGTGAGCCCAGCACTTGTACGTGCCTGGCCTGGCATTGGGGAAGCAGGGAGAAATCTGCGGCAGTGGCTTTGGGGGAGGGCAAGAAGAGAGAAAGAAAGGGGGGCAGGGAGAGAGAAAGAAAGACAGAAAGAAAGAAAGGGAGCAGGGATAAAAAGAAAGAAAGGAAGGAAGGGGAGTGGCAGGGAGAGATGAAGAAAAAAGTTGGACTCATGGAGGGACAGAGAGAGATGTTGGGTGGGGAATGGAATGAGGTCTGGAGGAGAGGAAGCATGCAGGAGGCAGAAATAAAGAAATATTGGATTTACAGTCAGAAGAAGGAAGTGCAACCAGAGACTCATGAAATCACCAGACAGTAAAGGTAGGAAAAATGATTTTATTTTAAATTTAATGATCAAAATGTGGCCAAATTTATATCTGCTGTCTATATTTTGCACTATGGCCCCCTTTTACTAAACCGCAATAGCGGATTTTAGCACAGGGAGCCTATGAGCGTCAAGAGCAGCACGGAGCATTCAGCACAGCTCACTGTGCTAAAAGCCGCTATCTCAGTTTAGTAAAAGGGCAGGGAGTATATTTGTCTATTTTTGTATAGTTGTTACTGGGGTGACATTGCATATTTTAAAGTCATCCGCCTTGACTTCTTTGAAAAAAACAAATATATATAAATGATAATTAACATTTTCTCTCTGTACAGTGTGCTTTATGTTTTTTAAAAAATTTTATTGTTGATAGATCATTTTGACTTGGTCATTTTAAAAATAGCTCGCAAGCCCAAAAAGTGTGGGCACCCCTGCATCACAACATTTACAGTAGTACTCAAATTATTTCCCCTCAGTCCACATACTAGCACCACAGAGACTATAACATTGGCATTCACACTACTTTCAATGCTCTAACCAATAATACTTAGAAATTAATAGTCAAAAGACTTCTTAGTTTGGATAAATAAATTCTGGACACAGCTTTATTTAACAATCAATGCAATAACATTAACCATGAATGAAAATCAATGAAATTTTTCCAATGCGGTTTTCACAAAAAACCAAACCCAAGTCAGCTAGTCGATAATGACCTACAAATTCCAACTGTTTTGCTTCTTAACATTGATCCCACCTTTCCCCCCTACCCCATGAGACCTGCGGTGCCACCCGGCCTCACCAATACCTGTGGCAGTATCACCCACAAGTATCTGTCCTTTCATCAATCCCCTGTATCAATCCCATAAACAAATCATTGACCGCCTGTAAAAACCCAATTTTCCACCAAAACTATGACAAACCCCTACCCCACCACCGTAGACTATCTTTAAACCTAGCACCCCACCCCTTATGGGTTAGGGTGACCAGGCAAAATCCTCAATTTTCTTCACTCCCGTCCCTCTCCCTACAATACCCATTCACCAGCATCCTAACCACCGTCTCCTCCCTTGAATCCCAATACTAATAGCTTCCAATTCTCTCACAGACTCAAATTCCTGCCCAATCCCAGCCAATCCCAATCCATCAACATTCTACCAATCATTCACCACTTTTTCCATAGCAACCATCCATTCCCTCACTATCCAACCATATCACCTCATCACTCAACCTTTTCTTCTTCCACCCCCCACCCCCCCAAACCCATCATTGCCTATCTTCGCTCTTCAGTAGTGCAGCCAATGTTACTGGCCCACTGCTTAATCTGTGGGCCCCTTTAATGACCAAAACAAGTGCATCTTCAAAGTCTCCAAAATGTAAGCAGCTCACTTATTTGCCTCAAATTGTTGAGGAGTCTATCCACGAAGAAAGGATGCCAACAGGAAAAGAAAAGGTTCTTCTCACTGAGTGGTGTGCCAACCACAGTCCTGATGCCTTCATCAAACTTTCTCCATATAAATGCAAAATACGAATTGGCATATATGCACATTCACAGCTTATCCAAATTGAATTCACAACATAGAAACAGAGAAACATGATGGCAGATAAAGGACAAATGAGCCATCCAGTCTGCCAACAATAAGTGGAATTCCCTTACAATAGGGAAATTATGTTCAAGAATACTCATCGCTGCTAATATATTAGTCACTGCATTTTGAATCAATTGAAGATGCCTAGCACTTGACTTTGGAAATCCCAAATAAAGAAGGTTGCAATAATCTAATCTTGAACAGAGTAGAAAACCTAGACAAAATCCTTCTCCATAAAATATGCTCTTAGCAACTTCAACTGTGGTGAATGACAGAAACATAATTGCACAATCAACTCTTGCCAACACCATAGCTAAATTAGGGGTCCTTTTATTAAGGTGCATTAACTGATTTAGTGCATGCTAAATGCTAGAATGCCCATTATATTCTATGCACAAAAGAAGGGGATAATGAACTTAAATCATTCAAAAATAGAGTGATAAAGACGAACATATAAAGCAAAAGAAATCACTCTTAATATAGGCACACTGTGTCAATGGTATATGATTAAACAAGTATACAAATTTGAAGTTGCTTATTTTTTGTATATGCGATGATTGGGCGGTGAGACGGTGGTGTTCCCCAGTTATCGCCTCCATGATTCTGAGCATAAAAGTTACTAATAATACATATACAATTGACACAGTGTGCCTATATTAAGAGTGATTTCTTTTGCTTTATATGTTCGTCTTTATCACTCTATTTTTGAACGATTTAAGTTCATTATCCCCTTCTTTTGTGCATAGAATATAATGGGCATTCTAGCATTTAGCATGCACTAAATCAGTTAATGCACCTTAATAAAAGGACCCCTAATTTAGCTATGGTGTTGGCAAGAGTTGATTGTGCAATTATGTTTCTGTCATTCCCTACCCCCCTACTAATGAACATTATTTGATCCCAGTTGGACAGGCTTTTTTGGAAATTGGGAGAGCTAGTTTTCAAATTTATACAGATAATATAAATGATTTTATTTTTTTTTTAATTCCATTGGGCGTGGATCAATTGAAAATTTATTTGGATGATGTTAAAGTATGTTATAACTTAATCCAATGACAATTTAGATTTTATTAGTGCATAGGTCTTCTTTATATTGTGATGATCTTTGATCATTTTGCAGGGAGTAAATGTTAAGATTTTAGATCAAGTTATTAAGGGGTCCTTTTACTAAGGCGCGATAACCGATTTATTGTGCGCTAAATGCTAACGTGCCCATAGAATATAATGTAAAGCTAAATAAATCACTCTTAATGATGTTTATAGGCACACTGTGTCAATGGTATATGATTAAACAAGTATACAAATTTGAAGTTGCTTATTTTTTGTATATGCGATGATTGGGCGGTGAGACGGTGGTGTTCCCCAGTTATCGCCTCCATGATTCTGAGCATAAAAGTTACTAATAATACATATACAATTGACACAGTGTGCCTATAAACATCATTAAGAGTGATTTATTTAGCTTTACATTATATTCTATGGGCACGTTAGCATTTAGCGCACAATAAATCGGTTATCGCGCCTTAGTAAAAGGACCCCTTAATAACTTGATCTAAAATCTTAACATTTACTCCCTGCAAAATGATCAAAGATCATCACAATATAAAGAAGACCTATGCACTAATAAAATCTAAATTGTCATTGGATTAAGTTATAACATACTTTAACATCATCCAAATAAATTTTCAATTGATCCACGCCCAATGGAATAAAAAAATAAAATAAAATCATTTATATTATCTGTATAAATTTGAAAACTAGCTCTCCCAATTTCCAAAAAAGCCTGTCCAACTGGGATCAAATAATGCTCATTAGTAGGGGGTAGGGAATGATAAGACTCTCTGGATCCTGGCGGCAGGGATCACGCCGTTTCAACTGCGCATGTGCACGTGCATGTGTGCACAAATCCAAATTGGTGTCAGTTAGTACCCATTTATTGCCACTATTGGCTTGTTATCCAGTTCACTTGGGCGTACATCTTGGATCATGCCCAAATATCAGTGCCCAATTTTGGGGCTCTACCCACATATAGACTCTGGAGCTAGAATCAAGTAAAAGGTATAAAATAATTCCATGGTTTTCGATGCAACCCAATTGCAGACACTCTGATATATAACAAAAAAAAACGTCAAAATATAAAGTCCAAAGATGAGAAAAACCTACTAGTGAGATGAGTATAAGAGGAAATTCTTTTCAGATAAGGACTAAGGGTTTCTTTTACTAAGGTACGCTAATGTTTTTAGCGCACGCACAAGATTAGCGTCCGCTAGCTGGAAATCTACTGCCTGCTCAAAAGGAGGCGGTAGCGGCTAGCGTGTTAAGGCCCTAGCTTGGCTATGTAAAAGGAGCCCTAAAATAAGCCATTTAATTTTAAAAAAAAATAGTTATTTAAAAACATTATTAGAGAGGCAAAAGAAAAAACGACATTTGAGACCAGTGATAGTTCACGTAAAGTCCATCTGTTGGGATCCGTTCCATTGTCAGGTGGTTGTGAACACTTGAGGTCTCTTACTGCCCGTTTTATAAAGTCGTGCTGGCGGCTGCCGCATGGCAACAGCCCCAAAGCCCTTTGAATCGCTATAGGCTTCGGGGCTGTTACCACGCAGCAGCTGCTAGCGCAGCTTTGCAAAACAGGTCCTTAGTCTTTATCTGAAAAGAATTTCCTCATTCTGATTTTTAAGCCTGATTTATCACAGTAAGCTCATATTATGGATCAGAATAGGAGCAATGGAGAAAAGTGCACGAGAGAGAAAGGAAATAACTTCACAGGAAAATATAGCACTGCAATTAATTAACAACTGCTCAGTTCTGTAATTTCTAATGCCGTTTAGAAATTAAGATGCACAATATGAAAGTATGTCTGGCTTAAGTGCAATTGCTTGCTCCACTTCAGGTTTCTGAAGGTGAACGCAGCTGCTGACAGGCTCATAAAAGTTCTGTTGACTCAGTAATCAAGGAAGAAGGACAACAGAAACAAATATTGAATTGAAAGCAATATATGTCATGCACATATGGCTTGCCTTTATGCATTTGAATGTGGCTAGATTAACAAATAGTTCTGGCAGGGCAATTTGTTTTGAAAGCCGCATTATTCATTTGCTTGAAAACAGAGCTGAGAGGTTTTCATTTGTGTTGAACAGCTGCATAACATTATCAGTAATTCATGTGTTCGATGGCATAGGTACTATGGTGTTACATTAACATGTATGTACTTTATTAGAGCATTTTAATAACATTAAAGTGCTCTTCATTATGCTATATTGTTCTATTGTAGAGCACTCAACCAGATTATGGCAGAATCCAGCCCTGCTTTGGTATTCAGCTTACATATTAATGTTGATTATACTCAATCAAAGATGTACTGAAGGGCCTGAAAATGTAGCTGATACAGGCTGAAAACTAATGTCTAGAACAGGGGTAGGGAACTCCGGTCCTTGAGAGTCGTACTCCAGTTGGGTTTTCAGGATTTCCCCAATGAATCTGCATGAGATCTATTTACATGCACTGCTTTCAATGCATATTCATTGGGGCAGTCCTGAAAACCCGACTGGAATACGGCTCTCGCGGACCGGAGTTCCCTACCCCTGGTCTAGAATATTATCCAGTTAGTTTGCAAAGGTTATTTCGTAGTTTGAGTCAAACACAAGAATACAGTCTGGTAAGCTAATTTTAGCAAAGGCCAATTCTAAGCTTTATTCTTTCCTTCTTGCTGTACCATGTGCCTGGAATAGGCTTCCTGAAGCTATACAAGGGTGGTTTGGAAAGTTTGGTAAAAATGCAATTTAAACAGCATAGTTTCCATCAAGGGCTATACACTCAGGGCTCCTTTTACTAAGGTGCGCTAGCGTTTTTAGCGCACGCAGGATTTTAGCGCGTGCTAAACCCGCCTATGCTTCTAGAACTAACGCCAGCTCAATGCTGGTATTAAGGTCTAGCGTGCGTGGCAATTTAGCGTGCGTTAAGGCCCTAACGCACCTTTGTAAAAGGAGCCCTTAGTCCAGTGAGTTTCCAGGTTGCTTTTTAAGCTATTTTTCCTATGATACGAAAAACTGGAATGTCGCTGGACTAAGTATCTAGACCTCGAAGAAGTCTATGTTGTTTAACTTGCCTTTTCTGTCGTACTTTTCAAACCGCCCTCGCATGTCATGTTCCTTATGTGGCCCTGTTCAAATCTAGTGTAAAGTCCTTCTTTCTGAGGTTGCTTTTAATTCCTAACCCCTTATTCACCTAACCCCAAATGCTTTATATGGCAACTTACGTTACATGTACAACTTGGTGGACGTATTCTATAAAGTGATGTGCCAGTTCTAGTGAGTGAATCTGAAAATGGGGCATGGCCAGGGTAGGAGCATGGGCGGATCGTGGGTTTTCCTAGATGTTATACACACTGTTATAAAATACACCCGATGCATGCACAAGAGAGGAGCAGGGATTTAGGCCGGGTTCTCCTTGGCCTAAATGGGTGCACCTAAAAGTTATGTGATGCACCTGTGTTTAGCTCAATTTTATAAGGTGTGCATATGTTTTATAGAATTGTACTAAGCGCAGTTCTAGTCAGCACCAATTTTGGGGGGCACTATATATAGAATCAGGCCCCTATTCAATGCCCTTGTTGTCTTAATCATTCCCATAAGAAATGAAATTCCCTATTCTCTTCTTTGTTCTGTTTGTGAGTCTTGAATAGACTGAAAGCTCTGTTGAGCAGGGACTGTCTCTCAGGTGTTTGTGTACAGAAATGACAAGTAGTAGCAGTGGTAATAGTAAATGTTCTGGCAGATTGCAAAGCATAACATTTGGCACCCAGAACAGCTCTCCTCCTCACAACCTCCCGCCTAAACTACTCCACCAATCAGCATCACTCTCCACCGCCAACAATCCCTACCATCCATCTCTAGTATCCAACCCAATATTAATCATCCCATAGAAACTTGATGGCAGATAAAGGCCAAATGGCCCATCCAATCTGTCCATATGTCTATCTCTTCCTCTCTCTAAGAGATCCCATGTGCCTATCCCATGTCATCTTGAATTCAGACAGTTTCTGTCTCCATCACATCTTCTGGGAGACTGTTCCACACATCTACCACCCTTTCTGTAAAAAAGTATTTCCTTAGATTACTCCTGAGCCTGTCACCTCTTAACTTCATCCTATGCCCTCTCATTCCAGAGCTTCCTTCCAAATGAAAAAAAGTCCCCATGCACTGCAACACAATCCAGCACATTCCATCCCCTCCCTCCCCCACCCCCCGGCTTTCTTTCTCTAACTCAACAAAATTAAACAGTGGGCTTGGCCTCTCCCAAACATCAAAGGTCTTTATTTTATTTATTTAAAAATATTTTAGCCTACATCATCCAATAAGATGGCTCAAAAAATTAATTAACTAAATGGCACTTAATTTTTGTATGAATGTTCATGTGAGGATCACCAATCAAAATCTCACCAAGATATGTACCATACTCAGTACAAATCCCAAACTCCTCACCTACAGTATATAATCCCCAGATCCTCATAAGTACCACCTGGGTTCAAAAGTTTTCACTGCCCTAGGCTTTATGTACTGAAGCAGCTATCGATTTATTAATTACAAACTTTAATTTTTACTTATTTAACAACCCTTATAGCAAATTTTAAGGGTACTTAGCTTTTAATTGTGGTCTTCCTTTCAGTGGTCCGATATGTCGGTGTAAAGCTTTCTAAGGGATGATAAACCTTGAAAAAACCTTCTGTAGGTGAAACATGTTGGCTCCTATTTCCCTGAAAGGAAGACCACCTTTGATGCAGAAGGAAACTTCTTTCGGTGGCTGGCTAGGGTAGCATTTCCCATTCCAGTGCAAAAGAAAAGGACCTTCAAAGGAAATTTTGTTTTCTTCTGCTGATGCAATTTTTCTCCTAACTTGCATTTGAGATTGTCTGATTGAACTTCTGGAGAGTGTTATCAGTAATGTCATGAGCAATGGCTCCGGCAACAAACATAGCACTCTGGTCTGAAACACTGACATGATCTAAGATACCAGCAACCACAGGAGATGTCAAGACATTCATAGGTGTTTCTGTCAATGATGCAGTACTGGCAACCTCAAACTGCACGAGGGAGACCAAATTCCTGGAAGTCACGAGGGACTGTTTCATGGAACAGCTGGTCACGGAACCAACACGGGGAGATGCCACTCTTGACCTAATCTTCAACGGACTAGGGGGACCCGCAAAGGAGGTGGCGTACTAGCCCCACTAGGAAACAGTGATCATAACACGATCCAGTGCAGGCTAGAAATTGGATTATCAAAGGTGAAAAAAACCACAACAACGGCACTCAACTTCAAAAAAGGGAACTATGATGCCATGAGGAAAATGGTGGGAAAGAAACTCAACGGCAACACAAGGAAGATGGAGTCCGTAGAAAAAGCCTGGACCCTACTCAAGGGCACTGTGCACGAAGCACAGAACCTGTGCGTCCCCAAGTTCAGGAAAGGGTGCAAAAAAAATAGAACAAAAAACCCAGTGTGGATAACAAATGCAGTGAAAAAGGCGATAAGTGACAAGAAAGCATCGTTCAAAAAATGGAAAAAGGACCAAACAAAGGACAACCAAAAGGAGCACAAAGAACACCAAAGGGAGTGTCACCAAGTGGTTAGGAAAGCAAAAAGAGAATATGAAGAGAGACTGGCGAGGGAAGCAACAAACTTCAAATCATTCTTCAGGTACGTTAAGGGGAAACAACCAGCAAGGGAGGAAGTGGGACCCTTGGATGATGGAGACAGAAAGGGAGTGGTAAAAGAGGAAAAAGAGATAGCTTACAAGTTAAATGAGTTCTTCACGTCAGTCTTCACGAGGGAAGACACAACCAACATTCCGGAACCCGAAGAGATCGTAAATGGAGATCAGGATGATAAGCTGGTCCAACTAGAGGTAAGCCAAGAGAATATCCTCAGGCAGATAGACAGGCTAAAGAGCGACAAATCACCAGGTCCGGAAGACATTCACCCAAGGGTACTCAAGGAACTAAGGAACGAAATAGCAGAGCCACTTCGACAAATATGCAACCTATCGTTAAAAACTGGAGAGATCCCGGAGGACTGGAAAATAGCAAATGTCACGCCCATCTTCAAGAAAGATTCAAGGGGTGACCCAGGAAACTACAGGCCGGTGAGCTTGACCTCGGTCCCGGGAAAGATGATGGAAGCGCTGATTAAGGACAGCATCTGTGAACACATCGAAAACAATGGACAGCTAAAGTCGAGTCAACATGGCTTCTGCAAGGGTACGTCATGCCTCACAAATTTATTGTACTTCTTTGAGGGGGTAAACAGCCAGGTAGATAAAGGGGAATCCATAGACATCATTTACCTTGACTTCCAAAAAGCCTTCGACAAGGTACCACACGAAAGACTGCTTAAGAAGCTATAGAACCAGGGGGTACAAGGGGAGGTCCACCGATGGATCAAAAACTGGCTGGCAGACAGGAAACAGAGGGTTGGAGTAAAGGGTCATTACTCAGACTGGCAATGGGTCACGAGCGGAGTTCCGCAGGGGTCGGTGCTGGGACCGCTCCTGTTCAATATATTCATTAACGACCTGGAGGCGGGAACAAAATGTGAGGTCATTAAATTTGCGGATGACACCAAACTATACAGCAGGGTTAAAACCATGGCAGACTGCGAAGATCTCCAAAAGGATCTGACGACACTGGAAGAGTGGGCCAAAAAGTGGCAAATGAGCTTCAACATAGGGAAATGCAAGGTCATGCATGTAGGGAAAAAGAACTTACAAAATGGGGGGATCACTGCTAGGGGTAAGTAACCTTGAAAGAGACCTGGGAGTGATGGTAGACACAACATTGAAGGCGTCGGCACAGTGTGCCACAGCTCAAGGAAAGCAAACAAAATGTTGGGTATCATTAAAAAGGGTATCACGACCAGGACGAAGGAAGTCATCCTGCCACTGTATCGTGCAATGGTGCGCCCGCATCTGGAATACTGGTCGCATCCGCATCCAGTACTGGTCGCCGTACCTCAAGAAGAACATGGCAGTACTTGAGGGAATCCAGAGAAGAGCAACTAAGCTGATAAAGGGTATGGAAAATCTCTCATATACTGACAGACTAAAAAAGTTGGGGCTGTTCTCCCTGGAGAAGCGGAAACTTAGAGGAGACATGATAGAAACCTTCAAGATCCTGAAGGGCATAGAAAAAGTAGACAGGGACAGATTTTTCAAATTATGGGGAACCACAAGTACAAGGGGGCACTCGGAGAAATTGAAAGGGGACAGGTTTAGAACAAATGCTAGGAAGTTCTTTTTCACCCAGAGGGTGGTGGATACATGGAATGCGCTTCCGGAGGCTGTGGTAGGCAGGAGCATGTTACAGGACTTCAAAGAAGGTTTGGATAGGTTCCTAGAGGACAAAGGGATTGAGGGGTACAGATAGGAGTAGAGGTAGGTTATAGGGATAGGAGTAGAGGTAGGTTATAGAAATAGTCAGGGACCACTGCTCAGGCAATAGGCCTGATGGGCTGCCACGGGAGCGGACCGCTGGGCGAGATGGACCTCTGGTCTGCCTCAGTGGAGGAAACTTCTTATGTTCTTATCTTCACTTTCAGACTTGCCAGATGATGTTGAAGAAAATTCAAATGTTATATGAGTAACTGCTTTGGTCAGCTTTTTTTCATACCTCACTTTTGTCATGATTTTCTTTTCCTCATGCTGCCTTTCTGCATTCTTTTATAGTTGTTTGAAGGTCAATTCCACCCAAACAGCAAGAGAATACATTTTGCCTTTGCTTCTGTAGGAATTCTCAATCTTCTTCATTTTTAAGTTCAGCCATAGCATCTTTTTTTTTTTTGAAATATCAAACAACTGTTTGAGTCCACTTTTAAAGATTTCTTCATTCTGTCTATGATCTTCTCGCTGATGAATTCTGTGTTTCTTTAGGGACAAATACTCTCTGTGCAGTTTCTTCAACTTCCTAATGTAAGAGTCTATTCATTGTGTCAGCATCCTGGCTCGATCCCATACCGCCATCGCTTGCTCATATGCTAACTTATAGCTTTCCGATAAAGGTTTTCCTTTGTCATAGTGATGAAAATTGACCAGGCAAAGAAAATCCAGCCCATGTGGCAGTCTAGCAGTTGACAACTGACCGACTGACTTCCCTGGATCCTCTTCTGCTCTTCCTGGCCTTCTGCTTCATCTTCAGCGCTGCCAGGAGCCCCCGAGGCATCGCTGCAGAGCCGCAACCTCCTGCCTGCTGTTCTCCCCCCATCCCCTTGGTAGGCCTGGTGACAGCGTCGCCGAGGGAGGGCGATGGTGAAACCTACTCTACTGCATATGCGGCGGCACGGACGCACGGAGTTTGAAGTGCGCATGCGCGCTGAAGGGTTTTATTATTATGGATTCATATATTTGAGCTTAACATTATCAGGCTGAGCATTTCTATCTGTAAGTACCATTTTCAGAAAACAAATGTCCCAGGGAAAAATGTAGAAAAACAAACCATATGAATGTCTGCCTGGCAGCTTTACTAGTGAACTAGCCATACAGTTTAGACGGGCAGCCTAGTGGTCAGCGTGGTATACTTTACACAAATAGACCCTTGTACAAATCATTCCAAAATCCCTTCATATTGTAAGGATTAAAAAACTACTGTACCTTAAGATCCATCACAAGAATAGCCCTCAGGCTTGTAGGTCACTTATATATTTAGGTACAGGAAGAATTTCTATGTTCCAGAAGGGCTGACATATTTGTACTGACATGAAATGAATGAGTTATAGTGGGAATTGAACCTGGGTTCCATTGTTTATTGTCCACTGCACTGACCATTAGGCTATTCCATCTACTTCACTGTCTTATCTTTGGGGGAGGGGGGAGACCACTGGGGGACATAAGGGGGTCATTTATTCATTCTTCAAATGGTCAGCTAGAACACCTTTTACTCAGGGATCCTTTTACTAAGGTGGGCTAACCAATATAGCACAATTTAATAAATAGCATGTGCTAAATGCTAGGATACCAATTATGTTCCTTCTTAGGGTAAAGCATTTGTGATGATGTTAGGATAGATACATCTGCATTTTGTGGCTGCTGCTTTCTCTGCCAGCATGCTTCCTTTGAAAGAGGAAGTTATGTTGGAAGAAATGGGGTCAGCCTGGAAGAAGTACCGGTATATGTAGTGGCTGCTGGCTCTGCTGGTCACACTCCCTCTGCCGTCAATTTCCTGGATTTTTTTTTTTTACTCATAATTCCCTGGAGTGTACTCAATGTGCATGATACCATCAGCTACAGAGTCCTAGGAGGAGGCAGCTGCTAATGGTTCTTTTATACTGTGTTTAAAAGTGCTTCTGCTATTCTTTTACCCAAGGGTTTTTAATCTGACCCACTAGCTCACTTTAGCCTCCCCAAAGAGCTAAGTGATCAAACGACTATGAAAAGGACAAAGTATAGATATTTGGCTTCCACTGAAAACACAGTTTCAGCCAAAACCATGACTGTAACCTTTTGTTTGAAACCAAAACCTGGCAGAAAAAAAATCTTCCTCTTCCCCCTTCTTCCTCTCGTCACCTACCCGTTTCAATCATGTCCTTGTCTTGGCCTCAATCCCCCCTTTTTAAAAAAAAAAAAAAATTTCAATTTATTATTTTCCTTATGCAATTTTAAATATTTTAAATACTTTTTTAAATTTCTATTTTTTTAGTTATTGTAAACCGGCCAGATACTTGTGATGGTCGGTATATCAAGCTATAAATAAACTTGAAACTTGAGCCAGTTATGGCACCATAACCAAACCCAAAATCACAATTTGGTCGGCGTCTAGTTTGAACACCTACTTTAAAAGACAGAACAACAACCATGGGAGAAGAAGGAACAGAGGAGAGAGAAGACCTGCTACAGGATGTTTAGATTAATTGAGACATGCAGAAATAATACAGGACTATTTAGAAATGGAACAGAATATCGATTAAGCTGCACTGGAATTGTAAGACCTGGAAAGGGATACTTAAACCCTTCAAAGTCAACTCCTTCAGAGTTCTCATTTCTTTTGGGTTCTTTCATCGAGTCTAATCCACAAGCTGCAAAAAAAAAAAAAAAAAATCACCCTTGACCAATTATATGATCGTTTTCACATGGGGCTCCTTTTACTAAGCTGTACTAGCTGTTTTAGCGCGCGCTTAGTGCACGCTGCAATGGCACCTGCACTAGACGCTAACGCCTCCATTGAGCTGGTGTTAGTTTTTCCGCCTAGCGCGGGAGCAGCACGCGCTAATCTGCAGCGCGTGCTAAAAACGTTAGCGCACCTTAGGGCCTGTTTTATGAAGCTGCGCCAGCGGCTGTGCTGCGCTAATGGCCCCGAAGCCCATAGAGATTTAAAGGGCTTCGAGCCGTTGCCACACGGCAGCCGCTAGCGCGGCTTTGTACAAGAGGCAGTTAGTAAAAGGAGCCCATAGTTGTTTTTTTTCTTTAAACCCTAAATAAATCTATTGCCCCATCTGACCTTCTTATATCTTAGCCTGTTTGCTTGTTCTTGTATGAACACGTGACCTTGGGATTTGGCATGTTACATATATTACTCAACCAATCATAACTATGAGGCAGTACAATAGTTTATCTTGGAGATTCTAATGAGCCCGAAGGAGAAAAGGGATGGATCTCTATTGCACTCATTACTACAATGAACTATAGCTGAGACGAGAATAGCAGCGTACTGGATGTTCAACAGTCAATACTCCATGCAAGAACCATGAAAACAAACAATAACAGGAGCAGTTACTAATGGCTAGTGTGCTAACACTTATCACCCCTTATCTACTCCGAAGTCCATTTTATTCCCTTTGGGCCTTGCACAATGCATGACGTTGGCAGTTGCACATGCTCTCTATTAGTAAATAATCCCCGGTTAACTCCCTTCAGATCAAAATGAAAAACCTATATGTCCTGTTTTCACTGCTAACAAGAAAAACAGACCTATACTGAATTACTGAAAAAGCTGATGCATCAATGAACTTTGAAGGGACAGTTAGAATGACAGATAAAAACTAATTTGAAAGAGGATGAGAACATCCATAGTTACACTGAGGCTGAATAGTATTGCTACATAGCAGACAATGCCCACGATAAAAAAGGCCACACAGTTAATCTGAGTGGACAGTAACATTGGGCGACATCAAGGCCAGAAGATAAGTTAAAGGGGTGAAATAGGGGGTGGGATGAAGAGGGAAAGGGTAGCAACAGGAGGATAAGTTTGATTGGAGGGTATTGTGAGTAGGTGATTTGAGGAAAGGGAAAAAAGGGGCTGGGCATAGGATGAGGTGAGAAGGTAAGAAATTGGCGGGCTAGAGAAGAGAGTAAGGGTGAAAGAGCAAGGGAGGAGAGTAAAGTTTTGAGTTTGACTTACTTGTCAGAGTCAGGCCGTTGGAGTTAGCTAATTTTTCGCTGAGATGGTTTGGTGGGCCCGGCGAGGTAAGTTTTCTGTTGGGGGCGCGTGTTACTGTTACGTGCTTGGTCCCTTTCACCCGCGGCCTGCTCGAGCTGTTTTCTCATTTCAACCGCTGTGCGGTGTGGAGCGAGTAGTGCGGTCGGGGCTGCGGGCAGTTGCGAGCAGGGCGTCGGGTTTTTGTAGCGCGCTACAGCGTTGTTTAATTTTCTTCACCCGCGGCCTGCTCGAACGCCAATACAGTGTTGTGTCTGCTGGTTGCGGCCGCGGGCAGCTGGGACTACGGCGCTGGGAGCTTTGTGAGGGGCGGTGCTTTCCTTGTGTGTCTGTGACAGCGCTGCGTTCGGTGCCTTCACTCGCGGCTGGCTGGAGGGCTCTGTAGCTTGCCGGGTGTGTGCTGTAGGTGGGGCCGCTGGGAGCTGCCTGCACGGTGTCGGGTGTCTGTGCACAGACAGGATTGTATTCCCGACGCTGCTGTAGTGTGATAGACACAGTGCTCTATATATTTGCTGGTTTGGGGGGGAGGATTGTGTGAGGTTAGATTACAGGGATTGTGGTTGTCTGGGTGCCTTTGAGGCTTAGGGCTAGAGGTGCACTTTCTGGGGTACAGGTTGTGAGGGGGTTAATTTCCAGTGGGGAGGTTGGTTTGGGTGGTTAATAGTTGTTTTATTTTGTGGTTTGTATTGCAGGGAAATGGGTGGGGTCCACAAATCAGGGGCTGGGGGTAACCAGGGAGTTAAAGGAGGACAGAAGGGTAAGTCTGGGGCTGGTAAGAAGGTTCCAGGGAGGGCTGATAAGCAGCAGCAGAAAGGGAGTAAGGATGGTGGAGGTAAACGGCCCGCTAAGCCCGCAGCCAAACAACGCATTCAGCCGGCTGTGGCTCCCAGTGGGTCGCATGAATCGCAAGATCGTGAGGTGGTTCCAGTTCCTGTTCCCTCCACTGTCGGTGCTGGGATTGAAAGTGATGCAGTACCTAGTACCAGTGTTCCAGCGATACCGCGGACATCGGGTGAGTTGGTTCAGTCTTTGCTTACAGCTTTAGGGGAGGGCCGGGGGGGTGAGGTGGGGGAGTCGTCGCTGGCGGGAGAGTCGTCTGGTTTGCAGCGTTCTGGCAAAAAGGCGCTGCGAAAAAGTTTGCGTGATAAAAAGTTTTTGAAGCATTTGAGACATGTGGTCAAACGCATGGATCGGGAGACGCGTCAGCGACGATTAGTGGGAACGGATCCTTTGTTAGTATGGGAGTCTTCTAACTCGACGGGATCTTCGCAGTCTTCTTCCTCTTCTTCATCAGAAGGGGAGGAGAGGCTTAGTCATTTAAGGACGACTGGGGAGGGGTTCCGTCCTAGTGAGGGTGGTTTGCCGGGATTATCTCGAAAGGGGCATACATTATGTGCTATCGCTCCTTTGGATTGCCATATTTCTCCAAAGTGGAAGAGAAAGATTTTGCAGGGCAAGTTTATTGATTTGTTTACTCTTTTAGCGAGGGAGGATACGGGAGCTCAGTCTAAAGAGGGTAATAAGGATGATACTAAGAAGAAAGGTGGCCGAGTTGCAAAGAATATATTTAATTGGTTATTAGGATTTAACGTGTTTGCTAGTGTTTTAGGTGAGGCTCGTCTTGATTTATATCCTGGGTTATTGCGTTATGCAGATCTCATTTTGAGGGCTTATAGAACTTATGGTGGATGGTTTTGGCTTAACTATGATGAGCAGTTTAGGAAAAGTCTGGTGCGTGATAAAGCGGATTGTTGGGGGGTGAGGGATGTTGATCTATGGTTAGCGGAGATGACCCCTTCTCAGGGGGCGTCCTTTCGGACTGTTGGAGCCACAGGTGGAAATTTGGGGGGGTGGACAATTTCATGGGGGACCGGTCGTTGGAGGGGCTCGATGGACTTCCCCAGCTTTGGGATTCGGGCCTGATGGGGGAACAGGAAGGGGACTTGGGCCCAAAGGGGGTTTGGCCCGCCAGCATGTTTTCAATTCAATGCCAGCCGATGTACTCGTACATCCTGTCGTTTCCGACACTGTTGTAGCCAGTGTGCCGGAAGTCACCCAGCCTTTCGTTGCACGGGAGGCATGCAGTACGGTCGGGGACAATTTTCTGGACATTCAGGCTCCTTTGCCGCAAAGAGTGGAGGGCAAAGCTCCTTCCCCCATTAATATTATCATTTTACATCTTTGGTTGATTGTATATCCCAACAGAGAGGATGCTGATCTTTTAGGTTTTGGATTTTTGGAGGGTTTCCCGATACCGTTTGATGGGCCGCCCTTGCAACATCGCTCGAGAAATTCTCAGTCTGTAGCTTTGCATAGAGATATTGTCTGTAATAAGCTGCAGAAAGAGCGTAGTTTGGGTAGAATTGCTGGGCCTTTTCGGGTTATTCCCTTCAGTGATTTTGTGATCTCCCCGTTAGGTATTATTCCAAAGAAGGAACCAGGTAGTTTTCGGCTCATACACAATCTGTCTTACCCGGTTGGTTGTAGTGTCAATGACTTTATTGATCCACAGTTATGTAGAGTACAATATGCCTCGTTTGATGAGGCAGTGGCGTTGGTCCAGATGTGTGGTCAAGGGTCATTGATGGCTAAGGCGGACATTGAATCAGCATTCCGTTTATTGCCAGTACATCCCACTGCGATTCATCTTTTGGGTTTCCAATTTGAGGGTCAATATTATTTTGACAAATGTATGCCAATGGGATGTTCCATTTCTTGTAAATATTTTGAGGCATTTTCCACCTTTGTACACTGGGTGGTCCGGCAAGTGAGTGGGCGCAGTTCCATAGTCCATTATTTGGACGATTTCTTGTTTGTTGGGGCTCCGAATTCCTTGGAATGTGCTGATTTGATGTCCGCCTTTCAAGCAGTTGCAGATGCATTAGGGATCCCGTTAGCACGGGATAAGTGTGAAGGGTGGGGAGAGTTTTTTCTCGGCGTTTGGCATTATTGTCAGTGGGTTTGAAGCGGCCGCATTATAAGGTTCGTCTGACACAGGAGGTTCGTCAGGATTTGGGACTGTGGCATTCATTTCTGTTGTCCTTCAATGGAGTATGTATTTGGCAATCTGCTGCAGTGTCTAGTTCTGATCTTCAATTGTTCACTGATGCTTCTGGGGGGATGGGATTTGGAGTGTTTTTTGGCGGGGCGTGGTGTGCTCATCAGTGGCCGAATTGGTGGCGATCAGTTGGTCTGTGCTCCAATATTGCATTGCTGGAGCTGTTTCCGGTATGGGTAGCTTTGGATACTTGGGGTGCTCGGTTGGCTAACAAGAAAGTGGTCATCTTTTCTGACAACTCTGCTGTGGTTTCAGCTCTTAATCGACAATCGGCAAAATGTCCTAGACTCATAGAGTTGCTGAGACTAATTGTGTTAGCGTGTTTGCATTTGAATGTGTGCTTGTCGGCACGGCATGTACCAGGCATTTTCAATGAAATTGCTGATGCCCTTTCTCGTTCGCAGTGGTCCCGATTCAGGGCGCTAGCTCCTGCAGCGGATGGCTTCCCAACACCCATGAGGGAGGACTTATGGGATATCTTCCAGCGGGCGGTCAGCAGCTCTTGCACCGGTCCTTAGCTACTAACACTTGGAGATCTTATGCGACTGGATGGAGGCGTTTAATGTTCTTTTTAGACCAGGAGTCTGTTGGTGGTGGTTTTCCTATTTCGGAACAGACACTCGTTGCATTCCTCGTATATTGTGCTCATCAGGGATGGTCCTTTGGGATGGTGTCGCAGTCAATGGCTAGTTTAGCATTTGTCTCTTGTCTATATAAGTGGCCAATTGTCACAGGGACTTTTTTAGTTAAACAACTGTTAAGGGGCTATGCGCGGTCGGGAGTTGAATACCGACCTCGCCTGCGACGCCTTCCTATTACTTATGACTTGCTTGGTTTGCTGTGTGGTCAATTGTCCAGTATTTGCTCGTCTGAGTATGAAATCTTATTGTTTCAACTAGCATTTGTAGTAGCCTTCTTTGCAGCATGCAGGGTTGGAGAGTTAGTAGCGACCTCTCAAAGGGCAGCTGGAGAATCTGGTTTGCTGGTTCAGGATGTTATTCTGGGGGAATCTTATTTGAAGCTCCATTTTCGTAGGTCCAAAACGGATCAGGAGGGTAGAGGAGTCTGGTCTGTGTTGAGGAGGTCGGATAATAGTGCGGTGTGCCCGATACATTTGGCATTCCGTTACAGTGAGATTCGACCTTCTGGGGACCTGTATTGTTGAAGCATTTGAATAGATTGCCTTTAACTCGTTATCAATTTGCGGCTCTCTTAAAGAAAAGTTTGACTGCCCTAGGATATGATTCACGGGAATTTGGAACCCATTCTTTTAGAATTGGGGCAGCCACTTCTGCAGCGGCTGCTGGGGCACCTCCTGCGCTGATTCGGAGAGTGGGACATTGGCGTTCCAATCAATATAAGGGTTATGTACGGGAATTGGCATAATTGAGTTGGTAGTTACTGATATGTTGTTAGTTTCTTTTACAGATCATCGACCAATGCTACCTTTGTCTCCAGATATATGTGTCTGGCTCTGTGGACACTCTCACATCTTTTGGGCTCATAAGCATGCCAGAGATTCTTCATGGGGTCACAATTTGGGCCTGGCTGAGTCTGGAGTCCGGATTCGCTGGCTTGGTATTCGAAGAATGATTTGGGAGCAGCTGTTGCCTACTTTGCATCAAGCTCATCGTTTCTCATCTCCAGTACTTATACTAGTGCATTTGGGGGGTAATGACCTATGCTCTGTCACAGGGGTGGCATTAATTCATCAAATTAAACAAGATTTATTGGCCATTGCATGCTCCTTTCCGGCAGCGCGCTTGATATGGTCACACATTCTTCCTCGCCGTTGCTGGAAGGGTGCACGGAAGCCTGCAGCTATTGAGCGTCTTCGCAGGCGAGTGAATACTGAAGTGTCCAAGTTTATTGCTATGATGGGCGGTCTGGTCTTGATCCATGACCTTATTTCAGTGGATTGTCGGGGACTCTTTCGCCCGGATGGGGTACATTTATCGGCAATTGGGGTTAATATCTTTCTTAGTTCTATCCAGGATTTGTTACAAAATTGTTTACTGGGCTAATTGGCTGCAGTAGTGGGGGGAGCAGTGACAAGAAATTCTGTCACTGCTTGTGGCCTAAGGGCAGAGCCATTATTAGAGGCAGATGAATTTGAAGTACTAACAATTTTGAATAGTAATATGTCCTCGTGTGCGACACCGCCACGAGGTGAGGTGGTTTTACGACACCGTAAGTCACTGGGAGTTAAGGGAAAGTTGGGGATAAGTGAGCTACTGTCGATACCGATTAGCTCTTTGAAGAAATCATAATGGTTAAGTGTAAAGTTTGCTGATGTTTACAAATTTGTTAAAATTAATGTTTGAGATAATATGAAATAAAGCTGTGGCCAATTATTTGCCCAATATTTATGATTGTCCTGGATTATTATTTATAAATATGTGTGGTAATTCTGAAGGGCTGATGTATGAGTCCCAATGTCACTGAAGTGGCATTTATATTGGTGTTTCCATGCTTCTGAGAGGGAGATTTTAGGGTGGAAATAGGATGAAATCTTAATCTCCCATTGAAAACATAAGAACATAAGCATCGCCTCTGCCGAGTCAGACTATAGGTCCATCGTGCTCAGCAGTCCGCACTCGCGGCGGCCCCCCAAGGTTCGTGACCTGTAGTGATCCTATACTTAAGACATTTTATCCTTTATAGTACCCCTCTAACTATACCCCTCAATCCCCTTTCCTTCAAGAACATGTCCAACCCCTTTTTGAAACCCAAAATCGTACTCTGCTCTACCACCTCCTCCGGAAGCCTACATGAAGAAGAGTTTCTGAATTCTTCAGTGCCAAATAGGCAAATCATTATTTGTCCAGCTGTCATGTGAATATTCTAGTCTTTTACATTTCATTTATTTTCACTATTATGTCCGTGCTGATTTGTCAGGGCAGAGCAATGGCATATTCCATTACTACCGTGTTGATATATCATGATTAATTCAGTGCAGAATAAGGAATGCAGTCCTGGTCTGAAAATGAAACCTTTAGGATTACAGAATCGCATGTCTGGATGTTGGGAAGGCAGCTTTGTAGAAACTAGCATAAAAAGTTCCATGGAAAGAAATACAGCCTTATCACTTCATCAGATAACAAAAGGAAAGAGAAAGAACCACTGGAAAAGATTTTCTTAAAATGATTCAGCTACATTAAAAAGAAAAAAAACTCCAACCATACATTTGTTGCAGAATATTTAAAAATTTGTAGGCCTTCATTATCAAAACCAAGGTTTGGTGTGTTAGGATAATGGACCTGCTGTTATAGAACATTTTTACTTTTGTCACCAGTTCAAATCCCAGATAAGGTAACTTGTGTGAAATGAAAAAAATGGCCTTAGTACAGCTCTATAGACAAAAGCAGAAACATTCATATCACAGTTCCCTGCTATTTCGGTGAATTCTGCTGTGCACTTCACTATTGCCCTTGTGACAAGGACACCATTAGAGGCAACAGTCTTCCTTATTTCCCACTTTTTGTGAACATTTTTTTTTTCTCTGATAAATCAACAAGCACATCGTAGGTGATGCCTTTTTATTGGAAACATCTTATACCTGTATATTAGTGAAGCTAGTATGAGGAGGTGCGGAAACGTTCTCAGTCCAACCAACCAACTTCCTAAATTCTGAGCATTATTTTGCTGCTGTAGCTGAAAAGAGAGTTATCTTATTTTGTTAAGTGCCAATTTGCAGAAATGAAATTCTCTGTTTTGACATTGTTTCGGATCATTGAACCAAATCCACGTCATTCTCTACTTGGTTGGGCTGAGAACTTTTCAGCTCCCCCTTGTATACCATTTTAATTAGCGCCCAAAGGGACTGATGACTCTGGATAGCAGGGAGGGAATGCCAGCAATGGACAAATTGTTTTCTGGTTCTATATTTGAAGCAGTGGGTATATGTCACAAACTGGCTGCAAAAGTAAGCCAGGCGCCTTCCAACTTTTGAACAAAGATGCACTAGTTCATTTTTAAATTGCAATTATTTTGTTTTTATGTCAGATGTCACATTGCACATTTCTAGTATACATTGTTCACCTTGGCTCCTAGTTGTATTTCCTATGTTTGTTTGTTTTTTTTCTTCTTTCCAGTTAGATGCTTTTTTTCCTATTGCAATTAGTGGTATATCAATGCATCTTATCAAACTATTTGTATGGAAGTTTTTGCATAAAAACTTGTTATACCACTTGTTCTTGGAAAGGTCCAAGCAGTTAACAAATATGCAATATATTGAAAAAGAACTCCATTTAAAATAGGACAGAGCAATATACATTACATTAATCCCATCACACAGATACCAAATCTCTTGTATTTATCCCATAACACGGGATTCTGACTATATGGTTTATAAATGCAAAAGTCTTGTTTGGGATAAAATTTGCATGTTGTTTTTATTATGAGGTATATAGGGGCATAATCAAAAAACTAAACTGTCCAAAAAATACCAAAGTCAATATTTGGATGTCCTAATCGCCAGGAAATCCAAGTGTTGATAATCAAAACCATTTTCCTAGGTGTCCAGTGGGATGTTTCCTCCAATGTGCAACCAGAGTCCAAAGGGGCATGTTACAAGGCATGTTATGGACATGCTTTGGGTGGGCTTTGAGCATGCTAGACTTGGATGACTTTTGGGGCAAATTCTATAATCAGTATCTAAATTTAGGCATCGGTAGGCACCCTGCCAATGGTCATAAGCTACAGAACTGAAGTGCCTATTGATAAATAAAAGGTGGCTATAATGACTGCTGGAATCGCGGCTAGGTAGCCAGTTTAGATTACTTAACACAAAAAGTATGCATGGATAACACCTGAAGTGGCATTAGGCAATCTAAAGTGGCTACCCAGCCATGAATCAAGATAGGTGGCTGAAATGTATGCCCGGGTAACCCTATTGGCCAGATCTCTAAGGCTACTCCCATGGGAGGGGCCATAGGGATCGGCCAATGGGAGTCTTAGGCCACTCTCAGTGCATCCCAGAATGCACTGGGAAAGAGGACTAAGACTCCGGTTGGCCCAGTTGCCTAAAGCCCCTCATATGGGAGTGGCCTTAGAGATCTGGCCTAATCAGGGCCTTATGTCCCTCTCCAGTGCATCCCAGGATGCACTGGGATGGGGAAGGCCTGTCATTCAGAAGAGGCGGGCCTGCTGGCCAAAGGGCGTGAGCATTCCTCTGGCCAGCCTTTCTCTAAAAGATACAGAAAAGGGTCCAGGTGGGTTTCAGGGGATGGGAGTGTTAATGGAGGGTGCTGGCAGGAGGGATTGGGCATCTCTCCAGCCATGGATGTTCGGAGGGGCTGCCAGCAGGAGGGATTGGGCATTTGAAAATGAACGTTTCTCCACTTCTGACTTTGGACATCTTACAGGAAATATTCAAATTCAAATCTAAATAAAAATAAACTTAATTGTTCTATCAAAAATGTCCCTTTTGGGGCATTAAACGAGGAAACCTTCCACATCACTACTTCTCTTAACACCTTTTAACCTTTGAATTTATTGGGGGCATGGGGAAGGGGTTGTTTCTTCTTCTACTGGCCTTATGCCACATCTCTTCCAGTTTTCAGATATTTAGGATCCTACCAGCTTCTGCATACCATATCACCATACTTCATGTCCCATGTTATCTTGTATTCACCCACACCATTCTTCTAGCCCAATAATGATCTCGTTCTGACATTCATTACTCAATTCCTTCTTCTACTCCACACCAACCTAATGACTTAGAAAGAGCCATAGCTACTTAGGCATGCAACCATGACAGGTAGCATTCTTGCCAACAAGTAGATATTGGCTTGAAATTCTGGGGAAGAAGCCTATTTATGACTCACCCCTTTCTCTATCTCTCCATCTGTAAGTTTTCTACCTGTCTTTCTTATGTTCATCTCCTCTCTATGAATCTCTTCTTTCTCCTTGCAGAATTTCCTAATGCAGCAGCCTAAATGCATCAGTTTCCCACACAAGCTGCTAGCTTAACTGGACATCTTTGGGAATATCTAGTTGATTTTTCCAGTTGTCTAACTGGATTTCATTATCGAATATTGATCTAGTACCTAGCATGTGGTACAGAGCAAGAGATATGTTTTCAGCTATAGAACTGAGCAAAACTTGGCACACACGTATTAGCTTTCATTTGCATCTCAGTAGACTAAGTCTCATTGCCCAAAGGTTTTGGTCTACTTTCTGCTTCCTAAAGCATTATCAGGTGCTTTGGCATACATCCTGAGACTTTAATGAACAACAGCTTAATTACCATGTGCAATAAACTGGTTTAGCCTGCTTGATAACTTAGTGACCTTTAGTGAATTGGTCCCACTGTATGATATTAACAAACTTGCCTGTCTTGTTAATATCATCACCTGTGTCACCAGTTTCACACTGGCTTTCCTACTTGCCTTGTGTTAGCGTCTGTAATGGGCAAATATTTGCTAAATTTGTCAAAGAAATAAAAGAAAAAAGAACAGATGTTCATCTTTCTGTTAGCATGAGTAAATCAACGGGACACATCATGTGAGTATTCTCGCACGCCAGACATATATTTTAGACACTGCATGGGATGATGAGTCACGTATTCTGTTCCTTTAATTTATTGATCGTGAAGCATAAGGTATCAGCTGCTAGAAGATTAGGATTGTAGCAGCAGAGTGCTTGAAAATAGTCTCAGGCACTCATTTGCAGCAACCACTTGAAGAACACAATTTGACACCTCCTTGGTGAGCGTAATTGTTACACTGAGATGCTTAAATAGAAGGGACTGTTCAGGTATTATAATTAAGCCATCACATCACGTTTTGCAGTTTGTTAACAAAGATCGTTCCTAAGCAGACTCTAAATTAGCATATTTCTTCAGAGTATCATTTTAGCTGGAAAGTAGTTGAGAAAGGCTCATAACCCTTTACGCTATTTTTAATTAAAAGGATAATAGTATCTGACAGCTGTCCTCAGTATCAATTGCAATGCCATTTTCTGCACCTCATTATCAATATCTTCATTTTTCTTTCACTCGGCACCAAGAATGACTTTTTCATCATACTCAACACCACAATTAGCATAGAACCTCATGTATAGCTGTATGTATTCCGCACTTATAACAGAACTTCAAATTGATAAGAATCAGCTTATTGCACTAGCCAAGACTAGTATCTGAGAAACCTATTGAGGGGAAGATTCTCAAAACTTTCCAGTAAAATCCAACAGGCTGCTGTTGCGGCTGTAAATATAATGATTTGTACAAGATGAGCCATTCTCAAAAACCCGCACATGCAAACCTGCGGAGAGTTGTGGAGGGTTGTAATGAATCACTGGTGATAGTGATCAGCACACATGCAGAATATACCCGCACATTAAAAAAAAAACTAAAAAACAACTCCTGACTTAAAGGATGGCAGGTGGGATGCCCACTCCTTCCCACTGCCGGAGTCCTCATCCCCCTGACACCCCCAGCAGGAGGGATGCCCACTTCCTCCTCCCACTGGTGATTCCCACCTCCCAACAACCCCTTGGCAGGACGGGCCTTAGGTATCTGGGCCAATCAGAGCCTTAGGCCTCTCCTAGTGCATCCCAGTATGCACTGAGAAGGTCCACCATTTTGAAGAGGTGGGCCAGAGGGAGTAGGTATCCCTCTGTCCAGCTTTGGACTGAAAGGTACAGGGGTGTCTGGAGGGGGGGGGGCATCACTGGCGGCAGGAGGAAGTGTGCATCCTTCCTGCTGAGGGTTGTCAGGGACAAAATTTTCTGGCAGGTTTGAGCAGTCAAACCTTACTTTCCTGTCAATGCCTGGGCCAATCAGCGCTCAGGCACTGACCAGAAAGTAACGCTACAACAGCTCAGACCTACTGGAAAATTTTGCCTGCAAATGTAGGACAGTGAGATTAGGGAATCACCCGGTGAAACAGAGAATCTCCCAGAGTGCTCATTTATATATTTATGACCATGTTGTAATACATTTGCATTGCAGAGTCTGGCCTGATTTTCAGCTTATCTGCAATGAATATTTACATGATACATTTGGAGTAAGAAACAGATTAACTTGCTTATTCTAACTATATTGAACATCAGACTGGTTCAACATTTATGAACAAAATCTGCACACCTCCACCTTCCCCCCCCCCCCCCCACCCCTATTAATAGGATGAAGCATATACATTGACTGGTCTTGCAAGTGCAAAATCATGCCAAAGACGAGATTGGATTTTTTTTTTCTTTTCCTATCTTTCTTTTTTGCTATTGTTTCATAGATGATAAAGTGTTGGACTTCCAGAGTATGATCATAGAACGCATTAAGAGCTGAACATAGAGGCAGGCCATTATAAAAAAAAAACTCCTTTTGGAAGTTTTTTTTGATAATGGACATTTTCCCTGCTTCTACTTTCAACGTTTAAGGCCTTAGGCCAAAAGGGGACTTAGACTTTTTTTTGATTATGCCCCTCTATGTATGTTACCTATAATATTGATGCTGAAAAAGATGGCTTCGTAGCACGATTCTATAAATGCTATGAGTAGTGTATAGAATCATGCAAAGCAGACATACATATCACTAACAGGTGCATGGATCGGGTGTATTCTATAACAGTGCACCTAACTTTTTAGGAAAGCCCATGCTCCTCCCCTGGCCATGTCCCCTTTTGGAATTCATGAGACTTGTACCACTTAATAGAATGTATTTAGAAAGTTGTGCACATAGGGCCAGCTTCTGTATAGGATGTCTACATTAAGTACTGCTAGGCACCCTAATCAAGGATACCTAATGACACCTAACTTTGGAATCCATGTGCAACATTTTTTTTTTAATTGGCTTAATTGATGTGGTAATTGATCACGGACCTGAGACAGAGGAGGTTGCTGAAGAAAGGGAAGTCTGCTATTATGGTGGGAGACTCGATCTTGAGAAAGGTTGACAGTCACGTAGCTGGAGGAAGGGAGGACCGGCTGGTGACTTGTCTCCCAGGGGCCAAGACACGAGACGTCACCGATAGGATCGAGAGGATCCTGGACGGAGCAGAGACGGAAGAGACTGCGGTGATAATCCACGTCGGAACGAATGATGTGAGCCGGAGGAACTTCAGCATGGCCACACTGACTGACCAGTTCAGGGTCCTGGGACGAAAGCTGAAGAGGAGTATCCGGAGGATAGCATTCTCAGAGATCCTGCCTGTACCGAGAGCAGATGCAAAGAGGCAGGCAGACCTCCAGGCTGTGAATGCATGGTTGAGGAGATGGTGCCAGGAGGAGGGCTTCCACTTTGTGAGGAACTGGACGTCCTTCTGGAGAAAGAGTAAGCTCTACAGGCGGGACGGCCTGCACCTGAGCACAGCGGGAACTAGACTACTGGCAGCCAATGTGAAGAAGGAGATCGAGAGGGCTTTAAACTGAGGAGAGGGGGAAAGCCGACAGCTGATCTGATGTTGACGCTTCGGACAACAGTATCCAGAACAGATGCTGAACGGGCTGACTGCAAGGAGGAAGTAGAGAGACCGATGAATCTTATGATCAGACAGCGAGGGAAACATCAGGTAAAGGGAGCTTGCTGGGAGGAGACTAAGGGGCATGGAGACACAAGGGGAATGGGTGGCACGAGGGCGAAAGCTGAGGGCAACATAGGGGTGCCACAAGGCGAGGGGGATCAAACGGAGGCTCAAGGGATGATAGCCCAGGAGGGGGACGGTAGGGCTAGAAAACCCAGAGGAAAAGCGGGGAAGTGGGGTGGCGGGAATGTGGGGAAACCGAAAGCTACGAAGGTAAAGGCTGAGGGCAAAGCAGAAGCACAGGGAACAGGAGAACTGCCCGAAGTTCAAGGGGAGGCGGCCCAGGTAAATACAGAGGTGGAGGAAAAACGACGGGACCTGCGGTGCTTGTACGCAAATGCAAGAAGCCTCATGGCCAAGATGGGTGAACTAGAGGTCGTGGCCAAGGGGGAAGACCTGGATATAATTGGAATTACAGAAACATGGTGGACAGAGGAGAATCAATGGGATGTGGCGCTGCCGGGGTACAAGCTCTACAGGAGGGACAGGACCCACAAGAAGGGGGGAGGCATAGCACTATATATAAAGGAATCTATCTACTCGGTCGGGATGGACATGGCAAAGAAGGCAGAGGGGCTGGAATCGCTATGGGTCAAATTGCCGGGAAACAAGGGTGCAGGCATAAAACTGGGGCTGTACTATCGCCCACCTGGTACACCGGAAGGAGTCGGACACGACTTGGAAGCTGAACTGAGACAAGAATGCAGGACTGGAAGTGTAACAGTGATGGGGGATTTCAACTACCCGGGGATTGACTGGAGTATGGGTCACTCCAACTGCACTAGGGAAACAGGATTTGTAGAAGCTGTGAGGGACTGCTTCATGGAGCAACTAGTCAGGGAACCAACACGAGGGAGTGCTACTCTTGACCTCATCCTAAACGGATTAGGGGGGCCTGCAAGAGGGGTAGAAGTGGGAGGACCACTAGGAAACAGTGACCACAACGCGATCAGATTCACATTAGAAAGGGGGACACCCACAGTAAGGAGGACCGCAACAACTGCGCTCAACTTCAGGAAAGGGAACTATGTTGCTATGAGGGAAATGGTGGGGAGGAAGCTCAGAAACATCCTTAGGATAGAGACTGTAGGAAGCGCCTGGACCCTATTCAGGGACACCCTGCAGGAAGCACAAAGAATGTACGTCCCCAGTTTCAGGAAAGGCGGCAAGAACAATCGGTCAAAGGACCCGGTTTGGATCTCAACAGAAGTAAAGAGGGCAATAAAAGACAAAAAAGTATCCTTCCGGAGATGGAAAAAGGACCCAACGGAGGTAAATCTCCAGGCACACAGGAAATGCCAAAAAGAATGCCACCAAGAGGTTAGAAAAGCAAAAGGGAAATACGAAGAGGGGCTGGCCAGGGAGACGAAAAACTTCAAGGAATTCTTCAGTTACGTAAAGGGGAAGCGACCAGCGAGAGAGGAGGTGGGGCCGTTGGACGATGGGGATAGGAAGGGAGTGATTAAGGAGGATAAAGAGGTAGCTGAGAGGTTGAACACGTTCTTCTCGTCGGTTTTCACGAGAGAAGACACATCTAATATACCGGACTCAGAGGAGCTCATGAGTGGGGAACAGGCTGAAAAATTGGAACACATAGAGGTAAGTAAGGAGGATGTCCTCAAACAGATAGACAGGCTAAAATGCGGCAAATCACCGGGCCCGGACGGGATCCACCCAAGGGTTCTAAAGGAACTAAGACAAGAAATAGCGGGCACAATCCAGCATGTTTGCAACCTATCCTTGAAAACTGGAGAGGTACCAGAGGACTGGAAATTGGCGAATGTCACACCTATCTTCAAGAAGGGATCGAGGGGTGACCCCGGGAACTACAGGCCGGTGAGCCTGACTTCAATTATAGGGAAGATGGTGGAAGCTATGATCAAGGACAGTATTTGCGAGCACATCGAGGGAAATGGCCTACTGAGAATAAGCCAGCATGGATTCTGTAAGGGAAGGTCATGCTTAACGAACCTTCTGTACTTCTTTGAGGGAATAAGCAGTCGGGTGGACAATGGGGAACCTATAGACATCATTTACCTCGATTTTCAAAAGGCTTTCGACAAGGTGCCACATGAAAGGCTGCTTAGGAAGCTGTGGAACCACGGGGTGGGAGGGGATGTGCACAGATGGATCGAGCACTGGTTGTCGGGTAGACTGCAGAGGGTCGGAGTAAAGGGACAATATTCTGACTGGCGGGGAGTCACGAGCGGTGTGCCACAGGGATCGGTGCTGGGGCCGTTACTCTTCAACATATTTATCAATGACCTGGAAAAGGAGGCAAAGTGCGAGGTTATAAAATTTGCAGACGATACTAAACTGTGCGGCAGAGTTAGGTCCAGGGAGGAGTGTGAGGACCTACAAAGGGACCTGGACAAACTGGAAGACTGGGCAAACAAATGGCAAATGCGCTTTAACGTGGAAAAATGCAAGGTCATGCATATAGGGAAAAAGAACCCATTGTTCAACTACAAATTGGGGGGGGCATTGTTGGGAGACAGCAGTCTTGAGAGAGACTTGGGTGTGATGGTGGATAAATCACTGAAGCCATCTGCACAGTGCGCAGCAGCCTCGAAAAAAGCCAACAGGATGCTGGGCATCATAAAGAGGGGCATAACAACCAGGACACCGGAAGTCATCATGCCATTGTATCGAGCGATGGTGCGTCCACATCTGGAATACTGCGTTCAATATTGGTCGCCGTACCTCAAGAAGGACATGGCAGTACTTGAGAGAGTCCAAAGGAGAGCAACGAAACTGGTAAGAGGGCTGGAACACTGCCCATACGCTGAGAGGTTGGATAGGCTGGGGCTCTTCTCTCTGGAAAAAAGGAGGCTCAGAGGAGATATGATAGAGACCTTCAAAATCATGAGGGGCATAGAGAGGGTGGATAGGGACAGATTCTTCAGGCTGAAGGGGACAACAGGTACGAGGGGGCATTCGGAGAAACTGAAGGGAGATAGGTTCAAAACAAATGCAAGGAAGTTTTTTTTCACGCAAAGGGTCGTGGACACTTGGAATACGCTACCGGAGGAAGTGATCAGGCAAAGTACGGTACAGGGATTCAAACAGGGATTGGACGGATTCCTGAGGGATAAAGGGATCGTGGGATACTGAGGGAGGAGCTGGGATGTAACACAAGTATAGAAAGCTAACCAGGTAATAAGTATAGAAACCCAACCAGGTCGTGCATGCGCAAGACCAGAGGGTTAGGAATTCGATGGGAAGATAGGACTTCAATGAAAAACCAAGGTGGCAAGGGAGCCCCTTCTGGTGATTCAGACAGGTCGTGACCTGTTTGGGCCGCCGCGGGAGCGGACTGCCGGGCAGGATGGACCTATGGTCTGACCCGGCGGAGGCACTGCTTATGTTCTTATGTTCTTATGTTCTTATGTCAATTTTGAGTCAAAAAAAAAAAATAGCAATTAAGAGCTTGGTGCCAAACTCTTAGGATGCCTAGTGATGCCTAAGTGAAGGCGCCCTCCAAACCTAATGACACCTACCTGAAAAGTAGGCGCGGTTAGTGGCAGAGAATAGGCATGGTTATCTTAGGCATTGCTAGGTGTCCGAGTTAGGCGCCAGTAAATTAGGCCAAGTAAAACCTGGCCTAATATACCAGCTCCTATAGAAACGCCCACTCTTCATTCCCAGATATACTCCCTCCACAAAAACATAAAGGTTTTTTTTTAGTGCATGGTGTGCGTGTGCAGAGTCCTAAATTACCATAGGACATCTTAATACATCCTGCGTTAAACGCTTTCAAGCTGCAGTAAGTGTGCACTAGAACTTCCTGTAGCTTAGTAAAAGGGTCCTTTAGAAATATACAACTAATACTTACTTTTTTAGGGGGTGGTTCTTGTTATATTGATTCTTACATTGATTCTAATCTTTTTCAAACCAATTACAACAGAATTTTTTCCCCAGGCCAAACATTTTCAGTTCATTTGGCTTTTATTTATTTATTTTTTTTACACACGGTTTTCAGAATTATTGTAGGTTCATTTCACACAATCGTTTTAATAGAAAATGTTTCACGTATGCTATAGCTTTCTGAACTGCACTACAGCAACCTTTTGCTAAACTGTGTTAGGTGGAAATGCAAGACTAATGAGCAAAAAATGAAAAATGGCCTAACAAGGAAGGCAGTAAAACAGTCTGCATCAGTTTTTTCATCTGTGTGCACTCAATGTTTGGTAATCACTATTTTGTGTGTGTGTGTGTGTGTGTGTGTGTGTGTTTGTGGAGATGTATCAAGAGTAAAGAATGAGAGGAGAGAGGAATCCAAGATGGCGACGGAGTAAGTCGCGTCGGCGAGAGGCTCCTGCACAATTGGCAAAATATTTACTAACTTGCCTTTCTTCCTATCTTTGCAATGCCGAAGCGCAGGGGAAGACAGAGGGGAGTTCTTCCAACTTTCTCTGCCTCTTCGCCGTCGACGCAGACGGCGATTACAAACTTTGCCGTCCCAGTTGAAGCAGGCGCATCCGCAGACCGAGGGGGGCAGACCTCGATCTTGGAGGGCGAGACTTCGCTCAGCCCGATGGGACCTGGAGTTCCTCCTCGCCCCGGGACGGTGTCGGGAACGTTGTTTGCAGCACAGGAAGCTCCGGAGTTGATTCTTCCGGCGGTGCTGCAGATTTCCCCTCTGACTCCGGATGAGATGCACAGCTTGTCAGCTCGTTTGCAGCCGACAGTGGAGAATGGAGGAACAGAAACCTGTTATGTTACAGAGAAGGAGAAGGTGGAATCTAGTGGACTGATTCCTGGTACAACTTTGCTTCCTCCTTTGATAAGACCCGATGTTATAGACATGGAGGCTATTTGGAGTGGCTTGGAATCATTGTATAAGGTATGCTCTCAATTCGTCACTTCAGCCCAGAGTACTAACATACAGCTTAAGACTTTTGAAGAGAAACTTCTAAAACAATCCGATAGAATAGACAAATTGGAAAAATTTGTTAATTGAAGCGAAAGCTTCAATTAACTTACAACTGAAGGATAAAAATTTACTTGTTAGTGTTAGAAAATTGGAAAATTTGGAAAATGCTAATAGGAGCTTGAATCTTAGACTTTTAAATTTTCCTATTTCCAAATTCCAATCGGCAAGAGAACTGTTTCATTCCTTCTTGAGATTAGTACTTAAATTTCCTGAAAACAATTTACCACCGTTACATAAATCATATTATTTAAACATTCCTAAAGAGGATAAAGGAAAAGGAACCGTAGCAGGAGACCTAGATCTCACAGCTATCCTGGAAACATCTCAACAAGAAGAAATTATGGGAAGAGCAACCTTATTGGTAACCTTTGTCTTTCATCAAGATAAGGAAGCAGTTCTTCGTCTATTCTACAAGACTGATAATTCAGAATTCCATGGTTCAAAAGTCTTAATTTTTCCTGATGTATCAAAATGGACTCAAGATAGACGAAAGAAATTTTTAAGTTATCGTCAATTAATTTTGAGTATAGGAGCAACTTTTCAGTTACGTTTTCCCTGTAAATGTTGTGTTACCCATCAGAATAACAGATATATATTCTATGAACCTGATCAGTTGAAATTTTTCCTTGAGGGTAAGGCAGCTGGTTAAGCTCCAATTCCCTCCATGCCTTTTCTATTAACCAGGATGATAATTTAATTTAATCCAACTGTTTGATCTCCTAATCTAATTTGAATTAATATTTCTTGAATAACCAACTTCCCTTGGAGGTGTAGGATTTCTCTCCCTAGTTTGTGGACTATGAACTTAGTTAAATTTGTGAAATTTGTGATTTACAATTTAGGTTGTTTCTTCTTAAATGTTTATTTCTATTACATTGTTGTTTAACAATTTGTAAAACTATAAATAAAAAAATAAATTAAAAAAAGAGTAAAGAATGAGAATGGATGTGCTAAGAACTGTCAGTTAAAGATGCCTTTAACTGACAATATGATACATATTTACTTTAACAGCGACCAAAATTTCTCTCTTTTTCAGTTTTCCAGCAATTCTTTACCTTTCCTACTACCTTTTGTATTTCCCTTCTGTGTACCTTTTCTTTAAATATTGTAGGTCTCCCCCCATTCCCATTGTTTTCTGAGGCTTAAGTATGTCAGTCAGCCCAAGAATGTCCTATTATCAGCCATGTACGTCTAATTGGTCTAAAGGTTTGTCTCCTTGTTATTTTTACATTTTTTCTGTACATCGCTTTGTACCTTTGGATAAGCGTTTAATCAAAAACTTGAATAAACTTAAACTTAAACTTAAACTTAGTGCTGTGCTACCTGGTTAACACATGCATAATGCTGGAGCCATTAACACCACCTAAATAGGAGGTGGTAAGTGCTCCCATGATATATATTTTTTAAATAACCTCAAGCTAATATTAACATTAGTGCATCACCACTAATGGAAACCTTTTTTATAGCATGGATAAGCAGCTTAGTTAAAGGTTAGTGTACATTAAGGGCTCCTTTTACAAAGGTATGCTAGGGCCTTAACGCGCGCAATAGCACACGTTAAATTCCAGAGCGCGCCAGCCACTACCGCCTCCTTTTATAGGAGGTGATAGCTTTTCGGCTACCGTGCACTAACGCACGTGGTAATTTTGTGCGTGCGCTAAAAACCCTAACGCACCTTCGTAAAAGGATCCCTAAATCAATTTAGAATGCATTCAAAATTTTAAGGCACACTAACTGACCAAATGCACACTAATGAATGCTCACCCCAATTTTTTACATGAATAAAATATGAATAAAATATTTTCACTTTGGATTAAAAAATATCTGAAATGTTTACATACACACACACACCCCCGGCCACGCCGGTAACAGCTCCGATGCTCTTAGGAATTCTATGAGCGTCGGAACTGTTACCGCCGTGGCCGTGGCTAAAAACTGTTCTATGGTTTTGCAAAAAGGGGGGTTAATTAGGTCAATGGGTTCTTTCAGAACTGTATCTCCTGTGAACATCACCCCTTTTATGTTGGTGTGAGGTTTAAGGACGAATGGGAAGCTCTGTGCTACTGTTTACTGCCGCGTAAAACCCTGCCATGTTGAATTTCTTAAGTGCTTCTAATAGCTTTTTTAACTCTGTCCTGACCTCAAGAGCGCATCAAAAACAGTTTGCTTAAAAAGTGCAATACGAAACCACAATTATTTATTTATTTATTTATTTTGCTCTCTTCAGTTTCAATGTACAGCTTTGGCCATTTGTATTCCAGGCTGAGGTCAAATCTGTAAGGCTTGAAATACCAATTAGCTTCCTCCTCTACAACACAGAAGGCAAGCGTGATTTTTAAATGATTACCTAATGCAGATCAAAGCAAAAGCAGTAAAACGGGGAAATTGTCCAGTAAAATAAAATAACAAAGATCCATTATACATAGCAGTTGAGTTGTGTAAATTAGAGAACACGTGACATGCAACTTCTCATTTAAAGAACCATGACAGGGTTTTTTTTTTCTTAAACTATATTTCTCACTGTTTAACACCTCCCAAAACTATCTTTTTAAAGATGCATTTAATATTTAACATTGAGGCCTACCACATGAAACTTCAATTCTTATTCTGTTACCCTTCCTCTTGTTTTTCCCTTTTTTTGTTCTCTCTCTTTAACTAAAAAAAAATTTTTAACTTCTCCCCACTATCCCGACGCTGCATGTTTGTCCTAGATTAAAAAAGGTGTATTATCATGTTAGTTTTCCACAACCTATGTTTTTATATAGCTGTACATCGCTTAGTTAACTGAATAAGCGATTTATCAAATATTAATAAAACTTGAAACTTGAAACTACTCTTGCCATTAAACCTTGCATAACAATCGATCCTGATACACCGACAAGGGTCTGAGTGTCTCAAAGTTGATACATAACCCCTCCTTTCCAAAGCCACGCTAGCGTTTTTAGCACTGGCTGCGGCGGTAACAACTCCGATGCTCAAAGAATTCCTATGAGCGTCTGAGCTGTTACCGCCGTTACCGGCGCTATAAACGCAAGCGCGGCTTTGTTAAGGAGGGGGATAATTAGATAAAATCAGCTGAAGACTAAGAAGCACTTACCTCAACTTAAGAGCAAATCTAAAGGTACGGGAAATATAAAGCCTGTGCAGTACATGTAAGTGGAGTGCCCTGCATCAGCCCTGCATTACATGCATTTTTAGATAGCTTGGACACACTCATGCTTTCTGCAAATTTGTATAAGGTAATGCCAGTCAAAAAAAAAAAAACAACCCGAAACAATCTACCATATTGATGCACCTGTACCCTCAAATCCCCTCCAACCCCAATCACAGCCTTCTAAACTCCCCCAGTTATAGGCACCCTAGCCCTTAAATCATACCCCACCCCAATCAGAGCTCCCTAATCAAACTCCCTACCCAGAAGACTGCTTCTGATCACAGGACTACCCTTTTATTAGTAAGCCCTGCGCTTGTTGATATCCTGCCCTTGTAGTCAGGGACCTAGAGACTCCCCCACCCACCCACACACACACGTACTCTAGCCTCATTATCCTACCCAGTCACTTACCAATACATTTCCCTGATACCATGTGTATGGGGCAAGATCTGTCCCCCTTCATGCCTTCCCCAATTGATCTCTGGGTTCAAAATAGCAGATCTGGTTCCTACTCTTAGTCTTCCAATACTACCACTAGAGGCCAGTATTCTATATAAGGGTAATTAGAGTATGATCCAAATAAGCAGATGATCCATAGTAGTAGTAGTGGTGTAAGACTATTGCTAGGGGTCAGATCTGCCATTTTAAACTTGATGCTCAGTCAAGGCAGGAGCAAGGGGAGACCACTCCTGCTTGTAAACTATGAAAGTGTCTCAGTAAGTGGATGGCTAAGTCAAGGGGCAGGGGGTTGGGGGGATATGCAGGGGGGAACTGGGGTATCTGGCTATGGGGCAGGCTGAGCAATAAAGGTAGGGCTTGCCACTGGAGGCAATTATCAGAATTGGGGGTATCATCAGAGAGCTGTGATCAGGGGTTAATAACTTTTTGACAGGAAACCCTCAACACCTGACCTGTTCCATGCCCCTCTCTTGCTACACTCGAACTTCCTTATCAAACCTACTGTTTCTCCTTTTTCCCACCCTGCCCCTCAATACCAGTTGTCAACACTGAAACTGTCATCTCAAAATTTTTTAAAAATTATATATGTATGTACATTCTATGATTATTTCACAAACTCTGTCCAATGTTATGATAAACTAAAATTAAAATTTTGATGTCCCCTTTCAGCAGCATTCGACTTAGTTGACCATTCCATACTACTCCAGATACTAGATGCCATAGGAATATCAGGTAATGTTCTCAACTGGTTCCAAGGATTCCTCAAAAAAGATCATACAGAGTCAAGTCAAATGATCTTCTATCCGACTCATGGTCAAACCCCTGCGGAGTTCCACAAGGATCCCCTCTATCGCCCAACCTCTTCATAGCATCCCTAGGCACGGCCCTAGACGCCCTAAACATTACATCCTTCAGCTACGCGGATGATATAACCATCCTCCTCCCCTTCGACATCCAAGACCCCACCTCCAACGGACGCCTGAAAACAACATTGGAAACTATAGAAAAATGGATGACGAACCACAAGTTAAAACCGAATGTGGAGAAAACCAAATTCCTACTACTAGAGAAGGAACAAAAACCATCCCTAACAGAACTAGATGTAAACACAATCAAATATCCAATACAGAATACTCTCAAAATTCTGGGAGCACACCTAGACAGAGGCTGCACAATGCAAACACAAATACACAAAACCATAAAAAAAGCATTCTTCACCATGCGAAACCTAAGAAAAATAAGAAAATTCTTTTCCAAAGAACACTTCAAGATCATTGTACAATCCCTCATATTCAGCTCCTTAGATTACTGCAACAGCCTCTACCTACCTTGCCCAAATACTATGATAAAACAACTAAAGACCGTTCAGAACACAGCTATCAGACTCATCTACTCACTCAGCAAATTCGACCACGTCACACCCGCCTATGTAGACTCTCACTGGCTTCCGATAAAAGCAAGAACTCAATTCAAACTCTACTGCTTACTTTTCAAAGTAACCCATGGTATGGCCCCCAATTACCTGAACAACCGTCTTTGCCGCTACCGACTACCCAGATCAAGAAGAACTCAGAATCTTTTCACCTTCCCCCCTCATAATAGTACCCGACGTAAGAAACTTTACGACAGCCTTCTAGCAACTCAGGCAGCGAAAATTGACCCCACCAACCCCAAACTGATGATCAAAACAACAGACATCAAAGTGTTTTGGAAAGAAATCAAAACATTTCTTTTCAAAAAACACGTCCTTACTTAATATTCCCCCCCCCCCAATCGCACATGCACTCTCCCCAGCAAATAACACACTAGTCATCCCCTTGAACCTCATTTACCAAAAATATCCAAACTCCTAAATAAGCATCTCCTTTAGGTATCCATTTAACCTTCTCCTAAATAAGCATCTCCCCTAGGTATCCACTTAACTGATTCCTTCAAAGTTAGGTATCTTTCTTCAGTTGCCTATATTGTTTTCCCCACTGAACCTTGTAACTACTTGAACCCTGTCAAGTTATTCTATCGATAAATCCAGATATCTTATACTTGTATTTCTATACCACAACATGTAATTTACTTAAATCGTTGTAATGTAATTCTCTCGGTAATGTCCTGATCTCTTTTAACTGTAATCCGCTTAGAACCGCAAGGCACAGGCAGAATAGAAATCACAAATGTAATGTAATGTAAACCAATACACACTTCCTCCACAGGAATTAAATTCCATCGAGACGATGTTCACTTATGCTTTTGATATCTTCATCCTGCTAGAAGTTGATCCTAATATGAGCAACTTTACAGCTATTATAAACTCTTGTATAGCTAAATTGCAATCGTTCTTGCTTCAGGCTCATATGAAACTTAATGCAACAAAGACAAAATTATTATGGTTTGACCCAGAAATTGGTAATTTGCCATCTTCAGTTATCCTTAATTCCAGTGATATTTTGCATATAGAATCATCTTCTAGAGTACTGGGGGTTGTTTTGGATTCTTCTCTCTCTTTCAGTGCCAGGTAAATAATCTTACCAAAAAACGTTTCTTTAGTCTACGCATGCTGAGAAAAGTTTGTCATCTGTTCCCTGCAGTATTGATTCAAGCCATTATCTTGGCACATCTGGATTACTGTAATTCCATTTATGTGGGATTAAGCAAAGGAAACAAGAAACAGCTGCAATTGATTCAAAATGCTGCAGCCAGATTGATTTTTTGGAAGGAGGGAAAAAAAAATTTGATCATGTGTCGCCTTTGCTGAGGAACCTACATTGGCTTCCATTTCAATTGAGAGTTCGATTTAAATGTGCCTATATAGGCCCAGATTGACTAAAAGATAGCGAATCCAATTGCTGTTTGCCGATTCCTGGCTGATTTTAAAGCAGTGATTGATTCACTATCTTGTTTGCATGCAAATGATTTGCACGGAGGTGCAAATCATTTGCATGCAAACTCCGACTCAAAACCGATTGAGTCGGGGCAGAGCCCTGACAGTAGTGACAGGAGAAGCAGCCTCCTGTCACTGCTGTCAGGGCTTCTGCTGGCTTTTTTTAATTGGGCATATATTTTGCACGAGGCACCTGAGCCAATCAGGGCTTTAGGCCCCTCCCTGTATATCACATGATGCACTGGGGCAGGGCCTAAAGCCTCAGAAGTGTCACTAGAGGCATTAGAGCAGGAGGGATTGAGCACCCCTCCTGTTCTGTTACAGGTATGGTGAGGGAGGCTGGGAAAGGGGAGGGGGCATCCATTGGGTGGCAGGAGGGAGTCGGCATCCCTCCTGCCATTTTTTGGGGTTTTTTGGGGGGGAGTCGGGAGGCATTGGAGCAGGAGGGACTGAGCGCCCCTCCTGCTCCATTACAGGTCGGGGCGGCAGAGAGCAGGAGAGTCAGAAAGGAAGTGAGTGACTGGTCCTCAGCACTTGCTTCTTTGTTGATCAGCCAGCCCAGTCGGTGTTCCTGAATTTGTTTAGTGAATCGCTACCTTCCTACTTTTGCATGCCATTTCTCTTCATTTGCATTCGCAGATCGGATTGGGTGTGGATCGGATCGCGAGGAAGGTTAGTGAATCGGGTTGGGGTCGCAAACTGGTCGGGACACAATCGGTAACGTTCGGTAAGGTTAGTGAATCTAGCCCATAGTCTCTAAAATTTTACATGGACTATTTGGTCCTCTGATGCCTTTATCTCCAAACACCATGAGATTTTTGGGCATGAGAACAACTCATTTGAATAAGCTCTCTTTCAATCATTGAAAGGGATCAATTCCATTAGTAAAATGTTGTACTCCTTTCCATACTTACTAACTGCGATGTGGAATGGACTACCTCCTCGAATTAGATCGTGTTTATCTCTTCAGATCTTTCACAAAACCTTAAAAACAACTATGTTTCATTGCTTTTTAGACAATAGCTACAATGAATGTTAATGAAGATTTCTTTGTGATCTAATTATATAAATTGAAACAAGCTCCTATTTTTAGGAGATGATTCGGTATATAAGGCTAAGAATTAAATTAGATTAGATTAGGAAAACACTGTTCAAACTTGTGCAAAAACACTCTCAAAACCATGCTATATCATATCAACATTAATTTCCAGGATTCAAAGAGCAACAATCTTATCTGTGAAAAAGCATCATCGTAAATATTACACTGGACACTAAAAAACACCAATACACCACCTGGTGAGAAACAGAACAAACAGGACTGCTACAGATCTCTATACAGAAACTACATACTAGCAAAATACTGCACCTTGGTCACACATACAACACACAAACAGGCCCTTAACAAATATGATACAAGGGACCACAGATCAGTAACAAATATGAAAGCAAAAACAAGTAAACCTCAAAAAGTCAGACTTGCATATATAGCAATACTTGAAGCACAGAAACTGAAATGCAAAATATCAGAGTTGTTCATTCCCAAAGCTGACATATTCCAATTCATATATTCAAAATAAAATTATTTTTTTCTCCTTCCTTTGTAGTCTGAGTATTTTATTTTTCCATTCAATCTGGTCTATGTCTTCCCTGTTGTTCTCTATTCTACTGTCTTTCCAGTCTCCTGTCCATTAGACATTTTTTTCACTCACCATGTCCAGCATCCATCTTCTCTGCATCCCTAACTGTCTTGTCCAATATCTAATCTAATCTAATCTAATCCTTAGGTTTGTATACCGCATCATCTCCACGTTCGTAGAGCTCGACGCGGTTTACAGTAGGAGAAATAGGAAGGAACTACAACAGAGGGTTAGAGGTAGAAGTGTGAAGAAAATATCTCTCTGCTTTGACCATGTTTCTACTTCCCCCAAGTTCAGCATCTGCCTTCTTAGTGTCCCTATCCTCATATTCAGCATCTCTCTGTGTTTCTATCTTGCACTGTCTAATATCACCCCTCTATGTCCTTATGTCATCCCTTTTCCAGCATCTCCCCTTTGTGTCTCTGTCTCTGTGCTTACTCCATGCCCAGCATCAGTTTGTAAACTGTCCCTCCCTTCTCTCTTTCCTTCCTCCAGCAACACCCCACCACTAATCCAGCATCTCTCACTCTCTCTTCCTGCCCCAACTCCACTATCATCAGTTATGACAGACCTGCATGCTAGATGTTACAGCTGGCTACTCCTCAAGTCTTATCATGCCCATGACCTGTCACTATCCATGCTAAACAGCCAGCGTTTCCCCATTTCTGCTGCTTCAGGATATGGACTTGAACATCAGATTCTTTCATTCCCGTGATTACTGCTTGAAATCTGATGTTTAAGTCCACATCCTAAAGCAGTTAAAATAGCGAAACGCTGGCCATTGTTGATGTGGCAGGTCCCTATTTTTAGATAAGTATCTGAATGTTCATTATCTTTAGATTCATAATTGAGTCATTTGCACTGCACAAGGTTACATAGTAGAGAGTGAGGAGGTTTTTTTTTTAATGCCAGTGAGGTTCCCTATAACCCCCAAAAAACTATCATTGAATTTATACAAAAAGATAGGTGGGATTCTGAGGTTTTTTTCCTCCTCCATATGTCATTCTGAAGTAGGTACAATGAAATGTTTGTGACTAGGGCTTATTTTTGGAATTTTGGGCACAAAAAGTGAACTAGAGCTTATTTTCGGGGTAGGTCTTATTTTTTTCATGTACATGATAATCTCTCCCTTCCTCTCCTTCACCCCAATTCTTCTTCTTTCCTTTTTCTCCCCCATATATGCAGCATCTTTCCTCCCCTCTCACCCATCCCCTTGTGCCTTCCCTCTCAAGCATCTTTCTATCCCTCCCTCCCTCCCTCCCATCTCCCTGTGCAGCAGAACCCTTACACTGTGCACAGCATCTTTCTATCCGTCCCTCTCAACCCTCATGCAGCAGAACCCTTGCACAGCTTCTATCCCTCCCTTCTGTGCAGCAGAATCCTTGAGCAGCCTCCTCACCACACAGCCATACCCCCACTGATCCTCCCATACTTCCATCTCTCCCTGCCACCCGAACCCCACCAACCAGGAGACTTACATACCTCCCTCCAAAGATCAGCGTTGGCAGCACTCTAAACAAGCTGCTTCATGGCCTTCCATGCGCCGCATTACTGATGACATTATCAGTGATGCGACAGAGGAAATGCCCTAGTGGAAGAAGGCCACTAAGCAGCCTGTTTAGAGTGCTGATGACACTGCTCTTTGTAGGTCTCGCAGTAAGAGGGTTGGTGGGGTTCGGACAGGGAGAAGAGATGGAAAGATTGGTGGGTGAGCGGGGGTTTGGCTGCATGGCGGGGGCAGGGGGAAATGCTGCTGCTGGTGAATCCAGGGACATTCAGGTTAGGCTTCCAGGGACTAGGGTTTACTTTTGGGGTAGGGCTTATATTAAGACCTACCCCAAAAATCATGCTAGGTAGGCTGGCTTTGGCGTGGCAGGGAGGGAGGGGAAGCAATCGCCTGTCCTGTTGGCCCTGCACACAGCTTCGTGATGCTGTCCCTGAAAATGGGAAATTTTGGCGTCCCGAAGCTGTGTGTGGGGACAACGGGACAGAGGATCTAAAAACGGGACGGTCCCATTCAAAACGGAATGTATGGTCACCTTAATCATATCTCCCCTCAACCATCTCTTTTTCAAGCTGAAGAGCCCTAACCTTTTTAGACTTTCATCATACAAAAGAAGTTCCATCCATCTTGGTTGCTCTTCTTTGAACCTTTTCTAGTACTGCTATATCTTTCTTGAGATAAGGAGACCAGAAATGAACACAATACTCCAGATGAGGTTGCATCATGAAGCGATACAGAGACATTATAATATAATTAGTCTTGTTAACCATCCCTTTTTTAATAATTCCTAGTATCTTGTTTGCTTTTTCGACAGCCACACATTTGGGCGGAAGGTTTCATTGTATTGTCTAAATCAATTATCGTATGTGTAATGATTTTATATGCTACTAGTCTTTAAGCCTGTTACATTAACGGGTGCTAGACTAGATGTGTTTATCTGTCTTTCTTTCTTCTTTTCTCTCTCTCTCCTTGGCCGCTGTCTGTCTATCTTTCTTTCTTTCTGTTTCTCTCTTTCCTCAGCTGTTTACCATCACCCCTTCACTGCTCCCCCATCCAGCAGCATCATTTCTCCCTTCCTTTTACCACCCCCTGTCCAGCAGCACCCATTCCCTGCTTTCCCTGTCCAGAAGCAGCCCTTCTCCCTTCCTTTTACCTCCTCCCTGTCCAACAGCGCCTCTTCCCTGCTCCCCCTATCCATCATTACATGCTCCCAAACTGCAGCTGCTTCCGTTGCAGATCCAGCCTCATGCTGAGGCCTGGACATTTGTGGAAGTACCCCTTTTCTCTTACCTTCTCTAAGTCCTTGCGTCCGTGGTCCTCTTATACTGAGTGAGGGCGGGAGGGGGGAGTAGCCGGCGTGTTCTCCACCTCCTTGACTCCATGGTCCTCTTAGACTGAGTTAGGGTGGGAGGGGGGAGTCGCCGGCGTGTTCTCCACTTCCTTGCTTCTGTGGTCCTCTTAGACGGAGTTAAGGGGGGAGTGGAGTGAGGGTAAGAGGGGGGAGTCGCCGCCATGGTGGTCACCATTTCAAACTGCATGCCTTTGCATGCACAGTAGGAGCCAGAAAACCATTGCACACAAAACGCCACAGGCTCATTCTACTGGCATGGAAAGTGCGCATGCATGCTTAGGGTTTTATTATAGCGGATATACAGAAATGCATTGCTAAAACTGAGTTCAAAAATTGTTGGTGTTTAGAACTTGTTGTTCACATGAAAAAAAAATGTGCACATACCCAGCCACTCCTTAAAGGGAGCCTTGATTATAAGTCTTCCTTTCTATCTGCTTCATTGAACATAAGAACATAAGAATTGCCACTGCTGGGTCAGACCAGTGGTCCATCTTGCCCAGCAGTCTGCTCACACAGCGGCCCTTAGGTCAAAAACCAGTGCTCTAAATGAGTCCAGCCTCACTTGTGTACGTTCCAGTTTAGCAGGAACTTGTCCAACTTTGTCTTGAATCCCTGGAGAGTGTTTTCCCCTATAACAGCCTCCGGAAGCACGTTCCAGTTTTCTACCACTCTCTGGGTGAAGAAGAACTTCTTTATGTTTGTACGGAATCTATCCCCTTTCAACTTTAGAGAGTGCCCTCTCATTCTCCCTTCCTTGGAGAGGGTGAACAACCTATCTTTATCTACTAAGTCTATTCCCTTCAGTATATTGAATGTGTCGATCATGTCCCCTCTCAGTCTCCTCTTTTCAAAGGAGAAGAGGCCCGGTTTCTCTAATCTCTCGCTGTATGGCAACTCCTCCAGCCTCTTAACCATTTTAGTCGCTCTTCTCTGGACCCTTTCGAGTGTCCTTCTTCATGTACGGCGACCAGTGCTGGAAGCAGTACTCCAGGTGAAGGCACACCATGGCCCACTACAGCGGCATGATAACCTTCTTTGATCTGTTTGTGATCCCCTTCTTTATCATTCCTAGCATTCTGTTTGCCCTTTTTGCCGCTGCCGCACATTGCGTGAACGGCATCATCAACTTGTCGATCAGAACTTCCAAGTCCCTTTCCTGGGAGGTCTCTCCAAGTATCGCCCCAAACATCCTGTACTCGTGCTTGAGATTTTGGATACCGACATGCATCACTTTACACTTATCCACGTTGAACCTCATTTGCCATGTCGCTGCCCATTTCCTGAGCTTGATTATGTCACATTGCAGATCTTCACAATCCCCCTGTGTCTTCACTACTCTGAATAACTTCATATCGTCCGTAAATTTAATCACTTCACTCATCGTATCAATGTCCAGATCATTTATAAAGATGTTGAAGAGATGCTTTAATGGGCCAGTGTTGGTTTTTCTTCCAGATTTAGAGTAGTTTATAACGTAAAACAAACATTTTGTCCAGTCATAATCATGCAAACAACTCATTTCTGTTCCTCTGCCACTTCTGCCCCTTCCTTTTATTACAGAAGCCATGGTCTTTGGGTCACATTGTACCATAGAAGTCTTTCACATATTAGTTTTCTGTGAAAATTACTCCCCATTTTACCAAATTATACTTGATAATACAAAAGTGTACAGATTCTCTCCAATGCATCCTGTATTTCTGAACTATTGCACTCAGTTTTGATAACCATCCTAAAATGTCACTTACTGTTTATGGCAATTATAATTTAACAGTATCACATAGAATGTGGGAGTGAAAAAAAAAAACCCAAGAAATAACAAAAACTCCTACAAATGAAACTTTGACTCATTGTACAGTGCAAATTCCACTGTGTGCCATAAATGGAAGAAAAGGTCTCACATTTGGCTCAGAAGCTCAACACTCACCTCACTGGCTTTAGCACTATAATCATTTGTCAGAAACATTCCTTTTCACAGTCTTTCTTGCTCAAATAAATGCAGTAGCATGACATACTCATACATTTCCTTTAATTTTTACCTGCACTATTATGTCTGTAAGAAAACCCCCCAGAAGTGGTCACCATTTTGAAAAGCTTTCTCAGGATCCAACTGCTGACTTTATCAGTATGCTGTTTGACCACTTTCTCAATGGTGATAACTGTCTGCCCCTTGCTTTTTGTTGTCACTGTCAAAGATACTGTCATTCATGCTTTTGGATGTATACATTAAAATATTAATAAAAACGATTGAACTTAAAAAAAAAGGCAGTGGTTCCCAACCCTGTCCTGGAGGAACACCAGGCCAATTGGGTTTTCAGGCTAGCCCTAATGAATATGCATGAAGCAAATTTGCATGCCTATCACTTCCATCATATGCAAATCTCTCTCATGCATATTCATTAGGGCTAGCCTGAAAACCTTATTGGCCTGGTGTTCCTCCAGGACAGGGTTGGGAATCACTGCACTAGCCCATCCCCCAGACTACTTAAGCCACCTCTACTAGGCTTTCCTATGCCAGGTGCTCATGTTCAGGAGGCAGGTATGTACGTTTTTGTTCGGATTTTTATAGTGGTGGTGGGGATCAGTGATCACTGGGAGAGTGCATGGGGGGGTGTACTTTGTGTCTGCAGTGGTTATCGGGTCATTTTGGGCATTTAGACCTGTTTTTAGATCACCTAAGTCACTATGTATAAGTTCCGTCTAGGCAGTCTCATTAAACTTTCGGTTATACTTACAGTATGACTAAGTCTAGGTCAGCCTACGTCCCGTCTAAATCCTGCCCTCACCACTCCTCCTAAAATTCCCCTTTCAGCTCTAGGTGTACAGTGGCACTGAAAAGGCCTAAGGTATTTTTCAATATGTCTAAAACCTGTTTTTGATTATTGGCACTTGGATGACCTGCAAGGTAGAATGCCACAATTAAAATATGTGCAGGGATTTGAACCCTGAGATAGAACGTGAACTCGCAGGCCTTGAGCATGTGCCGATCTTCGGGCACTGGCACCAACGCACAGGACATTCCGGTGCCGGTGCCCAGATGACGGTAAGAAGCGGCGGGGGTGAGTGCCCAATCGCGGCGGGGGGGGGGTGCCGGATCACGGGGGAAGGGTGCCGGATCACGGGGGGGCGCTTGTAAATCGAGCCACGCTCGGTTTCTGAGGTGCCGATTTTGCAAATGTTTTGCTCGTCTTGTAAAACACTCGCAAACCGGTGCACTCGTAAACCGAGGTACCACTGTATATGTTTGTTTGTTTTTCTGTTTTTAACCTTTTGCAAATTAAGTTATGTATGCAATCTATATATTTTTTTCAAGTGCTTTCCATGCTTTCAGTAATGAGCTGATTGGAGCAGTGGCGTACCTAGCATATGTGACACCCGGGGCCCATCATTTTTTGACACCCCCCCATCTATATGAAAAATATATATTTTTAATAACAATCCACATATCGCACAAGAGTGTACCTAGGAAAAGGCAGCATCTTAAGCACTGCAGTGAGCACTAGAACACCAACACATACATTATAAAACTAAACAAGCCAGATCCCGCATAGTGAATTGATCCTGCAGTCAATGCCAACTGAAAACTATGTCCTTTTCATACACACAGAACAGAGATACACCCTCGCCCAATATGGAATAATCACAAACTAAAAATAGAAATATGTAGACAAAAGTTAAACTGAACCGCCAAGAAACCAGACTCTGCATACAATGGAAACTCTACTTAAAGGTAAATTAGACTCGATATTGGATGAAGGGAATCTAAGGGACCCCTGTCAACATGGGTTCACCAGAGGCAGGTCCTGCCAATCCAATCTTATAAGCTTCTTTGATTGAGTGACAGGAAAGCTAGACTCAGGAGAGGCTCTGGACATAGTATACCTAGATTTCAGTAAAGCTTTCGACAGTGTCCCGCACCGTAGACTATTAAACAAGATGAAATCGATGGGGTTGGGTGAGAAACTAACTGCATGGGTCAATGATAGGCTGAGTGGAAGACTTCAGAGGGTGGTGGTCAACGGCACCCTCTCTGAGACTTCGGAGGTGACTAGCGGAGTGCCGCAGGGCTCAGTCCTGGGACCATCCCTTTTCAACATATTCATAAGGGACTTGACCCGGGGGCTTCAGGGTAAAGTATCACTGTTTGCCGACGACGCCAAACTGTGTAACATAGTAAGTGAAAGCAACCTCAAGGACAGTATGACGCAGGATCTGATCACGTTGGAAAACTGGTCCTCGACATGGCAGCTGGGCTTCAACGCTAAAAAATGTAAGGTCATGCATCTCGGCAGCGGAAATCCATGCAGAACATACTCCTTGAATGGAGAAACGCTAGCTAGGACTTCAGAGGAACGGGACTTGGGGGTAATCATCAGTGCAGACATGAAGGCTGCCAAACAAGTAGAGAAGGCCTCATCTAAGGCAAGGCAAATGATGGGATGTATCAATAGAAGCTTCGTCAGCCGCAAACCTGAAGTCATAATGCCACTCTACAGAACCATGGTGAGACCTCATCTGGAATACTGTGTGCAATTCTGGAGGCCACATTACCGGAAAGATGTGCTTCGAGCTGAGTCAGTCCAGTGGATGGCCACTAGGATGGTCGCCGGACACAAGGGTCTCTCATACGAAGAAAGACTGGGCAAACTGCAGCTCTATACCCTGGAGGAGCGCAGAGAAAGGGGTGACATGATTGAGACATTTAAATATGCCACAGGTCGTGTCGAGGTGGAAAACAATATATTCTTTCCCAAGGGACCCTCTGTCACAAGGGGGCATCCGCTCAAACCTAGAGGGGGGAAATTTAGTGGTGACACCAGGAAGTATTTCTTCATGGAAAGGGTGGTGGATCACTGGAACAGACTTCCGGTGCAGGTGATCAAGGGCACCAGCGTGCTCAATTTTAAGAATAAATGGGACATCCACGTAGGATCCCTACGAGGGTCAAGTTAAGGAACTAGGTCACTAGCACTCAGACTCAATGGGGTGGGTCAATAGAGTGGGCAGGCTTGATGGGCTGTGGCCCTTTTCTGCCGTCATCTTTCTATGTTCTATGTTTCTAATGCAACACCACAACACCACAAAAACAATGACACATGTCCCCTAATACTGTGCAAAATATAAAGACAGTAGATGTAAATTTGAAAAAACTGATACATAACAATCACCACTTTACAAATTAACAAATAAAAATAAACCAAATAATGAGAAATAAGAAAATACCATTTTATTGGACTAATCCATTTTTCAATTAGTTTTCAGAGGCCAAATCTTTCTTCAGAACAGTACAGTATACTGCTGTTATGCTATTCTGTCCTAAGGAAAGGGGTGTAGTCCAATAAATTGCCTTATTTCCATTTCCTATTTATACACTTTTATCAATACAGTTACAATACTACTTGATTCTAAGTAAAGCAACAAAAAAAATCTTTCTACCTTTTGTCATTTCTGCTTTAATCATCTTCTCTCTCTTCTTTCTATACAGTGCTTGTCCTCTCTCCCTTCCATGAAACATCTGCCCTCTCTTTGCCCCTTCCACCCAGCTTCTGCCCTCTCTCTCTACCCCTTCCATCTACTACCCACACTTCCTCTGCCCCTTCCATCTACCGTCTACCCTCTCTCTCTTCCATATGGCATCTTCCATCTTTCTATGTCCCTTCAATAAACTGTATATCCGGGGTCCCTTCTCTCCTTTGCACATGATTCATTTCAGCTTCACCCCCTCTCCATTTTTCTGTCTCCACCCTCTCCCCTATGCTTTGGCATCTCTCTCTTTCTCTTCTCCTTTCCTTCCTTCCTTCCCACTCCACACCATGGTGTGGTATCTCTATCTCTATCTCCTTCCCTTCCCTCCCCCCACTCCCTCTCCATGGTCTGGTATCTCCTTTCCTTTCCATCCCTCCCATGGACTTGGCATCTCTGGTTCCTCTCCGTTGTCTTCCTTCTCCCTTCTTCCCTCTCTCTCCCCAATTGGGTGCAGCAGCAGCATTTTTCTCACCCCCTTCCCTGTGCAACAGTATCATTTCTCCCCCCTTCCCTGTGCAGCAGCAGCATTTCTCCCCCCTTCCCTGTGCAACATTTCTTTCCCCCCCTTCCCTGTGCAGCAGGAACATTTCTTCCCTACCCAGAATGTCTGACCAGTTCCCCTGCTCAAAGCAGCAGGCGTCTACACCTCACACGATCCGCGGCTGCATTGGAAGCCTTCTCTCTGACATCGTGACGTCAGAGGGAACACTTCTGATGCAGCCGCGGATTGCGTGAGGAGCCGATATCTGCGGCTTTGAGCAGGGGAGCCAGCCAGAAGTGAAACAACCACTGGAGGGAGCACAAGCTGAGATGGACACCACTGTTTACAGAAGGGATGCCCACACTTTTTGGGTTTGCGAGTTACTTTTAAAATGACCAAGTCAAAATGATCTACCAATAATAAAATTTTAAAAAAACACAAAGCACACTGTACGCAGAGAAAATGTTAATTATCATTTATATTCGGGGGTTTTTTCAAACAGGTCAAGGCAGATGACTCTATGCAATGTCACTTCAGTAACAACTATACAAAAATAGACAAATACCACCATCCTTTTTACTAAACCGCGATAGTGGATTTTAGTGCAGGGCGCTGTGCTGAATGCCCCGCGCTGCTCTCGACGCTCATAGGCTCCCTGCGCTAAAAACCGCTATTGCGGTTTAGTAAAAGGGGGCCATAGTGCAAAATATAGACAGCAGATATAAATTCTCAAAACGGACACATTTTGATCACTAAATTGAAAATAAAATCATTTTTCCTACCTTTTTGTCTGGTGATTTCATAAGCCTCTGGTCCTTCTTCTTTCTCCTCCTGGCTCCCCCTCTTTCTTTCTCTCTTCCCTTGGCCCCCCGCATTATTTCTGCCTTTCTTTCTCTCTCTCCCAGCCCCCTCTTTATTTCTGCCTTTCTTTCTCTCTCCCCCTGGTCCCCCTCTTTATTTTTGCCTTTCTTTCTCTCTCCCCCTGGCCCCCCTCTTTATTTTTGCCTTTCTTTCTCTCTCCACCTAGCCCCCACAAAGCCATCGTGCCGATTTCTCCACTGCCACGATTCTTTCCTTACCCCCACCCCCAAGACAGCAGCCAATTTCTCCCTGCTCCTTCCCCGAGCCAGGCCCGACGCGTACAAGCATCGGGCCCACAAGATTTCACTTCCGGCGTCAGTTCTAACGGGGAAGAAGTTGCCGGCCAGCCAGACAGCAATTGGCTTGCCCAGAACTTACCCTCTGATGTTAGAATTGACGCCGGAGGTGAAGCCTTGTGGGCCCGACGCTTTTTCCCCGCCCACCAGCCCGCCTCACCTTTTGTCTCCATCTACCAGTTACCGGCTGGCCGGGTTAAGGAATGACTCCGCGGGGGAGCCGGTGCAGGGATGCGGTGGTGAGACAGATCAGCGGCAGAATAGGGAAGGTGGCCGGCTGTGCACCCCCTTGGGGCGTGCACCCGGGGCAGATCTCCCCTCCTTAGTACGCCATGGATTGGAGCACTGTTTAGTCAGAAAAAAAGGGTAGCTTTTTAGCAAGAAACTTAAAGCTGTGTTTTTATCATATGCTCTGCTTCAGTTAACAGATTTTTTTTCCTCTAATTAGCAAATAACATTGCTGTTTGTCCAGAAAAATAGAAGGTTTTGCATGCAATATATCTGTTTTGATGTGCCCTATTTATGTGTGGTGCCTTATTAAATGTCTTTTGAGCTTAATAAAGCAAAAATAAAAACCCAGAAACTATTTAGCAGATCGCATTAAGGATGTCCAAACTGGCCTAAGTTCCGTCCATAGAACTCATGTCTATCTGAAGTCTAAACTATGCTCAAAAGTAGACCTCCTTTACAATGCCTATATGACCTAAGTTTTACAATTGCTATGCAACTTGCTAGCTCATTGTGTAGCACAATGGTTAAACCTACAACCTTCTAACCCTAATGTTGCTGATTCAAATCTCAGTCACCCTCTCTGATGGAAGAAAAATAAATAAAAGCATTAAACAAATCCAACTCTCAGTATCAAAATTATAATGAAAACACCATAAAATTGCCATTCTGTTAACATCGTAATAATAAAGTATTATAACATTAAGGGCATTGTTTGGACGTCTAACTCTCACCTAAATCCCGATTCTCTAAAGGATGTCTAAATATTTGGGCATCTAAACAGTGCTGAGCATCGCTGAGCGCGATTCTACAAAGGATGCCTATCTTGGATGTCTAAACTGCGCCTAACTTTAGACGCACTTTGCAGAATCAGGGCATATATGTATTGCATGTATTTATCTTGTATCCAATTTAATAACAGTATGTAGTATTTGTCCTTAGCCTGTTGCTATGTTGTATCTTTCCATTCATGTACTCTATGGCTCTTCATTATTTTCCAATATATCATTGCCTAACATGCACTTTACCAGATTACCAGGTTTACAAAGCAGTTCACAATTTATATGCAGGTACTTATTTTGTACCTGGGGCAATGGAAAGTTAAGTGATTTGTCAAGAGTCACAAGTAGCTGCAGTGGGAATTGAACTCAGTTCCCTATGTGGCTGCACTATTAGGCTCTCTTCCACACCTGTGATAGCAGCTTGCAAGCTGGGTCTACTTAATGTTCATTCTCAGAGGAACACGACCATACTTATTCATAGCTTTATCATTTATCCTGACCTTCCTATTTCTGTTCTATTGAAACCTTTCTGAAACAGGTAAATTAGTAGTCTTGCATCAAGTGATTCCCCAAGTATTTTGTTCTCCCTAAGGTTTGGTCAGATCATTGGCGAGGGGGCTATTGCTTTTACTTTTCCCACCTTCCAGTACTGAAACATTCTCTTTGCCTTCTTATCCATTCTGAGGCCTTGTTGGTCCATATTAAAGAACCTTTGTCACTTTGTATTTGTACATCACCTACCACTGATTAGCACTGAAATGTTACTCTCCTGCCACACAAGAGCCATGCTGCCATCCCCAAAATTCAGCCACACCAAGAGTTGTAGATCGTGACTTCAAACCATGCACCTCCCAGAACACGCCTACATGTAGATTGCACAAAACTATGTACATTCTTGATGTCACACATAGTTTTATGCACATTACCTGTGGAAAAAGTCTTTTCAATGGGTAATTGCATAAAGGACTAGTAAAACTGTATAAGAACGTAAGAATTGCCGCTGCTGGGTCAGACCAATGGTCCATCCTGTCCAGCAGTCCACTCGGGCGGCGGCCCCAAGGTCAAGACCAGTGCTCCAAATGAGTCCAGTCTCACCAGTTTAGCATGAACTTGTCAACTTTGTCTTGAAACCCTGGAGGATGTTTTCCCCTATAACATACTCCGGAAGAGCGTTCCAGTTTTCTACCACTCTCTGGATGAAGAAGAATTTCCTTACGTTTGTACGGAATCTATCCCCTTTCAACTTTAGAGAGTGTCCTCTTATTCTTCCTACCTTGTAGAGGGTGAACAGTCTGTCTTTCTCTACTAAGTCTATTCCCTTCAGTATTTTGAATGTTTTGATCATGTCCCCTAGCAGTCTTCTCTTTTCAAGGGAGAAGAGGCCCAGTTTCTCTAATCTCTCGCTGTACGGCAACTCCTCCAGCCCCTTAACCATTTTAGTCGCCCTTCTCTGGACCCTTTCGAGTAGTACCGTATCCTTTTTCATGTACGGCGACCAGTGCTCAACACAGCACTCCAGGTGAGGGCGCACCATGGCCCAGTATAACGGATGATAACCTTCTCGGATCTGTTCGTGAATCCCTTCTTTATCATTCCTAGCATTCTGTTCTCTCTTTTCGCCGCCGTAGCACATTGTGCAGATGGCTTCATGGACTTGTCGATCAGAACTCCCAAGTCCCTTTCCTGGGAGGTCTCTCCAAGTACTGCCCCGGACATCCTGTACTCGTGCATGAAATTTTTGTTCCCGACATGCATCACTTTGCAATTATCCACATTGAACCTCATTTGCCATGTCGATGCCCATTTCTCGAGCTTGATTATGTCACGTTGCAGATCTTCGCAATCCCCCTGTGTCTTCACTATTCTGTATAACTTTATATCGTCCGCAAATTTAATCACCTCGCTCGTCGTATCAATGTCCAGATCATTTATAAAGATGTTGAAGAGCGCAGGTCCAAGCACTGAGCCCTGCAGAACCCCGCTGGTGACACTCTTCCAGTCTGAGAATTATCCATTAACCCCCACTCTCTGTTTCCTATGCTCCATCCAGTTCCTCGCACTTGCTCCACGCCCTTGTCTATCTGCCTGTTTACTCCCTCGAAGAAGTGTATCAAGTTCGTCAGGCAAGATCTGCCTTTACTGCCTTGCTGGCTGGTCCTCATCAGATCGTGTCCGTCAAGGTGATCAATGATGTGGTCCTTTATCAGCACCTCTACCATCTTTCCCAGTACCGAGGTCAAACTCACCGGTCTGTAGTTTCTGGAATCTCCCCTCAAGCCTTTTTTTAAGATCAGCATAACATTCGCCACCTTCCAGTCTTCTGGAATCTTTCCCAATTTGTTCGACAGATTGGCTATTAGCTGAAGCAGTTCAGCTATAATCCCTTTCAGTTCCTTGATGACCCTCGGATGGATGCCATCAGGTCCTGGGGATTTGTCGCTCTTAAGCCAATCAATCTGCTTGCATACCTCTTCTAGACTGACCGTCAACCGTGTCAGTTTTCCGTCTTCTTTTCCAGCATATAGCCTGATGGGTTCCAGTATGCTGTGTATATCCTCTTCGGGAAATACAGATGCAAAAAATGTGTTCTTTTGTCGGCGATTTCTTTGTCCTCCTTTAGCACTCCCTTTATGCCACGGTCATCCAAAGGCCCCACAGCTTCCCTCTCGGGTCGTTTCCCCTTAATATATCGAAAGAACGGCTTGAAGTTTTTTGCCTCCTTGGCTATTTTTTCCTCTTAGTCTCTTTTGGTCCCTTTTACCGCCTTATGGCACTTGTGTTGATGTTGTTTGTGCTAATTCCAGTTTTCATTCGTTTTTGACCTTTTCCATTCTTTAAACAAAGTTTTCTTGTCTCTGATCGCTTCCTTCACCTCTACAGTGAGCCATGCTGGTTCTTTGTTCTTTTTTCTCTTGGATCCTTGGTATATATAGATTTTGTGCCTCGGTGACTGTGTCCTTAAAAAGGGACCAAGCTTGCTCTAGCGTTTTTACAGTGCTTATATTCTTCCCCACCATGAGTCTCATCCCTTCGTAATTCCCTTTTAGGAAGTTCCACGCCATGGCCGATGTTTCTCACCTGCATCTAGGTCGAAGCAGATCATATTGTGATCGCTGCTTCCCAGCATCCCTTCTACTTCTACATGTTGTGCCAGTCCTCGTAGTCCATTTAGAATTAAGTCCAGAATTGCATTTCCTCTCGTATTTTCCTTGACGAGTTGTTCCAGGAAGCAATCGCCTACAGTATCCAGGAACTTGGTCTCCCTAGTGCAGCCGGAGGTGCCTTGGTTCCAGTCTATCCACGGATAGTTGAAGTCACCCATGATAACTACGTTGCCTCCCTTGCAGTTGCGCTTAATCTTGTCTGTCATTTCCCCATCAATTTCTTTGGACTGCCCTGGGGGTCAGTAGTAGATGCCAATCTTCATTTCCAGTACATTTGTTCCTGGAATTTTGATCCATAGAGACTCTAACTTATCTGTCAATTGTATTGTGTTCTCTCCAGTAGATTCAATTCCCTCTTTGACATATATGGCAATGCCCCACCTTTTTGAGCCACTCTGTTTTTGCAGTATAGTTTGTATCCTGGTAGCACAGTGTCCCAGACGTTTTCCTCAGTCCACCATGTTTCTGAGATGTCGATGATGTCAACGTTATCTTTTTGTGCCATAGCTTCTAATTCAACCATCTTATTCCTTAGGCTCCTTGCGTTCGTGTACATACACTTGAGTTTACGACCCGTTCCTTTCTTGCATTTCCTTCCCTCTTGTGTCCCTTTCAATCTGTCTTGCTTGTAATCCGGTGAGTATTCCCCTCTATCTTCCTGCACGGTATCCGGGTATACCGGTTCCCGAACCATCGACTCTCTTTCTCGGTCGACTGTCGGCTTTCCCTTTCTTCCTAGTTTAAAAACTTCTCAACTTCTCTCTTGATGTTGCTTGCAAGTAGGCTCGTTCTGACTCTGCTGAGGTGGAGTCCGCCTTTCCTGTATAGCTTGCTCTTCCCCCAGAACGCCGTCCAGTTGCGCACGAAGTGGAATCCTTCTTCCTCACACCAGCACCGCATCCACACGTTGATTGCTTGCAGCTCCAACTGTCTCTTCTCATCTGCCCTGGGTACTGGCAGGATCTCCGAGAATGCTATCCTCTGCATTTTGGTCTTCAGCTTCCTTCCTAGCATCCAGAACTGGTCCTTCTGTACTTCCCTATTGTAGTTCCTGTTGCTCACGTTGTTCATCCCCACATGGATCACCACCGCCGTATCTTCTTCCACGCTGTCGATGATCCTGTCGATGCGGCTCACAGTAGGCAGGTCACCAGCTGATCCAGTCTTCCTCCCGCTATGTGGCTTTCAACTTGTCTGATGATGGAGTCCCCCACGACGATTGCTGTCCTCTCTATCTTCTCTTGATTCTCCAGACACAGGTCCGTGTCCCTGGTGTATGTCCATCTCTCCTGCCGCAGATCCGTATCCTTTGTTCTCGCTGCTATGTCATCCATTTCTTCATGGTGGTTGTCTGTCCACAGGTCCATATCCTTCGTTCTCGCTGCTGTATCATCCATTTCTTCGTGGTGGTTGTCTGTCAGATGGTCCACACTCTCTGTAGGTGTCTTTCGGCAGTTCCACTGTTGCTGGTGATTTTCCACGGCCTCCCTGTATGCCTTCTCTATGAATTTCTCCAGCTCTCGGACTTCTTCCTCGATGGTGTCCTCTGTCTTGGTGTTCATTGTGTCCTCGGTCTCAATGTTCGCTGTGTCTCTGTCTTCCTCCTCCATTGCTTGAAGTGCCTCCAATTCCAGTATTCTACCCTCCAGGAGTCTGACTTGTTTCTTCAGGCTGTCCAGTTATCCACATCAAGTGCATACGTAAGACCGCCTCCCAGAGGGGAGATAGTCATACATATGGCAGACGGTGCAGAAAACTGGATAGCTCAACATCTTGCTTCTGTCTTCTGCTTCCATTGCTGCCTGCTTGCTGGTCTTCTGTGGCTGTTCTCTATGTCTGCCTGGCTGTGTCCTCTGTGCCTGCTGTGGTGTCCTTCTGCTCTCCTTTAGTGTCCCTTCTCAGTGAGCTTCGGTGGTCGACGTCGGGGGTGGGTGGAGCTAACTCGCGTCAATTCCCCCCTGTAGTCTCCTGCCTCTTCTTCCCCTTGTGCGCTTTTCTGTTATTGCATTGCTTCTCTCTAACTCTTTCTCTCTCTCCTGCTGCTTCCTTTCTCCTGCTTGCCTGCCCAAGCTGAGTATGGCTGATTATGCATGTACAATGAAGAACATCAGAAAGATCACACGTACAAGGGGTGTTCAATAATTTATCTACCTGAATATAAAGAAAGTATCATATGTGTTGAAACAAGTCTGTGCATGTTGTGACATGTCTCAAGGTTACTTATGCACAGTTGTGGCTCAGTGTTAGTCCTGGAATGTTACTTAATATGTGGGCTGCAGAGAGAGTAAAATCTCATTGAGTACTCACCTCATATCTTATTTTGAATAGATTTTTTCCACTGCCAAGAGCGTACGATGTTTTGAAAGACTTCCATCGGCGGGGGTTCAGCTCCTGAAGAAGACAGAGAAACAGAGCTCTGTCGGGCATACCAAGGACTTTCCTTAGAGAAATTACGGACTTTTTCAACACAGATAAGTTGGATTTTCATGTTTTGAACTTTCATATATATTTATACTTATACATTGTGCTGGAACATCTTCATTGGACATATGTTATTGAATTTTGAGGATTCATTTGTGAAAGAGGGAGATGAATGAAAAAATGAATTTTATTCACATTTTTTTCAACTTTTTTTCACTATTTTTGACTTAGTTTTTTATTTGAATTTAACACAGCAGAGACATTGTGATGTATTGGGCAAACTCACTCGGGCTTTAAATAGTCCTTATGAGAGTTGTCAGCCCAGGGGATACTGATTAAGGTTTTACAAGTGCATTACAGTTCCCTGATACTGAAGTCTCTTTCACTTATAGGTTTACTGAGTGGTATAGGGTTATTTTTAGACATTTTCATTCATTCATTCCCTCTTTCTTGAGTATATGGTAAAAGGTGTCCTCCTCTTCCCATATTTTTTGCCGATTTTGTTATGTTCAGTGTGAGCCTAACATTCCAAGAGACAGGATGGCAGGGGAGTCCTCGTGCAAATCAAGTAAGAACCTGCTAGATTTAGAGCACTGTTTATTGATAAAATTTCTCACAAAATAAGGGAAAGCCAAAGGAGAAATATGAATGCATGACTGCAGTTTATGGTGAGTCTGCCCGATAATCTTACAAAGTAAAATTTTGGAGCAAGCAGTTTAAGTCGTGTATAGAATCCATTGAAGATGCAACTTGCACAGAAATGTGCAAGAAAGTCGAGGATTTAATTTTGTTAGACAGACAAATTAAGGTTTCCTGAATAGCTAAAGAAATGAGCATCTCAGTAGGTACAGTTTGGAAAATAATTCATGAAAAGTTGGGCGTATCAAAGGTTAGTGCAAGATGGGTTCCAAGAATGCTGATGCCTTTTCTGAAGGTCACTAGACTCCAGTACTGTCAGGAGAACTTAGAGATGTTCCGTGAAGACCAAGTGATTTTTCTTTTCATTGTTTGGTGACTTGTGATGAGACATGGATCTATCACAGAAATCCTGAGTCCAAAATGGAATCAATGCAGTAGAAGCACAAGTCATCCCCTACCCCAAAAATGTTCAAGACAAAAAAATCTACAAACAAAGTCATAACAACTGCCTTCTAAGATGATAAAGGACTTTTGCTTTTGGAGTTCATGTTATTCAAGACAACCATAACCGGGGAGAGTTATGCAAACACAATGATCGCTTTGTGGGAGTCAATCAAGGAGAAAAGATGAGGAAAACACATAGCAGGTGTGCTGCTTCTTCACGACAATGCGCCAGTGCACATGTCATGACAATGACTGGCTGCCATTTGAAAATGTCAGTTTCAGCAGCTGAACAATTCACCCTACAGTCCTGACCTGTCTCCCTTGGATTATTTCCTGTTTCGAGTTTTGAAGAAATCTCTCTGTGGAGACCGGTTTACAAGTGATAAAGACATCAAGGAAGCTGAGATATCCTGGTTTGATGGTCAAACACAATTCTTTTCAAAGGGGTTAAAGTCGTTGCAGGGAAAGTGGATGAAGTATATGGAACTATCAGGGGACTATACTGAAAAATAAAACAAACACTTTTTGAAAACTCTTTTCTTTCCTATTTAGGTAGATAAATTATTAAATATCCCTTGCATGTCCATATGCCATTCCCAAGGGGAACTTTTGTGTGAGCAGGAGCAGAGTTGCAAAGTTCCTATGTATTTTATAAAATATGCACTTTGATATATTGTAGAATTATATAGTAGGTGTGAATATGTACATGAGGATCTGTATACAAGTGGTACTGATTCTATATTATAAAGCCAAAGAAGAATCTACCATCCAATATTCAGTGGTATTTAGCTGGCTGGGAATAGCTTCTGGCTGGCTAAATAGTGCTAAGCCAGCTAACCACCAATATTTAGCAGGAGATAACCGATTATCTCCCACTGAATATCCTGGTCAGCAACTAGCCCGGTCACTGGCTATGTTGCGTGACATAGCTGATCAGCACCAATCTTTATTGGCCAGCCAGCTAAGTCTAGAGGCCAGATAGATCCACCAAAAAAACAGGTCCATTTATGGCTGCTATGATTTAGCCAGCCATCTAATGAATATTGGCTTGACCGGCTATGTCAAAACAGGCTATGCCTGTGGCCGGATACGACCCCTTCATTGAATTTCCAAAAATTCACCACTGACCGCGTTCTGCATATTGGGCTCCTACAGTAGATCTGGCATCAAGATAACCATGCTATGTAAGCTAGCATTCTAGATACGCAAATACATCTGATGAAAAGTCGTTATGGAAATGCTGACAAAAGACCTGTTTGTGTTTTGGCGGTGCATCCCTTGTAATGGAATGTATAAATAACTGTGCATGTATAGAATGAAACTGTCTCAATTGTATTCTCATTGCTTGCAAAATTTATAGTACCAATTTCTCAAGAAACAGGAACTACAAGTCCAGGCATGTGATGAGTGGAAAACTAGTCTTTCCCTAGAGATGGAGGAGTGTATGGTGACCCTACTTATAGAGGTAATGTAAGAGCTTAAGAAGAAAAGAAGAAAGAGAGCTAAGGAAAATAGGGCCCCTTTTATTAAGCTGTATTAGAGATTTTTAGCGTGAGCTGGTACGGTAAATGTTCCAATGCTCATAGAATTCCTATGAGCATCAGAGCACTTACCTCACCAGCCCATGCTAAAAACCTCTAGTGCAATTTGATAAAAAGGGGGGGGGGGAGGGAGTATATACTGTACAATATAGCAAGCAGTTCCTTCATCATAGGAGCTATCCCAATTCAGGAAGGACAAAAGTAAAAGAGCGCTCAAATTATCATATCTGCTGAAGATATGATAAATATTTCACAATATACTAAACAGAGAAATCTATTTCCCTGCTTGGATTTTATAGATACTACAAATAAATGAAGAAGAAACTCATAAACACACACCCAAATATTATTCATGCTCGCCTGGCACATCAACATTATCAATTAAAGACTGACAGATATTATGTCACACAATTGTGTTGAAATGATGGTATGAATGCAGAATCTGGATTTTGACTGCAGATGTGAAAAGCACACCGTTTCTAACAGATGTATAATCTGATTAACTATGCAATGCAATCATATTGTCAAAACCCATTAATCACTCTTCCAGGACACATTAGTGTCGGCTTTACTGGCAGCTGTGATCATTACCGCATCTGTGCAGGTACCGTAGCTCATCAACCCTACATGTCGGGTCTGAAAATACTTAAAATATATTACCTGGGAATTATCTGTGATAAGATGCTTTAGATTATGTCAGAAATTAGAGGGCAACGATTCACATAGAGCCTTTAAGTGTGTGACTAACAGGTGAAATTCAGTCTCTTGCAAAATGATATTTCCAAATATTTACTGATATTCATTCTCCTTCCTCCAGACATTTAAGCTAACCTCTGTGCCCTTAACCGATTTATTTCCTAAAATGATCTAATATTATTCATAGATTTTAGAAACATGCACCAAGGGAAATCTTGGGAGCCTCGGTATTATAGGAAAGCAGACTGACCTTCAAAGTCACAGCTATTGCTGCTGCTAACTCCCTCCTCTTTATCTTGCTGCACAAGTAATAGAGCACAACTCCTAACTGAGGCCTACATGTGTTCAAATGGAGGGTGATCTGCTTTCTTCATAAGACAGTTGTTCAATTAACAGAGTCCAATATGTAATTTATATTACTGAGTTATATTTTTACTCCATCACCTGCCACTTTTTCCTCTCATATTTCCTCTCTCTCTTTCTCTCTTTGTCTGTCTCTGTCTCTCTCTCTCCATTCCCTTTCCCCTTTCACATCTAGGTCCTGTTCTTTGCACCTAATCTAATAAATACTGGGAACAAAAATGACCTCTGTAAATTAATAAATCAAGGATAAAAAATGATCTCAGAGCCTGCCAGCTGCTGAGGGATGGCTCTGCCACTATGCAGTTCGTGGCTTTATTTTGCAAGTAGGTGCCTGTTTTGGACTTAGGAACAGGTAGGAGTAAGGTGACCATACGTCCCGTTTTGAACGGGACAGTCCCATTTTTGGATCCCCTGTCCCGTTGTCCCCACCCACAGCTTTGGGACGACAAAATGTTCCATTTTCAGGGACAGCATCCCGAAGCTGTGCGCGGAGACAACGGGACAGGCGATCGCTTCCTGTCCCTCTCTGCCGCACAAAAAAAAAGGCCTCCCTCCAGGTCTGCCGCCGCTGCTCCTCTGCTTACCTCCCTGCTGCTAGTCGCGCCCAGAAGCCTTCTTCCCAATCGCTGCCTGGCTGACCTGGAACATCCTCTCCAACGTCAGAATTGACGTCAGGAAGAAGGCTTCCGGGCGCAATTAGCGGCAGGGAGGTAAGCAGAGGAGCAGCGGCGGTGGACCGGGGGAAAGTTTAAATCGGGCCTGGAGGTAGGCTTTTTTTCCACAGTGGGGGGAAGGAAGTAGGCAGGCAAGCTGGCTGGCTTTTGCGTGGCAGAGAGGTAGGTAGGTAGGCAGGCTGGCTCTTGGGGAGGTAGGCAGGCAGGCTCTGGGGGAGGTAGGCAGGCAGGCTCTGGGGGAGGTAGGCCGGCAGGATTTTTGGGAGGGGGTGGGACAAAGGCTGGAAGACAGTGAGGAGGACATAGGAAGGAGGGATGAAGGAAGGAGAGAAAGAGGCAGAGGGGGGGGGGGGTTGTAAGTAGAAGAAAGACTAGAGAGATAAAGGCCTGGACCAAAAGGGAAAGACAGGATGCAGAAGCAGGAGTTTGGGAGGTGCAGACAGAAGGGCAGAGCCCCTGAGGAAGAGCAAAGAAAGGCAAGATCATAACAGAGGAGAGATGGAGACCTGAAACAAAGGTACAAAGGAGAACTGACACTGGATCTTGGGGACACTAAGGACATAGGAAGGAGGCACTGGGGGCACTAAGGACCTAGAAAGGGGTACTAAGGACATAGGAAGGAGGCACTGTGGGCACTAAGGACATAGGAAGGAGGCGCTGGGGACACTAAGGACATAGGAAGGAGGCACTGGGGCACTAAAGACATAGAAAGAGGCACTAAGGACATAGGAAGGAGGCATTGGGGGCACTAAGGACATAGGAAGGAGGCACTGGGAGCACTAAGGACATAGGAAGGAAGGAGGGAGGGAATAGAAAGTGACAATTGTTGGGCCTGAGTGCAGAAAAAAATGAAAGAAAGGATGCACAGTCAAAAGGAAATGCAACCAGAGACTCATGAAATCACCAGACAGCAAAGGTAGGAAAAATGATTTTATTTTCAATTTAGTGATCAAAATGTGTCAGTTTTGAGAATTTATATCTGCTGTCTATATTTTGCACTATATTTTTCTATAGTTACTTCTTTGAAAACCCCCCAAATATAAATGATAATTAATATTTTCTCTGTGTATAGGGTGCTTTGTGGTTTGTTTGTTTTTAATTCTTTGTGTTTTTTTAATTTTATAGTTACCATTATGAAATAAGATATTGTGTGTACATGAAAAATGAATGGAAGAAATTAGGGGCGGGGCTAGGGTAGGATTGGGGGTGGGACTAGGGCGGGATTGGGGGCGGGACTGAATGTTAATAGATGTCCCATTTTGATGAAAAAAATAAATGGTCACGTTAGGTAGGAGCCTAATTTAGGTGCAGGTATTTAGGATAAAAAAAAAGCTGGCATAAATAGGGTAAAGCTAAAAGCAATGGCTAACCACACAGGTGGTATTAAGTGTGATTCTGTACACTACACCTAACTTTTAGAGGATCACACTTAGCTTTACACTGTTTATTTATTTATTCAGTTTTCTATACCGTTCTCCCAGGGGATCTCAGAATGGTTTACATGCATTTATTCAGATACTCAAGCAATTTTCCCTGTCTGTCCCTGTCAGGCTCACAATCTATCTAATGTACCTGGGGCAATGGGGGGATTAAGTGACTTGCCCAGGGTCACAAGGAGCAGCATGGGTTTGAACTAGAGAGCTGCACGGGAATGGGGACGGCGGGAATCCCGCAGAACCCACAGGGATCCCGCGGGTTCCCCCTTCGGGTCATGGAGATCCTGTGGGGACACCCTTTCGGGTCACGGGGATCCTGTGGGGACGCCCCTCGTGGGCTCGGGGATCCTGAGGGATTGGAGGCAGTTTGAGCTGAGTGGCTCATCTTCTTTTCCTGCTGTCCTGCAGTGTACAGCGCTCCCACCACTCCACATGTAGCTGACCCGGAAGTCTTCCCCGACGTCAGAGATGATGTCGGATGAAGGCTTCTTCTCAGCTATGTGCAGTGTACAAGGCCCACTGCCCTGTGATTGTGCAGAAGTGCTGCTCTGAGTCTGACGTCGGGAGAGGTTGTGAGATGGTTCTGTCGTGCGCACTCTCAGCTGTTGCACGTGTATAGCTCCCGTGCCTCACATGCCACAAAGAAGTGAAAAGAATGAAGCAGCGAGTCTTGCGAGAGGGGGGCAGAAAGAGAGGGAGCAAGCAAGCAGGCACACATGCGTTGTAATTAGGAGGAAGCAGTTGGGACGTGAGAGGGGCCCAAATGCGGGACACAGGAGGGAGTGCATTTTTGAACACAGAAGGTAGTGAAAAGAAGAGAGGAGCAGCATTAATGGAAAGAGGACAGATTGGCTTCTTGAGTTGTTTTTTGGATTTTTTTTGGGGGGGGTGGTGTTCCTGTACATTGTACAACGAGGTAGGGAAGGAAGGGAAACTGTCTATAGGCCTTTGCTTTTTATAGCAAGCTAGTTAGCTAGTTTTGACATCCATAACTTGTTGAATGGCATAAACTTGGGAGAGAGGACAGAGGAAGGGAAGAAAAGTGATGCTGAGGTGGGGGAGGGAATAGAAAGGGAGAATTGGGCTTAAGTGTGGATGGATACCTCCTACCCCGCTATATCTCAATTTAAGCACATTTAGAGATCTAATGCTTCATGATATTGAATCGCTGGAACAGCTCCCCTTGAATCAACCTGATAATGTATCAAAGAATGAAAGAAATGCTCTCTCAGAATTAAAAAAGGATGAGTCCTTAATAAAATTCAGAGCAGATAAGGGAGGAGCAATTGTGATTCAAACTAAGACTGATTATCTGCAGGAAGCCCATCGACAGATAGATGATCCCAAATTTTAAAGAAGATTATCTGTTGATCCAGTAATGTCCTTGCAACAAGGTATTTCACAATTGGTCTCTGTAGCATGCAAGAAGAAAATGTTAACTACCAAAGAGGCAGCATACTTACACCCATCTTTTTATGTAATCCTGAAAATCTATTTTCTACCTAAAATTCATAAGAGATTGACAGCTTCCCCTGGACGTCCCATAGTGTCCATGAAGCACTCGGTATTAGAGCTTTATCAAAATTTTTGGATATCTTTTTACGCAAGGAAGTGGTTAAAGTAAAATCTTATGTGAAGGATGCAACACATGTGCTGCAAGTTTTATCAGAAATTCAGGAGGTCCAGGAAGATTGGTTGTTAGTAACTTTAGATGTTACGGCACTCTATACAATGATACCGATACAAGGAGCACTAGAACTGTTACACAACATTTTTGAACAACAATACTGTAAGCGAATATTGATTCAGTTTCTTATGGACCTAGCCAGAATAGTATTAACTCAAAACTACTTTTGGCACCAGGGTGTATTTTACCAACAAGTGCATGGTATTGCAATGGGGCATCATTGACACCCTCACTGGCCACTTTATATATGGCCCAGTTAGAAGAAAAATTTTTATATACATCCTCACATTTTATAAATATTAAGCTGTGGAAATGTTTCCTTGATGATATACTTTGTATCTGGACATCTACTAAAGAGAGCCTGAATGATTTTATAATATGGCTCAATCAAATGGACAATAATATTCAATTCACTGCCACAATACATGAGAAAGAAATAGCATTTTTAGATATTAAAATAATTAAATCTCAAAATCAATTCACTACTACCATTCTCCATAAACTGACAGATCGCAATAGTTTACTGAGGTATCATAGCTTCCATCCTCATAACTTAAGGAGAGTTTGCCTATCAGTCAATTTTTATGGCTTCACCAGATTTGTAGTTCATTGACTGAGTTTAAACATCAAGCTCGGTCAATGAAGCAACTTTTCTATCAGAGAGGATATCCCAGAACAGTGGTCCATCATGCATATTTAAGAGCTAAGTTTGCACAGCGCTCTTTGCTGTTACAATATCAACAAGAGCAAGAGGAGGACCAACAGTTGATATTTGTACAACCTTACTCCCTCCTTGCCACCAGAATTAACCACATAATAAGTAATCATTGGCATGTAGTCCAATTGATCAACCCCGCGATAGGTGAGGCTCCTATATGTGCGTATAGAAGAACTAGAAATTTGGGAGAATTCCTAAACAGAAAAGAAAGAGGGGCGCCCCAGCCATATTATCACAGGGCATATAATAACTGTCAATAGTGCCCCTATACCATGGAAGGGGAGAGTTGGACCCATCCAGAGACAGGTGAACTATATAGAGCAAAACATGTGACAACATGTGGTTCATCTCATATAATATGTCATCCAATGTCCCTGTCCTAAATTGTATGTGGGGCGGACCATTCGCCCTGTAAAAGTGAGATTAACAGAACATAAGTCACGGGTCCATACCCAGAATGAGACTGCCCCTCTAGTATGCCATTGGAAGTTATTTAAACATTCAATGAAATATCTTAAATGGTGGGTGTTAGACATGGCGGAGGTAGGATGGGAAGGAGGAAACCTCATTCGGATGCTAAATTTAAAAGAGCTCCTTTGGATGCATGAATTACAAATTATGCAGCCTTCAGGACTGAATGAAACCAGTGATTGGTTAACTCTAGCTGAATAAATATAGGAGGATATGGTAGGTTTGGATTGTGGATTGTGATGGTTGATAAAGTTTTTTGAAGAAGCTACCTGATATGTGGATTGTGATGACTGATAAAGTTCTTTGAAGACTTTGCCTGAAGAGTAGTGCGTGATTGGGTATCCTGTGGATGATGTCATCAGGGGGGTGTATATCATGCAGTAACTGAATGCCGCGGCCATATTTGGATGACGTAAGTAGCGCGAGAAAGCGAATGAATGAAATGTAGTTGGTGAATAATTAAAGGGAATGATGTAATGCTGATAATTAATTCATTGATATTCCCCTTCTATTAAATCTTATGTTTCTGTGTTTGTTTTGTTGTAGTTAAGGCACTTCCCCCGTCCTGAGGAAGATAGGTGGGGCATAGTGTAACAGCAACATTGCACTAACAAGCTAAGTTATCTAGGGGATAAGAAATTTTCAGTATACTACTTGAAAATGAATTAGAAAGAATGATAATGTATTGAAATGAATGAAATGACTAAGAAAACATATGGAAGAGATTAAAAAATCCAATGAATTGAGATCCTGGAAATGACTTTGAAGATGCTATTAGTATATTTATTTATTTATTAAAGAGCACAGAAACAGCATGAAAAATTAGAAGTACAAACAGTGTGAAGAATACAAAAAAAGAGAAAAAAAGAGATTAGAATAGAATAGAGGACACATTTGGGTGAGCCAGTGACGAGTGCTGCCACACTGTACTGCAGGAATCAACAGCGGACAAGTGGCATTCTGAGATTCCCCTTGTGTCTTTTAAAAGTATTATAAGCTGCTTCATAAGGCATGATATAAATTTAAACTATATTTTCAAAAACCTTTGATATCATAGAGTGCCTAATAGGATTGTGATATCCTAGAAATAAGCAGTGAAATTCCCCAAGCCATCTCAATAATGGCCTATGGACTTCTCTTTTAGGAAATTATCCAAACCTTTTTTAAACCCTGCTAAGCTAATTGATTTCAGCGCATTTTCTAGCAACAAATTCCAGATTTTAATTATATGTTGTGTGAAGAAATTTATTTTTATTTAGTTATTTATTTAGTCATTTATTTAGCCAAAGGTGTCCAGAACGGGTTACAGGAGTACATTCATAGTATGGGTGGGACAAATTTTGGTGAGACATACAGACTTTACAGCATGTACAAAAGGGTTTAGATTACAGCAATTACAGTATAGACATAACATGCAAACTTACAAATACAGACTTAGTGGACATAGGGTGGTTTAAATTGTAGCATTTTCAGTGTAGATATACTTGGAAGTGAAATAGCTCTCTTTTGCAGGAGGGTGCATCTTTGTTGTCAGAGAATGTGGTAGTAATTTAGGTTCTATTTGCAATGGCATGCGAGTTTTAGCAAGATTCCGTTTGGTTTATTAGGTGGTGTCTTTGGGATTCCATCCGTCCAGGGTGTAGACTTGTGTCTTCAAGGATCTGGGTTTGTAAAGAGGAAGGTTTTCATTGCTTTTCTGAAGTTCCAAAGACTGTCTAGTGATCTAATGGATGGAGGGATGATGTGTCACATTCTGGATATGTAATGAGAATATGAGCGTCTTTGGGCTGTGTCAGACGTGAGTGAGCGGCCTGGTGGCAGGACCAGCTATTTTTCTGTTTGGGATCTCAGTGCTTGGTTGGGGACATAAATTTGTAGTTTTGATGCTATGTAGTTTGGTATCATTTTGTGAATGCTAGCACTAGGGCTTTAAGTTTAAAGGCAAATCGTTTTTGGATAGGCAGCCAATGCATGGATGTTATACATACAATACAACTAAGTCTAAGCCTGCCCACGTCCCACCCAAATCCCGCCCTCGACACTCCTCCTGACACACCCCATTTAGCAATGGTCATTCAGCAGCACTATGAAGGCCTAGGTCAGGGGTGTCCAACCTTTTGGCTTCCCTAGGCCACATTGGCCAAAAAAAAAAATTTCTGGGGCTGCAGCAAGACAGAGGAGGGAGCCGGCAAGATGGTAAACACCCAGGGGCAGAAGAGGAAAACATTGCATCGCCCTTGACTGGGGCCACACAAAATACTTCATGGGGCTGCATGCAGCCCTCGGGCCGCAGGTTGGACACCCGTGGCCTAGGTCGTTTAGAAATACATCCAAAATCCGGTTTGATTATCTACACTTGGACATCTTTCATTTATGATCGTCCAAGTGCCGACTTAGGTTGGTTTTTGGACGTTTTGCTCTTTCAATAATGAGCCCCATAGCTTCTAAGTCTAAGGATTCTCGTATCTTTGAAATCTTGTTATGGAAGAAATATGAGAGGGATTCACTGTCTAAGTTTGATTGTTGGAGGTGATGTGGTCCTTGGGAGGAGGTGAAAAGGTTTTTCAACAGTGAGAAGATGGCCTTTGATCTGTTGGGGATTTTGGATATTAGGTTTGTGAAATATACCTTTTTTGTTTTGAGTGTCGCTAGTTTGTATTCTTTCAAGAGACTTTTCCAGGTGGATTTGTCTTCGGCATTGTGTGTTTTACACCAGGTTTTTCCCACTTTCCTGACTTTCCTTTTCTGTTCTCTCAGGCTTTCTGTGAACCAGGGTGATGAGAAGGATCTTGTGTATGTTTTGACTTTTTTTGACTCTTGCTAATTTCTCATACAGTGACTTTATACCAGAATGCCATGCCTGTGCCTTTAGTGAGTTGGTCATGTAACTTGTGAATAGGTCTATTTTGGAGATGCCAATGGAAAAATAATGAAGGTTGACCAACTTTGGGTTGAGTGTGGTTGCTTTTTGTGATGCTGGATTTTCTATGGGCCCTTTGGTCTTGATGTGTAGGTTGAACGAGATTACATGGTGGTCAGTTCTGGGGACCTGAGTGTTTGTCAGCAGGGTTGGTTTGTTGTCGAGTAGCGAGCCTTTGGAGATAAGGATCAGATCTAGAGTGTTCCCAGAGGAGTGGGTGGGAGACAATGTTCCCTCTAAGCTGAGCGCATGAGCGATCGTTCACTATTTTCATTGGCGTCGCTCATAATTTTTCTCGTGTTGCTCACTAAAATACGCAGTGGGTGCGACTGGAATCAAGCGTGGGTGGAGGTGAGAGGAAGCAGCGGCTGCGGCTCAGGCCAAGCGCCGGCGCGGCACCGCTAAAGGGGACGGAAGCGTCGTGAGTCTGGCGCTTGTCATTCTCCTCGGGCAACGCCGTGCCTGCGCGTCCTCCTTGGAGCCTTGTTTTTTATCATCCGCAACTCCGCACCGCCGCCTGAAATGTGGCGTACCAAGGGGGGTGGGGCGGTCCGACGGTGGGAAGCAGAGAGAGCTTGGGGCAGCCACGGCAGTGGCTTTGGGGCCTGTTTCCCCCGATGGTGGCAGCAGTGGCTTTGTGGAGGGTAGGGAGGGAGAAAGAAAGAAAGAAAGGGGGCAGGCAGGGAGACAGAAGGGAAACAGAAAAAAGAAAGGGGGCATCAAGAGAGAAAAAAGAAAGAAAGGGCAGGGAGAGAGGAAGAAAAAGTTAGGGGAGGGAATGAGGTCTGGAGGAGAGGAAGCATACAGGCTGAAAGAAGAGAAGAAAGATTGGATGCACAGTCAGAAGATGAAAGTGCAACCAGAGACTCATGAAATCACCAGACAAGGTAGGAAAAATGATTTTATTTTAAATTTAGTGATCAAAATGTGTCTGAATTTATATATGCTGTCTATATTTTGCGCTATGGCCCCCTTTTACTAAACCGCAATAGTGTTTTTCAGCGCAGGGAGCCTATGAGCGTCGAGAGCAGCGCTGGGCATTTAGCGCAGTTCCCTGCGCTAAAAACTGCTATTGTGGTTTAATAAAAAGGAAGGGGGGTATATTTGTCTATTTTTGTATGGTTGTTACTGAGGTGACAATGCATAGAGTCATCTGCCTTGACCTCTTTGAAAAAACCCAGAATAGGAATGATAATTAACTTTTTCTCAGCGTATAGTGTGCTTTGTGTATTTTAATTTTATTGTTGGTAGATCATTTTGACTTGGTCATTTTAAAGTAGCTCGCAAGCCCCAAAAGTTTCTATTTATTTATTGCTTAGGAGACATATGTCACTGTTTCTGTGGTGTTGCATTTTATGCAGAGTCCAGCTTCTTGCTGGTTCAATTACCCATTGTCTGTGTATTTCTATTTTATCCCCCCTTTTACAAAACTGTGGAGTGTTTTTTTAGCGCCATCCGTGGTGGTAGCAGCTCTGATGTTCAGAATTCTATGAGCGTCAGAGCTGTTACCACCGTGGCTAAAATCCACACTACAGTTTTGTAAAAGGGGGAAGGGTTAGTTTGTGATTACATATTCCATACTAGGCGAAGGTGTTTTCTGTGTTCTGTGTGTTCGAAAGACATGGTTTTCTGTTAGGATTGACGGTGTAGGATTGATCTATACTAGTCTGGCTTGTTTAGTTTTACAATGGGTGTATTAATGTACTGCTCACTGCAATATGTAAGATGCTGCCTTTTCCTAGGTACAGTGGTGCCTCACACAACGAACTTAATTCGTTCCAGGAGCAAGTTTGTTATGCGAAAAGTTCGTTGTGTGAAACGCGTTTTCCCATAAGAATACATGTAAAACAAAATAATTCGTTCTGCAGCCCTACATTTCCCTCCCTCCACCTCACCTTATATGCAGAGTTTGCCAGCTTTCTTTTTCACCCAGCCGCACGCTTTCAAAAAGCTGTGCACGCGCAGCTGCTGGAGTTGATCAATGTTCTCCTCTCCTGCAACTTCCGGTTTCCGGTTGCGTCAGAGGAGAAGATTGAACAACAGAGCATGCGCGCATGTGCTGCTCTTTGAAAGTGTGTGGCTGGCCGAAAAAGAAAGCCGGAAAACTCGGCATCTAAGGTAAGGTGGAGGGAGATGATGGAACACTGCATTCAGACAGGAGGGTGCTGCTGTTCCCGGCTCACATTAGGAAGCGGCGAGAGTAGTTCCGCCCCCCCCCCGGGCCCCTCGGGCGACTTCGTTGTGTGAAACGAAGTTCGTTATAGGGAGCAAGACAAAAAGTTCGTTATGCGCAGCGTTCGCTGTGCGAGGCGTCCGTTATGCGAGGCACCACTGTACTCATGTTTTTCGTACAGATGGGGGGGTGCCAAAAAATGATGGGCCCCGGGTGTTACATATGCTAGGTACGCCACTTTATTTAAAGATACCAGAAAGCTGGCGAAGCAAAAACTTTAAGTAAATTGTTAGTCTTCTAAGTTTTGAGTATTTAACCTTCCCACAATCTCACGGGCACTCATCCTCCGCACCTGCTCATAAATTTGTGGAGTATGTAACTTGTCGCTCATGCATATTTTTTTTTGCACACACCTCATCAATCCTTAGAGGGAACAATGGTGGAGGAGTGGACTTGTTGAATGAAACCTAGGTCAGACGGTGTTTTATGAATTCCCTTGGTGCACTGGTGATGTCTGGGTATTCTGCAAAGTTTAAGTCTCCTAAGATGATAATTTGTTTGTGGTTGATTGAGAGGTCACTTATAATGCTTATTATTTTGTCAAGTACAGACATAGGGGAGGAGGGGGCTCTGTAGATTAATATGAATATGGTTTTTCTATAATGGCCTATAGAAAAAATTAGGCCATCCAGGCCTTCTAGTGAGATGGGGTTTATGTGTCTTGGGTTGAGTTTGGATTTTGCGATAGTTGCAACCCCACCTCCTTTTCTTTCTCCAGTCTGTTTTAAATCCGCTACTTAGTAGCTTTATCACATGCTCCCTAATCCTAATATTTTTTTGAAAGCGTAAACAAGTGATTCACATCTATCCTTTCCACTCCACTCAGAATTTTATAAATATCTATCATATCCCTGAGCCATCTCTTCTCCAAGCTGAAGAGCCCTAGCCACTTTAGCCTTTCTTCATAGGGAAGTCGTCCCATCCCTTTTATAATTTTTGACACCATTTTCTGTACCTTTTCTAATTTCGCTATATCTTTTTTGAGATACGGCGATCAGAATTGCACACAGTATTCAAGGTGCGGAAGTACCATAGAGTGATACAAGGGCATTATATCATTTTCATCTTTGTAGCTTGACATTTCATGAGTAATCTTCTTTTTCCATTTGTTGATATCTGTTTTTGTTTCCAAAGTACAGCAGTTTTTGTGAAAGTGTGTTTTCGTGATCGGCTATTTTTCATCATGTGTGACCTCAATGAGCATTGCTACAGCGTAAAGTTCTGTTTTAAATTGGGTAATACTGCTACAAAAACTTACGAAAAGTTGAAAGTGGCTTATGGGGAACATCATGAATTATGGAAGGTGTTTTGAATGCATCAATATTTGTGAATTTTGACCAAAAATGCGATGATAGTTCTTCCCCAGCCACCTTTCTCTCCTGACTTGGCCCCTGCTGACTTCTTGTTTCCTAAACTTAAATCCGCACTGAAAGGAAAGCGATTCAACTCTATTGAACACATAAAGCAAAATTTGACACGGAAACTTTGTCAATTCCAGATGTGGAAATGACATTGGGGAAAAGTGTATATGTAGGAGAAGGGAGTACTTTGAAGGGAACCCAATGGAATAATTTGTAAGATTGTTTAATAAATTTTTAAAAATCAGTCCTTGAAGTTTTTGAACAGACGTCGTGTACCATCCAGTCTAGGCAATTTTCTACTGTTCAGTTTGTTAAATTGACCTATCACATCTTCCAGTGTTACAGAGATTAGTTTGAGTTTCTCTATTTCCTCAGAGCTTGAATATCATTTCTGGCACCAGTAATGCCCCCACATCTTCCTCGGTGAAGACCGAAACAAATAATCTCTCTGTTATGGCCTTGTCTTCCCTGAAAGCCCCTTGCATCCCTCGATCATCTAACGGTCCAACTGATTCTCATTGGATAAAATTGGACCCTGTGCTACAATAGCATGACTTGTGGTAAAAAAATAAAAAAAAAGTCTTAACATTAGCACACATTGATGAATTTCCCCCTAAGTGTATTTGAATATCAGCCTAATAATTTTTGACCTAATATTAAAATATTAATTCAAATGTTATCCAGCAGCTAGCCCTGAATTTTTAAATACACCAACAAACTGGCTTCAATGAAAACTAGTCTATAAAATATGACCTAAGTGACTATATAAAAAAAGCTCAGAGATATGAAACTCTGAAGGGAAGGCTACTAAACCTCCCTAAAAAGAGTTCACCTTCCAGTCATTGCAACTTCATAAGACCAGGTCACACTTTAAGACTCTAAGTAGTTTAAAAATGAAGGTTAAAGTTCACAGAATGCTTCCACATGTGGGGAATTTGTATCTTCTCTTACTTAGCAAAAACACTGCCATCACTGTGTTCACTTATCTTTCAAAGCGGCTTAAGGGGTCCCAACGTGGCCCTGTTTCGATCTCTGCTTCAGGAGACCCGATGCCAAAAGTTCTGAAACCTTAGAGCTGTAATGAATTTCTACACTTCTTGGTGTTCAATCAAATCACTACTTGAACGTTTATAAACTTTGTGATGTTCAGTCTCGTCACTGCTGGATCTAGATGTTGCTTCTAAAAAGTAATTCTGAAGAATGCCAACCGCCAGGGGGGGTTTAGTAGCCTTCCCTTCAGAATTTCATATCTCTGAGCTTTTTTATATAGTCACTTAGGTCATACTTTATAGACTAGTTTTCACTGAAGCCAGTTTGTTGGTGTATTTAAAGCTTTTTTCTGATTTCTTTTTTGTTTTGACATTTTTAACCCTGACTTTAAGAACATAAGAACATAAGCAGTGCCTCCGCCGGGTCAGACCATAGGTCCATCCTGCCCAGCAGTCCGCTCCCGCAGCGGCCCAAACAGTTCACGACCTGTCTAAATCACCAGAAGGGGCCCCCATGCCTCCTTGGTTTCCTAATTGAGTCCTATCTTCCTATCAAAGTCCTAGCCCTCCGGTCTTGCACCTGCACGACCTGGTTGGGTTTCTACATTTATTTTCCGGTTAGCTTTCTCAGTATCCCATGATCCCTTTATCCCTCAGGAATCCATCCAGTCTCTGTTTGTTCCTGTACCGTACTCTGCCTGATCACTTCCTCCGGTAGCGCATTCCAAGTGTCCACGACCCTCTGGGTGAAAAAAAACTTCCTTGCATTCGTTTTGAACCTATCTCATAAGAAAACGAGCCCTGAATTTTTGGCATAATCAATTTACGTGGTTAACTCCTAAATTAACCTCATATATCATTGACCTCCATTTGTAGAGTAGGAGTATGATTACAGATTGATGTAGATGAAGGCTTTGTTTGAGTTAGAAAGAAGTGCCTGATGTAGTCTTAGTATGAATTATTATATAGTATAACAAGTCACATGAGTTATTCCGCAAATATATTTAAAGAGTGAAATGTAAGCTGCAAGGGGTCAAGAGAAAATGATTAGTGTGGATGTTAGCTTTGCATGATGTTGATTGCTCATATGAGTTATAAAATACTTTATCTGCAGCAAGCTGAAGGACAGCATTAAAGGAAAAAGAAAACAAAATATGTTTGGCTTCTTGCAGAGTTGGCAAAAGGTGTGAGTGTATGTTTGTTTCCAGGGTAATTTTCCAGTGAATGAAGTGATGTATGCATGGAAAAGAAACCCATCAACCTTTTCTCAACCCATTTGTTGTGGCTTATATTACAACTCATTCATACTCTTCTGCTCTCATATACAATATTTTACTAGCTTATTTTATATCACTGGTTGCAAATTTGCTATTTTCTGATCACTCTAACTTACAAAAGTGTAGTATGATTTTTAGCGCCAGCCCGCCAGTAACAGCTCCGATGCTCGTAGAATTCTGTAGCTGGCACTAAAAAACATGCAACACTTTTGTAAAAAGGAGGGGGGAGGGGATAAACATATCCTGCTATCGGTGTCAGGTCAAAAGCGTGCCGGGACAAAGGCACGCGCAGACAATTACTATTTTTAGGGCTCTGATGGGGGTGTGTGGGGGGGAACCCCCCACACTTTACTTAATAGAGATTGCGCCGCGTTGTGGGGGCGTTGTGGGGGTTTGGGGGGTTGTAATCCCCCACATTTTACTGAAAACTTCACTTTTTCCCTGTTTTTAGGGAAAAAGTTAAGTTTACAGTAAAATGTGGAGGGTTACAACCCCCCAAACCCCCCATAACGCCGGCGTGATCTCTATTAAGTAAACTGGGGGGGCTCCCCAACAAAACCCCCCGTCGGAGCCCTTAAAAACTGTAATTTTCTTCGGCGCGCGCCTCCATCTTGCGCTCAGTTGTCGGCGCGCGCCTTTGTCTTTCGCGGGGTTGTCTATGAACCCCTGGTATCATTTTACAGACAAGCCCCATAAAGAGCTCATTGAAAAGGAATTTTTAACGTAACTTCTCTATATTTAACATAACGCCTATATATAGGATGAAGGGTGGTAGATGCGTGGAACAGTCTCCTGGAAAAGGAGGTAGAAACAGAGACTGTGTCTGAATTCAAGAAAGCCTGGGATAGGCTTGTGGGATCTCTCAGAGAAAGAAATAATGGTTACTGCAGATGGGCAGACTAGATGGGCCATTTGGCCTTTATCTGCTATCATGTTTTATGTTTCTGTATTCATTATATTGACAAAACATCTATTAAATATATTAAATAACCTACAGTATAAATGGTGCTTGAACCCTTGTCTAAATTTATTGATTGGTTTCTCAAACCTATAGTCGGAAAAGCCAGATTTCTTTGTCAAAGATACTACACACTTTTTGTCAATCTTACAACATTTGAGATGATGCGGTATACAAACTTAAGGTTTAGTTTAGTTTAATTTAGTTTCTTCAAGATACTTACATACTTATTACAATGGATTTGGGATCTTTATATTCCAATATCCCTCAAGATGCTGCTCTCTATTTGATCTCTTTTTTTAAAAAAAATTCTTTATTGATTTTCCAAACTTCAATAGTGCAATATACAGTTATATAACATATAATAAGTCAATAGAAGCACATTCAACTTACAAATATATATAACCAACCATTTTCTCCCACCCACTCAATGATTATTCAATAAAACACAGAAACATAGATTTTCACAATAATCTTACCCTTTTCAAATTAATAATACCCTCCCATCCTCCCACTTACCCCAAGTGTATATACTCAAAGGTCAAATTAGGACAAAAATAGCCCCCCCCCTTCCCATCCTTCCCTGGATGTGAATGACAATAAATAAACAAAATAAACAAACAAAAATTGACTCATAATCAAAGACCTACTATAATGAAGTAATATAAGATGTCAATGGGCCCCAAATCAATTTAAATAAATTACTGTGCCCCAGACTATCGGCATTCATTTTTTCATATCGATAGCTAGAGCTACAGATTTACCCACCAGAAATGGAAATTTAGACGATCGTAATTCTTCCAATTTTGCGTTATAAGAACATAAGAAGTTGCCTCTTCTGGGTCAGACCAGAGGTCCATCGCGCCCAGCAGTCTGTGCCCGCGGCGGCCCATCAGGCCCATGACCTGTACGATGATCTTTGTCTGAACCCTTAAATCCCCCTTGGTCTCTATCTATACTCTCTCTATATCCCATCTCTACCTCTATCTGTATCCCTCAATCCCCCTATCTTTCAGGAATTTATCCAATCCTTCTTTAAAACCCCGTAGTGTACTCTGTCCTATCACAATCTCCGGCAGCGCGTTTCAGGTGTCCACTACCCTCTAAGTGAAAAATAACTTCCTAGCATTGGTTCTAAACCTGTCCCCTTTCAGCTTCTCCGAGTGGCCCCTTGTACTTGTTGTCCCCAGTAGTCTGAAGAATCTGTCCCTGTCTACCTTCTCGATGCCTTTCATGATCTTGAAAGTCACTATCATGTCTCCTCTGAGTCTCCGCTTTTCCAGAGAGAAGAGCTCCAGCCTTTCTAACCTGTCTGCGTATGGAAGGTTTACCATACCTTTTATCATTTTTGTCACTCTTCTCTGGACCCTCTCAAGCATCACCATGTCGTTCTAGAGGTACGGCGACCAATACTGGACACAGTACTCCAGGTGTGGGTGCACCATCACCCGATACAGCGGCATGATGACTTCCTTCATCCTTCTTAATAATACATTCTATTTGCTTTCTTTGATGCTGCTGCACATTGTGCCGTTGATTTCATTGTTGTATCCACTAGCATACCCAAGTCCTTTTCAAGGTTGCTTTACTCTAGCACTGATCCCCCCATTTTGTAGCTGAACATCGGGTTCTTTTTCCCTATATACATGACCTTGCATTTCTCTATATTAAATCGCATTTGCCATTTATTTGCCCACTCTTCCAGTTTGTTTAGGTCCCTTTGTAGGTCTTCGCATTCCACCGCGGTTCTAACCCTGCTGCAGAGTTTGGTGTCATCCGCAAATTTTATAACTTCACACTTCATCCCCGTTTCCAGATTGTTTATAAATACATTGAACAGCAGTGGTCCGAGCACCAACCCCTGCGGAACACCGCTCGTGACCCTCTGCCAGTCAGAGTATTGGCCCTTCACCCCAACCCTTTGTTTTCTGCCTGCGAACCAGTGTTTAATCCATCTGTATATGTCCCCTTCCACCCTGTAGTTACGCAGCTTCCTAAGTAGTCGCTCATGGGGTACCTTGTCAAAGGCTTTTTGGAAGTCGAGGTAAATGATGTCTATGGGTTCCCCTTTGTCCATCTGGCTGTTTATTCCTTCAAAGAAGTGCAGTAAGTTTGTTTAGCACGACCTTCCCTTGCAGAAGCCATGATGGCTCGCTTTCAGTTGTCCATTTGTTTCTATGTGCTCACAGATGCTGTCCTTTATCAGTGCTTCCATCATCTTGCCTGGAACTGAAGTCAAGCTTACCGGCCTGTAGTTCCCGGGGTCACCCCTTGATCTCTTTTTAAAAATAGGTGTGACGTTAGCTATTTTCCAGTCCTCTGGGATCTCCCCAGTTTTCAAGGATAGGTCACAAATTTGTCGGAGTGTTTCCGCTATTTCATCATTTCTTAGCTCTTTTAGAACCCTTGGTTGGATTCCATCCGGGCCCGGCGATTTGTCGCTTTTCAGTCTATCTATCTGTTGGAGGACATCCTCAAGGCTTATCTCTATATGCGCCAGTTTTTCTTCTCGATCTCCACTTATGATCTCTTCGGGTTCTGGTACATAGGATGTGTCCTCGCTTGTGAAGACCGACGAGAAGAATTTGTTCAACCTGTCAGCTACCTCTTTTTCCTCCTTTACCACTCCCTTTCTGTCTCCATCATCCAACGGTCCTACTTCCTCCCTCGCCGGTTGCCTCCCTTTAACGTATCTGAAGAACGTTTTGAAGTTTTTTGCTTCCACAGCCAGCCTCTCTTCGTATTCTCTTTTTGCTTTCCTAATCACTCGGTGACAGTTTTTCTGGTGTGTTTTATGTTCCTTCCGATTTTCCTCAGTTTGGTCCTTTTTCCATTTTCGGAAAGATTTCTTCTTGTCACCTATCGCCTTCTTCACTTCATTTGTTATCCATACCGGGTCTTTTGTTCGATTTTTTTTTCTGCATCCTTTCCTAAACCTGGGGATGTACAGGTTTTGTGCTTCTTGCACCGTGTCCCTGAGTAGGGACCAGGCTTTCTATATGGTCCCCATCATTCTAGAGCTGTTTCTGAGTTTCTTTCTCACCATTTTCCTCATATCATCGTAGTTCCCTTTCCTGAAGTTGAGCGCTGTCGATGTGGTTCTCTTCACTTTGGATGTTCCTACCTCTAATTTGTACCGGATCATGTCGTGGTCGCTGTTTCCTAGTGGTCCTCCTACCACCACTTCCTTTGCAGGTCCCCCTAGCCCGTTGAGGATTAAGTCAAGAGTGGCATCCCCTCGCGTTGATTCCTTGACAAGCTGTTCCATGAAGTAGTCTCCCACAGCCTCCAGGAATTCTGTTTCCCTCGCACAGTTTGAGTTTCCAAGGCTCCAGTCTATCCCGGGGTAGTTGAAATCCCCCATCACCATCACCCTTCCGCTTTTGCATTCCCACCTCAATTCTGCTTCCAGCTCTTTGTCGTTCGCTTCCGTTTGTCCAGGAGGGCGATAGTACAGTCCCAATTTTATGTCAGCTCCATTTCCTCCTAGTAATTTAACCCATAATGATTCCAGTCCTTCTGCCCTTGCTATCGTATCCATTCTGGTCGAATGAATGGTGTCCTTTATGTACAGTGCTATTCCTCCACCCTTCTTGTAAGTCCTGTCTCTCCTGTAGAGTTTGTACCCTGGCAGTACTACGTCCCATTTCTTGTCCTCAGTCTACCATGTTTCAGTGATTCCAATAATGTCTATGTCCTCGTTTTTGGCCGTGACTTCCAGTTCTCCCATTTTGGTCCTTAGGCTCCTTGCATTTGCGTATAAGCAGTTTAAGTCCTGATTTTTTCTCTTCCCTGCTGTTCTTCCTTCTGAATTGTTCTTCTTGCTGTCCCCCTCATGGGCTGTCAGCTCCTGAATTTCATTTTGTTCTTCCTCATCCTGCAGTGCGTCTTCTTCGTCCTCAGCCTGTTTCCTCATTTCCACCTGTTTCTCTATCTCCTGCGGTTTGCTCCCCTTATTGGTCTCTAGTTCCACTTGACCCTGGACCCCTGTAGTTTATCATTTGTTTCTTCCCAGCATATTTCCCTCTCAGTATCTTCAGTGGATACTCTTGTCCAAAGCGTCGATGTCAGGTCAACTGTCGGCTTTCCCTTTCTTCTCAGTTTAAAGCCTTCTCTATTTCTCTCTTGACGTTGTTTGCCAGGAGTCTTGTTCCTGCTGCGCTCAGGTGCAGTTCATCCCTCCTGTAGAGCTTGTTCTTCCCCAAAAAAGTCATCCAGTTCTTCACAAAGTGGAAGCCTTCCCCTTCACACCATCTCCTCAGCCATGCAACAGATTTAACATCCATGGATCAGAGCTGACTTTCTTATAACTCTAGCTGAGTTGGTTCTTCAACACAATTATTTTATGTTTGATGAAAAATTCTTCTTACTAGTACAGGGAATAGCTATGGGGACTGCGGCTGCACCCAGCATAGCCAATCTTTACATCTCCAAGTTTGAAGAGGAACATCTTTATCCATCTCAGTGGTTTTAATATATTAAGATCTGGTTATGCTTCATTGATGATGTGTTTTGTATTTGGTCTGTACCTGAGAATCTATTACAACCTTTTTTGGATTGGATCAACCAACAAGATAAACATCTTAAATTTACTTTGGTTTCAGATCATTTTCAGATACCCTTTTTGGATGTTCTAATAAAGAAAAATACTCCCATTTTAGAAACAACAGTTTACAGAAAACTTTTAGATACCAATAATTATCTGAAGTACAATACACTTCTCCCTCCGTATTCGTTGTGATAGGGGATTAACAGAACTGCAAATACTGAAAAAACGCAAAAAACTTTTTTATGTTGTTTGCTGTTTTCTATTAAAAACCATCGTGTATATGGTGAAACTGAAAATAACATGATGGGAGACCTGGCCTGTTTCTGAAGGAGAGGCAAAACACAGTGAACAAAGTGCTGGGAATCTGCGATTTTCTCTGTAAACGCTTGAAATCCGTGATTTCTCTATGCAAGCTGATGTAAGTTGAGGGGAAGAGCCAGCAAGCTAAAACCCGTGAATAATCGAAACCACGAATGCTGAAACCGCGAATACGGAGGGAGAAGTGTAGTTGTCATCCCACATGTCTGAAGCAATCCCTTCTTATAAGTCAGTTCCTCAGGATTAGAAAATTGTGCTCCAGTACTGAGGAATACAAGACTCAAGCTCGGGTCATGTATGACCGTTTTGTCAAATGTGGATAGCCTCACGGGGTCCTTCAAAGCGCTTTTCTCAAAGCACTGTATGCTAATAGAGAACTTTTACTTCAATCTAATAACACCTCAAGTGAAGCCAAAATGGTATGTGTGTTGACCTTTTCTGATCGATCCACTGATATAGCCAGAAGTATTAAACAACACTGGCATATCTTGCAATTGCATGAGAAATTTCAGGATCTTCCATGCATAGCGTATTCTTGCACAAAAAATGTGGCTGACCATATCGTACATTCTGGCTTTTCATCTAACCCCCGTGTGTTTAATCATACAGGGGTTATAAACCTTATATACTTAAACCTTTTTCAATTGCAAAATCTCTCACATGATCCTCAGCGAGGCCACCTCCCCACTCAATAAATCTTCATAGTAGGTGGCTTTACACCTCCTCTCGTCATCGGATCCTTATATTTTCTTAATTTTCTTAAACTTTTTTTGTGCTTGTATTCTTTATAATTTTTTTTATATAATTTAATGTTTAAATACTTAAATAGTTCATAAATAGTGGCTAAAATAAATTTACTTAGCTTCTGGAGAGGAGAATGCTCTGTTCAGAATGGAGTGATATTTATTGGGAGAGATAACCTTGAAAAAACCGTATCAGAACACATGGGTGAAACATGTCTGTTATCCCCCCGTACTATGAACTGAGACCAGAAATTGAGCTGATCTAAAGCTAAGTAAATTTATTTTAGCCACTATTTATGAACTATTTAAGTATTTAAACATTAAATTATATAAAAAAAATTATAAAGAATACAAGCACAAAAAAAGTTTAAGAAAATTAAGAAAATATAAGGATCTGATGACGAGATGAGAGGAGATGTAAAGCCACCTACTATGAAGATTTATTGAGTGGGGAGGTGGCCTCGCTGAGGATCATTTGAGAGATTTTGCAATTGAAAAAGGTTTAAGTATATAAAGTTTGTAATCCCTTATATATTGAGGCTGTGAATTACTATTGCCTTTTTCTTTAAGAAGTTATATGAGTTGGGTGCCTTTGAGTCTAATCATACAGGGGAGCATAAGTCATGTGAACATTGTGACATATGTTTAACTACTATTCCTTGGACATTCTGGATTCACCCTCACACTCAAAAAATTTACTCTTTAAAAACAGTTACTCATTGGGTGATGATATATGTCAGGGGTCCCTAAAGTCCCTACTTGAGGGCCAAATCCAGTCAGGTTTTCAGGATTTCCCCAATGAATATGCATTGAAAGCAGTGCATACACATAGATCTCTACATATTCATTGGGGAAATCCTGAAAACCCGACTGGATTCGGCCCTCAAGGAGGGACTTTGGGGACCCCTGATATGTTATTGTATGTCCCTGCAATTTGATTTATGTTGGGCATACCAAAAGATCTGTATGCACCAGACTTACAGAACATGAGTAGAATCAATACACAATCTTTAACATCTCCAATGGTTCCTCATTGCCTGGATCATAATTATGGATTTTCTGAATTGAAGTGGTTTATCATGGAAAAAAATACCTGACAATTACAACGGTGACAGGTTGACACATTTACAACTCTGGGAGCAGTACTGGATTTTTGAGCTCCAGACCACTTTCCCCGGGGGTTAAACGATTACATCAAATGGAACAGTATCATTTAAATTGCGTCACTTGTTCATTGATTCTGATGTCTCTGTTTTCTATCATTTGCGTCATTAGATTTAGGGCTTCTAAAGTGCGCTAGTGTTTTTAGTGCATGCAGGATTTTAGCATGCACTAAACCCGCGCTACACTTCTAGAACTAATGCCAGCTCACTGCTGGCGTTAAGGTCTAGCATGTGCGGCAATTTATCACACGCTATTTCGCGTGTTAAGGCCCTAATGCACCTTATTTTGTGTCTTGTTTGTCTTAGTATATTTCGTCTGTTTAATATTGTTGTTTTTAATTCTGTTTTTATATCTGCTCTTATCCCTATGTTATTGCTGTAACACGCATGAGTATTTTGATAAGCGTTTTATCAAATTTATAATAAACTTGGAGCCCTTAGTTACAATCTGCAGTTAAATGCATGGAGGTGTTCTCACTCCCTCAGCGCCATTTCTAAATCTGCCTATGTTCACAGATTGCTGGGCGGTTTTCAATCTATATTGAGCAGAGACTAGCAGTGCAAAGTTCCTGATGAAGGGGGTTTAATCTTTGAAACGGAGCCCCATTGAACATAAATATCATGCAGATTATTTGGATCTTTACAGTATGCAAACTGATTTTCGGCATCTCCTTGATTGTATTCCAGCAGATAAGTACTATGCTCTATTTCATTCAAAATCCAGCAAAATTGTGATTTTTTAAAAAAAAATTTTGTTGCCATCTTCAGCATAGACAAGAACTCTGGTTGCTGTATTATCCTTCTATGATGGGAGCAGCGGAACAAACTTTTCCCAGCACGTTTATTGTTGTGCACTTTAAATTTCATACTGATTTATCACACTGGGCAAGGTCCTGGGATACCCCTTTGGGTGTACTATTGTGGAAGCAGTGCTTTGAGGGAGGGCTCCCCAGGCAGCTGTAAAAACTGAGGACCTGCCCATCACAATTTATAACATTTATTTTTTAAGTTCAATATATTTTATTAATAATTTCAAGTATGAACAAGTCATAACTCAAACAATTCACAGAAATGATTGGCAAAACAGATTAATTACAATAATCGGTATACAAATAATGTTGACATTAAGGGCTCCTTTTAACAAGGCGTGCTAAGGGGGTTAGCGCGTCAGACATTTCATTACGCGCTAACCCCCCGCGGCAGCCTAAAATCCTAACGCCTCGTCAATGGAGGCGCTAGGTGCTAGCGCGGCAGGCGGTTTAATGCGCGATATTCCGTGCGTTAAATCGCTACCGTGCCTTTGTAAAAGGACCCCTAAGACTAAACATACCTAAACGTAAGAAAACTTACAGCATGGATGTACTTTACCAAATGTATATTCATTTTAAATGTGATATGTCACTATATTTTGTAATAATGTTTTTGCTTCTATTGTTCAGTAGCTAACTTTAGGTCCATTCAGCTCCTGTACTGTCTAGAATTGAGTTGGAAAGATCTTTGTATTAGACTATAAACCAATCAAGCATAATTGTCATTTAGGGCCCCTTTTACAGTTAGCGTGCCTTAGTAAAAGGACCCCTTAGTGTTATTCTATGTGCCTAGGCATTTATTAAGATTTTTGAACAATAACAGAGTAGTTTTACCCATATTTCAAAGGATCATCTTGCCTCGACTAGAAATCGTGCATTCTTTTATGTAGTTCAAATATTATGGTACAGCTTACCTGTAGAATTGAAAAATCTTACAAATCAATATAGTTTGCAGATATTATGTTTTCAGGTGGACTTCCTGGGACACCAGGCCGCTCAGTGGTATAAATTAATATCTGAATTTTTGAATAAAGAAACCAAAAACTGGTCTTCGTGACATTTGGATAATTGAGATAAAGCATCAGATTACTGCGTCTTAATGGCCACAAATTTGTATGTGGAGGATGAGATGTATGGTGTCAGCATCTATGAGGCAAACTTGTTTTTTCTTATTACATAGAGCTTTCTGGACCCCTGTTCTTTTACATAAATTAGACAGTTCCAAGTCTAATAGATGCTGGCATTGTCATCTTGAAGCCGGGACTTTAGATCATTTACTTTATTATTGTCCCTTGATACTGCAGTTTTGGAGGTCTATTTGGGATCAAGTAAATAACTTATTAGAGAATCCAGTGGCTTTATCTTATGATACTATTTTATTTGGTACTCTTATGAGAGCTAAAAGTCAATTATCTGTGAGAAATAACAAACTACTTTTTGTAATGACAGGGATTGCCATGCAGCTTATTTTGAGAAATTGGAAAAACTGTGATAGGTTGAACTACACATTCTGGTGGGAATCCCTGTGTTATACTTATAAAAATGAGCGTTGCATGGCCATATAACAAGGACACTGTAAGAATTTTATGGATTTTTGGGAGCAATTGGCTAAATACTGTAAAGAGGAATAATTAATTTAATTTTATAGACAAGTAAACATAAATATCCTGGGGGGGGGGCAGTGTTCCCTCTAAGGTGAGCACATGAGCGATTGCTCACTATTTTCAGTGGCGTCGCTCATGCGCTTTCTCCTGCCGCTCACTCGAGGGTGAGGTGAGAAGAAGCGGCGGCGGCATTATTTTAAAGTTGAAATATCCAGCGGCGGCTCCTCTCAAGATCCCCGACTGCATCGGACTTCCGACGCAGGTGGGGATTCGTGAGAGGAGCCGCTGCCATGTCTTCAGTGTCATACCGAGAAGGGGGGGGGGCGGTACGCCCGCCCTGGCTGTGCACCCGCCCTAAGGCTGCAGTCGGAGAGGAAGTTCGGGCCAGCCAATCGCTGCCTGGCTGGGCGGAACTTCCACTCCGACGGCAGAATTGATGTCGGGGGAAGCAAAGAGAGCTTGGGGCAGCCGCGGCAGTGGCTTTGGGGCCTGTTTCCCCCGATGGTTGCAGTGGTGGTTTGGGGCCTGTTTTCCCCGATGGTTGCGGCGGTGGCTTTGGGGCCTGTTTCCCCCGATGGTGGCAGCAGTAGCAGCTTTGTGGAGGGTAGGGAGAAAGAAAGGGGGCAGGCAGGGAGACAGAAGGGAAACAGAAAAAAAGAAAGGGGGCATCAAGAGAGAGAAAAAAAAGAAAGTTCAGGGAGAGAGGAAGAAAAAGTTGGGGGAGGAAATGAGGTCTGGAGGAAAGGAAGCATACAGGCTGAAAGAAGGGAAGAAAGATTGGATGCACAGTCAGAAGATGAAAGTGCAACCAGAGACTCATGAAATCACCAGACAAGGTAGGAAAAATGATTTTATTTTAAATTTAGTGATCAAAATGTGTCTGAATTTATATCTGCTGTCTATATTTTGCACTATGGCCCCCTTTTACTAAAATAAAAGAAATAAAAAGGAATAAAGATTTTAAAAAAATAATAATAAAAATAAACTGAGTGCCCTTGGTATGGTCTCTAAAGTGACTGACTTAGAAAAAGGTTGAGTAGAAGGTGGAAGATGGAGCTCACTCTGAAGAAAGAGATGTGATCTGTGGCATGGCACATGGTTTGGTTTTGGGGCTGGTTCTTTAACATTTTTGTAAGATACCTTGTGGAAGGGCTGTCTGGCAAGGTTTACCTTTTTGCAGATGATACCAAAATCTGCAATAGAGTACTGCACACTCGGCAGGTCTGAAAAATTATTGAATGCCACAGCATCATTGATCAGATAGATACAAGTGGACTGTTGCAGGCAAGACACCAATGTTTTTCAACAAAAACTAGTTGACCTTCTCCTAGAGGTTGGAATAAAGGGCCAGAAAACTACTTGAGAGGATGCGAGGCTGAGGGTTTCTTAAGGAATCAAGGGGGTAATTCTGTAATGAGGGTATCAATACCTGGCACCAATTAACTGAACACTGTAATATATGCATATAGGTATGCACTTATATGCATAAATGCCAATATTCTGGCTACATGCTATTCTATAAAATGGCATCTAAATAAGTTTGAAGGTAGGCATATATATAGGCAGAGCCTGGGTACAGCCTAGGTGGGGGGCAGATATTTATACAAATTATAGAAAGTCATTCAATAACAAAAAACATCCAATATTACTCACAGCACTATGTACTACATCCAAATGGCAAAAAAAAAATTGGAGAAAAGACCTCAGGGGCTCATAATCAAAAGAGAAAAAATGTCCAAAAACTGGCCTAAGTCGGCACTTGGACAAACATTTCCCAAATACGTCCAAGTGCCAATAATAAAAACGGGTTTTGGACGTTTTCTAAACGACCTAGGCCTTCATAATGCTGCTGAATGACCAAACCTAAATGGGGCGTTTCGGGAGGAGTGTCAATGGCAGGGGTTGGGCGGGATGTGGGCCGGCTTAGACTTAGTCGTACAGCCCAGGATTGATGGAACTTGAATGTTGTGATTTAGACCAAAGTCACAAAAACCCACCTAATGTCACCAGATAAGCACTGCAAACACATAAAACAGATCCCCCCCCCACACTACCCCAGTGATCACCGACCCCCCCCCTAAAAATATTAATCACAGCAGCTCCTGATTGGTAAGGCCCAACTTTAGTGCAGGAAGAGGCGGTCGGAGCATACCGTGAGTGATTTCCTTCACTCGCAGGTACTCCGGTTGCTCTCTCCTGCCCGGTCATTCATGGTCGCAGCCTCTTGCAGTCCTGATCATTCACGGTCAGAAAATACCACGAATGACCGGGATCGCAAATCGCCGACCACGAATGACTGGGGGAGTACTGTATTTCCACTGACCTTCTTTTAAAGAATAAGCTCCAAATAGGTGCCTTCTTGGAACCTAAAAATATATGATTCTTCATAGTTTACCATCTCCATACCTTTCCATAATTTACCATCCCTATGAGACAGGCATAGAGGAAGCCACTGCTTCCCTGGGATGGGTAGCATGGAATGCTGCTACTATTTGGGTTTTTTCCAGGTATTTGTGACCTGGATTGACCACTGTGGGAACAGGATATTGGACTAGATGGACCATTGGTCTGACCCAGCTTGGCTAGTCTTATGTTCTTATGCTTCACTGGCTCTGATCATAGAATACTGATAGTGGTACAATTGACTATGGATGTCTGTGGATGGAAATTTCATTTAATTGTTGTGTCTTAAAGGCATTCAAGAGAATTTTTGTGAAATCAAAGATATTAATCTAGGTCTAAGTATTCAAGTGTGTGAAAATCTGAATTTTGGATTCAACAAGTATTAGACAAGGCTATGCCACTTCTGCTATAAACTTACCTATAAAACAAAACTCCAAGTGCCCCCAAAACACCATGTATTTTATATGTGAGAATTCTAAGTAAACAATATACAGTATACTGGTATATCAGACCAGACAGAAAGCCAAGTGCCTACATTTACCCCAGCTCTGCATTCCATATAACTACAATTCTGTTTCAAACACACACTTGGCGAACATTGTTGATAAACCAGTTCTATAGGGAAACAATATTTTGAGCTAGGTACCCTGTTGTGTCCTTTAGTTTCTGACCTATGATACATGATTTCCATCCCTTCCTCTATTGCCTGGGGAGAGGTTGAAATAAATCTTGTTGGAAGATGCACTTGCAGAAGCCATGTGTGGAAGGTCAAGGGAAAATAACATCAGTCATAGAAATTATCATTAAATTGGATTGCTGCTGGTTTTCACAGAGCTGGAATTCTTCTGGGACCATACAGTGTCATGTGTAGGACATTTGTCTTTGATGACTCTTTGATTTTTCAGGAATGATGTAGAAAAAAAGAGCACAAATCTACTATTTTAAAAGATATTCAGGAGAACAAAAAATATTATTATTAAATCTCCCCAGGGTGAGATGAGACAGCGCAGCTAATTGGCAATTATAACATGCCAGTGGTAACCCATTTTCATTCCCATCATATCTAAATATTCAACACCTGCAAATAGATTTTTTTTTATATAAGCAGTTTTCTTGATCTATGAGGTCTTTCATATTCACGGTGTGAATCTAACACTTTTACAGCAGGATATAACTTTGTGTCCTGATTCGTAAACTGATAAAATAATTCCTCAAGACAATCCTGCTATTTTGTTTCCCATCAAGACACCATATGGAAAAAATAAAATAAAAAGAACCCCAGGGAAAGGGGAACAACACCATAACCAAAGAACAAAATCTAATGAAAGTCTTAATTAAAAGTATAATTAGTTTATTAAAAATAAACATAAAAATTATTTCTCTGCTGCACCCTCACTGCATAGCTCCTTTGTAGTCTTATTGCCATCTCTTTGGGTCTGGCTACACCCATCTTCTTCCCCAACCAAATCCATGGACTCATCTGCACTTTTACTCTCTTACAGACTCTTTCCTTCACTGAAGTATAGCCAGTATATGTGAATTAGGAAGCATGGATTATATTGTGTCAAGTCTCATCTATCTGTGGGCTAATATTTCAACGTGAAGAATTCTTATACAGTATGGCTACAAGTCAGGTATATCCAGTGGTATAGTAAGGGTAGGAGGCACCTGGGGTTGTGGTGCCCCCTGCTTCATCTCCTGTGCCCTCCTCTCCACGATCCCACTCCATCCATGTCTTTCCTGCTCCTTACCACCCCTCATTCCACACTTGCACTCTCCCTCCCCCGTACCTCTTAATCTTTGCCAGCGTGAGTACTTCTACAAGCATGCTCCTCACGCCAATGTTGGATTCCTTCTGACATCCCCCGTGACCCGGACGTGATTCAGGGAGGGACCAGGCTGGTGCGAGCAACAGCCAGAAGTTGCTCACGCTAGCGAAGATAACATGAAGATACGAGGTGGGGGGAGGGATGGTGCGAGGGTGGTATGGTGTGACAGGATGGGGCGGAGAGGTGCCAGCATCCTCACTAACTTGGCACCTGGGGCACTCTGCACCCTCCTTACTACACCTCTGGGTATACCAATTGTTAAGCTATGGTTTTGAATGGTATAGCTGTGTTCAATATGAATTTTGCTACAGTCCTCAGACATCTGAAGTCATGCATGTGACGCAGATATGACAGATATGAATGTATTCTTCCCTAGGCAGCAAGGTTGTTCATCCATGCCCAACTATAATGGGGAGACAAGGGTCTGAGGTAGAGCTCAGTATGTACAGTAAGCAGCATAGGGCCTCTAAAGCACAATCAAGCCATAGAATGTTAACTGATATATGTTTTGGAGAACCAATGATTGCCATGCAACAGCACCCAAGGAATGACCCAGTTCACATGATGGTGGTAAGGGTCAGCTCTGGAAGCTGGAGGGCATACCTCCTAAATCAAACATTGCATCTGGTAGATCTCTTGTCTTAACAGGGACACTGACGTATCATTTGATTGACAGAACTATGTCTGTTGGAAAGAAAGACTATACATAGGGTCTGGAGACATTTCGGTTCCAAGCTACAACTAAGGAAAGGGATAGCCACTGTTCTACGGTAATGCACAAGCCTAAGCTTCTAACCCCCTACACAAGATTACACTGAGGGGGGGGGGATTCAAGAAATGCCACTAATACGTTAGGACATGCAATCGTGTTAGTGCATGCTAACTACTAAAGATGCTTATTATATTCCTATGACCATCTTTCGTGGTTAGTGTGCACCAATGTGTTAGTGCATGCTAACACGCTTAGCATCCTTTTTTTGAAATCCCCCCTTAGCTTGCAAAGTTGGGCACACAAGTTATAGAACAGTATCATTCATGCACCTAATTATTAAAATATGAGTTTCTGATTGGGGTTAACAATCAATTATTGGCTATAATCGATGCTAAATGGAATGAATAGCCATCACATGCATAACTGTCATTTGTTAGGATTCTACAAATTGTGGATGCGAAATCCATAATGCGTACTGCAACGGGGGGGGGGGGGGGGGAGTGGACCTTGAAGTGGCATGAATGAGCCAGGGAGCTAACATGGAAAGTGCCATTTTGTGGTGAGGGAAAGGCAAGGACTAGGGTTACTAGATATCTGGGAAAACCTGGATATGTCTTCTTTTTTAGAGACTGTCTGGGATCCTGGATGGACATTCCAAAACCCAGCATTTGTCTGGGTTTTGTAAAGCCCCTACAAGCTACGGCCATATCTGGAGTGCTTCTGAGCATGTGCAGATGATGTTACACACAACTGTGCATGCTCCAGGTCCTCCGGACGTAGCCAGAGCTCATTGCAAAGAGAGGAGGATTTCTGGGGGTGTGGCTGGAGGGCGTAATGGGGCAGGGCTAGAGGCAGAACTGGGCAGGGTGGGGTTATGTGTCCATTTTTTAAAATATGGTAACCCTAACAGTTAGTGTGGAGATTGTTTCCACATGGGAAGACAAGCTTTAAGTCATTTGTATATGTAAGGAAAAAAACATGAAAATATAAATGTGAAGACAGATGACAATATTTTAGAAGATCAGGTAAATATCTAATCTAATCTAGTATTTATGAGTCGCTCTATACCTGATTAGGTTCAAGGTGACATACAAGTCAAAGGAGATACAACTCTAGGAACATAAGAAGGAAGAACTAGGTAGAAGAAGTGAGATATGAAGTAAAATAGACTAATCTCCAACCCCATAAATAGATAAGTAAATTTTAAAAAGAAGGCATGTAGATGATACAAGTGGACATGTCCAATAATGAACCTACTTTCATGTGCTGATTGGTTACCATATTTTGTAAGTAACAAAAAAAAAGACATATGGCCCCACCTCCAGTCACATCCATTTGACCCTAGCCTCGGCACAACACAAACCTCATCTCCTCTCCTTCCCTTCTTCCCCCTGCAGGATTATACCTCTCTGATGGCAAGGGGGGGGTCATCCATAGATGGGAGCCCTGTCAATCGCAGTCCCACTGCGGGTACCTGTGGTCCAGGTGTAGGAACTCCTATTACGAGCAGCTGTAGGCTTGTTTAGCACTGGCTGGCAGTGGCAGTGGCTCTGCCGGAGCTTGGGGCCATGTCTAGAGGGTGTCCACACATATACATGAAGTCATCATGTCACGTCTGGAAGGTGTCTACACATACACATGAAGTTTATCTTTCCCAACTTTGAATACCACCAGACAAGATGTTCTAATGGATGTTTTTTTTTTTCTCTCAGCAGAGCAGATCCACCCAGTACTTCTTCATGTGGCTGGTAAGATTTGCCTCTTTGTGGATGATACCAAAATCTGCAATAGAGTAGACACGCCGAATGGTGTGAATAACATGAAGAAATACCTGGTGAAGCTTGAAGAATGGTCTGAAATTTGGCAGCTAAAATTTAATGCTAAGAAATGCAAGGTCATGCATTTGGGCTGCAAAAACCAGAAGGGATGGTACGGTTTGGGGGGTAAAGAACTTATGTGCACGACAGAAGAACGGGACTTGGGTGTGATTGTATGTGATGATCTTAAGGTGGCCAAACAGGTTGAAAAGTTGACGGCAAAAGCTAGAAGAATGATAGGTTACATAGGGTGAGGTGTAGCCAGTAGAAAAAGGAGGTATTGATGCCTCTGTATAAGACTCTGGTGAGACCTCATTTAGAATATTGTATATAATTCTGGAGGCCGCACCTTCAAAATGATATAAAAAGGATGGAGTCGGTCCAGAGAAAGGCTACGAAAATGGTATGTGGTCTTCGTGATAAGGTGTATGGGGACAGACTTAAAGATCTCAATCTGTATACCTTGGAGGAAAGGCGGTAGAGGGGAAATATGATAAAGTCGTTTAAATACCTACATAACATAAATATGCATGAGTCGAGTCTCTTTCATTTGAAAGGAAACTCTGCAATGAGAGGGCATAGGATGAAGTTAAGAGTAATCTGAGGAAATACATTTTTACGGAAAGGGTGGTAGATGCATGGAACAGTCTCTCTCAGAAGAGGTGGTGGAAACAGAGACTATGTCTGAATTCAAGAGGATAGGCACTTGAGATCTCTCAGAGAGAGAAAGAGATAATGGTTACTGCGGATGAGCAGACTAGATAGGCCATTTGGCATTTATCTGCCTTCATGTTTCTATGTTTCTGTCATGTCTGCACATGTACAGAGGCCCTCCAGATGCAGCCCCAAGCTCAGGTAGAGACAGGGCCTTTCCTGACACTTTCAGCTAGCGCCAAAAGAGCCTACAGTGGCTCACAACAAGAGCTCTTGTCCCGGACCACAGGTACCCACGGAAGAACTGTGATTCATACAAATCTCATCCGCACGTAACCCCCCCACTGCCCACCTGAAGAAAAAAAATATTAGACTGTCCAAAACCTGGATAAACTGTAGGGTTTTAGAAAACTGTCCAGACACCCTGACAGTCCTCTAAAAAGAGGACATGTCTGGGTAAATCCGGACATATAGTAACTAGCTGAATTCCCATGCATCATACGTAAAAATACTGTCACATCTATGTGCAGATGGCAGAGAAAAGGACACACTAACCATTACATTTATGGTAGAAAGTATGAACCCACCAAAATCCTACTGTACTGCCATATAGGTAACACCTGCTGCCATAAGCAGTGCCGCCATCATGGCAGTACTACCAGTCCTGCATTCAGGGGCCCGGAGCTGACAGGAGGCCCGGGCCAGAAGCGTACCTAGGGGGGCGGTGCGCCCCGGGTGCACGCCCCAAGGGGGTGCACAGGAGAAAGAGCTGAACGGGGACGATGGGGGACCCGCGGGGTTAAATATAACTCGAGCTGCGAGGCTCGTCTTCTACTTCGACTGCCCTGCCGCTCACACAGCAGATCGGAAGTCTTCCCCGACGTCAGCGCTGACGTCGGAGGGAGGGCTTAAGCAAAGCCCGCCCTCCGACGTCAGCGCTGATGTCAGGGAAGACTTCTGGTCGGCTATGTGTGCGCGGCGGGACAGGCAGGAAATAGAAGACAAGCCTACGTGGCTCGAGCTACATTTTGCTGAGAAAGTTGCTAAGATGGGCTGGGAGGCAAACGGGGAACACAAAAGGGGAAGGGAGTGCATTTTGGACACAAGGCATGAACTTGGGAGAGAGGAAGGGAGGGAAAGAGATGCTGAGGTGGGGGAGGGAATGCATTTTTGGACACAGAAGGCATGAACTTGGGAGAGAGGAAGGGAGGGAAAGAGATGCTGAGGTGGGGGATGGAATGGGTTTTTGGACATAGAAGGCATGGACTTGGGAGAGAGGAAGGGAGGGAAAGAGATGCTGAGGTGGGGGAGGGAATATGTTTTTGGACACAGAAGGCAAGGACTTGCGAGAGAGGAAGGGAGGGAAAGAGATGGTTGTGTACACGGGCAATAGAAGAAAGGAGAATTTTTGGTCATAGGGAGGAGTGAGGTATAGACAGTGGCATACCAAGGTGGGGGTGGGGGCGGTCTGCCCCGGGTTTACGCCCCAAGGGGGTGCACAGCTGGCCACCCTCCAGTGTTCTCCCTAGGCTGGCAAACTGCATCTCTTTAGCCACTTGAGTGCCACCGCCGCCATTGGGAACAGGCCGGTGCCAAGTTCTCCCTGCTTTTTCCTGTGGGGCCGACCAACTCTCGCCACCCGCATCAATTCTGACGTCAGAGAGGACGTTCTGGGCCAGCCAATCGCTGCCTGGCTGGCCCAGAACGTCCTCTCCGACGTTAGAATTGACGTCGAGTGGCAAGAGTTGGTCAGCCCCGCGGGGAAGAGAAGCAGGGCGAACTCGGCGCCGGCCTGTTCCCGATAGCGGCAGTGGCAGCCTATTCCCCAGTAGCGGTGGCAGCATTTTCCCAATGGTGGTGACATAGGGGAGGGCAAGGAGAAAGAAAGAAAGGGGGGGACAGGGAGCCAGAAAAAAAAAAGAAAGGGGGCTGGGTGAAACAAAGAAAAATGGGGCACGGAGAGAGAGAGAAGGACAGACATACAGAATGAAAGGGGGTATGGAGAGAGAGAAAAAGAAAGAAGGGGGCAGGGTGAAACAAAGAAAAAGTTTGGGGAGGGAATGAGGTCTGGAGGAGAGGAAGCATACAGGAGGCTGAAAGAAGGGAAGAAATATTGGATGCACAGTCAGAAGAATAAAGTGCAACCAGAGACTGATGAAATTACCAAAGGTAGAAAAATAATTTTATTTTCAATTTAGTGATCAAAATGTGTCTGTTTTGAGAATTTATATATGCTGTCTATATTTTGCACTATGACCCCCTTTTACTAAACTGCAATAGCGTTTTTTAGTGCAGGGAGCCTATGAGCTTCAAGAGCAGTGTGGGGCATTCAGCGCAGGTCCCTGTGCTAAAAACCGCTATCGCGGTTTAGTAAAAAGAGAGGGGGAATATTTGTCTATTTTTGTATAGTTGTTACTGAGGTGACATTGCATAGAGTCATCTGCCTTGATCTCTTTGAAAATCCGCGGAATATAAATGATAATTAACATTTTCTCTGCGTACAGCGTGCTTTGTGTTTTTAAAATTTTATTGTTGGTAGATCATTTTGACTTGGCCACAAAGGTAAGGGGGAGGGAGGGGAGCTGCTGAAAGAGTCTACCTTGACGTGGTTGCAGGCTTACAAATCTTTTGGTCAAAGAGTGCAGCGACAGAGAAAAGTATGTGTGTATTCGGCCCATGGAAGAAGGGGGGGTTAGGAGGGGAAGGGGTGCGTGGGGGGCCCAATAGGATTGCTCAGTAAGGGGCCCAGAAATTTCTGATGGCGGCCCTGGCCATAAGAGCTATTGAGGTGGTAGACAGATGGGTATAGCAAGTTTTGGGGGAGTCTGAGACGGTTCACCATACATTATAAGGGAGTTATGGTGAGATGTATACCTGGCACACTTTATGTGAAGTTCACAGCAGTGCCCTCTAAGGTGCCCCACTGCTCAGCTGGTGTGCTTGTGTAACCAGTCCATTAAAAATGTTGGCCCATTCTACAAACAAATGATTTGTTTTGGATGTGGTTCATCTGGATGTCCTATTTTTCGAAAATGGCCAAAAAAGATAAACATCTTGCTAGAGGACAGCCACATAGCAGGAGGGAGAAAGTATCAACTGGTGACCTGCCTCCCAGGAGCAAGAACCAAGGACATTGTGGACAAAATTGGAAGGATCCTAGAAGGAGCGGAGACGGAAGAGACCACAGTAATGATCCACATCGGGACGAATGATGTCAGCATGAGAGACTACAGAAGAAGCACACTGATAGAACAGTTCAAGATTCTGGGAAGGAAGCTGAAGATGAGGACTCAGAAGATAGTGTTCTCAGAGATCGTACCGGTACCGAGGGCAGATGTGAAAAAGCAGGAGGAACTACAATCAATAAATGTGTGGATAAGGAAATGGTGTGAGGAAGAACGATTCCACTTCGTGAGGAACTGGACAACGTTCTGGGGCAAGAGCAAGCTCTACAGGAGAGATGGACTGCACCTGAGCGCGGCGGGAACTAGACTTCTAGCAAACAACGTCAAGAAAATAATAGAATAGGATTTAAACTAAGAGGAAGGGGAAAGCTGAAAGTCGACCAAGCGTCGACGATTCGGAAGATGGTATCCTGTGAAGATACTAAGGGGAAAAAAGGCTGGGAAGAAACAAGGGACAAATTACAGGAGTCAACTAACCCAGAAGAGGAGGTTAGAAAGATTGCAGCAAAAGAGAAGAAACTAAAGACCGAAGCACAGGGAAAGGAAATGAAGACAAGAAAATACCAGGATCTAAATTGCATATATACTAATGCAAGGAACCTAAGAAACAAAATGGGGGAATTAGAAGCCATGGCCAATGCAGAAGACATAGAAATAATTGGAATCTCTGAAACATGGTGGAATGAGGAAAGCAAATGGGATACAGCACTGCCAGGGTACAAGCTCTATCGCCAGGTTAGGTCAGGACAGAAAGGAGGTGGAATAGCCCTATACATAAAAGAAAGCATACAGTCAACAAGAATGGACACAGCAGAGACAACCAACAAGCTGGAATCACTATGGGTTAAAATACCAGGAAGGAAAGGGCCTGAAATAAAGATGGGCCTATACTATCATCCACCCGGGCAAACCGGAGATATCGCTGAAGAAATGAAAGCAGAGATGAAGTGAGAATGCAAAAGCGATAACATGGTTATTATGGGAGACTTCAACTACCCCGGGATAGACTGGCGTCTTGGACACTCAAGATGCGCTAAGGAGACAGAATTCCTGGAGGCTACACAAGATTGCTTCATGGAGCAGCTTGTTAGAGAACCAACGAGAGGAAATGCCACTCTGGATCTAATGCTAAATGGGTTAAGGGGACCTGCAAAGGAAGTGGAAGTAGTGGAGCTGTTGGGAAACAGCGATCATAATATTATCAAGTTCAATGTTGAGGTAGGAATACCGAAAGGAAAGAGAACCATAGCGACAACCTTTAACTTCAGGAAAGAAAACTATGAAGCAATGAGGGAAATGGTAAGGAAGAAACTTAGGAACACTTCCAAAAAATGGCAAACGGTAGAACATGCCTGGTCTTTTTTCAAGGACACGGTGAGCGAGGCAGAAAATCTATATATCCCAGATTCAGAAAGGGGTGCAAAAAGAGTCAAATAAAAGACCCGGCATGGATAACTAAAATAGTGAAGGAACCGATAGGCAATAAGAAAAATTCATTCAGGAAATGGAAAAAGGACAAAACTGAGGGGAACTGGAAAGAGCACAGGAAGTATCAAAAAGAATGTCACCGTGTGGTTCGAAAAGCCAAAAGAGAGTATGATGAGTGGCTAGCCAGGGAAGCATGAAATTTCAAACGGTTCTTTAGATATGTTAAAGGGAAGCAGCCGGCTAGGGAGGAGGTGGGACTGCTGGACGACGGAGACAGGAAGGGAGTGGTGAAGGAGGAGAAAGAAGTCACGGAAAGACTTAATATGTTCTTTTCGTCTATATTTACAAACGAAGACACAACCAACGTACTGGAACCTGAGCAATTCTTCAATGGAAATCAAGCAGAAAAATTAACATCCATGGAAGTGAGCCTTGAAGATGTGTGCAGGCAGATAGAAAAACTAAAAACTGACAAATCCCCAGGTCCGGACAGAATCCATCCAAGGGTTCTGAAGGAATTAAAGGAGGAGATAGCGGAACTACTGCAGCAAATTTGCAACCTATCCCTGAAAACAGGTGTGATCCCGGAGGATTGGAAGATAGCCAAAGTTACGCCCATCTTTAAAAAGGGATCAAGAGGTGACCCGGGAAACTACTGACCTCGGTTCCGGGGAAAATGGCGGAAGCACTGATAAAAGAAAACATCGATGAACATTTTGAAAGAAACGAACTTCTGATAACCAGCCAACATGGTTTCTGCAAGGGGAGATCGTGCCTAACTAACTTATTGCATTTGTTGGATGAATTAACAAACGGATGGACAGAGGAGACCCCATAGACATCATATACCTAGATTTCCAAAAAGCCTTTGACAAGGTGCCTTATGAGCGTCTAATCCGGAAACTGAAGAAGCATGGGGTGGAAGGAGACGTACATAGATGGATCAGAAACTGGTTGGCGGGTAGGAAACAGAGGGTAGGAGTGAAGGGCTACTACTTGGACTGGAGGAGGGTCACGAGTGGTGTTCCGCAGGGCTCGGTGCTCAGGCCGCTGCTATTTAATATATTCATAAATGATCTAGAAACAGGGACGAAGTGTGAGATAATAAAATTTGCGGACGACACCAAACTATTTGGTGGAGCTCGGACTAAACAGGACTATGAAGAATTACAAAGGGTCTTGAACAAACTAGGGGAATGGGCGACGAGATGACAGATAAAGTTCAACGTTGAGAAATGTAAAGTATTACATGTGGGAAGCAGAAACCTGAGGTACAACTATACGAAGGGAGGGATGTTATTAAATGAGAGTACCCAAGAAAGGGACTTGGGGGTAATGGTGGACATGACAATGAAGCCGACGGCACAGTGCGCAGCAGCCGCTAAGAGAGTGAATAGAATGCTAGGTATAATCAAGAAGGGTATTACAACCAGAACGAAAGAAGTTATCCTGCCGTTGTATTGGGTGATGGTGCGTCCGCATCTGAAGTACTGCATCCAATATTGGCCGCCGTACCTTAAGAAGGATATGGCGTTACTCGAGAGGGTTCAGAGGAGAGCGACACGTCTGATAAAAGGGATGGAAAACCTTTCATATGCTGAGAGATTGGAGAAACTGGATCTCTTTTCCCTGGAGAAGAGGAGATTTAGAGGGGATATGATAGAGACTTACAAGATCATGAAGGGCTTAGAGAGAGTAGAGAGGGACAGATTCTTCAAACTTTCAAAAAATAAAAGAACAAGAGGGCATTCAGAAAAGTTGAAAGGGGACAGATTCAAAACGAATGCTAGGAAGTTCTTCTTTACCCAACGTGTGGTGTACACCTGGAATGCACTTCCAGAGGATGTAATAGGGCAGAGTACAGTACTGGGGTTTAAGAAAGGATTGGACAATTTCCTGCTGGAAAAGGGGATAGAGGGGTATAGATAGAGGATTACTGCACAGGTCCTAGACCTGTTGGACCGCCGCGTGAGCATACTGCTGAGCACGATGGACCTCAGGTCTGACCCAGTGGAGGCATTGCTTATGTTCTTATGACTAACATGTCTAGGAAATCATTTTCAAAAAAAGAAATCTTTTAGGTTCAAAGTCAGACTTAGACATCCTATCAAAAATGGCCCTCTACATGATCACTTCCTGCCATACAAAGGTAACACTCTCCTTTCTATGTAACCTCTTCTTTCCAAAACAGAATATAATATGCCATACGGGAAGGGGAATTGCTATCTTCCTGATGGTCTCCTTTATATATTTTTCTGTTGCCCTCAGCTTCTTGAGGTCTGAAAGAATGCAATCTGTGCTCAAATATTGTACACTATTCCAAAATAGTTCATGTGTGTGTTTATTAGATTCTTGATATACTGCTTTTCTATGGTCTAAGCAAAGCAATTTAAATATATTATATATAGGTAATTCTTCTTTCCTTGGTGGGCTCAAAGTTTAAGATTTAGACCTGGGGCAATACAACATTAAATGCAGCTGTAGGATTATAAGCAGCTGCAGTGGGAATTGAACCCAGTCCTTCACTCATTCTCAGCCCATAGCATTATTAGGCTACTTTGTTCTGCATTGTTGAAACAGAAAAAACCTTAATTTTGGATGTAATTTTTCCTGTCATTTTCCATGTGACTTAAAATGAATGCACATCCCTAATTATATGGTTACTGATCGAACAGAGGATTCATTTTAAAGTATTATCTTTGGTGCACCAAATTCTACATCGAACAGTGCCACATTGGTTCCAGTGTCTCTGGAAGATTTACAGACCTGGTTGGTAGTATGAAGTTAGTATGTCAATCAACTACAAATATAAGATATGTGTCTCCAAAACCGAAAATGTTTACGATTGCTGGGATGTTTTTGTGGAAGAACTTATCAGGTCAAATAGAATGTTCCATACATAATCTTATCTTTTAAAAAAATTGCTTAAAACTAATCTATGTGTCAATGCTTATTTATGATATGGTATGACAACTATTCCTCTGAAATTGTGCTGTTTTCCCTTTACTGTAGTTGATGAGTAATTGCTGATGATTTGGGATTACTGTGAACCAGTTTGTGTGTATTTTTATGCCTCTATGTATGTTATTTTGGAAACCGCTGAGATTTTTTTGGCAGTATAAAAATGTTTTTAAATAAATATGTTAAAGGCAATCCATTTTGTCATCTGCAAGATGTACTCAAACACATCGAAACATGTAGCATCTGTTCACTATCACAAATCTCTTGATGTTCAAGTGCATTTTGAGAGGCAGAGTCAAGTTATGAACTTGGTCATTTATTCTCATGTCTGAAACACAAGTGGATGTTGATTTTACTCAACTTTGAGCTAGACAAAAAAAAAATGTGGGGGGGATGTTACTCCTTTGATGTGCTGGTTCTTGGGTCTTATGGATTCTGCAATAAATTGTCCTTTCATGCTGTCTGTTTCAATGGCACATCTTCCTTTCAGCATAGCTTTTCCGTTCCTAAAACACTTCTTTCACCTGAAATATTGCTTTGAAACCAGAATCCATTGAGGTTCCCATCTCAATCAGGGAATCTGCTATGGCTCACCCTCTGTTCACTTCAGGAGAAGACTGAAAAAAAAAGCAGAAACCACTGATGTAGCCATTACAATATACATTTTAATCTCAACTAGCTTCAGGCACTTTGCTGCTATTTCAAATTATCAGCAACCCAATTCAAAAAAAGACAACCTTGACTTAGGAGAACATTTTTTTTGCTCTGTATAATTTGACATAAGTAAAATGCAGGCACCAAAATTTTAGATGACCAATTTTCTGTTCTTTCTAGGAAGATAATTGATGCTTTCCTTAATGAATAATCTGAAGGAACTATATTATATTATACAGTTTCTATATGTTCATATTTATTGGATGCTTCTATACCGCTGCTAATGACTGGGGAGCCAATTCAGAGCGATTTGCATAAGCATTAGTAATTGTGTTACAATACATGAGTTAAATATATGTATATCTTACCTATATATACCATCTATGTACAAATAATATTATAGTTTCTATATGCTATATATTCATCTTTCTTTGTATTATTCGTGTATTTACCTTTTCATGTTCCAAGTGGGTAGTATCCTGCTGTTTCCTCCATGTTGCTATTCCCCCTATTTATTTATTTGTTAAAGTGTTCTGTGCTATTAATTATTTTCCTTATTTAAAAACAAACAAAAACACACAGAAGTTCTGTGGGCCAGATTCCATAAATAGTGTCTAGTGACGCCAAACTCCTAAGCACTCTTTGGCAGTTTGTCAATCAACAGATAGATGCCATTTATAGAATTGCACCTAGCAATACCCAACTCAACTTAGGCACTTAGAAGGTGTCATAATGTTAGGTACCAATATATTAGGCCAGGGTTTTCTTGGCCTAATTTACCAGTGCCTAACATGGATGCCCACCAATGCCTCATTCTTACCACCACTCCACTCCAAACCATGTCTACTTTGAAGGTGGTACAGGTAGATAACTCATTGTAGGAATCGGTAAGAGCCATGCCGAGTTCTAAACAGAATTCTTGGGGGGGGGTTACCGTATCTGGTGAAAGATGTAAGAAGACTTGAGGCGGTCCAGAGGAGGGCGACGAAAATGATAGGAGGCTTGCGCCAAAAGACGTATGAGGAGAGACTGGAATCCCTGAATATGTATACCCTAGAGCAGCGATGGCGAACCTATGGCACGTGTGCCAGCTGTGGCACGCGAAGGCCTTGCAGCTGGCACGCGGGAAGGTCCGCAATTAAGATATGCGGCGCGGCGGGAGGCGAGTGTGCCGGTGTCTGCTTTGCAGCTCACCTGGCAACAGGGCCGGACTGGCCATTGGGAGGACCGGGCATTGTCCCGGTGGGCCGCGGCCCATCCTCCTGTGCTGGCTGCAGTCCTGTGAGTGGATGTTTAGCCTGCCTGTCTTCCCCTTAGTATCCTATGAGCCAGGCAGTGTATGAGGGGGAAGTGGGGGGAGGAAGAGAAGCTTCACACTGAGTCTGTCACAGGAACTCAGTGAGGCTGTAGTGTGACTCCACATGTGACATCTGTAATCAGGAACAGTTCCTAGTGCTCCCATGCTAGAGAGGTGAGGAGATGGGGGGATGTTAATGTGTCTAATAATGTGCTCCTCTGTAAAAACCTCTGTATCTTCCATGGGGGACATGCTAAATTCAAGGAAATAAAAAAGCTGCTTATGATGATTGCATAGAGAAGTTCAGTAAGCTGAGAGGAGGATTGGGCTCTCTGTGAACAACCAACACACTAATCCTCTGCACTGTACCTTATGGAAAACTCAATATAGCAAAAAACAGTAAAGTGTATATGTGGCCCTTCACAGTGCTTTTGTAAACATCATAATAAAATAACAAAGGCTCCAATAATGAAAAATAAAAGTCCTTTTCCCATACACTCAGGTCACCTCTTAATTAGTTGTTATTGTGATGAATCCAATGTTGTACAGTCATTAATGCGATTAATCCAGTTTGCAGGTCATTTTATTTGGGGAATCGCAGTCACTTCTCCAATACATCAAGACTACAAATAAAACATCTCTTCTTAGTCCTCTGCTGTCACATAAACCTCCAGCTCACTAAGGTTGGACATTGCTGAGCTGCCTCTTGTTATCCGGATTTTTCATTGTAAAAAGCGCGGACCCCGTGGTTTGGTTTTATTGATAAGCACTTGTCATTTTTGTTTCAAAGGTGAGAGTCTGTCATTGCTTTTATAGAACATTAAAGTTTGAACATATCGCATGATTATCTTTCCTGTGCATCTTCCTTTAAATTACATTGTTTTCTGGAGGATCTTTGGGTGTTCAGCATTCCTTTGGGAGTTTTGTGTGACAGCAGAGGATTAAGAAGAGATGTTTTAGTCGTAGTCTTTATGGATCTTCTCTCCCCCCCTCCATGTCCCATCTTCTCTCTCTCCCCTCCCCCATGTCACATCTTCTTGTGTGTTGGCTGTTGCACTCCTTACAGGAGACGCAATCTGCATTCTACATCATTTATTATTAGGTAAACTTCTACTTTGCCCTACCTGTGCTGCCTAAGTTTAATTGGACCAATAATACTAATGTTAATTATAAACTTACCTGGGCTTCTTTTTAAAAACCTATTAAATTATCTGGCTATTTGTCTAGGTGTCCAGGTTAGGGTTGCACAAGTCCGGTTTTCACCCGGACAGTATATTTTTTGACCAAAACGGATGTCTACAATTAGTAAAATTCCCCAATCACATATTTTTTAATGGGGATGGATTTGTATACAGCACTTCATTAGATTTTTTTTATTATACAAATTTTATCTTTTTGTAGACTTGAAGTCTTGAACAAAGAAAATGAGTACAGCAAAATACGCAAAAACAGATAGTGGAAGACCATTCCAAGAGGCCTGGACAGAGACATATGGAGTGATTGAAAGCATTGTGTATTATGTGTAATGAAAGTGTTGTGTCTCGCACATCAAGTGTCAAACGTCACTTTAGAATCAGAAAATAATATTAAATATTGAACTAGGCCAGTTACTGGGCAGACTTGCACGGTCTGTGTCTGTGTATGGCCGTTTGGTGGAGGATGGGCAGGAGAGGGCTTCAGTGGCTGGGAGGGTGTAGATGGGCTGGAGTAAGTCTTAACAGAGATTTTGGCAGTTAGAACCCAAGCACAGTACCGGGTAAAGCTTTGGATTCTTGCCCAGAAATAGCTAAGAAGAAAAAAAATTAAAAAAAAATAAAAATTAAAAAATTAAATTGAATCAGGTTGGGCAGACTGGATGGACCATTCGGGTCTTTATCTGCCGTCATCTACTATGTTACTATGTTACTATGTTAATTACGGCAATTAAGCTCATTAAGCAATTTTAAGTTTTGCGTGGAACTCAGCTAGGCATCCTCAATCTAGGAACCTAAGCACCACTTAAAGAATCAGGTCTTATTTGCTCCAAATGCTGTCTTATAATTGTATAGAATAGATACTACACATGTTCTGATTCTCCTGAAAAGTTTCAGCTCAAAGACACTTAGGGCTCCTTTTACTAAGGTGTGCTAGCGTTTTTAGCGCATGCAGGAAATTACCGCGCGCTATGCTTCTAAAACTAACGCCAGCTCAATGCTGGCGTTAATGTCTAGCGCACGCGGCACTGTTTCCACACACTGTATTCCACACGTTAAAGCCCTAGTGCACCTTAGTAAAAGGAGCCCTTAGGGGTCTTTTTACAAAAGCTTGGCATTGTGAGGGAGGCCTCCACACCTGGAGTGGTCATGGGTAAGGTGAAAATGAAACTCCAACTCCCAGGCTAATCCTCAAGGAATAGAGGGGGAGGGAGGAAATGCAAAAGTAGGGGGCACGTCCAGGGGATTCCTCTCTTTTTACCCACCAGGGGAAGGAATTCTCCATATAGCCTCCAGAGGGATCAGGAGAAGGAGGAAGCTCTGCAGCTTCCTGTGGGCTTTCGGATGCTAGTATCGGGTGGAAGGATGTCTGCACTGCAAGCTAAGTTGTTATTTCATTTTAAAGTGCATGATGTGACTGACTCAAGACATATTTGAAACCAGTTTGGATTTGTTTATTGAAATTGGAATTGTTAATTGCTGGACACACTAAAGTTAAGAGTGGGTCACTGCAGGAAAAATATGAGAATGTTTTTTTCAGATATTAATGGGAGGGTTTTTTTTAGACCCATGAAGTGTAACTGAGATATTTTTTCCTTTATTATTTTGTACTGTTTTGTTTTTTTCTTTTTGGCAAGCAGGATGAGCAGTTTAATCTATCAGTGTGGGTATGTAACATTGTTGATTGAGATGTGAAAAAAATATACCTACTCTCCTTAATGCAGTGGTTATCGAGGAATCCTGTAGCCTTGGTCGAGTCCAGTGGTGCTGGTACCAAAGCCTGATGACATAAAGAAATTTTGCATAGATTTCTGTCAGGTCAATGCCATCATGTGCTTCGACACCTAGCCAGTGCCACAGGAAGATTAATTATTAGATAAACAAGATCTCACCAAAGGCTACTTGCAAATTCCCTTGACTAGAAAAGACAGGCCAAAGACTGCCCTTAGCCCCCATTAGGTTTATTCCAGCTCAAGGTAATTCCCTTTGGACTGAAAGGTGCTGAAGCATCCTTGCAAATACTTCTGGACCAAGTTATTTGGGGTCATCAAGAATATGCAGCTGCATACATAGATGACATCATCATCTTTAGCTCATATTGGGAATCATATATTCCAAAAGTAATATCTGTCTTGAAGGCTTTATGCCATACAGGGCTTACCTTTAATCCACAAAAATGCACCTTCACTAAAAATAAAGTAAATTATCTAGGCTACCGTGTGGGGGGGGGAGGGAAATACACCCTTTAGTAGATAAAATGGCAAACATTAGGGCATTACCCCCTCTCTCAAAATAAGAAGCAACTGAGAAGTTTCTTAGGGTTGATATGGAAATATTGTGGGTTCATTCCCATATTCATGGAAGAATCCAGTACGGTAATCTCACAGATATGCTAAAGAAAAATGAACCCAACCAATTGTTATGGGGGTATAAAGAGATAGCAGTTTTCAGAAGACTGCAGAATAGCTTATACCAATAACCAGTACTGAGAGGAGTATATTTCAAAAGACCTTTTATATTCCAAACTTGTGCTTCAGATAAAGGATTAGCGGTAGTCCTATCCCAAGAGTTTGAGAGAACAGAACAAACAATTCTTTATCTCAGCCAGAAATTAGTGCCAAGGGAGCAACATTATGTGGCCATAGAGAAAGAGTGTTTAGCTGTCAAATGGGCCATTGAAGCATTCTAGCTATTACCTACAGGATAGGGTTTTCACCTTAATAACCAACCATGCCCTACTGAAATAGTTACAACAGATGCAAAACAGCAATCCCATCTTGCCCAGAGGTATTTAGCCCTGCAGGCTTTCACATTTCAAGTACAACACAGAGAGGGAAGGAGACATGGCAACACAGATGCCTTATCCAAAATTGTTGATTTCCCCAAGGACCATGAAATTTCCTGGGACAGTCATAATATCTCGAGGGGGTACCCTTACAGCATGCATTAATGGACATTAATGTGTGCTAAATTCCACATGACCTATAACTATACAATAGAATCTACAGCATTTAGCACATGCTAATTCTGTTATTACATGCTATGCTTTAGTAAAAGGGCCTTTTAGAAGGGTCACATAAAAAGAGCCTTACTGGGTCAGACCAATGGTCCATCTAGCCCAGTATCCTGTCTTTGCGGAGGCCAATCCAAGTCACAAGTACCTGTAAAAAACCTAAATAGTAGCAGCATTCCATGCTACCATCCCATGTCTGTCTCAACAGCAGACTATGGACTTTTCCTCCAGGAACTTGTCCATACCTTTTTTAAAACCAGCTACATTAACCGCTCTTACCACATCCTCTGGCAATGCATTCCAGAGCTGAACTATTCTCTGAGTGAAAATATATTTCCTCATATTGGTTTTAAAAGTAATTCTTTGTAACTTTATTGAGTGTCCCCTAGTCCCCTAGTCTTTGTAAATCCTGATGTAGTAAAAAATTGATCCACTTGTACCTATTCTACACCATTTAGGATTTTATAGACTTCAATGATAACTCCCCTCATCCGTCTCTTTTCCAAGTTGAAGAGCCCTAACCTCTCTAGTCTTTCCTAATACGAGAAATGTTCCATCCCCTTTATCATCTTGGTTGCTCTTCTTTGAACTTTATCTAGTGCCACAATATCTTATTTGAGATGAGGAGACTAGAACGGAACCAATACTCAAGGTAAGGACGCACCACTGAGTGAAACAGAGGCATTATAACATTCTCAGTCCTGTTAACCATTACTTTTCTAATAGTTCCTAACATCATGTTTGCCTTCTTGGCCACCATTGCACATTGGGTAGAAGGCTTCAGTGTATCATTTATGATGACACCCAGATCCTTTCTTGAGCGCTGACCCCCAAGGTGGTCCATAGCATCTGATAACTATGATTTGGATTATTCTTCCCAATGTGCATCACTTTGCATATGTCCACATTAAATTTCATCTGCCATTTCGATGCCCAGTCTTTCAATTTCGCAAGGTCATCCTGCAGTTTTTCACAGTCTGCATGTGTTTTAACAACTTTGCACAGTTTAGTGTCATTCTTCAAATTTAATCACCTAGCTCATAGGTTCAATTTCTAAATCATTTCTAAATAAGTTAAATGGCACCAGTCCCAGCACAGATCCCTGTGGCACACCACTATTTACCCTCCTCCACTGAAAAAAATGGCCATTCAACCCTACCTTCTGTTTTCTGTCAAATAATCAGTTCTTAATGTCCGATTGAACTTTGCCTCCTATCCCATGACTCTTTAATTTTCTCAGAAGCCTCTCATGAGAAACTTTGTCAAAAGCCTTCTGGAAATCTAGATATACTACATCAACTGGCTAACCTTTATCCACATGTTTATTCACATCTTCAAAGAAGTCAAGCAAATTGGTGAGGCAAGATCTCCCTCAACTGAATCCATGCTGACTCTGTCTTATTAAATCATGTTTGTCCACATGTTCCACAATTTTATTTTTTACAATTATTTCCACTATTTTGCCCAGCACCGAAGTCATGTTTACTGGTATGTAATTTCCTGAATCTCCCCTAGAACCCTTTTTTAAAATCAGCGTAACATTGACTGCCCTCCAATTTTCAAGTATTACAGATGATTTTAACAAAAGGTTGCAGATCACTAATAGCATATCAGAAATTTTATGTTTGAGTTCTTTCTGTACCTTGGGATGTATACCATCTGGTCCAGGTGATTTGTCACTCTTTAACTTGTCAATTTGGCTTAATACGTCTTCCAGGTTCACCAAGATTCTTTTAATTCCACCACCTCATCACCCTTGAAAACCATTTCTGGTTCAGGTAGATTTCATACATCTTCTTCCATAAAGACCAAAGCAAAGAATTAATTCAGTCTCTCCGCTATTGCTTTATCCACCCTGAACACACTTTTTACTCCTTGATCATCCAGAGGTCCCACAGATTCTCTTGCAGGTTTTCTGGTTTTGATGTACCTAAAAAAAAAATTGTTGTTCTTGATATTCTTGTTTAGCTTTCTTTATCAATGCTTTGCATTTAACTTGCAAGTGCTTATGTCTCTTCTTATTTTCTTCATTATAATCTCTTTTTCCATTCTTTAAAGGATGTTTTCTTTAAATCATGCTGGCTCACTTTTTCTCTTCTTTTCACCTTTGTTAAGATGTAGAATACACATGTCTGACCTTTGCCACAGGCCCTTTTATCTTCTTTTTAACCATTTTCCTCATTTTATCATAATCACCCTTGCAAAAATTAAATGCTGCTACAGTATAGATTTCTTTAATGACATCACTCCAGTTATCAGCTCAAATGTGTTCATGTTATAATCATTGTTTCCCAGTGGGCCCAACATAGTTACCTCCCATACTATGTCTTGCATTCCACTAAGGACCAAATCTAAAATAGTTCCCCCTATTGTTGGTTCCCGGACCAGTTTCTTCAAGAAGCAGTAATTTATGACATCAAGGAATTTTACCTTCCTAGCACTCCCTAATGAAGCATTTATCCAGCCTATTTTCAATGGAAATGATTTTTTTGTTATTGAGAAATGTTAGAAGAACATGGGAGATGAAAAGAGAGCCTACAAGGAATATGGATCAGGTGATATAAACAGTCAATATTTTATGAGGTTCTGCAAGTAATGCTACAGTGTATGTAAGCATTCAATTTATATCCTAATTTAATGACATATTTGAAGTATACAATTAATCTTCTGACAGCTAGTGCAGTGTTACAGAGCACATTCACATGATTCAGAACTTGGAATTCCTACAGTAAGCATTTTTTGAGAGGTGATGAGTGGTGGACACTCATTTTCAGCTACACCTTCACATTTAGAATGCAGAGACATCGATAAAATATAGACCTACTAAATGATATGGTGCATAATTCCCTTGATAGATGGTTATAGGAAGAGTCTTTCCTGTATCCCTTAGCTTTGTAGTTTACAGAAAAAGCTTTTCCATTTCTTTTAAATTTGTGCACTGTTAAGTGCTGTAGTCAATTATATTTACAATCTGCAGGGAACATGTAATTCAATTCAATAGCAACCACCTCAAACACAAATATACAGACATAGGAAATCTATATTGCCAGCTTTTTCAGCCTGAAGAGTTAAAATTATAATCCTACCTGGCATCAACCAGAAGTGAAAAATGGCAACAGTAAAAATATTAAGATGGCAATCACAGTTACGGTATTACAAAGCCTCCTGGTGATGGACTCTTTGAGTTATTGTTAATAGATCTAGTTGACAGGCTTAATTATAATGTATCCTACTTAGTAAACTTCACCAAATAATATTTTCAATATACTTTTCTTTATGATTGTCAATTGAAATTATCTCTCATTCCTTTGGACGGAAGAGGGAATAAAATATATGGGTATAATGATTCAAAGAACATTAGAAGACACAATGACAGTAAATGAAAAATCTTTATTGTTGAAGGTTAAAGAAATGTGTGAGCATTGGAATCCATTACATCTTTCATGGTGGGGGAGAGTCCAAATCATCAAAATGATGATCTTGCCTTTAGTTTGTTACCAAATGAGTATGTTGCTAGTTTATTTTCTAAGTTCCTTTTATAAAAAACTGAATGGGATTCTTACAAAATTCCTCTGGCTTGGTAAAACTTCTAGAATTGCCTTAGTATCTTTGCAAAAATCACAATCGGCGGGGGAGGGGGTAAATTTTTCAAATTTCTACAGGTATCACCAAGCTTTTATTTTGCATCAGGGTTTGTATTGAATACTTCCTGAACTCTTGGAGAATCTGCCGGTTTGGCTGATATTGGAAAGTCATCTTTTGGCTCTATTACGTCTTAACCATATTTTGAGTATCAAACTTCCTCGAATATACAAGGACAATATTATTCTTCATTCCACCTGGAACACATTAAAATTTATTAATACCTTAACTCCTGATCCAGTACAACAATCTACATGTCAATCCCTATGGTTAAAATCCAAGATACAAATCAGCGAGTCTAAAATCCTCTGGAAACATTGGTTGCAGGCAGGCATACGTACTTTAGGTCAGTGTTTTTCAACCTTTTTTGGGCAAAGGCACACTTGTTTCATGAAAAAAATCCCGAGGCACACCACCATTAGAAAATGTTTAAAAAATTTAACTCTGTGCCTATATTGACTATATATAAAGTAATTCACTTGAGTGCCACCGCCGCCATCGGGAACAGGCCGGCGCCAAGTTCTCCCTGCTTCTCTTCCCCACGGGGCCGACCAACTCTCGCCACCCGTCGTCAATTCTAACGTCGGAGAGGACGTTCTAGGCCAGCCAGGCAGCGATTGGCTGGCCCAGAACGTCCTCTCCGACGTCAGAATTGACGCGAGTGGCGAGAGTTGGCCGGCCCCAGAGGGAAAAGCAGGGAGAACTTGGCGCCGGCCTGTTCCCGATGGCGGTGGTGGCACTCAAGTGGCTAAAGAGCCGCAGTTTGCTGGCCTAGGGACAACACTGGAGGGTGGCCAGCTGTGCACCCCCTTGGGACGTAAACCCGGGGTGGGGCAGACCGCCCCCCCCCACCCTGGTATGCCACTATCTGTACCTCACTCCCTCCCTATGACCAAAAATTCTCCTTTCTTCTATTCCCCGTGTACACAACCATCTCTTTCCCTCCCTTCCTCTCTCCAAAGTCCATGCCTTCTGTGTCCAAACACACATTCCCTCCCCCACCTCAGCATCTCTTTCCCTCCCTTCCTCTCTCCCAAGTTCATGCCTTGTGTCCAAAACGCACTCCCTCCCCCCTTTTGTGTTTCGTGTTTGCCTCCCAGCCCATCTTTGCAACTTTCTCAGCAAAACGAAGCTCAAGCCGCGAGGCTTGTCTTCTGCTTCTTGCCTGCCCTGCCGCGCACAAATAGCCGAACGGAAGTATTCTCCGACGTCAGCGCTGACATCGGAGGGCAGGCTTTGCTTAAGCCCTCCCTCCGACGTCAGCGCTGACATCGGGGAACGCTTGCGATCGGCTATATGTTAGCTGCAGGGCAGGCAGGAACAAAAGACGAGCCTCGCGGCTCGAGATGTATTGAACTCCGCGGGTCCCCCGTCCAGCTCTCTCCTGTCCACGTGGGGCGGACCGCCCCTCTCCCTAGACTGTGGCCTAGGACCCTGGGGGAGCCCGGGCCCCCTGTCAGCTCCGGGCCCCTGAATGCAGGACTGGTGGTACTGCCCTGATGGCGGCCCTGACCGTACAGCACACCAGGTAACATCTCGCGGCACACTAGTGTGCCGCGGAACAGTGGTTGAAAAACACTGCTTTAGGTGATGTGATTTCAAATGGGAAAATGGTAAATTTATTACAACTGCAACAATCATTTGGCATATCAAAATCTCAAGGATATACCGTATTTTCGCGGATATAACGCGCACCATTGTAAAACGCGCACAGGGGTATAGCGCGCAGAAATCACGATGATATGTACAAAAACTTTTCTATACCGCGCTCAGGCATATAACGCGCATGCTGCCCGACTCTCCTTTCGCCCGCCCTGACTTTCCGTGCACTGTCCTCCCTTGAAGTCCTGTTCCCCCTTGAAGGTCTGTCCCCATCCTGAAAGCCTGATGCCCCCCCCGACGTCCGATACATCCCCCCCCCGGCAGGACCACTCGCACCCTCACCCCGAAGGACCGCCGACTCCCCAACAATATCGGGCCAGGAGGGAGCCCAAACCCTCCTGGCCACGGCGACCCCCTAACCCCACCCCGCACTACATTACGGGCAGGAGGGATCCCAGGCCCTCCTGCCCTCGACGCAAACCCCCTCCCCCCAACGACCGCCCCCCCCCAAGAACCTCCGCCCGTCCCCCAGCCGACCCGCGACCCCCCTGGCCGACCCCCACGACACCCCCACCCGCCTTCCCCGTACCTTTGTGTAGTTGGGCCAGAAGGGAGCCCAAACCCTCCTGGCCACGGCGACCCCCTAACCCCACCCCGCACTACATTACGGGCAGGAGGGATCCCAGGCCCTCCTGCCCTCGACGCAAACCCCCCTCCTCCCCAGCCGACCCGCGACCCCCCTGGCCGACCCCCACGACCCCCCCACCCCCTTCCCCGTACCTTTGGAAGTTGGCCGGACAGACGGGAGCCAAACCCGCCTGTCCGGCAGGCAGCCAACGAAGGAATGAGGCCGGATTGGCCCATCCGTCCTAAAGCTCCGCCTACTGGTGGGGCCTAAGGCGCGTGGGCCAATCAGAATAGGCCCTGGAGCCTTAGGTCCCACCTGGGGGCGCGGCCTGAGACACATGGTCGGGTTTGGCCCATGTGCCTCAGGCCGCGCCCCCAGGTGGGACCTAAGGCTCCAGGGCCTATTCTGATTGGCCCACGCGCCTTAGGCCCCACCAGTAGGCGGAGCTTTAGGACGGATGGGCCAATCCGGCCTCATTCCTTCGTTGGCTGACTGCCGGACAGGCGGGTTTGGCTCCCGTCTGTCCGGCCAACTTCCAAAGGTACGGGGAAGGGGGGGGGGGGGGTCGTGGGGGTCGGCCAGGGGGGTCGCGGGTCGGCTGGGGGGGAGGGGGGTTTGCGTCGAGGGCAGGAGGGCCTGGGATCCCTCCTGCCCGTAATGTAGTGCGGGGTGGGGTTAGGGGGTCGCCGTGGCCAGGAGGGTTTGGGCTCCCTTCTGGCCCAACTACACAAAGGTACGGGGAAGGCGGGTGGGGGTGTCGTGGGGGTCGGCCAGGGGGGTCGCGGGTCGGCTGGGGGACGGGCGGAGGTTCTTGGGGGGGGCGGTCGTTGGAGGGAGGGGGGTTTGCGTCGAGGGCAGGAGGGCCTGGGATCCCTCCTGCCCGTAATGTAGTGCGGGGTGGGGTTAGGGGGTCGCCGTGGCCAGGAGGGTTTGGGCTCCCTCCTGGCCCGATATTGTTGGGGAGTCGGCGGTCCTTCGGGGTGAGGGTGCGAGTAGTCCTGCCGGGGGGGGGATGTATCGAACGTCGGGGAGTCGGCCGGGCAAGAGGGCTTGGGCTCCCTCTTGCTCCGATCGTGGATGCGGGTGCGGGTGGGAGCGCGTGCGAGCGGTCGTTCGGGGTGGGGGTGCGAGCGGTCCTGCTGGGGGGGTGAATCGGGCGTCGGGCGGGGTGGGAACTATGTTTAAAAACTTTTGTATACCGCGCTCAGGCATATAACGCGCGAGGGGTATGTGCGGTACGTAAAATCACGTATAACGCGCGCGTTATATCCGCGAAAATACGGTAAATGGTTGCAGTTGAAGCAGGCCATTCAGAAGGGAAACCCTGACTGGCGAAATTAAAAAAATCAGTATAGCTTGCCGGGCCTATGTTTCCAGGTAGATTTTCAAGGACATCAAGCCGCCAAGTGATACAAATTAATATCTGAATATTTGGGGAAAAAAAATCTAAAACCTGCTTAAAAGACATTTGGAGTATAGAAAAAAAGCAGCATATTTTTGCTACACAATGGCCACAAATTTGGACTTGGAGGATGAGGTGTACAGCGTCAGCATCCATGAGACAAACATGGGTTTTTTTGTTAAATAGAATTTTTTGGACCACCCAGTTTGTTTACAAAAGTTGGATAATTCAAAGTCTAATAGATGCTGGCATTGTCATCTTGAAATAAGGACACTTGTTTTACTGTCCCTTGATACACAATTTTTGGAAATCAATATGGGGAAAGGTTAATATGATACTCGGTGTTTCTATGCCATTGACATACGAGGTGGTTTTATTTGGAACATTATTGAGACCTAAGAATCCAATTGACAAACATAAAAGCAGACTTCTTTTGGTTATGACGGGGATTGCTATGCAAATGATAACCAGGAAATGGAAAAAGTATGACAGGTTAAACCTTTCCTTGTGGTGGGAAACATTGTGCTTATATTACAGGTATGAGAGAATGAATGCAGAACAGGTGGGAAACAATAAAAAGTTTAAAGAAGTCTGGGGTTCGTTAGAAACATTTGTTAAATTGTAGAGTGATTAATTGATAAGATCCTTAATTCTCAGAATTCCTTAATTTTCCATACACATCCAGATAGGGAGGGAGGGTAAGGGATGGGGAGGATGTAGAGTCTGCAGTTTGTTTTTTGTTTTTGCTGAGGATGTAGAGTATTTCATTTTTAATATTTGTGCAAATATAAGTGCTGTTAATTGTTTATATCTATATGCTTATATGTATGCACTTGGTAAGTTTGGAAAACTAAAAATGGATTAAAAAAAGAAAGAAATCTCTCATTTTCTGTTGCCTTTTCCTTACTTTGTTGCGGATTTAAACATTGATATTAAAGAGATTATTATTTCTTAATTTGTTAATTGCTGTTTTGTCAGAATTCAATTTGCTAAAGTTTCAAAATTTTTCTATAGCAAAGGTTTCAGTGTTATTTATTAAAAATATAATATGGAAGTTAGCAATCAAAAGTATATGGGCTTCTTTTAAAGCATTTACCTCACCGGCCCACAGTAGAAATCTCTACTGCAGCTTTGTAAAAGCTAGCCTATATTAAGTTGTTAATAGGCAAACTAGCATGCAGTAACATCTAATGCCTGATCATGCTAACAGTGATTGGCAAGTTGCATTTTAATGACATCTTCAGTTACAAGGTGTAACTAGGAGAGGCTTAGATGGAAACGGGGTGTTGCTCTACCCACCAAAACTATTGACATCCCTATATTCCATCAAATCTATTTAACTGGTTTCTAGACCAGTGGCATACTAAGGGGGGGCGTGGGGGAGGTCCACCCTGGGTGCAAGCCCTGAGGGGGTGCTCCGGCGTCCGTTCCCCCCCCCCCGATGTCTGATTCTTCCCCGCACCATTTAGAGTAGCGAAGCAGCCTGCAAGAATGCGATGTCAGCGATCTTACACTGCTTCGTGCTGTCCTCCGCCGCGGTCCCGCCCCCTCCACTGACTTCAGAGAAGGGAGGCGGGTCCACGGCGGAGGACAGCACAAGCAGCTCAAGATCGCTGACATCACGATCTTGCTGCAGGCTGCTTCCCTATTCTAAATGGTGCGAGGAGGTCAGAGAGGAAGAACCGGACGTCGGGGTGGGGGGTGAGAGTTGGGAGGGGGGCGAGCGGTCCTTCGGGGTGGGGCAGGCAGGCAGGCCTTCAGGGGGAGATGCAGGCCTTTAAGGGGGGGGACAAGCCTTCATGGGGGGAGACAGGCTTTCGGGGGGGGGGACAGGCAGGCAGGCCTTCAAAGGGGGACAGGCAGGCAGGCCTTTAAGGGGGGGACAGGCCTACAAGGGGTTGCAGGCCTTCGGGGGGTGCAGGTCTTTGGGGGGTACAGGCCTTCAGGGGGGGATAGGCATGCAGGCCTTTAAGGGGGGGATAGGCCTACAAGGGGGTGGGACAGGCCTTCAAGGGGGGGACAGGCCTTCGGGGGGTGCAGGCCTTCGGGAGTGCAGGTCTTCAAGGGGATGCAGGCTTTCAGGGGGGTGCAGGTCTTCAAGGGGGTGCAGGCCTACAAGGGGGTGGGACAGGCCTTCAAGGGGGGGACAGGCCTTCAGGGGGGTGCAGGCCATCAGGGGGATGCAGGCCTTCAAGGGGGGAAACAGGAAGGCAGGCCTTTAAGGGGGGGACAGGCCTACAAGGGGGTTACAGGCCTTTAAGGGGGGGACAGGCCTTTGAGGGGGACCCTGGTGTAGAAGTACACAGAGGGAAGGGGGTGTTCAAAGAGACATGCATATGCCAGCCTTTGGGGGGGAAGAAATAATGGGTCTGAAAATAGAGGAGAGGGAGAGAGATGATGGACCATGGGATTTAGGGAGGGAAGGAACAGAAAGGGAGAGAAATTGGACACAAGGGATTGAGGAGGGATAGAGATACTGGATAGGAGGGTAATTGGGAAAAGAAAGAGAGAGATGGTGGGCCCTGGGGTGGTGGGGAAGGAGGGAGAGATGCCGGATGAAAGGGTAGTTAAGAAAAGGTGGATCTGTGGAGGGAGATGAAAAAAAGGAAAGATACCAGACTTCCTGGGGAGGGAAGGGAAATGGAAAGGGAGGACAGAGATGGCAGATGGATGGTTAGCATGAAGAAAGAAGGAGACCCTGGCAAGCAAGTTATCAGAAGACAACCAGAGCCTGGGACCAACCAGATTTGAAAAATAACCAGACAACAAAAGGTAGAAAAATGTATTTTATTTTCTGTTTTGTGATTATAATATGTCAGATTTGAAATGTGTATCCTGCCAGAGCTGGTGTTAGACCGCAAACGTGAGCTAGGATTTAACAGAGAGAGGAAAAGTCCTTTTTGTTTCTTTATTTTATTTACACCACAACGCCAGTGTGGTTAGGAGAAGCCAAAGGGGGTTAAAAAGCTATAAAACCCACCAGGAGTTTTGGAAAAAATCACTCAACTGGGCAGGAAAATCGAATCGAAAAACCAATTAAATAGGCTGAATCGAAATTTTTCTTCCTTAATCGGGCAGTTTGCGCTACTGTCTCAGACTTTAGGACCTGGGATTGGGGAGAGATAGCATCCTCGGTACTTTATAATGCAAGTGAAACGAGGATTTGGTCAGACTTTTGAAGGGTCTACAGAAGAAAAATATTGTATAGACCGGGGACATGAGACAGCAGGAAATGGGAACTTTTCTTTCTTCTATTTTTGTGAATGGAAAGGCTGAGGATGTCAGAGAGTTCAGTTAAAATATGTGCTTTATAAAAAATTATAATAATGTGTTTTATAAAGTTTATAAGCATTGCTGGCCTACTCGGTGAGGTGTTCCTAGTGGTGGTGGTGGTGGTAATGACAGTTTGTCAATGTGTTGAGAGGAAGAGGTGGTCTGGGAAATTCTCCTGAGCAAATTCCGGGCCCATTTCCACCCCCCAGTTAGTCCACTCCACTCAACTGGTTCACACACTGAGTGGGTCTTTGGGTATTGTGCCTAGGTAGTTGTTTTGGGATCTCTTCCAGTGGTTTGTCAGTATCTCCTTGTGGTCCAAGGAAGGAAACTTTGTTAACCTTAGCATTGACCTTTTGTAACAGTGCTGCTTGTGTGGCATTAGGCTATGTAGTGATCGAAAGAAAAAAAACAGACCTTTGCACCTTTTTGCACTATAGGTGGGTGTATGAGGAGATTCACATTTCCTGTACAGCTAAGTCCGTGTGAAGTTCCCTTGTGCTGTATTTGACATCTAGCAAGGTCTCTGGAAGGAAAGATCTAAGCTTAAAAATGAAGTGGCCAGAAGTTATGGTAAAAGCAGATAGCTTAGCTGGTTTTAAGAAAGATTTGGACAAATTCCTGGAGGAAAAGTCCATAGTCTGTTATTAAGACATGGGGGAAGTGTCTGCTTGCCCTGGATCGGTAGCATGGTTGCTACTCTTTGAGTTTTGACCAGGTACTAGTGACCTGGATTGGCTACCATGAGAATGGACTACTGAGCATGATGGACCATTGGTTTGACCCAGTTAGGCTATTCTTATGTTATGTTCTCATCTGTAGGGGCCTTTGTTTTCACTTCTTATTTTAATGTATTTTTTTTCTGGGAACTTATCAGTGTTTTTTATAATGGGAACAAAAATGGAAGAGAATTAATGTGTGTGGGATGAGGGGGTAACTAATTTCTTCAGCTAAATAATTAAACCCACCTCAACCAGACATAGGAGAACTCGCACACCATTCACACACCCTCCAACCAAAAACGTCAAAAGAAAAAAACAGTTTGACAACCTCCTAACACTCGACCCCCAACTCTACAACCTATTGACCTCGACCACAGACTACAAAACCTTCAAAAAAGAAATAAAAACCCTTCTATTAAAAAAAACACATAAAACCGAACTAACACAATCAGAACTGTCCCAAGCATCACCTGCAACTACCGGTACTCCATATGTACTTCTCATGTCATGACAATTCAGACATAATTTAGGTTATGTTATGTTTGGAATAATGGTTACATATATGAGGTTCAATAAAAGAATATTTTCACTCCCTGTTTCTATTCTGACCATTTATACCGTTTCATGGTTATTACAAAAAATATTTTTTACATGGGGGGTGTCAAAAAATGATGGGCCCCGGGTGCCACATACCCTAGGTATGCCACTGTTCTAGACAGCTATATTTAATGTTGTCCGATTTTGTAGAATGCCCTTCCAGCTGAATTGTTTAAAATAACATCACATCAGGCATTTAAGCCTGCATTTAAGACTCATTTGTTCAGATAGACTTTTATGTACTCTCTTTGAAGTTCTTTTGTGCAACTGGAGGTCTTTGCTTAGGCATGGAGTCTACATTATATAACATAGAACATAAGAATTAGGGAAGCCAAAAAACTAACACAATAATGGCTGATTTCAACTAGCCCGGTATTGACTGAGTGTATTTAATGTCAGGACTTGCTACTGAGATAAATTCCTTGATTAAATCAAGGACTGCTTTATGGAGCAGATGGTTCAAGAATCGACAAGAGGCAAGGCAATTCTAGCTCTGTATGGAGCACATTAATTGGTGTGGGAAGTAATGATGCAGGGACTGCTTGATAACGGTAATCATAACATGGTCAAATTTGATGTAATCCAAGGAGTAAGTTCACAAAGGAAATCCAACACAATAGCATTTAACGTTAAAAAAGATTTGAATAAAAAATAAATTAAATAAATTAAAACATAAATAAATTAAATCCAAGCTGGTTATAATAAACTCTATTACAATACTAAATACATTCACAAATACTAAATAATTACATAATATAATATAGTAATTAATATATAATATTGTTGTAATGTCATTAGTATAACTAATTTATAAACTCTAATAAAACATAACATTTATAATATTCAATGATATCTCTTTTCAATAATTGAACTAAACTGGTTATAAGAAATTTTATTACTATGCCAAATTTTGCAATATATAATATAATGCATACTTAATAATTAATTGATTTAACCATTACAATACATAATTTATAATACATAATGTATACTTTACATAACAATTTGATAATTAACCATCTAAATTACTTTAAGGTTTCACATATATATATATATATATATATATATATATATTGTGATGAGACTAGGGGTAAGCCTAGTGCTGGCAACCTGGCTCCTGCCACAGGCTCAAGTATTAGCGCTCTTTGGAGGGCCACTCTGGGATAAACACAGCAGAAAAAAAAACCTCAACAAATAATTGCCAGTTCCAAGTTTTATTACCCAGTTCAAAGGCACTGGTTCTAAGGCAGCCCCACCAGTTGATGAGGCTTGGAAAAGATTTATCATAAACAAAAGTTCTCTTTTATAGCAAGTCCATGCTTCTTTCAGGAGAGAAAAAACAAACAAAACTATTTCCTTTTTTTAAACAGGATTTCTCTTTCTCTAGTGCTGCTGCCAGGATTTCACAGTTCTGGGCAGCCTTTGGGTTTCAAGAACCCCAAATCAAAGTTCAGCTGTCCCCTCCTTGGACTTGGAACAACTATTGTATTACGCCTTCTGACCTACTGAGTTCTAAATACCCCCACCACTTTAGTTCTGGGCAGGGGCTGGGAACCATCCACCCTTTGTTTTAATGGTCTAAGATTCCTCTCCAATGTTCCCACTATCAGGGTTATGCAATGTCAGGTCATAGAATCCACTCCGGGCTTTACTTCTCCCCACTCATTATGCTTGGCTTGCATACAGGGATTCTGGTTTAATTTCTGCTACTAGCCAAACTTCACATTCACACCTCCAACACTCATTTATTATACAGTCCTTCCTAAGGACAGAACTGTTTCTTATAAATACCTTAGACCAGTGGTTCTTAACCTGGGTTCGACCGAACCCCAGGGGTTTGGTGAGTCAGTCTCGTGGGTTCGGTGGAGGTCAAAACACACCTCCGACTCATATAGCGCATCAGTCACGTTCAATCATCTATCAGTTATTCAGTGATTTTGATCAAGACTGATCGTGTACTCGGTTTCTTGATCTATCAATCTGTAACTAACGCCTTATATACATCAATCAATTCCTGATCAAAATTTGTGATTTAACTGATAGATGATTGAATGTGACCGAAGCACTTATGATTCGTGATGATACGCCCCGCTTGTCCATAATTGGCTGCAGGTGATCACGCAACATCGCTTGGCCTATCTGTGCTGCAGGGAATTTGATGCACACAGTAGTCGAATTGTAACTGTTGTGATAGTATGTCGTGTGATACCTATCTTAATATTTTAATCCCTTACTAACTATGTCGAGCAAAATACCGAAAGTGGTCGGACGAATATGTACAATATGGATTCACATGTATAACGAAACGTGATGGGAGTCAGCGTCCTAATTGCATGATTTGCAATGCCAAGTTGAGTAATTCTAGTCTAGCTCCGGCAAAACTAAGGGAACACTTCCTTAAGCTGCATGGAGATGGAAAATACAAAAACACAATGCTCGCTGAATTCAAGGTGAAGAGAGCAAGATTCGATGAAAAGGCTACTCTGCCTGTTCTCGGCTTTGTACCCATCAACAAACCGATCCTCACAGCATCGTACGAAGTTGCTTACCTGATCGCAAAGCAGGGCAAACCACACACCATTGGTGAAACACTCATAAAACCAGCTGTGTTGAAGATGGCGAATATCATGCTGGGAAAAGCGGCTGAAGTTCAGTTATCTGAAATTCCTCTTTCAAATGACATCATCAGCAACAGAATAGAGGACTTGAGCAAAGACATCTTGGCTCAAGTAGTTGCAGATCTGATTTCAAGCCCGGCAAAATTCAGCCTTCAACTTGACGAGACCACAGACGTTTCCAATCTAAGCCAGCTTGCAGTATTCGTGTGCTATGTGAAAGACGACGTGATAAAGGAAGATTTTTTTATTTTGTAAGCCTCTTACAACAACAACTAAAGCAACTGATGTGAAGAAACTTGTGGATGACTTCTTCAAAGACAACAATCTTTCGTGGGATATGGTTTCTGCAGTTTGTTCGGACGGAGCTCCAGCCGTGCTCGGAAGAAAGTCCGGTTTTGGTGCGCTAGTGAATGCCGATGCACCATACATCATTGTTACGCATTGCATTCTGCACAGGCATGCGTTGGCAACAAAAACCTTGCCTCCAAAACTGGCAGAAGTTTTAAAAATTGTTGTGGAATGCGTGAACTATGTGCGAAATAATGCTCTGAAGCACCGCATCTTCAAGGAGCTGTGTAAAGAAATGGGATCTGAATTCGAGGTACTTCTGTACCATTCTAACGTTCGGTGGTTATCCCGGGGACAGGTGCTGAATCGTGTTTTTGCCATGCGTGTGGAATTAGTTCTGTTTTTGCAAGAGCAGCAACATTGTCATGCAGATTGCTTCAAAAATTCTGAGTTCATTCTCATTTTAGCGTACATGGCTGATATCTTTGCAGCTCTCAATCATCTCAATAAGCAGATGCAGGGTGGTGGAGTCAACATCATCGAAGCGGAAGAAAACCTGAAAGCTTTTCAAAAAAAGCTACCATTATGGAAACAACGAACAGAAAACGATAACTTCGCAAACTTTCCCCTGCTAGACAACTGTGTAAGTAAGATCGAAGATGTAGACATTTCTGTACCCGCGGAACTGAAGCAAACTATTGCCACGCACTTAGATGAGCTTGCAAAGTCTCTCGACGGATACTTCCCTACAAGAGAGTCATATCCAGCATGGGTGAGTCAGCCGTTCACGTTTAGTGTTGAGACAACAGATGTCAATGATGAATACCTTGATGAAATAATTGAAATTCAGCAGAGCCAGGTTCAACAGCAACTCTTCAGAACAACAACGCTCAACGTTTTGGTGTCAACAATTAGTAACGTACCCTGTTATTGCTAAGAAAGCTCTGGAAATTTTCATACCGTTTGTTACAACATATCTTTGCGAGCAATCCTTTTCGAGGATGCTGGACATAAAAACGAAGAAAAGGAACAGACTTTGTTGCGAAAATGACGAGAGTGGCACTTGCCAAGGTAAAGCTGCGCATTTCTGAACTGGTCTCTGAGAGGCAACAGCAGAAGTCACACTGATTTGCAGTAAATTTCATTATTATGTTATTATTATTTGAAATATAGGAGAACTTTTTTGTTTTCAAAATTGATATTATTTTTTCCCTCACTGTATACCTATGTTTTGAATTTGTAAAAATCATATTTTATTTTTCCAATAAAGAAGGTTTCGGTGAACACGCATATGAAACTGGTAGGGTTCAGTACCTCCAACAAGGTTAAGAACCACTGCCTTAGACCATTGTTACAGCACAAACTTTCATTCCCCTCCCCCACATAGTACCTTACAGACTCATGCTGCATTCAGACCTATAGTCTAAGGCTTCAGTGCTGCAGTCCATGTCATTTCTCTCAGAGATACCTCCCTCTACCTCCATGAGAGATTCCTAGCTCTCTGAGGCTGGATACAGGCTATTCTCTGAAGCAGCCTTTGGCAAGCCCTGCTCCTGGAGTCTTCCCCTTTCACTTAGCTTCTGCTTGGAAAGCAAGGTTTGGTTAGTCTGCCAGTGCTGTGTGTCAGGGAGTTTCTTAGCCTTCCCTTCCCTGCTTTGGGTTCTCAGCCGGCCTTGATTTATTCAGCTGGGTAACTTTCACTCCTGCTCTAGTCACTTTCTGCCTGTCAGCTCCACCCCTTTCCTTAGTCCTTACTGGGTCAGATTTCCTGACCAGAGGTTTAGCTGCAGAATTAACAGATGACTCATAAAAGGGACTATAGTTACTTGGAACAGGTATTCTGTTCTCCTCTGCCATTCCTTCTTTGTTCTGCCCTGCCTGTAAGCTCTTAGTACAGAGTTAGTGGGCAGCTTCCTGGGCTTAGGAATAGTCCCATTTGTTTTAGTGGCAGGGTTTAAAACAGGTTTTAAACCAGTGACAGGAGCTTCCCTGTCACTCTCTCTCTCTCTCTCTCTCTCTATATATATATGTATATATAGATTCAAAAGTATTTAGGAAAAATGAACCGATATAATGTTAATGAGTCTTTATAACATGATTTATTAGTTTAGGTATATTTGACTCAGTTTGTGAATTTCGATCCCTTGGAAATTTCTAACGTGTCAAAAATATAAGGATCTTTATTTAATATATTTACTTCTCTATTACTACAAAAACTGTCTGTAATATGCTGTGAGGGAGCCTGCTTTTTGTGGCTTGCTTACTCCCTTCTTTTCTCTCACCTAAAATGTAGCATCACCTGTTTAGCACCACAGGTGTCTACACTTCCAGTACATATAAAGTGATACGCTACTTCTTATTTGTACCTCTCATCTGTAACCATTTTCCCAATGAGCATCAATTTTTTTGTCTGTTTTTTACTTACAATACTGATGACGACTCTCATATATTATTGTTCACATGTTCCTTAAATTAATTTCACTGAATGTCAAGGTCTAAATAATGTCATTAAATGGAAAAAAAATATTGTCATACTTAAATTCCAAACATACAGACATAATTCTGTTACAAGAAATTCATTTCAATGCTTTTGAGGCTGCTAAAGTAAAAGTCAAATGGGCTCATCAGCCTTTTTTCTCTCCTGCAGTTGGGATTAAAAATGGAGTAATCATTTTAGTTAAAAATCAACCTGATACCAGAATACCATCTACAACTAATGATGATCATGGTAGGTGGGTACAAATTACTCCACTATGACTCTAACTAACATCTACGCTCCCACAACTGACTCCACTGAGTTCTTTGAAGAAATTGCTAATCTGTTAACTGCAACTAATGTGATGCAACATATTGTGGCTGGTGATTACAATATAATCATGAACCCCCTCATTGATAGAATATCAAAAGCGTCTTATAGAACACCTAACGCCAAATCTATTCTTATGGACCTAATGTCACACATGAACCTGATTGATATTTGGAGAGACCTTCACCCAACCAAGACTTCACTTTTTATTCACCATCTCATTGTTCATACTCACGCATAGATATGTTTCTCATGAGCCATTCTATTTGTCACTTCATAAAAGATGCCACCATTGAAGAAATCTCAATATCGGATCATGCTGCTATAATTCATACTTTAGAACATTTTACCCAAGTGTCTGTTCCTATACAATGGAGCCTTGGGTCCGTTGCCGCCTCTGAGGAAAGAGGAAGTTGCCGGTGAATCACTGCCCTGGCAAGTAGGAGAGCTGCTGGGAGGGGAGATAGCCACTCTCAAAGGCTCCCCAGGATCTTGCTCGCACACGCTGACCATCTCCCTTGTACCTGCAGCTCTCTCCCTTCTACTTGCACCTTCCCTGCGGCCCTCTTCAGCATCTCGGCAGGGGCGGTGATCAAGACAGGCTGCCGATGTCGGGACCTTCGCTCTCTGAGTCCCGCCTATTTTGTTTCAACTTCCTGTTTCCGAACAGGCGAGACTCACAGAGGGAAGCCCCAACGTCGGCAGCCTGTCTTGATCGCCTGAGGCTGGGAGGAACAGCAGTCGGCAAGAACCGCAGTCCAGGAGGAACTGCAGTTGGCAGGAAATTTAACTGCTGACTCGATCTCGCTGGCCCTGCGCAGACTGGCAGAAATTTTCTGCGGACCAGCACCAGTCCACGGACCGGCGGTTGAAGAACAGTGCTCTAGAATGCGACATTAAAAAAAGGAACATGATCACCAATTGGATATTAACAACATTAACATCCTTCTTGACCTTCAAAAACTTTGCTTCCAATACAATTATATTCTACGGGGAAAATGCGGCTCACTACGGGAATATGCGGCTCACTGAGGCTAATTATTATTCTGACAATAATAAATCAGGTCATCTTCTAGCAACATACTTGCAAAAGAAAAGTGAAAAGAAACCAATTAATAAACTAGTGTTGAAAAATGGCGATAATATATCCACAACACCTGAGATTCTTCTGGAATTTAAAAGATACTATAAAAAATTTTATTCCTCTGAACTAGCTAATAAAAAAATCTCACACATTTTCTTAGATGGAATTGACTTACCATCTTTACCTACTTCAGCCCAAGAGCATCTATCTTTGCCAATCACACAAAGTGAGATAGCTGACACAATTGATGATATAGCCAAGAATAAATCTCCAGGCCCTGATGGGTTTACTACTGAATTTTACTCATCTTTTAAACATATACTTGTCTCATATATGCAACAATTTATTATTACATATTTGATATCACAAGGAGCTGCTTCAGGTACTTTTACAGAAGCAACCATTATAGTTATCCCTAAACCGGGAAAGGATCCCCAGCTTGTAATCAATTACAGACCGCTTTCCATGATTAATGTGGATGTTAAAATCTACGCCAAGATACTGTCAACTAGATTACAACAAGTAATACCACTCCTGGTTACCACAGACCAAACTGGATTTATCAATGGTAGACACTATTTTAACAACTTCCGTATGTTATTGAATGTTATTGCAGCATCTCAATCCTCTACTCAAAAATTTACATTAATAGGGCTTGACGCTGAAAAGGCATTTGATAGAGTGGAATGGCCTTTTATTTATGCTACATTATGTAAATTTGGTATTCCTGATCATTTTATGAACATGATAATGGTGTTATACTCAAATCCCAGAACAAGAGCTTCCATTAATAGTCACCTCTCTGATTTCTTCAAACCTTCTAGAGCAGCGGTTTCAAACACGCGGCTGGCTGGCTGGCCCGGAAGTCCCTCCCAACGTTAGAATTGAAGTCGGATGGCGAGAATTGGTCGGCCCTGCGCTGGGGAAGATAAACAGGGAGAGTTAAGACCTCGGCGCGGCCTGTTCCCCGATTGCGGCGGTGGCGGCCTGTTCCCCGATGGTAGTGGCTTGGGGGAGGGCAGGGAGAAGTAAGACCTTGGGCGCTGGCCTGTTCCCCGATTGCGGTGGTGGAGGCCTGTTCCCCGATGGTAGTGGCTTGGGGGAGGGCAGGGAGAAGAAAGAAAGAAGGGAGACGGGACACAGACAGAAAGGGCATGGAGAGAAAAAGACAGAAAGAAAGGGGGTACGGAGAGAGAGAGAAAGAACGAAGGGGGCAGGGTGAAATAAATAAAAAGTTGGGGGAGGGAAGGAGACAGATGCCAGACCAGGGGAAAGGAAGGAAGGAAGTAGGGAGAGAAAGGAAAGAAAGAGATGTCAGACCATGGAAATTGGGACAGAAGAAGAGAGATACAAAGGGAAGGGAAGACATGAAAACGTAGATTTTGAAAAGAAAGCAGTTAATGCCAAAGATGGATGCAAGGCAGAAAGTGAAGATGGAGAGAAAACCAGTCAAAGGACAAGAAAACCCTGGAAACATAGTTAAATGCACAGAAAAATAAAGTCACCAGACAACAAAGGTAGGGAAAATGTTTTATTTTCAATATAGTGATTGAAATGTGTCAGTTTTGAGAAAGGAAAGATATTAAACTTTAAATGTGAGGGCTGCAGAAAAAATAGGGTACTTGGAGGGCCGCAGAAAAAATAGTTAATGACAATTTTGCATAAAGTAAAACTCTTTATAGTTTATAAATCTTTCCTTTAACTGTTAAAGGAAAGATTTATAAACTATAAAGAGTTCTACCTCATGCAAAGTTGTCATTTCTTTAATAAGACATTAACTATTTTTTTCTGCGGCTCTCCAAGTACTACAAATCCAAAATGTGTCCCCACTAAGGGTTCGAGTTTGAGACCACTGCTCTAGAGGCACCCGTCAAGGATGCCCGTTGTCCCCATTGCTCTTTAATTTATCGCTGGAACCGCTATTGGTGGCTATAAGAGCAAAATCAGATATTCAAGGATTTAAATACTGTGGTTATGAAATCAAACTTGCTGCGTATGCAAATGAGGTTATGCTGTGCATAACACCAGACTCTATCCCACACGTCATCAAGGTAATTTAGTCCTATGCGCAGGTCTCTGGCTATAAATTAAATATGACTAAGTCTGAATTAATGCCTCTGAACTGCAATGAAGATAAACAAAATATTAACTCCTTTGGTTTTGTTTGGAATGCATTCAAATTGAAGTATTTAGGATTTTTCATAGGTCCAACTTTGGAGGATACAGGAAAACTAAATGAGGAATACATGCTATCCATAATAAAGAACTTAACACATAAATGGTCATCATTAAAAATTATCTGGTGGGGGCGCTTGGCCATGATCAAAATGATGATTCAACCCAAAATTAACTATGTATTAAGTATGTTGCCCTTCTTATTACATAAGACTGTATACCATGTTATTGAAAAAATGTTGAGCAAATTCTTGTGGAAAAATAGCCAGCCACGGATAGCGTTGCACAAACTTAAAAATGATAAATCGAACGGTGGAGTCAACTTTCCAGACTTTTTAAAATATCATCAAGCCTTCATAATGCATCAGGGCTCATTATGGCTCCTTAATAAAACTATATCTGACCCCGCCTCTTGGCTGTCTCTGGAAAAAATCTTATATGGTATCAATAATCTTACTTGCATCTTGTCACTATCCTCCTCTCTGAAAAAATATAATTGTATTTTCCATTCAACATAAAAGGTTCTCTTACATTTTGATAGCATTATGAAAATCAAATGGAAGGATACCACATTGATTTCATTATGGAACAATAACACCTTTAAAACCAATAACATCGCCTTGAATGGGCCTATTTGGCAAAAATATGATATCTGGACACTGCAAGATCTTTTATGTAATAATTGATGGTTGGCTTTTGAAGAAGTGCGTGATAAATTTAATTTACCAGTCAATCAATATATTAATTGGCTTCAATTAAAACTTGTGGTGTATACTTCAATTCCAGAACTTCTAAAATTGAAACCAATACCTGATCTCCTTCAAAATATTATTACTATAGCTCCTCTTAAAGGTGTTGCCTCTAAATGGTACACTTTATTGAAGCAAACTTTACCTGTGTCTTTATCACTAATGATGATTGCATGGCATCTGGATTTAGACATTTCTGCTGATGATGTGCTGTGGCAGAAAGTGTGGACCAAATCTATTAGATTGGCTACAGTCCTTCAATCAATATACTTTCTACTACATCAATCCCATTTGACGCCACATAAACTTGCTAAATTTTCCAAAGAAAGCTCCAATCTATGCTGGTCCTGTGGAAAATTCAAAGGTACACTGCCGCACATGTTATACCAATGCTCACATATTAAATTGTATTGGGATAAAGTCTGGAGCACTATATCCACCATTCTAAATATTAATGAACCCTTACATCTTAAAATTATTATTCTTGGACAACATGGTCTCACTTATTCTATGCCCGAACCCAATGCTCGTTTACTTAGCATCTTATAATTCTTGGCTATTAAAAACATCTTGTACTGTTGGAAGGACTTATCTAAGGTAGAATACTTTGTATGGTGGAACACTGTATGCATAACCAACAAATTTGAAAGTGTAATAGCTGAAAAACATCATTCTATTAGTTCTTTTCTCAAAGTATGGAGACCTATTCAACTCTATTGTGACTTGGACCGTTGACATAAATTATCTCAATGAAATATCATTTTAATATTTATAAAATATAGAGAGTCACTTCTTGTCAGTTAATTAAGTCACTTGGGATGCTCAGTATGATGCTCATTGGGAACTCTCTTCTATGCTTTACACGTATACTCTCAGCTGAAATTATATGTACTGGCCCTGCTGAATTTGGTTGACATGAGACACTGGTTGTATTGACTTATAATTAATACTATCTTCCCGCTTATTAACTGTGATATGTACAACTATTCTGTTTCATGTTTAAGTTATCTTTTGTATATTTGCATATATGTATATTTGCATATTTATAATAATTATTTGTATACTTTGTATATTTATTTTGAAAAAAGAAAAGTGCAGCATGGAATTTAAGAAAACTAAATACAGTCCAAAAAGGAAAAAAAAAGAAAAAGAAGATTTGATAACATGAGGAGAATGGTAAAAAGAAACTGCAAAGGTCAACAATTTATATCAGATGTGGATGTTATTCAAAAATACCATCCTGGAAGCCCAGACTAGATATATTATCAGATGTGGATGTTATTCAAAAATACCATCCTGGAAGCCCAGACTAGATATATTCCATGTACTAAAAAAGGAGGAAGAATAAAAAGAGGAAGCCCAGACTAGATATATTCCATGTACTAAAAAAGGAGGAAGAAATATTGTAGTTCTTACCCTTTCCTTTCTGTTTTAGTTCGTCCAAGGTTTAAGTTTTATGTTGTACTAACAATCCCTAGTGATGTCTTACATTGTTAATTTTTAATCATGTTTTATAGTATTTGTACTCTATATAATCTTTTATTATTGTATACCACTTAGAAGTTTGATTAGGTGGTATAAGAAATTTTAAATAAACTTGAAACTTAATGAGTGAAGTGAAGGAAACTATTAGAGCTAAAAGAGAATCCTTCAGAAAATGGAAGAAGGATACAACTGAAAATAATTATAAACAGCACTAGGAATGTCAAATCAAATGCAAGGTGCTAACAAGGAAGACAAAGAGAGACCTAAAAAGGAAGATTGTGCTGGAAGCAAAATCACAAAGTAAAAACTTTTTAAGGTATATTAGAAGCAAGAATCCAGGAAGAGAATCAGTTGAACCACTAGATGACCAAGAGGTAAAAGGGTCTCTCAAGGAAGAAAAGGCCATAGAGGAAAGATTAAATTAATTATTTGCTTCGGTCTTCATCGAGGAGGATTGGGGGGAGAGTTTACTAGTATTCAATTCTGATGAATCAGAGAAACTCAAACAAATCTCTGTAAACAGTTGAAGATGTAATTGGTCAATTTTATAAACTGAACAGTAGCAAATCACCTGGACCTGATAGTATACATTCCAGAGTGCTTATAGAATTGAAAAATCAACTTGCAGAGCTATTAGTAATTTATAATTCAGCATAGTACTAGAAGATTGGAGGGTGGCATATGTGACACAATTTGTTAAATGGGTTCCAGAGGAGATCCAGGAAATTATAGACTGGTGAGTCTGATGCCAGTGTTGGGCAAAATGGTAGAAATTATTATAAAGAACAAAATGACAATATAAGCATGAATTAATGAGAGAAAGTCAACATGGATTTAGTCAAGGGAAATCTTGCCTCACCAATATACTGCATTTCTTTAAAGAGGTAAATAAACATGTGGATAGAGATGAACTGGTTGATAATGTGTATTTGTATTTTCAAAAGACATTTGAAAAGCACCTCAAAAAATGTTCAAGTGCCTTGCCCTGCCAGGCTCTTTACCCGGCTCCCTTCCATCACTGCACTGCCCTGGTTCACTATTGGACCATCAGGGCTTTCCAGGTAAGCTTTTTAGAGGTCTGGGACTTGGGAAGTAGGTGGAATGTTTCAGATTCGGCTAGTGCAGGAGGAGGGAAGAATACTTCCTATCCTGTCTCAGCATTGGACCACCAGGGCCTGAAGAGAGGCCTGCAGGGCCTCAGTGGAGAGAAGAAGGGGGGACAGGGTGCATAGCCTAGCAGGGGAGGGAAGGAGGGAAGGGAGCTAGGTGCAGAGCCTATCAGGGCAGGGCACTTGAATATAAACTTTTGGTTTATATTTGAATTCACCTTTTTCCCTCCTTTTTAGGAAAAAAAAAAGGTTACCTCAGTTTATATTTGGATCAGTTTATATTTGAGTATATACGGTACTCATGAAGAGGACACCTTATTTGGCTGGTAATTGTTGACCATGTAACAGCTGACCATAAGAGCTTTTGGCCTTGTAATGGTTGACCATAACTTAATGTTGGCAACCAAATATGATGTCCCCTTCACCCTCCCTTCCTCCCTAGTTTGTGCTCCCTGCCTTCCTTCTGTGTCCCTCCTCCCTCCCGTGTTCCAACATGCCCCTCTTCTTCCCTCCCTCCTTCCATTATGTGTCCTGAGTTTGTGCCCCCCTTCCATGGGTGTAATTCTGTTCTGGTTGTCTCCCTCTTCCTCCTTACTTGAGCCACACTTATTTCCCTTTAACAAAAACTGTGGTCAGCAGGTCCTGCATGTTACACATGGCTGAGCCAAAAGCCTTCCCTCTGACCTTGGGGGAAGTCCCTCTGGAGGATACCACGTTTGGCCGTGTAATGGTTGGTCAAATGTGGTGATTCGACTCATGAAGTCAGAAAAGTGCATGAATATAATCTCAGCTAGGGTAGAAGTGGACTAGCAAGTCCTTCTACATTCGTAGATGCAGCTGGTTTTAGCCTTGTGTATATATGTGACTAGTTAGTTAGTTGTTCTTTTTTCCATTAAAGGCTTGGAAGAAGATCTGAGTTTTTTACCTGCTTCTTGAAGTAGAGATAGTACTGCATTTAGTAAAGCCTTTGAGAGAGTGATTTCCTGAGTGCAGGGCTACATTGGCCAGTGTCACATTGTGTGATGCTCTTTGTGAAGGATGTGGTTAAAGATACATCTTGGCTATCATATTAAATATTTGAATAGCTGAATGATTAATCAAATATACTATTGTGTATTAACATTCAATTCAATAACAGATGTACAACTGAGAAAGTTTAAAGTATGGGGAAAATATAATTTTTTTCTACCAGTATATTCTTAATGAGATTTTTTTTAATCCCTTTTTAATCCTGCTCTATAAACTTCCACCTGTTTTTCCCACCTGTAAACACTAAAACAGCATAAAGCATTATCTAGGGAGCCAAGGTTATCAGATTTTTCCAAAACTCTTTCTAGAAGCCAAAATGGAAAACTGTCTGATAGAACTCCCTACAGAAATATATCTGATGCCTTCCCAAACAAAATCTTCAAGACTGTCTTCCTGGGAAAAGGAAGAGAAACACTAACCTGCAGCAGCTTGTGCTTGGACATTGCACGGGAATTTGAGTCATGAAAAACATTCTTCATGTTTATTTATATTTTCAGAGTTCTTCTTTTCATCTAAAAAAAAAAAATCAAACTGAAAATAATGACAGATAAAAAACACATGGGGTAAATTCTATAAAGGTTGCAAAAAGTTAGGTGCCAAAAAACTGGGCACTTAGGCCCTGATTCTATAAATGGTGCCTAGATCGTTTACTGACCCCCCCACCCCCTGATAAATCCCTATCTTCCTTCTTCACTGACTTTGACTCCTAGCTCTCCTTTTTTCTCAAACCCTCATCTCCTTCTATCATCTCTGGTGACTTCAACATTCATGCTCCCTCTGACTCCTACACTTCCAGGTTTCTCGCCCTGACATCCTCATTCAATCTCTAGCTGTGCTCCATCACTCCTACCTGCCTTGACCTTTTCTTCTCCTCCAACTGTTCTACCACCAGTTTCTGCACCAGTCTCTGACCATCATCTGTTAACATTCATGGTTCATTACCTTCCCCCCAGACCCGGTCAATCACTACCAATATGTTGAGTAACCTTCAGGCTACTGGCCTTGGCACTCTCTAGTCTACACTACTGTATGAACTCTCCTTTTAACTGCTATGTCTTTCAAGTCTGTAAATGAGGCCGTCTTTTCTTATAACATCATTCTCTCCTCTGCTCTAGATATCCTCACTCTTCCCAATTCATGTCCTGTAAAGCACACCAAACCCCAACCCTGGCTGACTTCCAACATCCACTACCTGCAGTCCTGTGCCAAATTTGCTTAACTTCTTTGGCTTAAATCCCACACACATGCTAACTTCTTACTAGTGCTGCCAGATTCAGGGAAAAAATTTTGATTTGATTCGATTCAGCCTATTGAATCGATTTTTTGATTCGATTTTCCTTCCCAATTGGGTGTTTCTTTCAAACATCCTGGTGGTTTTATTTTATAGCCTCTTCACCCCCTTTGCCCTCTCCTACCCACACTGGCGCTGTGGTGTAAACAAAATAAACAAACAAAAAAGATTTTTCCTCTCTCTGTTAAATCCTAGCTCACATTCACGGTCTCTGGCAGGATACACATTTCAAATCTGACATATTGTAATCACAAAACAGAAAATAAAATTATTTTTTCTACCTTTTGTTGTCTAGTCATTATTCAAATCACGTTGGTCCCAGGCTCTGGTTGTCTTCTGATAACTCGCTTGCCAGGGTCTTATTTCTTCTTTATCTGTGCTAACCATCCATCTTCCATTTCTGTCCTCCCCTTCTGTTTCCCTTCCCTCTCCCAGAGGTCTGGCATCTTTCCTTTTTTTCATCTCCGTCCCTGTAGCTGCAGCGATAGAGTTCACCATCCCCAGATCTACCATCTCTCCTTTTCTCAACTACCCTTTCCTGCTTTAGGGGATGAGCGGGAGGGTCAGTCACCAAATCGGGAGGGCAATTTTTTTTAAAAACAAATTGATTCAAATCGATTCACCTGAAGTGAATTGGTGAATCGATTTGAATCGGGAATCGGGCAGCACTACTTCATACACTTCAAATTCCTGCTGACATCCTTCCAGTCTGCCCTCTCACAGTCTGCCCTCTAAACAAGAATACTATGCCCATTGAAATAAATCTCTTAGTTCTAACCCTTGCTGTTTCTTTGTTACACTAAACTCTCTACTTAAAGTGTTCTCACCTCCAGTCCCTTCTTCACTTTTCCCCCAAGACTATGGTCAAATTCTTCTACAGATACTCATAAAGGTTAAGAATGCTTTAATCATGCCTAAATGAAGGAAAAGATCTCAAAGCACCACACCAAGATTCATTGATTTCTCCTTAGGTTTATCGTGGTGGAGGGTATCTTTCATCGATCCAAAATCTTCACTATTTGTAGACTATATACTGTATATTCACAGTTTAAAAAACAGTCAAACCTCGGTTTGCAAGTAACGCGGTTTGTGAGTGAAACCTTGCCTCACAAACCGAGTGTAGCGTTGACTTGATATGCAAGCTCCCACCCCCAATAACAGGCATTGACCCCCTCCCCCCCCCGCCCATCCACCCATCCAAACCCTTACTGCGATTGGGCACCGGCATGCAGCACCAACCCACAGGATGTATCGGTGCCAAAGAGCCTGCCACCTGCCGCTGATCTCTGCTGGGCCTTGAGCATCTGTGCATGCTCAAGGTCTTCTGGCTCCCACTCTCTCCGAGATTCTAATGAGATTCGCAGAGAAACTGAGAATCTCATTAGAATCACAGAGACAGTGGGAGCCTGAAGGCCTTGAGCATACACAGATGCTCAAGGCCCTGTAGATATCAGCGGAAGGCAGGCTCTTTCGGCACTGGCACGTCCTGTGGGTTGGTGCTGCGTGCTGGTGTCTGATCGCGGTAAGGGTTTAGGCAGACGGGCGGCGGTGATGCCAGTTCTCGGGGGCATTGACAGTTCCCGTGGGTGGGGTAGAAACATGCCAGTGGCCTCAGGTTGGGGGTCTTTTGGGAATGTGGTGGGATGGAAGCATGCCAGTGACCTCGGGGGGGGGGGGGGGTGGGTCTTTTGGGGATGTGGAACGAATCATCTGAGTTTCCCTTACTTTCTATTGAGGAAACTTGCTTTGATATACAAGCACTTTGGTTTATGAGCATGTTTCTGGAATGAATTATGCTTGCAAACCAAGGTTCCACTGTATTTACCTCTACTTTTTAAATCAATTTTTAATTTATTAAATTTTCAATTTTCAAATTTTTAAATGTTCTTAATGAAACCTTTAACCTAAAGAAAACTATTTTTTCAAAATTGCTTATTTACCCTTCCCAATTGTGATTACCAGTGTTACTTGTCCCATTTATAGTCCAACATAGCAGGCGCACTAAAAAGGTTCAAAGAAGAGAGACCAAGATGATAAAGGGGATGGAAATCCTCTCGTATGAGGAAAGACAAAAGAGGTTAGAGCTCTTCAGCTTGGAAAAGAGACAGCTGAGGAGAGATATGATTGAAGTCTACAAAATCCTGAGTGGTGGTGAACAGGTACAGGTGGATCAATTTTTACTACATCAAGATTTACCAAGACTAGGGGACACTCAATGAAATTACAGAGTAATACTTTTAAAACCAATAGGAGGAAATATTTGTTCACTCACATGAAGTTAAAAGGTAGGCTGGTATTGATGGATGTCACTGATACACACTAGTCAGTAGTGTTGTGACCCCTCACGGGAAGATAATTGGTGGTTCTCCAACTCATTAGACTCCAAAATGGCCCCAGCTTAAAAAATAATGAAGACCACTGGCCTATTCTATGCCTTGGCTTCTGTTTTATGGCTTTTTCTAGTAGATACTTTCATATATCCATCATCTGTGAATAATTTTTTTCTTGCTCTTTTACAAGTGTTCACCTCTAATTCTCACAATCGTGACTGCTCATTCTAGCTATTTATGTCTATACTTTTAAGGTATTGGAGAAGAATTTTCAAAGCCATTGATTAATTGCAGAACTGTATTTTATGAAATGTACTTTTACAGGCAATTTTGAAATGTACTTTTAGAGCAGGGGTAGGCAATTCCGGTCCTCGAGAGCCGGAGCCAGGTCAGGTTTTCAGGATCTCCACAATAAATATGCATGAGATAGATTTGCATCTCAAGGAGGCAGTGCATGCAAATCCATCTCATACATATTCATTGTGGATATCCTGAAAACCTGACCTGGCTCCTGCACTCGAGGAACAGAATTGCCTACCCCAGTTTTAGATGCAATTTTTACACTACTCAGACTGTTGGAAAGGTCACAGGTGTCTTTTACCATTCAAAGTAGAATATCAATTCCTAGAAGGCAACTGTTTTTTATGCTGAAAATCATAGGGTTCTACTAACACTGGAGAAAAAAGGATGAAATTTAATTAGTTCAATTATGGTCACCACGTCTCTAAATAAATAAATAAAGGAATTGAAAAAGCTACTATGAGAAGGGCAATGACTCTCCTATGAGGTAAGGCTAAAGATGATAGGGTTCTTCATCTTATAGAAACAACAGCTGAGGGGAGATATGATAAAGATCTATAAAGTACTGAATGAAGTGAAAAGATAGACATAAATAACTTGTTTACCCCTTTAAAAAATATAAATACTAGGGGGCGTGCAATGAAGCTAAAAATAGTAAATTTAAAACAAATGAAAGAGAAAATATTTCTTCATTTCATTGCCAGAGAATGTGGTAAAACTGGTTAGCATAATAGGGTTAAAAAAATATTTGGATAAGTTCCTAAAAGTCCATAAACTAATATTGAGATGGTCTTGGGGATAAGCAGCATGAAATCTATTTTATTATTTTGGGATCACCAAGTATTTGTGATTTGATGCATCTTTGGTCTGTCCCAATACGACAATGCTTGTGAACTTATGTACAAGTGTTGGAAAATCAGAAAATGTTTGCCTCGTGTTGCTTCCTGTGTCATTTTTTTACCCTCCCTCTCGTTTACTCCCTTCCTGTTTTTTTCGCTCTAACAAGGAATTGTAACTTTTCCCTCCTATCCTCTACGATTCACGTTAGTCTTATTTTGTAAGTCTGAAGTTACTTTTTCTATATTCACAACCCTGTTTTTATAAAATTGTACATCGCTTAGTAAATTAAATAAGTGATCCATCAAATACTAATAAAAACTTGAAACTTGAAAACTTGAATATTCAGGTTTTTGGGGACATTTAGGGCTCCTTTTACTAAGCTGCACTAGCAGTTTTAGCGTGCGCTTAGCGTGTACTAAATTGCCACACGCGCTAGACACTAATGCCAGCATTGAGCTGGCGTTAGTTCTAGCCATGTAGCACGGGTTTAGCGCTTGCTAAAATTCTGCATGTGCTAAAAACCGCTATCGCAACTTAGTAAAAGGAGCCTTTAGTTGCTTTTAGAGCAGTGATTCCCAACCCTGTCCTGGAGGAACACCAGGCCAATCGGGTTTTCAGGCTAGCCCTAATGAATATGCATGAGAGATATTTGCATATGATGGAAGTGATAGGCATGCAAATTTGCTTCATGCATATTCATTAGGGCTAGCCTGAAAACCCGATTGGCCTGGTGTTCCTCCAGGACAGGGTTGGGAACCACTGATTTAGAGAATGACACAAGGACAATTTTTTCCCCATCTCCATAGGAACTCAATTTCCTCATCCCATCCCTGCAAGTTTTGTCCCTGCTTCACTCTTATAAGGTCAGCCTTAACTGCACAAGCCTTGAATCTTTATGATTTTAAAGTGTTTGAGGCTTGTGCAGATGAGGACAGAGTTTACAGGGATGGGGCAGGGACAGGAAAAGAACTCACCAGGATGGGACAGGAAAATGAGTTCCTGCGGGGACGGTGCAAAATCTGTCCCCACGTCATTCTCTAGTTGCTTTGTAAGGTTCTGATGATAGTGCATATTCTTTGGAAATAGTAGGCATTATGAACCCAGTTCTATAAATGGTGCTAAAAAATCAATACTGACAAAAAAAGCATGCTAAGCGCTATTCTATAAACAGTGCTCAAAGTTAGGTGCTGTTTAAAGAATAGTGCTGAGCACCAGGATACATCTGGTGTAAATCCTTATGTCTAAATTAGGCATGGATTCCCCTTCTTCTATAAGTGTGACATAAATTACAGGAATACCCCTGATCCTCCCATGAGCCTCCTGCAGCTTGTTTTTTGGACCCACACGTATGTTTTATGTGCAGATCACAACATCTAAAATCCACCATATGTTGTTTTTTATCCCCCCTAAATGTTTCTTCTCTTTCTTTAAAGATTTTAGTTCATCCCCCTCACCTTTTGTACCAGTTATTTATTAGTATGTATATATTTTGTATTTAATGGTAAAACCGACGCCGGAGCAGAGACTTTGTTCGCACTTGGACTCCATATTTGAACATTTTGGCTCCTGAGAGTCGTAGCCGGGTCTTGAATAGACTCCACCTCTGAACCTGTGCTTCTATGTGTCTCTGCTGTTCCCTGCTTACGAGTTTTTTGGTGTCCGTGGGGGGATGGGGTGGGGTGGGGGGGTAGGGGCTTCTTGGTAGGGGGGTGGGGGTATGGTGGGTCCGGGGAGGACATAAGAGTCCATCCTCCGCGGGTGTTTGATGAAAATGCATACCATGTTTTGTTATTGCTGTTGTATTTACTGTTGCTTAATAAAATAGATTTGAACATAATGGTAAAACCTGTTCTGTTTTGTCCCCTATTTTTAATATGTTCTACGCATTGAAGTATTTGACATTGCGTGTACAACAATCCTTAATGAAACTTGAAATGTAAAGTTTAAAGCCAATTAGCACTGATTGATTATTAGCATCTAATTCAGCGCTAATTGGCTTGCTATTCAATTAAATTGGACACATGCCCAACTTTCCACATGCAATTTTGAGTGTCATTTATAGACTTGTAGGGTGTGTGTGTGGAAAGAGGCCTCACTATTTCAGAAAAAGGGGTTTGTGCATGTGCAATGGTTCGTGCATCTGTGGTGGTTCCAGCATCAGGAAAGAGTACACACTTTCTGAAACGGTATATCATTTTTATTTCTTTTCTTTTTTTTAATTCTTTATTGATTTTTAATCAAAAACAGTGTCGTACAAATGAAAGAACAAAAGATATTCCACATATTATCATCTTTTTAAAATAGTGCACACGCTTTAGAAAGAGGGGAGAGTTCCATAAATGGCGCTTACGGAGCCCCAATCAGGGATGCCAAGCGATGCCTAGTCAAAATCCACATGAAACTTAATTTTTCTTAATTAGTTGAATTGGTATGGTAATTGAATACACCATTAAAAACAAACAAAAATTAATTAGAGTTGTACACAGAATTCCACATGGCGCCTAGCAATGCCTAAGTTGAGGCACCTACCGCACTTAACGACTCCTATCTGAAAAGTAGGCATGGTTAGGGGTAGAGAAAAGGCGTGGTATGACTTGGACATCGCTAGGCATCTGTGGTAGACACTGGTATATTAGGCCAGGAAAACCCTGGCCTAATGAACCGGTACCTACCACTAGGATGCCTAGCAAGGCCTAAGTCAAGTTACTCACCGCTAGGTGTGATTTTCTAAACAGCACCTAGCAGTTGATCGATAACAGCCCTGAGCAGCGCCTGAAAGTTAACTGCCATTAGGTTCCGTTTATGGAATCAGGCCCAAAGTATACACTATTATCAACAAATGACAAAGCACAAAATGCTATGTTTTTTTGCTCATTTTTGTTTGGTAACAACATATAATGCAACAAAAGAGGCAAGGGAAGAGTCCAAACAACCAAGGGTAACTGTCTTTGTTCAGAAAATGCAAGTCCCAACAAGAATCCTAGTTTCGGTGTCCAAAGAGCATTTCACATCATACTTCCGAGTATGTATTACAAGGTCCAGTGTCAGTTCATTGTCCCCTAAGGAAGGTGTTGTTTGGACACCAAAACTAGGATCCTTATTGGGACTTGTATTTTCTGAAAAAAGGGCTAGATTCACTAAGCCCACCAATCATGTCCCAACCAGTTTGCGACTACTTTGCGACCCCCGACCCAATTCACTAACCTTCTGGTCGATCCGATCTGCACATGCAAATGAGGGGAAACACATGCATAAGTAGGAAGACAACAATTTACTAACCCAACGAAGGAACACCGATTGGGCTGGCTGATCCAAAAACAAGCGACTGCTGAAGACCAGTCGTTCACGTCCCTGCCGACTCTCCTGCTCTCTGCTGCCCTTCCTTGTAGTGCGAGCTCATGCGGATTTAAAGCAGGGCTGCACTACAGCGTGTTCTGTTCCAGAACACGCCACAGTGCAGCCCCGCTTTAAACCCCGATTGGCATAATTTGCATGAGGACGCTTTGTGCATCGGTCGCCTGGGAAGACTTGGCAACAGATCGGAAAGGTAAAGGGGGGGGGGAGGGTTAGTGAATCTTCTAGGCCAAAGACAGTTACCCTTGGTTGTTTGGTTTCCTCCCTTGCCTCTTTTGTTGCACTGTTCATGGTCTTGAGTCAAGTTGTTTCTTCTTTGCTTCACTCTAACAATATATAATGACATAAGATATGTTAACATTTCTTATGTCATTGCAATGATAGCCCACCCCTATTAGGTACATACCTACTTTCACTTTGTAAAATGTGAAAAAGGATTTGCAGATCCTTGCACTTACTTTTCTCAACTGAAACAACCATGAATAGTTTTGGACATACAAATGAGAAGAGGGGAAGCACTGGATTAGGCAGTAGAGTGGCATTTCTTTGTTCTGCTTTCTGCTGTATTACTCCATTTTTATCTCTTCCCTCCACCCACATTCCTTATTTTCGCACATCTTTCAATTATGCTACCAATGTTCTACCCCCAAGCCAGACAAGCTTTTTTCAGGGTCATTGAGCTGAAATCATCCTCACTGCCTTGTTAAGTGATATATGCTGTTTTCTTAATGGAGGGAAGTTTGTTATTTTGGTTTCTCACAATTTCTCTGTGGCCTTTGGCCTGGTCAGTTGCCAGTTCTTGATCCATTGACTATTGGGACTTGGTTTGGGTGGTATTGTTCTGAAATGATTTGTGTCATTTCTGGACTCGCTTTCATTTAGAGTTAGTTCAGAGTCCCCTCTGTGCAGCACTCCTAGTCTTGGAGAGTAAACAGGGCTCAGTTCTAGTTTTATACTGTTAAACTAAATCAGTACTCTGGCATCTCTTGTACAGTGTAACAGGATACACAGCCTCTTCGACAGTGTTGATATTCAGCTTTTATACTGGGTAGATCCATAGGCCATTGTGTTTAAACGTGGTGGTCACTTGGCTTGTTGCCAGTGGACGTCACCAAATCCGAGGCTATGGGCTGCTGCTCTACGCTTTCACATTCCAACCTACGAACACTGATCACTCTACATGATTCTCTCCTTCTCCATAGTTTATGTTTTCATTCAAAAAGTGACCGTTTAGAAACAGACTAATACTGTTGTTTGAACCTGTTTTGGAGATCTCAGAGATATCCAGGTTATTTGATCATTTCTTGGACTTTAAAGATTTTAAGTAATAGTCCATACATAGATATTTTAGAGAGTCAACTAATGCAATGTACTATTTTAACACAGTTAAACTCACTGTTTAGAAGCCTTTCCAAATCGCTCAGAATTCTGTTGTCAAATTGTCATATTAGGAAAATCTGACTACATTAAACATAAGCATAAAAATGTATTTCTATGCCGCAATACTAAACTAAACTAAACCTTAAGTTTATATACCGCATCCTCTCCACGGAAGTGGAGCTCGGCACGGTTTACAAGAACTTAAAATATAAGAAGAGAAAGAAAAAGGTTTACATGAGCTTATATATAGAATAGAAGAGTAAAGGGGAAAATTGAATTACATGTTAGAGAAGAGCCAAGTTTTCAGTTGCTTGCGGAATAGTTGGAGAGATCCCAGGCATAGTAAGGTCGTTCCAGAGACCTGTGATTTTGAAGAGAAGAGATTTTTCCCAGTTTACCTGCATAGAGAATACCTCGTAGAGAGGAGAAGGATAGTTTATATCTTTGGGCGGGTCTGGTGGAGTCAGGACTCGAGGAGTTAAAGGATAGTGGGATTAGGGGAGGAAGGATGCCGTGAATGATCTTAAAAGCCAGGCAGGAGCATTTGAAATAGATTCTGGAAATCACTGGGAGCCAGTGAAGATTGGACAGGAGTGGGGAGACATGGTCAGATTTGCATTTTGCAAAGATCAACTTGGCTGCAGTATACCATTAAGTTCTATACGGTTTACAAAATAGAATTTAAAAAACATCACATATACACTTGAATTTAATACATTAATTTCCTAAGAATCTTGGGGTCTTTTTACTACACGCTAAATATTAGTGCGTGCTAATACGTCCATTATAGTCTATGGGATGCGTTAGCGTTTAGCGCGGGGTAAACAGCTAACGCGCCTTAGTAAAAGGACCTCCTTGTAATGAAATGTGCTTTCAATTGTCTCCTAAAATGCTGATATGAGCAAGAGGTCGCTATTAGAGAATTCAGATCTTTATCCCATATTGCAGCTTGAAACGACAGGAGATGTTGATATTTTTTATATTGACAACCTTTGACTTAAGGAAATTGCGCATGCGCGCGCCGAGAGTGCTTTGAATTAACAAATGTGAACGAAGTCACAGGATAATTATGCGCAAGGCTGAATGAACAATACCTTATAGCAAATGCAATCAAATTTTAATTCCCCCTCCACACACACTTTTTATCAATCAACATTGGTTCCCAATGTTTATTTTGGGTTAAATGTATAATTGTAATCCTTATGTACAGATAATATGGTTACCATGGAAAAATGATCTATCTTGTTAACTCATTTAACCTTTATCATCCTCATTGATGTCCATGATTCCAAGCTGACAATGTTTTGTTTCTTCCATCCCCCCCACTTTGGTGTGTTTTGACTCTATTTGACAAACTGCTTTTCTTTTTTTTTTACCTTGCTTTTCTCTTTGGGACAATATCCCTTGTGTTCATAGAATTCAATCTTTTTCTTTAAAGTTTAAAATCTTTTTTATGTGCTGGCATATGAGGACAAGCTTTGATGTGCTTGAGGGATGATGCCTGGGGTTTTTGGCAGTACAATAGCTCATCCTTTCTCTCTCTGAAAGCTGTCTTTTATGAGTTATTGTAAACCACTTTGCTGTTTATAGTTGAAAAGTGAAACTGAAGGCATATTAAAAAAAACAACCTAAACTGTGAGGGGTCTGTGGACATGGGTAAAATTTAGGCGTAGGGGTGAAAGTGTATGTTTGTGTGCACAAGCGCACATACATGTGTGCATATAAGAGGGTATTGGTACACATGGCTGTGGTACCAATGGATAGAATGGATTTGTGTGCATTAGGGGGGGAATGTGAGTGGAGGTCAAACACTCTCTTGTACCCTTTCCACTCCACCAAATCTCACAGTCTTTCTCCCAACACTGCACATATTTATTTATTGGGATTTATTAAACGCCTTTGTAAAGAGATTCACCCGGGGCATTATATTCATTCCCACCTGCTGCTTCCCAACACCCCCTCCCCACGCCTGTGCTCTCTCATTTCTCAAACCCCCTCAGATTCCCTCCCCCAATTCACTCACCCTCCCTTCCACTGTATTTAACAGTGCAGTAGTGAAGCACTTCACTGTTAAATGTCTGTATGCCTGAAGCCTAATAAACAAGATGGAAAAGTTAGAATATATTGTACTAAATAAAAAGATAGATACAATAGGCATCTCTGAGACCTGGTAGAAGGAAGATAACCAATGGGACACTGCCATACCATAATAATATGGCATACAGTGCGATTGACATTCGATTTGTTTTCTTAGCCGCCACCATACATTGAGCTGAGGGTTTCAACATATCCTCAACTATGAAACCTAGATCCTTTTCCTGGCAGTGACTCCTAACATAGAACCTAGCTATAGCTATAGTTTGAGTTCTTCTTACTCACATGCATCACTTTATAGTTGCTCACATTAAACGTCATCTGCCATTTTGACACCCAGTCTCCCAGTCTAACAAAGCAATTTTTCACAATCCTCTTGCAATTTAACTTTGGGTCATCAGCAAATAGAATTATCTCACTGGTTATTCCAATCTCTAGATCATTGATAAATATGTTTAAAAAAAAACAGTGATTACAGCGCAGACCCCTGGAGAACACTACTATTTATCCTTCTCCATTGAGAATATTGTTTGCTGTCTTTCAACCAGTTCTTATTCCATAATAGCATCTTGCCTCCTATCCCATGACTTTCTAACTTCCTCAGAAGTCTTTCATGAGGTACTTCGTCAAATGCTTTTTGAAAATCCAAATTCGGGCAGTCCCTGGGTTAAGAACAAGTTACATTTTTAAAGCTGCTCTTGTTGGATTTGTATGTAACTCAGAACTTGTAGAGGGGCATAATCAAAAAAACCGTCTAAGTCCCCTTTTGGCCTAAGTCCTTAAACGTTCAAAGCAGAAGCAGGGAAAGTGTCCAAAAGAAAACGTCCTTGTTTTGATTATGGCCTGCCTCTACTAAACGCCCAGATCACCACTACGTCTACAAGTACACCCCCACGACGTCTACACTTTTTGGCCATAATGAACCAAAAAAACGCCTAAACCCCAAACATCCAACAGAAGGGCTTTTAGGCGAAGGAGGAGCCAGTCCTTCGCCTAAAAGCTGGATTCTGTAACCGGTGTCTGTCAAAAACAACACCGGTTACAGAATACCCCCCAAAACGATCCAGGCAGGAGGGTGCCCAAGCCCTCCTGCCATGTCAAACCGCGACCCCCCCCCCCCCACCGACAACATCGGAGCAAGAGGGAGCCCAAGCCCTCTTGCTCCGTCGAACCGCAACCCCCCCGATGGCATCAGGGCAAGAAGGAGCCCAAGCCCTCTTGCCCCGGCGATCGTGCCCCCCCCCCAAACTCGATATGGCCAGGAGGGAGTCCAAGCCCTCCTGGCCCCGGAAACCCCCCCTCTGACACGAACGGGCCAGGAGAGAGCCCAAGCCCTCCTGGCCCCGGCGACCCCCTACCCCCCTCCCCTCACTATAATATGGACAGGAGGGATCCCAAGCACTCCTGCCCTCGACACAACCCCCGTTGGGGGGAGGGGGGTTGTGTCGAGGGCAGGTGGGCCTGGGTTCCCTCCTGCCCGTATTGTAGTGGGGGGTGGGGGGTAGGGGGTCACTGGGGCCAGGAGGGCTTGGGCTCCCTCCTGGCCCAATCCAGTCAGGGAGGTCGCCGGGGCCAGGAGAGCTTGGGCTCTCTCCTGGCCCGTTCGTGTCGGAGGGGGGTTGCCGGGGTCAGGAGGGCTTGGGCTCCCTCCTGGCCATATCGACTCGGGGGGGAGGGGGCATGATCGCCGGGGCAAGAGGGCTTTGGCTCCCTCTTGTTCCGATATCGTTGGGGGGGGTGATGTATCATGGCAGGAGAGATTGGCCATCTCCCCTGCCATGATGCGATCACTCCTGTACCTGAACTGCTACAACCCGCGGCAGGAGAAATTGGGCATCTCTCCTGCCGCGGGTCACGGCAGTTCGGGTAGAGGGGTGATCGCATCGCGGTAGGAGAGATGAGGCATCTCTCCTGCTGCGAAGGTTGCGGTGGGTAGGTTGCCAGGCCGCTGAACTGATCGCGCTAGCGGCCATCAGCTCAGCGGCCCCTTTTTCGGCACTTAGACCTGGTTTGACTTCGTCTAAGTCAAAAAGGTATAAGTGCCGACTAGGCAACCTGCCTACGGTTTTGGTTATACCTGTTGTACGCCTAGGTGTAGGTCGGCCCACCTCCTGCCCACCGCCCGCCCTTTCCCCTCCTCTAAACACGCCTCTTTTCTCTCTGTGCATCTAGAGGCAGGGGAAAGGCCTAAGCTGGTTTTAGATACGTCTAAAAACCAGCTTTGGTTATGGGTACTTGGACGATCAGGCTTTTTGATCGTCCAAGTAGCCATTTAGGACACTTTTTAGACGTTTTTATTTATTTGATTATGAACCCCTTAGATTTTAAGATTCTTGCTGCTCCCAGTTGACAAATGGGCCAACTGCCCCACCAGTGTTCCCTTTAAGGTACAGCATACACAACCACACACTGTTCTCATTCAACTAGGCCTACTCGGCGTACTAGTTTATTTACTTTTCCTAATCCCAAAAATTGCTGTTATAAAAAATATTTTGATTGATCTTTGGCTTATTAAGCAGGTAAAGTTCAAGTATGGTTAGATGACCTGATTCAACAATCTGCATCTTATTGCACCTTTAGAAAATTGGTTAAGACCTATTTGTTCAAAAAATTTGTTACTTGATTGATGACTGCCATAGGGCTCCTTTTACGAAGGTGCGCTAGGGCAGAATAGCGCGCTTTAAATTGCCACGTGCGCTAGCCGCTACTGCCTCCTTTTGAGCAGGCGGTAGATTTTCGGCTAGCGCACACTATAGTGTGTGCTAATCCAGTGCGTGCGATAAAACCGCTAGCGCGCCTTCTTAAAAGGAGCCCATAGTTTCTTAATGTATTTTTCACTATTGAAATATTGTACTGCTTTTCTGTGTGCTTTGTATCATCACTGGAATGTCCAGTCCTCTTCATTCTGTGAACCACCTAGAACTTTTTTGGTATTGGCGGTATAGAAAAATAAACTTATTATTATTATTATTATTAATGTGACCATGCATCATTTCTGAATCTGCTACAGGAGAAGTATAGGAGTTTATGTCACTGGAAATACTGCTCAGTGAAATCAAATGAAGCTGCAACCACATTCTTAAGTACGAGTCGTACTTAAGTTGGGTGTCTGTAACTCAGGGACTGCCTGCATACAATAACAACCAGCTCTCCTTTATCCACATGTTCATTCACCCCTTCAAAGAAATGCAGTGGATTGGTGAGGCAAGATTTCCCTTGACTAAATCTATGCTGGCTTTCTCTCATTAATCGATGCTTAATTTATATGTTCTGTCATTTTGTTCTTTATAATACTCGCCACCATTTTGCCTGGCACCAATGTCAGACTCACTAGTCCATAATTTCCCGGATCACCCCAGAGCCCTTTTTAAAAATTAGCATCACATTGGCCACCCTCCTGTGGGGAAGTGTATTCTCTACATCAAGAAATGAGAATCATGGGAAATCATAAATAAGTTTATTATTTTTAACCCTAGTCAACAAATTCAAACTAACTGGATAAGAATGGACTTTGCTAAACTGTTTCAGGTCAGGCAAAGGCCAACCTTCAACATATTGTGAACTTCACTGTAATAATACATGAGAAGGGGCGTGTGTGTGTGTTTCACAGCAGTGTTGAAAGCGGGGAAGGGCCAGAGAGTGTTTGTGTGCAGGCTTTCCCTTTACCACAATGATTTTGTCCTGTTGATCAGGGCAGCAAAAGCCCTGTATGCTGCCTTTCTGGAGATAGAAACTCTATGACACTTGGGAAACAGTTGGGCAGGTCAGGATCAACTAAATATGGGGAAGGCATGTTTCCACACAGGCTATTGTTGTGGGTGTCAAAAGGGGAAAAGAAAAAGGACCAAATGTAAAAGTTTTGACATGATGAAGTTTTCCCATTTTTCCTGGAGAGACCAGTGAAAACATGGCTGGCACGAGCTATGGACTGCCTCTGCCAGCAGGCTGAGGGCCTGAGGACTAGGAGTCTTTTGCTGAAGTACCTAATCACATACTAAAGTTTGGCATTTTTATGGTTTGAACTGAAATGTATTTTTGTTTTTGAGAAATGAACTGTTAGTTGAGAGGGCAGCCTGGCACTGTGTCATGGAGATGTAAAATGCTGCTTTGGAATAATTGCTGCCAAGCAACAGTTAAACAGCATATGATCCAGCCTTCTCTGTATGCCTGGATGCAGAGAAGGCCTTTGATTGGGTGGAATGGACCTTTATGTATCAAGCAATGGATTGGTTTGGTATTGGTTCAGGATTTATACAAATGATTCAAACCTTGTATAGTTCCCTTTCTACCAGATTATATAAAAATAATACTTTTTCGGAGTGTTTCTGTCTGGAGAGGGGAGTTAGACAAGGATGTCCATTATCTCCTTTGCTGTTTGATATTGTTTTGGAACTCTTGTTATTAGCTACTCAACAGGCAAAGGAGATACAGGGTATTCCTTACGCAGGTTGGGAATACAAGGTCTCTGCTTATGCAGATGACATATTGCTTCATTTGAGGAATCCTGAAACAACCATTCCACATTTACTAGAATTGATTGAAAGATTTGGAAAATTTTCAGGCTATAAAATAAATTGGAGTAAATCAGAGATTCTTCCGCTTAATGTACATTGTCAAAAAGACTTGTTTGATTTATTCCCCTTTCTTTGGAAGGAAGAGGGTATAACGTATTTAGGAATTTGGATTTACAAAATGCTGGAAGAAACGATGAAAGTAAATGAGAAATCCTTATTGCTAAAGGTTACAGAAATGTGTGAACAATGGAACCCATTACATCTGTCTTGGTGGGGGAGCGTTCAGACCCTTAAAATGATGATTTTGCCTGTGGTTTGTTACCAAATGGGTATGTTACCAATGTTTTTTCAGGAGTCATTTTACAAAAAATTAAATAGTATTCTTACAAAATTTATTTGGCTGGGGAAAGCAGCAAGAATTGCTTTAGTATCCTTACAAAAGCCAATTGTGGAGGGTGGGGTAAATTTCCCAAATTTTTATAGGTACCATCAAGCCTATATAATGTGTCAGGGTATGTATCGGATCCTCCCTGAGCTCATGGAAAATCTTCCAGACTGGTTAAGGTTGGAATGGCAACTCCTGTCTCCATTGAGATTGTGTCATGTTTTGAGTATCGAGATGCCTAGGTTGTATAAGGACAATAGAATTTTAATGGACACTTGGAAGACTTTAAAATTTATTACCAATTTAACAGATATTCCAATTCATAAATCCACTTCTCAGTCCCTTTGGTATATTGAATATACCAGTCCGCATGGGGTGGAAACCCCCCCCCCCCTTTACTACACTACTGGATGCATCTATAGACAATGCTCGGGTGGGGGAATTACAGATGGAATGATAAGACAGATATTGGTGCTTAGAAGGTAGGTTGGAGTTAGATGAGTTGAAGACAAGGGAAAAGTGGCAATGTGCATTCCTCTTGTATTTGATATTTATTGTATTGTTTCATATTGCTTATATTAAATCTGCCCAATATGTTATTTAGCCGGCCATGAACGGCTACTGCCTGAAAGAAAAGTTACCAGCACTTCCCATCAGATATGAGGGAATAGCCAAGCATTAAGTCCAAACTAAAGAACTCCAAGAGGGAATTTAGATTTCTAGTTACTGAAAGGCAGCTGCATGTGTATGTGATATTTTCAATATCTACTATGTCACTATGTTACAAATTATGTCAACATGGGTTTTATTTAAAAGGCTATTCCAGTGCAATAGAACCATAAGGTTTGTCCATTTATGCTTGTGAGCATATTGCAGATGTCAATCACAGCTTTTCAACTCCTCCTCCTTCTCCATAGTCTCTTCTGCCTCTTCCAGTTCTTTCTTCTACAACCGAACATGAAGGTGTTTCTCTGCTATGCTCTGTTATTTCCTTGTTGCGGGGAGGGGGGATTGCTTTTTCGGTTTGTTTGCAGTGTCAAGATCCTAGTTTGAAGGGACTGCTCTGCCTGCTTGGAAAGGAGCAGATGTTTCAGTTTGCAGCTGGCAGGTGTATCCTTTGGGGACTTGTATAGGCAGCCTGAAGATCAGAGTTCCAGGCACTTGTTCGCTTCCTTGACTTGGTCAAGAGCTGGCGTGCAGGCTGTTAGGCATCAATAGCATTCCTTCAGGGCGCTCACAGTGCCAGCTGCAACTTTACCTCCCCCTTCTTTTTTCTGTATCCAGTTGCGTTTTGAAGGGATAGAGGATCAGTCCGACTAAGGTCTGAATGGCAGCATGAAGATCTCGTCATGGCAGCTGACATGTGGTATGAGGCAGATAAACCCTCCAGATCCTTAAGGGAGCTCCTTAAGGGAGCTGAAGCAGCATTTCTCCAGCACATGGTCTGTGAGTACAGGCTGTGACAACCTAGAAAATCGGGGTGGGGGAAGTCTTTAAAAGTGGTGGGGTTTTTTTGGTTTTTTTTTTACTATTTCTGCAGTTAGATCTTTGGTCCCCCTCCTCTAAAATCCTACATCTTGAATTTTTTGGTCATCCCTGAGGTATATTGAAGCCATTTTTAAGTGCTAAAACACTGCCGTGGCAGCCATCTTGGATTTCCCATTTTTTTCCTAAGTTCCCCATCTTATCCAAAACACTTCATTTTGCCTCAAAACTGATAGGGATGGAGTCCTCAGGCTCTAATACCCCTATATCATGCTTTATTTGTGCGGGCTGGCTGGCTGAGGAGTGATCTTGCAACATGTTCCATGAGGCGCAGAATGGAGGGGTGGGAGCTTTGGATTTAGCCCCTCTGCGGTCTCTTAGGGCTGGAGAATGGCAATGGCATCAGTGGGAACAAAGCACCTCCTGGAGCCCTGGGACAGATTGGTGGGTTTAATATCATCTAGAAACACTTGATGAAGGCGGGTATATGTACTTTAGATGATATAGTATCGGATGGAAAGCTGCTTGAGTTTTCACGACTGGAACAAAAATTTGACATTGCTAATTCTCAAAGTTATATGTGGTTGCAGTTGAAGCAGGCCATTCAGGAGGGGTTCCCTTAAAATTCAGTATAGTTTGCCGTTCCTGTGCTTCCAGGCAGATTTCCTGGGTCAGCTGACTGCTCAGTGGTATAAATTAATATCTGGATTTTGAATAAGAAACCAAAAACTGGTCTTCGTGACATTTGGAGCATTGAGATAGAGCATCAGATTACTGCGTTTCTATGGCCACGAATCTGGACTTGGAGGATGAGATGTGCGGTGTCTGCATCTATGAGACAAACTTGGGTTTTTTTTGGTTATATAGAGCAGTTTGGACCCCAGTTCGGTTACAGAAATTAGATAGTTCCAAGTCTAATAGGTGTTGGCACTGTCATCTCGATCCTGGGACATTAGATCATTTATTATTTTATTGTCCCTTTATACATCAATTTTGGAGATCCATTTGGGATCAGGTAAATAAAGTAATGGAAAATCCAGTGGCACTAACATATGACACTGTGCTATTTGGCACTATGATGAGAGCTAAAAGCCAAATATCATCCCATAATAATAAACTTCTATTTATTATGACAGGGGTTGCCATATAGCTTATTCTAAGGAATTGGAAAAACTGGGATAGACTGAACTATTCCTTTTGGTGGGAGTCTCTCTATCACGTTTTTAAGATGGAATGCAATATGACCATACTTCAGGGACATTATAAGAAGTTTCTGAAGATTTGGGAGCCATTGACAAAATTTTGCAAAGAGTTATTGGTGATTATGCCCTTTGGTCATACACGTCCAGGGTGGGTGGGAGGGCGGGTTGGAATGTATTTTTCAATTTCTCAATTTGAGTGTACTTTTTGAATATAATTATGGGGGGGAGGGGTTGATATATCTATTTGTCAGAGATTGTAATTGTATTTAAGTGCTTTTATAGAGTTATATGATTGTATTATATTTTGCACTTACTTATGGCTTTAAAATGAATAAAGAAATTTTTAAAAAAACAGCATATGGTTTTTGTCTTTCTGAAAGTTTAATAAATTCTAAGATCCTTGTAAAGAAGTATTACAGTATCCTGGTTTTCCTTATTTCCAGCCTAACCCCCCAAAAAGGCACAAAATTCTTTACCTGGGGGCCCAGGTGAGGCTTTGTCCAGCTGGCAGAGCCGTACCCGGCCAAAGTAAGTAATTGCCAATATAAAACTTGTGCTTAGCATGCATCATCCCAGCACCTGACTTTAGATGACTTTATTTCATTTGTGTCATTTATTTATTCCGTTTTCTCTACCTTTCTCCCCAGGGAGCTCAGAACAGTTTACATGAATTTATTTAGGTACTCAAGCATTTTTCCCTGTCTGTCCTGGTGGGCTCACAACCTGTCTAATGTACATGGGGCAATAGGGAGATTGGGTGACTTGCCCAGGGTCACATTTACCTTACCGCCTTCCAAAAAGTAAATATTAAAGGAGTATACAAAGCAAAATTATAACATAATAAAATAAATAATAGTCACTATACAAATAGGAGGCCTAAACTAAATGTACAGCCGTGGCAGGCCATCACCACACTACGCACATATTCAGCACCACTGACTAGATATATAACGGGGCTGAATGTGTATTAATTTAAACGCACTGCAACCAGCATTTAAATTAGTACCGTGACAGCTGCTGTTGAAAATTACCCCCCAAAGTCACACTAAAGACTGAAGTGTATGAAAAAAACAAACGAAATCAGGCATTTGGTTTTTTTATACCATTTTCAAGAATCCTTTTCTAAAACAGTGTACCCTTGACAGGGAGAGATTATCAGAAGTAGCTGAGTAGTTAGTGCCTGAGAACCTGGGGAAATGGGTTTGATTCCCACTGCAGCTCCTTGTGACTCTCGGCATGTCACTTAACCCTTCATTCTCCAAGATATAAAATAAGTACCTGTATATAATATATTTTAAAAGTATTTGTACATAGGGTTACTAGACGTCTGAATTTCCCCGGACATGTCGAGGACATGTCCGGAGATCCAGATGGCTTTTCAAAACTCGACACTTTTGAAAAGCTTCCCAACATAATCGTATCGGGAAGGGGCTTCTGTGTATGCGCAGATGCAATCCGGTGACATCACGCATGCGTGCACGTGACATTGAATTGTGTCTGCGCATGCGCAGATGCTGTCTGGGGGGGGCGGGGCTGGGGGACGAACATGGCAGGAAAGAGGCAGAACTGGGCAGTCCTGGAAGCATGGCCATAGGTCCGGATTTTCTGAAAAGGAAAATCTGGTAACCCTACCTGAACATGTATATAAAAAAAATCCCAATAATAAAATATAATATGTACACTTCTTTGATCATAACCACAGAAAAGCCCCATTACCTTTATCAAAAATGAATAAGGCTTCCATCAGCCCTTTCTTTATCTTAGAACTAGTTGTGTTGCAAATATACAATTAGCACTTGCTTGCAAAATAAGCTATGATCATGACCCAGATGATTTTTCTGGAACCATGAAAGAAGGTTAATTAGTATATGTAAATAACAGAATGTTAAAATGTTCTGTTCCAAGCAGAGCACTTTACACCATTTGGCTTTATTCATGTAATTACCAGATTTCAGAGTTCCACATGCTACTTTTTTTTTTTTGCCTTGCAATTACAAACATGAGGTATTTGGTTTTTTTTAATTTAATGAAACCATCTGTTTTCAGCTTACCTTCTATTCCTAGTTTTGTAGTTACATCCAAGATGGATGTCTTAAAATGTTTTTTTCAAAAATATTGTGTTCCAAATGTTGAAACATTCAGCATAGTCACAACATGACCAGAAGGAAAGATAGTTTTCAAAATGTCAGCACCAGTGGGAAGTATGAGCCCTCCTTCCTGAGGTACACACTATTTCTGGTCATTTTCTTACATTTGCAAAGAAAAAAAAACATACAGATCCACAGATTTATTTATTTAAACATGTTGTTATTCAACTCAGCACTAGACATCTATAGTAAATGGTCAACAATTAACCAAATAAAGGATACGATAGACAAACTCATGATACCATATGGACAAAGTATAAATGAGTTTTAAAGTTACAAGTTGTTTAACAAAGTGTGAAACACAAGAAAAGATATTTGCAGGTCACATTTGTCAAGCTACCTCTCAATTTAGCCTAGGAATTCTAAACCCCAATCCTCGGGATACATGTAGCCAATCAAGTTTTTAGGATACTCAGAATGAATATGCTTGATATAGATTCGCACAGAATGGAGGTAGTTTGCAAATTTATCTCATAGATATTCATTGTGGATATCCTGAAAACCTGACTGGCTAGGTGTATCCCAAGAACTGGGTTGAGACTCCCTGCTTTAGCCAAAAGCCGTCATGAACAACCAATTGGCCAATATTCAAAGACGCTTATCTAGTTAACAGGTGCCGCTTAACCAGATGAATGCTGGCTAGCAAATATTCAGTGGCACTAAGGCCCAGATTCTATAAACAGCACCATCAGAAGCGGCCGTCTTAAAATTGGCCGCTGATCGCATGTCAATCACACTATAGCGCCATTTATAGAGTTGTACCTTCGGGAAAGGTAGGCGCCAGAAATGTAGGCCATGGTTTTCAAGGCCTACCTACATTTCCGGTGCTCTTTAAGCATGCGCAGACCATCTACATGCATTGGGATTGCTACAGAGCAATCCGGGAGGTCAGCTGGGGGCATGATTCCGATTGCCCTCATTTGCATGAGGGCAATTCGTGAATCAGCCCCCTGGATACAGATCGGATCAGATCCATGCCTTTAGTGAATCTGGGCCTTAATCCTCCTGTGCCCACTGCCTTGAAATGCTAAAAGCCACAAAAAGGCAGTATACGAGTCCCCATTCCCTTCCCTTAATATTGGCCCCCAAGTTGTCCAAATTACTCTCATTTTATATGGGAAAGCAAAGGTTCTCAACCCAGGTTTTGTGACACACTAAGCCAGTCTGGTTATCAATATATCCATAATGAATATTCATAAGATGAATTTGCATTGTACTCAAATCTCTCTCATGCCTATTCTTTATGGATATCCTGAAACCTGGCTGCCTTGGTGTGTCCTGAAGATTGGTTTGAGAATCCCTATGTTGAAGTATACAATAATAATAATTAAAAAAACAACACATACTTTTCCTAGTCTAGCTTCATATTTTACCTTCTTGGTTGAGGGTGATACAAGCAACTTATCCTGTGAAGGTCTTAAAACCTTTAACGGACTATATGAAAGCACCAGTATAGCAAGTCTGAAAGGTCAGTAATAGAATCTTAAATCTAGTCCTAGGGATTTATTTATTTCTTTTTCACATTTATAACCTGCCTACAACTAAGCAGCATAGAATATGAACACACACATAAAAGAATTCATTTTACAGTTTAATAAATCTTTTTGATTATGAGATATTTAGCACACTAACCCGAACATTGTAACTACTGTTCTATTAACCTTTAAATTTAATCATGCCTAAGTCCTAAATCTGGTGGTTTTCACTAATTTTTAAGTCAGGGCCACTTTAGATCCAAATGAGTTGAAGGAGAGAATTAAAATATCTTCTAGTGTGGCCCATTACACTACATATTAGCATGTATCAATGACATCTATCACTTCCAGCCCACTTTTGTTGGGGGTACAACTATATGTCTCCAGTTTCTACTCTCTGACTAGCGTAAAATCTATTCCTAGTGAATCTGATAAAGAGAAAGCACAAAGACACCTTGAGAAAGTATAAGAAAGAAACAGAAACTACTTGGCCTACCATATTATGACTTTTTGACATACCTGTTCCAATCTCACTTCCAAAACCCATATCTGATGATGTTATCAAAAATCTATCTGAGACCAGCACCATATATCTGTCTTGTACTTAAGAGGGAAAGCAGCTTGTGTTAGAAAGATGTAGGTTTTGGAGGGGAAGGGGGTAAAAGAGAAATAGATAGATATTCAGCATTTCAAAATATTTGTCGTGAAGAACAAGGGGTTTTAAAGACCAAGGTACTGATCTAAATAGCAGACTGGATAAACTATACATCAAGCCCAATAGCCCGTCCTCACGGTAACTAATCCAGGTCATTAGTACCTGGCCAAAACCCAAAGAGTAGCAAAATTCCATGCTACCGATCCAGGGCAAGTGTGGCCTTCCCCATGTCTATCTCAACAACAGACTTTGGACTTCTCCAGGAAATTGTCTAAACCTTTCTTAAAACCAGCTACGCTATCCACTCTTACCACAACTTCTGGCAATGCTTTCTAGAACTTAACTAATCTCTGAATGAAAAAATATTTCCTCCTATTGGTTTTAAAAGTATTTCCCTGTAACTTCATCGAGTGTCCTCTAGTCTTTGAAATCATGCAGTAAAAAAATGATCCACTTGTACCGAAAACATCTGAAAACTCGGCTATTCTCAAAAATGTAAATTTTCCTGCTCTCTTCATATTCACTAATTCTTATTATGTATTTTCTCTTATTTTAATGTTCATGTAAACCGTACCGAGCTCTATCTTTATAGAGAGGATGCAGTATATTAGCTTAAGGTTTAGTTTAGTTTACCCGTTCTACTCCACTCAGGATTTTGTAGACTTCAATCATATCTTCCCTCAGCCATCTATTTTCCAAGCTGAAGAGCCCTAACCTTTTTAATATTTCCTCATATGAAAGGTGTTCCGTCCCCTTCATCATCTTGGTCGCTCTTCTTTAAACCTTTTCTAGTGCCTTTTCTAGAGATAAGGAGACCAGAACTGAATGCAATACTCCAGACGAGGTTGTACCATGGAGCGATACAGAGGCATTATAACAGTCTCAGTCTTGTTAACCATCTCTTTTTAAATAATTCCTAGCATTCTCTTTGCTTTTTTGGCCGCCGCCATACATTGGGTAGAAGGTTTCACCGTATTGTCTACAATGACACCCAGATCCTTTTCTTGGGCGCTAACTCCCAAGGTGGACCCTAGCATCCGGTAACTGTGATTTGGGTTATTCTTCCCAATGTGCATCAGTTTACATTTGTCTACATTAAATTTCATCTGCCACTTGGACACCCAGTCTTCCAATTTCCTAAGGTCTGCCTGCAATTTATCACAATCTGCATGCGTTTGTGAAAAATTGCAGGCAGATATTAAGAAATTAGAGGACTGGGTGTCCAAATGGCAGATGAAATTTAATGTTTCTATGTTATTTTACTTCTAGTAATATCTCTTGTCCTTTAATGACAGCTTGGCCCCTAGCAACAGTACTGTGAGACTGCGGTTAGTCATGAGCATAAATCTGAACCCTGCACCGCAAGGCATAGGATCGCTTCTATCAGCGATGCGCTGTTAGTGATGGCCCCTCAGGAACCTATCAAAAATGATTAAACTAGATGGAAGCTAGAGAAGAGTGGATCCCCTTCTGTTGTGGGCCCACAAGTACTGGCCTATTGCCCCAATTTTCAGTCCACCCTTGGCTTCTATCCTGTTCCACAGTACTACCAGGGATTGTTTCAGGTAGATCCAGGGATAGGTCTATGAAAGGAGCACAACATAGAAGGGCATTTTCAGGCAGGTTGGGGGACATTAACTGGTACTGAAGGGGGTTGGATTTTTTTTGGGGGGGAGGGGCAACCATTATATACGTTCTAGCATTTTTAAACTGGTGCTCCAAAGTACAGATAAATATGTTAGTGATCTGATGCTCCTGGCAGGAAAAATAAAACAGCTTGCAGTTTCAATGCAGGCTGTATTATTCAATTTACATAATTAATGAGGTGCATCTCACAGAAACTTTAACATGCATTTCAGAAGTATAATGCATGATATTACTGTTTTAACACATGTTGAGGCAAATATATTATGCCCTGAATGTATATTAGTAACGACACCTCTATAAGTCCAAAATGTTTGACAGAGACATCTCAATTCCCTGATGAAATCAACTGTATCTGAAATGATGACAGACTTGCTGAGCATCATTATAGAAATAAAGTACATGGGAATGTTCAGATTTTGAACAGAAGCTATTCTTATAGTGCAGTGTTTCGCAAACTTTGCAAAGCTGCAGCACACTAAGGGCTCTTTTTACTAAACTTTGCTAGCGGTTTTAGCATGCGCTACATGCTAACGCCTCCATAGAGCTGTCATTAGTATTTTTTGTGTAGCGTGGGATTAGTATGCCCTAATCTTTAGCGCGCGCTAAAAACGCTAGCACAGCTCAGTAAACGGAGCTCCAAATGTGGTGGCTGTGGCTCAAGGCATCCAGAAGAGCGCGGATGTCGATGCAATGACATCATGTGCATATGTGACATCATGTTGCCGTCCATGTATGCGTGAAGGCCCTCCATATGGGGCCATGTGCTGCCAGTGGGGAGTGCTGGAAGGGAAGAGGTACAGAGAGAAGAGGCACTGGCACCGGCTGACTGCCTACAAGATATGGTGGAACCTCTCGCCACAAGAGGCACGTCCTGTAGGTAGTCAGCCAGTGCCGGTGCCTCTCCTCCTTCCTGGCATCTTGCGGCACACCTGCAAATTTACAATGGAGCCCATTTGCTAAGAGGCGATAAGCACTAATGCATGCTTACCACTGTCTAAAAACAGCATTAGCAAGCTGCGTTCATGAGCCATGCACTAACTGAGGGCTTAGTGCTCACTACCCATGCGATAAAAAATGCATTTTATTTTTTAGCGTAGAAACATTTTGGCGGGTGAGTATGTGTGCCGAGCTAATTGGTTAGCCCATATGCATTGGCGCATGCTGACTGATTAGCACAGAAAGAATGCGAGAGCCCTTACTGCCTACAAAATAGGTGACAATAGGGACTCATGAACTAATGGTCATGTGCTAATTTCAAAATTAGTGCCTAGCCATTAATAAGGAGAGACAAATTGCGGCCATTTTACATTCATGCTAAAAAAGCAGTCTCAGCATTTGTGTAACCCAAGTGCTAACAACAGGGCGGACCACTTTTTAACATCGCTTAGTAAAAGGGGCACTGTGCATTTTTTGAAAAAAAAATTAGTCAAGCTGTTTTAAATGAAGTTTCAAGATTTGAGGGGTTTCCAGATTCTGAAAATCTGTATTGAATCATGTGGAGGGAAATTCTGTGACAAGGCAACTGGTAAGAGTCTATGCATTAGCAAAACATAGGCATCAACTTTCCTTTATAAAATGCTAGTGTATCTGGTATATAAGAACATAAGAATTGCCATACTGGGACAGACCGAAGGTATCCTGTTTCCAACAGTGGCCAACCCAGGTCCCAAGTACTGAGCTAGATCCCAAGTAGTAAAACAGATTTTATGCTGCTTAGTCTAGGAACAACAGCCATCTCAATAATGGTCTATGGACTTCTTTTAGGAAATTATCCAAACCTTTTTTAAACTCTGATAAGCTAACTGATTTCACCACATTCTCTAGCAATGAATTCCAGAATTTAATTATACATTTTATGAAGAAATATTTTCTCAATTTTGTTAGAAATTTACTACTTACTAGCTTCATTGCATGCCCCCTAGTCCTAGTATTTTTTGAAAGAGTAAACAAGCGATTCACATGTACCCTTTCAGGAATGAGCACTTACACCATCCATAGAGCTGGTGTATATGTTGTTGCCTAAATGCTGCATATCCATGTGTATTCCAGAACTTACAGTATTCTATAACTTGCATGCATAAGTGGGAGCTTTGTTGAAACTCTACCCATATGTACACCCCTTTTGCAAATACACACTAAAACAGGATGTCAAAGTCAGAATTTAGACGTCCAGGTCAGAAGTCTAACTAGTATTTTAGAACGGACTCTGTTGAATAGAAGCTGTTCTAAAATACAGGAGAAATGGGTGTTTATGTGCTGAGTGTACTGTAAATACCATAAATATCCATTTTAGAATTAAAAAAAAATATTTCAATGGATTGGAAATCAACATATACACGCTTATTTTTGTTTGCCATTTTAGGAATATACACATGTAGGGAACTTAAACATTTAAGCAAGATAACAGTTTAAGTGCCAGTGTATACACATCTAAAATGCAAATAGCCCTTTTAAAATGGCCATCGGTGTAAGTTATGACATATGTTACAGAATACTATTTAGGCAGAATTTTGGAAGTTACATGTATATGTGCACACATATGTATGAAAATAATATTAATCTAGCTCAGTGATTCTCAATTTTAATTATTATTTTTTTAAATTCAGGACCAGTAGCGTAGTCAGATACTTTTCCCTAAGCCAGGGGTAGGCAGTTCCAGTCCTCGAGAGCCAGAGCCAGATCAGGTTTTCAGGATATCCACAATAAATATGCATGAGATAGATTTGCATCTCAAGGAGGCAGTGCATGCAAATCCATCTCATATATATTCATTGTGGATATCCTGAAAACCTGACCTGGCCCGGCTCCGGCTCTCAAGGATCGGAATTGCCTACCCTTGTCCTAAGCTAATGTATTTCAGTCAATAAATTAAAAATAAATGATTTTTTTTTTTTTTTTTTAATTTTACCTTTGTTGTCTAGTGATTTATTTTTCCATGAAGTTGGTTCCAGTTTCTATTTTTTTCTGCTTTTTTCTCCTTCAAGTAGTTGCTGTCCTTGGGTCTTTTCTTCTCTCTCATGTTTTGTTCCACTCTTCACTACAATTGCCTCTAACATATTAACTTTTCCATTCAGCTATTTTTTTTTCTTTTTCTAAGTCCACTCAAATTTTACCCCTTTCTCCATTCTCCTTTTTACTTTTCAACTATCAAATTTCCTTCTTCTCTCACCCACTCTTCCTTCCATCTTCAGTCTACTCCCCATTAACATCTGAAATCACTATCCTCTGAAATCACTATCCTCTGCTTATTTCCCTGCCAATCCCTTCCCTTCCCTTCCCACATTTCCAGCTTCTCCCTCCCTTCACCGTTCCTGCCCAGCATCTGTTCTTTCTTGCTTCCCTCCCTACTGTTGCTGCCCGATTCAGGGAAAAAAATTTTGATTTGATTCAGCCTATTGAATTGATTTTTTGATTCGATTCGATTTTCCTGCCCAATTGGGTGTTTTTTTCAAACATCCTGGTAGGTTTATTTTATAGCCTGTTCACCCCTTTTATAACCTCTTCATCCCCTTTGCCTTTTCCTAAAAACACTGGCACTGTGGTGTAAACAAAATAAACAAACAAAAAAGACTTTTCCTCTCTCTGTTAAATCCTAGCTCATGTTTGCGGTCTAACACCAGCTCTGGCAGGATACACATTTCAAATCTGACATATTGTATTCACAAAACAGAAAATAAAATTATTTTTTCTATCTTTTGTTGTCTGGTCATTATTCAAATCTTGTTGGTCCCCGGTTTTAGTTGTCTTCTGATAACTTGCTTGCCAGGGTCTCCTTCTTTCTTCTTTCTCCGTAATAACCATCCATCTTCTATCTCTGTCCTCCCCTTCCGTTTCCCTTCCCTCCCCCAGAAGTCTGGTATCTTTCCTTTATTTCGTCTCCATCCACAGATCCACCTTTTCTCAACTACCCTTTCATCCAGCATCTCTCCCTCCTTCCCCACCACCACAGGGTCCACCATATCTCCCTTTTCTTTTCCCAACTACCCTCCTATCCAGTATCTCTATCCCCTCCTCCACACTAGAGAATGACACAGTGACAAAATTCATCACCGCCCCCGCCCCCGTGGATAACCGTGGGAAAGCATCTTCATGTCATTCTTTAAGGAGAGAGGGAAGAATCAGAGTATGAATGGCCACAACCACTGACCCTCAAACTTTGCTTTGAAGAATGCTGGTGTAGAAGGACTGAGGCTGAAATAGACACTAAAAAATGACATGGGATTATTTCCCGCGGTTATCTGTGAGGACGGGAACGGTGATGAATTTTGTCACTGTGTCATTCTCTACGCCACACCATCCCTTGTGTCCAACTTCTCTCCCTTTCTGTTCCTTCCCTCCCTAAATCCCATTGTCCACCATCTCTCTCCCTCTCCTCTGTTTTTAGACCCATTATTTCTTCCTCCCCAAAGTCCAGCATATGCATGTCTCTTTGAAACCTCTCCTTCCTCCCTCTCTCCATGTACTTCTACACCAGGGACCCCCTCCCCTGAAGGTCTGTCCCCCCCTGAAGGCATGCATCCCCGAAGCCCTGCATCCCACCCCTGAAGGCCTGCACCATACCCCTGAAGCCCTGCATTCCACCCCTGAAAGCCTGCCTGTCCCCCCTGAAGGCCTGTACCCCCCCAATGGACTGAACCCCCCCAAAGAACTGTGCCCCCCCCCCGAAGGACTGTGCACCCCCCAGAAGGCCTGCGTATTCCCCCTGGCCTCCCGTGCACCATTTACCTACTAGCAGCCTGCAAAGGAGATCGCTGGTGCTAGTGATCTCTGCAAGCTGCTATAGGTCTTCGGAGCTGTTTTCTCTGCCGCGATCCTGCCTCTGATGTCAGAGGAGGGGCAGGATCGCGGCAGAGGAAACAGCTCCAAAGACCTATAGCATCTTGCAGCGATTGCTAGTACCAGCGATCTTCTCTGCAGGCTGCTACTAGTAGGTAAATGGTGCGCGGGAGGCCAGGGGGGAAGCCGGACACCAGCAGGAGGCCAGAGGGGAAGCAAGATATCAGCACTTCCTGACTGACCCTCACCCTCACCCTCTAAAGCAGGTGCAACAGTGGCCGGCCAGCAAGAGGCAGCGCTGCTGCTCCTGCTTTAGGGGGCGAGGGAGGAGGGTCAGTTACTGAATCTGGAAGCCAATTTTTTTATTTTGTTTTAAATCGATTCGAATCGATTCACCAGAAGTGAATCGGTGAACCGATTTGAATCATGAATCGGGCAGCACTACTCTCTACCCTCAAAACCTGAAATCTCCCTGTCCCTTCCACTGTACCCCTAACCAGCATTCTCCTGCCCCTTTGTTTTTTCTTCTGCTCCTTCTACCATGGTCCTGCATTTCTCCCTCCCATTGAACATCATGCTTACTCCCTTTTTTCCCCTGGATCCATCTCCCTCTTTTTTCCTTTCCCCACTCCCGCACAGCATTTCGTCCTCATTCTCCTCCACCCCCAAGTACAACATGCCTCCCTCTCTCACAGTCTACCATCTCTCTCTCAATCCCTCCCTTGCAGTAAAGGGAGTGGAGAGCGAGAGAGAGAGAGAGAGAGAGATCCAAGGCACTTACAACATTTAGATCACCTATAAAGGCCCATCTATTTTGCTAAGCATTTAGGGCCAAATTCTATAAACAGCACCTTGATTTAGGCGGTGGTAGGCGTCCTACCGCTGTCTAACCAGCCAATTGGAATGCATGTTTTCTAAAAACAGGTCACCTATACTATAGGCATCTGTTGTGGGTGCAGGGAGGCACCTAGGGATGCTTAAGTTAGCCCAAGACTGGACATGGGTATGGTTTTGCCCGGAAATGGTCTTAGATGAGCTTAAGCAGCCCTAGGCTCTCCCTAGGGCTGTAATAAGCACCTGAAATGTAGGCCTTTGATATGCTGGCCTACATTTCAAATACCCAAATATATATTCAGGAATAATTACGGTAATTGCCCCAAATGCACTAAACAGCAAACAGATATGAACTAATGTGCACACAGGTGATTATAACGCACACTTTCTAACACTGCTCAGTGCTCAGTGAACTGTTTGTAGCTTATGAGACCGCTGGGTAAGCAAAATTTTTTAGCCCACTATTGATACGGCTCAATTCTCAATCATTGCACTGGTCCCTGTAGTACCTACAAGTATAACACGCTCTCACTTTTTTTGATCTTTTAAAAATACTTTTTGTCTTTTTAAATGCAACTTCAAAACAGACTTAGCTTTTAATGCAGGGGTTCAACGTGTTCTGATGCGTTTCGCCATGCAGCCTCAGAGAACTCAAGAGCGGTTGAAGTAAAAACAGACATGGTGGGGGCAGAATTAAGTTCGTGTTGATGTGGGTTCTCTGAGGCTGCATGGCGAAACGCATCAGAACCCGTTGAACCCCTGCATTAAAAGCTAAGTCTGTTTTGAAGTTGAGCATTTAAAAAAGACAAAAAGTATTTTAAAAAAGATCAAAAAAAGTGAGAGCGTATTATACTTATAGATACTATAGGGACCAGTGCAATGATTGAGAATTGAGCCGTATCAGTAGTGGGCTACAAAATTTTGCTTACCCAGTGGTCTCATAAGCTAAAAACAGTTCTCTGGGCACTGAGAAGTGTTAGAGTGTTTTATAATCACCTATGTGCACATTAATTCATATCTGTCTATATTTCAAATAGACATGACTGCTAAACTGATTGCGGCAAGGAAATCTTCTTGCCATGAGCAGCTGAGTGGCCTCCTCAGGGAACCCCAGAACCCCACCACGAGCCGGTCAGCAGGAAGGAAGCCCATTTCCTCCTGCCACCACCATGAACCCCCACACACTATCCATAGTAGGAGGGATGCCCACTTCTTCCTGCCAGTGCCCCACAAACACCCCCCCAAACTCATCTGGACCCCCCTTACCTTTTCTGGAAGGCCAGCCAGAGGGATGCATAAAAAAAGCATAATGAAATTAAATTCCTAATAAAGTTTTTTTCCCTTCACCTGACTTGGGACCGGTGGCGTACCAAGGGGGGGTGGGGGGATGTGGTCCGCCCAGGGTACATGCTCCAAGGGGGTGCACAGCCGGCCGGGTCCAGAAGCTCACTGCTGAAAACGACACCTCAGCGCGACTGCTGTATTTATTTCAGAGCATAAATACGGCAGCCGCGCTGAAGTGCACAAAGGTCCCGCGATGATGACTACTGCTGCCGCTGCTTCAGAAGAGATAAGTGACATCGGAGGAGGTGGACCGGCAGCCACAGTCATCGTGGGACCTTGACGCAACTCCCTGCATCTGCCGGTCCAGACCCCTCTGACATCACTTACCTATTCCGGAGCAGAGGCAGCAGTAGTCGTCATCGCGGGACCTTGCTGATTTCGATGGAGAGAGAAAGAATCTTAGTAGGGTGGTGGAAGGAGATAAAGGGGGTCAGGGTGGTATAGAAGTGAGTTGAAGGGTGAGAAAGGGGGTCATGGTGAAGGGTAAGAAAGGATGTCAGGGTGGTATGGAAGGGTGTGGAGGGTGAGAAAAGGGGTCAGGGTGATATGTAAGCGTGGTGAAGGGAGAGAAAGGGGGTCAGGGTGGTATGGAAGCGTGGTGAAGGGTGAGAAAGGGGATCAGGGTGGTATGGAAGTGTGGTGAAGGGTGAGAAAGGGGGTCAGCGTGGTATGGAAGCGTGGTGAAGGGTGAGAAAGGGGGCAGATGCTGATGGAAGTGGGGGAAGGGAGAGGAGAGAGTGAAATGCCAGACCATGGGGGTGTGGGAGAGATAGAAGGGGGAGGCATAAAGTTTATGGAAGGTGAATAGAAGGAGAGAAGATGCCATATAGAAGGGGCAGAGAGAGGGTAGACAGTGGATGAAAGGAAGAGAGTGACAAGAAGATGCATACTGGACTCCACTCTAACCATGGAACCCCAAATATCTAGTCTCTGAAAGAAGTCCCTCTAAACCCTGAGACAATTAAGACTAATCAGACCTTACTTTCACAAATACTACTTTGCCTTAATCATACAACTGATGATCCTACCACAAGTAGACTACTGTAACTCCATCTACATGGGAATCAACACTGCTCCAATTCACAAACTGCAACTCATCCAAAACACTGCTGTAAGAATTATCTTCAACCTGAGAAAATATGACTCAGTCACAACCTTCATCAAACCAATGCACTGGCTACCCATTCCATAACAAATAACATTCAAAATATCTTGCATCATTCACCGTATACTTTATGGAAACTCTGTGGCACCACTCATCCAACTCTTCTCAATAGCATGGCCTACTTCCTGCAGAACCCCTCAACCGGATGCTACTAAGTCTCCCATCCACTAAAGATCTTCACTATAAACAAGTTTTCCACTCCATGCTTACCTTCCTAGGAATCAAAACTTGGAATGGCCTTACAGAAAAGACCAGAACTCCTTGCCACATCATCTTCCGAAGAAAACTGAAAACCCATCTGTTCGATACTTAATCTCCTTTACCCTCTCTTCTCTCCCTTTCCCTTCCTCCCTTCCTTACTCTCTCCTCTTTTTCCCTCCCCTTCCTCTCCCTCTTACCTATCCACCTCCTCTCTCTCCCTCCTCTTTCTCTCCCCTCTTACCTCTCTTTACAGTTGCCTTAAGCCTGTATATGTATGAGTGACGCACAAATAGAAGATTAGATTAGATTAGAAATAAAAAAGACTAAATTGGGAATCTCAGTAAGTCAAACTAGTCTTGAACCACAACATGGGAGAAATAAAAACCAAATGCATTCCCTTTTTAATGAACAAATTACAAAGATATCTGGGATGCATATATCCCAAAGTTAATATATTCCATAAATTAAAAAGAAAGCACTATTTCTACCTTTGCTGTATGGTGATTTTATTTTTCCCAAGCATGTTGGTCCCAATTTCTTTTTTCTGCTTTCCTACCTACTGCTCTCTTTCCAGTGTGGCTGTCCATTTATGCTTTTCTCAACTTCTGCCTTTCTTCTTCCATTCTCTCCCTTCCCCTCCATCTTTATTGTCCAGCATTGCCCATGCCTTTTCCCTTCCCCTCCACCTCTATAATCCAGCATCATCCTATTTCTCCAACACTCCTATGGTTCGGCATCTCCTCTTTCTCCCCATGATTAAGCAGCTCTGGGTTCCCTCTCATTCCACCAGCCCTATTATCCAGCAGCTCCATATCCCCTCTCCCTCCACCACTTCTTTGTTATAGAAGCTTTGTGTCCCTTTTCCCCTATGGTTCTGCAGCTTCCTTTCCCTCTCCCCCCCCCTTGTATTCCAGCTGCTTTATGCCCACTCTCATCCAACCACCCCTATGACTGAGCAACTCTTGTACTCTTCCACTTCTCATATGATACAGCAGTTCTGAGTCCCTTCTCTCCCCCATTCTTACAGTCCTTTATAGAATCAGCCCCTCATTGTTTTGTTTTGTTATATGTTGCAATCTATTTGTGTATTTTTGTGATTATATATGTTTTGTTGGAACTTGCCAAGAAAAAATTTTGTTGTTGAATTAGCATATATGAAATAGTGTTAAATAAATAAATTACATGAAACAAGGGTTAGTATTTAACATAGTTATCAAAAACTATTAGTCATTGTCATTCCCTCTTTGCCTTTTCTATTTGCTCCTGCCTGAGAATATTAAAAGCTAAAACTGCAATACAGAAATGTCAAGATTTAGATGAAAGGAGAAATCTCACAATTGTACTGCTATAGTTTAATGATTCCACATAGAAAGAATATAGTTCAGTTCCATCAGCCCATTAGAAGCTGTTTTCCCAAGCTTTATTTTCATGTACGGCTATTAATCAATTCCACTTTTGAGACAAGTAATATAACTAGTGAAAACAACAACAATCTGTTAAAAATATTAACCAATACACTGCAGAAGGAAGATGAAGATTATGTTTCATCAAATATAAAAAAAAGGTGATGGATGAATCCAAATAATTATATCCTCTAACTCAATTAGATCAGTGTACCCAGACTGCTAAATCTATATGGACATGTATTTCATTAATGTTATAATGATATCACTCTTTTATAACAGATCTTTCATAAGACTTATAATCACAGTTTGTTTAATCACTGTTATATTCATCATGATCATTCTTGATGAACAAGGGGCTCATAATTGAAACAGAAAAACGTCTAAAACCTGGCCTAAATCGGCACCTGGACGATCTAAAAGACAAGTCGTCCAAGTGCCAATAATCGAACCGGGTTTTAGACGTATTTAAAAATGACGTAGGCCTTCACAGTGCTGCTGAATGACCAAAGTTAAAAGGGGCGTGTCAGGAGGAGTGTCGAGGGCAGGATTTGGTGGGCCGTGAGCCTTCCTAAACTTAGTTGTACTGCATGTATAACTGAAAGTTTTACAACACTACCTAAACGGAACTTGGACGTTGTGACTTAGACCATCCAAAACCAGGTCTAAGTCACAAGAAGGTATCCAAAGTGATCACTGACACACCCCCCCCACCCCCATAAAAATTGTAATAACAACTTTACATGTCTGCCTCCAGAACATCAGCACCTGGCAGCCTAGCATAGGAAAACCTAGTAGAGCTGCACAGAGGTGGCTTAAGTGGTCTTGGAGGTGAGTTAGTGAACCATGGAGAGGAAGACCCAAGCCCATAAGCCACTCTAATCACTGCATTCATGGTAAAAAAAATTTGCAGCCCCTAAAAACCATATAAGTGGCTCCTGCAGCCATAAGAACTATTGGGGTGGTAAATAGGTAGGTCTAGTAGATTATGGGGGTGTTTTGGGGGGCTCACCATGATCTATAAGGGAGCTGTAGTGAGATGTTTATGTGGGACCCTTTTTGTAAAGTTTATAGCAGTGCCCTTTACAGGTACCCCACTACTCTGGTGCTTTGTCTGGGTGTCCAGTCCATCACTTCTACACCCAAAAAGGTTTTTTTCTAGGCGTTTGTGACTTGGACCAATTTATGAACGAAAATGGGGTATAAAGATGGACTACCTAGAAGTCTGGACGATCAGACGGCTGGAAGTACAGTTAGACTTCTTTTTTTTTTTTAAGTTGGATGTAATTTTCAAAAATGGACCTTTTCCCATGTCTGACTTTTGTCCGACTTTGGGCGACTTGCGACTTAAGCCCAAAACGGACATAGACGTGTCTTTTGATTATGCCCCTCCACGTCTAGCAGTTCTGATAAAAGCGATGGAATGTCAACAAATTTATTTACGTACGGACGCTTTTACTGAAGTCTACTAAAACTTGGGTTTAACATGTTTTTATACATGATTTTGCCATGTGCTAAGCCAAGATTTATGCTACTGTCTAAAGTGGCCCGAGTGTGCCCTTACACAGTTTTTCTTGGCGATGCTACAGCAGTAAAATGGCTGGTTTTCTTTTGATTGCATTAATAGTCATCTAATCTAATCCTCTGTTTTATATACCACATCATCCCTGCAAAAGAGGGCTTGATGTGGTTTTACATTAAGACTTTGCAAAGTATGGGGTCCTTTTACTAAGGCTCGCTAGACGATTTAGTGCACGCTAAACACTAACACATCCATTATAATCTATGGACACATTCGCATTTAGCGCATGCTAAATTGGCTAGCGCACCTTAGTAAATGGACCCCTATATTCATTTTTTTAACCCATAATCTGAAATAGCAGAAAACAAGAAAGTCTTTAATCCTTTTTGAAAGATTTGATAGGTAGTGCATGACCACACACTGATAGGTAATTCATTCCATAAAGCAGTAAATAGAAAAGAGCAAGAGCGGAAGACTTGACTTCTTGACTGAACACTTTAAACGATAGAAAATATAGCTTATAAGCAGTAGAAGATCTATGGTCATTTTGTTGTGGCAGACCTAAAGGCAATGGTACGACTATGTTACCTAATTGTCCATAAAATATTTTTTAAAAACTAGACAGGTACATATGATCCTGATTCTTGACTGAATAGGAAGACAATGTGGTGATCTCAAGTGGGGCGTGACATGTTGAATTTATTTTTGTTATAGAATTCTGCAGCTCGGCTAATTTTTATCAGTTGTAGACATTTTAAATTACCTTTACTAATACTACAATACACTGAGTTACAACTGAGCTAATACAGTCAACTGAACAATCATGGCAAAATGAGGAACGACTTAGGAGACTGGGGTTGTTCTCCCTTGAGAAGAGGAGACTGCGAGGGGACCTGATCGAGACTTTCAAAATACTGAAAGGATTTGACAAAATGGAGCAGGGAAAGCAATTATTTACAATGTCCAGTGTGACGCGGACAAGGGGACATAGACTGAAGCTGACGGGGGATAGCTCCAGGACGAATATCAGGAATTCTGTTTCACACAGCGAGTGGTGGACACCTGGAATGCTCTCCCAGAGGAAGTAATTGCAGAATCCACCGTTCTAGGATTTAAGGGTAAACTAGATGCACATCTCCTTAAGAGTTCTTGTATTGAAGCCTTCAAAATATAAAGTCTCTATAGAAGGGTAAATAATACATGTAAGAAGAAGGGCAGTTGTAGTTCAAACTTCCCTTGAATACCTCCTATTCCAATGTGGTTTGTCAATTTGTTTCCCAGGCCCTCAGAGGTGCCACCAATAGTTCAATATGCTTTCATAACCATTGGATTTATGCCCCTGATCGTCATCGAGTACCTGGTGTTTTAGAAATATGATTTTTTTGTATGTGTATTTTTTGAATAAATACTTTAAATACTTAAATAGTACTGTGCACTTAGCTTGGGTGGTTAGCCTAGAGGGACAGAGTCACCAACATGTTTCGCCCCGTTAAGGTTTCCTCAGGGCACAATCCCTGTGACAAAAAACCAGCTTTAGTACCTAATAAAATCGCAAAACATGCCTAAAGATATTAACAGTAACGTTCTTTTACCTCACAACTATACACTCATCACGACGTGGCCACCTGTAACGTGATCAAAGATGGCCGCGGCGTGTACTGTAGCTTCTTAAATATTCTAACTCCCAGCTAAGACTGACGTCACTGGGTAAACCCGGAAGCGCGGAACTAACCGCGATCCCGGAGGAACCCCGCGGGGAAAGTTTCAAATGGTTCTACCCACTCCTCAGTTTAGAAATAAGTTCAATACTAAGTATAAAGACAGAGAGCTGCAGTGAAACCTCACCAGAGGGACTGCCATTCTAGTTCTAAATTAAGCCCGTTAGGAGTGACTGAATTAAGCTGATATATCCACCTCTGTTCAAGGAAATTAAGCTTCGCCTCCAAATTACCTTCTACTCCCTGAAAATCAATGGCATCGATGACACGCCATTTAATATGGTCGATGGTATGTTTTTTAGACAACCAATGAGTCACAAGAGGGGCTGTCAGGGTTTCAGTAGAGATCCTCGACTTGTGTTCATTAAGTCTAACTTGGATGGCCCGTTTTGTACGTCCCACATAAACTAGAGGGCACGGGCAGATGATAATATATACAACCCAAGTGGATCTACATGTGGTATGAGTCCTTGCCCAAATGGTGCGCCCGGTGAGGGGGTCCTGCCAGGTACTGCCCTCCACAGTTTTGTCACACCATTGGCAATGGGAGAATTTAGTATGGGCTGCCTGGTTCACAATGGGGCGGGCCTGACGGTTAAGCATCTGACCTATCGTGGTACCCTTAGTATAAGCTATCAAAGGGAAGTCTTGCAGGCCTCTCAGGGTCCTCAGGATGGGTCAATGCTGTCTGATTAACTTGGACTTAAACGCTGCCTGAGATGGAGCCCACTGTAGAGATTCAGGCTGTTTGTTCCAGGCTTGGGGGACAACCTCAATATCGCAGTGGATGGCTTCAAATCTTACCTGAACCTACATTTTCATAGCATGTGTATATGAGGATCAAAATTGTTTAATTTAATTACCAAAATTTTGAGAAGGGGACTGCATGATAGGGGCCTATATGTTAATTGAGGGGGGTGTAAGGCTGAAGGTTTACTGGAGCACCCTCTGCCCTTGAAGAGGCTCTGAGTTTTTGAGGATCTTAAGAATGACTTGGCTGGTAAGGAATAAGAAAACATTCTACATATAATAGAATGCAAATGTAAAAAGAATATAAGCCAATGTCAAGTTGAGGGCAGTGTTTCCAAAAGGGCTAGTTTCACGTATACACGTTTCATGTGTACAGCTGCAAGGAGACTGGACTCAAAATCCAAAAACAAAATGCCTGAATGTTTTGTTGAATGTTATTTGAATGGATATGGATATGGATACGCATATGAAGAAAAAAACATCAGAGAATATCTGCCTTCTAAATGTTTCAGGGCTAAATTATTTCTCCATCGTCGGTCTGAGAAACTCCATCATAATGCCTTAAAACGTTATTTATCTCAAATGAAATGTGCTGCTATAATGGCTTGTGGTATTATACTTCAGACTATCATAATAGCACATTTCATTTGAGATAAGTAAAGCTTCAAGATCTAATAGGTTTTACTATGGATACTCAAATGCAGTTTACCAATATGTTACTATACTGACACTAATGAGTATAATACTAGAAAAAGATTCACACCCAGAGAATTGAGCAGATGAAACTTCAAAAGGCTAAAATGGATGGAACTGAAGTGTTGGTTTAATAAAAATTAATTAGAGCATTTAAAGTTGGAAATAAAAATTAACAGGGATTGCTGAGGAGAACTCATACATGGGGAACACTTAAGAACATAAGAAATGCCTTCACCGGATCAGACCGTAGGTCCATCCTGTCCGGCGACCCGCACACGCGGAGGCCAAGCTAGGTGTTCCCTAATGGACACCTTGTTCACCCGTATCCCTCAATGTGATTTGCAAGAAGGTGTGCATCCAACTTGCCCTTGAATCCCAGAATGGTGGTCTCTGCCACAACCTCCTCCGGGAGTGCATTCCAAGCGTCCACCACTCGCTGTGTGAAGCAGAACTTCCGGACATTAGTCCTGAGTCTGCCGCCCCTCAGTTTTAGTCCATGACCTCTTGTTCGAGTCACTTTTGACAATGTGAATAATGAAGTTTCTTGCTCTATTTTGTCGAAACCTTTTAGTATTTTAAAAGTCTCTATCATATCCCCTCGCAGCCTTCTCTTCTGGAGGGTGAACAATCCCAATTTTTCGAGGCGGTCTTTGTAGCTCAAATTCTCCATACCTTTTATTAGTTTCTGCACCCTCTCCAGCAGGGTTATATCCTTCTTTAGGTAGGGAGACCAGTGTTGGACACAGTATTCCAAGTGTGGTCTGACTATTGCTCTATAAAGCGGCATTATGACGTCCGCCGATCTACTTCTGCTTGGTTAGGAGGAGGTTCATTTGGGGGGTGTACTGTTTGGAAGTTTTCTCTACAGGAGGAATGCTTTTGAGGGAGGTTTATTATTGCAGTAGAATGCGGTTCGGAGAAATGATGTCTACCGGAGGGTTGGGTTGGGCCACTGTAAATGGGCCGCTGAAAATGTTTTGTCGGTGCCAGGACTCGCATATACAGGGGAATTCTAAAAATGATGCTTAAAATTGCATGTACAAATTTGGGTGTGCACGCAATTTGAGTAGCAAGACCTAAGGGCTCCTTTTACTAAGGTGCGCTAGCGTTTTTAGCGCACACAGCAGATTAGTGCATGCTCACCCCGCGCTACGCGGTTCGAACTAATGCCAGCTCAATGCTGGCATTAGCGTCTAGCGCGCGCAGCATTGTAGCGCGCGCTGTTCCACGCGTTAAAGCCCTAACACAGCTTAGTAAAAGGAGCCCTAAAAGAGTACCAATATTTGGCAACAATTTCGATTCACGTGTACATCTTGGTAAGTGCTAATCTATAAGATGTGCACACAGCTTTGAAGTTTCTTTGACACATAAAAATTCATTAAAGCATGAGAAAGGGCTGCATGAGGCGGTTTGGCCGGAATTTTTCATGTTATGCCTTTACTATATTGGTAAATTGAGTCTTCCTTGTCTCTATAATTTTCTTGTTTCATAAAGAGGAGTTGTAATTGAGGTCTAAGGAAGAGTTTGAAAAGATATTGTCAAATGATTACTATGTTTTCTTTATATTTTGTTTCTTCTTGTTTAGTATATCAATAGTTTTCTTCTTTTAAAAAAAAAAAAGTATGCATATATCTATGCTCTGAATTGCTGTAACAAGTGGATTCTTGTGAGTGTATATTGAAATGTATAAATAAAAAAGATGTGCACACAATCTTTTAGTGTACAATGGAAAAGAAGGTGTGGCCATGAGAGGGGCATGGGCAGGTCATGGATTTTCACTAAAGATGTGTGCGCTAGCATAGAATTGGGGGAATTTGTGCCTAATATAGGATTTACACCAGGGTTCAGTTGGTGTAAATCCCCATGCCTAAAAGTTGGGAGTGGATCCCAACACTGTGAGCTGGTTTATAAATGGCACCCAGCTCATTTCTAGAATAGCACTCAGTGTGTCCTATTTTGGTACCCAATTTACCGAATTTAGGGGGTAATCATCAAGTGGCATTGGACATATAAGTTAATTAGCCCTTAATGCGACTTAAAAAGCCCTAACACCACTTTCTAAAAATATTCCATATATGGAAATCTGACCCTCTAGTGATAATTGTGTGAGACTATCGTTAGGGGCACAATTTGGAGGACAGCACCCAAAGTGGGCAGCAGCAGCAATCAGGCATAGCTCCTACCCGAAGATTTTCGGGACCCACAGATCATCACCCCAGATCCTGTGTATGTGTCTGGGGAGGGGACGACTCCTCAGAGCTGCAGGTTGGGAGTATCAGGCCATGGTTTTATATAGCCTGATGTTCTGGGCCCAAGGGAATGTTTCTGCTTGAAAGATGGCTCACAAGCAGCGTTATTCTCTTGGGCTGGGATCCCACATGTTGCTGAATCCTGCGGGGCATCAAGCTAAGTAAAGGGTGAACTGTTACCACACCTTGACGAATTCCTCCCTTAGTCTCTTATGCCTTGTCTGGTTTCACAGGGGTACCTATGCTGTCTGCTATTGCATGCAATTTAGACCTATGTGATAAATGTAGGGCAGGTGATGGCCTCACTCTCCATATTTACTCAAAGACTTTGCACTTACTGCACCTTAACTGTTGCACTTAGGGAGTGGCAAGTGCACAAACTTATCACATTTTAATATTAAATGTGCCCATAAGTACTTTGCTGCTCCTTAAAAATTTATAGGTTATGAAGGCTATGAAGATTAAAAAAAAAAATAAAATATATATATATATATATATACACACACACACACACACAGAGTGGGCCAAATGTAGATATACAATATTTATTATTTTTTTTAATTAATTCATTCAATTTTATACACCATTCTCCCAAAGGAGCTCAGAACAGTTTACATTAATTTATTCGGGTACACAGGTATTTTTCCCTGTCTGTCCTGGTGGGCTCACAATCTATCTAATGTACCTGTGGCAATGGGGAGATTAAGGGCCAGATTCACCAACCTGCCCAATCCGGGCATGTCTGACGAATTCAGCAAACTAAAATATGCAGATGGGGGTGATTGGAGGAACATCCCCATCTGCCGGCATGGATTGCTTTTCTGCGATCCCCACGCATGTGTAGACCATCTGTAGATGGTCTGCGCATGCCCATCGGAGCCACAATCTTTTTTTTTTTCTTTAAACTTTTACTTTTATTATTAGTTTTTAGACCTGCGAACCCGTGGTTTTAACTCGCTTTAAACCCATGGGTTAAAACCACGGGCTTGCAGGGCGGGGAAGGGCAGGAGAGATTCGGGGAAGAAGGGCAGTAGAAAACTGGAGTGGCGATGCGGTTATTCAGAGCGAGCATGCAGGAGCGGACGGCAAGCAGGTCTTCCAGAGTCGGAAAGAAGTTTTCGACTGGTCCCCAACAGTCACTTCTACCATTGATCGGCCAGCTCAGTCGGATGTGAAATTTTGTGTTGTGAATCGCGTCCCTGCCTACTTTGCATGTGTTTCACCTCATTTGCATGCACGGATTCGAAGCAGATCACAGGAAAGGTTAGTGAATGGGGCTCAGGGGAAATCTGATCACAAAGGGGTCGCAAACCGATCGGTACATGATCCCTCAGTGATCTGCCCAGGGTCACAAGGTGCAGCGTGGGTTTGAACCCACAACCTCAGGGTTCTGAGGCTGTAGCTTTAACCACTGCACCACACACTCCTGAGGTGTCATGTATAACATTCAAGTGAAATTTTTGTATCATTTACATTGTTTTACTTGATTATCGTTCATTAGTGTATTATACCTATTCAATACCTGTACAATAAAAAAAATAATAATGAAGAAATACTATATACCTACTTTTGGCCCACCCTATCTTAAGACAGCCTTTTTTTGTGACCTATGTTATCTGGATAAGTTACCTGGATAGTGGACAGAATATTACCACTATTCAATATGTTCTCTTTAGCTCTGCCCATAAGCTCCCTAGCATTATCGGGAAGGATATTCTGAAGTGCCTCTGAATATCCCAATCAACAGTACTTATCCGGATAGCAGGCACTGCTGTCCCAATAAGTGCTTTTGAATACTGACCCATTAGTTTGTATCAGACCATTTTTTTAAATTTAAAATATATCTTATTATAAAGTCACAAACCAGTTGTGACAAAAGCAATATCAATAAGAAAACAAATGGAAACATATCCATCAATACATTCACAAATTTGATTAAATCCAATATATAGAGAAAAATTAACTAAGCAGAAAATATACACAATAAACTGTAAATACGATCTCACTTCTCAAGTCACCAAGCCGGTCTCAGTAGATTATGGAAGAGATCCTTAGATCCTTTCTTCTTTTCCTAGACACTAAGAAGTCAATATTCAGAGTGATTTAAACAGGCCAAATGAATGATTTTTCATATCACCTGAAGGTTTATGCAAGTTTGGAAAGAACTGGAGTCAGCTAATAGAGATGTATGCTCTGCTCGGGCAAGCAGCTGTTACTATCAAGGCAGACACCTTCAGGCATTATTCATTAAAAATGAATTAAAATGGCATTCTGCATTTTTTTCTGCAGGTTTCTTTTTTAACAAATCAGTAGGGGGCATGTGTGATGTATTTGGATCAAAGGCAAACAATGACATGCCGAGTATTCAGAATTAAAAACTGCTGTTCCAAACGGTTATGGAGAAATGTAGCGGTGAAAGGATATGCATACAAATATGAATATGCTAAAAATAAAGTAAAAAAAAGAAAGAACAAAAACTCTTTGCACCTAACTAAAGGACATATTAATACAGTACAGTATAATCTCATTATAACAGACGTCAAGGGACCTGGAAAATGGTCCGTTATATTCAGAGTCCGTCATATCCAGAGTTGCATTTTTTCAACACTTTATTTAGGTCAACTTGAAACAATGTTCAATCAATGAACAACAGTCACTGCACAAGCATATCAGCAACATCAAGAACAAAACTCAGCAAAACATCGGTATGGCACAAAATGATTGCAAAACCAGAACACTAAAAGATATTCTAAAAGCATTATGTCGTACTGTACTGGAAAGAAAAATACTCTGTCATTTTCTTCTGGGCTGCATTTTGATACTATATCACCGACATGCCATGCGCCTTGTAGGCGGAGCCTGCATGTCCATTATAGCCGAAGAAAACTACAGTTAAAAGCGGCTCTGGGGACCAAATTGGTTGTCCATTATATCCGAAAGTCTGTTATATGCGAGTCCGCTATATGCGATGATTTTCTGTATGTTTATAATGGCGCACGGCCGGAAGCAGTGGACCTCATCCGCTATAGACGAGGTTCCGTTATAAGCGAGTCCGTTATAACGAGATTAAACTGTAGTCCCCCAATGTAGTGGGGTTTTTTTTCGGGGTTCATTTCACTGTGGTGTCAACCTAATTCAAGTTCAATTTATTTGCTATACCACACATATAAACTGAAGTTTAGTCTAAGCAATTTACAATAAAATCAGAGGAGAAAAAATGATATTATAAAATAATAAAAACAAGTTACAAAAACAAATGACACAGCATGACACACGAAATACAAAAGGGCTAGTAGGTATGGAACGATTACAATATTTATCAAAGTCAAAAAGGGAAGGGACAGCATGAAAAAGATAGCAAAAGAAAATTTTTTTTTAGAAATAATGTCTGTTCTACAATCTAAAGTTCTAGAACAAATTAAAATACGCCATGAAGTTCACGATGCTGAGGATCTGAATGCCAAAATAGAAAGATTGGCTTTTAATTGAGATTTAAAGTTTTTTGAATGATTGTTCAGTCCTAAGGTACAATGGAAGAGAGTTCCACAGAGTAGGTGCTATTACAGAGAAACAAGAGTCCTTGGGAATGTCTAAAAATATTTGTCTGAAAGAAGGAATAGTAGATGTTGCTTAGTTGAACAGTGGACTTTGAAGAGAATAAGGAACAAGAAAGTTGGAGAGGAATAAAGGGAGACCTAAGGACTGGTTCTTGTAGTATTTTGGACGAGCTGGAGTCAAGGCACTTAGGCCTGGATTCTGTATAGGATCCTGCGGCCGCCCGTCTCCCCTAACGATCGTGGCAGGAGGGATGCCCAGTCCCTCCTGCAGGAAACCCCTCTCCCCCTTAGATCGCCCATTTTTATTCACATAATGTGTAATTAAATTCCTCAATGCTCTGAAGCGGAAGCTTTAAACCTAGAAGAGCCTATGGAGTTAGCTGACCAGTTTGTTACAGAAGGCAAAGGTTTGGAAGCTATGGAAGTAAGTTAAAGTGTGACAACTTACTATTTTGAGCCTGCACAAGGAATTCTACTTGAAAGTCTTAAAATTAACTCTTTTTTTATGTGTGCTTGGAATGTCTGGACTGTTTTGATGGAAGGTTTTTCTTTTTCCTTCACTGGAGCCAGTGACTTTGAACTGAGAAAAGTGAAGAGCATATGGTTGCAATGTTTGTTACCCTTAGTGAAGGAGGGGCACCATGTTGTGATGAAGATAGGACTGTTTGTGTTGCTAAAGTCCTAAACTTTCTTTATTTTTGATATGTTGCTTTGGCTCAGCAAAAAGCTGAGGTTTAACTTGTGGAGAAGTCTGCTAAGATACCTTGAGAAGGGATTTTTGAAAGCTGTATGTAGCCATAGAAAGAAGACTCAGTAATCCTCCTTGCCCAGCTCTTAGGAGTTGGAGGCTTCAGCTATTTTAAAACTGGAGTCATTTGAACAGACGTTGTGAGACAAGTTCAATGAACTATGTTGTTAAAAACTGTTGTCCATTGGAGAGTGGAAACAAGGACATTTCTTTGTGTTTGTGGAAAAGCCTAGACCCAAGAGTTGGCTTGGGTGTGTCTTCCTGCCTAAGAAGCTGATTTTCAATGAACAGTGTTTTGGGTCTATTTTTGCCTTTGAGAAATATTATATATTTTCTTGAACTAACTGTAATATTGCCCATGCCTGTTTTGTTGGGTGAAATAAAGACAGCATGACATGAACTGCAGGACTGTTTAATTGGAAAATAGCCTTCTTACCTGGGTTTGGTATGTGTATCCTGATAAAGTTACATGTAGGGTTTCCCCCTATTGGGAAGTGTGCCACACTATTATTTGTCACCAGGCAGGGTCCCTGCCATGCAGTCTTTGACTCCCCCGTGGTGATACCATGTCCTCCCACATTAATGCCCCATTGCAATTGTGCAGTATAGAATTTAGGTGCTCAGTTTACAGAATTAAGATATTAGTCAGTTACACATGCAACTACTAATTAGTGTCAATGAGTGGCTGATTGTATAAATGGCTCCTAGAAAAATGGTGCTGGCTGCAAGTCCAACCCCGCCTGAAGCCCCACCCACACTTCACCCATTTCCTTGGTCCCCTTCCCCACCCACCCTTCACCCATTTCCTTGGTCCCCTTCCCATCCTTTTAGTACTTCTCTCTCTCTCCCTTCCTCCAAATCTCCTCCCTCATGGATGCTTCTCTCTCTCTTTCTGTCCTTTCAACCCCCAACCCCCCTTCCTGTAGGTGCCCTCCTCTCTCTCCTTCCAACCTCCTGTCCTGTTGTTTCTGTCTCTCTCCTCCCGCCCAGCACTACCCTACTCCAAACTCTTTTCTCTAGCACTTTATCCTTTCTTTAATGTTTTTCCAGCCCTCCCTCCCTCCATGCTGTTTCTCCAGCTCTCCTACCTCCCTTCATGCTGATTTTCTAGACCCTCCCTCCCTCTATGCTATTTCTCCAGCCCCTTCCCTCCCTTCATGCTGTCTATAAAGCCACCCTCCAACCATTTTTCTAGCCCCCTCACCTCTCCAACGCTGCTCTCTAACTCCTGACTCCCCCATCTACCTCTTCCCCGGGCCAGTCACTGTAATTGAATCTTCGGGCATCTGGCAGTAGCAGTGAGGAGAGCCTGCTGCCACCGGCCTGCCCTGGAAGCCATCTCTCTGCAGTGATTTCCTGTTCCCATGTAGGCGGGATTTGCAGAGAGGTGTCTTCCAGGACAGACTGCCAGCAGCAGGCTCTCCTCGTGATTACTGCCAGCTTCCCAAAGATTCAATTACTGCAGCCAGCCTGGAGAAGAGGTAGGTAGGGGAGTTGGACGAGATGGCTTATCCCAGACAGACTCCCCCATATTTTAAAAAAACCATCTGGACACCCGGACAGTCCTCGTAAAAGAGGACATGTCTGGGTGATCCTGGATGTCTAATTAGGAGAAATATGCCAAAGTGAGCAGGATTTAGGTTTGTAGGCAGATATGGAAAGGAAAGGAGAGCAGGACTTTTGGAAGGGGGATTTAAGAAAAAGCATTTTGAAGACTGAATGAAGAGGTAAATGAAGATTGGAAAATTGATGGAGAGAACAGGAAGGATTAATAGAGAAAGCAGCTTTGCGAATGTGTCAGTACAAGAGGAATTGTGTTTCTCTTTGTATGTCTCTGGTGTTACACTATTTATATCGGTCTCAATTAGTGCAGAGGTAAAAGTAAAAAAATGTGTTCTTACTATTTGGTTATTGAAGCAAATTCAATTGAAGACTGTTTTCATATTACATTACTTGTAGGTAAAAGTGAGCTTTTGAGAGAGACACAGACTAGTGAGAATAGATGTCACTGACACACGCTAGTCAGCAGTGTTGTGACTCACCACATGGGAAAATATTTGGTGGCTCTCTGTCAGCTTATTTGGATTCAAGGTTGTCCCAGTTTAAAAATTAATGACGACCACTGCTCTAGGGCCTTGATCTTCACTTCTAAGCTTTGAAGGCTACCAACAAGTCAGGTTTTTAGGATATCCCTAATGAATGTGCATAAGAGAAATTTTCAAATAGGGGGAACAGTAGGCACACAAATGTCTATGCAGCTGACTTTGAGGACTGGGAGTGAAGGTCAAGGCTCTAGAAATAATGTGAAAAAAAAGCATACGGTAACTTTTCTCCAAGCTTTTGCAGACTGAAGACAAGATGTTTGTATAGATAATCCTGAATAATTAGGGAGAAAGCTGAGGCAGAGTAAACCTACATATGAGATTGATAGGGGCTGATGAGAGGGATATCAACAGATGTGGGGATTGGTATTAAGGGATATTACTGTTAGTATTAATTGCATAGTTTTATTGGCTTTTTCTGAATGTGGATTAACTGTGCTAATGAGCTATGATGTTTTAATTTGTTAAAAATTGCCTTGAGTGGTTTATAGAGATGGTTCATAAATTGAACTCTCTAAATAAATTTCCTCTAGCATGCACATGCTTGAAGCTGTTCAAAAAACACTATGGCCCAGATTCTATATATGGTGCCATGGACGGTGGCCACCTTAAAAACAGTTTCTGATCGCATGTCAATCACTCAATCACTGTTTATCGAATTGCGCCTTTAGGAAAGGTAGGCGTCAGAAATGTAGGCCAAGGTTTTCAAGGCCTGTATTTCTGGTGCCTATCTTTTTTGTGAATCATGTCTCCGGAGGCGCTTTATGACACCTAATGCCACTTCTGATATTAGCCACGCCTCAGTGGCATTAGGCGTTGTAAAGCACCTTTGAAGGCGTGATTCTAGTAATACATTTTCTATTTTAAAGATTTTTTTTTTCTTTTTCTAAACAGCATTTTCAACTTAAGTTAGGCACTGGCAGGGCGCTGTTTATAGAACCCGGGCCTCAGGCTTGGATTCTATATACAGCATCGTCGGTGACAGCCATCTTAAAAACAGCCACCAATTGTGTGTCAATCAGAAAGGCACCAATTATAGAACTGCACCTTTGGGAAAGGTAGGTGCCAAAAATGTAGGCCAAGATTTTCAAGGCCTACATTTTTGATGCCCAAATCACGAGCATCACGCTTTTTGATAATGTTTTTTTAGGCGCCATTGGGCATGTACATTTTCTCTTTTAAAGATTTTGCTTTCTTTTTTTTAAAGGCATTTTCAACTTAAGTTAGGCACCAGTAGGGTGTCTACCGTGCCTAACTTAAGGCATCATTTATAGAATCCAGGCCTAAGTGAATCCTCAAGAATGAGATAAAATAAGGAATGCATAGGTAAATCATCATTTAGTTTTCTTCTTAAGGGCACAATTTTCTAAAAGAAATTCAAAGCAAAATCATTGGTACTTAAAATTAAGCTGATATCTGGGCACTTAATTTGTGTCATTAAAAGCAAGGTATAAACTAGGGGATCAACATTCAAAGTGATTTAACTGGGCAGAAGATTCTGCCCGGTTAGATTACCTATGCAGAGCTATCAACAGATATTCAGTGGCACTTAACCAGATAGTGCCACTGAATATCAGCACTAAGACCCAGATTCTATAGAGTCTAACTTATTTTTCTTAATGAACTCAATTAGCACCATTAAAAAAAAAAGATTCAAAAAATTATCTAGTAGGCACCTACAAATTTCAGGTAAGCGTCTGAGGTGCCTACCAGAAATAGGCATGGTTAGTGTTGGATTCTGGGCAGATTTTGGGTATGCTTTACCTTAGCTGCCAATAGGCGCCTAAATTAGGTGCACTCAATCAGACCAAGAAAACCCTGGCCTAAATAGGAGTGCAACTAAATGTAACAGGAGATTCAATTAAATAAATCAGAATGTATACCAAACAAATTGAATATAAGTTTCAGTAGCTGGACCTTGTTCACACCACATTTAACTGAAGACCTTCAAGCTACACACTCTCAATAACATCACACATGAAAAATAATATAGACATAAAACAACGGAGAAAAATGAACCTCAATTGTGAGAGGCCAGGACTACACAAGTGCCTGAACCAACTCACATCATCACGGGTTCATAAAAAAACTCCGTGTACATTTAAATAATTTTCATTCATACGTTTTATCAAAAACTCTTTTTTCTTTTTCAAACTTTTTCGTGTGAGCTTAGTCAGTAATATTACTAATCTATCTTTAAGTGTGAACCGGAACCAAGCTAACCAAAAATTCTTTCTTATGAGGGCAACAGCTCAACTTCACAGGTGCAAGCAATTGTAGAAGCCTGAAAATACTGCCAATAATAAGAGCAAAAAACATTCACTCATCTGAAAAAAAGATGGTTCTGACGATTCTTCAGACCGGGCGCGTCTCACAGTCCCAGAACCATTTTGGAGAGGAGCCAGCTTTATATGGACTATATTGGTAGAGGTGAAAATTCTGGATAATGCAATACTCCCCTGAAGTAGCCTTGTAGGAGAAACAGAAGGACTTTTCTGTTGGGACACGATCTGAAGAATCGTCAGAACCATCTTTTTTTCAGATGAGTGAATGTTTTTTGCTCTTATTATTGGCAGTATTTTCAGGCTTCTACAATTGCTTGCACCTGTGAAGTTGAGCTGTTGCCCTCATAAGAAAGAATTTTTGGTTAGCTTGGTTCCGGTTCACACTTAAAGACAGATTAGTAATATTACTGACTAAGCTCACACGAAAAAGTTTGAAAAAGAAAAAAGAGTTTTTGATAAAACGTATGAATGAAAATTATTTAAATGTACACGGAGTTTTTTTATGAACCCGTGATGATGTGAGTTGGTTCAGGCACTTGTGTAGTCCTGGCCTCTCACAATTGAGGTTCATTTTTCTCCGTTGTTTTATGTCTATATTATTTTTCATGTGTGATGTTATTGAGAGTGTGTAGCTTGAAGGTCTTCAGTTAAATGTGGTGTGAACAAGGTCCAGCTACTGAAACTTATATTCAATTTGTTTGGTATACATTCTAAATAGGAGTGCACCATAGTTTTCAACACCTACTGAAACCTAAGACCACTTAGGCACAATTCTATAAAGGGTGCCTAGTAGATGATTGACAATTGCGCTCAACAGTGCTTAGGAGTTAGTCACCGTATACAGTATAGAACCAGGGCCTAACTGCCTAAACTACAACTTGCTTATTCAGCGAGTGGTCTGAGGGTAGAGTCAGCACATAGCTGGTTAAGCTACATAGCTGGCCAAATAATAAATGACCATTTTCAAAACAAAAATATAAGACATTTTTTTCTGGTTCGAAAAGGGTCATGTTCACTACTGGATGTTTGTGTGTTTTCTGCAAAACATCCAAACTCGGATTTGAACAACATATCGAACATGCCCCTCCACATCAATTTTTTTAGTACCTTTTGCAGTTTTCATATTTCTGTTCAACTCGTAAACTTGAATACAACTTGTATTGTATTTTCTCTCCCTTCTTTCCTTTACGGTATATCACGTACTGTATCCTTTGCAGAAGTTATTTATTGATAACCATTTTTTTTCTTGAGGAATTTAAATTCTGATCTCTCATATCTCGTATTTTATACCTGGATATTTAGCTCCAGTATCTGGATACTATGTAGGGCTGAATATCTGAGTGCAATTTGAATGCCATCAGTTATCCGGCATTGCCATTCAAGCCAAAATCTAGATAATTAGTCAGATTAAGGGCTCCTTTTACTAAGGTGCGCTAGCGTTTTTATATAAGTTTTTATATAAGTTTTTATATAAGTTTATATAAGTTTTTATATAAGCATTGCCGCGCACACTAACCCCGCGCTACGTGCCAAGAACTAACGTCAGCTCAATGGTGGCGTTAGCATCTAGCGCGCGCGGCAATGCAGCGTGTGCTAAAACCGCTAGCGCAGCTTAGTAAACTGAGCCCTAAATTAGGCCAGCCTTTCTGTAATCTAATTTTATCCAGATAGTTATCTAGTTAGCAGACTGAGGGGAGATGCTCAAAAGCTTGCTGTGGAAGTAAGGCTGGTTGTAGCCACTCTTACTTGCAAGGCAGCTCAGCCTCTGATGCTCAAAAGGGTTCTCGGGGGCTTCCACCAATCATGGTAGCAGCCACCGAGAACCCTATGCAAATGTATTGCAAGGAGCCCATTAGTATTAAAATGAGCAAAGAAAGGAACGCCCACCTCTTACCAGGCTAAATTATTCAGCAGGTCTGGAGCATCCTGGTGCTGTCTGAGTGTATGTCCCCCACCAATGGTCAGAACGCAGCTGTTAGGCACGGGATATACACTGTCACAACACATGCACAACGCTGCATCCATATTGCAGCTGAAACATACAAAACAAAAAATAAATAAATTCCTTGCAAGCTCCAGCGATCGAGAACTGTACTGGGCCTGCACAGACAAGCTGTGCCTACTGCTTGGCTTTTGTGTGCAGGTGCCAGGCGCAGTTCCTTCCCCCTTTCTCCTTTCTCCAGGATACTCAGAACAAATAGTGTGTATATTATTTGCATGCTATTTGTGCTGAGCATGCTCCAGAAAATAAAAATCGCTCACAACCCTATATTTTTTTTACTGGGCTGCCGGAGCTTTGTGTATCCTGCCCTGAATGTCATTGAAAGCTGAGTAATCTGAAACTCCATCTAGAATCTGACCCCAGACTGCCGACAGATAACGTCATTGAAAATCCAGGTATGGCCTGCTGAGCAGGACTTATGTGAGTTTGAGCCACTACTTCCCAAATCAGTCCCGCTGAATATTAACCATTAGTATATTTTTTCAAAAGTGTTATGCATAGCCTAACATGGATATTTTGATGATTGTGTTGCTTTAGAGCAAGCAATGCCTTATATAAATATTTTTTTCTGTTAGCGATAACCTTCTTCATGAACTGGATTCTATATATAGTAAGTTGTCCAAAGTTGGGCGCAGATCCTGGGAACCACACTTTAATTAGTTAATAAGCTATTAACAATCAATTGATTTTAATTGGATATCATTTGGGTTTATGCACAGACCGGCCCTGTGCCCTAGACTATAAAATGCCCACTTAAATTTTATATTTCATAATAGAGAATGACATGGGGACTAATTTTTCCCCATTCCCGCAGGAACTCATTTTCCTTTCTTGTCCCCACAAGTTCTTTTCCTGTCTCTGCCCCATTCCTGCAAGCTCCGTCCTCATCTGCACAAGCCTGAAACACTTTAAAATCACAAGTGTTCGAGGCTTGTGTGGTTAAGGCAGAGCTTACAGGAATGGGGCAGAGACAGGAACAGTGACAAAACTCACAGGGATGGGATGGGGAACTTGAGTTCCTGTGGGGATGGGGAAAAAAATTGTCCCCATGTTATTCTCTAGTTCATAACTCAAAAAGGGGGCATTGGCCATGAGAAAGGCATAGGTGAGTCAAGGGTGTTCTCAGAAATTAGGTGTGATATTATAGAGCAGGGTCGTTTATGTGCTTAACTGCCATGGGGGTCATAGAACATTGTAAAATGTTTTTGATCTGAAACTGATTTATCATCACTTGCTTTTTTGTTGGTTTTTTTTCCCCTATTGCAGATCTTATTACTTTGCTCAGAAATGATAGTCTGCCAAAATTTTCTAATTTTTCCTGTAGTCTCAAGCCTGTTTATTTTGTTAACAGGCTGTTCAACCAAACTTCAAAGCAGTGGATTAATAATTTTTAAAAAATCTAAAATAAGAGTTCGGATCATTATAAATATTTGTTCTTTTTTTCTCTCTCTCAGTCTGTCAGGTTAGAGCAGAATACTATCATGACTATTTGTTTTAAAATGTATCATTTTCACACTTCTTAATTTTTTTCCACATTTATTTTAATCCCAAAACTACTCACATGTTCAGTCACACACTAAAATTTTCCTAACTAAAAAAAAAATCATTTCTGGCAAATATTGACAACTGTTAATTACTTCTAACATTTACTGCTTCTTTTACTACAAACCAGTTTCTCAAATAATTGGACTGCCCAAAAGCTCTCCTCTACAATCCAGTGTCTCTCCTTCTGTTTTCTCCCAAACCAGTTTCTATCTCTTTCTCAAATGCCCCTCAATCTAGTCTCTCTCTCTCTCTCTCTCTCTCTCTCTTTCTCTCTCCTGTTTCTCTCTCTCTCTCTCTCTCTCTTTCTCTCTCCTTTTCTTCTCCAACCCCCAGGTCCAGCACCTCTCCCCCCTACAGGTCCATCAGCACCTCTCCCTCTCCCTCCCCCTCCCTCAGCCCAGCTGCTCTTCTTCCATTTCAAGTCTAATAGCACCTCTCATTCTCCTCCCCAGGTTCAGCAACACTCCTTCTCACCCCTTCCAGATCCAGAGACACTTCTCCCCCTCCCCTCCTAAGTCCAGCAGCACACCTTCTTCTTATCCTCCCCCCAGATCACCAGGACTTTTCCCTTTCCTCTCCCCTCCCAGGTCTAGCAGCATCCCTCCCTCTGTCACGTTAATAGAATCTCTCACTCTCTTCTCCAAATCCAGCAGCCTCCCTTCCTACCCCAGGGCCAGCCTCTTCTCCTGGCCATAAGGCCAGTAATACAGCACCTCTCCCTATCCCACTCCAAATTCAGCAGCACCCTTGTCTCTCATATTACCAGATTATCAGCACCCTCCTCTCTGATCCAGCAACACCTACCCTCCGTGGTCCAACAATACCCCTCCCTCTCCTGTCCTCAGGTACAGCAGCACCAATCCCTCTCCTGTCCCCAGGATCGGCAGTACCCCCTATCTCACAGATCCCCAGTTCTGCAGCATCCATTTGTATCCCCCACCCCACAGTCTGGTCTCATTTACTTAGATCACTGCTGATAGCGGCAACAGCCCAGCAACTCATTCAAGAAGTCTCGGGAACTTTGTAATGCTTTGCCCCAACTCCAAGGAAACAGGAAGTTGCATCAAAGAGGCAGGGCACAGCCTAGCCTGCTGTATGGCTGGGGGAAGGACAGAATGGGAAAAGTAGTGCTGGATCAGGAGGAGAAGGAAGGATGGCAGGAAGGAGGGCAGCACTTGAATCAGATGTGCTGCTAGTTGTTTGCGAACCCCCTGGGGTACTCGTACTACCTGTTCTAATGTATTCAAACTGATAGTAGTGTTTCTTTCAAATATTGGCAACCTAGATAGATGTATTAGGCAAATAAATTTATTTATTTTGGATTTAGCTCTCAACTTTTCACTAGCAGCTCTAGGGATTTACATTCAGGCATAGTAGATATTTTTGTTTTCATTTCAAGATTTCTCCATAAATAAAATATATTACAAAATTATCAAAACATAAACTCAATGTTATTTATTCCGAACTCTCATTTTCATATCACTTCCTCTATTTTTACTCCATTAATTCCTAGATAGGATTGTAGATGTAGGAGCCAGATGTCTTGCTACATGGAGGTACCAAAGACATTGGAAATGTGGGAAGGAAGTTCTGGAAGCCAAATTTAGGCTCTTATAAAACTGAAATCTAGATCCTCCAGGGTAGCATTTTCAGACAAGCTCCCCATTCTATTGGCAGGATCCTAGAGGCAGGCAGATCTCCAAATTCTCAATGTGTTTTTGAGACAATGATACAGGGATGAGGGATTTAGATTTGTTAGGAACTGTGCAACCTTTCTGGGAAATGAGGAGCCTATTCCACAAGGAAGGACTCCACTTTAACTTAGATGGAACCAGGTTGCTGGCACTAATATTTAAAAAGAAGATAGAGCAACTTTTAAAATAAGATGGGGGGAAACTGACAGCTGGCTAGGAATGGATGGTTCAGTGTGGAGTATCCTTGAAGGATACTACTGTAACAGAACATTTTAAGGAATCCCAATAGAGAGGATTCAGTACTAGTGATAGAAAGCCAGGAGTGTTTAAGAGAAAAGGATTCAAATTATCCTGATCAACTTCTATGCAGCCTGCAAATGCAATGAAAAAACACAATTTGAAGTATCTGCATACAAAAGTTAGAAGACAAAAAATTAAGATAGGAGAATTAGAGTATATATAAGTGACCATACGTCCCGCTTTGAATGGGACCATCCTGTTTTTAGGTCCCCTGTCCTGTTGTCCACACACACAGCTTTGGAACACCGAAATGTCCCGTTTTCAGAGACAGCGTCCCGAAGCTGTGCGCGGGGACAATGGGACAGGCGATCGCTTCCTGTCCCTCTCTGCCGCGCAAAAAAAAAAAAGCCTCCCTTGGCCCACCGGTGTGGTGCTTTAGGCAGCAGCATCATGTTAATCATCGGCGCACCCCCCCCAGCACACCCCAATCCCTGTTGATCCTCCCATCCGACCCTCCCACCGCGAGATGACCACAAACTTACTGGCTCTAGCAGCGTCCGCAGCACTCTAAATTCGCTGCTTCGCGACCTTCTACCGCACTGATTTCCCCTGCTGCGTCCCTGATGACATCATCAGGGATGCGGCAGAGGGCATCACAGGCAGTAGAAGGCCGCGAAGCAGCGTGTTTAGAGTGCTGCGGCTTCCGATGCTGCTTGAGCCAGGAGGTTTGTCAGTCGTCTCGCGGTGGGAGGGTTGGATGGGAGGGTCAGTGGGATCGGCTGCACGGCGGCGGTAGTGGCGGGGGAGGGAAGATGGAAAGATGCTGCACAAGGGTTCTACTGCACAGGGGGATGGGAGGGAGGGAATAGAAAAATGCCAGATTCTACTGTACAGGGGGATTAGGGGTAGAAATGGAAAGATGCTGCTCAAGGGTTCTACTGCACAGAGGAGGATGGGAGGGAGGTAGGCAGGCTGGCTTCGGGGGTGTGGGTGGGATAAAATCTGGAAGGCAGTGAGGGGGACATAGGAAGGAGGCACTGGGGGCACTAAGGACATAAGAAGGGGCACTAAGGACATAGGAAGGAAGCATTGGGAGCACTGAGGACATAGGAAGGAGGCACTGAGGGCACTAAGGACATAGGATGGGCCACTCGGGATATAGGAAGGAGGCACTGGAAGCACTAAGGACATAGGAAGGAAGGAGGGAGGGAATAGAAAGGGACAATTGTTGGGCCTGAGTGCAGAAAGAAAGAAATGAAAGAAAGGGTACACAGACAGGAGGAAATGCAACCAGAGACTCATGAAATCACCAGACAGCAAAGGTAGGAAAAATTATTTTATTTTCAATTTAGTGATCAAAATGTGTCAGTTTTGAGAATTTATATCTGCTGTCTATATTTCGCACTATATTTGTCTATTTTTCTATAGTTACTGAGGTGACATTGCATATTTTAAAGTCATCTGCCTTGACATCTTTGAAACCCCCCAAATATAAATGATAATTAACATTTTCTCTGCATATAGTGTACTTTGTAGTTTTTTAAATTTTATGGTTGCCATTATGACTTAATAAGATATTATGTGTACATGAAAAATTAATGGAAGAAATTGGGGGCGGGGCTAGGGCAGAATTGGGGGCGGGACTGACAATTAATAGATGTCCCCTTTTGATGAAAAAAATAAATGGTCATGTTAAGTATATAGCACTAAATGAAGAGAAAGATATAATAGGCATCTCAAAAACCTGGTGGAAGAGGACAATCAATGGGCTACTGTGTTACCAGGGTATAAATTGTATTGCAAAAATAGAGAAGATCAAATTGGTGGGGGGGTGGTTATGCTATATGTTGAAAAGAGAATTGAATCAAATTAAAAAACAAAACAAAAAAAGCATTTTGCATGATATAGATAGCAGTGTGGAATCCATTTGGATAGAAATTCCATGTGTTTAGGGAAGGAATATACAGGTAGGGCTGTACCACCTAGGATGTAATGAGCAGACAGATGAGGAAATGTTTACAAAGATTAGGAAAGCTGACAAATTGGGCCCAGCTTCCAGAGGAATCAAATCGGGAGTCAGTAGCATGGGGGGTGGGGGGGGGGTCATCGGGGGTCACACCAGATCCATTTTGGTGACAGGGGTCACCTGAAGAGTCATTTGAGATCCAAGTAAGATGTTTATTTTGGGCCACTATTGTGTTTGTTTAATTTTTTTTAATGTATTTATTTATTTATTTTTTGCCCTGTTTCATGGTGCTGCGGGGAAAAGGTTTAAAGTGCTAATTTTTGATGGGGTCTCTAGACTCTCTAGAGGGTCCCTTATGGTGAGCTATGAGTGTCTGATAGCTTACAAAAAGTATACATTTGCCCATTAGTTGAATAGTTACCATGCAGAGGCCTAGTGAGTTTTGGAGTGCACGTTTGGTGATTTTGAAAGGTTTACTATGAGGTCCTTTTATCAAGCTGCGCTAGAGGGGTTAGCGCGTCAGACATTTCATCACGCGATAACTCCTGCGGCAAGCAAAAAAACTAATGCCTGGTCAATGGAGGCGTTAGCGACTAGCATGGCAGGCTGTTTAATGTGCGGTATTTCGCGTGTTAAACCCCTACCGCGCCTTGATAAAAGGACCCCTATATGATAAACATTTAATGGAGATATTCTGTGTAATATTTTGATGTATTTTTGGGGATAGTTGTTTTTTTTAGGAAAATATGTGGCGCTCACAAATACGTGTGATCTTATATTTTTAAAGTGCAGGGACCTCAGAATAGATATGCTTAAGCAGAACAGTAAATGGGAAGTGTTAAGAACATAAGAACATAAGAACATAAGAATTGCCGCTGCTGGGTCAGACCAGCGGTACATTGTGCCCTGCAGGCCGCTAATGCAGTGGACCTTAGGCCAAAGTTGTTCCTAAAATGTTTCTTTCCAATTAAAGTTTATGGACAAGATGGAGCCTGGAACCATAAAATTTGGGTTCCATATCCCAGAAGCTAACTGTAACTTTTGTTTTGTTCTTCTTGATTGGCTACAGAGGGTCAGGTAATAGCAGCTGACTGTCCATAGCCAAGGTGACGTCTTGGGGTTCAGTTAGTTATCTGGTTTCTTTTGAGAAACCAGGACCTACTGTGTATTTTGTGACAGGTGAGGGTTGGTTTATTTTAGCAAAGGGTGAGTGAAACTCATTGAGTTAGCTAACTTTGTGAAACCTGGGGGTCTTTTGGCTCCATGTTTGGGTTGATTGGGAACTAGTTGGTTAAGCAACTGAGTTTAAAATTTTCCTTACTTCCCAAATGTATCTGCAATATCTGAACCTTAAAAGGAAAATTGTAATTTTATTTATATAGTTGGAGGGGCATAATCAAAAAAAAAGTCTAAGTCCCCTTTTGGCTTAAGGTCTTAAACGTTGAAAGTAGAAGCAGGGAAAATGTCCATTATCAAAAAAAACGTCCAAAATGAGGTTTTTTTAAATATTGGCCTGCCTCTACGCTCAGCTGTTTAAATGCCCAGACCACCACTATGTCTAAACTTACACCATATAATTAACCTATAAAAAGCCTAAGTCCAAAACACCCAAAACAAGGGCTTTTAGGCGAAGGAGGAGCCAGCCTTTTGCCTAAAAGCTGGATTCTGTAACTGGTGTCTGTCAAAAACAACACCGGTTACAGAATACACCCCCCCCCCCCCTACAACGATCTGGGCAGGAGTGAGCCCAAGCCCTCCTGACCTCTGGCACCCTGAACCCCCGACAGCATTGGAGCAAGCAGGAGCCCAAGCCCTCTTGTCATACTGACTTCCCGACAGCATCGGGGCAAGAGGGAGCCCAAGCCCTCTTGCCCCGCCGACTCCCCGACAGCATCGGGGACAAGAGGAAGCCCAAGCCCTCCTGGCCCAGCAATCTCCAAACCCCCTCCCCCCATGATCCAGCCAGGAGGGAGCCCAAGCCCTCCTGGCCCGGCAACACCCCCTAATCCCCACCCCCACTAAAATTCGGACAGGAGGGATCCCAGACCCTCCTGCCCTCAATGCAACTCCCCCACGACCGCCCCCCAAACTCCCGATTGCCACCCCTGCTGACCCGTGACCCCCCCGCCGACCCCATGACCCCCCAATACCTTAAAAATTGTTGGTCAGACAGACAGATGCCAAGCCCGTCCATCCGACAGGCCAGCCATCTCCGGAATGGCTGGCCTTAGGGCCTGATTGGCCCAGGTGGCTCAAACCTCGCCCGCAGGTGGGGCTTGAGGTGCCTGGGCCAACCAGAATCGGCCCATGTACCTAAGGCCCCGCCCACAGGAGGGACCTAAGACAACTGGGCTGATTCCGGTTGGCCCAGGCGCCTCAAGTCCCACCTGTAGGCGGGGTTTGAGCCACCTGGGCCAATCAGGCCCTAAGGCCAGTCATTCCAGAGATGGCAGGCCTATCGGACGGATGGGCTAGTCACCCGTCTGTCCGACCAACAATTTTTAAAGTACGGGGAGGGGATGTGGGAGGGTCGTGGGGTCAGCGGGGAGGGTCGCAGGTTGGCGGGGGGAATCGGGGGTTCGGGGGGGGTGGTCATGGGGGTTACGTCGAGGGCAGGAAGACCTGGATCCCTCCTGCCCGCATTTTAGTGGGGGGTGGGGGTTAGGGTGTGTCACTGGGCCAGGAGGGCTTGGGCTCCCTCCTGGCCAGATCGTGTGTGTGTGGGGAGATCGGACTCGGCAAGGGGGGGTTGGGGATCGTGGGGCAAGAGGGCTTGGGCTCCCTCTTGCCCTGATGCTGTCGGGGGTTCGTGGTATTGCTGGGCAGGAGGGCTTGGGCCCCCTCTTGCCCGATCGTAATAGCCAGGGGAGGGCTAATCGCTGCAGGAGAGATGGCTCATCTCTCCTGCCAGCAATGGTGATTGCCCAACCCCCTCTGAACCCCTCTGAACCCCAGCATTTCGGGGTGAGGTTCGCCGGCCCCAAAGTGCTGTGGTTCGGAGGGGTGAGTGGGTGATCACCCTCACGGCAGGAGAGATGAGCCATCTCTCCTACAGTGAACGTTGCAGTAGGGGGTAGGCAGGTTGCTGGGGCTGCTGAGCTGCAGCGATCAGCTCAGCGGCCCCTTTTCGGCACTTATACCTGTTTTGACTTGGTCTAAGTCAAAACGTATAAGTGTTGACCAGGCAACCTGCCTAAAGTTTTGGTTATACCTGCTGTACGCCTAGATCTAGGTTGGCCTACCGCCCGCCCTTTCCCCTCCTCCAAAAATGCCTCTTTTTGCTCTATGCATGTATAGGCAGGGGAAAGGCCTAAGCTAGTTTTAGATACGTCTAAAACCAGCTTTGATTATGGGTAATTGGATGATCAGGCTTTTTGATCGTCCAAGTACCCATTTATTTTTTTTGATTCTTTATTTAATTTTATAGTTTGACATAATAAACAGTCAATTCAAAGAAATATTCCAATACCAGTCTCAACCATTGTTAACATAATAATCAAAAAGGTAAATTAAAATGGAAAGAAAAAGATAATCAAAACAATAGTACAGTGCAATAGGAAAAAATTTTTCCTTTAAAATTCTAAGTATACTGGATTGGAAAAAATTAGACCTCAATAAAGAGGGAGAAAGCTTCTTTCGCTGAATTTTCAATCAAACATTACTAAGAAAATACAGATGGTATTGAGTAGAGGCAAGGAACCTAATTAAGCTAAGCGGGTTGTAACTACAATTTTCTCAAGAATATTAAATTTGCTCTTTTGCAGAAATAAATTTTATCAACTGCTGAGGTTCAAAATAAACTATCAGGGGGATAGACCATCACACATTTACAGGGGTATCTGAATACGAACGTAGCAACCAACTGTATGACCCTCGGTCTTAAAATGAGAAACTGTTTTCTTCTCTTTTGGGTCAACCTTGACACATCAGGATACATTCTCATAAATGGTATGTCCTTAAACTTAAAAAACATCTTAAGCATCCATTCTCTGTCAGAGTCTATAGCAAACTGTACTAGCAGCGTCGCAGTTGCCGGTGGCTCATTATCCGACCTCTCAAGGAAATTTGTTAGGTCCAAACTATCAGCAGACAAATTCTGCTGGCCTGGTTCCTGACCAAGAGTCCTAGTTGGCAAATAATATATTTTAGTGAGGGGTGGATAAGAAGTTTCGGGCACTTTCAAAATCTCTTTCAGGTATTTCTTAAACATATCTTGTGGAGAAATAGTTGAAAGTTTTGGAAAATTTATAATCCGAAGATTACATCTTCTGGTCATGTTTTCCAGCATTTCAACTTTAAAATTAAGATTTCCACTATCCCTGACCCACACCGAGGCCTGGTGTTCCCGCTAAGCTGCGCTGGGGTGCGCTGGCGCTCAAAATATTACCTCGCAGCGCACAAGTTTCTCGTCACAGCGCACACAGTGTAGAGCACAGTTCTTCAACCGCCGGTCCGCAAACAAAATCTTGCCGGTCCGCGAAGGATTCGGTCCCCGCCGCAACGAAAGGCCGGCGTCAGCTGACTTGCAACTTCCTGTTGCAGTCGCTGTGCCGGGACTCCTGCCTTCGCCGGGACTCCTGCCTTCCACCGCGTTTGCCTCCTGCCTTGTCTCCGCATCTCCAGACCAGCAGCGGCAGCTGTGTATGCTTTTAACTTCGGCACAGAGCTGCCCCTAATCAATAGTTTAGCGCGGTTTCATAAGGCAGCCTCGGGGCCTTTGCTAGGCCGGCCCACATCGCATCATCGAAGCGGGCCGGCTATCAAAGGCCCCGAGGCTGCCTCATGAAACCGCGCTAAACTATTGATTAGGGGCAGCTCTGTGCCGAAGTTAAAAGCATACAGAGCTGCCGCTGCTGGTCTGAACTCTTGGGCCGCTGAAGGAGGGCAAAAAGCAGCTATCCTGGAGGTTTCCCTTCCTCTCGCCTTTACAGGTTCCTTTTTTCCACCTTTTTTTTTTTCCTTCAAACGGCAACGGGCCCCAGCATCGACATCAATCAAGTAAGTTCCACTGTCAATCAAGCGGTTCTGCTCGGCCAAAGCTTCCCCTGTGACATGAGCCACCCTCAGGGGAAAGAAAGTGACCCACAAAGGTGAGGGGAAGGGGGGCAGATGATGGAAGTTGGGGGGGGGGGGGGAGAGAGAGAGAAGGGGCAGATGATGGAATGGAGGAGATGAGAGAGAGAGAGAAGGGGACAGATGATGGAAGTGAGAAGAAGGGAGAGAGAGCAGAAGGCAGATGGATGTCAGTTGAGAAGGGAGAGCAGATGCTGAATGGAAGTGGGGAAAGAACACATACTGGATGGAAGGAGGAGATAAATAAAGGGGGAAGAAAATAGTAAGCTAATGGAGGGGTGAGGGAAAGGGGTGACAAGCTGTGTGTAGACACAGTGAAAAGAGGGAAACGGGACTAAATAGTAAGAAAGAATTTAATTTAGATGGAGGCAGAAAATAGAGAAGGAAGACCAGAGAAGAAAAGGGAAGAGAGAGCAGAGAATGATCAGATCTGAGTGGAGGAAATGAGAAGAGAGATATGCTAAAAACCACAGGGGGGAGGGAAGGATAGAGATGCCAGACCATGAGGGGAACAGAAGGAAGATGATGGATGCTAGACCAAATTGGGGGGGGGGGGGGGGGGGGCAGGAGGAGAGATGGCAGGGAAAGACAGACAGTGAATGGAAGGGGCAGATGCTGGACTGAAGAGACAGAGAAGGTTATCATGCTGCTGTACCGGGCCATGGTACGCCCTCACCTGGAGTACTGCGTCCAGCACTGGTACTTTAAGAAGGACACGGTACTACTCGAAAGGATCCAGAGAAGAGCAACTAAAATGGTTAAGGGGCTGGAGGAGTTGCCGTACAGCGAAAGATTAGAGAAACTGGGCCTCTTCTCCCTTGAGCAGAGGAGATTGAGAGGGGACATGATAGAAACATTCAAGGTACTGAAGGGAATAGACTTAGTAGCTAAGGCAGGGAGAACGAGAGGGCACTCTCTAAAGTTGAAAGGGGATAGATTCCATACAAACGTAAGGAAGTTCTGTGGTAGAAAGCAACATATTTATTTGGCTCATAACTTGCTGGCGCCCGATATTTTTAGCTCACAGTGAAAAAAGTTTGCTCACAACACCCGCCCGCTTAGAGGGAACACTGCCTGGGACTCCACAAATTTTATTCTGGTCTCATGTCCATCCACTTTTGTTTCCACACTAGATAGTCTATTTTTCAGTTCCATATTTTCAGAAACAACAGTTGTATATCTTGTGGTAAGTTGCTGCATTTGAGATCCTAAAGAGAGTTGTAAAGTAGATATTGCTTCCCATAATGTTTCCATAGTGAAAACTTTGGGCCTATGAATAGGAATCTGTTGCAAATAAGTTACCTGAAGCCTCAGCTGGTGATACATTCAATTTCAAGAAATCCTGAGGAATTTGCAGTTCCAATTTCTCCAAGTGCTCAGATGTCCCACTTGGCTTCCCTTCTCCACCCACCGAGACGTTCCCCGATCTCGGTTGCGCTGGTGAGGGAAAACCCTGGGGCGCTCCGACCTCCATCTGCTGGTCTAATGCCCCCAGGCGACTCGGACGACTCCGCTCTTCCGGAGACAACGATGTTGCTTCGAGGGAGAGAACTGACGCCTCTGCCTGCGCGTCTCTCCCTGCCGAAGAAAACTCCGGATGACTCGTTCCAGCCCCACACTGTAGGAAAGCATCCATCGGGCCCGCAGCTGCCACCGAAGATTCCTCCAGGAAAACCCGGAGCTTAGACTTTCGTTTAACCATCAGGTAAAAACTAACAGCACAGAGCCTTCGTGAGTGCTCAACGCCAGCTACTCGCGGCCATATTGTCCAGCACACGCCCCCTAATGAACTCCCATCCAAGTACCCATTTAGACTACTTTTTAGACTTTTATTATTATTATTATTATGAGCCCCTTGGAGTTCTGTTGTGATAGATCACTTAGAAGAATGATCGCTTATTTGATTTTCTAAATTATTTGATTTAGGAATTCAAGGATAGACTAGAGATTTAATGTAATTTTGTTAATCTTTATGTGAGTGTTTGTTAACAGGGGCTTTATCTTTTTTATAGTTAGGGAACTGAGTAATAGTGAGAGAGATTGCTATTTTTTTAAATATATTTTAAATAATAGGAAGTAGGCAATCAAGCTTCAAATATTTAGAAGAAGAGCTTCGATGAAAAAAAGAAGTAGTTTGCTGTGTTCTCTATTTCCCTTCCTTATTTTATTGTGCCACATTCTTCAGAGTGAAGTACTCTCTGAGGTGTTAGCCTAGTAAATGAGTATAGAATAGCGGTAAAGGTTGGACTACCACTCTGAGGGATATGGTTACAATTGTTTACGAGGGTGACAACGTGGAACAACTGAAAGAAATCTCAGTGAACCTGGAAGAAGTACTGAGTCAAACTGTCAAGTTAAAGAGTGATAAATCATCTGGACTTGATGGTATATATCCCAAGGTATTGAAAGAACTGAAACATAAAATGGTTGATCTGCTGTTAGTGATCTGTAGCCTATCATTAAAATCCATCCACAGATTTCTAAAAAAAAAGGTTAAAGGGGTGTTCCAGGAAATTAGACTGGTAAGCCTGACTTGAGGGCCAGGCAAAATAGTGGAAACTATTACCGTATTTTCACGCAAATAACACGCACCCGTATAAAACGCGCACACGAATATAGCGCGCAGAAATCACGATGATTTGCACAAAAACTTTGATATACCGCGCTCACGGGTATACCGCGCATGCTGCCCGACGCTCCTTTCGCCCGCCCTGACTTTCCGTGCGCTGTCCCGACTCTCCGTTCACCCCCCCTGACTTCCGTGCACTGTCCCCCCTTGAAGGTCTGTCCCCATCCTGAAAGCCTGATGCCCCCCCCGACGGCCGATACATCCCTCCCCCCCCCCCGAAGGACCGCCGACTCCCCAACAATATCGGGCCAGGAGGGAGCCCAAATCCTCCTGGCCACGGCGACCCCCTAACCCCACCCCGCACTACATTACGGGCAGGAGGGATCCCAGGCCCTCCTGCCCTCGACGCAAACCCCCCTCCCCCCCAAGAACCTCCGACCGCCCCCCAGCCGACCCGCGATCCCCCTGGCGACCCCCACGACCCCCCCACCCCCCTTCCCCGTACCTTTAGTAGTTGGCCGGACAGACGGGAGCCAAACCCGCCTGTCCGGCAGGCAGCCAACGAAGGAATGAGGCCGGATTGGCCCATCCATCCTAAAGCTCCGCCTACTGGTGGGGCCTAAGGCGCGTGGGCCAATCAGAATAGGCCCTGGAGCCTTAGGTCCCACCTGGGGGCGCGGCCTGAGGCACATGGTCGGGTTGGGCCCATGTGCCTCAGGCCGCGCCCCCAGGTGGGACCTAAGGCTCCAGGGCCTATTCTGATTGGCCCACGCGCCTTAGGCCCCACCAGTAGGCGGAGCTTTAGGATGGATGGGCCAATCCGGCCTCATTCCTTCGTTGGCTGCCTGCCTGACAGGCGGGTTTGGCTCCCGTCTGTCCGGCCAACTACTAAAGGTACGGGGAAGGGGGGGTCGCCAGGGGGATCGCGGGTCGGCTGGGGGGCGGTCAGAGGTTCTTGGGGGGGAGGGGGGTTTGCGTCGAGGGCAGGAGGGCCTGGGATCCCTCCTGCCCGTAATGTAGTGCGGGGTGGGGTTAGGGGGTCGCCGTGGCCAGGAGGGTTTGGGCTCCCTTCTGGCCCAACTACCAAAGGTACGGGGAAGGGGGGTGGGGGGGTCGTGGGGGTCGCCAGGGGGATCGCGGGTCGGCTGGGGGGCGGTCGGAGGTTCTGGGGGGGGAGGGGGGTTTGCGTCGGGGGCAGGAGGGCCTGGGATCCCTCCTGCCCGTAATGTAGTGCGGGGTGGGGTTAGGGGGTCGCCGTGGCCAGGAGGGTTTGGGCTCCCTTCTGGCCCGATATTGTCGGGAAGTCGGCGGTCGTTCGGGGTGGGGGTGCGAGTGGTCCTGCCGGGGGGGGGGGATGTATCGGACGTCGGGGAGTCGGCCGGGCAAGAGGGCTTGGGCTCCCTCTTGCTCCGATCGTGGATGCGGGTGTGGGTGGGAGCGCGTGCGAGCGGTCGTTCGGGGTGGGGGTGCGAGTGGTCCTGCCGGGGGGGGGGATGTATCGGACGTCGGGGAGTCGGCCGGGCAAGAGGGCTTGGGCTCCCTCTTGCTCCGATCGTGGATGCGGGTGCGGGTGGGAGCGCGTGCGAGCGGTCGTTCGGGGTGGGGGTGCGAGCGGTCCTGCTGGGGGGGTGAATCGGGCGTCGGGCGGGGTGGGAACTATGTTTTAAAACTTTGGTATACCGCGCTCACGCATATAACGCGCGAGGGGTATGCGCGGTAGGTAAAAACGCGTATAACGCGCGCGTTATATGCGTGAAAATACGGTATATAAAAATAAAATTACAGAACACATAGAGAAACATGGTTTAATGGGACCAGGTCAAGGAAGGTCTTGAAAGTGTGAATAAACATATGAATAAAGGAGAGCTGGTTGAAGTAGTGTACTGCATCTAGGCTGTCAGAAAACTTTCAACAAAGTTTTTCATGAGAGACTGCTGAGAAAATTAGAGTCATAGGATAGAAGGCAATGTTCTGTTGTGGATTAGGAACTGGTTATTGGACAGAAAACAGAGGGTAGAGTTAAATGACCATTTTTATTAATGGAGGAGGGTGAATAGTGAAGAGCTGCAATGATCTGTCCTGGGACCAGTGCTGTTTAACATATTTATAAATTATCTGGAAATTGGAACAACAAATGTGGTGATTAAGTTTACACATGACACTAAACCGTTTAAACAGATGCAGATTGTGAAAAATTGCAGAAAGACATTAAGTAATTGGAAAACTGGGGCATCCAAATTTACAGATGACATTTAGGGCTCCTTTTACGAAGGCGCACTAGGGCCTTAAAGCGCGGAATAGCTTGTGCTAAAATGCCGCACGCGCTAGCCGTTACCTCCTCCTCTTGAGGAGGCAGTAGTTTTTCAGCTACCAGTGTGTACGCTAAAAACGCTAGTGCACCTTCGTAAAAGGAGCCCTTAATGTGGACAAATGCAAAATGATGCACATTGGGAAGAATACTCCAACTAATACCCCCTCTTTTACAAACGCATAGCGTGGGTTTTATTCAATGAGTGTAGGAGCAGTTACCGCCGCTGCCGGCACTAAAACCCACACTATGCATTTGTAAAAGAGGGGGATAGTTATCAGCTGCTAGGGTCCACACCCAAAAAAATTTAGGTGTCTTTGTAGACAGTATGCTGAAACCTTCTGCCCAATGTGTGGTAGTCAGCCAAAAAAGCAAACAGGATGCTAGGAATTTTAAGAAAGTTTTGGACAAGTTCCTGGAGGAAAAGTCCATAGAAAGACACATGGGAAGCCACTGCTTGTCCTGTATCAGTAGCATAGAATATTGCTACATCTTGGGTTTGGGCCAGGAACTAGTGACCTGGATTGGCCACCGTGAGAACAGGCTACTGGACTTGATGGACCATTGGTCTGACCCAGTAAGGCTATTCTTATGTTCTTATTAGAAAAGGAATGGTAATTAAAACTAAGAATATTATGCCTCTTTATCATTCAATCGTATGGCCTCACCTTGAGTATTGGGGTCATTTCTGGTCTCTGTATCTCAAAAAATATATATAACTATATATAACAGAATTAGAAAAGGTTCAAAGAAGAGTGACCAAAATGATAAAAAGGATGGAATTCCTCTCATTTGAGGAAAGACTTAAGATGTTAGGGCTCTTCAGCTTGGAAAAGAGACAGCTGAGGGGAGATATGATATGTCTACAAAATTTGGAGTGGTGTGGAATGGATAAAAGTAAATTGATTTTTTTACTCTATCAAAAATTATAAAGGCTAGGGGACACTCAATCAAGTTACAGGGAAATACCTTGAAAACCAATAGGAGGATATATTTTTGCGCTCAAAGAATAGTTAAGCTCTGTATCTCATTGCTAGAGAATGCAGTAACAATGGTTAACATACAGTAGATGGATTTGAAAAAAATTCCATAGTCTGCTATTGAGATAGACATGAAGGAATCCACTGTGTGCCTTGGGATCAAAAGCATGGAATGTTACTACTATTTGGGTTTCTGCCAGATATTTGTGATCTGGATTGGGCCACTGTAGAAACAGGATACTGGGCTAGATGGACCATTGGTCTGACCCAGTATGGCTATTGGTATGTTTTTATATTCATATAATCCAGGGTCACTACTACTTCCTTCAGTTATTATGATGTATATCAGCTTTATTTATTTAGAAACCACCACAAGATCATTATATGCATCTCAGTATATTAGCCTTTCTGATCTACAGCGCTGGCTCTATCACAAGGCAGACTACGTGTCTGCTTAGGAAGCCTAGCTTCAGGATGCAGCAGTACAGGGGGGACATGATCGAGACGTTCAAGTATCTTACGGGCCGCATCGAGGTGGAGGAAGATATCTTCTTTTTCAAGGGTCCCACGACAACAAGAGGGCATCCGTTGAAAATCAGGGGCGGGAAACTACAAGGTGACACCAGGAAATTCTTTTTCACTGAAAGAGTGGTTGATCGCTGGAATAGTCTTCCACTACAGGTGATTGAGGCCAGCAGCGTGCCTGATTTTAAGGCCAAATGGGATCGGCACATGGGATCTATTCACAGGGCAAAGGTAGGGGAGGGACATTAAGGTGGGCAGACTAGATGGGCTGTGGGCCCTTATCTGCCGTCTATTTCTATGTTTCTATGTTACAGCACTAGCACAGCTAGGAAAGGCAGTGGCAGAGCAGCCCTTTAAACCTTTTGTTAGTAGTGGGTCTTAGAGCATCCATGCATGATGGATTCTCAAGGTTTGACATACCCCTTCCTCTGACAGGAATCTAAAGGAGTGGAATTCATCAGGCCTTAAGCACACATGGATCTCAAAGGTATGCAGTTACATAGAGGGAAGGTGGTTGTAGCAGTAGCACGGGTGGCAAGGTGAAGGAGAGAGATGCTTGATATTTGAGGTAGGAAGGGATAAGATATTCTTTATTACTCTTATAATTGTCATTTTTCCTGGTACTTTAGTTAGATTGTGAGCCTTCGGGACAGTAGGGGAATTTCTAAGTACCTATCTTACTTATAATTTTAATGCACCAATATAATTTTTGTAACCCGTTCTGGGCTCTTTTGGGAGGACGGGCTAAAAAATCGAATAAATAAATAAATAGCTGCTTGATATATGAGGTAAATTATATAGAAGGGGAGATGCTGGAATTTAGAGAGGGAATAGGGGGGCACATGACTCATGGCTTACTAGGGCATCAAATACACGTGGGCAGGTCCTGCTGATTTATATTGTAACTGTTGAATTGAATTTGGAATATCAATATTATGGCCAGTCCCCATGATTGCCATCGAGCACCTCTACTGATAAGTTTTATACTAAGCATTGTTAATCAGTTCTTGCCAATGGCTACTGCCATTGGCACTATATCTGCTCAGTTTTATTTTCTTGCAGGATCGGCATTAGGCAGCTGCCCTGGGCCCCACAGCTCCAGGGGGCTCCTATAGGCCAGGATGTCTTCCTTTCTCCCACCAGTTCCAAAGCCCCCTCACCTATAAAAATGCAAGGAGATTGCCGGCGTAGCAAAGAGTCTTTAGTTCTGCCCATGGCCTCCTCAGCATTGTTCTTTTGCCTTGGTCTACCCAAACAGAAACAGGAAGTTGCATCAGAAGGGGTATGGAATGCAATAGAGGAACAGCACCAAGGAGACTACAGGCAGTGCTAATGAATCGCTGCTGCACTGGTGGCCTCTTTGCATTTTTACAGGTGAGAAGGGAAGTGCATATCAGCTCACAGGGGCCTCCTGGAGCCGCTGATTTTTAAAATAAAAGGAGGGATGCTAGATAGGAGGGCATTTGGTAGTTAGAGAAATTAGGGGAAGGGGCAGAGAGAAGAGGAATTGGGGACCCTCCTTTAATTTCTGCTTTGACCCCCAGCATATCTAACACCAATCTTATTTTTCTAGTCTGAAACACAATCCTCTGCTCGCCAGGCCACTGTAGGCCTGCCCCTCGGTTGAATCTAGTGCTGTACATAAGCCACTACTTTACTCAAGATTCCCAGGGACTCATATTTACTATTGGTGACACTACAACTTGGATTTCACCAGCAGGACTCATCCTCCTTGACATAATCAGCACAGCCTGAACCTGGTCCGTCTTCAAAGATTATGTTATGTCAGTTGCTCTCTACCACCACTAAGGCAGGTGAAATATTTTTTTTCTATATTTTTACACCACGCACCTGCTTTACATTTCTGATATGAGAATTCTACTTTGAGATCATAAGGACTCATGTTCCACAAAGGAGCACCAGGCTCGTAGAAAGAAAAAATAATGTGTAACCTCCAATTGAATCTTGGATAGTGATGGAAAAATCAGCCAATTATTAAGAAAGGAGCACAGTGGAAAATTCAGGGTATAGGATATAAATTCAGAACGCCGCGGCCAAGCTTATTTTCGCAAAAGGCAAGTTCGATCACGTTTCCCCACTCCTCTCCAAGCTCCACTGGCTCCCAGTATACTCCAGAGTCCTCTATAAATGTGCCTGCTTAGCCTTCAAGATTCTACATGGCGTCCTTCCTCCCGTTATCCCACTCTTCTGGAATTCCTCAAACCCGCTCTCTTCTAGACCCTCCCAAAAACTGAAACTATCTTTCCCATCTATAAAAGGTATATCCCGCGCAGGAAAACTCGGAACATCCCTCCCCTTTAGAACTACGGAACTCTGGAACAACCTCTCATCCCCGCTCAGAAATTCTAGCTCCTTCCAATCCTTCCGTAAACGCTTGAAAACTTGGCTCTTCTCAAAAATCTAATCACCTCCCGTTCTCTAGTACCCTGCCCCTCTCCATCTTCTCAGTCCCTCTCCTATACCCTTTTCTTTGTAGTTCCTTTTCTCTCAACCTCTGTAAACCGTGCCGAGCTCTGCGCACGCGGAGATGGTGCGGTATACAAACCTAAGGTTTAGTTTAGTTTAGTTTAGTGTCTGCTATATATTTGGATTGCCAGTATCAAGGACTTGATAGGTTAACAGTAGTATATTAAATTTGTATTTATAAATAATTGGGAGCCAATGCTGGTCCATCAGAATCATATTTGAGAATATTAAAGAATCTTAATAGCTGTATTGTGAATTAACAGAAATCTCTTTGAGTTTAATCCTGTTAAACAATGTAATGAAGTATAAAACTAATGCAAGCATCAGAACTTGTAGGATCTTATCATCAAGTAGATTTCTGATAGGCCAGATGTTGTGCAATGCATGTGAAACTCCCCGTGTGGATAGGTTTCTGACAATAACTTGAAAAGAAGTCTTTGTTTACAGTGGGGTTAAAATCAGCATTGAATCTGAACGAGAAGAGTTTTGACTTATACAGTATATTTGTGCTGCACAATTGCATCAAGTTCACAAAGATTATGCGGCAGAGGGGTTGGATAACACCTTATGGAAATCATACACTGAGGGATGAATACACAGACATTTGGGAGGAATGTTATTCTTTTTAAGGGATCATTTCATGAAAGTGAATGAAGCTGGTGGGCCCAAATGAATGTGGCGATATAAATTAAAAAGTGTTTGATTAGAAAAGGGGAAGTAGAAATCCATTCCCCATGAGTTTAAGAGAGAGAAGAAATGGTTAGGCAAAACACCTTGAATTCAGAGAAAAAAGAAGGCAGAAATGAGTTTGGCATTGCAGGATTATATCTGAACATTATATTCATTTGGAAAATGACCCTCTAAAGGGGAAACCCTGTCACTGGTTACTACAGAGCTCTTATGTGAGCTGGTATTCTGAGTGCTAGTAGAGATGTATCCCTAGAAGCTCTACTGAAATAAAATAAAAGAAGTAGCCTTTGGGAACTAAGCTCAAGACAAGAGGCCTTTGGGAGCAGCTTAGGGTAAAAGGAAGAGGAGAAGCAGCATCTCTTGGATGCAGCTTATGGCAGAAGAAAAGAGCCTGCAGAGGTACTAATAGGCCCGGATTCTATAAATGGCGTCCCGATTGTAGACAGTGGTAGGCATCCTACCACTGTCTAACCAGCCAATCAGGAGGCATGTTTTTTTGTGGTTTTTTTTTAAAAAGCTCATGAGGCAGGCTGCCTACATTGGAGGCACTTCCGGGAGCCTAGGGAGGCACGCAAGCCCACCTAAGCTTGCCTAAGGCATGGTTTATCCCGGAAGTAGCCCTTGGTGGACCTAGATGACCGTATGCATCTTCCTAGGCCAGTGGGAGATACGTACAATGTAGGCTGGCAAAATGCTGGCTTATATTATAGTAGATGCAGCTGTTGAGCTTATTGCGGCAAGGGATCTCCCTGCCGCGATAAGTTTAGTGGCCACATCAGCGGCTACCCATCCCCCCCCCGAATGATCACTGGCAGGAGGGATGGCAATCCCTCCTGCCAGAACCCCCCTCAATAGATCTTGGCAGGAGGGATGCCAAACCCTCCTGCTGGAACCCCTCCCAATAGATCTTGCCGCCCCCTCCCCCTGGCCCCTCCTCTAACATTTTAGGAAGGCTGGACAGACAGATTTTTCCTCCGGCTGGCCAGCAGGTCTGCCTCAATCTGAGTAAAGTGGGCCTGCCCCTTCCCAGACCATTATGGGATACACCGGGGAGGGGCCTAAGGCCTAAGACCTGATTGGCTCAGGTACCAAAGGCCCTGCCCATAGGAGGGGCCTTAGGTACCTGAGCTAATTGGCCTTCCTAAAAGGTTAGAGGACGGTCAAGGAGGTACGGGTGGGGGGCGGTTGCATGATCTATGGGGGGGGGTTCTGGCAGGAGGGATTGGGCATTCTGGCAGGAGGGATGCCTCCTATGCCAATCAGAGCCTTAGGCCCCTTCCCGGTGCATCTGGGGAGGGGCCTGAAGATGCTGGAATCCCCCACCCACTCACCCCCGTAGATCGCGGCAGGAGGGATGCCCAATCCCTCCTGCTGGAACCCCCTTCCTGCTGTGATGTACAGGGGGGGAGGGGTGTCAGACCAATGGTCCATCAAGCCCAGTAGCCTGTTCTCACGGTGGCCAATCCAGGTCACTAGTACCTGGCCCAAAACCAAAGAGAAGTAACATTCCATGCTACCAATCCACGGCAAGCAGAGTCTTCTTCCATGTCTTAATAACAGACTATGGATTTTTCCTCCAGGAATTTGTCCAAATCTTTCTTAAAACCAACTATGCTATCCATTTTTAGATTTGTTTGAGCAGATAAGTAATCCTCCCCCCCCTTTTTTATCAAACTGCAGTAGAGATTTTTAGATTGAGCCGATGAGGCAAATGCTCTGATACTCATAGGAATTGTGTGAGCGTCAGAGTATTTACTGCACCAGCTCACACTAAAAACCTCTAACACAGCTTGATAAAAGGGGCCCTAAGTTTGGCAGATGTGGAAGGAAGAGCAGGCTGGAAACAAGAACATGAGTCATCTTAAACCATGAACATGGAAGTAGCAGGAACAGTACAGATGCAGGAATAGACCAAGATGTTTTTCTGAACTACTTAATGAGCAAAGCCATGACAGGAGCTGGAAAAATAAGTATCTCCATACATCAGGGTTGGTCTCTTGATAGCCAGAGCTAGAGCTATACTGATTACAGCTGGGAATGATCACAGTCTGAAAGCTTTCACAAATGAGTTCACTATGGAAAGGCTGTGCACATAAGCACCCTAGGCCCCTGGGTGCAACACATAATTTTCTATGCTATTTTTGTTTTACTAGCATTAAAATATAATTAATAGCAGTTATTAAATTGCTTTAATATTTGATCATCCTTCTATTTTATCCTAGCACAGGTTATATGATTTCTTCAGCTTCATAAATCACATATGCTGTAAAGCCATGATTTTTTTTTTCTTTTTTTCATTTTCGTAACAGAATGTTATAAATCTTCAGGTGTACCCAGAACTCCATAATAGCAATAGAAGGCAAGAAACACAATGGGAAACACTGCTATCTTTGAAAAAGTTTGTATTAGGCCATAAATTGTTTGCTTGTTCTATCTGAAAATACAGTTTTTCCTGTCATCCCTAAAAAATAATGGAGCAGTTCGTGTTTTTCTCCTATAAATAGTGGTTAGGCTGATTGTACCTACTGCTGTCACAATGAATTTTAAAATGCTTTATGGTCACTCAGTACTTATTCATCAGTTTGTCATGTCAATATGAGCCTGATCTCCTTCCAGATTTTTATTCAATGCATTTGTGACAGAATATAACTTTCGTCATCAGAATCCTCAGACCGGAAGAAGGGATCTGTGCTAGGAAGCTGCTATCAAGACAGCATTGGTTTGAAACCCGGGAACAGATATCATTGAAGAAGCTAATTTGCATATGGAGGAAATATCTCTTTGAAAGGGGAATCAGGACCCCTTGGAGGAAGCAATAACATCCTGAAGTATAAATATCAGAAAGAAAGTGGGGAAGGAACTGTACACATCAACCCAAGATAAGTAAGAGTTTATTTAATACAGGTAACTGTTTACAATACAGACATAAGAACATAAGAAATGCCTTCACCGGATCAGACCCCAGGTCCATCTTGTCCGGTGATCCGCACACGCGGAGGCCAAGCTATGTGATCCCTAATGGACACCTTGTTCACCCATATCCCTCAATGTGATTTGCAAGAAGGTGTGCATCCAACTTGCCCTTGAATCCCAGAATGGTGGTCTCTTCCACAACCTCCTCCGGGAGAGCATTCCAAGCATCCACCACTCGCTGTGTGAAGCAGAACTTCCTGACATTAGTCCTGAGTCTGCCGCCCCTCAGTTTTAGTCCATGACATCTTGTTCGAGTCACTATTGACAATGTGAATAACGAAGTTCCTTGCTCTACTTTGTCGAAACCTTTTAGTATTTTAAAAGTCTCTATCATATCCCCTCGCAGCCTTCTCTTCTGGAGGGTGAACAATCCCAATTTTTCATAAGACAGTAAGCAACACTATCTTGTGGATGCTGTTGCTAGACAAGCAGCTGTACAGTTTTTCAGCGATATGCTAAAATTTTATCTGAAGAAGGCGTTTAGGTATGCCAAAACTAAGATCCTTGTTGGGACCATGTTTATAAAAGAATAAAGGCTTGTTTTCAGTTGGAAGGACATTTCCCTTGCTTTTTCTTCTGTAGTGTTGTCATTACAAGGTGAGGTTTTCTCTGTCCATTTGTCTGAAATGTGACATGAATTCCTGATTGAAATACGAGAGGCTGCTGAAAAGTTCTCAGCCCAACCAAGAACAGAATGATGTGGAACCATGACATTTGCAAGTCATTCCACACTTTCTTGACACTTTTTGTTTCATTCCATATCATTGAAACGAAAAGTGTCAAGAAAAGTGTAGAATAATTTGTAGGTTTCATGGCTCCACATCATTCTCTTCTTGGTTGGGCTGAGAACTTTTCAGAGGCCCTTTCTAGAAGACAGGCATTCTGATAGTTGCCAGGAAAACTCATAAAAACAATGAGACCTTGAGCATTTCAGACCACCTGCATGTTGAGGGAATTAAAGGCCATCCTGCTTCAGAAGCTTGCTTACTAATTTAAGTAACATAGTTGAAAATGGCATCCTTCTCATTGCTATGCATGTACAATCAATATTACCCAGGACTGATAGGAACAAGCCATCTTGTAGGACTGTTTTTGTAGAGCATCCTGACTAAGGCCTCAAACTGATGCAAACTGGCTGGGGCTGGCTGTCGCGATCAGAGTTCTAGAAGTTCTCAGTGGCAAAAAAAAGGTAAGGGCTATGATGAACTTTAGTATCTGGCATGGACTGTCAGCACCAGTTCTGCCAAAATTTCAAGTTTTATTTATATTTGATTAATCGCTTAATTAAAATTTTTTTCTAAGCGAGTTACAATATATAAAAGTAACATATAGTTAAAAATAGTATAGTTCTGCCAAAGCATCACAAAAAACTGAAACACATAAACAGGAGCACAGGAACCGAGGTGAGAGCAAAGGAAGAGCACCTGCAACTCTGCAAAGGGTTTAAATGTGTTGAGCATGGAAGAAAGAACTGGAGGAATGGAACATAGGAAATCTAATGCTCAGACTAGAAGAAGGAGGTAAGGGGCTGACATGAGGGCAGGTAGGGAAAGAGAGCTGAAGACTAGGAGAAGATCCCAATGTTAGGGCTTGGTAAAAGGAGCAAGTGCAGGTGGAAGCAGAGGTAGATGCTAGCAGAGGTAGATGCTAGCAGTGGGGTTTGGATAAAGGAACCAACGCTAGGGGAGTGAGAAGGAAGAGAAGGGCAAGTAGTGTATTGAAGGGGAGAAATAAAGGCATATGGAGGGGAACGTAAAGGTAAAGAGGTAGATGTAGGGGCAAGGAGGACATAAAGCAAGGTGAATGAATATGAGAATGAGGTAGACATGCTTGATGTAATGAAGTAGAGGCAATGAATGCTGGAAAGGGGGCGAATGAGGCAGAGGATATAGAGGGAGAAAGACAAATGAAGGGAAAAAAAGTTCTTGAAAAGGGTATTTATTTAAAAAATATCCCTGACGCAGTCCTGTAGTCAGTGAAACATGGCCACATCAGGCTTTTCTTTTCTAAGAGAGTCCTTCCTTTTAATACATACGTAGTTTGAATTTTGATTCTGCTTGTATTTGTGATTCCTATAGATAACACACCAAATTGTAAACCTGGTAGCCAAAGGAGCTGACAGGGGAGAGGGGAGGAAATGAATAGGAAAATGAATAAAACCCTTGTTGGTACGTGTGAACTGTTCAATTTGAACCCAACTGCTATAATGAAGGTTCAGCTTTCTTTTGGGAAGTTCCTGAAGTATTTTAGTATTAACCCAGGCTTTTTTGGAAAGGAGTTTATTTTGGGTTAGGAAAACCCAGTTTATTCAGCTCTCTGTTACTCTGGTGTTGCTGAGAAGAAGCTCTTTGCAAAGTCTGTCCAAGATTCCTTTTGTTTTTATGTTGGGAAGCTGAGCTTTCTGCTTTCATGTAGTTGCTGGCAAATATCTGCTCCTTGGATTTGAGCTCAGTGAAAGTTTAAATTTTGCAACTGGACTCATGAGACTCTGGAGCTGATAGTCCTAGGCCTCTCCCTGGAGCCAACTCCAACTGACTCTTTCTTGCTATAATAGAAATCACAGGGAGGGTGCTGGATGCCTGGAATGCGCTCCTGATGGAGGTGGTGGATATGAAAACGATGACGGAATTCAAAAAAGCTTGGGACGAACACAGAGGATCTCTAATTAGAAAGTAAATGGCATAAAACAAACAAATGCTGGTACCCGGCTTCCTGTATATGGTGATTTGGTTTAGGGTGAGCTGGGGAGGGCTTTGATAGGAACTCCAGTGACAGGATAGTTAGGATGGGTTGGAGTGAGCTTCAATCCAGCAAATCCAGCAGTGGGAACCTAAAGACAGTACCGAGCAGACTTCTAAGGTCTATTGCCCAGAAATATTACAGAAAAGACAATGTGAATGTATAATGAATATTGGGAAGACTGGATGGACCATTCAGGTCTTTATCTGTTGTTGTTTACTCTGTTACTATGTTAACCATTCAAAGCCATTTAAATGTCATAAGGCTGTGAGGATTTGAAGAAGGAACTTCTGAGACTAAGAGACTTGGCATCTAAATTGCAGATGAAATTTAATGTAGACATGCAAAGAGAAAAATAATCCCAACTACAGGTGCAAAATCCTGGATTCTAACTTAGGAATCATAAGATCTTGGACTCATTACAGACAAATGCATTGGCATTTTCAGCCCAGTGTGCCACAGCTGTTAAAGAAAAAAAAAGCAAACCGAATGTTACAGCTGATCCAAAAAGGGGATTGATAAAACTGAGAATATTATTATGCCTCCATATAAGTCTCTAGTGCAATCACACCTAGAATATGCTGTCTAGTTCCGGTCATCCCATCTCAAAAATATATAGAACTAGAAAAAATTCAGAGAAGGGAGAAAAATGTGATAAAGGGGATATAACACCTCTCTTATGAAGCAAGAATCAGCAGGTTAGAGCTCTTCAGCTAGAAGAAAAACAACTAAGACTACACAACAGTTTATTATTATTATTATACTTTGAAAACTTACAATATCCAATAAAATAAAAGGAGAAAAAAGGAAATCTCATAAACAAAACATAATCAACCATACATACACAAATCCTTTTCAAGCCCACATTAATGGGGAGACATGATACTATTTCATCAAAAAATTCAGGAAAAGATAAAATAAATAATTCTCAATTCACCTTAGCGAACCTTAAATCATTTCTTACTAATAGGGAATCTTATTTACTCCTCTTAATTTTCCTCAGGAATGAAACTTATATGAAAATTTAAGCTCATTTCTGTTCTCTAGCAACTAAAAACTGTTGTAGTTGTATGGGGTCCCAAAAAACATATTCAATATCTTGTATCTTGACTAAACATTTGCATGGGAATTTCAAATAAAAGGATGCCTCTAGAGCCAAAACTCTAACTTTTAATTTCAAAAACTCTTTCCTCCTAAATTGCGAAGCTCTAGAGACATCCGGAAAAATCCTAACCAAATCCCCACAAAATTTTGTTAATCTATTTTTGAAATAAATTTTCATTATCAACATCTTATCTATCTCACTCATGCATGTTATCACCAGGTTAGACCGACTCTGAATCACATCCTGGGTATCTTCCAAAAATTCTGTCAAATTAATTTTGGTAGTGACTAAATGGTCCATCTCCTGGGCAGATTCTATTTTTTTTTTGAGGAACATGATAATAATTATTAATTGGAAAATTCTCCGCATTGGCCAATTCCAGTATTTCTTTAAAAAATTTCCTTAACAAAATTTCAGGTGATAATAAATGAGTTACTGGGAAATTGACCAAGCGGAGGTTTCTCGCTCTATACATATTTTCCATAAATTCCATTTTAGAATGTATCATTGTAGAATCTTTAACAGCAGATACCGAGACAGCTTGAAGTGTATTACATTGAGTTTCCACTACGTTTAGTCAATTATCTAAACAGCTCAAATTGGAATCCACATTTTCTAATTTATGAGAAATAGACTGTGAAAATTCCACCGTTTGTTTCATCGTTGACCTGAGAAACCCTTCAACTCTAGAAATACTTAACCACAAGTCTTTAAGGGTAATATCCTGTGTTTCCTCCATTAGTGGATTCTCCTCCACTCCACCTGAAATATTCAGTGATTTAGGTATTTCAGTAAAATCTAACTTATTAATCTGAGTGGAGGATACCACTTATTTGTTGGAAATAGCAGGGTTTATATTCCTACTATCACTTGATACTGGATGAAGGGGAGGGGTCTGTTCGAGGGGACTCAATGAAGCACCCGACAAGGAGGAATTCATATTTAGTGGTACCACAGAAGGATTTTCGGTTAATAGAGTTAAATGTCTATCCATGGGCCAAGATACAGCTGGAGTTGAGCTCTTGGGTTTAATTTTCCTTCTTCCCATAATCAAAGTAATCCACTAAAAATATATATAATTAATTACTAACTTAAGTTCCGGCTCCCCAGCTCCAAGGGGCTCCCAAGGGGCCTAACGTGCCCCATAGGGCATGCCCCTTTGGCCACGCCCTGCGGCCGCAACTGTGGCAGCGGCTTTGCTTTAAAGAGTTGGAGATGGACCCGATGACGTCAGGGGTCCGTCTCAGTCAGTGCCTGACCGAAGGGCCGATAAGAAGAGGAGCCGCTGCTGCAGTGGGTTCAGGGGCTGCCCAGAAAGTCTCCTCCTGCTTCCCTGTAAGTTCCTCAAGCTCCCCACAACAGTTTATAAAGTCATGAATGGTGTGCAGTGGTTAAATAAGGCATGATTGCTTAACCTGTAAAATGCACACTCACACACAAAAAAAAACAACCCAAGAAGATATTACATGAAACTAATGACCAACAGATTGAAAAGAAATCATAGAAAGCTCTTGTTCATGCAGCGTATAATTGTCTCCGTGGATAACCATGGGGAAATCATTCCATGTTATTCTTTAGTGTCTATCTTAACCTCAGTCCTTCTACACCAAGGCTTGAGGGTTAGTGGCTCTGATTCTTCCCTCTCTTCTTAAACAATGACATGGGGATGGTTTCCCATGGTAATCCTCAGGGACGGATACAGTAACAAATTCTGTCACTGTGTCATTCTCTGATAAGGATGTGGAATTTGTTGCTGGAGAACATAGTCAAGTTACCAACATAACAGGATTCAAAAGAAGTTTTACAAAATATCTGGAGGAAAAGTCTATAAAAATGATTAGCTATAACTTATCTCTGCAAATAAACTATGAAAAATAGACCTTTGTTTTGGTATTTGCTTGTGATCTGGACTGGCCCACTAAGCTCTATGGTTGACCCAGCAAGGTTTTTCTTATATTCTTATAACTTCATGATGAAAGAGAACAGGGACTCACTGATTAGATGGGGACTCAGGGAACAAGTTGGGAGTATAGGGAATTTGTGACTGAATGGTAACTTGGGAATTCTGGGAGAGGTGATAGAAGGATTGAGTAGGGATTCAGGCATTATACAGCAATAAGGGAAAGACAGCTGGGTAGTAATATAGATAAGGATGTATTAGATGAGTTGGAGTATTTGAGACAAAGAATAGAAAGGCAGAGTGGGATAGAGAGATGTGTGAAGCTGTGAAAGTTATGAAGGCATGGAAAAAAGGGTAAGATAGAGGAAAGGGATGAGTCTTTGAAGACATGGTAGAAAGTGGAGTGGAGATAGAAGAGCCAGAGAGAAGGTAAAAATGGGTACAGGAATCTACTGCATATACTCAAATATAAACTGAAGTTTTTGGGCCCAAAATGGGGGGTCTTGGTTTATATTTGAGTCTTCCCTCCCACTGATGTCCCCTTCCTCCCAGTAATATTGCTTCTCTTCCTCATCTTTCATCACCACCACCACTACCACCATCTGTTGCCATCATCCCCCCCCCGAACCAGCAGCAGCAGTACCATCACCACCACTCATAAAACAGTTGACCTCTCACCATCTCCACCCCACGAGCACCACCAACACCACCCCAACCTGGCATTATTCTTTTTCCTCTTCCTCCTCCTCCCAAGCAGGAATGACTCCCCTCCCAGACATAGCAGAAGGACCCAAGGCCTCACTGTGCTCCCTGGTGGTCTAGCGGTGTATTAGGGCAGGAGTGATTTCCACTCTCTCCTCCCCAGGCTCTTTCAGCGGTTAAAACGGCTGCAGAGACGTTCAGCAGCAGCCTTGAGAGATTCTGGCAGCAGCCTTGGAAGTTATTTTTACTGCTGAGAGTGCTTGGACAGAAATGAGTAGGAATTGTTCCTGTCCCAATGCACTGTTAAACCACCAAGGAAGCATTGTGAGGCCTGAGGTCCTTCTGCTTTGTCCAGGAGGATGGTCATGCCTGTTCTGGGGGGAAGATGGAGGGAAATGTTGCTGGTTCAGGGGGATGGTAGTAGTAGTGTTTTGGGGACATGCACAATGATGTTAGGAGGGGGTAGTGCTTATGCTGCTGGTGGGACTCTGCCAGTGGGGGGTAGGGGTGAATGATTGTGACAGCAGTGGCAGATGAGGTAAACTACTTTGAGGGAGGGTGGTAGTGGTAGGGGAGGATTGGTGGAATATAAACCCTTGGTATCTCAGTTGTATTTGGATGAGTTTATATTTGAGTATATATGGTAAGGGATATGATACAGAAGAAAGAACTGGGGGTCATGGAAAAGAGATAAAAGATAGGAAAGATGCTGGAACTGGTAAAGGAACAAGAGACAGAATAATGTATATGAGAGCTGAGATTCTAGGGACTGAGAGAAAAACATAAAGAGAATAGAAAGTTAGGGAAGGAATGATAGACAGATGAAGGACTAGGTTGCCTTGGGAGGAAAAAATCTGGAAGAAGAAAAGTTAGTAGGTAGGTAAGACGGTACCTGTATATAGATGCTTAAAGGGCAACTATATGGTGTCAATTCTATAAGGCTTATACTTTCTTTATATAATAATATGAGGGGTGAAATATGTACCTACGATTTAGCCATGAGCACTTATGCCAGCTATAGAGTTCTCTCATCTAAATGAGAATATATACATAACAATAAGTTATTTAGGTGTTAGTCCCACCCACACTATTTCCAGACTTTACCTATGCATGCAATATGCTTACCGTGAATATACATGTGTGGTGAATAGTAGGAGTTTTGGCATCTATGAGTACATGCATATGTATATACAAATGCACATGTATGCATTATTCTCACCATTTATATGTGTAATCAGCATGCAAATATTAGCACTCAGGCTAAGTTCTTAAAGAGACATCTAAATTTAGGCAGCAAACATGCACTTAAAGCTGGTCTTGTAGTCATATGCACACATATGGGGCCATGTAGGCTAATAACAATAATCTGGCTAGGTGCTATTCTAGAAATATTCACCAATCTTCGGTGGGACATATGTATTTTACAGGTGGGTATTCAGCTTGGAAAAGAGACAGCTGAGGGGAGGAATGACTGAAGTCTACAAAGTCCTAAGTGGTGTAGAACACGCACAAATGAATCTATTATTTTACATCATCAAAAATTACAAAGACTGGGGAACACTCAATAAAGTTACAGGGAAACACTCTTAAAACCAAAAGGAAGAAAGTTGTTAGCTCTGGAACTTGTTGCTATAGGATGTAGTAAAATCAGTTAACATAGATGGGTTTAAAAAAGGTTTGGACAAATTCCTGGAGAAATGGGGATAATGGGGGACAGATAAAGGGGGGAGCCACTGCTTGCCCTAGATCGGTAGCATGGAATGTAGCTACTATTTGGGTTTCTCCCAGGTACTGTGACCTCAATTGGTCACTGTGTAAACAAGATACTGAGCTAGATGGACCACTGGTCTGACCCAGTATCTTATGTCCTTATGTTCTAGTTCAGGTGGCACATACTTACATATGAGGGGCCGATGAAAAGTTCTCCGCAAAATGGTTAAGGCAGCCTCCATCGAGGAAGTGGGGGTGGGGAGCAGTTGTGGGTCCCCAGACTTGCATTCCCTTCTCTCTCTAACCTCAACTACTTCGTTGCTTCTAACTTTGTTCAATTGTTGTGAACCACTTGTAATTTTTTTGATAAACAAATGTGAACCACCTAGAACTCCTTGGGTATGGCGGTATACAAAAATAAAGTTATTATTATTATTATTATTGCATGGCTGCAGTTGTCAGCTCTACCGGACCCCTGCCCTGGAACAGGAAGCTGACATCAGAGCGGGAGGGAAAGGTAGAGCCGACGGTTGTATATATGTGGACTGCAGCCCCAAAATTGCTCCATGTAACCCCCTTACAGCCTGCACCCAGTGCAGACTTCACCCACTAGCCCGCCCTTGGTATGCCTTTGAGCAGAGTCTTAAAGGGGCTCATAATCAAAAAAATAAAATGTCCTAAAATCTGCTTAAATCAATACTAAATACCTCTGCATGAATGGGGAAAAGAGGCACTCTAATAAGAGTGCATCTGTTCTCTTATCCTTCCATTAAATCCTGTCATTACAAAAAGTTCCTTGAGAGAACTTTCTCATTTCAGGCCGCTAAATTAAATTCATGGCTAGGAAAAATAACACTAGAAGCTTCTTCTTATTTGGATTTTAGAAAATTGTTAAAGATACAATTATTCGATTGGCTGGTATCTTAATGTATGTTGTTATTTTAACATGTTCTTCTTATTTTAACCTGCTGTATTAATTTGCTTGGTGTTATTATTTTATCTGTTGTATTTTTATGCACTGTATGTATTGCCTTTGTTGTGAGCCGCCTAAAACCCTCCCGGTATGGCAGCATATAAAAATAAAATTATTATTATTATTATTATTAATATATTGACTATCTGCTATAATAATTCCCTTAGCGCGCATGCGCACTTCAAACCTGGTGGCTCTATGCGTCCATAACTCCGTGGTCGGCAAATAAATTGTACTGTAAGAGAAGTTGGTAAAGCATGCGGCATTTGCACGTGCGACGTGTTCGGCATGTGTGCAGCGCATACATTCGATTTGCTGCGAGTGGTGGTTTACTTTACTCAGCAGCAGCTATTCTGTGCGGGTTGCCGTTTGCTGATTGATAAAAAATAAAAAAATGTAGGTGGGAGAAGGGGCACAATAATTGACATCCCCTCTAACATCCCCAATATTCCCCCAACATCCCGGACCTTCCCCAACATCCCTGTGACATCTCCACACACACACAGGACAGGGGGCCAAAAAGACGAGACATTGACAGACTGACAGAAAAGGTGGCAGTGAAAGACAGGAGGCCAGGGAGAGAGATTGAAAGACAAAAAAAAGACAGACAGTGGCCAAGGAGACAGACAGACAGATAGCAGCCAAGGAGACAGACAGCAAAAAAAGACAGACAAACAGACAACGGCCAAGGAGACACACAGAAAAAAAGACAGACAGAAAGACAGCGGCCAATGAGACACACAGAAAAAAAAACAGACATACAGCAGCCAAGGAGACAGACAGTGGTCAAGGAGACAGACAGCAAAAAAACAAAAAAAATCAGACAGACATACAGTGGCCAAGAAGACAGACAGCAAAAACAAAAACAGACAGACATACAGCAGCCAAAGAGACAGACAGCAAAAAAAGACAGGGGTCTGCAGGAAAAATGGAAAACAACTTTTGAGGCACGCAGCATCCAACAACACAGTAAGTTTTGTCACAACCCTAGCACTAAGGCTCGGCTTGTGCTAGGGAAGGCTACTCCTAGCCCTGGCGTGGCTTTGACCCGGGCTAACCAATGTGATGGGTTAGACAGGAAGAAAACAGAAAGATCTGATTTCCCATTTAAAACTCAGGTTACAAAACCCTGGGGAGGAGAGGGATATAGGGAGAACAGCCTGAGGCAGAGGGAGGTGCCTCATACAAAGCAACTGCCTAAGAGTCAGAACACAAGCTTAGGTAATTTGCAGCAACTGGGCCTAATTAGAGTCCCAGGAAAATCCCAGCAACAGCTACAGGCTGCCCTTCCCCCTCACAGAACAGGGCGTGGTCACCTCAGTGCTTTAGAGGCAGCACTGAGAAGGAACAGGGGAGTCCACCCTGGGACAGCCCAGGAAGAAGGTGCTCAGGACCAGTCTCCTGAGGCGCAAAGGAACCAGGATGTTGAAATGGTAGATGCAGCCCCTGTTCCTGAAGCCAGCCAGCTAGCCAACCTGGAGCCCATGGAGTTTTTGGACGCTTCCATGAAGCCAGATGCCATAGCAATGGATATGAGTTAAGTACAGTAACTTTATCTTTTTTGGCTGTGCTTAACTTGATGAACTTTGTTTTGTTGGTTTTGTTTTCTTTTGAAAACCTATATGCACCTGTGGGAAGCCTGCTGAGCAGTGCTAGGCTCAAGGCTACAAAGGTGCCAGAATCTGGTAACATTAAAACCCAGGTTCAGTTTGTTTATAACATTTTTACCTTTTTTGCCTTTTTGGTGGCTGATTGTGGACTATGTTATGAACTGTGTGAAGGGATAGTAGTTGGGGAGAATCCACACAAGATCCTTGGGTGGGATTGTGGGGCTGTTTGTGGCAAGTATATTAGAGAAGTGGATTCGGCTACTCCCCTCCCCCACCAACTGCTTATTAAGTTGGTTGGAGCAGGCCTGTTGCAAGCCAGGCCTAATTGAACTCTTGCATACAATTTGGAAGGTATAATAGTCTAATTCTTGTCATGCTTAGAATCGCAGAATTCTTGGGACTGGACTATCAGAGACTGTTGCAGGACTTACCTGTTGATACCTGCAAGGAAGGTGAGGGCTTGGTGGTTTTACAGCCCGGATGTTTTCTTTTTTCATGTTTTTTTTTGTTCATGAAGCAAATGATCTAAACCCCAGCTTTAGGGGACAAGGCACTCAATAAATTGAGACTCACTTATATAAGAACTTTATTGTTCCTGATTTGTTTTATTTTATTGATTAAAAACCAGCAGGACCTCCAGCGTCTCACAGGCTATTCTGGGCGCTGACCGGGGCCATTATTCAAGCCGGCACCGGCGGTGCCACAGTTTTCAGTACACTTTTTTAACTGTTAAGTCTACACGTCTATTTTAGCACCCGTTAATCTAACAGGCTTAAACACTATTTTTTTAATAATGTCTGTATTGAAACCATCACTTCTATATCACTTGTGAAACACACTATTCCCTTCCAAAGTAGACTGATGTTAGACCTAAAGAAACTTGCCCATAAACTTGTTTTGATTCAAATTGAATATATTTCGAAATAGGATCTCAAGCGCTCGCTGTCACCAGCTAACAGAACTAATCTTGGCGTGTGACTATTTCGTGAGCTATCATCGCGAGCTAAGTATCGTTATATTCATATCGGATTATAAAATTGAAATAAGGAAGAATTAATCATAGAATTAAAATAAGGAAGCATTAATTTAATTAAGGATAATAAATAAGACATATACTTTAAATTGAATATACAAGATATAAGGACCGATGATAATAAGTACAAATTGGGACATAACCAATTTATTTAACAACACCCTATTTTCCTACTTTATGCACAGAAAAACAAATAGAAATAGCATTTAAGTTAATTACCGGTTGCCAGTTAGGGTATGATAAATCCACATGAATTACCAAGGAAATTCCCAGTTAAAACCTTAAGAGGGCACTTGTACAGAAACATATAGTAGTCTTCATTAATTTTTAAGTTGGAGCCAATTTGGATTCAACTGAGCTGAAGGAAAGCCACTAACTATGTTCCCATGCAAGGCTGTGACACTGCTGGCCATTGTGTGTCAGTGGCATCTACCTCACCAGACTGTCTTCTGACTTTTTATTGGGTGTATGCCAAAGAAGGTAGACATTTCCAAATGCATTTTCCTTATCTACTGAGAAATGCCTTCTCCTTCAGGCATGTGGCTTTTCCTCCTATCCACTTTCATCTTTGTGTCATGAGCTTGCAGAAAAACAGCTAGAATGATGAGGAGGCTGCCCCAGAGGACTTCAGGGGACGTCATTGGCTCCCGGGGCTTGCATTGAAGAACCCTGGTCTAGAGGCTGCTCCTCTTTTTGGCTTAAGTCCTATCTGTACAGGCACATAAAATATATATTTTTTTTCTTTCATTTGCAATGTACGCTGCTATTTGGTTACCTTGAATACTTTGCCTATGTTTACAAATCTGTTGAAACTATATGGTTGCAGCAAAGTCAAACTCATGATACGCAGGCCCTCAAGTTTTATTGAGATTCTCACAATTAGACTGTATGACAAAGGTAGGGAATTTTACAGTGGATTTATTTTTATAATTCTGTGGCAGTATGGCAGCATGGTTTCCTACATGTCTCTTCATACTGCTTTGTTTGAACATTAATGTTTCTAAATGATCTGCTTCCTAAGCTTCAGAAAAAGCAGTAACTTTACATTACATTTCCTCTACATTATCTGTCTCTGCTTGGTTTTGCAGCGACTGATGGATGAAATCCCCCATGTTCTCGAAGTTGGTATCCTTGAAGCTGAGGACCTTAGTTAATGTGTTAGATTTGGTGAAACCTTTTCTGAGGTTGAACCACACCATGTTGTGGTCACTAGATGCCAGCGTGTCTCCCACCGAGACCTCTGTGACACTTTCTCCGTTGGTAAGTATTAGGTCTAGAATCGCCTGATCCCTAGTTGGCTCCAAAACCATTTGTTTGAGTCTTGCTCCTTTATAGAGTTTAATAGCCTTCTGCTGCTGCCGGTCGCAGAGGAAAGTGTGTTCCAATTCAATCTCTCCCTTAGCACAAGAAGAGTCCCGCTAGACTCTGGAAAATGGCTAATGTCATTCCACTCCACAAAAAAGGATGCAGGATGGAACTACGAACTACAGACCAGTGAGTCTCACATCAATAGTGAGCAAACTAATGGAAACTCTAATCAAACACCAATTGGATACGATTCTGAACGAGGGGAATCTGCAAGATCCCCGTCAACATGGGTTCACAAAGGGGAGGTCTTGTCGATCCAACCTGATCAGCTTCTTTGACTGGGTGACGAGGAAGCTGGACATCGTGTACTTTGATTTCAGCAAAGCATTCGATAGCGTACCACACCGCAGGTTGTTGAGCAAGATGAGCTCTATAGGTTTGGGTGATACCTTGACTACATGGGTGGGGGACTGGCTAGGAGGTAGACTTCAGAGGGTGGTGGTGAATGGCTCCCCCTCCGAAACGACAGAGGTGATCAGTGGAGTACCGCAGGGCTCGGTCTTCGGCCCAATCTTATTCAACATCTTCATAAGGGACTTGGCTGAGGGGCTTCAGGGTAAATTAACGTTATTCGCCGATGACGCCAAACTATGCAATATAGTAGGCAAGAACACAACAGGGCCTGACATTAAATCCAAGACGACAGTATGACGCATGACCTCTTCCTACTGGAGCATTGGTCCAGGACCTGGCAACTAAGTTTCAATGCCAAAAAATGCAAGGTCATGCATCTTGGCAACAAAAATCCATGCAAGACTTACACTCTTAATGGTTTGATCCTAGAGAGAACTGTAGCGGAACGAGACTTAGGGGTAACCATCAGTGAGGACATGAAGACTGCTACTCAAGTGGAGAAAGCTTCATCTAAGGCCAGACAAATCATAGGTTGCATACGCAGGAGTTTCGTTAGCCATAAGCCCGGAGTCATAATGCCATTATATAGGTCCATGGTGAGACCCCATCTGGAATACTGTATACAATTCTGGAGACCACATTACTGCAAAGATGTGCTGAGACTTGAATCAGTCCAGCGAATGGCCACACGGATGGTCACAGGGCTCAGGGATCTCCCGTATGAGGAACGACTGAATAAATTGCAGCTCTACTCACTAGAGGAACGCAGGGAGAGGGGAGACATGATCGAAACATTCAAATACCTCACGCGCCGTATCGAGGTGGGGGAGGATATCTTCTTCTTCAAGGAACCCACGTCAACACGAGGGCATCCGTGGAAAATCAGGGGAGGGACATCGCATAGCGACACCAGGAAATACTTCTTCACCGAGAGGGTGGTGGATTGATGGAATGGTCTTTCGATACAGGTAATTGAGGGATGGTCATTGGTGTGGGCCCTTATCTGCCGTCACTTTCTATGTTTCTATGTTTCTAAGATATTCTCTGACCAGATATTAGGGCCTGATTTGGTGCAGAAGTGCCTGCAAAACAAATATAAAAGTATAACTGACTTGAAGAAGTAGCCATTACATCAAAAGGAACAAATTTATTATAGGTTCCATAATTTAAAATAAAAGTACATTCCTCAGCTTAGAATAAGCCTCCAAAAGGTGAATTTTCTCACCCTCTGTAGAGAATGAGGCTAATAATATAGTACTTGTTTTGATGTTATCTTGGGACTCCGAGAGAAAGAGAAGGTGTGGATGAAGGCTCATGGCACATAATCCCAGCACTGTTTCTGGCCAAGAAGGGAGCAATGAACAGGCCAAAGCACTGGTTTATTGTGCTGATTTCAGTCCTTTGGCAACTGACTCTCCATTCACTCCACACCTGGACTAGCTTGCTTGGCAGGTGTTTCTCTCCAGAGAATCTGCAGTTCTAGAGCACAAGAAAAAGTGGGGAAGGGACACGAGTCTTCTGAACAATGTAATGATCAACGACCATGGTGATGCCCCATATGTGTTTGTACTTCAAAAAAGAACACAGAGATGTCCCCCAGAATTAGTTTGCACTCGTAGATATTCATATATGGGCCACAACATACAAAGAATAATTCGTAAACATTGGCATATCTTGGAAAAGCATCCTTGTTCTAAAAATAAAAATTACTCTGGCTCGGCCCAAAATTAGAACACCTGCCCACCCTCTTCGCACTACCCTCAGGCGCTGCACTGCAGCTTGAGTTCTCAAGCAAGGTCTTGGCATCATTATTGATTCTTCTCTCTCCCTCAATGACCACCTCAACTCCTTGGCTAAATCATGCTTTTTCAGCCTTCACATGCAGAGGAAAGTAAGATCCTATTTTCGCCAACAACATTTCACCGTCCTTGTCCAATCCATCATCCTCTCCAAATTAGACTACTGCAATGCTATCTACTTAAGCCTATCAAAAAAAGTCTTCAAATACTCCAGCTAATCCAGAATACTGCAGCCAAGTTGATCTTTGCAAAACGCAAGTCTGACCATATCTCCCCACTCCTAGCCAAACTTCACTGGCTCCCAGTGATTTCCAGAATCTATTTCAAATGCTCCTGCCTGGCTTTTAAGATCATTCACAGCATCCTTCCTCCCTTAATCCCACTATCTTATAGCTCCTCGAGTCCTGATTCTACCAGACCCACCCAAAGGTATAAATTATCCTTCCCCTCTCTATACGGTATTCGCTATGCAGGCAAACTGAGAAAATCCCTTCTCTTCAGAATCACAGCTCTTTGGAACGACCTTACTACCCCGCTGCGGAACCTGGGCTCCCTCCAATTATTCCGCAAGCAACTGAAAACCTGGATTTTCACTAAAATGTAATTCTATCCCCCCCTTACTCTTCTCTTCTATATATAAGTTCATGTAAACCTTTTTTTTCCTTCTCTTCCTATATTTTAAGTTCTTGTAAACCGTGCCGAGCTCCACAACATCTGTGGAGATGATGCGGTATATAAACTTAAGGTTTAGTTTAGTTTAGTTTAGTTTGATGATAGCATTTTTGAGAAATAAGAATTTGAAAGAGAAATTAGTACCATCTTTTTTTAAAAACCTATAAGATCAGAAGATATACAAACACATATGGGACATCGGATCTGTGGAAGATGTAGTGTATGCAAACATTCCATGGTCATTGATCATTTCATCCATCCAGGCACAGGACGGATCTACATCATTAAACACAGGGGGTCCAGTTAAAAAGGACTAAGGACTGTTTATTAGGCTTGACTGATTTATATACCGTATTTTTCACTCCATAAGATGCACTTCTCCCCCTCCCCCCAAGTGGGTGGAAATGTATGTGTGTCTTATGGAGCGAATATAATCATTTTTTACCCCCCCCCAGTACCTTTTCAATTGCCTTTTCTCTATCAGGCTGATCTGTATGCATTTGGTCATGTTACTGAGCAGCACCAGCACCGCAATCTTGCAAGGCATAACCCAGTCCTTAATGCCGACCACGTTGGCGTGCACCACTCCGTTAGTCATCATTGGGTTAAAGTACAAGCTTTCGTGGACACTGGCCATAACTGGACCGAAAACATCCGGTCCCTTTCCCTTGCTCAGTACACGGACCATTTCCTTACCACTCACAGATTCCGCAGAACAGGCGGCAAGAACCCGCAAAGGGCCCACCAATAGTGAACTTCCAGTCACATGCTGTCACATACTCAATCGGGTTTGGCTGTCTGTATGGTCTGCTTAGCGGTGTGTCGCTCAGAGAGATCCGTAGGGGGATAGGGAGGCAGTCGATGGGAGGGAGTGAGATATGACTTATGACGTGTGTTTAGAAGTTCAGTTAGTTTAGACCAGGCTTGTCTAAACTATGGCCCTCCAGCTGTCCAGGGAAGGAGGGGCAGGAGCGTGGAAAGTTTGCTTCTGCCAATACACCACTGGACCACCAGAATTTAAAGGTAGCAGGGGAGGGTGATGTGCTGGGACTACCTACCACTTAGACCTGCCCTACCACTAGACTTGCCCTGTACCTTGTCCTGGCCTACCACTAGACCACCAGAAGGGGACAGGGCAGGGGGAACAGGGTGCAGAGCCTGGCAGGGAGAGGGGCTGGCTGCATAGCCTGATGGGGCAGGGAGGGAAAGAGGTTGGATTCAGAGCCTGGCAGGTAAGGGACTGGGTACAGAGCCTGGCAGGGAGGGGGGGGACAGGATGCAGAGCCTGGTATATATTATTACACCATTTTGTTTAGAATATTTTTTTCTTGTTTTCCTCCTCTAAACCTTATGGTCAGGTGCGTCTTATAGTGCAAAAAATATGGTATATGTTTTAATCATTTAATTTTAATAAATTCATAATTGTTCAGAAGGCTGATGAGTATAGTCCCGTTCTAGTCTATCATACGTTGTATTTTCCTTTCTGTTGGAGAATCTGCAGTTCACATAATGCCAATTTGTGTATAACTCTGAAGGATAGAGTTGGAAGGTGATAGCGATACATAAGTCAAAAGAAGAAGTAGAAAATGTTATGCATGACTAACGTGACCATTTATTTTTTTCATCAAAACGGGACATCTATTAATTATCAGTCCCGCCCCAAATCCCACATTAGCCCCGCCCCCCCAATTTCTTCCATTTATTTTTCATGTACACATAATATCTTATTAGTTCATAATGGTAACCATAAAATTAAAAAAAACACAAAGCACACTATACGCAGATAAAATGTTAATTATCATTTATATTTGGGGGTTTTCAAAGATGTCAAGGGAGATGACTTTAAAATATGCAATGTCACCTCAGTAACTATAGAAAAATAGATAAATATAGTGCAAAATATAGACAGCAGATATAAATTCTCAAAACTGACACATTTTGATCACTAAATTGAAAATAAAATCATATTATTTGTACTCTTGATGATTATTAAGTGATATATTTATGGATAATTTGTTTTAACATATTGATAAACTTATTGTAAGTTTGAAAATGAATAAAGAATTATAAAAAAAAGAAATTAAAAGAAATTAAAATCATTTTTCCTACCTTTGCTGTCTGATGATTTCATGAGTCTATGGTTGCATTTCCTTCTGACTATGCATCCTTTCTTTCTTTTCTTTCTGCACTCAGGCCAAACGATTGTCCCTTTCTATTCCCTCCCTCCTTCCTTCCTATGTCCTTGGTGCCCCCAGTGCCTCCTTCCTATGTCCTTAGAGCCCCTTCCTATGTTCTTAGTGCCCTCAGTGCCTCCTTCACATATCCTTAGTGCGCCCAGTGCCTCCTTCCTATATTCTTAGTGTCCTCAGTGCCTCCTTCCTATGTCCCCCTCACTGCCTTACAGCCTTTGTCCCACCCTTCCCTCAAAGCTAGCCTGCCTGCCTCCCTCCCTCCCTGCCGCGCCTGCCTCCCTCCCTCCCTCCCTCCAGCGCCCGATTCACCCCCCCACAAGACTACCAGCACTGCTTGCCAGCCTCTCTCCTTCCCTCCCTCCAGTGCCGATTCAAACCTCCTGTCCGCCCACCACCACTGTACCTTCTTCTTGCCTTCCAGAAGTCTTCTTCCCGATGTCAATTCAGACGTCGGAGAGTGCGTTCCAGGCCAGCCAATTGCTGCCTGGCTGGCCTGGAACTTCCTCTCCAACATCAGAATTGATGTTGGGAAGAAGGCTTCTGGGCGGCAAGAAGAAGGTACAGAGGTGGTGGGCGGACAGGGGGTTTGAATTGGCGCTGGAGGGAGGGAAAGAGGGAGGAGAAGCGATCACGCACACAGCTTCGGGATGCGCACAGTTGTCCCGCTTACAGCTTCAGGACGCTGTCCCTGAAAACAGGACATTTTGGTGTCCCGAAGCCGTGGATCGGGACAATGAGACGGCCGGTCCAATAATGGGACGATCCCATCGAAAATGAGACGTATGGTCACCTTATGCATTACTCTCTGAAAGAAACCAAGACATGGCATGATTCAGCACAAATAGGTACGCATTGTACTAATGTTTAGCACAGGAGTGTCCAACCATTAATTGGAATAATAGAAAATAGGGCTATTTAATCACCATGCTAAAAATGGCTTCAGCATGTGGGAAAGACCCACGCTGGGGATAGTGCAGGTCACGTTTTAGCACTGTTTAGTAAAAGAGACCCAGTATGTTCATTAGTAACTATCCACTTGATATGTTACATTTCTATGTTTATTTCTTAATATTGTTTGTTTGGTTTTTTAAATTTAGCTCACACTTTTTCTGTATTGTAACAGCTTTGCTTCCAAATGTCGCTTTCAGGCTCACTGAGACTAGACTGTGCATTCTATCTCCTCTTTGCTGGACCTCAGAGTCAGAGGCAGCAGAATATGAGCTCCAGCCCACCGGAAAAGCCTCTGGCATCATAATCTTTTGATCTCCTGCTCTTCTGATTTGTCCTCTCTTCCTCTTGCTCTGTAACTTATAACATCAGATATCTGAATAATGAGCTCTTGAACTAGTTAGACTCTAGAGAATACTCGTTAACATTGACTCCAACAAGGGAGGGAGATATAGAAACCTCAGACTGCTCTGCAGAGAGCTAGTCCTTCCTTTAAGGACAGATCCTTTTTGTGGTTACAATTTCTACCACTGTACCTTATAACCAGCTGCCATTCTTAATTAATGTCCATAAACCTTTAAAAATTACTAATATATTTTACTGTTGACTGTTTAAGTTGGAATCTGTTAATCACATTACGACTACTAGTGTTACTTCTTCTACCGCATATCAATTTTGTTTTTGAGTTGTCATACATTTAACTAAAAATATTATAGCAGATTTTAAAAATACACACACACTACATTTTCCAAGTAAAACTTCAAAAAAACACTTCTCTCAATGTATGCATATGTAGTGGTATGAGACTCTTGTAACTTCATATGAATTATCTATCCCTTCCCAAGCTTCAAGAATTTTGTGCTTCCATCCCTGATGGAAAATGAATATTGATATGAGGGATAAAACACTTGTTGACATCTATGAGGGATTTTATATCCTATTGGAGGTTTTAGACCTTGGAATCAGGGTAGATTGTACCCAGGGACCCAACCAATGACCGAAAGGGCTTTTGGAGTCACTTTCCTCAACTAAATGGATCAATTATAAGGAAGGACCACAGTGAGGAACTGGGAGCATGCTGCTGTTCAGGAATGAATCTGCATAGAAGACAGGGAATTTCAACTCTGCTGATTAGCTCGAGGCTTACATAGTGAAGAAACTGCCAAAATGATTAGAGTTTGTAATAAGGTTGTTAGATCTATTTGTTGTTTGCTGAATATATCATTTCTTTTTGGGATAGTGTTTCCAAATGGATTTCTTTTGTTTTTATCATCACCATTAAGCTAGGATATGTTGGATATGATGTAAATATCTCCAAAACACTGCTGGAGCTTTCCTTAATATGGACCTGGTACTGTGCCAGCAAATTTCCTTCTGAAAGTTCTTTTTAATCGATTGTGAAAGCAAATGCAATTGGGCTAATATCTAACAGAGTAGCATAGTAATAGATGGCAGGTAAAAATTAGCATGGTCCATCTAGTCTGCCCACTAAGGTGGCTAGAGTAATGCCTGCTACTCTGCAGAACATGCAGACCACCTCCTTTATGTTTTTGCTTAGGATTGCACCAGCTGTTCCACCCTTCTGTCTTTTTTGAAGTGTGACGGCAAATTTATTTTGCTTTAATCCCATCCTCTTGCTATACTATGTGTTTATCCTGTGCTTTTATGAATTGTGTCACAGTTTTGTCCCCGAACCAAAAAAAGCGGGAAGAGTGAGATGTTTCCAACCGGGATCCTTATTACAAACATGAACTCAGTACAATATAAGCAAATACAACGTTGCAGGCATTTTGGTACTGTAGTACCTTCTTCGGGAGTCTGCAAATATGCTGAAAATAAGAACATCAATTGTCCAAAGACAGCTATTCCGCAATGCTTTTGACTGAATGTGAATGTCCTGCATTTGACAGTTCCAGCAGCTTGTCATTTGCACAAACGTTTCTACCGATATGCATTGCGGAATAGCTGTCCTTGGACAATTGATGCTATTCTCGGCACATTTGAAGATTCCTAAAGAAGGTACTGCTATAGTACTGAAGTGCCTGCAACTTTGAATATTTGCTTATACTGCGGTATACTGAGATTATTTAATATAATTTAGAATGTAAACCGCTGAGGTCTGTAATATGGTGACAAATGATAATAAACATAACATAAACATCTTTGTAATAAAGATCCCAGTCGGAGGCATCTCACTTTTCCTACTTTGTGTCCTCTGATTTATCCTGACGTGAGGACTTTGTGCCGCTTTTTGTAGTATTACTGTTTTGTCTCCAATATTCCATTGGGAGGGTGTTCCTTACATCTACCATCATTTCGGAGAAAGTCGGAGGCATCTCACTTTTCCTACCTTGTGTCCTCTGATTTATCCTGACTTGAGGACTTTGTGCCGCTTTTTGTGGTATTACTGTTTTGTCCCCAATATTCCATTGGGAGGGTGTTCCTTACATCTACCATCATTTCGGAGAAATGTACTTCCTGGTACTTTGACGCTTACCTCTAGTTTTATAGCTTACCCATCCTTGACAAATATTTGCTTGTTCATTAATATCTTCAAAAGTATTTAAACCTCTCCATCATATCATCCCTCTTTCTTTGTCCTCTCCACAAGGGTATACATATTTAGATATTCAAGTCTTTTCTCATATGTCTTCAGCACAGACCCCCATACCATTTGTTTGCCATCCTTTGTATTACTTCATCCTTAGCAAAATATGGCCTCCAAAACTGAACACAGTATTCCAAGTGGGACCTCATCAACTATTTGTACTGGAGCATTATCACCACTTCCTTTCTGCTAGTCACGCCTCTTTTTGTGCAGCCTAGCATCCTTCTGCTTTTGGCCATTGATTTATGACTTTGTTTAACCTTCTTGAGATCTTTAGACACTATCACCTTGAGGTCTTTCTCTCGGTTTGTACACATCATACTCTCTCAATCTCAATCTCAATCTCTCTCAATCGGGCCTTATAATGATAGTGCATTTCAATTGTTAGTTCAGTCAGCTATATTGGGAATACTGGTCTATTTTTACCGACTCAGACTGATACAAAATACAAAAGATTGCAGTTCATCTCATTTTTAGACCATGAAAGACAGATCACATAACCTTTTATTATGGAGAGTTACACTGGTTATTTTCCCCATTTGTAAGCACTAAGTCCACTATGGCCCCCATCCCTCATGGGTTCCTTTACCACCTACTAGAACAGTTCTCCTTGTAGAGAATCCAGGACACGGTTCACAAAAATACATACATAATCATCAACAAACAACAACAAATAAATTACATTTATCTTTAAGTTTTCCAAAATAAATAATTAACCTTTCAAAAAAAGGCCTCTTCAAACAAAGTTGTCTTCAATACCTTCTTAAATTTCTGAATATCTGAAAGTAGCTTAAGTGGTCCTGCCAAACAATTCCACAGTAGCACTCCGAGCACCAAAATTATACAGGATCTCCCTACTTCTAGAAGGCCCCTCAAAAGGGATACCCCAGTCAACATCAGGCATGTTAAAATCATCAATTAGTAATACTTCCCCATTTACAGCTATATTCTGAATGTCTATTATTAAATTTCTGTCTATTTCTTCTGTCTGTGAAGGAGGCCTGTATATCGCATAAATTTAAATACATTTTCCATTCCCTCTTTCCAGACTGACCCAAAGTGCCTCTTCTTTACCCTATAGGTCCTGTAATTGTGTGGCTTTAATATGATTTTTAACATATAATGCCACTCCCCCTCATTTTCATCTCCCTCCTCCTCATTTTCATATTTGTTTTCCATTACTTTCCTGATAATTCCTAACATTATATTTGCTTTCTTAGCCACTGCCACACACCGAGCTAAGCACTAGCACTTACACTAATGGCATAGTTACAGGTAGATCAACTTGAACTGAAGAAAACAAAAAATTGTTCAAACAAATAACAGTTGTACGAGCCAGAGAACAAATTAATATCAAGTTTAATTGAATTACCAGACCTCAAATACCCAAGGCACTACTTGAATGATTTTTCATGCCCTTATTGGGGTGGTAAATTCATCATTGGTCTTGGTAAAGTGACATGTGCTATAAATATTTTTTATAATCTTAATTTCATAGCAATCAATAAATATAAAGTGCATTTAGTGCTTAAGGTGCTACAGAAAGGAAGGCACTTATCTTTTGTGCCCGACGGCTGCCCAACCATTTCACATTCGGTTTTGTCAGGGGCAATTCTTCCTTCTACTCTTGCACCAAAAATTGTATACAAAAAACTTACTGCCTCCCTTATTTCCTCCAACGCTATGACTTTTCCCATTCCTGTCTTTTGGGGCAATCGACCCCTTCAACGAACCAGCCCTGGCCCCCGGCCTATTTATCTGAAACCCGTTCATTTTGCCTCTTTCCACCAGCCTCCCCCCCAAAAAAAAATCTAACAACCTCATTAATCCTAAAATTGGCCTCTTAAATGTCCGTTCAATTAAAAACAAATTTAATTTAGTACATGATCTTATTCTTCAACACAATTTTCAAATACTCTGTCTAACAGAGATTTGGTTATCTGAGGGTGAAGAGGCCTACATCAATCAAGCATGTCCCACCAACTATAAATTTAAAATGCACTGCTGCCCAAATAAAAAAGGTGGAGGCGTCGCTGTAATTTTCCACTCCTCCCTTCCTCTTAAAATGGAAACCTCCCCATCATTCAGCACTTTCCCAGTTGAAACCTTACAATTCTCACTTCTCAGCAACCCATCCATAAGCTTCCTTCTCTATCTTCCACCCCAGTCACTAAAGCTTCGCTTTCCTCTCTCTCATCTGTTATTATGGACTTTATAATAATAATAATAATTTTATTCTTTTATACTGCCATTGCCAGGAGTTCTAGGCAGTTTACACTAAGAGAAACTGGACAGTCAGTGAAATACGTTCATACCATAAAAATAAAATCATACAATAAAAAGTTAAAATATGGTTACAATCTTAAGAATACCATGTTAAGTAATAAATTTGTCAAACAGAGAAGACAACTAATTTTCAAAAAGAACAGTAAGATGTGGCTTGATGAATACATTCACCAAACCAAAATTGCAGTTTACCTGCTTAAAACGCTAAGGTCCAATCAAAGAAGGTCTTATAATGAACACCATTTGGCTTAGGAAAGGCAAATAAATGGAAACTTCATGTGTTCCTTAATGGCCTAACCATTTTAACACCTCTGAACTATTAACTCTGATTTCAGATATCTCTCTAATGCCGCTGCTGTCATCTCCCACATATCACGCGGGCCATACTATTGATATGATTTTTGGGCCTATAGCCCTCGCCCATTTCAAGTTTCAAGTTTTAATTTATTTGATGTATCGCTTATTACAAACTAAGCGATTAACAAAATATAACAAACATTGTTAAATTATATATTATTGAACATTAAAAGGGTAAAATAACAATATCTTAGTACTACTTTAACAGAAAGGGAATTGGACACACAAAACAATATAAACATACTATGACACATATGGAATGAACATGAGGGCTAAAAGTTACATTTATTTAAAAATCAAACAACCCATTCCCTACCATGGTCAGATCATTTTCTAATCTCTTTCATTCCTTTTTTCAGACTGACTATTCTCCTACTCCTATCCGTACCAATAATTTTAGAGATTACAGTAAAATTTCTGCAACCTCCATTCAGAACTCCGTAAACCTCAGTTTGATATAGAACAAACTGTCCTCTGGGATGATACAACGTGCACTCTCATTAACTCTTTAGCCCCTTCTCAACAACAAAAAAAACCCCACTTACCTACTTCCAAAAAAAAACCCTGGTTCAAAGGAAATCTCGTACTTCTTCGATGTCAACTCTGCTCCTCCGCACATACATGGCGTCATTATCGAACAGCCATCACTTTTAGACATTTCAAAGATTTAGCAACACAATACAAAATCACAATTCAACTAGCTAAGAAGGAATATTATTCCAAATATATCTTGACTGTTAGTTATTCATCAACACTCTTTGCCATAGTCTGTTACCTCTCCCAATACACACAAAAAATATCTACCTCCCAACTCAACCAATGATCAGCAATTGATTTGGCTAACCATTTTGACCTGAAAATAAAAAATATCAGAAATCGCCTCGGGCATACTCCATCAGTAGACCCTCCTGATCTTCTCAGTCAGGATATCCATCTTTCATTCAGTACCTTCTCAAAATTCAAACTCCCATCTTTTGGTGATCATCTAAGGACTATCCAATCTATGAACACTTCTAACAACCCTTTTGAGAATATTCCACCATCCATTCTAAAATTTTTTTTATGATATTTGGTCCCTTTCTTCTTGAAATGGTTACCAAAAGTCTATCCACTGACGCTGTTCCTAAATCCTGGAAATCTGCCTTAGCTTTTCCAATATTAAAAAAACGACACTTAGATGAAACAAACTGCGACTTCTGTCCCATAGCTAACCTTCCTTTCATTGCCAAACTAATGGAAAAAAATAGTGTTCAAGTAACTCTCTGACTTTAAAAAAAAAAAACTAGTGCACTCCACCCCAACCAAACAGGTATTAACCATTCCATGGAATTATCTCTCACCACTACCATTTATTACTACCATGATCACTATAAATCTGTTCTACTCAAATCCCTTGACCTCTCAGCAGCCTTCTACACAATCGATCACACCCACCTCCTCCATTGTCTCAAAAACAGTGGAATCTCAGGTCATGCCCTCTTCTTGTTTTTGTCCTATTTTACAAATCAGAACTTCAAAGTTCACTCTAATGGTTCTTCTTCTTCTCCAATCACCCAAACCTATGGTGTCCCACAGGGTTCTATTCTCGCTCCCCTGCTTTTCTATATCTTTCTAGCTCCATTTCTAACCTTAGCTCAATCTATAGGATTTACTACTTTTGCCTATGCCGATGACATCCAACTTTTGCACCACATCAACCCTCCTGACACAAGTGACATCCAAGAAATAAATACCAAACTTGACCAAATCAGTCACTGGCTTCGATCTAACCGTTTATCTCTCAATATAGACAAATCCTGTGGTATTCTCTTTCCAGCTAAAAATAATGAATCTTTAAAAGGACCAATTTGTATAGATGCTAACCAAATTCAAATTGAACTTAAAGCTAAATTATTAGGAATCATCCTAGATAAAGACCTCACCTATCATGACCAGATCAGTTCAGTTACCCAAAAATGCTTCTATAAACTCCATATAATTTGCTCTATTTCCTCTATTCTTGAACCAGCTTCTATCCAAACCCTAGTTCACTCCCTGATTATTTCCCACATACTGTAGATTACTGCAACTCCTTATACCATGGCATCACGCAAAAATAAATCCGTCGATTGCAGTTGATTCAAAATACTGCCATTAAAACTTATCCACAACGCAAAAAAAATACAATCACCTCACTCCATTGCTACATGAGGCATATTGGCTCCCTGTATCGCATCAAATTACTTCCAAAATTCTCCTCTTGTTATTTAAGATCAAACTCACCCACTTCCCATCTTTTCTTGATAAATATCTTATTCTTTTTGCTTCTCCTCGGACTCTGAGATCCGCTGATCTTAACCTGCTGGCTGTTCCATCTCTCAAGGATCTTTTCTACACTCAAAACTTTATCTTTTTTTTTTTTTATAAATCTTTATTAAATTTTCAGATCTTACAAAAAGTGCATCATAACATACATGTCATTTTTTATTTCAAGATGCATACCAAAATTCTGGATAAGATCCTTTTTCTTCCAATTTTTTTTTTTTAAGTTCAATCATTTTTATTGAAGTTTTTGTTAAACATAACAAAACAGATAACAAAAGACAACAGGTCTGTCATTGCAGTATAACAATCAGTGATCAATGGATCGCACAGATGAGAAATACAATGGCTATAGAAATCAGAATAAAATATAATGAACATCGTATTACCGTTTCATATCAGATAACAAAAATAAGTCAAAAACCACTGTGAGATATACAGATATAGCACTATTCTGAGGAACAATAGTCCATGACAGGAGACCACACTCTATGATATGTGTGGTTAGAGTTAGTTTTATCTGCAGCTATCTTTTCATATTTGGAAAACAGACACACCATATTCCACCAAGCGTTATAAAACAACTGTTTTTAAGAAGCGACCCCCCCCTCCTTTTTGTTCTCTCCCTTCCCTTTCCTACCTCTCCTTTATTTTTATTTTGCTGTAATTTTGAATCTTCCCCTCCCCTAGTGCCTATTGTACCTCCTTTGTCTGTGTCTGGTTTTTATGTTCCCCTATTTATTATTTTGATTATTGCATTTTTTTAAAAAACTCTAACTTTAGCAATTGTAAACCGTCCAGATATTTGTTTCATTGTCGATATATCAAATTGTAAATAAACTTGGAAACTTGGAGGAGCATACTAGTTGGGGTTTAGATTCTGCAGAGTTACACCAATGTTCTTTTAGCCTCTCCTTTAGTGAGTTCAGTCAATACCACTCCTTTTCTTAGCCATTTTCTAGAACTACCTATCACCAATAGGGTTACCAGACATCTGGATTTCCCTGGATATTTCCTCCTTTTGAGGACATGTCCGGGCGTCCGAACAGTTTTTCAAAACCCGGCACTTTGTCCGGGTTTTGAAAACCTTCCAGCTAGCAGCGACATCGGGATGGCACCTGCACAGATGCAAAGCAGTGACATCACGTGCATGTGTGCATGCATGTCACACCAGCAAATGAGCAAATGCCCTCCCAGCAGTGAACAGGTGGAAGTGGGTGGGGCTGAGTTGCGGAACGGGGCATTACTTGGGTGGAAGTGGGCAGGCCTGGGAAATCCAGACCCATGGGTCACATCCCCAGGCCTGCTTAGGCATGCCCATCAGGACCCTCTTACCCCCAGTCCCACCCCAGCCCCATCCACCTTAACCTGTTTGTTTGTCAGGATGGCATCCACGCATGCAATGCGATGACATCGCACGTGTGCATGTGACGTCACCAAGTTGCATCTGTTTGTGGACGCCGTCCCAATGTTGGAAGACTTTCAAAACCTAGACAAAGTGCCAGCTTTTCAAAAGCCGTTCGTACTCCCGGACATGCCCTCAAAAGGAAGGCAAGTCCGGGGAAATCTGGTAACCCTAGGTAACCCTGATCACCATCTCCCTCTTCTGCATGATGAACTCAGCTCCTTCACCTACTATTTTCATGTAGCCAGCATTACTAAAGAGCAGGAACTAAGAATGCTATTCCATAGGGGCTTAATTAAGCACTCTTTGCTATCTTGCATGCACAGATATAGCTGGAGTCTTCGTACTCACTCAGGTGTTGTAGAGCTAATTATTTTCATAAGTTGGAAATGCCCAAATCATTAGGTAACGGAAATCTGATTTCTCTGTTTCTTCAACGCTAGGTAGAATATTTTATTGCAACAAAATGGAACAGGACAGTAGTTACAAGCAAATATTGAACAAGCTAATATATTAAACTGGTATAAGGATAACCTGCAGACAACAAGCAGTGCTTAGAGTGAGACTATAATGTTTGTGGAAGTCTCTCCCCCCCCCCCTTCTTCAAAGAAGGCAATCCAGCAATCTCCTAAGGATCAGAGACAATGAGAATTAGTGAGATGGAAGGTTATTACCTGCAAAAATAGTTCCTGGAGTTTTCTCTGCACATTTCACTGCATATTAAAGTCTAAATCAGACTGTGCCTTAATAGTTCTGCAGGTAAATTTGGTTCAAAGAGAACATTTATGCAAGCAGCAGAAATGCCACACTGCAGCTTAATTAGGGAAAAGGCCAGGACCCTCCTCACAGCCTGCACTGCGCTAGCTACGTAGCTGAGACGAGAGTTATTGTAGCAGAGAGAGCTCTGGGCATTCAGGGAAATAAACAAAAGCAGCTGGAAAAGTATACGTGAGGCAAGCAGAGGCCCTTGGGCTCTCACGACAATTGCAGGTCTCAGAAACAGTACTCCTGCCATGAAGTATGCGCACAAGGTGGAAACGTAAATGCACTCACAGCTGTTCTGAGAAAAACGGAAGGTAAATCAATCAAATGCAACGTAAGGTACACAAAAATATACGGAATATAGCAGGGGAGATATTAACTTGTGCTTCATCTTTTTATTTGTGCTTTAATTGTAAAAACTGATTTTAAGTAGTCATATAAACTGGAAATCATTAAGTGGTCAAACACAGGTAAACCAAAAGTTTCAAAGACAGATGAAGTTTTAGGCTGCTGCTAGGGTATAGTAAATGAGAGCTGAACATGGGCCTAAAGCCTACTTGCCTAGTTAGCCAGGTGGCTCAGTGATAGCGCTGAGCAGCACTGCTGTGGCAAAGATCCAAGTTGGATTCCTTTTGGGCCAACAGTCTGCTCCCTTGGCTGATTTGAACTGGGGATGCTGTGGTATTCTGAGACATTGCTCTAGTCTAGGGAGTGATTCTTAACCTTTTTTTGAGTCACGGACCACTTTAAGAATCTGATGAAAGCTATGGATCCCCTTCCCCAAATATACCGTATTTTTCGCTCCATAACACACACTTTTTTCCCCCCAAATAAGTGGGTACAAATAAGGGTGCATTTTATGAAGCGAATATACACCCCCCCCCCCAGCATTACCTTTAAATTTTGGAGGTCGGTAGACGGCTGCCTGCTGCATGTCGGGGCCCGCGGCGGACAAGTGCATTAATGCCTGGGACCGCAACACTCTGTAATTCTGCCGTTTGCTGGTGTTTTGCACGGCGGCTGCCTGGCACGTCGAGGCCAGTGGCGCACAAGCACACTGCTGCGTGGGCATGCGCCACTTCTGAATGGCTGCCTCAGTTCTCGTGAGGCGAGAACTGAGGCAGCCATTCAGAAGTGGCACGCACCCATGCAGCAGCGCACTTGTGCGCCACTGGCCCTGATGTTCCGGTAATCAGCAGGCAGCTGCCCTGTGAAGAACCAGTGACTAGCACAATTACGGAGTGTCACATGCCCAGGAATTAGTGTGCTTGTGCGCCACGGGCCCCGACAAGCAGCAGGCAGCGGTCCACCGATCTCCAAAATTTAAAGGTACTGCTGGGGATCTGGGATGGAATTTAAAGGTACTGGGGGACATATAAAAGTAATGATTGATGGGGGGGCTGGGATGGAATTTAAAGGTGCCGGGGACTGGGATGGAATTTAAAGGTGTCGGGTATAGACTGGTATACAATTTGGTTCAGAATGGTTTTTTTTTTCTTGTTTTCCTTCTCTAAATCTGGGGTGTGTCTTATGGTGAGGTGCATCTTATGGAGTGAAAAATACGGTATTCACATAAACACAACTTTGCATGCAATAGATATAATGTACTTTATTTATCGAGATTTGATTGTCTCATACACAGGGTTACCAGACATCCGTTTTGAGGACATGTTCGAGGGTCTAGAGAGCTTTTCAAGACCCGTCACTTTGTCCAGGTTTTGAAAAGCTTCCTCGAAATCATGTCAGGCAGGAGGGCATTCACACATGCTTAGATGGGCATGTAGGCAGCGCTCGGTGGGGCTACAGCAGGAATGGGTCGTAACAGGGTAGGGATGGGTGGAACTGGGCAGACCTAGGGATCCATATTTTACTAAAGTAAAATCTGGTAACCCTACTCATATATATATGACGTACACAAAGTATTATTAAACTTTAAAGTAAACAATCTAAAAAGCACTCCTTTTTTATGCAAAAAGTAATGGCCACTCATTATAATTATGAAATACAATCCTCTTGTGCAAATTAAAACAGATCTACTACATTTTCTACTATCATTACACTACATCTACTCTCTCATTATCTGTGAGAAAAATCAATATTACCGGGCTGTAAAGAGAATATAAATGTCAATTTTTATCTGACCCCTGAAACCCATTCATGGACTCCAGGTTAAGATCCCCTGCTCTAGGGTGACACATACTGGCTAAACACAGGAGGAACATTAACTGAAATGACTAGAAGGGGGACGTTATAAAACAGAGGTAAAGACCTCAGGTGCCTACAAGTTCATGGCACTGTCACCTAATAGATGTTGATTCTAACTGAGTTGAAAGCCTAGAGGAAAAAATTGTGGAACTAAAAATAAAATCCATAATGTCTCCCACTCCCGTTTGTTCCCCTGAGTTAGTGCCACTAGTTTTTCCTAGTCACAATTTATGCATTATGTTACATAAGTTGCATAATAAATAAACAGCTAAAACAATCATTTCTCAAGACTAGAGAGTGAACTGGATTGACTTAGAGGCCTGATTACTAAATGTCAGCACATGCTAATAGGCATTAGCTACCTACCACTATGCCCACATTTTTTTATGTGTGCGGTAGCAGATAGACCATGTTAATATTCATTCGTAGGCAGGGGAACACTTTTTTGTTTGGGGGACCCCCAAAAGCTCTGCCCTAGCCCCAGAAGGATCTTGTGACACAATGACCCCCTACTTATCTTCCCCAGTCACTGTAATTTGAAATCTTTGGGCAGTCGCCATGCAGCGTCAATGAGCAGGCCTGCCCCGGAAGTCTTTATTGTACAGCGTTGCTGCACGGTGGCTGCCTACAAAATTAAAATTACAGTGACCGGGAGGAAGTGGGTGTGGGAGTAGAACTATAACTGACTCTTCTCAGTGCTAATTTTTGGGGAGGCCATGGCCCCTGTGGCCTTCCCTGTTCTGACCCCTATGTATTCATTTCATAGTGCTAATTTCTGTAGCGCTGTTAAAAGTAGGCAGTCCCTACTCAGTGGAGCTTACAATCTAATCAAACAAACAAACAGGATAAGTAGGGAGTTAGGAGTTAAAAGCAACCTCAAAAAGTGGGCTTTTAGCCTGGATTTGAACACAGCCAGGGGAGGAGCTTGACATCCCGACTCAAGCAGTCTGGTTGGCTATATGGTGCAGCAAAAGAGAAATAATGTAGCTTGGAGTTGGCAGTAGAGGAGAAGGGTAGAGATAAGAGAGACTTGTCTGATGAATGGAATTCCTGGGGGGCACTTTAGGGAGAGATATTGAGGAGTAACAGCAGTGGCCTAGTAAGGGTGAGAGGCATCCGGGGTGGTGATGCCCCTCCCCTGACCCCCCGCGCACATACACCCTTTCCTTTCCCTGTACCTCTTAAACTTCTCCGGCATGAGCAGCATGCTGCCTACGTTGTTGTCGGCTCCCCTTTGACATCACTTCCTAGGTGCGAGTCCCGGAAGTGACTTCAGAGAGCACACCTAAAAGGTACGGGGGAAGGCAAGGGGAGCATGGGGCAAAAAGAAGAGTAGGGAGCGAGCGAGTGAGCGGGTGGGGGTGGGTGGAGAGGAGGATGGGTGCCACCACACCCGGGGTGGACCACACTTCCCCCCTTACTATTCCACTGAGCAACAAAGTGAGTGCAGTTGTTAAGTTTGAACTGTGTGCAGAAACGGATAGGGAGCGACTAAAGTGATCTGAGGAGAGGGGTGATATGAGCTTTCCGACTCTGCCAAAATATAAGCTGTGCAGCAGAATTTTGAATGGATAGAAGGGGAGCAAGATGTGGAAGACCTGTGAGAAGCAAGTTGCAGTAGTAAATAGGCCCCTTAGTGCTGATAATAAAATGTAATTATCAAACATTTTTATTAGAAAATATTTGTATCCCAACCTCCTGGTGACACCAAAATGTTGTGATGTTCCTGAAGAGAACACAAAAAATGGTAGGTAATTGGCCTAGTGGTTAGAGCAGCTGCCTTAGCACTGTGAGGTTATGAGTTTGATTCAATTAACACTTCATTGCTCCAGGTACAAAAAAAAAAGTAAATTACTTTGCTTGTAACCATACAGGAAAAAAAAAAAGTATAAAAGTTCCATTCCCCTTTACCCTCCTTATACAGTCTCTGAGTTAATTTCACACGAATATTGTGTGAGTACACAATGAGAATCGTACATGGGCGTCCTATATGGAATCGTGCCTGCCTAATCCCACGTAACCACCCCGATTCTCTAACCTGTGTCCATGTCACAGGCACCGTTTAGAGAATCGCGTTTCTGCTGAGCTGATCGCGGTAAGGGAATCTCCCTGCTACGATCAGCTGAGCGGCATCATCAGGGAACCCATAAACCCACCCCCCACCCCATGCAAGTTGGCCAACAGGAGGGATGCCCAGTCCCTCCTGCTGGAACCCCCGAACTCCCTCCTCCCACAACTGCAATAGGAGTACCCAATTCCTCCTGCTGCTACCCCTCATGAAGCAGGGGGTCCCCACCCACCTGGAGACCTTATCCAACATGCTCCCAACAGGAATACCTTCCCCCAACCCCCCCCCCCCCCATATTTAAAATGAGGATCTGGTCAGAGGGCAGCACAAACCATCCGCTTTAACGGTGGGTGGAAGAAGTAAAACTGTTGGTGACGTCTTTAAATGACTTTCAATGTTTTTCAGACAATCCCCACCTCAGTTATAACTTTTTGAATCAAGTATTTGATTCCCTGACACAGGATCGAAACCGGCCACATCAGAACCTGCAATTTAAGATAAGTTTGTTATTTTGGAACTTCTAACTTTATGTGAACGTAATTGACTGTGGGCACACAGCATATTGAATATCTATACAGTGGTGCCTCACACAACGAACTTAATCCGTTCCAGGAGCAAGTTTGTTATGTGAAACGTTCGTTGTGTGAAACGCGTTTTCCCATAACATTACATGTTAAAAAAAATAATTCGTTCTGTAGCATAAAATATGCTAAGATGACATAAAAAAAGATAAATTTTTGGTTATTATTTTTATTTAGATACATCTAAAAACATAATTGTTTTTTAAAACAACACACATTTTTTAAATTTAAAGACAGACTAAGTAGAGTCTAATTTTACAGTGAGAGGGCAGAGTCTCAGCGGCAAAAACTGGGACTTAACTGTTCATTTTTTTTTTTTTTCTACCGTGTTTCCCCGATGATAAGGCAGGGCCATCAAATAAGACAGCCCCCCCTTTTTAGAAAAAAATGTAAAATAAGGCACCCCCCCGCAAATAAGCCACCCACCGATACCTGCGCTTACCCGAATCGGGTGGTACGGTGGGTGACTCCGTGTGGTCCCTGGCACCCCCGACACGATCGGGGCAAGAGGGAGCTCAAGCCCTCTTGCCCCCCCCGACTCCCCGCCACGATCGGGGCAAGAGGGAGCTCAAGCCCTCTTGCCCCCCCCGACTCCCCGACACGATCGGGGCAAGAGGGAGCTCAAGCCCTCTTGCCCCCCCGACTCCCCGACACGATCGGGGCAAGAGGGAGCTCAAGCCCTCTTGCCCCCCCCCCCGACTCCCCGACACGATCGGGGCAAGAGGGAGCTCAAGCCCTCTTGCCCCCCCGACTCCCCGACACGATCGGGGCAAGAGGGAGCTCAAGCCCTCTTGCCCCCCCGACTCCCCGACACGATCGGGGCAAAAGGGAGCTCAAGCCCTCTTGCCCCCCCGACTCCCCGACACGATCGGGGCAAAAGGGAGCCCAAGCCCTCTTGCCCCGCCGATTCCCCAACTCCCCGACAATATCGGGCCAGGAGGGAGCCCAAGTCCTCCTGGCCACGGCGACCCCCTAACCCCACCCTGCACTACATTACGGGCAGGAGGGATCCCAGGCCCTCCTGCCCTCGACGCAAACCCCCCCTCCCCCCAACGACCGCCCCCCCCAAGAACCTCCGACCGCCCCCCCAGCCGACCCGCGACCCCCCTGGCCGACCCCCACGACACCCCCAACCCCCTTCCCCGTACCTTTCTGTAGTTGGCCGGACAGACGGGAGCCAAACCCGCCTGTCCGGCAGGCAGCCATCGACAGAATGAGGCCGGATTGGCCCATCCGTCCCAAAGCTCCGCCTACTGGTGGGGCCTAAGGCGCCTGGGCCAATCAGAATAGGCCCGGGAGCCTTAGGTCCCTCCTGGGGGCAGGGCCTGAGGCACATGGTCGGGTTGGGCCCATGTGCCTCAGGCCCCGCCCCCAGGAGGGACCTAAGGCTCCCAGGCCTATTCTGATTGGCCCAGGTGCCTTAGGCCCCACCAGTAGGCGGAGCTTTGGGACGGATGGGCCAATCCGGCCTCATTCCGTCGATGGCTGCCTGCCGGACAGGCGGGTTTGGCTCCCGTCTGTCCGGCCAACTACAGAAAGGTACGGGGAAGGGGGTTGGGGGTGTCGTGGGGGTCGGCCAGGGGGGTCGCGGGTCGGCTGGGGGGGCGGTCGGAGGTTCTTGGGGGGGGCGGTCGTTGGGGGGAGGGGGGGTTTGCGTCGAGGGCAGGAGGGCCTGGGATCCCTCCTGCCCGTAATGTAGTGCAGGGTGGGGTTAGGGGGTCGCCGTGGCCAGGAGGACTTGGGCTCCCTCCTGGCCCGATATTGTCGGGGAGTTGGGGAATCGGCGGGGCAAGAGGGCTTGGGCTCCCTTTTGCCCCGATCGTGTCGGGGAGTCGGGGGGGCAAGAGGGCTTGAGCTCCCTTTTGCCCCGATCGTGTCGGGGAGTCGGGGGGGCAAGAGGGCTTGAGCTCCCTCTTGCCCCGATCGTGTCGGGGAGTCGGGGGGGGCAAGAGGGCTTGAGCTCCCTCTTGCCCCGATCGTGTCGGGGAGTCGGGGGGGGCAAGAGGGAACCAGGCGGAGAGAGGGCAGTTAAGCGCAGTGCCTGCGCGGAAGGATGCAGCTCGGGCGACTTCGTTGTGTGAAACGAAGTTCGTTGTACGGATCAAGACATAAAGTTCGTTGTGCGCAGCGTTCGCTGTGCGAGGCGTCCGTTATGCGAGGCACCACTGTATATATAAAATCGGATGTATGTATGTATGTGCCGCGATCACGCAAAAACGGCTTGACCGATTTGAACGAAACTTGGTATGCATATCCCTCACTACCCAGGATGATATGTTCTGGGGGTCTCGCGGCCCACCTGCACACGTGGGCGGAGCTACAAACAGATAATCGGATTTCACCCATTCATGTCAATGGAAAAAATGTAAAGAGCTGCCAACGCAAAAACGGCTTGCCCGATTTGAACGAAACTTGGTATGCCGATCCCTCACTACCTGGGGTGATATGTTCTGGGGGTCTCATGGCCCACCTGCACATGTGGGCGGAGCTACAAACATAAAATCAGATTTCACCCATTCATGTCAATGGAAAAAATGTAAAACAACTGCCTCCGCAAAACCGGCTTGCCCGATTTGAACGAAACTTGGTATGCAGATCCCTCACTACCCGGGATGATATGTTCTGGGGGTCTTGCGGCCCAACTTCACATGTGGGCGGAGCTACAAACATAACTTCAGATTTCACCCATTCAAGTCAATGGGAAAAATGTAAAAAGCTGTGGGACCGATTTGAACTAAACTTGGTATGCTGATCCCTCACTACCTGGGGTGATATGTTCTGGGGGTCTCGCGGCCCACCTGCACACATGGGCGGAGCTACAAACAGAAAATCAGATTTCACCCATTCATATCAATGGAAAAAATGTAAAAAACTGCCATTCTCACAGTAATTCCAACTACCTGGGGTGATATGTTCTGGGGGTCTCGCGGCCCACCTGCACACGTGGGCGGAGCTACAAACAGAACATCAAATTTCACCCATTCATGTCAATGGAAAAAATGTAAAAAGCTGCCATTCTCACTGTGACCAATTTGGACGAAACTTGGTATGCAGATCCCTCACTACCTGGGTTGTTATGTTCTGGGGGTCTCGCGGCCCACCTGCACACGTGGGCGGAGCTACAAACAGAAAATCAGATTTCACCCATTCATGGCAATGGAAAAAATGTAAAAAGCTGCCATTCTCACAGTAATTCAAAAACGGCTTGACCGATTTGAACGAAACTTGGTATGCAGATCCCTCACTACCTGGGGTGATATGTTCTGGGGGTCTCGCGGCCCACCTGCACACGTGGGCGGAGCTACAAACAGAAAATCAGATTTCACCCATTCATGTCAATGGAAAAAATGTAAAAAGCTATGGGACCGATTTGAACGAAACTTGGTATGCAGATCCCTCACTACCTGGGGTGATATGTTCTGGGGGTCTCGCGGCCCACCTGCACACGTGGGAAGGGTGGGTTCACCCAATAATGTATATGTTCTTGCTCCTGGAGGTGAAACTAAAAATGTTATTTATAATCAAGTTTTGTGTTAGTTGTATTGTATTCATTTTGTCAAATATTTCACATTATAATTTGAATATTGTACTTTTTATAAAGTAAAAAAATATTTTCATTCACCATTATAAAGTATCTTTATTTGAATCCATTTACAGTGTTATTGCTATAATTAAATACCCGTGCAACGCCGGGCCATCAGCTAGTTTTTTATATTAACTGAAGTACATTGAACATGCGATGATTGGGTGGTGAAGCAATATTCTTGGGGTTCACCCCTTATTTTTGCCTCTATGTCTCTGAGCATATGTTTCATCACAAGTTGATATGATTTCAAATAAGTAACATCTGAGTACGGAAGGGTGATTTTGTATTAGATTTGCCATATTCTCTTTAATCACTCACATAATATAAACTACCGAGTTTGTGGTCCCCTTTATCAATTTATTTGACTGAGACAGAGAGAGTAGGCATCCCTCTGGCTGGCCTTGCTGATAAAGGTCCGGGGATGTCCGTGTGGGCTTTGGGGGATAGGGGGTCATATGTTCAGAGGGGAAGTATCAGCAGGAGGGAGTGGGCATCCCTCCTGCCAGGGATTGTTTTGGGGGTGGTAGCAGGAGGGTTTGGGCATTAGTTCTGCCATGGGCTGTTTCAAGAGTTCCAGCAGGAGGGAGTTGGCATCCCTCCTGCCACGGACAGTGTCAGGGAGTGGACATCACTCCTGTCGGCTGACTTGCGGTGGAGTTTGTGGGTTCTCAGCTGATTGCGATGCCCAGGGCTGCTTAAACTCGCCTAAGGCAACTTCTGGACAAAACCAGCCCATGCCCAGCCATAGGCGAGCTTAAACATCCGTAGGCACCTACCTGCACTTATGGCAGACACCTATAGTGTAGGTGGCCTGCCTCGGGGTTTTTTTTTTTTTATGTGTATGCCAATTGGCTGGTTAGACAGCGGTAGGACGCCTACCACTGCCTATAATTGGGACACCGTCTATAGAACCTGCTCCTCAGTCAATAAATAGGTATCTCCAGAAGATAACATCTTTTTTTACAGTGGATTCCCAAGCATTATACTACAGGTAGAACAATCTGGAATTGATTGTACAGCACCAGGGTGTGTTTATTTCACAATGTTGGATTAATGACACGTCCCCTACCACGTAACCTGGCTGCCTAGATGGATGACAGCTGGGCTGTTCCACTGAGAGCAGTAGAGTCAAATTCTGTGCTGCTATTCAAAAACAATGAAATAAAATTATGTAGAACGATGCATATGAAATTAGTAGCCACTTTTTAAGAAATTAAAATAATTTGTGAGATGTACCTGTTTATGAGTGCACTGAAAGTCTGTGTTTAAATTTTACTGCAGATTTTTTTTCTTACTTGTTAATTTTAATTTTTTGCTTTACATCATATTTAAAGTGCTGAGACACATAGCACACAATAGTTAAGAAATACGCACCAAGTCCAGAGAAAGTGTATGTTAATTTATCAAAGAAGAACTTGCTTGACTGAACGACAAAACATTAAGGGGCTCATAATCGAAACTTAAACGTCTAAAAACCCGCCGAAATCGGCATTTGGTCGTCCTATAAGATAGGTCGTCCAAGTGCTGATAATCGAAACGGCTTTTTGGACATATCCAGGGACTTTTTAGGCCTCTGAATCCTGCTGTGCACCCAGATCTGAAAGGAGCATTTATGAAGGAGTGGTTAGGGTGGGATGTGGGCCGACCTAGACTTAGTCGTCCTGCAGGGATAATCGAATGTTTGATGAGACTTGCTAGGCGAAACTTATACATTGTGAGTTGGATGACATAAAGACAGGTATAAGTGCCAAAAAGGTATCCAAAGTGACCAGATAACCACTGCAGGGAAAAAGTAAAGACCCACACACATTCCCCCCATGTTCACTGACCCGTTGCACCCCCTTAAAGTTCAGAATAAAAATATACATACCTGCCTCCAAAACATTAGCACATGCTATAGGAAAGCTCAAAAGAGTTGCACTGAGGTATCTTAAGTAGCCTGGGGGGGGTGTGCTAGTGAACCATAGAGAGGAGGACCCAGGCCCATAAGCCACTCATTAATGGTGGAAAATGTGAGCCCCCCCAAAACTCTATAGTACTGCCATATAGATGTCACCTGCAGCAATAAGAGCTATTGGGGTAGTAGACAGATGGGTATAGTGGGTTTGGGAAGGCTCACCATAACCTATAAAGGAGTTCTGGTGAGATGTTTATGTGGCATCCTTTTTGTGAAGTTCACAACAGTGCCCTGAAAGGTGCCCCACTGCTCTGTTGCCATCATAATGTTGGACCCTCCCACATCCAAAAGGTCTTGTTCTGGGCGTTTGGGACATGGACAAATTTTTGGTCGAGAATGTGGTATAAAGATAAATATAGTGGAGGTCTGGACGATGAAAAGCCTGAACGTAGAGAGAGACAAGTTTTGAAAAAAAAAACCCTATTTTGGACATACTTTTCGAAAATGGACATTTTGCCACTGCCGATTTTGGGCGACTAGCACCCTATGTCCAAATCGGACTTAGACGTTTCTTTTTATTATGCCCCTCCATGTATCAGGTAAAGTGCAGGACAAAATTACACAGGGGCAGAAAGACTTTCAGTCATACACATAACAATATAATCAATGAACAAGAAACACATTTTTCCAGATCTTGTGATCACCTCCGGCCCGTCCAGATAGCTTAGGAAGGTCTCTTTAAAGAATCACGTTTTCACCCTGGTTTGAAGAAAGCTTTACTTATTACATTTTTTTTCCAGTTCAAAGATTTTTATTGATTTAATAAAATACAAATGTAATATAAATGTTAACAAGGCAAGATACAGACAAGTTGTACAAAGCAAAGAATCATAAAATATTATCTATGCAATACAAGCTGACCCCTGCCTATCTGAAAAGAGAGTGTCAGCACAACCTGCAGCCATAACCATATACAATATCTAAAGCACAGAGGAACACCGGAGTTATACCCCCATATAAATATGAATAGTGAGCCATGATATAATACATAAGTTCTGATGTAGAAATCTATATCCTAGCACAACAACTGAATGCCATCAGTCTGCATTGCAAAAAAGCCAACAGGATGCTGGGCATCATAAAGAAGGGCATAACAACCAGAACACAGGAAGTCATCATGCCACTGTATCGAGCGATGGTGCGCCCACATCTGGAATACTGCGTTCAGTATTGGTCGCCGCACCTCAAGAAGGACATGGCGGTACTTGAAAGAGTCCAAAGGAGAGCAACGAGAATGGTAAGAGGGCTGGAACACTGCCCATACGCCGAGAGGCTGGATAGGCTGGGGCTCTTCTCTCTGGAGAAAAGGAGGCTCAGGGGAGATATGATAGAAACCTTCAAGATCATGAGGGGCATAGAGAGGGTGGATAGGGACAGATTCTTCAGACTGAAGGGGACAGCTAATACGAGGGGGCATTCTGAGAAACTGAAGGGAGATAGGTTCAAAACAAACGCAAGGAAGTTTTTTTTCACCCAGAGGGTCGTGGACACTTGGAATGCATTACCGGAGGAAGTGATCAGGCAGAGTACGGTCCAGGGATTCAAACAGGGATGGACGGATTCCTGAGGGATAAAGGGATCATGGGATACTGAAGGAGGAGCTGGGATGTAACACAAGTATAGAAAGTTAACCAGGTAATGAGTAAAAACCAACCAGGTCGTGCATGTGAAAGACCGGAGGGCTAGGGCTTCGATAGGAAGGCAGGACTAAATGGGAAGCCAAGGTGGCAATGGAGCCCCTTCTGATGATTCTGACAGGTCGTGACCTGTTTGGGCCGCCGCGGGAGCGGACTGCTGGGCAGGATGGACCTGTGGTCTGACCCGGCGGAGGCACTGCTTATGTTCTTATGTTCTTATGTTCTTAAGAGTTATTACTTATTACATTTTAACTTCATTGTTCAATTTAACTCACACTTCTAATGATTGAATAGGATTCTCTCTGGTTCACGTCAGAATGCCCCGGGATCTCCGAGATGGGGGAACTCTGCCCAGAGAACACCCGATGCAGAGGAACTCATTCATTGTTAGGCCTCATAAATAATATCCATTACCATCTAGATCATCACAAATCGGTTTCCCTTTTTTCCTTAGACTTATCTGCGGCTTTTGATACTATCGATCGCGTTCTTTTACTTAATCGTCTGGAATCTTTTGGCATCAGTGGAAATGTTTTATCCTGGTTTGTATCTTTTCTTTCTAATCGATCTTCTAAGGTTAAAGTTAAAGACGATTATTCTACATCTTATTCCTCATCTTTTGGTATACCACAGGGTTCTATTCTCTCTCCTCTTTTGTTTAACATTTTCCTTTCTCCTTTGCTTACTATTTGTCAATCACTGGGCTTTATTTCATTCTCTTATGCTGATGACATTCAACTTCTTCATCCACTGGATCCCGAAAATGAAGAAGAAATCAAAACAATTAATTTCAAATTGGACACAATAAAAAACTGGCTTAGCCTTAATAAACTGTCTTTAAACATACAGAAAACCAAAACTATGCTCTTCACTTGGAGAAAAGACATTACCCTAAGATCTTCATTTGTAATTGACAACACCCCAATTAATTTAGTATCTGAGCTAAAAATTTTAGGTGTTATCATTGACACCAACTTTACTTTTCATAATCATATCAGTCAAATTGTTAAATCTAGTTTTTATAAACTTCGACTGATACGCTCCGTTTCGGCTTTTCTAGAACCAAAATCTATCAATATACTTATTCATTCTATGATTATGTCTAGATTAGATTACTGCAATTCTCTGTTATTTAATGTAACACAAAAAGAAAAGAAGAGACTTCAAATAATACAAAACACAGCAGTAAAACTCATTTATAAAGCCCAAAAATATGATCACGTTACACCTTTTTTAATCAAATCACATTGGCTACCTATTAATCACCGAATTACTTTTAAAGTAGCTTTCCTGGTATTTAAAATATTATTATCTAATGAACCGCAGTTTATATCCAGAATGATCATACCATATCACTCATTCCGTTCTCTTCGTTCGTCCTCCCAAGATTTACTATCAATTCCATCTTTAAAAATTGTAGGAACTAGGAGAAATGAAATGTTTTCTGTTATAGCCCCTCAAACCTGGAATGCTTTGCCACTTTTTGTTAGAAAAGAAAAAGACCTTATCTCTTTTAAAAAACTCTTAAAAACTTTTTTATTCAATGATGCTTTTAATGATTAATCGTCTAAACCATTCCTATTTTATTTTTATTATTATTATTTTATTTTTTTTCTCTTCTCCTTCCCCTTCCCTGTGTTTTTTACCCATTTTATGTTTTTTTTTTTCCTAGTTAGTCTATTGTAACTTTTTACCCTTTTTTCCCTCTATATCATGTCTGTCACTAAGTCTCAACATTTTAAAATACCCTTCATAAATTTTGACTTTTTAATGTTTTGTCCTAATATTTGATTCTTAAAATGTTGTTTTTATTTTAATTGTCCTAACAAATTTTGTCTCTTAAAATGTTGTTTTAAAAATTGTCTTAAAACTTGTATGTTTCCCTACACTGTTTTTTTAATATTGTTCATCGCTTAGAATGTTTAAATAGGCGATTTATCAAATAAAAATGAACTTGAACTTGAACTTAATTGTGGACTCCCAAGGCAAGGAGAGTTTGCTCCAGGACCCCTGAGGAAGGGAAACTTTGCCATAGGACCAGAGAGCCTCACAAAAGTTCCCACACTAGCACTCTTCTCCACTATGTGTGCATCTCATTCTAGATTAGGATAGTGGGGAAGTTAGCTAAGTTGACCGGGGTGGGTGCAGGCTACATAAGGCAAGTTTCAAGTTTATTTAGATACTGCCTATCATAATAACATCAAATTGGTGTACAATAGCATTGAAATATAATCAAATACCGTATTTGCCGGCGTATAGGACGACTGGGCGTATAAGACGACCCCCCAACTTTTAGTTAAAAAATAGAGTTTTGTGTTATACTCGCCGTATAAGACGACCCCTTCTTCCGCACACCTTCTCTACCGCCCCGGGTGCAGTACAGCCGGCCAGGTTCCCTTACTTTTGTGGCACTTCCCCGACCGACCGACAACAGCCCCGGTCCGACAAACCTCCCTGCCCTTAACCGCGAATCTAAATTACCTTCTTACAGCTGCTGTAAGAAGGTAATTTAGATTCGCGGCTACAGGGCAGGGAGGATTGTCGGACCCGGGCTGTTATCGGTCGGTCGGGGAAGTGCCACAAAAGTAAGGGAACCTGGCCGGCTGTGCTGCAACCGGGGCGGGGCGGCCGCCCCTCTCTCTTGGTACCGCGAGGCTACTCTCCTTCTCCTTACCTGCCCTGCCTGCAGCACAGAGCCGAACGGAAGTCTTCCCGACGTCAGCGCTGACGTCGGAGGGAGGGAGGGCTTTGTTTAAGCTTTGTTTAAGCCCTCCCTCCCCTCCGACGTCAGCGCTGACGTCGGGAAGACTTCCGTTCGGCTCTGTGCTGCAAGCAGAGAAGGTAGGGAGAAGAAGAGCCGCGCGACTGAGTACATCCAGCCCCGCAAGTAAGGGCATGTAAACTGTACCCGGCGTATAAGACGACCCCCGACTTTGGGGAGGATTTTAAGGTACTAAAAAGTCGTCTTATACGCCGGCAAATACGGTAAGTATAAGAACAGGAAGAAAAACACAATTAGTTGAAATTGAATTATACAATATTATAGGAAAATTAAGGGACAGATTTTAAATGTAAAACGCCATAACATCATGCTGCATTTCAGGTGGCACACCTCAGCTCTAAATATATTCAGAAATAAACAATATATAGGAGCAAAATCATTTCTCAAAAAATAGGACTCGGGTCTGTGAATCCCCACATTGGAGGCAATTCAATGACCTTAGTGCCTCCAGTCAATCACGAATATGTCGTGTGCTGAGTCAGTTCTATAACAGCATCGGTGCCTGAATAGTACCCTAGCGGAAACCTGAATCGGTGTGCCTACATTTAGTCATGGCCATTCAAACCAGGTTGATGGCGGATATAAATTGACATGCCCAAGCGATCCATGTCAGCAATGTAACTTATACTGCCTGATATTCTGCCTGTGGGAGACAGCCAGCTGTCTCCCGCGGTCCACGGCAAACCAAGAAATTCAGTCCCAGCACCGGCGCACTGTTCCCTCTAAGCTGAGCAGGAGTCCTCCACTCACAGTCTCACCAATAGAGGGTGCTGTTTTACTGTCACATTTTTCAATTGTGAGGGACAGGCAAGTTCTGCAGGACTCCAGGGAACATACCTGTCCTTAGCGACTGAAAATATTCCACCCCCTAGTGGTAGCAATGCAGCTGGAGGACACCTGCTCAGCTTAGAGGGAACACCAAGACTGGCATTGAATTTTGGGGAGGGGGGGGGAGGTGTGTGGCTGGTTGAGTCATAGCTGGCTAAGCCGATATTCATGGGCTGGTTGGCTAAGTCATAGCGGCTAAAGATAGACCTGCGTTTTAGATCATGCAACATAGTCGGTCATCAGCTTATCCACTGAGCAGGATATTCAGCAGTTCATTGCCAGCAATTTCTCACTGATTATTGGTGGAAAGCTGGCTATGTGCTATTTTGGCAGCCAAGAGCCATTCCTGGCCAGCTAAATAGTGCTGAATATCAGACTCATAGTATTCTGTGCATTATGCAGGCAAATTGGGGACACACTCATGTCTCTTCTGCGCTCTATCGGTGCATACACCCCTTTAAAGTTATGTGTTGAGGCACTTGTGTGCTCTGTTATAGAAACACTAAAAAATACTCCATCTGCACATGCACAGTTGCCCTCTAAATCAGTGGTCTCCAACTCAAAGCCCTTGCAGGGCCACATTTTGGATTTGTAGGTACTTGGAGGGCCTCAGTTAATGTCTTATTAAAGAAATGACAATTTTGCATGAGATAAAACTCTTTATAATTTATAAATCTTTCCTTTTGGCTAAGTCTTAATCATAATATTGTAATTTATAGCTAAAGAGTCATATGATCAATAAACTGTTTAATTTTACTTTTGTGATTATGATAAACAGACCGAGGGCCTCAAAATAGTACCTGGCGGGCTGCATGTGGCCCCTGGGCCGTGAATTTGAGACCACTGCTCTAAATGCAGCCCTAAAGAGATGGGGTTTGTGTGAGGCCGGGGTTGGGGGTGGGGGGTGGAACGAGGCAGGGCCATGGGCAGAATTGGGTGAGAACGGGGATAGAACAGGGCAGGGCTACACATCCTCTGTTTTTGAGGATAAAATCTGGGAACCCTAGGTTAGGCAGATTGGATAGGCCATAGGGTTTCTATCTGCCTTCATTTTTCTCTGTTTCTATTTCTATGAATGTGTCACACTCTTTGCGCCTCAGAGCCAGAACACCGCATCTGATCGCTGCTTTCATGAGAAGCAGGCCTAGGAGGAGAAAGGCCAGATGCCCTCACAGTAGGCAGAAATCTGCTCACATCTTCACCATTTTCCTACATCTATGAGTAACTGAGCTGAAAAAACCCATGCACACATTTTTAGCCGCTGAGGGCAATGTTCAACCTGGAGAATTTGCCCATATTGCCACCACTCAGAAACGCCAAAGAAAAGCAAATCCCATTTTATGTTGCTTTATTTTCCATTTGCAAAGCAGCATGGATGACATTTAAAACTTTCCAGTTTTATACCCTAGACCAGGGGGTAGGCAATTACGGTCCTCAAGAGCCAGAGACAGGTCAGGTTTTCAGGATATCCACAATAAATATGCATGAGATAGACCGCCGGCCATGCTAGCCGCTAATGCCTCCCTTGAGCAGGCGGTAATTTTTTGGCCAGCGCGGGGCTCAACGCCTGATGAAACGTCGTGTGCTTTAACCCTGCTAGCGCGGCTTGATAAAAGGAGCCCTTAGTGATTTGACATCAAGAAGGTAAGCAATCGGCCGTGTTTCTTTTGATATGAATTGCTTAGATTTTGAGCACATACAGTACAGTAGGTTGTTTATGTGTTTTGATGCTCTGATGCTGTTGCCACAGCTTGTGGGTCTTGTTTAAAGGCCCGTTATGCAATATGGAAAAAAAGAATTGCTATTTTTCATTAATTATGATTTAATTGAATTAAATGAATATTAATTTTCTAAATACACTACAATTACAGCTGTATGCTAAATTTTGCAGAAGAGATCTGACTGTTCACCTAAATAGAGAGCAACAGCCACAACCTTAAGAAAAGAAGGCTAGTTATGGAGAGATTGCAGTCAAAACTGGTCAAGGTGTGTCACTGGCCAGGGTACTGAAACTTTGCAAGCACTTTGAAGAGACTAGAAGCATCAAAAACTAGGCTGGAAGGGACTGGTAAAAGGTGACAACACCTCAGACTGATGAAGGATAGCAAGAATGGCTCTACAGCATCGGAAATTAACTGCTACTGATATCAATAAGTCACTGGCTAAAACAGAGGTGTTGGTGTCAGGCCGGATAGTTCGCCAGAGACTGGTGAAAACAGACCTGTGAGCAAGAATTCCCAGGAAATAAAACCCTTCCTCAACACAGTTCAGCATCATAAACGTTTGAACTGGGCTAAAGAGCATGCCAGCTGGACCACAGAGCAGTGGAAGAAGGTGTCGTGGAGCAATGAGACCTGAATATCCATATTTGGCAGTGATGGTGTCCGCTATGTTCATTGGCGACCAGGCGAGGACTGCTTGCCAGAGTGTGCTACTGCCACCATGAAGCATCCTCTGAGTATGATGGTGTGGGGGCCGCACGCCCACAGATGTTGTCGACTGCAGGTGCTTGATGGAGTGATAAATTATGACAAAAATACATAAAGGAGGTCTTTCAGCCCAATGTCCTGCCCTTAGCCAGAGATATCATTGGTGCCAGCCGACCTTTCATTTTTCAACGGGATGGTGCCCCATGCCACACAACCAAGAATTGCCTCTCTTGGTTCAAAGAGAACAAGGTTGAGTTGCTGGACTGCCTGGAAGCAGCCCAGATCTCAACCCTATTGAAACCTCTGGGCAAGAAAAAAGAGCGCAAGAGTGGCAAAGCTACCATCCAACAAACATGAGTTGATAGCAGCAATAATCAACACCTGCTTCCACATAATAACACCTATTGATCTCCAAAGACTTTGTGGACAGCATGCCATGAAGATGTAAGGCAGTAATCAAGGCTAGGGGATATCAAATGCGCTACTAGTGAGACTAATGAAGTCATTGGATAACTTGACAAATCATCATTATTGGCTTGGGTAGCTTTTGAACAGCATTATTTTTGTGAAATTTGCTAAATATTATGCTGGTCTTGTTAAGTGAGTTTCTGTTATTAGTCAAAAATGTATGCATTCAATACAATTATGCCGTTATAACCATGTTTTGTTTTGGGTTGTTTGGTTTTTTTTTTAGGTGGTTCCACAATTTTGGCCACTAGTATAAATTACAGTCCACTGAAAATCTCTCCAGCAACTTTCATTTTAAAGTAGGTAGCAAAAAGAAATATCCTTACATAGCTGCTGCTTATGTGATTTGTGAAGGAGGAGCTGGGAGCAGTCATTCATGTTGGTGGAGATCCCTCTCCTCAGATAAGAAACAAAGATGCATAGGGGATGCACAATTGTTTTTCCAGTCCCTGACTAGATGTAAGACAACCTCTGGCGCCCTCTCTTGGATAGGGGTGCTTTTACAGCTCCATCTCTTGCCATCAGCTAAACCTGCACTGAGGCACTGTTGTTTTTTGTTTTTTTTTACTATCTGCAGCCAGTCACAGTGGAACCTTAAACTTTTACCCTGCTGCAGGCCACACTGATCAGGGATTCCCCCAACATTCACCCAGATCTTCTGCCTGTGTATTTATTTTAAAGTAGAACACCAAAGAAGAGAATGACGTGGGGACAAATCTGTTCCCATCCCCGCAGGAACTCAATTTCACCGTCCCATCCCTGCGAGTTTTGTCGCTGTCCCTGCCCCATTCCTGTAAGCTCTGCCTTAACCACACTAGCCTCAAACACATGATTTTCAAGTGTTTGAGGCTTGTGCAGATTTGGACAGAGCTTGCAGGAATGGGGCAGGGACAGAAAAAAAAAATTGCGGGGATGAGATGGGAAAATGTGTTCCCGCGGGGACGGGGGAAATTTGTTCCTGTGTTATTCTCTACACCAAAGCAACACTAACTACAAATCTTATCAGAATTGGCTCAATGAAGCCTGCAAACTGTGCTGATGCCTTGTGGCCCCTGGCCTATGAAGTCCTATGTCAGCCTGTCTTCTAGGTGGACTAGCCAGTCACCTAGGGTGGCACAATTTAGGAAGCCAGCATCAAGTAGGTATTTGGTCTTCAAATTACCTCTTCATCCATCTCTCCTTCCACCCCACACCCCCACCCAAACACACCTCCTTTCCTCTGGGGCAGTAATGCAACGGTTGGCAGTTCTATTTAATATACCACTGCCAGGGTCCATCATGGTGGTGAACAAATAAAGGAGCCCTTTTACCGAGACACAATAAAAAATGGCCCTTAGCATGTCCTTACACTGGTTATCTACAGGAAAAAAAGGCTATTTTTAAATCATGCATATAATGTCCCTTTTTTTTAATGAATGGCCATGCACTAATTTTCCCACCTGTTTTGTAAGGAATCACATGCTAATTGGTTAGCGCACAGCAATGTATCTGTGTTAACCCATTAGTGCTATAGAAATAATACATTGTGGTAGTAGTCGTAGTGCTAAGCATGTCTACTCTCTGCCTCCTCCCCTCCCCCCCCCACACAGTCTTTTATCTTAAGTATTCTCGATTACAGTAACATTATATATCTAGGTGCTTACAAGAAAATTTTCAAAAAATTGAGAGTGATTCAGAATACTGCCGTTCGCCTCATTTTTGGTTTACAGAAATGGGAGCATATCACTCCTTTTTATTTGAAACTCCACTGGTTGCCGATAGAGTCGAGAATTCTGTTCAAATTTTCTTGTATTTGGTATAAATCGGTTTCGGGTTTGTTGCCAGGTTATCTTGTGTCTCATTTTTCTTTGAGTCACGCCATAAAGACTACACGTAGAGTCCACACGTAGAGTGCACTTTCATATTTGTTATAAATCACTTTCGAGTTTGTTACCAGGTTATCTTGTGTCTCATTTTTCTTTGAGTCACGCCATAAAGACTACACGTAGAGTCCACACGTAGAGTGCACTTTCATATTTGTTATAAATCACTTTCGAGTTTGTTACCAGGTTATCTTGTGTCTCATTTTTCTTTGAGTCACGCCATAAAGACCACACGTAGAGTCCACACGTAGAGTGCACTTTCATATTTGTTATAAATCACTTTCGAGTTTGTTACCAGGTTATCTTGTGTCTCATTTTTCTTTGAGTCACGCCATAAAGACCACACGTAGAGTCCACACGTAGAGTGCACTTTCATATTTGTTATAAATCACTTTCGAGTTTGTTACCAGGTTATCTTGTGTCTCATTTTTCTTTGAGTCACGCCAAAAAGACCACACGTAGAGTCCACATGTAGAGTGCACACATAGAGTGCACTTTCATATCCCTCCATAAAATCCTGTCGTTGTAAGAAGTTCCTTGAGAGAACCCTCTCATTTCAAGCCGCGGGCTAAATTGAATGTATGGCTTGGAAAAATTATGTTAGAGGTCTCTTCCTATCTTGATTTTAGAAAATTGTTAAAGACTCAACTCTTTGATAGGCTGGTATCTTAATGCATTCTGCTTCATTTTTTTTTCAGTCAAGTTCCTTATATTCAACTTGATGTATTTTATCTGTTCTATGTATTACTTCTTTCCCTGCCATGCCGGTATTTTCTGCATTATATAGTAAATGCTTTCTGTCTTTATTTGTTTTTAAGTCCATTATTCTAGTTTGTATTTTATCTGTATCCCATGTATTAGCTCACCTTGTTGTGAAGCGCCTAGAACTTTTTCAGTATGGCGGTATATAAGAATAAAATTATTATTAAAATATAAAATCTACTTTTTTTTTAGCTTGTGGGGAAAACGTGGCAATCATAAAATTACCCTGGGACACCTGAGTATACTATATGGTAAAGCCTTTTTTTTTTTTTTGCTGCAGTGCTCCTTTGATTTCCTGCCTAGTGCAATAGCAGGCAACCTCTTGAAACTCTTCCTAGAAGATTTCTGACTGAAGATTGACAGGGCTGAGACTGGAGGATGGGTGCCAAGTGCAAGTGCTGGGGGGGGGGGGGGGGGAGGTTGCCCTGTGGCCTGTAGAAGTTTCAGAGCATCTTCCCTTTACAACGGGTTACTGTCTTCAGGCAAAAGTAATCCCGACTCCATGAGCAAGAATAATCAACTAGAGGTGGAAGTGATGTGCTCTTTAGTTTGTTAGTGCACGTTTTAGGAGAGGAGAGGGCGCTGAAATGCCGTCCTGTCTCCTAAGACAGTGTCGGGTTCCCATGTCTATCCAGAATCACCTTCCCCTACATTCAAATTCCTTTATAAAGTGACAATTTTGCATGTGCTGCCAGTCATATTAGCAGATAAGGTTAGAAAGAGAGAGAGAGAGAGAGATAATTAAGGAAGTAATAGTGACGACAGTAAAATAAAATTACAGTGTATAGCCAGAACGGCACAGCCCTGGAGAGAGGAGCGCGCGCGGGGGGTGGGGGGGGGGAGCGGGGGAGGGAGCACAGGAGCAGGCTCTAGGTGCTCCCTCCCTCTCCCCACCTGCCTGGGTGAAGCTGCAGCCTGGGCTGCCAGCGCTGGCTCTGCTCCCATTAACCCTGCCAGGCACCCGGAGAAAGGGGGAGGGGGCACCGTGCGCTCTCCGTCCCTGTCCCTCCCTCCGCCTGCTTAGCTCCCCCCACCCCTTCCCCAACACTGACTGCTCAAGCCGCAGCTTCCCCGGAGGAAGGGGTTTCATTTATTTCATTCTTTTCTTCTTCTTTTTTTTCAGTCGTTTCCTTTATTTTGGCTTCTCCTCCCCCTCTCATCCCTTGATGTCTCTCCCCCTCCCCTCCGTCTTACCTCTTGCCACCCCTCCTCCTCCTCCTCCTCATTTGCTTGATTTCTCCTGACTTTTGGAAAGTGTTTTGGCTTTTTCTTCGGTTCCCAGGCACTTCCAAGGGCAAAAAACACCGTGGAAGGGGCAAAAGAGGGAAGGAAAAGATTTCCTTTTAAATCTGCAAGGAGGAGGGGGCAAGAAGGATACATAATCGTCCTCCTTCCTTCCAGGAAGACAAATCTTAAAAGGGACTCGGGCATCTCTCGGTGAGGCGGAGGAGCGGGCAGCGCGGGAGCCGGCAAGGGGAGAGGAGACAGCGGCGGCGCACCATGCTCTGGGACCGGCCCGGGCTGTGGGGCAGCTCTTGGGTCCGGGGACCCCTGTGGATTTGGATCTGGCTGAGCAGCACCCTGCATCTTCTCTGCATCCCCAGCAACGAAGGTAAGGAGGAGGAGGAGCGCCTGGATTCCGGCTCCCGTTCTGCAGTGTCGAGGGGGAAGAGGGGCTGTCGAGGTGTGTGTTGGGGGGGGGGGAGGGGTGCTTGCTTTCACCCTGGATCGGATCGGTTCGGTTCCCGAGCCTGGGACTCAGCTCCTGCAAAGGGGTCGCTTGCGTGTGGTTACAGCTTCCTCCCTCCTCCCCTTGTCTTATTGTAACTTTCTTTTGGCGCAGGGGCTGCAGGAAGCAAGGAGGGAGGGAGGTGGGGGCAGCTTCTGGGCTCCCTGGCTGTCGGTGTGGCCGTGCAGGGTCCCCACTGCAGCGGTTCGCCGGGAAGGGGGCATCTCTTCTGCATTCCCTTAAAGTACACGGGGAGATGAATTGAAATGGGCTTTTTTTTATTGGTATTTCTATTTTACTCGTATTGCACATATATAATTTCCCATTCTCTGCAATGTAATGTACTTGGCAAGTGTTAATACTTGTTCTTATGTGCTCTCCTTTTGAGAGCACTTATTGTTGGAATTTTATTTTCTTATAAAATCAATAAAACTGATTGAACTAACCCCCCCCCCCCAAAAAACAAACAAACAAAAAAAACAGGTTTCCCTAAACGTGCTTCTTAAAATTAGTCAGTGGATCTTTGTACTGGGACTGAGAAATCATAGCAATTGTTTTCATCCGTTCAAATATAAATGAGTGGGAGCAATGAAAGGAAAAAAAAAAAAGTCCAAATGATTAGCACTGGGGGAGAAAAAGGGAACAGATTGGATGATGCAGAGACTGGCAAAGGAGTGAAGTGATGGGCTTGCAAATTTGACACCTTCTGCAAACTTCCAACTTCTTAATTTTGATTTTCTTTCCCCCCCCCCCCAAAAAAAAAATACTCTACAAATAGAAATTATTCCGTGAAGTATCAGTTATTAAACAACAGTCGGTGTTTATCCGATGAGGGGCTTTTTCGACATTTTCACGGTAAATGCACTTGGCCAAATCCAACTGAAAAGGATTCACCCCCTAGAGCAGGGGTGTCAAAGTCCCTCCTCGCGGGCCGCAATCCGGTCGGGTTTTCAGGATTTCCCCCCATGAATATGCATGAGATCTATTAGATACAAGGAAAGCAGTGCATGCAAATAGATCTCATGCATATTCATTGGGGAAATCCTGAAAACCCGACTGGATTACGGCCCTTGAGGAGGGACTTTGACACGCCTGCCCTAGAGAATATATTTATCTACACGGTTTTATGTTCTTTTCACAGCTGGTTAGCATTTAGGGTTTTAACTGCCCATTTTCTCCTCTGAGCATTCAAAGTGAAATGCATGCAAATAAAAAATAAGTTTTTTTAAAAAGTCATATGAATAGATAATATTTGAGCGCAGGGTTTCTTGTTTTTTTTTTTTTTACTGTGGATAAAAAATTTTAAAAAATCACGACACATATCTAAGTCCGTATCTGCTCACTGTACTGTGTTCAGCATAGCAATCTTTATCTAATTATAATTGGGTATCAGGGAAACTTTGAATATAGAGGCATGTCATTATAAGCAAGTTTATGGCAGTCTGAATTGATTTATAACCATGCTAACATTAAATTGGTCATTAAAACGGTTGTGCACACTAGTATCTGTGCGCACATTACAGATAAAAACATCTGCACGCACGATCTCTTCAGTACGAAAGGTTTCGTCCACAGCTGGGAAAAACCTGTTCTTTGCAACGGGACGAAGTTACGAGAACATGTTCGTTGTTCAGTCCCAGAAAGGAAGCTCGTTGGTGTGTGTGTGTGTGTGTGTGTGTGTGTGTGTGTGTGTGCACTACTGCTTTTGTTAATATGAACAGGCTGCTGACGAGCAATGGGTGATTGGCAGAGGTGGTGTGCTGAGCTGGAATGTCCCTGCTAAATGTGACAAACTTCTTGAAATTGAAGAAATAGTTACGGATGTACTACAATCAACACTCTTCAGAATAGCTTAATTTATACTAGACTTTAGAGCAGGGGTGTCAAAGTCCCTCCTCGAGGGCCGCAATCCAGTCGGGTTTTCAGGATTTCCCCTGCACCGGATCAGACCTGGGGTCCATCCAGTCCGGTGATCCGCACATTTGGATGCTCAGCCAGGCGTACCCTGGCGAATACATTAGTCGCTCGTATCCCTCAATGTGTCCTGCAAGAAGATGTGCGTCCAATTTTCCCTTAAATCCTAGAATGAGATCTGTTAGCATACAACGAAAGCAGTGCTTGCAAATAGATCTCATGCATATTCATTGGAGAAATCCTGAAAACCCGACTGGATTGCGGCCCTCGAGGAGGGACTTTGACACCCCTGCTTTAGAGCCTGATGTTGCTTGATATTTTCACATAGAAAGAGGTTTTTCTCTCTCTCTCTCTCCTTTCACTCTCCCAACCTTTAGCCAGATTTCACTAAACAGACTGGCTGTGTTTTATGGAGCCTGGGGAGTTATGCAGTTACATATATCAGAGACACTGGACTAATACTGTGACATACTCAAATTCTCTAGTGTCCCCTTTCATCCCTAAAATATGGCATTAAAGGCTTCACTTAATGCTAAGAGTCCTCGCTCCCCTGTTGATTAACCAGACAGGAGTTGGTTTTAACCACAAAAAAAATACATTGATTTCAGCTCATTATGGGTCTTTAGTATTCAGAGCTGAAAGTTTTTTTGTCTTTAAGTCTGTAGAGACTGGGCTTCTTGTTTTCTCAATAGTTTGAGGTTGAGGGGTGGTAGATTCAGGGGCAATGTTAGGAAATTCTACTTTACGGAGAGGGTGGTGGATGCCTGGAATGCGCTCCCGAGAGAGGTGGTGGAGAGTAAAACTGTGACTGAGTTCAAAGAAGCGTGGGATGAACACAGAAGATTTAGAATCAGAAAATAATATTAAAGATTGAACTAGGCCAGTTACTGGGCAGACTTGCACGGTCTGTGTCTGTGTATGGCCGTTTGGTGGAGGATGGGCAGGGGAGGGCTTCAGTGGCTGGGAGGGTGTAGATGGGCTGGAGTAAGTCTTAACAGAGATTTCGGCAGTTGGAACCCAAGCACAGTACCGGGTAAAGCTTTGGATTCTCGCCCAGAAATAGCTAAGAAGAAAAAAAAAAATAATAATAATTTAAATTGAATCAGGTTGGGCAGACTGGATGGACCATTCGGGTCTTTATCTGCCGTCATCTACTATGTTACTATATGTTACTATGTAATAGGATACCATCCAGTTTTAGAGAAAAGACAGCCTGGAAATTGTAAGCGCAGCTTTGCAAAATGTATTTATTGCTTATTTGTAACTGCCTACTAAATGGATAAAACAGACCTCAATCTGTTCATTTTCATCCATGAGATCATTCCTGGAACCTATTACAGAATGTGCAATATTATATTAATACTATCCAACAAGAAAACTCATTTCACTGTGAATCATCAGATTACAACAATGTTGAAGGAGGGAAATAATTCCCAGTAAACTCTTTCTGATATGCAATAATAACTGCATTGAGGACATTAACAGTCTTTGTTAATGCCCTCCATCACAGTTATTATTGCATATCAAAAAGAGTTTACTTGGAATTATTTTCTATTACCACATTCTGAAAAATATGACCAAAACCTAACGGCCCTATTTGCTAAACATTTTTCACATAGATATACACAGCAGGGAGAAAACCTGCAGGGGGACAATTTACTAAGGGTTAGCATAGGCTGATGTCATTCTTGTGTCTTGTCTTTTTTTTTTGCTACCAGGCCTGTTGCATAAAATGGGACCTCTGGCAGCACAATGCATGATAATGGGGTTCACATGCAGTGGCTTTAGTAAATGACCCTTCCCCCTCAAATAAATAGTTTAATCCTAATTCAGAAACTAATAAAAAAAATGTATTTTGCTCTCAAATATTTCTGACTGCCTAATAAGCGTTAATTTTTTGTTTACTTTAAAGAGCCAATAAAGAAGGAGAAAAGTGGAAGTTAAACTAACCAGTCCTACTTAGACTGCCAATTTTTGCTCTTCCTACAGAAAAAATATATTGACAAGAGGTTTTTAGTGCCAGCTGGTAGGCTGAATGCTCTGTTCTACTCTGATGGTCATAGAGTGCTTATGAGTTTTGGAGCAGAGCAGGGCATTCAGCATGCCGGCCGTGCTAAAAAAAACCTCTTGCAACAGTTTTGCAAAAGGGGGAGGAGAGGTGTTAGTATGTTTGAAAGTGTTTCTGGACTGTCCAATGCCACCATAATGAATCTTTCTTAGAATCCCAAATGGATGCAGGAAAAGCATAATATATGGGCCAATCGCTAGACAGTGGGTTAAGGAAGAAACTTATTAAGATAGAATGGGACCATAATAAACATACTTTTTATTTCATAAAATATAGTCCATACTGGTTTATCTGTTATCATTTACTATGTTACTATAAAAATCCAGAGATAAACTTTAGGAATATATAGGTCTATAAAATAATTTTTCCAGAAATACTAGGACTAGAGGGGGAAACAATTAAGCTACTAAGTAGTAGATGTATAACAAACTAGAGAAAATATTTATTCACTCATCATGTACCGTATTTTCACGCATATAACGCGCACCCATGTAAAATGCGCACATGGGTATAGCGCACGGGAAAACAACATATATGTAAATAAATTGACATATAGCGCGCACACGCGTATACCGCACATGCTGCTTGCCGCCCCGACTCTCCTCTCGCCGCCCTGCTCTTGAAGTCCTATGCCCCCTGAAGTCCTGTTCCCCCCCCTTGAAGGCGCACCCCACCCTGAAAGCCTGATGCCCCACCCCGAAGGACCGCTGGCCCCCCCACCCTGAAGGACTGCTCACTCCCCCCGACGTCCGTTTCATCCCCCAGCCCCCCCCCCGCACCGTTTGCGGTGGAGAAGCAGCCTACCGTGGGTTCGCGATGCCAGTGAGCCCTGCGCTGCTTCCTCTGCCGCGGTCCCGCCCCTTCTCTGATGTCAAAGAAGGGGCGGGACCGTGGCAGAGGAAGCAGCGCAGAGAAGGGGCGGGACCACGGCAGAGGAAGCAGCGCAGGGCTCACTGGCATCGCGAACCCACGGTAGGCTGCTTCTCCACCGCAAACGGCGCGGGGGGGGGGCTGGGGGATGAATCGGACGTCGGGGGGGGGAACCAGCAATGTAAAAAACAAATTGTATAACGCGCTCACGCATATAACGTGAATGGTTATGCTCGGTTTGTAAAATCGTGTATAGCGCGCGCGTTATATGCGTGAAAATACGGTAATTAAACTCTGGAATTCATTTGCCAGAAAATGTGGTGAAAGTAGTTAGCTTAGCAAAGTTTCAAAGAGTTTGGATAATTTCCTCAAAAGAAAAGACCCTAAGCCATTATTACGATGGACTTGGGAAAATCCACTGCTTATTTTTTTAGGATAAACAGTCTAAAACCTGTTTCACTCTTTTGGGATCTTGCCAGGTATGCACACACATAGACACACGTGAGGGGCTGCTGAAAAATTCTCAGTCCAACCAAGAAGAGAATGATGTGGAGCCATGAAGCTTACAAGTGATTTCACACTTTTCTTGACACTTTTTGTTTCAACGATATGAAATGAAACAAAAAGTGTCAAGAAAAGTGTGGAATAACTTGTAAGTTTCATGGCTCCATGCCCTTCTCTTCTTGGCTGGGCTGAGAACTTTTCAGCGACCCCTCGTGTTGAAGACTCCAAAATTAGAATGAGAGAGAAAATCGAATGACAAACGAAAGCAGTGCTGTTTTGCAAACTATAACAGGGTTTTCTGTGGTAGGTACAAAATGGGAGCTTTATATTGCAAACATTTACCCAGCTGACATTGGGTTTTAGATAGGAAAAACATCCCAGGTCCAAATTTGTTCCCCTTAAAGAGTGAAATTTAAATTGATCCCAGATGTGTACAATATTTTGTGCCAACGGACAAATCTGCAAACAAAGAAAATGGGTTTTAGACAGGTAAATCGACTTCTGTCCAAATTTAGAGGCCTTTTACTAAGGTGCGCTAGCGTTTTTAGCGCACGCTCAAGATTAGTGCGCGCTATAGCACGTGCTAGCCCAAAAATTACCACCTGCTTAAAAGGAGGCGGTAGCGGCTAGCGCGCCTTTGAAATGCCCATCTAATGCAGTAAATACGGTCTAATCTGAGACATGGTTTTTTGCCACATGTGTACACTAACCATGTGCTTAATATTTTCCTGAGAAGGCGTGCCAGGTTAGTGTGGACATTCCTGCACTAACCAGTTCCTGCATCTACATTACTATGTGCTATCTTGTTAGGGTATGGATAATGCGGGAGCCCTGACTGCCTACAAATTAGGTGCAGGTAAACACTGCCATGATAATTTTAAAAAAAATGGCTGTGCACTAATTGAAAGGGATTGTGACTTGTATACTTCCATTCTGTAGTTATATAAGCATACTCAAAGCGGTTTTGCATATAGGTACTCAAACATTTCCCTATCTGTCCCAGGGGGCTCACAGTCTATCTCAGGGGTCGCCAAAGTCCCTCCTTGAGGGCCGAATCCAGTTGGGTTTTCAGGATTTCCCCAATGAATATGCATGAGATTTATGTGCATGCACTGCTTTCAATGCATATTCATTGGGGAAATCCTGAAAACCCGACTGGATTCAGCCCTCAAGGAGGGATTTTGGAGACCCCTGGTCTGTCTAATGCACCTGGGGCAGTGGAGGACTAAGTGACTTGCCCAGGAGCACAAGGAGCAGGGTTTGAACCCACAACCTCAGGGTACTGAGGCTGTAGCTGTAACCACTGTGCCATACTTTCCTCCATAGTATATAGCCAGAAATGAAAAAATAAAGTATATATATTTTTTTAAAAAAAATAAAATATGCATGAACTGAGTGCGCAAACAGGCTGGAGAACAGGTTGCTGACTTATTTGCTGCTGAGGCAGCTCTGAGTGGGGCAGGGTGGGGGAGTTTAGGAAGTGGATCTCTGTGACTAGTGGAGTCACCAACTATTTAAGGGTACTGAAGTTTTGGAGGTAGACTAAGTCCAAGTTGGAGGGGCGCAAGCTTCCAAGGCTTCCTCGTGACTACACCATATCAATAGTGAAAGCAACTTAGTAAATAAGCCCCTAAAGGGGTAATTTAGAAAACTATTTCAGGACATAGTACTAGAAGACTGGAGGGTGGCCAATGTGATGCCGATTTTTTAAAAGGGTTGCAGAGGTAATCCAGGAAAAATGGTAGAGACTATTATAAAGAACAAAATAACAGAACATATGCATAAGCATGGATTAATGAGAGAAAGCCAACATGGATTTAGTCAAGAGAAATCTTGCCTCATCAATCTACTGCATTTATTTGAAGGGGTGAATGAACATATGGATATAGATGAGCCGGATGATATTGTGTATTTGGATATTCAAAAGGCATTTGACAAAGTACCTCATGAAAGACTTCTGAGGAAATTAGAGTCATGGGATAGGAGGTAATGTCCTATTACGGATTAAGAACTGGTTGAAAGACAGAAAACAGAGAGTGGGTTTAAATGGTCAATATTCTCAATGGAGAAGAGTAAATAGTGGGGTTCCCAAGGGTTCTGTGCTGGGACCACTGCTTTGTAATATATTTATCAATGATCTAGAGATGGGAATAACTACAGAGATAATTAAATTTGCGGATGACACAAAGTTGTTAAATCATAAGAAGATTGTGAAAAATTGCAAGAGACTGGGTAGACTGGGCATCAAAATGGCAGATGATGTTTAATGAGAGCAAGTGCAAAGTGATGCATGTAGGAAAGAGGAATCTGAACTATAGTTACTTGATGCAGGGTTCCACATTATGAGTCACTGCCCAGGAAAAGGATCTAGGTGTCATTGTTGAGGATATATTGATACCTTCAGCTCAATGTGCAGCGGTGGCTAAGAAAGCAAATAGAATGTTAGGAATTATCAAGAAAGGAATGGAAAACAAAGATGAAAATGTTATAATGCCCTTGTATCACTCTATGATAAGGCCACACCTTGAATACTTGTTTGCAATTCTGGTCGCCATATCTCATAAAAGATATAGCGGAATTAGAAAAGGTACCTAGAAGAGCAATGGAAATGATAAAAGGTTTGGAACAACTTCCCTATGAGGAAAGGCTAAAGTGTCTAGGGCTTTTCAATTTGGAAAAGAGATAGCTCAGGGGTGATATGATATAGGTTATAAAATGCTGGAAAGGGTAGATGTGAATCACTTATACTAGGACTAGGGGGCATGAGATGAATCTACTAAGTAATAGATTTAAAACAAAACTGAGGAAATATTTCTTCACACAATGTGTGATTAAACTTTGGAATTCATTGCTGGAGAATGTGGTGAAATCAATTAGCTTAGTAGGGTTTAAAAAACATTTGGATAATTTCCTAAAAGAGAAGTCCATAGGCCAATATTGAGATGACTTGGGGAAATTCACTGCTTATTTCTAGGATAAGCAGCACAAAATCTGTTTTACTACTTGGGATCTAGCTAGGTACTTGGGACCGGGGCTGGCTACTGTTGGAAGTAGGATACTGGGCTTGATGGACCTTTGGTCTGTCCCAGTATGACAATTCTTATGTTCTTATTATTTTTCTATGTATATGACCACATCAAGGAACTTTTAAAAATGTATGTCTTGTGAAAATGGCATGTAATTTGCCAGTAGGTATATGGGGTGATGGTAATCGTTTGGATGGAGCATGGGTAGACAGATGACATGTACAGATGCTTATCATTAAATACGTTAATCAATGTGTGTTCAATCAAACATTACATGTGAACATTTACTCCTGCTCTTGAGCAGGTGTAAGTGACCACGCCTGTATTCAAGGTGTGAGTCTACCAAGCATGCTAGTATTTTATACACACATTGGGCTCCTTTTATGAAGGTGCGCTAGCGTTTTTAGCGCACGCACTGGATTAGTGCGTGCTAGCCGAAAAACTACCGCCTGCTCAAGAGGCTTCATAAAAGGAGCCCAAAGGCTTCTATGTAGCTTTCTAAAATCCTGCCTAACTAGGTATTTACTGAACTTTATAAATTTTCCTCCACGGGTACAGCAGGTGTAAATTTGTGCAACTAAATGATGCACCTTGCACGTAAAACTGCTAGTGTTCTATAAAATGAGTGCCAGAATAGTGTGAACACCCATGTCCCCCCCCCCCACAAATTGTCTGGTATGCCCCCTTTGTGTGTGCACACCAGACAATTTCACATTGTAAAAAACAGGGTCATAACTTAGGCATATAACTGCTAATTAGAGAGAATTAATGCTAGTTAAAACAAATAATAGCACCATGTAAAGGTGACGGGACTAAAGCGCGCGAGACACCAGTACGCCGACAATCGAGCGCAGACAATTCAGCGCAAGACACCAGCACGCCGTGGGAAAACTTACTTTTAAAGAGCTCCGATGGGGAGCATGGGGGGAAAACCCCACATTTTACTTCATACTGTTCACGCTGCCGTTGGGGAGGGTGTGGGGGGTGCAACACCCCACATTATAGAGAAAATTCAACTTTTCTCCCAAAAATCAGCAAAAGTTCAGTTTTCTCTATAATGGAGGGTTCCAACTCCCCAACCCTCCCCCCCCAACGGCAGCACGAACAGTATGAAGTAAAGTGTGGGGGGGGTTCCTCACTCACACCCCGCTTCGGAGCTCTTTAAAAATAAGTATTCCCGCGGCACGCTGGTGTCTTGCGCCAAATTGTCTGCGCTCGATTGTTGGCGCGCTGGTGTCTAGCGCGCGAATAACTATGAACCCCATGTAAACACTAATTCAGTTATAACTGTTCTATAATTGCACACACAATTGCACATGTAGTTTGTGTGTGTTAAAGAACTAAGGAGTGACCCCTGGATTCTATATGGGCACCAGCATTGTGCATACAAATTTGGCCACATGGCCAAATTGTGCACTCAACTTGTTCAGGGGGGAATTCATCAAAAGGTGCTACACTTCTCCCTCGTTATTCGCGGGGGATAGGGGCAGAGCTGGACCGCGAATGGCGAAAAACCGTGAATATCCGGCTCTGACCCACCCCCGCCTCCCTTCCACCTTCCCCTGGCATCCCGACCTTACCTGGTAGTCTAGCTGGTTTTCAGGGCAGGAGCGATCTTCCTACGCTCCTGCCCCATGCAGATAGCCATTAGGAAATGGCTGTGGGGAGTTCCCGTAGTCTCTCGAGACTACGGGAACTCCCCACAGCCATTTCCTAATGGCTATCTGCACAGGGCAGGAGCGTAAGAAGATCGCTCCTGCCCCGAAAACCAGCTAGACCACCAGGTAAGGCCAGGATGCCGGGGGGAAGACAAAAATATGGGGGGGTTTTTTCCCTCTTCTACCCCCCCAAAAAAAATTGCAATTATGTGAAATCGCGAGTAGGGAAACCGCGAATGGGGAGGGGGAAGTGTACTACATTAGCGCATAGTAAATGCTAACAATGCTCATTATATTCCTATGGGCGTTATTAGCATTTAGCTCGCACTAATCATTAGTGTGTACTAACAAGGTAGCACCCGTTGATGAATTCTTTCCTTAACAAACCAATCAGTGTTGATTATTGGCCACTAACGAGCAGCTATTGGCACTAACCGGCACTCATTAGAATTGACACGCCCAGCTTTCTAAGCGCATTCTATAAAGTGGTGCATGTGGTTCTGCAAAGGAGTCATGGCCATGGCAGGGGTAGGGGTAGGCCATGGGTGTCCATCTAAATTACACACACTATTACAGAATAAGCCTGATCTGCACAGAATTAGGCAAGGGCATTTAAGCCAGATTTTAGTTGGCATAAATAGCCATGCCTAAATTTTAGGTATGGGGCCAGCCATATGCGTATTTTAGAAACCTTGCCTAACTCTAGAATATCGTTAAGTGCGTTTTTATTCCGCACCAATTTTTCTAGTGCCGAATATAGAATATGTGTTAAAAGGATTTGGGCCTCAGGAAACAGTTATGACATACAGAATGTCTCTTTAGTTGGGTGGTAATGTTATGGAGAACCTCTGTTTTGGGCTCCCCGTCCAATGTCCCATTTATCAAATATGACAAATGATACTGCTGTGCCATATACATGTTCACAGAGCCCCTTGTGCAGTACAGAAATCATAACAAAAGTTTCATATTAAGTAGTGCATGTCTGCACTTATTTTTATAATTAAGAAAAGATCCAGAACTGAAAATGTACCATGTAATATGAAGCAATAAATTGAGCAGGAAATGCAAAGTCCAGACAAATCAGCAGTGCGGTGAAATGGGTATTAATCGTACATAACTGAGTCAGACAATATATGGTAGGCTTCTATAAATAATTCAGAATATTCTCCTTAAGAAAAAGAGTTCTACTGTCTAATACAGTAATCATTTTAGGCAGGGTCAGTGAAGGTGGGAAGGGGCGTCATTGAACCTGCAAATTATTTGTGACCTCCCCTGCCTTAATGCCTAGGGGTCAAAAATTGATTGTGGTTTATTGCCAATCTGTTGAAATTGATAGTTGCCCTTCACATAGCTTGGCTGAATAGAACGCCTCTTGCATTTAGATTTCTAGTTTACGAGTGAGTCTCAGCAGGCCTGTTAGTAGAAAGTGAAACAGATTAACACAGAGAGGTGAGCTGGTAAATTGCTGGAGTCTGGCAAAAGTTAGAAAAGGTATAATTTGACAGCTGGCACACTAAGAAGGTGGCCTTGTAATGTGTTGCAGACATTTTCCGTATCCCCGTACACTCCTCATTTAGCTGTAGGATCAATAAATTAGAACCAGTCATTTCAACATAAGATTTCAAAAGGGCCATCAGAGGCGGCGTCTTTCAGGCAGACAGTATTATTGCTTGTTGCTGACCTGAATCGTCATCGGCTCATTATTCTACATTTTTTAATCCAATTTTTTAACATTTACATACATTTCTTTTTCCATGTATCCAAACATTACTTGACCTCAAATCACTTAACTTAAATCTTCAGTGTAGCAACTTGACCCACTGCCGACATGGGAACTGTTCTTCAGGGAACTAATCTACAAGAAAAGTGCAATACCACAAGTATGAGACATCAATCAATGATTTTACAAAATACAAACTAATCATTGCAAATGTGAAAAAGTGTTGATATGTTGGTCCTTAATTATCTCGCTGTATCACATACTCCTCCTTTCACTCCAAAATGGTGACGGTGTTGCCACTATGGATTATATAGCAATCATGTTTGCAATGCTGTTTGTTTTTTGTAAATCATTTCTTGATGAATTAACTTGTCTTATTGTACTCTTCCATGTTCCCTCTGCTATGATCCCACCCCTGAAGTCAGAGGAGGGACGGGACCACGGTAGAGGGAACATGCTGCGGAGGCCGACGGCAGCCTGCTAGGATCACTACAACACCATCTATCCTCTGCAAGCTGTCGCAGTTTCGGAGGACTCACCATAAATTATAAAGGGGTTATGGTGAGATGTACATCTGGCACCCTTTATGTGAAGTTCACAGCAGTACCCTCTAAATACCCCACTGCTCTGTTGGCATGTCTGTGGGCCAGTCTATTAGAATGCTGGCCCTCCCATGTCCAAATGGTCTGGATTTGGATGTTTTGAACTTCAATGGTTTTGTTGTTGAAAATGGCAAATGAAGTTAGGCGACCTAAGATTGAACATCTTGATGGCTAAGACATTCAAGTAGGTCATTTTTGAAAAAAGAATATGGACATTTAGCGGTTTCAAAAATGGGTGTTTCCCCACCCCGACCTTTGGCTGACTTGTGTGAAACGTCGAAAGTTAGACTTAGATGTCCTATCAAAAATGCCCCTCCTAGGGATCCTTTCACTAAGGTACGTTAACTGATTTAGCACACGGTTAACGTGAATGCATCCATAGACTATAATATAGTAGCATAGATGACGGCAGATAAAGACCCAAATGGTCCATAATGGACGCATTCATGTTTAGCGCACAATAATATTGCGTGCTAAAATGGCTAGCACACCTTAGTTAAAGGACCACCATGTGTTTTCAGTAGAAGCTGAAAATTTGTGCTTTGTCTCATTTGTCTCACTTCCTCCCTCCATTGAACAGGAGTTGTCTCTTCACCTGAATACCCTCCCCCACCCATAGACCCACCTGGGCCTCTTTTACAATCCATGGTGATCTAGGAGTGAGGTTGGGGCAGGAGCGGTCTCTAGTTGTTCCTGTCCATTCCAGCTCTGCTCCCTAAATGGTTGCCGTGGCAGGGGGATTGCTCCTGCCCTAGGGAGGAGCAACTACTCTTTGGATAGTTTCGATAGATTGTGAGCCCACCAGGACAAACAGGGCATTATGCTTGAGTACTCAAATAAATTCATGTTCTGAGCTCTCCTGGGGGAACGGAATAGAAATTTGATTAAATAAATAAATAAATAATATAGATAGATAGATAGATATTTTACTGAGATTGCTAGTCATGCAATTATGATCTTGCATAATTATTTATATGGTAAATAAAGTGTTCCAAATAAATGTTTTTGATACAACATTTTACCAGGAATTTAAGTCTATAAATTTGGGATAATAAGTTCCTTAGGAATTTGCCTTTCTGTGGAGTTATGGCATCAGCTGTCACTCTGAGTGTGGCACAAAGTCAGCCATTGTAAAAGCACCGTGGCTTTTAGTTTCAGTTTTATTAGCTGCCGTCCATGTATGTGGAGATAAAATGTGGTCTTTCGTTATTTAATTTATTATATTCTGGCCTAGATTCTGTGGGTTTAACAGAGGAATGCAGACTTTCATCTCTGACGGTGTCTAGAGGCCCTCACTGGTTGATAATCACACAACTAAACTTGAAGTTTTTGTTTTGACTTTATTCAAAATCAGGTGATACATTTTGGCAAACAGTTTCATTGGCAGTGTCGGTTTTGGCTGAATCCAAAAAAAGCAGTTGCATTCGGCCTGTTACATGGCTTTGGTACTGGGGAATGAAGCATATATAATAATAATAATTTTATTTTTATATACCGCCTGACCAGGAGTGGTTCTAGGCGGTTCACAACAAGTAAGACTGAACATGCAGCGAAAAATACAATTTGAAAGTGGAAATACATCAGATAGGAAAGCATAAGAAATGCATGAAATTTAAAAGACAACAGAATGCATTAGGATACAAATTTATCAAATAATTGTGTCTTCAATAATTTTCTAAAATCGAGATAGGAAGAAGCTCCTAGCATAATTTTTCCAAACCAAACATTCAATTTAGCAGCCTGAAAAGAGAGGGTTCTCTCAAGAAATCTTTTATAACAACATACTGCTACTGTTTGGGCTCTTGCCAGATACTTGTGACTTGGATTGGCCTCTGTGAAGATGGGATGATGGAGCATCGGTCAGACCCAGTAAGGCTACTCTTATGTTCTTATGACACTGCTGTTGTAATGGGAGCAGTACTTTTCTTGAATTCATTTTGAGCTCAGTGGAGGTTTTCAGTTGCTCATTTTGGAATGAGAACATAGGGAGCAAGTCAGAAATAAGGAGCGCACATGCTGCCTTCACTGCGGGCTTGCCACTGAATTCCCTAGCTCTGATTTCCCCCAGCGGGTTGCCAAGGCCTCACTTGCCTGTGATTTCTAGGCAAGCAGATATTTGTGTCTCTCCCAAGTGTTCAGACTGGGGTGTCCCGTGAATCCTGAGAAACTTCCCTCATCCTGTTTTTCTTTTTCTGAACTGTTCTTGGAGCTTGGTGAGACTTTGTTCATTTTGTGAAAACAAGCATTTGGGAGAGAGCTCACAAAGACGAACAAGTTGCAATTGTGACAGTTCATCATGTCAGGCATTCATCCCTGCTTAGGGCTAAACTTTTCACTTGATTTCCTTCGTTCCAAGCTAAAGGCAGCTGTGTCAGTCCTGCTGTTCAGAATCGCAGCATGCTTTTGCCTTGACTCTAGCTTTCTTCTCTTGTCCCTTGATGCACATTTAATACTGTAACTATACACCCTATGTTTAAACATCTCCATGAGCCCATATTTCTTATTATGATGTATTCAAGGTTGGACCAAGGGTATATGACACCCTAAGTCAGGGCCACTTTGGACCCAATTGAGCTGAAGGAGATCTGCCAAATATCTTCCCATGCAAGGCTGGGACACTGCTGACCAGTGTGTGTCAAGGACATCTGTCCCAACAGCCCATCTTCAAACTTTTTATTGAGGGTATTCTCAAGGAGGTCACATTTTAAAATGCATTCTCTTCATCTATTGAGAAATGCCTTCTCCTTCAAGCAGGCAGCTTTTTCTTCCATTAGCATGGGTAGCGAGGCAAAGAATAGCAGAAAAAAAGCCAGAATGATAAGGGCTGCCACAGAGGCCTTCATGGGCAACTATTGCCCTTAGGCCTTGCATTTAAGAACACTGACCTAGGTGAACATTCAGTCTTGCTCCCATTCCCCCAAGGGGGCTCAAGGCTCTACTACCTCTGAAATCCATCTTCTTTTCTTTTTTTTCTTCCTCTTCTCCATAATCCAACATCTCCCCTTCCCTTCTCTAATATCTCTCTCCCCATCCTCCAGCATCCCATTTTCCCTCCCTACACTACACCTCCAGGTGGCCAGCAACTCTACTATCAACCCCCCCCACACACACACATTCAGCAGTATCTCTCCTACCCCATCCCATGTTCAGCATGTTTGCTCTCTTGTCCACCCATGCCATTGCTGCAGCTGCCTTATCTATACTTAGTTCCTGGCTGAAGTTGGAAGTGCTATCATGGGGCCTTTAGATAAAAATTTGCACTTGAGTACTATAGCCCTAATTAGGGTGTAATAAAACTGTCAGGTAGACAGATAAGCTTAGGGTCAGGTACACCCACTGCTACCAACCAGGCTCAGATTTATGCAATCTTATTAGAATGATGAGACCAGAATATCTGAAACTGATTAATTATATAGATATAGATACAGTATTCCCCCGGTCATTCATGGTTGGCGGTTCGCGGTCCTAGTCATTTGCGGTATTTTCCAACCGCGACCGCCGACCAGAAGAGGACAGCTGGAGAGGCAGGAGAGAGTAGCCGGAGCACCGGCGAGTGAAGGAAATAACTCACTGTATGCTTCGACCGCCTCTTCCTGCACTAAAGTCGGGCCTTACCAATCGGGAGCTGTGTGTCAAAGCAGCTCCTGATTGGTGAGGCCCGACTTTAGTGCAGGAAGAGGCGGTGGGTGCATACAGCGAGTGATTTCCTTCATTCGCCGGTGCTCCGGCTGCTCTCTCCTGCCTCTCCCTCTGCCCTCTCCAGTCTCCCCCACGAAAAACCGTATTCGCGGTTTTTCAAGATTCGCGGGGGTTCCTGGAATGGAACCCCATGAATTTTGGGGGAGTACTGTATATAGCAAGATGTAAATAATAACAACTAATACTTATTCACAAATATCTCTGTAGATATGTCAGCACACAACTAGTACATATGTAATCATTAATAATTAGAAAATATGACTAATTATCACATGTAATGTTGCTACTCTTTGGGTTTTGGCCAGATATTAGTGACCTGGATTGGCTACCGTGAGAACGGGCTATTGGGCTTGATGGACCTTTGGTCTGACCCAGTAAGGCTATTCTTATGTTTTTATCACACAGTATACAGTATATTTCCTTACAAAATGATTCCAGATAAGAATATAGCAGCAAATCTGATATGATTAGCTTGGCACAATCACCAAGAGTCCCGAACAACCTTTGTCTTACCAACAAGACTCTATTCTAGCCCAGCAAGACTAAGAGAAAATTCTTGCCTCACTCTTGGGTCCAACAGATGTCAGCTTCCCTGGTGATGGAATTATCTTTTTTTAGGCTACAAGCTTATAGCGAGCCTTAAGAAAAGTCATGCAGCTGGCGAATCCTCATTCAGTCAGCACAAGGTCACTTATCTCATAACAACCAATGCAAATTATTGCCAGAATGATAAAGTTCAGCAGTGTCCCAAAAATGAACAGTGTCCGATTCCCTAGCTCTCAGCTGAGAGCACACACACACAAGGGAAATTCTTTCTTATCAGTTCTTATTGTCCCCAGTACAAAGGAGCTACACAACTATAGGTCTGAGCTCCCCCCAACCTAAAATTGTCTAACTCAGGATAGCATGCAGATTCTTAGGGCATGCACAGGTGACCAATAGAGGACCAATCAGCACCAGTCTAGCAGGGGCTTTTTGGTCACACAGAAGAATAATGAAGAGTGTTCTTGCGAAAGGCCCTCGGGAGATAGCCAGATGTGCCAAAATGATATCAGCATAAGGAAAGGTTCATTGGAAAAGATGGGAAGCTACCTCTCCTCCATGTTCACATGGCAGTGGAGTTCCGGTGATGGTAGATGTCCTTGACTGTGCACACACAGAGCTTGTAAACACATCTAGAATGCTTCAGGACAGCAAAGATGGTTCTTGGCCTAAGTTTCAGGCCTGCAGGTTTCCAACAGATAAAGCCAGAATCACCTCTACAGTATCTCCATATCCCACTGTCCTCCAACATAGGAGTTTCTGTCAGGGAAGTCATCATGCCATAGCTCTTGAGCTTGGGCCATGTTTAATGAGTTTGATTTCAACTTCAGCTCAGGACTGGGAAGAATTAGGATAGTGATGGTGTAGGTAGGGAAGAGATGTGGGATATGGAAAAGGGTGGGGGGTGGGGATGGGGGCAGGGTTAGAGAAGGAGAGATGATGTTCTAGCCGTATCGAGGTGGGGGAGGATATCTTCTTCTTCAAGGAACCCACGTCAACACGAGGGCATCCATGGAAAATCAGGGGAGGGACATTGCATGGCGACACCAGGAAGTACTTCTTCACCGAGAGGGTAGTGGATCGATGGAATGGTCTTCCGATGCAGGTGATTGAGGCCAGCAGTGTGCCTGATTTTAAAGCTAAATGGGATCGAAAGGTGGGATCTCTTCGCAAAGGGAGGTAGGGGAGGGTCATTGGTGTGGGCAGACTCGATGGGCCTTGGCCCTTATCTGCCGTCACTTTCTATGTTTCTATATTTCTATGTTTCTATGTTTCTAGGATGTCCCTGGATGTCTAGGATGGCCCTGGATATAGTTCTATTGTACAGAGGTAATTTTATAAAGTCATTCCTGTTTGTATGTGACTGCTTGCCAGTGTAGATAACCTCTTATAAACTAAAACACTGGCAGTGTAAAAAAATATGTTCTTTGGCATGATGGTACATGCCTTACCAGTGGGTATACATAGTGGTGGAGGCTGGGCAGTACACGGGAACATTTCACACATATGCACATCAAATAAAAAATAACCTAGGGCTCCTTTTGTGAGGGTGCGCTAGCGGTTTTAGCACACGCACCGGATTAGTGCGTGCTATAGCGCACGTGAGCCGAAAATCTACCGCCTGCTCACAAGGAGGCAGTAGCGGCTAGCGCATGGGGGCAGTTTAGTGCGCGCTATTCCACGCATTAAGGCCCTAGCGCGGCTTTGTAAAAGGAGCCCTTAATCTATGTGTCCATAAGGCAGGGGTGTCCAATGTCGGTCCTCGAGGGCCGCAATCCAGTCGGGTTTTCAGGATTTCCCCAATGAATATGCATTGAAAGCAGTGCATGCACACAGATCTCATGCATATTCATTGGGGAAATCCTGAAAACCCGACTGGATTGCGGCCCTCGAGGACCGACATTGGACACCCCTGCCATAAGGTATTTGTTTATAAAAGATTTGATATATCGTCACCTTGGTGATATCATTCAAGATGGTTTATACAATATTACTTTAAAATCAAAACAAATTATACCAGACAAGAATCACATGAAAACAACACAGAATCATAACAAACTACTCCCGTGTTGTTTCATTTATACCAGCTGCTGAGCAGGCGTGGGTGACCATGCATGTATTCTAAACTGTGCTTTACACTAAGCTTGCCACTATTTTATAAAGACAAGTAGGCATCTTGTCCTTATAAAACAGCAACTCTTATACAGGTTGCCTATAGTAGGAGACAACATAGGTTTAAAATAGGAACCTATTTTATAAAGACCCATAGACACGTATGTATCATTATAAAATACTCCAAATATGTGAAGACTTAAGAAGACGCTACAGCCATTTTAAAATTGAACCACAAAAGAAACATTTTTAATTTCATTAAAGGAGATCCTCATGATTCAGTTATATCAGTGAAACGTGAATTCATGTCGGATGAAAATGTCTCCAACTAAAATCTGAAATAATCAAGGGTAAAAGAAAAAGATAAGTTTATTTAAATTCAGGTTTTGTTTTACAAAAAGAAAACTAGTCAAAGTAAATATCGATTTAATGAAGAAGTTGATATGCTCCTTTAGGAGATGGCTATTTGCTAAGGTCAGAAGGTCATTTACCTATATAAAAGAAAGCTTCTGATTTTAATTGAAGGTATATAATCTGTATATGTATGCTTTATGAATATATATTGTGACAGGGATCCCACTAGCCAAGATTCAGAGCTACTGGAGGATTTAAAACTGAAAGACCTCCAGAGGCTGGGAAAGGTCTTATTAAAACCCCCCAGTAGTGAAGCAGTTCCTTTGAAGTGTACCAGAATTCAGACCTAATTTAGCAGGGCTGGTCCCTTTAAGAATAGAGCTGTTTCAGCTAGAAGGGGGGGGGGAGGAGCCTTGTAGCCTGATACACTTTTGAGAAGCCTTCCTCCTTAGACAGGGCAGCTGAGCAATGGCCAGGTGTAACGCCCCATAAGGAAATTGTCTTTACCTTTGGATGAGCTGCCTGAGGAAGAAAAGGTAAAAGCAGAGCCCCAGGATTGGGAAATTAGTGATCCTGAATCCAAGAAAGAAAGTTGTGTCATGGAGGAACTGTGTGAAGAGAATGAAATGGTTTGAGCATTGGGTTCTAGTCCACTAGACTTGCCTAAGGAGTTCAAGGACTGTGAGTAATGCCTTAGGACAATAAAAGCTTTATTTTTGTCTTTTAGAATATTTAAGGATTTTGAGCACAAACTGACTATTGTGGGTTTTGCATTCCCAGGACTGAAACCCATGCTTTGAAAGGTGTTTTGTTTGGAGTTTATTTTTTAATCTGGCCTTATGAAAGAAGCTTGAGTGCTTGGCTAAGGAAGTGCTGGTTGCCTTTAACTTTGGGTGAGTGGCCAAGATTTGAGGGTTCCTGCCAGTTTGGAGTCCTGGTCTGTACCAAACTAGGCTTTAGCTATGGCCAAAGTGATCAAACTGAAGCCTGAAGAAACGTGTTTGCTACTGGAGAAGGGTTTGGATACTCAGCATGGGAGGGGCCGTGCCTAACTGAGATTCTATCTTCCCATTGGGTTGACACACTTTAGGTGTTTTAGAGCTTTGCAGTAGAGAGTTGCAGGGGGATAGAAATCCCACCCATCCCCGCGAGGAATCCCCTCCGTCCCCGCGAGGAATCCCCTCCGTCCCCACCCTTCCCTATAAACTTCAGAAATAGTTATTTTATTTAATTATGCTACTGAATTAAAGGCTCTGGTAGAGACCCATTTACAAATAAGCAAAGAGACTTTATTAATTTGGAAATATTAATTGGGAAGAATACATATTTTGTAAATGGGTTTCTACCAGAACCTCTAATGTAAATATAAAATATAAATGCTCAGCTGATGAGAAGAACCCACAAGCTGTCAGCTGAGGACTTCCTTTGCAGTTGTCTGGGGGTCCCTTTTGCCAAGCTTGGCAGGCAGCAGTAGCGTCCCTGAGTCACAGATGGCACCTCAGTGGCTCATGGATGCTGCCAGCGACTGCTGCGCTTGGTGGAGGGGAGTTCTGGCCATCTCTAGAGGAGGTCCTCTGCTGGCGGTGCTTGAAGATCCCCACCAGTCACAGCAAGGGTCAGCAAGTACTTCAACACTGTAGAAATAAAACCAGAAATGCATTTCCTTTTCTTTTGAACACAAAACAAAGACATCTGCCATATACATTTCCCAAAGCTAACATATTTTAGTCAATAAATTCCGTTTTTGACCTTTGTTGTCTGAAATGGGGATGAATGAGAGAGAGGCATGAGTCAGTGGCGTACCTAGCATATGTGACACCCGGGGCCCATCAATTTTTGCAGTAGAGAGTTGCGCGGGGACAAAAATCCCACCCGTCCCTGTGAGGAATCCCACCACTGTAGAAATAAAACCAGAAATGCATTTCCTTTTCTTTTGAACACAATACAAAGACATCTGCTATATACATTTCCCAAAGCTAACATATTTTAGTCAATAAATTCCGTTTTTTTACCTTTGTTGTCTGGAGACTTATTTTTCCATAAAGTTGTTCCCAGTTTCTTTTTTCCGCTTTCCCATCTTCTGTATATTCTTCTGCTGCTGTCCATTGGTTCTTCCTACCATGGTCCAGCATTTATCCCTTTCTCATCTTTCGTCCCTGCCCACCAGCCCCATGCCCAACATTTCTCCTTCTATCACCCCTTTCCAGCACCATGCCACATCTCTCCCTCCATTCCCTTCACCACTATGTCCAACATTCTTCCCTCTTGCATCCATTTCAATCTGTCCGTTCCACCACAATATTTCTCCCTCTCATCTGTACCTCACTCACTCCCTATGACCAAAATTTCTCCTTTCTTCCATTCCCCGTATACATAACCATCTCTTTCCCTCCCTTCCTCTCTCCCAAGTCCATGCCTTCTGTGTCCAAAAACACATTTGCTCCCCCACCTCAGCATCTCTTTTCTTCCCTTCCTCTCTCCCAAGTTCATGCCTTCTGTTTCCAAAAACATACTCCCTCCCCCACCTCTTCCCTTCCCTTCCTCCATCCTCTCTCCCAAGTTCATGCCTTCTGTGTCCAAAAACGCACTCCCTACCCCACCTCTTTCCCTCCCTTCCTCCATCCTCTCTCCCAAGTTCATGCCTTGTGTCCAAAAATGCACTCCCTCCCCCATCTCTTTCCCTCCCTTCCTCCATCCTCTCTCCCAAGTTCATGCCTTCTGTGTCCAAAAATGCACTCCCTCCCCACCTCAGCATCTCTTTCCATCCCTTCCTCCATACTCTTTCCCATCCACTCATTTTACTAAGCTGTGTTAGCATTATAGCGCACACTAAACCCATGCTATGCAGCTAGAACTAACTCCAGCTCAATGCTGGCATTAAGGTCTAGCGCAGGCGGCAATGTAGCGTGCGCTATTCCGCGCGTTAAAGCCCTAACTGCAGCTTAGTAAAAGGAGCCCTTAGATTCAAACTTAGGCCCTGATGCACAAAAGTTTGCCATGCACATAAGACTGGTGGTAACCAGTCTTTCTTGCATGGCAGCTCTGCCTCTGAGGCTCAAAATGGTTCTCAGAGGCTTTTACCAATTGCCGTAGTAGCCACCAAGAACCCTATGCAAATGCCCTATGCAAATGCAAAGGAGCTCATTAGTATTTAAATGTGCACTCTTTATAATGCTCAAATGGGAACACCCACCTTTTAGTGAGAAAAATGTACTGGCAGGTCTATGCATGGGACACACATGCACGCAACACTTGCACAACGGCTGCGCCCATATCCAGGGTTTTTTTTATTTTATTTTTTAAAAAAGCAAGTGTGATCAGCTGAAGTGGCAGGGCGAGAGCAGAGTTGCGATCAGTTGAGTTGGCTCTGATTTATTTATATTATTATTTATATTCCACATATCCTACAATTCTGTGTGGATTGCAAATTATTCAGTACTCAAGCATTTTCCCCTATCTGTTCTGGTGGGCTCACACTCTATCTCATGTACCTGGGGCATTAAGTGACTTGGTCAATAATAAATATATAGGATCTAGAGAGAAATAATCTTGTAATTAAAACTAATACCTCTCTGTGCACACTTTATAACTTATACTATAGACCAGTGTTCAATGTTCTACACACTAGCCCAATCCCAACTTAAATGTGATACAGTTCTTATGCTAAGAGGAGGGGGCCTCAGATCCCCGTGTGCTGCCAGCAGTCTGCTTATCAGCCACACTAGAAAGGGAAACTACCTCATTGGCCTCCCTCCCCCTCCTGCCTGGTGATATATAACAATGAATGTTCAGATGAAAAAATAGAAGAACTTAGCTCAGGCAGGGTTTCATTCAAAAAATCATCAAGTCTCTTTAAACGCTGTCCTCGCTTGCCCAGTCCCGCCAACGTTAACGTTTCGCTACAACGGCTGCGTCAGGGTGGTGGACTCTCGGCTGAATTCACTAGCTTTGCCTTTGTGTTCGAAGCTTGTGCAGTTAAGGCAGAGCTTACAGGAATGGGACAGGGACAGGGACAGTGATAAAACCCATGGGGACGAGATGGGGAAATTGAGTTCCTGTGGGGACGGAAAAAATTTGTCCCTGTGTCAGTCTCTACTCTTTACGTTCTGCAGAAAATATATGCACTGTTTCTGTATGAGTTTACCACAAACAGGTGTAACATTGTACAAATAAAAAGTGCTACTTACTAGGCAGGTTTGTATTAAATAGGTTTGTTTGTTTTTTTTAGTTCAAATTTTTTATTGAAAAATTTTTTGAAATGAGGGCATAACAAAATTAAATCCAAAATACATAGCACTTGAGAAATAGGCAAGTGAAAACAATCAAAATGTCAAACAACATTATCTTGTAATATGGAACAATAATGACGAGATAATGATAATGAAAAGGAAAAGATAAGAATGGGGAGAACTAAAAAAGAGAAAAAGTACTCAGTATAATCTAAGTATAAGCTAAGGAATGGTCAGGGAGTGAGAAGCAAGGTACCTATCAAGAAACGTCCAAGGAGATGGAGGAGGCACAGAGGGCAATAGAGTTACAGAGCGTTTTTCAGCAGCATATTGTTCATGTCTATTATACAAGCATACAGTGTTCCACCAAAAGGTATAATTCAGGTGGGAGGCTGATTTCCAATTCTTTAAGATATGCATAATTGCAGTAGCCAACATTGCATCTATGAGTTTAGACGGACAGAGCGTGGAAGCAAAGCAAGGATGTTGTGAACGAAGCACAATAATGTCAAAGGTAATGGCTTCTTGGGTATCTGTGATGGATTGGATAGTTTTCCAGATAGCATTCCAAAAAGGGCGTATGCATGCACAATGAAATAGCATGTGATCTAAAGTGCCTTCAGCGAGTCGGCAATGCCAACAGGAGGAGTCCGGACGCAAGCCTGCTTTCCACATGCGATGAGGAGTCCATATTGCTTGCCACATAACAAAGTATAAAGATTGAGCCACTCTAGCTGATAAGAGAGGGCAATTGGTCTTTGTCCAATAAAGATTCCAGTTGATACCAGAGATGGGAGATGACAGCATGGAAGACCATTGTGTCATGTCGTGGGGCGAAAACGTGTGTTTGAAGTCTCGCAGGATCTTGTAGAAAGTTGACACCGCTCTTCCTTGTTGGCAGACCAAGTCACTCCAATAAAAGAAAGATACTTGCTGAGTTGAGGGAGCTAAAGAGGTTATTAAGGAGTTGATGGATGATGATAGATTCGCCCATTGAGATTGTGAATTCACCAAGGAAGGGAATCGAGAGCAAAGGGTACCAAAAGAAATAATCTTATTACTGCTGAGAAGTTTATCAACATACCAAATCCCAGCTGCTTGCCATTTTTTCCAGAAAAACATTTTACCATTATGTTTTTTTTTTATTTTTAATTTTTCTTTTATTAAGAAAAGAAGAATACAAAGAAGTAAACCACAATCGGAATACAAAGAACCAGAAACAAAGCAAAACCCAAGACAAAAAGGGTCTACCGCGTTGTTTCTGCGCGGAGACAAAAGATACTGAGTTCAAAGAAGCGTGGGATGAACACAGAAGATTTTGAATCAGAAAATAATATTAAAGATTGAACTAGACCAGTTACTGGGCAGACTTGTACGGTCTGTGTCTGTGTATGGCCGTTTGGAGGAGGATGGGCAGGGGAGGGCTTCAATGGCTGGGAGGGTGTAGATGGGCTAGAGTAAGTCTTAACAGAGATTTCGGCAGTTGGAACCCAAGCACAGTACCGGGTAAAGCTTTGGATTCTCGCCCAGAAATAGCTAAGAAGAAAAAAAAAAAAAAAAAATTTTTAAATTGAATCAGGTTGGGCAGACTGGATGGACCATTCGGGTCTTTATCTGCCGTCATCTACTATGTTACTATGTTACTATGTTACTATGTTACTATATGATACTCATCAAAAGCCAAGAACAACCCACCCTCCAAACCCCCCCCCACCCCTCACCCCCCCAAGCACTCCAGTGTCAGAAATTCAGAAGAGCACTTCGGGCACCCGGAGACAAATTGTCCCAGACCGGAGCCCAAATCGCTCGGAATTTCCTCCATTGACCAGGGCCACTTTTCTTAGTATCCAAATATTCATACTTCAGCAAAGTAAACAGTTCATTTTTCCACATTGTGAGGGTAGGCACCTCAGCCTGCCTCCATAACAAGAGGATACATTTACTTACCATTATGTTTTAGTTTCAGGTTATTCCAGATACACATTCGAACACTCCTATTCAATGGGTATTCCGATAATACATCCAGATGTCGTATTGCAAGCTGCGTCGCACTGAGGAGTTCATGGCTCCGCAAGTGTGTTGGTATAGTCATGGAACAGGTCTGAAGAGGATATGGATGCATTATCAATGATTCCATTTCTAACCATGGGGGTGGATCTGAAGAGTGTGGGATCTGGGACCAATAAGCCCCGTATTTGAGTAAAGAAGATAAGTAATATAAATAAAAATTTGGAAGGTTCAAGCCACCATTGACTTTTGAGGCTCTTAATTTGGTTAGGGCGATACGAGGCTTTTTGTTAACCCAAAGGAAGCATGTCAGTGTCTTATCAATCCATGAGAATATTGAGGGTTTACAAGGAGCTGGTAACATTGATAGAATGTAGGAAATTCTGGGAGTCAGGTTCATTTTTATCGAGGCGAGATGACCCCACCAGGACAAAAATAAGAGTGACCATTTGTTAAAGGTCTGTTGAATGAGTGTTTTGATCTTAGATATGTTGAGAGACATGATATGAGATGGGTCCTTGTGTGGACCAATGAAAGGGAAAATGGGAGAGGTCTGTTTGTGAAATCAAGTCATTTAAGGGGAAAATCTCAGACTTGTCCCAATTTACAGAATACCCCGATATGGAGGAATAGTCATGAATGAGTTGAGAGAGAGCTGGAAGAGATGTGAGGGGATTACGGATAAATAGAAGGATGTCATCGGCGTATGCAGCTAGTTTGAGTTGTCTGTGAATTACTGGGATGCCCTCAATGGGGTCTGATTGACGTATGGTGGAAAGGAGGGGTTCGAGGGCTAAGTCAAAGAGCAGGGGAGAGAGCGGGCACCCTTGTCGAGAGCCTCGATGTAAGGAAAATTTATTCGAAAGGGTGTTGTTAATCAGAATACGTGAGAAGGGCTGCCAATAGAGTGTTTTAATCCAATTAATGAAATACTCACCGAAGTTATACCATTGCAGGACTCACAACAGGAAAGGCCATTCCACTCGGTCGAATGCTTTTTCAGCGTCAATAGCCAGTCCGATCACAGGTTCTGACATGGATTAAATAGGTTTTATAGCCTTTCATCTATCTAGGAGATTCCTGAGTTACAGAAATGACCACTTTTCCACATATTCAATGTATAGTCAAACCTTGGATAGCGAGTAATGTGGTGTGCGAGTGTTTTGCAAGACAAGTAAAACATTTTATTAAATTTTAACTCGATAAAGAAGTGTCTTGCAGTACGAACACGTATATGCGCGTCACATCAAGAATGCACAATATACACGCATCGCATTGCTGAGCACAGCTGAACGCAAACTTGGGTAAACCCCTTAAATTGGGATGCTCTTGTAAAGTAGGCCAATACTTTTTGACAATCTCACACACTGTTGACCAAATATGGTAAAGTGCACACAAGAGGGTTCCCCTCTCGCGATAGAATTCAAGCGCGCACAACATACACACATTACTACTACTACTATTTATTGTTTCTATAGCGCTGAACATTTTAACATACAATAGACAGTCCCTGCTCAGAAGAGCTTACACATCTCACGTTGAGTGCAGCTAAATGTACTAAAAGCATCATGCCCAATTCACCCACAGTTCAAGCGCGCATATCTTTTGCATTTTATTTTGTACAGTACAGTATTTTGGGTTGTGGAATGAATCATCTGAGTTTCCATTATTTCCTATAAGGAAATTTACTTTGATAAACTTTGGATTACAAGCATGCTTCCGGAATGAATTATGCTCACAAACCAAGGTTTGACTGTACTACATTTTTTTTTCTTCATGCTTAAAATAAACCTGGGTCAAGCTTAGCAAGATTTTAGCCTTGATTTCTGGAGATTTATGTTGGGTCAGTTTTTTTGCATCCTCTCAGAATTCTGAAAAATTACAAGGCCATACGATTAGTTTTCGGCATCCCTTGAAATGTGAAATATTATAGATGGTCGTCAAATCTGATTGATTCTGTGGCTAAAGGTAGGGTTCATTAGCTGTCACAGTGTGAAATGGATGTTTGTGTAGCACTGACAAAGAAGGCAGCTCTTTCTTTAAAGAAAATTATTGAACTGATCATGTGCCTCTTCTTATGGTGTAGTACAGGGGTGCCCACACGTTTTGGGCTTGCGAGCTACTTTTAAAATGACCAAGTCAAAATGATCTACTAACAATAAAATTAAAAAATAAACCAAAACAAAGCATACTGTACTCAGAGAAAATGTTAATTATCATTTATATTCTGTTTTTTTTTTTTTTTTTTACAAGAGGTCAAGGCAGATAACTCTATGCAATGTCACTTCAGTAACAACCATACAAAAATAGACAAATATACCCCCTTCCATTTTACTAAACCGCGATAGCAATTTTTAGCGCAGAGATCTGTGCTGAATGCCCTGCGCTGCTCTCGATGCTTATAGGCTCACTGCGCTAAAAACCGCTATTGCGGTTTAGTAAAAGAGAGCCACCGCTGCAATCGGGGAACAGGCCCTCAAGCCACCACCACCCCAAGCTTTCCCTGTAGAAGCATCGCGCTGACCAGCATTCTGCTCCCCGACATCAATGTTTTTTTGATGCATATGACTACTTATTTTTAAAAGGAAGAAACACATGCAGTTGAGATTAGTACGTTTGAGAGGTCAAGATGGGGATTTCCTATATTTTGTTAATATGAATGAGAAAAAACATCAACAATTGTATATGGTGGAAGAAAAGCTAGCAGCCATCAATGGAGCTACTCAAATTATGGTACTATAGAACCTCAAAATATCTACATCAATATTGCAAAGATGGTTAAAAAACAAAACAAACAAAAAAAAACCTTTAGGATTTTGTAGACTTTTTATTCTGATGTAGGACTTGCACAAAAACAGGTCAGATATTCTGCAAATACAACATTAGATGCAGTGATGTCCATGGGGTTTGCCCAAGAAAGGTCTGAACGAATGTCTTTAAGTGGACTGATCTTTCAGGCCCAAGCTAAGAAATACAATAGGCTCGATGCTGAGGACTTATTCCAGGTGAGCAAAAGGTGGCTGCATTGATTCAAGAAGTGTCATGGTATTGAACAGGATTTCATATTGGGTGAGAGTTGATCCATTAATGAAACAGTTGCAAACATATGTCCCTCACAATTTAAACCTTTTGAGGTAGATATTCAAAACAATTTATATGGCCAGGAGAGGCTGCTGAATATTTCCACTAACGAGCCATTCCTTAATCGACAAGGTTAGGGGCAGTGGCGTACCAAGGGGGGAAGCAGGGGGGGGGGGGGCGATCCGCCCTGGGTGCATGGCTTGGGGGGTGTACAGCCAGCCAGATCCGGGTCTTCCTGCCCTTCTTTTCCCCTGGCCGTGCCGCTACGATCCTACCTCTTCCCCCCCCCCCCCCCCACCGATAAGAAGTCTTTCCGACATCAATTCTGATGTTGGAGAGGATATTCTGGCCAGCCGGAATGTCACAAGGAAGACAGTCCCTGCTCTAAAGAGCTTACAATCTAAACTGCCAAGACAGGCAAACAGGATATCATGGATACAGTTAAGGGGAATGGTTAATCGGCTGGGTTGGAGGGCAGAGGAGTAGGGTTAAGGATTAAAAGCTATATCAAAAAGGTTGGGTTTTCATTCTGCTTTTAAAAAGGGAAGGGAAGGGGCTTGACAGACAAACTCGAGTAATTTATTCCAGGCATAGGGGGAACATTGTAATGTTGGCATAGACAGGAGACCTGGTCTAAAAGAATGTGTAAAGTGGGTTTATTTGACTTCTCTAAAATGTGTGGGGCCTCTTAGCAACTCTTTCCAAGCCTAGGCTACAGGTCTTTGAGGTGGTCTTCTCTTTTACTTTTTATTTTTTTTAAGTCACTAGGGAAGTAGAATTAAGCCTTATGTTAATTTTAGCACGTTTAGTGGAACCATTTAATAGCACAAAAAATATCAGAGAAAATGAATGCTGTTAGCAGTGCAGTTAGCTTCAGAAATCTTTGAAATGTGTGTCTTAAAAGAATGTCATGCAACATTTCAAAGGGAGCTGTTAACACATTGTTTTGCTTCTGGCTCAAATGAAAAAAAGTGAGATTATTTTCCACCTGTGGAATATTTTAGTTGACGAACCAGACATCTTACGAATGTTTTAAAGTTGAAAAGATTTCAAACTTGATTTTATAAGTTAAAAGAGGGAGACTTAATGGAGAATATAGAGAATTAAAGTGGGATCATAAGAAACAAGACATCATAAAGAAATATATTTTGCATTGCATTCATACAAAACAGAGAGAGTGTGATGGACCAAGGACAAAAAGGAAGGGCATAAGTAGCTATGGAGTAAACACATTCTGGTCTATTTTCAAAAAGGAGTGGTCAGCATATTTTTTTTTTTTTTTAAATTGGTTAAGGATCCTAAAAGAACACATGTGAGGGTATTCAATAATTTATCTACCTGACTATGAAAGAAAGTAGCAAGCATGTTGGAACAAGTCTGTACATGTCTCAAGTTTACTCATGCACAGTTGCAGCTCAGTGTGAGTCTAACTGTCAGGAGAGTTCTCATGCGAATCAAGTAAGAAACATAGATTTGGGGCACCATTCATTATAAAATTTCTCACAAAAGTAGGGAAAAAGCCATAAGAAGATCCAGTGCTGTCCGATTTACGATTCACTTTGGGTGAATCGATTTGAATTGATTTGTATTTCTAAAAAATCGGCCTCAATGATTTGGGTTCCAACCCTCCTCCCTGTACCTTCAGTCTCCTAAAGCAGGAGCAACAGCACTGCCTCTTGCTGGCCGTCCACTGCCGCTGCCGCTTTTGCTTTAGGGAGCTAGTGGGGAGGGTCAGTCGGGAAATGATGGTGTTCTCCGGCTTCCCCCCTGGCCTCCCGCTCTTACCTTTTCTTAATTACAGCAGCGAAGCAGCCTACAGAGAGGGTCACCAGTGTTTTAGCGATCCTTGCAGGCTGCCGTCGTCCTCAGTAGCACATTCAATCTGCCGCGATCCTACCCATGAAGTTGGAGGAGGGGCAGAGTGAACGTGCTCCTGAAGGCGACGGCAACCTGCAAGGATCGCTAAAGCACTGGCGATCCTCTCTGTAGGCTGCTCCGCTGCTGTAATTAAGAAAAGGTAAGAGTGGGAGGATAGGGGGAACATGCAGGCCTTCGGGGGGGGCAGGCCTTCAGGGAGTACAGTCCTTCAGGGGAGGACAGGCCAGACATTCAGGGGGGGAAAGGCCTTTGGGGGAGAGGGTCCCTGTTGTAGAAGTACAAGGAGGGAGGGAGGGAGGAAAGGGGGTTCAAATAGATGTGCATATGCTGAACTGTAGGAGGGGGTAAATAATGGGTCTAAAAACAGAGGAGAGGGAGAGAGATGTTGGACAATGGGATTTAGGGAGGGAAGGAACTGAAAGAGAGAGAAGTTGGACACAAGTGATGGTGTGTATGTGTAGGGGGGGAGGATAGAGTTTCTGGCTAGGAGGGTAGTTGTGAAGAGAATGGGAAAGATGGTGAACCCTGGGGTGGTGTGGAAAGAGGGAAAGAAGCTGGATGAAAGGGTAGTTAAGAAAAGGAGAGATGGTGGATTTGGGAATGGTGGGGTCCATTGCTGCAGCTGCGAGGATGGAGACAAAAAAAGGAAAGATGCCAGTCCTCTGGGGGAGGGAAGGGGAGGACAGAGATGGAAGATGGATGGTTAGCACAGAGAAAGAAGGAAACGACAAATGGGAAGGAGACCCTGGCAAGCGAGTTGTCAGAAGACAACCAGAGCCTGGGATCAACATGATTTGAATAATGACCAGACAACAAAAGGTAGAAAAAATAATTTTATTTTCTGTTTTGTGATTACAATATGTCAGATTTGAAATGTGTATCCTGCCAGAGCTGATGTTAGACAGCAGGCATGAACTAAGACCTAAAAGAGAGAGGAAAAGTCTTTTTTGTTTGTTTATTTTGTTTACACCACAGCACCAGTGTGGGTAGGAGAGGGCAAAGGGGGGTGAAGAAGCTATAAAACCCACCAGGAAAATCTAATCGAAAAATCAATTCAATAGGCTGAATCGAATCAAAAAATTTTTTTTTTCCTGAATCAGGAAGAACTAGACTGCAGTTTATGGTGAGTCTGCCTCATCATCCTAAAGGAAGCTGTGTCAACCTAATTTGAAGGTCAAGCAGAAGAATTCTTTTCAAAGGGTTTCAAGTCATTGCAGGAAAAGTGGATGAAGTGTATGGAGCTATAAGGGGACTATAATGAAAAATAAAACACTATTGTAGATAAATTATTGAACACCCCTTGTACTGTATATTCAGCACTGCTATACATAAAGTAGCACTAAATAATATATTTTACCAGTAACCAATACTGGTGTATAGTGACAATGTTCAGCCATTATCCATCAAATTCTATGTATGGTGCTTTGAACTGCATGTGCAAATTTGAGTCCATTCTCGATTTGCACACTCAGCCTAATTGAATAATGAGTCAATTAGCATTGATTGGCTTAACAAACAATTATTAGCATTAATTGGTTTTAGGCATTGGATTCACACCTAAAATTGACATGCAGCACCAAAAAGGTGCAGAATGGGAGGATCTTGGGAAGATCAGGATATTCCTCAAACTTATGCATATAATTATAGAATAAGGACTAGATGCACTAAAATCAGCAATTGTTGCTAAACCTGCTTTCACAGCTTTAGCGAAGATTGCTATTACCGACCTGGTGTACAAAACAGCTCAGCGTGTGTTTATCCCCTCGATCAGAGAATGACACAGGGAAAGATTTTGTCCCCACCCTGTCTCCATGAGCTCGGTCTCCATCCCTGCCCTATCCCCACAAGCCATCTGATCCTATTTGCATAAGCATCAAATAGTTATGATTTTATACTGAACTTATTTTATTGAAGTATAAAAAGAAACAATATTCTGTACAATTGCCATTTTATAAATACAAATAATACAGAGCAAGGATCAACCCTGTCTCCCTTCCCTCCTCTACACAAATATCCCCTCCACTATTGAGAAAGCTGAATAAGCCAAAATATTGCAGAATGCTACACAGAAAAATCATGCTAACAGAATACCACAATCACACATGACAGGAATAGTGTTAGGAGTGTGCAGCTATGGCAATTGTCCCCTAATCAGCTGAAAGCTAAAGAAGCACGGCCTGGGCTTTGCGGTCCCCAGTTATGTCTAACACCAGCTCTAGCAGAATACATATTTCAAACCCGATATATTCTAATCACAAAATAGAAAATAAAATTATTTTTTTCTACCTTTTGTTGTCTCATCATTTTATTCTTCAAATCATGTTGGTCTCAGGCGCTGGTCTGTTTTCTTTTGTCTTCTCTTAACTCACTTGCCAGGGTCTCCTGACCATTTGACATTTCTTCTTTCTCCATGCTCACCATCCATCTTTTATCTCTGTGTATGCATTGATATCCATGTTCAGCATCTCTCTTCTCTATGTCTCCTATACATCCCTTTCTAGTATTTCACCTGTGCCCATCTCCCTGACTTCATCATCTTACCATTCTATGATCCCCTACTCCTGTGTATAGTATCACTCCTCTATATCCCTATATAATAATAATAATAATAACAACAGTTTATATACCGCAGGACCGTGAAGTTCTATGTGGTTTAAAAATGATTAAAAGATGTTACAAATTAATTAGAATTAACAAGATTAGAAGCTAGTTATTAACATCGCTAGAGATCAGTTATTGTGGAGTAGGATTGTACAGGTTAGTTGCTTAAATACTTCAGGAACAGGTATGTTTTTAGGTGTTTCCTAAATTCCCCATAAGTAGTAGGCGTGAGCAATTGTTCCAGATATTTGCCCCATAATGCCGCTTGATGTGAGAGAAGATGTTGATGGTGTTTTTTTAAATTTACATCTTATATCCTGTCCAGCATCTTCCTTCTGCATTCTTAATCTCCCCCATGTCTAACCATCTTCTCTCTGTGTCCATATACCCTCCTGTGTCTAGCATTGCCCCTATGTGTCCATATACCATCCCCATGCAGATGCAGTAGTCTTCTTTTTATCCCTGTTCCTATGCTCCTATCCATGCCCATCATCTCCCCTCTTTTTGTATATCTTTCCCTGTCTTTCTCCCTTACACCAATGCGTCTCTCACACACTCTCTTTCCTCCCTCTGCTATGTTCAATATTTCACTCACTCTTTTTTTCATCCCTTGGTTCAGCTTTTCTCTTTCCCTTTCCTTCTCTCTCTTCCTCCCTGCAGGTCTTGCACCTTTTTCCCTTCCCTCTAACCCCCTTCCCATGGGATCTAACACCTCTATTCCCTCCCTTCAGTGCCCAGATAGCTGTTAACACTAGGGAAAAATGTTTAAATTTAATGACATTGGAAAGAAACCTGTGATTTTCAGAGCTCATTGCTGTTATTTCAGGTGATATGAAATGACAAGGGAAAATTTTGTTGACATTGCTCATGTTATTTCAAATGAATGCCTGTCCCTTGCTATTATTGCTCCATTGTTGCCATTTTAAAAGGTGCTGGCTGACTTGTAGTGGTATTTTGCTGCTAAGGGCCACCAAGCCAATTTTTGAAGATGGCTTCCACAATGTGCAAGAGACAAGAGTGAGCAATGATCACTCTTGCCCCTTCCGTAGATTTTTTCACACTGAGGTAATTTGTATATATGTGTGTGTTGGGAAGGGGTACCCAGGGTTTCGGGTACAATTTTTTAATTGGGAAATGGCTAAAATGGAGTGCAAGTGATGTAGGTTTGGCACGGGCCTTATGTCCCCTTCAGAATATTGGTAGCACTACATGAAAGGGGAGCTCTAGAAGCTTAAAAGAGAAAATAGCTAACCTTCATTGACGTGTACTTAATGTTTTCCAAAAATTGGACCCAAGAACTGTTTTTATATACTCCCTTGTGCTGAACCCATTGCAAAAACCCTATTGCAAAAACCATTGGTACAAATTCATTTCAGAAAAGGATTTTTGGTTCATTAAAAAAAAAAACCCCAACAATTAAATGGCAACATTTTGGCATTCCTTCACATTTGTGGGTGTTATGGGTTTTTTTTTCTTCACAAAAGATACCTTTTTAAACTGACTTAATTCTAGCCCCCAGGTGGACCAAGTGGTTTCTGCCTTGTGACATCTATTTTTTTTTTTTTAGGTTTTAATTCTGTTGACAGTACATTTCATCATTTTTTTTTCTGTTTAGCATTTGACATTATTACTTATTTTATAGCGCGGTTACCTGAAAACATGATTATGATCCATTGAAATGTACTCATTCTCTTCTGAAGCAATAATCTATTCCTTGCCTCATTTTTCAATACACATGAATTCTAAGCGACATGGATGCCATACTCATAGACACATGCTTGAAGGAAAATAATGAACAATGAAGGAATGGAAAAAGGATGCAAAATGACAGTTCTAAATGGGCTGTGTATTTTTTTTTCAAATGTTTTATATTCAATTAATATCTTATGTATCAACTTTGTGGTATCAAACACTTCTCCTAATTACATTCATTTGTGGTGTCTGCAAGACATGTTTTAATTAAGTTGTACAATTTAGATCAATACTCATTGTGCATCCGTTACAATTTACAACAAGCTTATACTGTACTGTTCTGAGCAATTTAATTACTGTAATTGTATCACAGAGGATTCTATGTGACTGTGCCACACTGCTGCTGGAATGTCCTGATGGAAATAGACAATGCATTTAAAGGTGATTAGGACCATATATGTATACTTTTTGGCCTATTGTACATTTTTATTATTTAGGGGCCCCAATATTTTAAACAATTATGCTCCAACTTTGAGAGTTATGGTCCTAAATTGGCTGCTTCTTCTTTTTTTTTTTTAACTTACAAGAGGTGAGTTATGCAAAATTTCAGTAAACTCCTAAATTTGGGAGCATAAAAAGCGAGTGACAACTGGTGCGTATTTAGGGTGAGGCAGTGGTGGCTACCTGGGAATGGAGCACCCCCCCTTCTCAATGCAGTAGGGGGGGTGCATAGAGCAGTTTCAGGGCTGTGATTCGCATGTGCGCAGCCGCTAGCTCTGCTGACCCTCCACCCTGGAACAGGAAATTGATGTCAGAAGAGATGGGGGCCACCAGAGCCACCAGCCGTGCACATGTGGACTATGGCCCCATGAACTCCTTGCACCTGGGCAGATCACCCCCCACCACCCTGCCCTTCATATACTAGAGGAGTGAGGAAAAAAAATTAGACACTTAATACTGCTTTTCAGCACTGAACTCATAAATTAGGGATCACAAATCTAGGTAAATGAATGGCAAGTTGACATTTATAAGCATAAAATTTAGTTTACTAAATTAAAATGGATTTTTTAGATAAAAATTTGGGGTCACTAATTTGGAAGTAGTTAAGGCATGGTCAAAGTTAGGTTTTCACTTCACTTTAATTTACCACGAGAGTGACTAGCAAGTTAGTCATTGCTGTAGTATATGAACAACATTGCTTGTGACCAACCTCGCAAGCAACATTATTCACATTCCTGGAATCATTAGGCTGCAAAACTGCAGCCTAATGCTCATGTGTGCTTCATTAACTTTGGCAGGCCACTTTATGTGAGCTTCCCCTGTTACCAGGTAATCACAAACCCCATTTATAAACTCCCCAAAGCCCCCCTACCGAGACTCTTCTTCAGATGAACCCCACCAATTCAGGACCCCCTGCTTGAAAGCCTCCCATCAGCAAATGTTCTCCACTGTCCTGTAGCTTCCCCCCTCCCCCACCCCAGGTCTATCTAGCATAATCCTTGGTGTCTAGAAGGGTAAGGGAAGATGTGATTCCCAGACACCAGATTCAAAATGGTGCTGGCAACTCCTAGCAGTAGTCTTGTGGCATTACCACCGCTGCTAAATATGGTTTGAATATTCAGTGATGATAGTACAGTGGAATATGAATTAGACAAATAATTGACTTTGGATGCTAGAAATTCTCCATGATAAGAGCATCAAGGGACTGGACAATGAAGAAGCTTACGAGGGGCTGCTGAAAAGTTCTTATCCCAACCAAGAAGAGAATGATGTGGAGCCATGAAACTTTCAAGTTATTTACCACTTTTCTTGACACTTTTCATTTCAATGAGGCAAATGTATCTGGTAAATGGGCACAAGTATAGGGAAACCAAGCCATTGTGACATCACCGATGAAGCTGGCTCTTAATTATTGGGGGAATGAGGCATTATGATATCACAATACAAGGGGCTGCTGAAAAATTCTTAGTCCAACCAAGAAGAGAATGATGTGGAGCCATAAAACTTACAAGTTATTCCACATTTTTCTTGACACTTTTTGTTTCTCAGGTACAGATTTAGATTATAAGTCCTCTCGGAATAGAAAAATACCTCCTGTACTTGAACGCAACTCATCTTGATCTAGTACTGAGAAGATTGTGAGCTAAATCCAACTAAATATGCCAGGTTCTTGGGAAGGATTTGATATCTGAGAGTGCCAAACCCAGCCAAGAGTATTTGGCAAGTTTTGCAAAATCATGATGATAATAACAATAAAAAACTAAAGTAGAACGCAAGAAAGAAACAAGTCAAAGGCAGATCAATACCTGGAAAAACAAACCACTCCATGATCAATGCTTTTTTAATATTCAGGGAACATCAGATTAGAATTTGACATGGCAGTGGTTGAAATCCGGAATGCTTAAAAGAGCAACAGTGGGAACAATCATTGTGACTCAAGAACAGACCCGACTAACAATTGAAAGCTAAAATTGAACAAATTTCAGAAAACAGCAAATGCCACTTAGGTAAAATCAAGGATGAAACTGTAGATCATCTGATTAGTGGCCATAGTAAAATCAACCTAACAAAAGTCAAGCAACTGTTTTATAGAGTTGAAAACATCAAACATTGGAATTTATATAGAAAAATATGACTTTGCTGTCCGTAAACACTACTGGGATTACGTGATTGAAAAAAAAGTATCTTGGGGTGGAGCTTGTCTGCACATCAAGATGGTCATGTGATTCACTTGCTCTTCCCTTCCCTGCACTTCAGGAACCTTTATTTGATGTTCAGAGCGAAGTTTCCTGTGTTTAACTGTGATTTTTAACAGTGAATCTTATGGCGTCAAGGAAACAAACAAAATTAGAAACTGCTTTTGCTGCTTCAGGAGGGGCAAAGAGGCTTAAGCCAGATCCCCCAACTCCTTCCAAGGTACCTTAAGCACAAGAAACAATGGAGGTTAATGAACCAATCTTGGCTGAACTGAAAAAGATACAAGAGTTAATACAGGGAAATACGGAGAAGCTTACATCAATTCAAAATAAAATGCTGAATCTCTCACAGAAACTGTCAGTTTGCAGCACAAGAATGGATCAGCTGGAGAAGCTGGTGTCAGATGTGGAGAATGATTTGACTAAATGTCAAACAGATCGCAAAGTTATTAGCAGATTAGTAAAGGAATTAGAAGAAGCAAATAATAGAAGCAGGAAAAATAATATAAAACTTCTTGGTCTCCTAGAGGGGGTTGGAAGGAGTTAATCCGATCCAGTTTATAGAGGACTTCATTCCAAACCTTCTTTCAAACAAATTTGCCTGTCAGTTGGAAGTTGAGAGAGCTCACCTTATTCCTAACCGTATAACAAATAAGCAATTGGGGCCAAGACCTTTTATTTTTAAATTATTACATTATCAGCAAGTGTTAGAGATTCTGTCTGTGGCAATACAAACTTTATTTGTATACCGCAAATACCTATAACAAGTTCAGAATGGTTCACAAAAGAAATAAAAACAATTTACAGGAATAACAATGATTATAAGAAAGCTATACAATTTTATCCTAAGAATATATATTTTAAAATAAATGTCTTTAAAGCTTTTCAAAAACATTTAAAATTACTCTGAGATAACTGAAGGTGGCAAACTTTTCCATTATTTGCCACTAGTAATTAATCTTCTTGAATTGTATTTATTACTTTGATTGGGATTTTTTAACAGGCTATTGGGTCCTTTGATAGTCTTCTTTCCAGTATAAAAGTGCACGTCCTGAACCTGAGAGTAGTTCATTTTCACCTGTGAGATATGCAGAAGGCATCATCTACATTTTCAATTCTACCTTAGAATTGCCGCTGCTGGGTCAGACCAGTGATCCATCATACCCAGCAGTCCACTCACGCGGCGGCCCTTAGGCAAAGACCTAACTGAGACTAGCCTTACCTGTGTACGTTCTGGTTCAGCAGGAACTTGTCTAACTTTGTCTAAAATCCATGGAGGGTGTTTTCCCCTATAACAGCCTCCGGAAGAGCATTACAGTTTTCTACCACTCTCTGAGTGAAGAAGAAATTCCTTATGTTTGTAAGGAATCGATCCCCTTTTAACTTTAGAGAGTGCCCTCTCGTTCTCTCCACCTTGGAGAAAGTGAACAACCTTTCTTTGTCTACTAAGTCTATTCCCTTCATTATCTTGAACGTTTCGATCATGTACTCTCTGTCTCCTCTATTCAATGGAGAAGAGGCCCAGTTTCTCTAAGCTCTCACTGTATGGCAACTCCTCCAGCCCCTTAACCATTTTGGTCGCTATTCTCTAGACCCTTTCGAGTAGCACTGTGTCCATTTTCATGTACAGCGACCAGTACTGGACACAGTACTCCAGGTGAGGGCATACCATGGCCTGGTATAGCGGCATGATTACCCTCTCTGATCTGTTAGTGATCCCCTTCTTAATCATTCCTAGCATTCTGTTCACCCTTTTCGCCGCCGCCACACATTGCGCGGATGGCTTCATCGACTTGTCGACCAGTACTCCCAAGTCTCTTTCCTGGGGGGTCTCTCCAAGTACCGCACCAGACATCCTGTATTTATGTATAAGATTTTTGTTACTGACATGCATCACCTTACACTTATCCACGTTAAACCTCATTTGCCATGTCATGGCCCATTTATTGAGAGTGTCTATTTCACGTTGCGGGTCTTCGCAATCCTCCCGCGTTTTCACTGCTCTGGTAAGGCAAACTACTCTGGCAAGGCAAACTAAAAACTGAAATGGCAATGGAACAAAATCTTATTGCTGCCAGATTTTGCAATGCACACAGCAGCCCTAAGGAAACAATTTATTCAGCTTCGTCCCAACTTAAACAACTGGGAGCGAAATATGGTTTATTTTATCTAGCGATCATGCAAGTCACACAAAACAACTAATTATGAAGATCCAGAGGCTCTAAAGAAATTTTTATTGCAGCAGGAGGAGGATCACATGGTAAACAAATCTGCTTAAATCAGCTTACAATATGTATAAGTTTAGTGGATTTGAGATGGAGAAAACTGCAAGTTTATTTGATTATGTCTAATTTGATTTTAAATAACTTTAGCTTTAATAAAATGACAGTTATTTGACCGTTTTTAAGTCACGTGATGCCTGCATTAGAAGATATATGTCCCAATAATAAATTTGCATCCTTTTTTCAGTTAAAGCAGACATTTGGTTTATCGGGGAAGCAAAACTTTAAATGGATACAATTAAAACAAGCTATCCAAAAAGGGATTTCTGAATGGCATTCTTTAGATGGTCAGCAGAGTAATATGGCAATATGAACCTAAAAAGTCCAAAATAGGCCTGCAAGATATTTGGAGTTTAGAGTTACAAATTAATAGTTCATAACTAAATGGCCTAGGCTATGGAATCATAGAGTGAGATGTACAGCAGATGGACAAAGGGGAACCCATAGATATTGTATACTTAGACTTCCAAAAAGCCTTTGACAAGGTACCCCATGAACGCCTACTTTGGAAACTAAAGAACCATGGGGTGGAAGGGGACGTACACAGATGGATCAGGAATTGGTTGGCGGGCAGAAAGCAGAGGGTAGGAGTGAAGGGCCACTACTCGGACTAGAGGAAGGTCACGAGTGGTGTTCCACAGGGATCGGTGCTTGGACCGCTGCTATTCAATGCATTTATAAATGATCTAGAAACGAGGACGAAGAGCGAAGTAATAAAATTCGCAGATGACACCAAGTTATTCAATGGGGCTAGGACTAAAGATAACTGCAAAGATTTACAAAGGGACCTAAACAAACTAGGTGAGTGGGCGACGATATGGCAGATGAAGTTCAATGTAGAGAAATGCAAAGTCTTACACATAGGAAACAGTAACCCGAGGTATAGTTACACAATGGGAGGGCTGTTATTGAGTGAGAGTTCCCATGAAAGGGACTTGGGGGTAATAGTGGACATGACAATGAAGCCATCGGAAACAATGCGCAGCAGCTGCTAAGAAAGCAAATAGAATACTAGAAATAATCAAGAAGGGTATTACAAGCAGAACGAAAGAAGTTATCCTGCTGTTGTATCGGGAGATGGTGCGCCCGCATCTGGAGTACTGCATCCAATATTGGTCGCCGTATCTAAAGAAGGATATGGCGACACTCGAGAGGGTTCAGAAGAGAGTGACACGTTTGATAAAAGGTATGGAAAACTTTTCATACGCTGAAAGATTAGAGAGACTGGGGCTTTTTTCGCTGGAGAAGCGGAGACTTAGAGGGGATATGATAGAGACTTATAAGATCACGAAGCGCATAGAGAAAGTGGAGAGGGACAGATTCTTCAAACTTTCAACAACTACAAGAATGAGAGGGCATTCCGAAAAATTAAAAGGAGACAGATTCAGAACCAATCCTAGGAAGTTCTTCTTCACACAACGGGTGGTGGACACTGGAACTCGCTTCCAGAGGGAGTGATAGGACAGGGTACGGTATTGGATTTCAAGAAGGGATTAGACAATTTTCTGAAGGAAAAGGGGACAGAAGGGTATAGATAGAGGGCTAGTATACAGGTCCTGGACCTGATGGGCCACCGTGTGAGAGGACTGCTGGGCATGATGGACCTCAGGTCTGACCCAGCAGAGGCACGGCTTATGTTCTTATGTTCAAACTTTATACTATTTAATGTATAAAGTATTTTGGACTCCAGTGAGTTTACAAAATCAGACTCGACATGATCTAATAGGTGCTGGCATTGCCAGTTAGAAATTGGAACGTTAGATCATCTTTAATTTTACTGCCTTTTAATATTAAGATTCTGGAAGTCCAAATGGAGCAAAATAATTTTGATTCTTGAAGTCCCATTTCTGTTATCATATGGAATTATAATGTTTGTACTTCAGTTATGAAAAATAGCCTGCTAAATAGTTTCAAAGATAAACTTCTTCTCATTATGACAGGTGTGGTTTTGCAAATGATTACAAGGAACTGGAAACAATGGGATAAGTTAAATATGCCATTTTGGTGGGAGACCCTATGTCTGTATTACCGATATGAGAAAATGCTTACAGAAAAAATACATTTGTCACAAAGATTTATAGGAATCTGGGGGTCCATTAGATTCTTATGTTAAACAACTTTAATAATATTGTATACCTACCATATTAAAGATTTCATATTCTACATACAAATCCAGAGAGAGGGGAGGGGATTGTTTATTTTGTATTCATGTATAGTGTTATTCATGTATAGTGTATTCATGTATTAGTGTTTTTCAAGAATGTTATTGATGAATAATCTTACACTTACTGTAAGATGTGTTTTTATAAAATTAATAAACAATTCAAACAGAAAATACAGTATCTTAGAAAATGAGCAGAGCAGAGTAATGTAGGATTTTAAGACACAGAGATACATCTTGAACGTAATACATCAGATAGTACAGCTATTGAAAATAAAAATGCAGATGTGGCAGTAGCAGGAGATACTAGAATTGTTGGAAAACAAATAGACCTAATATGAAATAATTGGGATTTGCAATTATGGAAGAAAATTTAACTTTAAAATCTATTGTATACCACAGGGATTCACCACCCTGTCATGCTGACATAGAGAAAAGCTGTTACTGAGAGTTAGAAATGAATCGGATTCTGTCCAGTGTATTTCTCTCCAGAAAGTGTGACTGGGGGAAATCTTCCTTGCAAGGTAGGAACAAAAGCCGGCCAGGTGTTTGGAGAGAATGCACTAATATAACAAAAAGCTATCTAGAACCTGGGGAGAGGGGCAGAGGGTAAAAAAGGCCTTGGAGATGAAGAGCCTTTAATAGAGTTTACTGTTGTCTTCTCAATAAGCCTACATGTATGCAGATTTACATCTTAATTACATCTACTGTTTGAACTGTGTATTTTAATAGCACCAGGCAAAAATTGTTGTAAGCTTGGGAAAAGTTTACTGCTGTTTAATGGAAATGGTTTCCTAATTGCTTTTATAGCAGCTTGCCAGGAATAACACAATGAATTTAAAGAGGTAGGGTTTTCACAGTGCCATATACTTATTTCCATTTTCCCCGTATGATATAGCGCTTGCTAAAGAATGCCGTTACGTTTGTCTATCCATCCGTCTGTACGCAGAACCCAAACAAACCTACGCATGAAGACACACATGCACACATACCTCATCCATCTTTTTCTAGCCCCCCTCCCCCCACACTCCATCCACCTTTTTCCTGCCCTCCCATACACACTTCGTCTATCTTTTTTCATCCCCCCCCCTCATCTCCCTAAACACTCCATCTACTTTCCAGGCATCTCCCTGCCTCTCTCCGGCTGCTTTTTCATTCTCTGCTATCCTGGGCCTGACAGTTCCTTTGAGCCATATGAGTCTCCAGGCTTAAAAGAACCACAGGGGAACGAGGTGGTAGAGAAGATAGAGGCAGCCCAAGGTGCAGCTGGGCAGCTCCACCTCTTTCTAGGCTGGAGTAGCGTTACCAGTTGTCTGGGAGAACCCAGACATGTCTTTTTTTTTTTTTTTTAGAGGACCGTCCAGGTGCCCAGATGGATTTCCAAAACCTACAGTTTGTCTGGGTTTTGGAAGGCCTTGAGCCTGGGGCTGCGCTTGGAGAGCCACTGAGCGTTCACAAAAATGACTTCACATGCTTGTGCGCATGTGTCTGACATCATTGCATCACATCTACACATGCTTGAAAGCCCTGCAGACATGACCTGGGAAGACAGCCCTCCAGATGTGGCCAGGGAACAAGAGACAATATTTGTGTGGGGGCAAGGCTGGGAGTAGAACGAGATAGGGCTAGGGATAGAATGGGGCAGTGCCACCTGTCCTCTTCTTTGCATGAACAAATCTGTAGGCGTCATTCACCGCATCAATTTAAAAAAAAAAAAAAGTTTGACCTTATTAGTCCATTAAATTACAGTAGGATGCCTACCGCTGCCTACAATCGGAATGCTGTTTTGAGAATCAGGCCCATAACCCTTAGTAGTCTATAATCTGTGTGCTTAGCTCCTAGGCAAGCCTCTGACCTGCCCATATCCTTCCCTTGGTCATGCTCCCTAGAAGTTGCACCTGATATTGTGCACACAGCTCCTAGAAAAAGATTAAGGTTAGTTGCATATGCAACTGTCAATTGGTGCCAATTAGAGGGGTAGGGGAATTAATCAAAGCGCACTAACCAACTTAACATGTGCTAACAATTAGTGTACACTAAATTGGTTAGTGCCCTTTGATGAACAATTAGTATGTGCTAAACACTAAAGGCTAGATTCACTAACCTGCCCGATCATGGCCGATCCGTGTCCGATCCGGGCAGGTCCGAAGGATTCTTCAAGCAACAATATTCTAATGGGGAAATTGGAGGAACGCCTTCATGCGCTGACACGGATCTGCTTTCTGTGCATGCATTCGTGTTTGTTTGCTGCATTTTTTTTTTTTTGGGGGGGGCCCAACTCGATCCCCGGCGGCAAAAGCAACCTCTTTTTTAAAAACTTTTTTTTAAACCTCTCAACTTCTTTGCGATCCCGTGGTTTTAACCCGCTTAAACCCACGGGTTAAAACCAGAGGCTCACTGTGCGGGGAAGGGCAGGAGAGATTCGGGGAAGAGCAGGGCAGCAATTCAGGGTTGCAGGCAGGAGAGATTTGAGACAGAGAAGCAAAGAGCAGGGCGTGCAGAGAGCAGGGCAGAGAGCAGGGTGGCAATGGAGCTTGAGAGTCTGAAAGGACGTTTGCGACTGGTCCCCAGCAGTCGCTTCTTGGGTTGATCGGCCAGCCCAGTCGGTTCACAAAATTTGTTTTGTGAATCGCATTCCTGCCTACTTTACATGCCGTTCCCCTCATTTGCATGCGCGGATCGGAATCGGATCGGCAGAGAGGTAAGTGAATTGGGCCGGAGTAAAATCGGATCGCAAAGGGGGTCGCAAACCAATTGGTATACGATTTGGCACACACTAATCGTTACCGCATGCAAAATCAGTTAATGCCCCATGATGAATTCTCCCTTTAATGCTAATTAACACTGATTTAAGCCAATAATTGGCTGTTCATTCCAATAAACAGGTAATTATTAAATTAAGTTGCACTCACAACTAACCTTATTCTATGAATCGGGTATTCTACTTTGCATGCTAAGCAGAAAGCTGAGTGCCAATTATATAGAATTAGGGGATTAATGTCCTTTAGTAAAAGGGCTCCTTATATTTATATTTATTATGAAGGTCATTACTGACCTTTAGCCAGGGGCAGTGGAATATCCTTTTTCTTAAAAGGGCCACAAAAATGAGTCTTCAACCCTGCGCACCCAAGTTCTCTAATTGCTGATGCTGTATTGGATAAAGTATTGGTGAGGTTAAGGCCTCTCTGGACCACCCCATTCTGCTGCCTATGCCATTAGCTGTTTACATAGCAGATAACACAATGCAGTAAACCATCTCAAGAAGGTAGTTAATTACATCTCTTGCTATGTTCCGTACAGCTAATTTGTGGTAACAACTTTCTTTCTTCATTAACTGCAGAGTGCAGAATAGACCTCCCACCAATGCTGTGAAGCGCCTCAACTTTTAACATCAAGGTTCTTCAATAAGGCTCCGATTCACTAAAGTCGGCGATCGTTGCTAAACCTGTTTTCACAGGTTTAGCAATGATCACCGCTAACCAACCTGATTCACAAAATGGCCCACCGTGTGTTTTTCCCTTGATCGCCCATTTTCCGATCAGGCCATGCAGATTAATAAAACTCTATGCAAAATAGCCAAGCAAATGATTCATTTACATTGCTTGGCTATTTTGCATCAGGTTTTACGATCCTAAAGCCCGACTGCTGTAGACCTGTTGGTAATTGTGTTACCGACAGGTCTGCCTGTTTTTTTTTCTTTTTTTTTTCATGGCACAGATATTTTGCATGTATTACACATGCAAAATATCTGCCAAAGGAAAAAAAAAAAAATCCCCCACTGCTGGCAATAGCCCTCCCCAACAACCCCTAACAATCGCGTGCCTAAGGAAGTCCCTGATTGGCTCAGACACATCAGGCCTCTTCCAAGGGAGAAGCACGAGGTATCTGAGCACCAGGGAGAGACCTAAGGCCCAGTGGCGTAGCAGATCAGAGGAGGAATAAGAGCAGGAAGTGTTTTTGATACCTCCTGCTCACAACAGAAAGGTATAGGCACGGGACGGGAAGTGGGCACTGCAGTGGCATGAGGAAGTGGGCATCCCTCCTGCCGGTTTCTTCAGGGGAATGGGTGGGCGGACGGGAGTCTTCATGGCAGGAGGCTGCTTCTACTGTCACTATTGTCAAGAGAGGAGCACGAGGCTTCTGAGCCAATCAGGGCCTTAGGCCCCTCCACGTGCATCACATGATATACCAGGCAGGGGCCTAAGACCCAGTGATGTAACAGACCAGAGGAGGAGCAGCAGCAGGAGGAGGTGTTTTTGGTACCTCTTGCTCCCAACAGAAAGGTACAGGCACGGGGTAGGGGAGGAGGAAGGGGTGAGGAGTGGACACTGTGGTGGCAGGAGGGAGTGGGCATCCCTCCTGCCAGTTTTTTTCAGGGGAGCAGGTGGATGGGCAGGCTGGAGTCGTCTTGGCAGGAGGCTGCTTCTACTGTCACTACTGTCAGAGCTCTGTACCGACTCAATTGCTCACTGAGCAATTGAGTCGGTGAGTTGGCATGCAAATTATTTGCATGCAAACTTGATAGTGAATCAATCACTGTTTGAAAATCAGTCAGAGAATCGGCCAACAACGATTGAGTCACTATTTTTAGTGAATCTAGCCCTAAGTCCACAGTATCAGCAAAGTGGAGTGGAGGAGTCGCCTAATAGTTACTGCAGCAGTCTGAGACCTCGATGTTCTAAACATACTGTTAAAATCCTGTGGCTCGTTGTAGTGCTGATTTCAAAAAGATGAGCAATAATGTCCAGGAAAATTCCATCAGATCAGTCTTTGGAGAAAGCAACTGACATGTGCAGAATAGTCCATGGAAGGAGGCATAAATATGTACATGCGCCAGGAAATGCTTCATCTTAGACTTGTATGAGCATCAATCATAGGTGTGCCTTATTGTGGCATATCATGGGCGCATGTCATAAGTGTCCATTGATGCCATAGGTGGAGGGGAGGGGGACATATATGCTATTTATGTAGCCTATTGCAGCCAACAGCCAGGTGCTGAATATTCATGTCTAGCTAGTTATGTCATGTGATAGAACCAATTAGCAGCTAGCCACTAAATGCAAATATTCAGTGGAAGATAACTGGCTTTCTCCTGCTGAATATCCATGGTTAGACACCAATATACTATTTAACCAGCCAGGAGTTTTGAATATCAGGGGGGAAAGGGTATGAAAGTTTGGGGAGAGGGCAAGTTTTATTTTTGAAAGTTTTGTGTTCTATAGGGTCAGCAGAATGGGACTATGCAATTTTTTCCACAACTTTGGGGTTTTTAAAAAAATGTTTTTACAGTATAAAAATTCAGATACCTAAGGTTAGGGTTACCATATGGCTCCAGAAAAAGGAGGATGAATTGAGACATCTGGGCTTTACTTACATTGAAAGCAATGAAAGTAAAACCAGGATGTCTTAATCCGTCCTCCTTTTTCTGGAGCCATTTGGTAACCCTACCCAAGGAGGGTTATGTGATTTTTAGGGTTAATTACTTTTTTGTTGATAAATATATATATATATATATTTTTAAAGATGTAGCTAGTCCATTTCTGAGGTTGAAAATTGGCAGGATTATGCAGTTGGAATCCATCTATCATGTGTTATAAATAAGCCACATACCCCATTTTGATACCTTTTTGCTTAGCGGGTCACAAACCACATAAGGCTCTATGCCAGTGATTCTTAAAACTGACCGGGTTTTCAAGATATCCCTCTATCACCTCTATTATATGCAAATCTGCCTCATGCATATTCATTAGGGATATCTTGAAAACCTGACGGATTGGGAGTCCCCCAGGATAGGTTTAAGAATCACTGCTCTATGCAGTAAAATACCTAACTTGGCTGGCAGTATTGTAGTGATTCTATAAGAAAGAGGAAATGTTTGCAAGAGGGAAATGAATGAAATAAATTTTTTACCTGTTTTGTTGTAGTAATCTTAAAGAGAAAGAGAGACAAAAAATGTTTTTAGATGTTTAAAACTTGACCTTCCTAACTTTCTCCTCCCCTGATATTTAAACACTGCTGTCGGGACTGAATTCAAACACTGACTGTAATGTTTATATCTGTACCTGGATATTCACTGCCAATCTATGCTCTGGTACCAGCAGTGGCGTACCTAGGGTATGTGGCACCCGGGGCCCATCATTTTTTGACACCCCCCCATCTATATGAAAAATATGATTTTTAGTAACAATCCATATATCGCACAAGAGTGTACCTAGGAAAAGGAAGCATCTTAAACACTGTAGTAAGCACTAGAACACCAACACATACATTGTAAAACTAAACAAGCCAGATCCCGCAGTCAGTTGATCCTGCAGTCAATGCCAACTGAAAACTATTTTCTTTTCATACACACAGAACAGAGATACACCCTCACCCAATATGAAATAATCACAACTAAAAATAGAAATATGTAGACAAAAGTTAAACTGAACCGCCAAGAAACCAGACCTTGGATACAATGCAACACCACAAAAACAGTAACACATGTCCTCTAATACAGTGCAAAATATAAAGACAGTAGATGTAAATTTGAAAAAACTGATACATAACAATCACCGCTTTACAAATTAACAATTAAAAATAAACAAATAATGAGAAATAAAAGAATACCATTTTATTGGACTAATCCCCATAAGCAGTCACTGTTCCCTCTAAGCTGAGCAGGAGTCCTCCACCCACAGTCTCACCAATAGAGGGTGCTGTTTTACTGTCACATTTTTCAATTGTGAGGGACAGGCAAGTTCTGCAGGACTCCAGGGAACATACCTGTCCTTAGCGACTGAAAATATTCCACCCCCTAGTGGTAGCAATGCAGCTGGAGGACACCTGCTCAGCTTAGAGGGAACACCCGCAAACCACCTGATTCCATCCACACAAGCCTTGAATTGTTTATATTAAAGTATAAAAAGAAACAATATTCTGTACAATTGTCAATTTATAAATCAGCGTCTTCTCCCCACTCTCTCTTCCCCATTTCCCTTCAGCGTCCTCAGCCCATTCTCTTTCCACTTTCCTTCAGCGCACACACAGAAAAACAAGCAAGTAATTTTTTATCATTTTCATTCTATTCATTCATAGAAATTAAAGTCTAAATAATGCCAGTCACATAACAAAACATGATTTTACAAAAATAATTTCCTGCAGTCAAGCCTGCAAGGATTACTAGATGTCTTTCAGCAGCTCCTCTCCTTCCCCCTTACCTTTGTGACCAAGTCAAAATGATCTACCAACAATAAAATTTTAAAAACACAAAGCACCCTCTATGCAGAGAAAATGTTAATTATCATTTATATTCCACGGGTTTTCAAAGAGGTCAAGGCAGATGACTTTATGCAATGTCACCTCAGTAACAACTATACAAAAATAGACAAATATTCCCCCTCCCTTTTTACTAAACCGCAATAGCGGTTTTTAACGCAGGGAGCTGCGCTGAATGCCCCACGCTGCTCTCAATGCTCATAGGCTCCCTGCACTAAAAAACGCTATTGCGGTTTAGTAAAAGGGGGCCATAGTGCAAAATGTAGACAGCATATATAAATTCTCAAAACGGACACATTTTGATCACTAAATTGAAAATAAAATAATTTTTCCTACCTATGGTAATTTCATCAGTCTCTGGTTGCACTTTATTCTTCTGACTGTGCATCCAATATTTCTTCCCTTCTTTCAGCCTCCTGTATGCTTCCTCTCTTCCAGACCTCATTCCCTCCCCAAACTTTTTCTTTGTTTCACCATGCCCCCTTCTTTCTTTTTCTCTCTCTCTCCATACCCCCTTTCTTTCTCTCTCTCTCTGTGCCCCATTTCTTTCTTTGTTTCACCCTGTCCTCCCCTTTCTTTCTTTCTCTCTGCCCTCCCCTGTGCCACCACCATTGGGAAAATGCTGCCACCACCACTGGGGAATAGGCTGCCACTGCCGCCATCGGGAACAGGCCGGCGCCGAGTTCGCCCTGCTTCTCTTCCCCGTGGGTCCAACCAACTCTTGCCACCCGACGTCAATTCTAACGTCCGAGAGGACGTTCTGGGCCAGCCAGGCAGCGATTGGCTGGCCCAGAACGTTCTCTCCGACGTCAGAATTGACGCGTGTGGCAAGAGTTGGTCGGCCCCACAGGGAATAGTAGGGATAAGTCGGCGCTGGCCTGTTTCCGATAGCGGTGGTGGCACTCAAGTGGCTAAAGAGACGCAGTTTGATGGCCTAGGGAGAACACTGGAGGGTGGCCAGCTGTGCACCCCCTTGGGGTGTAAACCCGGGGCAGACCACCCCACTCCACCCTGGTATGCCACTGTCTGTACCTCACTCCCTCTCTATGATCAAAAATTCTCCTTTCTTCTATTCCCCGTGTACACAACCATCTCTTTTCCTCCCTTCTTCTCTCCCAAGTCCATGCCTTCTGTGTCCAAAAATGCATTCCCTCCCCCACCTCAGCATCTCTTTCCCTCCCTTCCTCTCTCCCGTCCATGCCTTCTGTGTCCAAAAAATGCATTCCCTCCCCCACCTCAGCATCTCTTTCCCTCCCTTCCTCTCTCCAAAGTTCATGCCTTCTGTGTCCAAAAACCCATTCCATCCCCCACCTCAGCATCTCTTTCCCTCCCTTCGCTCCCAAGTCCATGCCTTCTGTGTCCAAAAACACATTCCCTCCCCCACTTCAGCATCTCTTTCCTTCCCTTCCTCTCTCCCAAGTCCATGCCTTCTGTGTCCAAAAACACATTCTCTCCCCCACTTCAGCATCTCTTTCCCTCCCTTCTTCTCTCCCAAGTTCATGCCTTGTGTCCAAAACGCACTCCCTCTCCCCTTTTGTGTTCTGCGTCTGCCTCCCAGCCCATCTTAGCAAAATAGAGCTCGAGCCGCGAGGCTTGTCTTCTATTTCCTGCCTGTCCTGCCGCGCACACAAAGCCGACCGGAAGTCTTTCCCGATGTCAGCGCTGACGTCGGAGGGCAGGCTTTGCTTAAGCCCTCCCTCCGATGTCAGCGCTGACATCGGGAAAGACTTCCGATCAGCTATATGTGAGCGGCAGGGTAGTAGGAGCAGAAGAAGAGCCTTGCGGCTCGAGTTATATTTAACCCCGCGGGTCCCCTGTCCAGCTCTCTTCTGTGCACCCCCTTGGGGCGTGCACCCGGGGCGGACCGCCCCCCCCCCCCTAGGTACGCTACTGGATACCAGTGGCGGACCGCCCGCCCCCCCCTAGGTAAGCTACTGGATACCAGTACTGTGGGAAGTTATCCAGGTACCATTGATATTTCAACACCAGTAGCCACATAACTATCTAGGACAGCTGAACATTGGCATACACCATGCATGTCCAGTTCCCCTTCAGCTGTGCCCCGGATGCCTCATCTTTACCCTTCTGGTGCTAAAACAGTCAGAGATTGATTGATTTTGGTCCTCTTTTACTAGCCTGCAGTAAAGGTTTCTACTGCAGCCCAGGGCGCTAAATGATCCAATGCTACTCCGAAACTCACTATGAGTGTCGGAGCAGCATTGGAGCATTAGCACTGTGGGCCAAGTTAGAAAGTTCCACCATGGCTTAGCAAAAGGGAGGGATTTATTTATTTGTGACATTTGACATCATGGCCAATTGGCCAATTGGCATAATGGCTGTTTACAATCAACCAAATCAGGAAAGGATAGGGAAAACAATGCCTCAGAAAATCATTGACTGGCCCCAGGTGTTGCTATCCCGATAACTAACTTTGAATAGTGAGCCTTTTATGTGTAAATAGAAAGGAAAAAAACAAATAACCTCCTCTGTTTCACAAGACCACCCAAGTGAAGCAATCCTGAAAAGTGCATATATTTTATGTGCAGTGCTTGTGGTTTTTCAATTCAAAATATGATGACTATAAACATTGTTTCAGCGTTTTTCTTATTGTAATAGATTATAAAATCTTTGCCACATAGGGCCCCTTTTACTAAGGTGCGCTAGTGGTTTTAGCGCGCGCTACAATGCCGCATGTGCTAAATGCTAGCGCCTCCATAGAGCTTGCGTTAGTATTTTTCATTCAGCGTGTGGTTTGTGCACGTTAAAAATGCTAGCGCACCTTAGTAAAAGGTTTTAACATGCGTGCACTAAACGCTAACGCCTCCATAGAGCTTATGTTAGTATTTTTCATTTAGCGTGTGGTTTGTGCACGCTAATAACGCTAGCTTTCCTTAGTAAAAGGTTTTAGCATGCACGCACTAAACGCTAACGCCTCCATAGAGCTTGCGTTAGTATTTTTCGTTTAGCGGGTGGTTTGTGCATGCTAAAAATGCTAGCGCACCTTAGTAAAAAGTTTTAGCATGCGCACACTAAACGCTAACGCTTTCATAGAGCTTGCATTAGTATTTTTCATTTAGCGCGTGGTTTGCACGTGCTAATCTTTTGCGTGTGCTTAAAACGCTAGCGCACCTTAGTAAAATGAGCCCATAGTTTTCTCTCCCTACCTCTAGGAAACCGATTGGTACATGCTGCAGGTACAGCCCATTTTTAGTTACAGACTTGGATTACATGCGATTGTGATGGGAAACCTCCCACTTTAGGTTGCTCTTTAAGCTGAACAGGGAACCAAGATCATTTTAACACCTGGAGATAATGCATGGGAAATGTTTTGAACCATTTTTAGGCTTTTCCCTATCTGTGGATGTTTTTTTGGGTGGGGTTTGTAAGGATTGATGTGGCTCCACAATGTTAGTTGGGGTTATGTTAGGCGTCCTTACAAAACGCCAGGTCCCGAGTTCAATACCGTCACTGAAGATTCACCAGGAAATAGACTCAAATAAGAAGCACAGCCAGAGGTGGTTCCCAACCCTGTCCTGGAGGAACACCAGGCCAATTGGGTTTTCAGGCTAGCCCTAATGAATATGCATGAAGCAAATTTGCATGCATATCACTTCCATCATATGCAAATCTCTCTCATGCATATTCATTAGGGCAAGCCTGAAAACCCGATTGGCCTGGTGTTCCTCCAGGACAGGGTTGGGAATCACTGGCATAAAGAATATATTATAGAAATAGGCTTACAGAAAAGTAAGATTCATAAAAGTTACAATTAAGTATTAAAATTAATGAGATATAAGTTTTACAATTACAGAGACTGCTTCTGTGTTCTTGTGAATGAGAGAGAGCACACAAAGAAGGAGAGAGAGAGAGAGAAATAGGGGGGTGGGGAGGGTGATGCCCCAAGCTTCAGGTTCCAGCGGTAGAGAGCAAGAAGAGCAAGAAGAACAAGAGGAGCAAGAAAAGGGGGTGATGTTGTGAGGGGGCTTTTATAGTTTGGAAACTTATTCTAAATATAGAATCTATTGAGCTTCAATAGAAGTTAAGCTAGTAAACTTGTGCTAGACAGGAAAAGAATAGACGGAAGTCAAATGTAATTTCCAGTATGCCTCTGACAATAGTTTCTGATTAACCTTAGTTATCTGTGCACCTGGACCCATTGTATATCCTAAGCTGTCCATCCTAAGCATCAGACATTAACACATCTTCTTAACACCTTTTCACTGCCAGGTCCTCTAAGCACTGATTGAATTAGGGTTATTTGAAACAGTCTGCCTGGATGCTTACTGTATGTGATCTATCTGCATCAACATCCCAGAGTCAGATTGATATAATTTCCCATAGGCCTTTGCTAACATTAGTTATGCCAACTGAAAATGCTGATTGCTAGCAATAGCTATGCTGAAAGGGTTTACCTCACATACCTGTTTCTAAATAAATAAATAAATTGCAAATTAATGGTTGTTAAATGAATTTAACCCCCACCCCACCCCTCTTTTACAAAGCCTTATTAGCTTATTAGGCTTTGTAGAATTCCTATGAGCGTCAGAGCTAGAACCATTGCTGCTGGTTATAAAAAGCCTAACACGGTTTTGTAAAAGGGAGGTTCTGTAGTAAAGTCACACAACTTTATTAACATCTCCTATCTTAAAAAATATATAATACCATGAGCAGTTCATATATACTGTGAAAATGATCCTTCTTATTTTTTTTTAAGTTCAATAAGTTTTATTGTTTTAACTAGAAATGTACAAAACAGAGTACTCAAATAGACACTTTTAATATGGAGAGAAATCTATAAAATATCCTGTGATAAAATGTTTGGACAATACCTTCTATAATCACAGTTACTCTTTATAAGTATAATAATATGTTGTTATATATTGTGGAAATCTCAGACCCAAAAACCCGTGAATGGTGATGTCACCATAATGAGGTTCAATTGGGGGACCATCATAGATTTTCACCGTCCCCACAACCATCCAAGTAAGAATTATGTGAAAAACAGAATAAACAAACAAATTAAACAAAACTTATCTGTGGATAGGATGGTATGATATCAATATTGAGCCTCATCGGTGATTGAATGATTCTAGTGCTTGTGACATGTTAAAAACAATCGTTGCAATTCCTTCATACTATATGCTTGTCCCTCCGACTCGAGTTTCAAATGACTTCCTTCTTCAGGGAAGGACTGTGTAAGAACAAGTATAGAATCTCATGTTAGTACCGGCTCCCCAGTACGGAAAGAACAGAAAGCTGGACACAACAGAGTACAACATCGTATGATCTTTCTTTTTATTAACACACTGGCTTACGTTCAATGATCTAACACTGATTTGCCAATACCTCAAAATGAACTATGCAACATGATGTTCGATGCATGAGAAATAAATTTATATTAACATCTTTGGGATTTTTTCTGATCTTGGTATCATTCTCTTTCAGTGAATTTATTGGACTCTCGGACTGTTATGGGTGATCTAGGATGGATAGCCTTCCCAAAAAATGGGGTAAGTCACTTTCTCCTTCCAGCCATGCTGTTGTAACCGTGTCATTCAATACATGGTTCAGTTTTTATGCTGAACTGGATGTAAAAGTGCTATCTAGTTTCTTTAAAATGCCAATATGTCTTATTCCTAGACAATGTTCTCTTTTTCTTTGCTCATAAGAGGTTATTCTTTTTATTTTTATCAGGAATACACTCCTCATTTTCAATTATTTCCTGCCAAGTCTGTTCTTCCTTATTTATGTATTATGGAGCTTATATTCAGACCACGGGAGTTAGTCAGACTGATCCCCACAGTTGGTGCTGAGCTCAGGTATTCAATATTGGGCTGTTTCTGGTGAATGGCATTGAATGGATGGATCATGCCACTGAGTCGGCCACTGACTCATGGCAACACAATCGGTGATATTTCATGGCAGAGTACAGGAGTGGTTTGCCATTGTCTTCTCCCATGCAGTGTGTTTAAGGTTACCATACATCCAGGAAAACCTGGACATGTCCTCTTTTTAGAGGACCGTCCAGGTGCCCAGACAGACTTTCTAAAACCCTGCAGTTTGTCCAGGTTTTGAAAAACCCTGATGAGCTATGGCTGCATCTGGAGGGCCTCTGAGGATGTGTGGATGATGTCACACACATCTGCATATGTTCCAGGCCCTCCAGATGCAGTCGGAGCTTGTTGGGAGAAAAAGAAAGGAGGCTTTGTTGGGGCGGGGCTAGGGGGTGAAACAGGGCAGGGCCAGAGATGGAACTTGGTGGGGTGGGGCCATGTGTCCGGGATTTTGCAGCCCAAAATATGGTGACCCTGAGTGTGTGGCTCCACTATGGTGCTCTGCCCAACATAGTGCCTACAGCACCTGGTATTCCCGGGCAGTCTCCTAACCAGGTACTAGACAGGCCTGATTCTACTTAGCTTCTGATATTAAGAGTGGGCCTACTTAGGGCAGCCAGGCCTGAATATCTGGTCTAATATTGACTGCTAAAACGTAGCCAGCCATGTCGATACTCAGCACTGGCAGACTAAGTTTATAGCAGCCAAAGATAGACCAGCTTTTTAAGCGGCCTGATTTGACTGCTCAGCTTAGCTGGCCAGTGGTCTGAATTTTGCAGATAGCCAGCTAAATCGTGAGACATAGCTAGCTAGCTGTTAACATTCAGGAGCCATCTCACGCTGAATATTAGTGCTTTGGTGGATATATGCTATTTAGCTGGCCAGGAATCGTTTCTGGCTAGTTAAATAGCGCTGAATATCAGGCAGTGTGTTTATAAGTATGGCAACTAAAATTCAAAAAGGGCAATTCTATAAACGGTGCCTACATATAGGCGTCAATTGTGCACACTAATTTGTAGCGCATGCATACTTATGTGCATGAATGACATCACAAACCGGCATTTCGACACATATGTGCAATGCACTATTCTGTAAAATTGGCATGCTGGTAGATTCAATAAATGGTGCCTAAAGTTTGGAGCCAAGGTACTCTGCAAGGATCGTACTTTATAGACAACCAGCCCAGCACACGTTTTGGTCATGATTCTATAAACAGTGCCTAAAATATAGGTGCCAAGGAAAGCAGTGCATAGCACATGTCAATCTTAAATTATGTGTTTTTTATAGAATCATGCCTAGCGGTGCCTAAACTGGACTTAGGTGCCGGTAGGCGCCCGAATCTTAGGTGCACCCTATTTATGCCAGAGTTATCTTGGTCTAAATACCGGCGCCTAAGTTAGGTGCCCACTAGTGACAAAGTTCAAAACATGAACCTTAATGAAAACACACCCACGATCCTTCCCCTAGCTATGCCTGCCTTCTGGTAGGCACCTTGGACTAGGTGCCTACCAGGGGGTTCGGATGTGCCGAGGAGGGGTGGGGGAGTGCCTCAAAGAAGAACTTCCTTACAGTGAGTGAGGGGGAAGCCGTGCCAAGTGTGAAGTGTAAGGGAGCCGGCAAGACTGCAGGGACCGTTGTATGCGTGCATGCGCACTCCTGCCGGCCACGGACCTACTGATCATGGATCAGGGATCACGCAGGTAAGAGTGCGCATGTGCGCTTAGCGTTTTATTATAGTAACTGCATTATTTAGTCCGTAAGGTGAAAACCTGGGTCTCATTTCTTCAGGTTCTTCCTTAATGGTCAGAGCTTGATTTGAAACCCAGGGAGTCAGGTTTTCAGGGTCCTGGTAAAGACCAGGAGCTGAGACAAGAAATAAACACCATTGACTGGAAGACTTCATTGGCTCTCTTTCTTTTCCCCATGTTTGTACTGTTCTGTGCTAACATATGGCCACCATTACCTGGTGTAAGCTGTCACACCCAGGGCAAGATTAACCAATAGGCCAAGTAGGCACGTGCCTAGGGCCAAAATGGTCAGAGGGGCCCGATGAAAGAGGGCATCAATATTGTTTTTTCCAAACGGCGATGGGCCCCTCCAGCATCGATCGGCAACGCGGGCCCCACCCCAATAGGCAATGCAGCCTCCCCCCCCCATCAATGGAAAGTAAGACAAGCAAGCAACACAGGTAAGAAAGGCAATGGGAACTGTAATTGTGCAAGCGGTGCTGCTTGCCCAAAGCTTCCCTCTAACGCAGCTTCTTGTTTCTGCCTGGGCGCATGGTGGGGTGGGGTGGGGCAGGGGGCCCAGTGTACTTGTGTGCCTAGGGGCCCTCGAAGAATTAATCCTGCCCTGGTCACACCTAAGTTTCGGTATGTCCAACTGGTTTTGTGCTACTGTTCTGTAATACTGTTATAGAGTTGGAGCTACGAGTATGCTTCTTTGTTGTGCCCATAATTAAATGTCACTTTGTAGAATTGCCCCAAAGTGTCACACAGGGTCAGACTAGTGGTCCATCAGCATTCATTCTCTAGTAGTGGCCAGTCTGGGTTACTTAGAAGTATGTGGTGATCCAGTGAGATGCAGTAAGAAGTAAGAAAGGCAATCCCCAAGTCTAATTGTTAATGCACCTTCCTTCTTTTATAAAATTCAGCTGTAGTACTAGCTCTGAGTGCATCTTCCAGCAAGCACTTAATTGTGCCTTTGCTATTAGCTACTCTTAATTTTGTGTACACCGAAAAAGTGTTTGCTTAAATTTGTTTGAAATTTGCAACTAATTTCTTTCATGAAGTGCCCCCTGTTGGCAAGAAAATATATATTTATTTATTTATTTTAAAATGTTCTATTCCACCTATCAACTAGACGGATTATAAATTCACATACATAAGAACATAAGAATTGCTGCTGCTGGGTCAGACCAGTGGTCCATCGCGCCCAACAGTCTGCTCACGCAGCGGCCCCCAGGTCAAAGACCAATGCCCTAACCGAGACCAGCCTCACTTGCGTACATTCCAGTTCAGCAGAAACTTGTCTAGCCTTGTCTTGAATCCCTGGAGAGTGTTTTCCCCTATAACAGACTCCGGAAGAGCATACCAGTTTTCCACCACTCTGGGTGAAGAAGAACTTCCTTATGTTTGTACGGAATGTATCCCCTTTTAACTTTAGAGAGTGCCCTCTCGTTCTCCCCACCTTGGAAAGGGTGAACAACCTGTCCTTTTCTATTAAGTCTATTCCCTTCATTATCTTGAATGTCTCGATCATGTCCCCTCTCAGTCTCCCCTTTTCAAGGGAGAAGAGGCCCAGTTTCTCTAATCTCTCATTGTACGACAACTCCTCCAGCCCCTTAACCATTTTAGTCGCTCTTCTCTGGACCTTTTCGAGTAGTACCGTGTCTTTCTTCATGTATGGCGACCAGTGCTGGACACAGTATTCCAGATAAGAATAATTTTAAAATAACACACCAAAGCTTCATTTTAAATTAGTCTTTGTGAGAGAACTACCAACATCTCCTTACTTATAAAAAGCTTTGACAATTTGTTGATGTTTGGGAGCCATTAGCAAATTATTGTAAGGATTGATTATATTTGGTTTTTTCCCCTTTTATTTATTGAGGTATAGGGTGGGGGGAGGATGGGTTTATTTTTTCAAATTATATGAAATTATTAAGTTATAATGAAGGGAAGGTGGGAGGATTTATATATTATGTTTCAATATATGTGTGATAAAAAGTGATATTAAAGTTTGTATGATTGTATTATATTATGAAACACTTGTTGGAAGTATAAAAATGAATTAAAAAAAAGAAAAGAAAAGCTTTGACAAATAGGTGAATTTTCAACAGTTTTTTTTTAAATTATCCAAAGACAAAGCATAATCTTAATGACCCATTCATTGCATTCCATAGTCTTGGGCCGGCTGCCGAGATTGCAGACATCCAGGGCTTTTTGTAATGCACCTCATGAATATATTCAAGGAACAATCTCATTGCCATTTGTGAACGCAATTTGCATTTTGTCCTGAATCGGATACTGTGGTGCCTTCCTGTAGAGTACGTGATGTATCACGGTCAAGATTTTGTATTCAGTACGGTATTCAGTAGGCAACCAATGCAATTGTTTCAGTACTGAAGATATGTGTTTATAACGAGACACCCCTGTGATCATCCTTGCTGCTGTATTTTGCACAACTTGTAAAACATGTTTGTTACACCCAGAAATAGAGCACTGCATTGAATTACCATCTATTCCTCCCTTTACTTTGTATTATTTCCTTTTTGAAAAGATTATCTTCTTTGTTCTTTTCATTTCTAACATTTTGCTCCCTTATTGTAGACTCAGACAATCATTGATATTTAATTGCCGATATGATTATTTTCCTGTTAAAGTTATTATTGATGTAATTGTCTTATAAATCAGGAATATACTTGTGCTTTTTCTTTTGGAAATTTGCAACAACAACAAAAAATAGAGCATTGCAAAAGTCCAATTTGGTAATAACGAGACTTTAAATTACTATTTGGAAATCTATTGTGTTGCACACCATTCATGATTTTATAAGCCTCTGTTGTATCCTCCCTCAGTCATCTCAAAGCATAAAAAGAGTCCTAACTTTTCAAGTCTCTCTTAATATGGAAGCCATCCCTTATCTTTTCTCATGGTTGTTGTCCTTCTCTATACCTTTTTGCTTCTGCTGTATCCTTTATTGAGATGAGCAACCAGGGCTACATGCAATAGCATTTTCTTTGTTCAAATATTTCTGCTCTGAGTCTTCCCTTTAGCTATTCATTCTGCATGAATATTGCATGTAGCAGTGAGATGCTGCGTGGACTTAAATTAGGGTCAGTGCAGCAGAGCCCCTCATTTCATAGATTCGACTTGGTGAAATAGCTCAGTAGGAAGCATTTTCAGGAACTTCAAACACTGAATAAAGAATTAAAAGGAAAAACTGAAAGAACTGGCTGCCTAATTTTGGGGTCCTTTTACGAGGCTGTAGCAATAATTAACCTTAGCACACTCAGGCCCTGATTCTGCAAAGTGTGTCCCGATTTTAGGCAGCTGTAGGCGTCCTACAGCTGTCTAATCAGCCAATCAGGATGCACGTATTTTAAAAAAATGCTCCCAGGCAGGCTGCCTATATTGAAGGCGCGTCCGGGAGCCTATGGAGGCCCGCAAGACCGCCTAAGGTCACCTAAGGGCCTTAGGGGAACTTAGGCAGCCCTAGTAGAGAAAGAGATGCTTACAATGTAGGCCAGCAAAATGCTGGCCTACATTGTAAGTAGACGTGGCCGCTATACTTATCGTGGCAAGGGATCTCCCTGCCGCGATAAGTATAGCGGCTGCGGCCACCTATCCAATCGCTGGCAGGAGAGTGCCCAACCCCTCCTGCCGGAAGGGCCCCCCCCGAAACACCCGATCGCCAGCAGAAGGGAGCCCAACCCCTCCTGCCGGAATGCTGCCCCCCCCACCCGAAACTCCCAATCGCCGGCAGGAGGGTGCCAAACCCCTCCTGCCAGAAAGCCACATCCCATCATTTCGACGAGGCAGGCCTGCCGGCTGGACGGCTCTTGTGTTTTCTGTGCACTAACCAGTTTGCATGCAGTAATATAGATATGTCAACTGGTTAACACAGGAATACAAAATCTCTGCCCCTAAACAGATCAATAGAAATCAATACTTCACAAAAAAAGTTTTATTCACCACATGCTGGTCCAATAAAAAAAATAAGTTATCTTATTTTCTTTTATTTCTTTATTTGGATTTATTAACTGCCTTTTCATAAAGAAATTCACCCTAAGTGTGTTACAATATATTGAATAGTAACCAGGTACTCTTAAGTATTTTTCCCTAGTTTTCCTAGCAGGCTCATAGTCATATGCTAATAGCAACTGTGGTACCTGGAGAAACAGATTGCTAAATAACTTGCCCAGAATCACAAGGAGCAGGCTAGGATCAAACTCGCAACCTCAGGGTGCTAAGGCAGCGGCTCTAACCATTAGGCCACACCTCCACTCCTTGTTTTGCTTTATTTCTCTTAATTATCATTTGAATATAGAAAATCTGATTGTCCAGTTATGCTCATTCAGAATCGAGGCTCTCATTGTTGAACTGACATCTTGTTTCGGAAGGATATTGAAATCGCTCAGTACTGGTGGAAGATCTCTATACTGTATCAAACTTGTATAGCATACTAGGGCAGAGGCCATTGATCACAATTCTAATGCTGCTCACTTTCAGTCATCGTTAAATAGTAAATTGTTGCATTATGATGTAGTGTAAAAAGACTGATTTTTTTTTTATAGTTTGTGATCCTCTTCTTTCATTTTAGAAGCAAAGAAACATTTGGAGAGCCTGTGTGTGAACTAGTTTTTGCGTTCCAGAGTGAAATTGGAGTTTTCCCTGCCTATAGAGTCTTCTCTGCCTATAGAGTCTTTAAGATGGTTAAGGGGCTGGAAGAGCTGCCGTACAGTGAAAGATTAGAGAAATTGCTCAAACAGAGGAGATTGAGAGGGGACATGATCGAAACATTCAAGGTACTGAAGGGAATAGACTTAGTAGATAAGGACAGGTTGTTATTCCTCTCCAAGGTAGGGAGAATGAGAGGGCACTCTCTAAAATTGAAAGGGGATAGATTCTGTTCGAATGTAAGGAAGTTCTTTTTCACCCAGAGAGCGATAGAAAACTGGAACGCTCTTCTGGAGTCTATCTTAGGGGAAAACACCCTCCAGGGATTCAAGATAAAGTTAGACAAGTTCCTGCTGAACCAGAACATACACAGGTAGGGCTAGTCTCAGTTAGGGCACTGGTCTTCGACCAGAGGGCCGCCGCGTGAGCAGACTGCTGGGCACGATGGACCACTGGTCTGACCCAGCAGTGGCAAATCTTATGTTCTTAAACATGTATTTCCCTCCTTTAGGAAAAAAAATAAAAAATCCTGAATCTTGTTTCAGGATAGTGAGGTCTAGAGGACTAATTGGGAGAGACTGGTGGAATACAATTTTCTGACCAAAGTTATAAATGTCATCAAAATCTTTGAAATAAGGTGAAAGAACTTCAGTCACAAACCCCATCGACCCCAGCCCGCCCTATGACCTTCGGAACAGCGCAGAACATTCAGCACGCCAACAGGCACTAAAAACCTCTTCTGCACTTTTGTAAAAGGGGGTAAATTTGCTTCAAACAACGAGCCAACACAAGAGAAGGAATGGAAAGCCAAAAATAGCTAAAGCTCAAACACCTCAATGGCTTCCCTGCAACATGTAATAAGTGTTAGTTAGTCTATACATGAGAGGAAAAAGGAGCTCAGAAACTGATGAAAATAAATTTAGTCTAAGACTTATCAGTTCCAAATTTCAATCACTGATCCTGTAAAAAAAAACACATAATTTTCAAACACCATATTAAATGTATTCTGATTTCTACTTCTCTGTCTTCAATTCTGTTATACGAGATCTATTTTTTCATGTACATTTTTATACAAATTGTTTTAGAAATATATATCTACATACACCAATGAACATGTGTCAACCATAATAATTTTATCTGTTTCGGTGAACCCATGTGTCCACACAGACAGAAAATCTGAAACATATATAACCAGGACCATGTACTAAACTTGCAACAAAGCTAGTGCATAATTAACAGCAGCTTTAAATAAGCAGAACAAGTGCCTCAAAACTTATCTTAAGTATCAGTCCAGACCCAACGGTGCCCGTTTCACCAAACAAGTCGGCTGCTTCAAGAGAATATATAGCGTACTGATTCATACCGGTCTGGCTAAGGTAATTCTGCCGTTCCACCAACAATTCTCTGTTCTGAGCACCGAGACTGGACTGATACTTAAGATAAGTTTGAAAAATATGAGGGTTTGTTTTTTTTTTGCATGGGACCAGACAAATTGCACCCAAGAGTGCTCAGAGAGCTGTGCGATGTCCTGGCGGAACCGTTAGCCATGCTCTTCAATCTCTCCCTAAGTACGGGGAGAGTCATAAGAACATAAGAACATAAGAACTGCCATCTCCGGATCAGACCCATGGTCCATCAAGTCCGGCGATCCGCACACGCGGAGGCCCAGTCAGGTATACACCTGATGTAGTTTTAGTCACCCATATCCCTCTATGCCTCTCATAAGGAGATGTGCATCTAATTTGCCTTTGAATCCCAGCACAGTGGATTCCTTGATAACCTCCTTTGGGAGAGCATTCCAGGCGTCTACCACTCGCTGCGTAAAACAGAACTTCCTGACATTTGTCCTGGACTTGTCCCCCCTTAGCTTCAAACCATGTCCTCTTGTCCGTGTCGTGTTGGACAATGTAAATAATTTATTTTCCTGCTCTATTTTATCGATGCCTTTCAGCATTTTGAACGTCTCGATCATGTCCCCTCGCAGCCTTCTCTTCTCAAGGGAGAACAGTCCTAGTTTCTTGAGTCGTTCCTCATATTCCAAGTTCTCCATACCTCTTATTAACTTCGTTGCTCGTCTCTGCACCCTCTCTAGCAGTTTTATATCCTTCTTTAGGTTGGGAGACCAATGTTGGACACAGTATTCCAAGTGTGGTCTGACCATTGCTCTATAAAGCGGTATTATGACTTTCTCCGATCTACTCGTGATTCCTTTCTTTATCATGCCTAACATTCTGTTTGCTTTCTTTGCCGCTGCCGCGCATTGTGCCGACGGCTTCAGGGTCCTATCTATCAGTACACCCAGGTCCTTTTCTTGTTCGCTCTTACCCAGAGTTGCGCCTGACATTCTATACTCGTATTCCTTATTCTTACTACCTAAATGCATTACTTTGCATTTCTCCACGTTGAACTTCATCTGCCATTGATCTGCCCATTTCTCTAACTGATACAAGTCGCTCTGGAGTTCCTCGCTATCCTCCTGCGATCTGATTGCCCGGCATAGCTTTGTGTCGTCTGCAAACTTAATGATCTCACTGGATATTCCGTCTTCCAGGTCATTGATATAAATATTAAATAGGATCGGCCCAAGCACGGAGCCCTGGGGGACACCACTAGTCACTTTCTCCCAGTCTGAGAACTTTCCATTTATGCCTACTCTCTGCTTTCTGTTTTCCAACCATTTGCCTATCCACCTTTGTATATCTCCCTCTATTCCATGGCTTTGTAGTTTCCTGAGAAGCCTTTCATGTGGAACTTTGTCGAATGCTTTCTGGAAGTCCCCCTGGACTGGAAAACAGCTAACGTTCCTCTGCACAAAAAGGGCTGCAGAGCGGAGGCTGCGAATTACAGACCAGTGAGTCTCACATCAATAGTGTGTAAACTCATGGAAACACTACTTAAAGGTAAATTAGACACGATTTTGGATGAGGGGAATCTAAGGGATCCTAGTCAACATGGATTCACTAGGGGTAGGTCATGCCAATCCAATCTTATCAGCTTCTTTGATTGGGTAACAGGAAAGCTAGACTCGGAAGAGTCTCTGGACATAGTGTACTTGGATTTCAGTAAGGCTTTCGACAGCGTCCCACACTGTAGACTATTAAACAAGATGAAATCGATGGGGTTAGGTGAGACACTAATTGCATGGGTCAATGATTGGCTGAGTGGAAGACGTCAGAGGGTGGTGGTCAACGGCACCCTCTCTGAGACATCTGAGGTGACCAGTGGAGTGCCACAGGGCTCGGTCCTGGGTCCACTCCTTTTTAACATATTCATAAGGGACTTGACCCGAGGGCTTCAGGGTAAGGTAACTCTATTCGCTGATGACGCCAAACTATGTAATATAGTAAGTGAAAGCAATCTGCAGGATAGTATGACGCAGGATCTGCTTACGTTGGAAAACTGGTCCTCGACATGGCAGCTGGGCTTCAACACTAAGAAATGTAAGGTTATGCATCTCGGTAGCAGAAATCCATGCAAACCTTACACCTTAAATGGAGAAACACTAGCTAGGACTTCAGAAGAAAGAGACTTGGGAGTAATCATCAGTGCAGACATGAAGGCCGCCAAACAAGTGGAGAAGGCCTCATCCAAAGCAAGGCAACTTATGGGATGTATCAATAGAAGCTTCGTTAGCCGCAAATCTGAAGTCATAATGCCACTGTACAGGAACATGGTGAGACCTCATCTGGAGTACTGTGTGCAATTCTGGAGGCCACATTACCGTAAAGACGTGCTTAGAGTTGAGTCGGTTCAGCGGATGGCCACTAGGATGATCTCGGGGCTCAAGGGTCTCTCGTACGAAGAAAGACTAAACAAACTGCAGCTCTACACTCTGGAGGAATGCAGGGAGAGGGGGGACATGATTGAGACATTTAAATACATCACGGGACGTGTCGAGGTGGAAGAAGACATCTTCTTTCTCAAAGGACTCTCGGTCACAAGGGGGCATTCGCTCAAACTCAGAGGAGGGAAATTCGATAGTGACGTAAGGAAGTATTTCTTCACAGAAAGAGTTGTAGATCACTGGAACAAGCTTCCAGAGCAGGTGATCAAGGCCACCAGCGTGCTTGACTTTAAGAATAAATGGGATGCCCTAGTAGGATCCTTACGAGGGTCGAGTTTAGGAAATAGGTCATTAGTACTCAGACTTAATGGGGTGGGTCAGTAGAGTGGGCAGACTTGATGGGCTATAGCCCTTTTCTGCCGTCATCTTTCTATGTTTCTATGAAATCTGGAACTGATAAGTCTCAGACTAAATTTATTTTCATCAGTTTCTGAGCAGGTTTCTGAGATCATTTTTCCTCTCCATGTTGTATGGAAGTCATTGAGGTAAATTTGTTTCCCCAGAGAGCTTGAAAAAAACAATTTATAGATTCAAGCTAATGGCTTAAATTCACCCCCTGGAAGGCAAATGTCTCCAGTTACTTGGGTTTTACCAGAGAGCAACAGATATAAAAGGGCATATTTGATAGATATTCATGGTGATCCAAAATATGTTTTGCTTTGGCTCAGAAAAGTATTTGGAGCCTGTAGAAAGAGAAGGTGTCACTGACCATCCATTAGTGCTTATATGAATCATCTGAAAAAGAACTCTTCACCTTCACACATACGTGTCTTTAAATACACATCAAACTGAAATATATTTATTCCTTCCTCAGGCTGGAATGTCTCCCAAAGGACCTTTTTTTTATAGCCCTGCTATTTCCTGTTAAAATCAAAGGCAGTGATTTTGACGTTTCATCCTTATTCATGTTGGTTACTGTAGCCAAAGCTTGTTTTTATCTGTATCTCTTAAGGATGCAAAAAGGACCAATATTTTGGTTCATTTTTAGTTCACTCAGGTTTGTCCCTGAGATTTTGGATTGTTTTTTGTCAGTGTTCACACATTCTGTCATGTATGTTCTATGTTGAGCCTCTCTTAGGGACCATAGAACTCCCCTTTTTAAGCTGTTCCACTGCTTACCACAGAAGAATATAGAATTAAATTTAAGGTATTGACCCCGACATGCATTGCAAAGCCTGCTGTGCTGGTACACTGTTATTTAGCTTCACTTACAATACCTTATGTCCTTAAAACGATATCTCCGGATAATGAACAATGATAGATTAGTATTTCTAGGCCTACTTATGTAAATAGGAATCAACGAGGAATCAACTTTTTACAGTGCGTTCTTGCTATTTGCTGGGGTTTGATTCCTAGGAAACCCAGTGAATACTGAAATGTAAATATGGAATCATTGATCCTATGGGAAAAAGGGGGTTAAGTTCCTGTGTGACACTATTTACTGTACTGTATACTTTTGTTACCTAACGCCATAAATTCATCATTTCATATACTCTTCTTGTAAAGAACAACTTGCTTTTTATATTCTGCATTTTCTAAAAAATATTTAAACACTTATTTTTGCTCACAGATTAGGCACTTATATAGGCACCTATTTAGGCACCTACAATGTAGGTCTACACATTATAGGTGCCTAAGTACTTTGGAGAATCATGCTTAATGGCGCCTAAGTTCTTCTCCGCCTCTAAACACGCCTACTTTGGAGTTAGATGCCGTTAGGCACCATAAGATAGAATTGTCTTTCTCAATAACAGACCATTGACTTTTCCTCCAGGAAATTGTCCAAACCTTTCTTAAAACCAGCTACGCCACGGGTGCCCAATATGTCAATCGCGATCGACCGGTACCTCAGGAACGCAACGTAAGTCGATCGCAGAGCCCATCCCGGGCTCCGTGATAGACTCATGTTGCCGTCCCGATCTACCGAACCTATCAATCTTCCTCTCCCCGATGTCAAAGACGCCGACGCCGGGCATCCACTTTAGGCTGTTTTTGTAATTTGGGGGGGGGGGGGTGTGGTGGCGTGGCGGCGGCAGCAGCAGCAGCCTCAAAAAGAAATCATCCTGGCCCGGGTCGGTATCATACTTCAGAACTTCTACCTCTTCCAGCAGCCCTCTCCCTTCTACCTGCTTCCGGCCACACCTCCTGCTCCGCGGCTCTCTTCGGCAACTCAGCAGCAGTGATCGACACAAGCTTCTGACGTCGGGGCCTACCCTCTGCAAGTCCCGCTTGTTTCAACTTCCTTTTTCCACAAAGGCGGGACTCGTAGAGGGAAGGCCTCGATGTCGGCATCCTGTCTTGATCACCGCTGCTGACGAGTTGCTGAAGAGAGCCGCGGAGCAGGGGGTGTTGCCGGGTGTAGAAGGGAGAGGGCCAGATGCAGGACTCGTGGGTGAGGGAGCAGAAGAGAGAGAGAAAGAGAGAGGGGAGGGAAACAAAAGGAAATATTTCATACTGGGCTGGGCCGGAGTGGAGGGAGGGTGGAAAGATTCTGGCTACAGGGTGCATTAACAAAGGAAAAGGGGGGAAAGCTGAAAATTGAGATAGTGACACAAAGGGTAAGCAGGACCTACTGAATAAGGATAGAGATACAGAGGGGACATGAAGAGGAGGTGAAATAGAGACATAGAAGTAATGCTGAAAAAGTGTGTGTGGGGGGGATATAAAGACATTGAAAGGGCAAATGGTGAACATGGGGTAAAGACAAGGAAAAAGACAAATGAAGATTCTGAAAAAGTAGTGAGATAAGGATATAGGTGAGATGGACATTGGACACAAAGAAGGGGGATGCTGGAAAATAGGTGGAATGGTAATTCTGACAGACACAGAAGGGAAATGCTGGATCAAGGAGAGATGGGGCTCAGACTGGATGGAATGGGGAGAAATGCCTTGTTGACGTCAGGGAGCGGAATGCTGGTCAGCGTGACTCTTCTGCAGGGAAAGCTTGGGACGGCGGTGGCTTGGGGGCTGTTCCCCGATGGCGGTGGCAGCAAACCGAGTGGCTTGGGGGAGGGCACGGAGAAAGAAAGAAAGGGGGCAGACAGGGAGACAGAAAGAAGGGGGAACATGGAGATAGAAAGAAAAGTTGGGGGAGAGAATGAGGTCTGGAGGAGAGGAAACATACAGGAGGCTGAAAGACAGGAAGAAAGATTGGATGCGCAGTCAGAAGAAGAAAGTGCAACCAGAGACTCATGAAATCACCAAACAACAAAGGTAGGAAAAATGATTTTATTTTCAATTTAGTGATCAAAATGTGTCTGTTTTGAGAATTTATATCTGCTGTCTATATTTTGCACTATGGCTCCCTTTTACTAAACCGCAATAATGTTTTTTTAGCGCAGGGAGCCTATGAGCATTGAGAGCAGCGCGAGGCATTCAGCGTAACTCCCTGTACTAAAACCTACTATCGTGGTTTAGTAAAAAGGGAGGGGTTCGAGACATTTCAGAAGAAACGTATTGTTGAGTGAACCATTTTTTCTATCTCATGTGACTTCACCTCCAGCTTTAAATCTAGCTGTACTGTCGGTTCCCTGACGCAGCAACGAAACGTGCACGTCAGAACCAGTCACTATTCAAAGTTAAGTTATACTTTATAAATACTAAAATTATGGAAGTGTTTGTAGTGTTAGCATAGCTGTTAAGGCTAGCACTTTATTTATTGAAAATCTTACAAAAATTATTTTTCGAACACTGCAATGATTGGTGGGTGAGGTGGAGTAATCAGCCTTCATGTCTCTGAGCAGAGTTCTAAGTATAAAATAAGCTTCCTTTAATAAAGGCATGACATGATTGTATATCTTGGTGCCTGTCATTAATTTTTATGCTGTGTATTGAATCAGCATCATTCTGAAAGAGTTATAACGTGTAGAAGCCTAATTAGTTAAATGCATCCAAATTTGACATCCTGCCACAATATCAAGCCCCTAGACTCTAGAATAGAGGGAGGTAATCCTGGTCCTTCAGGGCCGCAGCCTAGTCGAGTTTTCAGGATTTCCCCAACAAATATGCATGAGATCTATTGGCATACAGTGGAGGCAGTGCATGCAAATATATTTCATGCATATTCATTGGGGAAATCCCAAACACCTAACTAGGTTGCAGTCCTCAGGGACCAAAGTTGCCCACCCTTGCTCTAGGACAGTGGTTCTTAATCCTGTCTTGGAGAACCACCAGCCAGTCAGGTTTTCAGGATAGCCCTAATGAATATGCATGGGGCAGATTGCATGACTGAAACTTCCATTAGATGCAAATCTCTCTCATTCATATTCATTAGAGCTATTCCAAAAACCTGACTGGCTGGTGGTCCTCCAAGACAGGGTTGGGAACCACTGCTCTAGGGTATACTGTATATACATATTTACATCTTTATAGTGAGAGTAAATAAGTGAGATAATTTTTATGCCCTGGTCGCCGTACCTCAAGAAGGACATGGTGGTACTTGAGAAAGTCCAGAGAAAAGCAACTAAGCTAATAAAGGGCATGGAGGACCTCTCATATACTGACAGACTAAAAAAGCTGGGGCTTTTCTCCCTGGAAAAGCGGAGACTTAGAGGAGACATGATAGAAACCTTCAAGATCATGAAGGGCATAGAAAAAGTAGACAGGGACAGATTTTTCAAATTAAGGGGAACCACAAGTACAAGGGGGCACTCAGAGAAATTGAAAGGGGGAAGGTTTAGAACAAACGCCAGGAAGTTCTTTTTCACACAGAGGGTGGTGGATACATGGAACGAGCTGCCGGAGGATGTGATAAACAGGAGCACGCTACAGGGCTTCAAAGAAGCTTTGGATAGGTACTTGGAGGACAAAGGGATTGAGGGGTACAGATAAAGAGTAGAAGTAAATTATAGGGATGGGATTAGAGGTAAGTTATAAAATCAGTCAGAGACCACTGTTCAGGCACTAGGACTGATGGGCCGCCGCGGGAGCGGACCGCTGGGCAGGATGGACCTCTGGTCTGACTCAGCGGGGGCAACTTCTTATGTTCTTATGTTCTTATGAAGGTTACTGTACAGGCCTATTTTGGAAAGACACACAGACACCCATGTTGCCTTTATGAAAATCGAGTCTCTTGGATTTTTCACATAGGCACCCTGTTTTAAAATTAACCTCATACTGTATGCATTTCCCATGCTTGCTTTCTGCCCTCTCTTCCTCTCTCTCACATACATGCTTCACAGATTTGCTGGTCTTTCAATAGTCAGCATTCAGCTCATTCATGTATATTGTTTGAAAGTGGTCCACAAAATTATGCTCAATTCTCTTTAATTAAGTTTACTATTTTTGTTGCATTCTTCTTGCAGCTGCACTTTCAAAGGAAGATTGCTAACTTTTGCATAAACATGGTTTTGCACTTCAGTCCATATCACTTAACTGCAGAAATGCGAGTCTGATGATAATACCCACGCGCCACCGCCTCCTGGAAACATCCATTTTAAAAATAGACAAACTGGCAGCATATTCAAACAGATTAAAAAAGTAGGTTACAAGAGGACTAGAAGAAATCTAAAGAGTACAAGTTAATGATATATGCAATGTTGATTTTATTTTCTTCTTTTCCTTTTATTTTATGATCTGCTTTGAACCTTTTATTAGGGAGTTGGCAGAATACAAACGCCCTATAATATAACATAACATTGACAGGTCATAACTGGGCATGCATAAATGGGTAATTCTGGGCATATAGATGCCAATGTATGTAAGCTAGTGTTCTGAACTGGAATTTTGGCACCCATTTGCCATTATAGAATTTGCACTCAGCATACTGCATCTAGAATTGTCCTGCATTAAAATGTAGTTTTATATTCCAATGGGATCTGCGGTTGATAATTTATTTATTCATTCAATTTTCTACACTGTTCTCCCAGAGGAGCTCAGACTGGTTTACATGAATTTATTTAGGTACTCGAGCATTTTTCCCTGTCTGTCCTGGCGGGCTCACAATCTTTCTAATGTACCTGGGGCAATGGGGAATTAAGTGACTTGCCGAGGGTCACAAGGATCAGCGTGGGTTTGAATCCACAATCCCAGGATGCTAAGGCTGTAGCTTTTAACCACTGCACCATGCTCTCACCTTAATGTGTGTTAGTGCACATTAATGCAGTCGTGCCTGTTCCTGGGTTGGACAAAAAGAAAAGAAAAAAGCCATATTCTGGTTGCAAGGAAATTCACCTCCTCAAGTGTTAGTCCTAAACTAAACTAAACCTTAAGTTTGTATACCGCATCATCTCCATAAATAGAGCTCGGCACGGTTTACAGGTAAATTCAAAAAATGAGGGAAGGACATAATAAGAAATTAGAGGTTATGAAGAGGATAGCCAGCTTTACATTTTAAATAGATAGCTTTACGTTTTGGAGAAAAGCCAGGTTACAAAATAAATGCAATCAGCAAGTTAGGTCTTCCTGTGTCTACGGTATTACTGCCCTGAATTGTTATCCAGGCACCAGCACTGAACATGGTGGTGCTCGGATAACTTCCAGCTTTGCCTGGGCACTAACCAGATAATGCTACAAAAGTGCTACGGCAGACACCTGCAATAAGAGCTGATGAAAGCCAGTAAGTGGGGCTAATTATGCAGGAGCCACTCTTGCCTGGTTAACTTCACGGACAAGTCACATTTACATATTTATACCTTCAGAGCAGGTGTAATTTTGTGTGGTGGCACATCTATGCAACTGGACTTGGATAGAGAACCCTATTTTTTTTAAAAGACCATAGGTGCTTGTATTGCTTTTAGAAAATAGGCTTAATGTGGATATCTCTTTAAACTTCTCACAAGTTATCTTGGTATAAAATCAGACCCATAGAAAATGTGTAGAGAATGGTAGAAACTGTGGATTAACTATGTATAAGGTCCATTCTCTACTCATATTAGAAGTTAGAAGTTAATTTAATTTAGAAAAGCCTTGTGGGAAGCCTGATTTATATATATATATGTATATATAAATCACACCCTATGATATTTTTTTTTCCTATTATTTCTTTGGGTCAGGATTGATTGTGCAATATTGAAAAATTCTTAAATATTTTTAAAAAACTTTTATATATATATAAAAGTTTTTTAAAAATATTTAAGAATATATATATATATATATATATATATATATATAAAAGTTTTTTTAAAATATTTAAGAATTTTTCAATATTGCACAATCAATCCTGACCCAAAGAAATAATAGGAAAAAAAAATATCATAGGGGTGATTCAAAAACTGTGCCTAAAATTGAACAGTACCTAAAAAATAGGCACTGGACACGTGTCAACCACACATGGGCGCCATTTACAGAATCGCAGCTAGCGGCACCTGTGTAAAAACTTAGGTGCCTAAAATGTAGGTGAGGATTTTAAAGGCCTTCCTTTCAGGCATCTAAGATTTTGGAGAATCGTGCTTAGCGGTGCCTAAGTCAGGCTCCGCCCATAAAAACACCCACTTAGGTGTTAGGCACTGCTAAATGCCATGCAATAGGTGCCTATCTTTTATAGAATCAGACAGGCGCCTATTGCACAATTTTTATTTTTACAATTATTGAGCCTATTACAATTATTTTACCTATTAAGTTAGGCGCTCAAGGATCTAATAGCATTCCAACAAACACTCAAAGAAAACAGTATGAAAATTCAGAATAGTACAGTACACGGCAGTTCGCTTGATATTCGGATTGAAGAAAAGTGATCACATTAGCCCCTTCTATAGACTATTGCACTGGTTGCCAATGGAGGTGCAAATAATGTTCAAATTTGCATGTATTTGTTTCAAGTAGGCCTGGGGACTAGAGCCTTCCTATCTTCTACCACATTTCATACTACACAACCCCACACGGTTAACCAGAAAATGTAACACATTTTCATACCCAAGGATCACCGGTTGTAAATACAAATCCTTTTTGGACAGATATTTCATGTTCCAAGCAAGCAAACAGCAGTCCTAGCTGGGTAACTACATCAATGGAGCCAGGCTGACCTACCTTGCCTTTTGGAAAGTAATTAAAACCGTACTGTTTGACCGATTCATCTCCTAATCCAGGGGTGTCCAATGTCGGTCCTCGAGGGCCGCAATCCAGTCGGGTTTTCAGGATTTCTCCAATGAATATGCATTGAAAACACCTGCCCACACTTTTCACACTACCCACAGGCGATACACTACAGCTCGAGTTCTCATGCAAGGTCCTTGGTATCACTATCGATTCCTTTCTCTCCCTCAATGACCACCTCAACTCCTTGGCAAAATCATGCTTTTTCAGCCTTCACATGCTGAGGAAAGCTAGATCCTACTTCAACCAACAACACTTTGCCATACTTGTCCAATCCATCATCCTCTCCAAACTAGATTACTGCAACGCCATCTACTTAAATCTATCAAAAAAAAGTATTCTAAGACTCCAGCTAATCCAGAATACTGCAGCCAAACTGATCTTCTCAAAACGCAAGTCTGACCATGCCTCCCCACTCCTTGCCAAACTTCATTGGCTCCCAATAATCTCCAGAATCCATTTCAAATGTTCCTGCCTGGCTTTCAAGATCATTCACGGAATCCTGCCTCCTCTTATCCCACTGTCTTTCAACTCCTCCAGTCCCGACTCCTCCAGAACTGCCCAAAGGCTTAAACTAGCCTTCCCCTCTCCACGCGGCATCCACTATTCAGGCAAACTGGGAAAATCCCTTCTCTTCAAAATCACAGGTCTTTGGAACGACCTCACCACCCCGCTGCGGAACCTGAGCTCCCTTCAGTTATTCCGCAAACAACTGAAAACCTGGCTTTTCAGCAAATTGTAGCTCTATCCTTCCCCCCTTTCTCTCCCCCCTTCTACACATAAGTTCATGTAATCCTTTTTCTTCTTCTCTACCCACTATTTTAAGTTCTTGTAAACCGTGTCGAGCTCCATTCTCATGGAGATGATGTGGTATATAAACTTAAGGTTTAGATTAGATTAGATTAGATTGGGGAAATCCTGAAAACCCGACTGGATTGCGGCCCTCGAGGACCGACATTGGACACCCCTGTCCTAATCAGAAGCTTCACTAAATTTATATTTTTCTTCTGTCTATTCCTTGTGTAATATGTTGTACCTTCACTATTTACTTTCTGTAATTCGCTGATTGTCCAGCCCTCTTTGATGTGAACCGCCTAGAAGTCATCTGACTATGGTGGTATAGAAGAATAAAGTTAATATCATTATTATTATTATTAAAGATTGTTGTAATCCTTTATAGAATCAGCCCCATTGTCCTGAAACAATCATTTCAAGTTCATCTTTATTCTGTATACAGTACAGTTTCGATTATCCAACCTTTGCTAATCTGATCATGTGGCATATCTGACAACCCCCCCCCCCCCCCCACCCCACCCCACCCTATTAGATCCAACAAACACTCAAGGATTACAACAATCTCTAAATTAATTATCATTTCCATCCTCTAAAGGACTTAAATGTTCCGGGAAACTCAGTAAATCTATGACATTTAAATTGGTGGAAATTTGGAATAGACTTCCAGATTCTTTAAGACTGTTGGGTCAGCTACATCAATTTCAAAAAAATTTTAAAACTTGGCTGTTTACACAAAAGTTATCCAAGATTATTAGCTGTCAAACAGTAACTAAGTATATTCTACTTTTTAACCCTTTTAATATCTATCTAATCTTAACTAATAGTATTCTTTCTATATGGCATATTTGTATGTTATCTATTTTTTAATGAACTGTAAACCGAATCGAGTTCTTCGGGAAATTATCCGGTATATAAACTGAAGATTAGATTAGATATATAGAATTTGCCTATAGGTGTCCACTTTTATTAATGTAAACGTACAGAATACATCTACAGTGCGTACATAAGTGCTGTTCTCTAATAGCCCACATTTGTGGCCTAGGGCTGGATTCTATAAATCATGTTTATAAATGGTGCCAGACAAGATTGGTTTAAAAAGCAATTCTGTAAAAGGGTGTGCACCTTTATAGAATTGTGCTTAGTGTCGATCCCTGTGCCCAAACTTTAAGCACTAGACTTATGTCTGCTGAAACCTGGAGTAAATGCTGGCGCCCAAGTTGAGTGCAGAGTCTTTATTCTATAATGTGTGTGCAGACTTTTGGAATGCCGCTTACATGTCCATGGCCACGCCCCCTTTTGAGACACACATAGCCTTTCGAAATAGTGAGCATCCAGATTTGCGTGCAAATTTTAATGGGTGTCAATTGACATCAATTATTGGGTGTGCCACCCAATGACTGATGGTAAAGAGCTCATTAATCAATGAATTTGCATGGGCATCTCGGGAGCACATACCAATCTGGGTGCTATATATAGAATCCAGGGGAGAGTATGTAAATGCAAAAGAGCGTATACAAGGGGGAGCATAGGCAGGACCTGTATGGGGCTCCCAGTTACAGAATACTATAAGTTGCACGTGTCTTTGTTGCATTTACCCACCCTTGGTTAAGCCAGGTCTCTGGCTGGTGTGACTGCAGTTGCTTAAATGTTGGGCACACCGATTCTGATTTATGCTAGCACTCCATAACATAATCTGAGTGCCCAGATGCCACTGTTAGTCTGCACAGCCCCTAAATGAAGCTGCCTAGTAACAGGATTGCCCCCCTTTGTGATTATTTTACCCACCTGTCTGCAGGACAATTTTGAAAAAAAAAAAAAGTCCATCTCCATGGGTAAAGCACTGAATTATCCACAATAGTGGCCTTGAAAACGACCCCCTTTAGGTCCACGATTGCTACAAAGTTAAATTTTGTAAAGAATATGCAACGCTGCCACTCGAAATGTGATTGAGAATTAATAGATTCCATTACGGATGTGCAACCACTGCCTTAAAACAAAAATAAAGGCCAAAGGTAAGAAATGATTAGACGAAGAACTTGCAGGAGGGGGAAATGATTGCTCTGTGTGCTGTGAAATGTAACGGGAATAGTGAAGTGGCTCACCTGTCCCCTAGAAGCGCAATGTAGGTGCTCTGAAGAAGAAGAATTGAAAGAATACAGTCAGTTTTGCCCACAAGTAATTTACAATAATATTAGGACTTTTAAAAAGTGTTTCATATTCAAACTAAGCTTGCTTCTCTGAAGTAGGCTGTGAAAACTGTAAGGCTGTTTATAGCTATTCTGCGTGATGTTTTAGATTCTTTATGTTTTAAATTTTTAATGTCTATTTTGTATTTCTTGTCTTATCTTTACTTTTTATTCTTTAGTTTTTAGGTTTGCATGTTGATTAAAAGTTGTAATTGTGATTAATTGTGCAATTTTTTTTTTTCCAAATTTTTTATTCATTTTTTATCTTACAACAAGTACACAATATTATATCATTTAAAATTTCTATTGTCATCGTAAGTACATAAATTTATTCCCTCCCCACCCACCCTTCCTACAAAAATTTCAATCAAAAATATCATATATATTGCATTCTTATCTAATGATTAAACCTTCAATATAATTTTATGCCATCCCCCCTCCTAACTAAAGTTATGCTGGTGAAACTGGTGTGAGGGTGTGCCATATGGTGGGGGAGAGGTACAATAATGGGGGATGGTAGAGGAGAGGTACAATAATGAAGAGTAGAAGAGAAAAAAAAAATTAGTGGTGGGTTTGTTATGTCTGGGGTAGAAGACTTGGGGAAGGGGGGACAGACAGAATTAGAAGTCTTGCTGGGAGTTAAAATGAGAGAGAACTGCAATTGGAGTGAAAGAGGGAACCAGGGAAATTGGAGCCTGAGGAGGCAAAAAACATGAGTTGATGGCACTTTACACAAACTGTGCAGAATTGTGAATTTTTTTGTGTGCAGAAGTGAAGGTGTCATATTCTGTAAGTAGTTTGGGTAGACAAAGTGTATGTACTGTATTCTGAAATTTCAGGATTTACTCCTGTTCCATGTTATTACTATTACTAATTTCTGTAGTTCTACCTGACAAATATAGTGCTGTAAACACAGTGGCGTACCTAGCATATGTGACACTCGGGCCCATCATTTTTTGACACCCCCCAAACTGTATGAAAAACAGGATTTTTAGTAACAAGCCATATGTCACACATGAGTACCTAGGAAAAGGCAGCATCTTACAAACTGCAGTGAGCAGACATCAATACACCCATTGTAAAACTAAACAAGCCAGACTAGTACAGATCAATATTGCACAGTCAATCCTAGCAGAAAACCATGTCTTTCGAACACAGAAAAGACACCTTCACCTAGTATGGAATATGTAATCACAAACTAACCTCTCCCACTACAAAACTGTAGTGTGGTTTTTTGCCACGGTGGTAATAGCTCAGATGCTCATAGAATTCTGAGCGTTGGAGCTGTTACTAAAAAAACACTACGGTTTTGTAAAAGGGGGGATAAAATAGAAATATGTAGACAAAGGTTAAACTGAACCACCAAGAAGCTGGACTCTGCATACAGTGCAAAACCACAGAAACAGTGACACATGTCCCCTAAAGCAAAAAAAAAGAACATTTTTTTCTACCTTTGTCTTCTCTGGTTTCTGCTTTCCTCATCTTCTTGTCACTCTCTTCCTTTCATCCACTGTCTGCCCCTTCTATATGGCACTTCTCTCCTTCTATGCCACTTCCAGAAACTGTTTGCCTCCCCCTTCCATCTCTCCCTTCAACCCCATTGGTCTGGCATCTATCTTCTTCCCTTTCCTTCTCTATGGTCTGGTATCTCTTTCCTCTCCTTTCTTCTCCTTCCCTTCCCTCTCCCAAACCCCCATGGTCTGGCATTTCACTCTCTCCCTTCCCCACTTCCATCAGCATCTGCCCCCTTTCTTTCTCTCCCACCCAATTCTATCCAATATCCTTCCCCTTTATGTCTCTCTCTCCTTTCCCTGCACACCAATTCCATCAGCATCTTCCCTGCACACCAATTCCATCAGCATCAGCCCCGTTTCTCTCCCTCCATCACCCTTCCATATCACCCTGCCCCCCTTTCTCTCCTTCCACCACCCTTCCATGCTTTCTCTCTCCCTCCAAATCAATGCTATGCAAAGTCCTGTGATGACTATGTCTGCTAGCTCTGTAGGGGGTGGACCGGCAGACGCAGTCATCGCGGGACTTTGCAGCAACTCCTCACGTTTGCCGGTCCATCTCCCTCCAACGTCACTTACTTCTTTCCAGCAAAACCAGCAGATGTAGTCATTGTGGGACCTTCCTGCACCTCAACACAGCTGCCGGTCTACCCCCTTCTGATGTCAATTGTTCCAGAGCAGTGCCAGCAGACGCAGTCATTGCGGGACCTTTCTGCACCGGAACAAGTATGTTGGAGGGGGTGGACCGGCATCGTGCTGAGGTACAGGTCCTGTTGGAGTAGGGTGAGTTTCTGGACCTTGCCGACTGTGCACCCCCTAGGGTGTGCACCCTGGGCAGTCTGCCCCCCCACACCCTTGGTACGCCACTGTGTACACATAATTTACAGGTACTGTCTCTGTCCCTAGTGGGCTCACAATCTAAGATTTTGTAACAGGGGTAATGGGGAGTTAAGTGACTTGCCCAGGGTCACAAGGGGCAACAGTGGGACTTGAATCCAGTTCCCTAGGATATCACTCCACTCAGTCCCCTGCACTAACCCTTAGCCCATTCTTCCAGAACTTCTGTGTAATGTGGGTTTGCAGGAATGACTGATAGGGGAATTTTGTTCCCTGTCTAGCATACAAAACCCCTTCAATATACACCAAGGGCCTGATTCTTTATAGGACGCCCAGTCTCAGTAGTTGCCTAAGCGGCTTTTGAGAATCACACATAGGTGTCTTATACAGAATCGCTAACTATCCCGATTCTCTAACCGACATCCATGTCACGAATACCATTTAGAGAATCACATTGCTACTGAGCTGATCGTGGCAAAGGAATCTCACTGCCATGATCAGCTGAGCAGCAGTAGCAGGGAACCATGAACCCCACCACAAGTTGGCCAGCAGAAGGGATGTCCACTCCCTCCTGCCACCCCCACCCCCCCCCCCCCCCAAAATAATCTCCGGCAGGAGGGATGCCCAAACCCTCCTGCCAGCATCAACCCAAACACATGATTCCCCGAAACCCACCCGGACCCCTTGTACCTTTATCTGCAAGGCCAGCTGGAGGGATGTCTACTCCCTTCAACCGGCAGGCCTGCCTCTTCAGAATGGTGGGCTTTTCCCTTCCTGGTGCATATCTGGAATGCACTGGGGAAGGACCTAAGACCCTGATTGGCACAGGCACCTAAGGCCCCATTCATAGGAGGGGCTTTAGGTGCCTGGGCCAACTGGAGTCATAGGCCTCCTTCCAAGTGCATTCTGGGATGCACTTGGAGTGGCCTAGGACTCTGATTGGCCAGATACGTAAAGTCATTCCCATTTGGTATCCCTCCTGCCAGGGGTTATTTCAGAGTTATGGCAGAAGGGAGTGGGTATCCCTCATGTCGCAGACAGTGTAGGGGGGTTTGGGGCTGGCATCAGGAGGGAGTTGGCATCCCTCCTGTTGGCTGACTTGCGGTGAGGTTCAGGGATTCCCTGCCACTGCCACTCAGCTTATCATGGCAGGGAGATTTCCTTGCCATGATCAGTTTAGCAGCCACATCTATTTGAAATGTAGGCTAGCATTTTGTTGGCCTATATTTCAGCTGCCTATCGCGGCCCTAGGGAGATGCCACCTAAGGCCACTTATGTGCGAAACCACACCCATGCCCAGCCTTGGGTGAGTTTTAACGTCCCTAGGCACCTCTCTGCATCTGCGACAGATGCCTACAGTGTACGCAGCCTGCCTCGGGTTGTTTTTTTCAAAGAAAATGTGCATCCCGATTGCTGGTTAGACAGCGGCAGGATGCTACCGTTGCCTACAATCAGGATGTCATTTATAGAATATACCCCCTAAATTTGCATTTCAGAGCTTAGTCTCATAGTTGGTTCCCCTGATGTATACTTTTGCACAATCTATTACTTATACATGTGTAAGCACCACTTGCATGTATAAGTAGCAAAATTATCACTTATACATATATATAGGGCACTAGCTACATGTGCAAAACCCTTGAGAAATACTGCTTTTTTTATTTTAAATGTGTTTCCATAAAATGACTTATTCTTTTGTATGAGCCTTTAATAAAATATTGCTTGTATTGCGAGTTACATTGGCTCACTGTGGAAGCGCACATTGTTTTCAAACTAGGTTGTTTGTACTATAAAGTCATCACTGGTCAGGCCCCACAATACCTGACAGATTCATTTGCCTTAATGGCTATAAATATAAAAAATTTCACGAGCGACAACTCTCTTTTCAAGCTGCTATGCACGATAGTGTTTTCAGACATTTGTGCTCCTTGTCTCACTCTTACCTTCAGTTTAGAAGGCAATGGAAGACCCATCTCTTTAACAAATTCATAGGCAATTAGATCTCTTCATTTGGATTATTTCTGTAACCTTATTACTCTTTTCTGAACCACATAGAACTATTTGGTTATGCGGTCTAGGCATTGATTTATTTTATTGTATTTCCTATACATATTTAGCACAGATATAGCACAGTTACTTACCGTAACAGGTGTTATCCAGGGACAGCAGGCATATATTCTCACATGTGGGTGACGTCATCTACGGAGCCCCAGCGCGGACAGCTTTTCAAGCAAACTTGCTAGAAGTTTCAAGTTTGCACACTGCACCACGCATGTGCATGCCTTCTGCCCACTAGAGGGCGCATCCCACCTCGTGGTCCTCAGTTCCATAACTAGCATAGAAACCATCCCCGGGGAGGCGGGCGGGTTGTGAGAATATATGCCTGCTGTCCCTGGATAACACCTGTTACGGTAAGTAACTGTGCTTTATCCCAGGACAAGCAGGCATGATATTCTCACATGTGGGTGACCTCCAAGCCAACCAAAAAAGGGCAGGTGGGAGGATGGCAATTTAGGAAAACAGATTTTGCAAAACTGACTGGCCAAACCGGCCGTCACTCCTGGATAAAGTGTCCAGACAGTAATGAGAGGTGAATGTATGAACCGAAGACCAAGTGGCAGCCTTACATATGTCCTCCATCGGAGTGGATCGGAGGAAAGCTATCGAAGCTGCCATCGCTCGGACCTTGTGCCCCGTGACTCGACCCGGGGGAGGAAGGCCAGCCTGAGCATAGCAAAAGGAAATGCAAGCAGCCAACCAGTTAGACAGAGTGCGCTTGGAAACTGGATGCCCTAATCGATTGGGATCGAAGGACAAAAACAATTGAGGGACCTTCCGATGAGACCTGGTGCGTTGAAGGTAATACGCCAACGCCCTCTTACAGTCAAGCGTGTGAAGCGCCGCCTCGCCAGGATGGGAGTGGGGCTTAGGAAAGAACACAGGAAGGACAATGGACTGATTGAGGTGGAAATCAGAAACAACCTTAGGGACAAACTTAGGATGGGTGCGGAGAACCACCTTGTCATGATGGAAGACGGTGAAAGGGGGGTCCGCAACCAAGGCTTGCAACTCCCCAATCCGCCTAGCGGAGGTGAGGGCAATCAGAAACACCACCTTCCAAGTCAGAAATTTCAAGAGGGACTTGTTGAGTGGCTCAAAAGGGGGTTTCATCAGTTGAGCTAAAACCACATTCAAATTCCACACGACAGGAGGAGGCTTAAGAGGGGGACAAACCCTGAGTAACCCTTTCATGAAGCGTGTCACCAAGGGATGGAGTGACAGAGGGCGTCCCTCCAGATGTTGGTGGAAAGCAGAAATCGCACTAAGATGAACACGCACCGAAGTGGTTTTCAAGCCAGAGCGCGACAAATGGAATAAATAGTCCAAAACCGAGGATACCGGAACCGATACCGGATCCAGGTGAAAAGACAAACACCAGGTGGAAAACCTGGTCCATTTCTGCGAATAGCAAAGCCTCGTCGAGATCTTGCGGGATGCTTCCAACACCTCCCTCACCGATTGAGACAGATCCGGAGGAGTCAGGGAACAAGAAACCAAGCTGTCAGGTGCAATGACTGCAGATTGGGATGTAACATGGATCCTTGACTCTGAGACAGCAGAGAAGGAAAGACAGGCAGAAGAAGAGGCTCCCTGGCACTGAGCTGAAGCAGCAGGGAGAACCAGTGCTGACGCGGCCACCGAGGTGCTATGAGAATCATCGTGGCCGTGGACGATTTTAGATGTACTAACGTTCGCATGATCAGAGGGAAAGGAGGGAATGCATACAGGAACCTCCCTTCCCAATCGAGAAGGAAGGCATCCGCCTCCAGACGATCCCGCGAGTACATCCGAGAACAATACAGTGGTAGTTTGTGTGTCTCCGGAGAGGCAAACAGATCCACCTGTGGCGTTCCCCAGCGAGCGAAAACCTCGCGCAGAACTGCTGAGTGTAGAGTCCACTCGTGCGGTTGCAGAAGTCGACTGAGTTTGTCCGCCAGACAATTCAGTTCTCCCTGGATGTAGACCGCCCGGAGGAAGATGTTCCGGGAGACCGCCCACTCCCAAAGGCGAAGAGCCTCGGAACAGAGGGGCCAAGACCCCGTTCCCCCCTGCTTGTTCACATAGTACATTGCCACCTGATTGTCCGTGCGGACGAGGACCACCTGGTCCTGCAATATGTGAACGAAGGCTCGAAGTGCTAGGAAGATGGCCCGAAGCTCTAGCACGTTGATATGACACCGACGGTCTTCTGCCGACCACAGGCCCTGCGTGCGAAGACCGTCGAGGTGGGCTCCCCACGCGTACTCCGAGGAGTCCGTGGTCAGGACCTTGCGAAAAGGAGGAGTGCGAAACAGTAGCCCCATGGACAGATTTGAAGAGTCTGTCCACCAACGCAGCGATTTCCGCAAAAGCGGAGTCACCGAAATGAGGCGAGACACCGGATCGCACTCCTGACGCCACTGGGACGCGAGGGTCCACTGAGGGATCCTCAGATGCAGCCTCGCAAACGGCGTGACGTGTACCGTCGAGGCCATATGACCGAGTAGCATCATCATGCGCTTGGCCGACACCATCGATAGTTGAGAGACCTGGCGGCCCATCCGTACCAAGGCTTCCAACCGCTGGGTCGGAAGGTAGGAGCGCAGGTGCACCGTGTCCAGCACCGCACCTATGAATTGAAGAGACTGAGCCGGCCTCAACTGAGACTTTGGAAAGTTTATCTCGAACCCCAGAGTTTGCAGGAAGGCAATAGACTGTCGGGTCGCTGAGATAACCCCCTCCCTGGTCGGGGCTTTGATGAGCCAATCGTCCAGGTAAGGGAACACATGGAGCCCACGAGACCTCAGGGCTGCCGCAACCACCACCATGCACTTCGTGAATACTCGTGGGGACGCGGCCAGGCCGAAGGGCAGTACCCTGTACTGGAGGTGGAGGTCCCCCACCTGGAATCGTAAAAATCTTCGGCAGGCGGGGTGCACCGGAACATGGGTATATGCTTCCTTCAAGTCGAGGGAGCACATCCAGTCTCCTTCCTCCAAGAGAGGATACAAAACCGGGAGAGATAGCATTCAAAACTTCTCCCGGACCAGGAATTTGTTGAGCTTCCTGAGGTCCAGTATGGGGCGCAGGTCCCCGGTCTTTTTTGGGACCAAAAAGTAACGGGAGTAAAACCCCGTACCCCACTGGTCCTTGGGGACCGGCTCGACCGCCCGAAGCTTCAAGAGGGCTTTGGCTTCGGCCAGAAGGGTCGGTAGCTGCGAACAGTTGCAAGAGACTAAACTTGGGGGACTGTCCGGCGGCGAGGACACAAAGTTGAGCGAGTAGCCCTCGGAGATGATCCGGAGCACCCAAGCGTCTGAGGTAATCCCGGTCCATGCCTCCTGGAAGGACCGAAGATGCCCCCCGATAGGAAGGGGTTCCTGTGAAAGCGCGGAGGGGAACCCGCCCCGTCCGCTCAGCCCGTCAAAAGGAGGGCGCGGGCTTAGAAGGGCCCTGCGCCGGGGCTTGGGTTTGTCCCCCTCTGCCTCGCTGAGACGGACGTCTCGGAGGCGGTCTCGAGAAAGCCGGGGTCGACTTCTGAGGGTATCGGCGCGGCGGAGGCCGGAAAGGTTTCTGCGGCGGGGGCCTAGGTTTGGGGCGGACCAGGGATGCTAAAGAGCGCTCCTGCTCCGACAACCGCTTGGTCGCCGCATCCAATGACTCGTCAAATAACTCGGACCCCACACAAGGCAAGTCTGCAAGACGTTCCTGCAGGTTTGGGTCCATGTCGAGGGTGCGAAGCCAGGCCAAGCGGCGCATGGCCACCGCGAAGGCCGACACCCTCGAAACCAGCTCAAAGGCGTCGTACACTGCATGGAATAGGTACAACCGCAATTGAGACAGGTCGGACATAAACTTCTCGAATCCTGCTCTTTGGGAGTCCGGTAACGAGTTTCGATATTGAGGAAGGTCCTTCACCATACCACGCAAATAGGAGGAAAAGGTGAAGGCGTAATTTAGAACCCTGGTGGCCATCAGAGAATTTGAATAGAGGCGACGGCCAAACTTGTCCAGGGTCCGCCCCTCCCTGCCGGGTGGAACCGCCGCAGAAACCCGTGAGGGCTGTGATTTTTTAAGGGCAGACTCCACCAGAAGAGACTGGTGGGAGAGCTGCGCCTTATCGAACCCTTTAGGGGGAATCGTCCTATACTTCGATTCCATTTTTGAAGGCACAGACGTGACTGTAAGAGGGTTTGACAAGTTCTTCAGCCAGGTCTGCAGAAGGACACTGTTGAGAGGGAGTCTAGGCACCTCTCTAGGAGGAGTGGGAAGGTCCTGTTCCTCCAAAAATTCTTTGGAATACTGAGAACCTACCATCAGGTCAATCCCCAGGGCTCGGGCCATGTCCTGAACAAAGGATGAAAATGAGGACGGCCTAGCCTGGGGAGACGGGGTTCTCGACCACCCCACCGAGGAGAGGGGGGAGGCCTCATGAGAATAATGAGGATCCCTAACAGATCCCGAATCCCAGGATCCCCGCTCCAAGGCCCTCGAGGGGGAAGGGGAAATTATCCTCCTCGCAGAACCCTTGGGCGAGGACCCCGGGGTCCGTGGAACACTCTCCCATTTCCTCGGCGAGGCGGCACGCGAAGACTTCCCACGAGGTGAGCGGAGGAGCCTCGGGTTGTCGAGGCGCAACTCCGACACCTGCAGCGCCTCGCCCCCGAACGACGAGGAACGATCGCGCCGGGGCCGCTTAGACTTCCTCGATCGGCGCCTCGTCCGAGGTCGCGTCGAGGGCGAGGCGTCCCGGGAAGACCCGGAGGAAGAGGAGGAAAGACGGCGCACTCTGCGCAACTTTTCTTTGGGCCTCACACTCCGCTCAGGAGGCTCCCCCGAGGTCGAGGTCAGGGGCGGGGCCGAGACCGAGGTGAACGGGGCCACAGTACCCGAGACCGAGGTCGCCGAGGCCGGGGCTCCCGAGGTCGAGGGAGCCGAGGCCGGGGCCTCCGAGACCGAAGGCGCCCCGGCCGAGGTCGAGGCCGCCGGAACCGCAGCACGCTGCAACACTTCCAGGGCTCCCGACAGCTCCGATGAGATCAGGGCTCGAAGGAGATCCTGGAAGGCCGGAATCCCCACGAAGGTGGGGAGTTCCGAGTCCGGGGCACACTCCCTGGAGGGCGACCTCGGTCTCGAGTATTCCCTCGGGGTGTGCGAAGTCGAGGTCCGATGCGGGGCCGGGGTCGACCCACCCGCCTTAGCCTGAGTCGAGGATGGCTTCTTTGCTGAAGGGGATGGAACAGAGGACTTACCCGAAGCTGGCTTCGCTGACGACGCCTTCGAAGACGAGGGCCGAGGCGAAGCCGAGGCCCCCGAGGACGCCGAGGCCGAGGTCAAGGCCGGGGCCGAAGCCGAGGCCGACGTCGAGGCCTTAGGCGGCGCGTCGACGGCGAACAATTCAGCCATTCTGGCCTTACGGCGACGGAGGGCCCTGTTTTGGAAAGTTGCACAGCGATCACACGACGCTGTCGGATGTTCGGGCCCAAGACAGACAATGCACCACCGGTGAGGGTCAGTGATGGAAAGTAACCTCTCACACCGGCTGCACTTTTTGAATCCTGTAACAGGACGGGACATCAACGAAGAAAAAGAAGAAGGCCGGGAACGACCGACGTCTCGCGGCCACGGCTTCCGGGAGCCCCCGGAGCCCAACGAAAAACAAAATATTTTTTTTTTTTTTTTTTAAAGAAAAGAACAGAAAAGAAAGCAGCACCGCGAACTAATTCGATGAAAGAACAAACTAAACGCGGCAGCTAGAAGGCAAAACACTGGAGCTCAGATCCACAGGGCTTTCTGGCTCCGCGGAAAAAATTGAACTGAGGACCACGAGGTGGGATGCGCCCTCTAGTGGGCAGAAGGCATGCACATGCGTGGTGCAGTGTGCAAACTTGAAACTTCTAGCAAGTTTGCTTGAAAAGCTGTCCGCGCTGGGGCTCCGTAGATGACGTCACCCACATGTGAGAATATCATGCCTGCTTGTCCTGGGATAATAGCAGGCATTAACAGTTAATAGTGTCAATGTCATTAGTGCTTGTTATTTTGCAAAACGAGTAGTATTTTATAAAGACACTAGTGTTTAAGCCCGTTACATTAACGGGTGCTAGAATATATGCCTGTCTGTCTTTCTTTCTTTATGTCTTTCTCCCTGCTCCTGTCTCTTTCTTCCTTTCTTTCTGTCTGTCTCTCTCCCTCCTGCTATTTTTCTCTCTCTTCCTGGCACCCTTTGTCTGTCTGTCTTTCTTTCTGTCTGTCTCTCTGGTCCCCTGTCTGTCTCTCTCCCTGGCCTCTTTTGTCTGTCTGTATTTCTTTCTGTTTCTCCCCCCCTCCCCACTTTCCTTTGCAGAAGCAGCAGCGGTATTTCCCTTCCCCTCCAGGTCCCTGCTCCCCATTCCCTTCTCTTACCATGAGCTGTCCTGCTCCGTTCGGCCCCTCCCCCTTCCCTTCCCGCGGGCTGGCCTGCTGCTTTTTTCAAGTTTCAAAATACCGGCGGCTCTTCTCATGATCCCTGTGGTGGCTGATCCTCCTGTAAAGAGCAGCCTGCGATGATGTCCGGCTTTAGCGAACCTCGAGAGCCATATTCCAGTCGGGTTTTCAGGATTTCCCCAATGAATATGCATGAGATCTATTTGTATGCACTGCTTTCAATGCATATTCATTGGGAAAATCCTGAAAACCCGACTGGAATACGACTCTCGAGGACTGGAGTTCCCTACCCCTGCCATAGCGGATTGCACATATACAGTATTTGCTGGCACATAACCTGCGAGCAGTGATTGAAGAAATGAAGATGCTGAAAAAGAGAGCGCCCACCTCTCGTACATTTGCATTGCTATGACCAGGAACACTGAAGGTTCCTAGCTACATTAATACAAATAGAAGGTCCAACTGGGGTCTGCTATTTAGCATAGGGTCTAAGTGGTAGGATCAAGTTCATGCCACCCTGCCCCCAACCCAAGCTGGATACCTCCTGATATCTCAACTTACTTCCCCTGATAGCCACCCCCACCCCCATCAAACACAGTAACACATACAAACATACACACACCCCTCTGGCTCCCACCTGGAATGTTCCTGGTGCCTAGAGTGGGGAACATCATAAGAACATAAGAATTGGCATACTAGGACGGACCAAGGGTCCATCAAGCCCAGTTCTCAACTGTGGCCAACCCAGGTCCAAAGTACCAGGTCCCTAAGCCTCTTCTTCTTTGTCAGATTTCTGGGATCTAAATAGTGTATTTGACCCGTACCCTTCCCTTGTCAATAAGGAACCTGTAGAGCTCATAAAGACCAATTAATGGCTCCATTACTAGTAACTCTAAAGTTAGTCATGAGTTGATTCACAGTGTGACTAAAGGAATCACCAGGAAGAATCTGCTATCCTCACTGCTAGATTTGCCAAACACCTCCTCCCCACAGCTTCGAGCTGCAGAGAACACTGGGAGAGCAGAGCTGGGCCACCTGCTCTGTGATGTTCCACTTTAAAACAGTTCAGCAGGAAGCCAGACCAAATGGCCTTAAACCTAGTAATAAACAATAGAACCCGACATCCCCCACCCCACTTCCCCCTTAGCGATGAGGCTGAGATTAGACCCTTTTGGTTATTGTTGCTCATCTCTGGAATTTACACCAGAATCGGTGGTTTTTAAGCAAGTCCATGAGATGCACCCAGCCAATCAGATATTTATGAGACAGATTTGCATGGACTGGAGGCAGTCCATGCAGATTTACATGATAAATATTCATTGTGGATATCCTGAAACCCAGGCTAGCTAGGTGTGCTCTGAACACAGGGTTGAAAATCACCATCCTAAAATTTGCATGCTTATGCTTATTTGTCTTTACCCAAAAGTTTCCGAAATTCATCTTGTTGGTTCTGTCCAGTCATATTTTCATAATATCCACCATGAATCTTCATAAGCTATTTGCTTGCATTAGAGACACAGTATTCTATGCAAAGCTATATCATAGATATTCACAATAGATATTCTTGTAATCTGATTGACTCGAGGGTAATCAGGATGAGGGCAGGGAAGGCTTTCTTTAGTCATCTTGAAAAATGAGGCTGGTGGCACTTTACAAGCTAACCAATCTATTGAGGCATGAGCTTTTGAGTCTGCTTCTTCAGATAGTACAGTATGATGAAGTGGAGTCTATTTGAAACCTCAGGTCTCAATAAATTGATTCATCTATGAGGTGCCTTTTTTTGTCAGTATCACTGCTTCAGACTAACATGGCAATCTCTCTGGAAGTGCAAGAATTATGAGTTCTTCAGATGTATTTTAGCACTGATTGGACCTCATTTCTGAAAAGGCAACCACAGTTTCTGACTTAGGGCCCCTTTTGTTTCAGTAATAACAACTTCATACTGAAATACCGTCACTAGGCGCTGTCAACCTAAAGCTCTACATCTATGAAAGAGCATTGCACAAGTAGAGGGTGCATCTTAAAAGCTTAAAAGCTTCACTCTTTGGTTCATAATTTTTTTGCCTATTCTAGAACAACAATCTGCACGGCAAAGTGGCTTCCTTTGTAAGAATCGTAGGTCCAGGAAAGAACAGGAAGTAGATCTCTTTGAGGGATTATTTCCTTTAGAAAAGTGCTAAAACTATCTGGCATTCCATTGCCTGCCTCCCCTTTCAAGTAGGGAGACATCAAAATAGCAATACAGTGGCTCACCATGGGGGCTCTTCCACTGCTGACAAACAGACCTGACTTGGGATGACCTCTCCTTCTGCAGCGTTGCCTTAGTTTAGCGTCTGGCAACTAGACTGAAAAGATGTAGCGTTTATTAGGGGAATATAATCATTTAAGCCTGAATACGCTTCAAAGCCCTAATGTGGCTGTTGGGCCAACAGAAATGAGATGCAAACATTGTGGTGAATAGTCACTGATTGAAGAACAATGATTAATGCAAGATTGGAGATTGATTTATGAGAGCATTTGTCAAGACCTGAGCCTTTAATGAAACATAATCCACATAGAGGGCTTTAGAAAGATTAGAGCCCTGGGAGCTCTCATAAAACACTGTATTCTCCATCAGTTTTGCTGCTTTTTAAAGCTTACTGTACTGTAATTTGGTTTTGTAAATGCTAACCTAGAACATTGTTTTTTTTTACCGACAAAATGGGTACCTATATTATCCACTTTCCTAAAATGATTTAAAAAGTTAATGTTCATATTGGATTTTTTTTTCAGTAGAGACATTTTTCTGTGGGCTCCCTATGAATATTTGGGAATCCTTTCTCCAAACCTCCATACTTTCCCAGATTTGATCCCCTAAGTCCCCTCCAAATCCCTTCCCCTAGATCAAAATCCATCCCATCCCATCCCTCCCACCTACCCTGGGATCTACCCAGAAGTGGTTCCTGGTGGTCCAGTGTCCACCTGTGCTAGTAGTTCCCCTCTGCTTCTACTCCATCCTGGATTGGATCCAAAATGGTGGCAATGACTTATATAAGGAAGCTGATCCTTAGCAGTAATACTGCAAGAGAACTGCTAGGGGTTATTGTCACCAATTTGAAGCTAGGTTATTGTCACCAATTTGAAGACAGGAGAAGAAAAAAGGTGTGTGTGTGTGGTGGTGGTGGTGGGGGGGGGGGGGGCTGGACCCCCTGAGGCCTGAAATTTCAAAGAAGGGTGTGTTGATTTTTTAGGTGACATATGTAGAATTTGGCCCTCAGGACACAAGAAAATTACACATGCAACTTTTATAACCAAAAGGAGAAAATATCTTTTCATTCAGAGAATAATTCAGCTCTGGAATGTGTTGCCAGGATGTGTTAAGAGAGATTAATGTAGCTGGTTTAAAAAAAAGGTTTGGACAAGTTCCTGGAGGAAAAGTCCATAGTCTGCTGTTGAGACAGCCATGGGAGAAGCCACTGCTTGCCCTGGATCGGTGGCATAGAATGCTGCTACTGTTTGAGTTTTTTGCCAGGTACTTGTGACTTGGATTGGCCTCTGTGAAGACAGGATACTGGGCTATATGGACCATTGATCTGACTCAGTATGGCTGTTTTATGTTCTTCACTGCTAATTAGTGCCAGTTGGTGCTTGTTAAGGCCAATTATTGGTACTTATCATCAATTGGCTAATTATGTGCATAGAATAGCTGACCATATTCTAGAACTGGGTGCACATTTGTATGCTCAAATTTTAAGCACCATTTATCAGTGGCGAACCAAGAGGAGGGTGGAAGGGCAGTCCGCCCCGGGTGCAGGCCCCAAGGGGATGTACAGCTGGCCACCCACCGGGGAATAATCTGCCGCTGGGGAATAGGCTACCACTGCTGCCATTGGGAACAAGCCGGCGCTGAATTCAACCCTGCTCTTCCCTGCGGGGCTGACCAACTCTCGCCGCCCAATGTCAATTCTGACGTCGAAGAGGACGTTCTGGGCCAGCCAATCGCTGCCTGGCTGGCCCAGAACGTCCTCTCTGACGTTAGAATTGATGTCGGGCGGTGAGAGTTGGTCAGCCCCGGGGAGAAGAAAAGCAGGGAGGGAGAACTTGGCGCTGGCCTGTTCCGATGGCTGCAGTGGCAGCCTTTCCCCGACGGAGGTGGCAGCAGCATGTTTTCCAATGGCGGTGGCATAGGGGAGGGCAGGGAGAAAGAAAGAAGGGGGGGACAGGGAGCCAGAAAGAAAGGGGGCAGAGTGAAACAAAGAAAGAAAGAAAAAAATGAGGCACGGAGAGAGAGAAAGACAGACATATAGAAAGAAAGGGGGCATGGAGAGAGAAAGAAAGAAGGGGCAGGATGAAACAAAGAAAAAGTTGGAAGGAATGAGGTCTGGAAGAAAGGAAGCATACAGGAGGCTGAAAGAAGGGAAGAAATATTGGATGCACAGTCGGAAGAATAAAGTGCAACCAGAGACTGATGAAATTACCAAACAAAGGTAGGAAAAATGATTTTATTTTCAATTTAGTGATCAAAATGTGTCCGTTTTGACAATTTATATATGCTGTCTATATTTTGCACTATGGCCCCTTTTATTAAACTGCAATAGCGGTTTTTAGTGCAGGGAGCCTATGAGCGTCGAGAGCAGCATGGGGCATTCAGCGCAGCTCCCTGTGCTAAAAACCGCTATTGCGGTTTAGTAAAAAGGGAGGGGGTAAACTTGTCTATTTTTGTATAGTTGTTACTGAGGTGACATTGCATAAAGTCATCTGGCTTGATCTATTTGAAAACCCGCGGAATATAAATGATAATTAACATTTTCTCTGCGTACAATGTGCTTTGTGTTTTTAAAATTTTATTGTTGGTAGATCATTTTGACTTGGCCACGAAGGTAAGGGGGAGGGGAGCTGCTGAAAGACATCTAGTAATCCTTGCAGATATTTTTGTAAAATCATGTTTTGTTATGTGACTGGCATTATTTAGACTTTAATTTCTATGAATGAATAGAATGAAAATGATATAAAATTACTTGCTTGTTTTTATGTGCATGCACTGAAGGAAAGTGGAGAGAGAGTGGGCTGAGGACGCTGATTTATAAATTGACAATTGTACAGAATATTGTTTCTTTTTATTCTTTAATATAATAAGTTCAATATAAAACAATTCAAGACTTGTGTGGATGGAATCAGGTGGTTTGCGGGGATGGGGACCAAGCTTACGGGGATTAGTCCAATAAAAACAGTATTTTCTTATTTCTCATTATTTGTATTTTATTTTTATTTGTTAATTTGTAAAGTGGTGATTGTTATGTATCAGTTTTTTTCAAATTTACATCTACTTTCTTTATATTTTGCACAGTATTAGAGGACATGTGTTACTGTTTTTGTGGTGTTGTGCTGTTGCAGATTCTGGTTTCTTGGCGGTTTAGTTTAACTTTTGTCTACATATTTCTATTTTTAGTTTGTGATTATTCCATAGTGGGCGAGGGTGTATCTCTGAAAAGAACATAGTTTTCAGTTGGCATTGACTGCAGGATCAATTGACTGTGTGGGATCTTGTTTAGTTTTATAATGTATGTGTTGGTGTTCTAGTGCTCACTGCAGTGTTTAAGATGCTGCCTTTTCCTAGGTACACTCTTGTTGTGCGATATGTGGATTGTTACAAAAAATCATATTTTTCATAGAGATGGGGGGGGGTCTCAAAAAATGGTGGGCCCCGGGTGTCACATATGCCATTTATAGAACTTGGGGGCATGTAACTTGTCCAAGATCATATGGAGCAGCAGTAGAAATTGAACTGGGATCCCCATGTTTTTAGCTTGCTGCTCCACCAATTGAACTATTACTCTCTTCCAAGGGGTAGAAGAGGTCCTGTTTTTCTTCTATTTTAAAGATACGTTTTCCAGTATATTTCATGATTCCTGTTGTTATACAAGAAAAAAATCTAAATTTCACAATTAGAAGTTTACACCGCCTCTGCTTCCAAGAGTTTCAGATACTTTAGCTCCGCAATAAGCAAGTAATACACCCAATAGCTCTCTCAGTTTCTTGCAATATCATTATTTTTTTACTTCCTAGAATATTGCTTTGTTTCTCTCATAATTTGTGGACTGGAGATAGCACATGTATAACCACCTATTTCTTAAAATTTACTATTTATATATATATTATGATGCTATTTTTTCTACAAGAATTTGGCTTGGAATATTGTAAAGGCCTGAAAAATAAATTAAAAGCTTACCCTTCCCCCCCTTTACAAAACCATATCGCATTTTTTTAGTGCCAGCCGTGGCAGTAACAGCTCTGACGCTCATAGGAATTCTTTGAGCGTCGGAGCTGTTACCACCACAGTGCTAAAAACCACACTGCAGTTTTGTAAAAGAGGGAGTTATTTATTTTTAATTTATTTTTCAGGCCTTTACAATATCCCCCCCCCCAATTAGTATAATTGAAAAGATATACCTTTTTACTCCTACCTACTATAGATTAAGGTTTATGTTGTTGTTTTTTTTTTTTTTAGCTGTAACACTATTCACATAGAAAAAAATCATGTCACACAGTGTGAGACTTTTTCTGGGAGGGTAGAAATCTTCTACATTCTACAAGATATGTTTTAGCCTTGGCTGGGGTTTTTTTTGTTTGTTTTTTGTCTTTCAGGATGGCATCACATTATTTTCTTCCTTTCTGTGACACAGTATATAACATTAAAGGATCTGTATATTTCACCCTGGTAGTGTCATGAAACACCACCTGAAAAGTACAGAATGCACCTTTTACATACAAAGTACTTATTGAAAAATTGCCCATATAAAGGCTCAGCTCATCTTTTCACTTTCACAGCAGCTAGCCTAATTACATGTGATGCATCATAAATCATGGCTTCAAAGGCAAAAAAAAATCCTACTTGAGACACCCATGGCAACAAGGACTGAATTTTTTTTCATAGCATGCAGAAGACTTCATCATCTACATACCTGGAAAACCATATCAAATTCCACATGGGTTAAGTGTTTAAAGAAATTCATGGCCTCTCTCTTATAGTAAAGAATGCAACTAGACAACCACCTAGTGTTGCCTAAAGGTTTATCCATTAATCAACACTAACCATTAAGATTTTTTTTCTGGTTTTGAGTCGTTTGGTGCAATCCCTTAGTGAAGGTGAAGAATTTTGTGTTTGGCGAAGGCTGCTGATGGCAAATTAATGTCGCAGCCCTTGATAAAGCTGGAGGCAAAACAGGGCCACTGTTGTGCTTTTTTGTGAATTTGAGATAAAGAATACAGCTGGACTTTGCTTTTTTTTTTCAACTGTTATGGTTGTGAGTTGTTTTTGTTTTTTAAATTCTTCATTGATTTTCCAAACTTCAATAGTGCAATACATAAAATGTAACATATAATAATACAATAAAGCACATTCAGCTTACACTTATTCATAACTAACCATTTACTCCCATCCACCCACCCAATGATTATTCAATAAAACACAAAAACATATATTATTGCAAAAACCTTACCCTAATCCAATTAATATCCTCCCATCCATCCACCCACCCCCAAGTGTAAATACCCAAAGAACAAAATTAGCCAGTCAATGTCTTAAGCCCCTCCCTGTGCATCAGATGATGTGCTGGGGCGGGGCCTAAGGTTGCTATTGGGCAGTGGCCGGAAGGAGGAGCAGGAGTGAGAGGACTTTTCTCTTGCTCCCGAAGATTGGCATAGGAGCAGGAGGGTCCGGGCACCCCTCCTGCTCCCAACTACTTTAAAGGTACCGGGGTGGGAGGCCTAGAGCAGGAAGGACTGAGCACCCCTCCTACTCTCAACTTTTTGGTGCCGGGGGTGGGTAGGCCGTGCCAGGAGGTGGCGAGGGCCGTGCTGGGAGGGGCCGTGCTGGGAGAGGGGCGAGGGCCGTGCCATGCCGTGCCGAGGGAGGGCAAGGGAGAGATTGGGGCAGAGCAGGGCAGGCAGGAGAGATTGGGGCTGAGCCCTGACAGCAGTAACAGGAGGCTTCTTCTCCTGTCACTACTGTCAGGGTGTGCGCATGAGCGGGGATTGCTCTCTAGTGATCCTGAGTGTGTTAACGATCGTCCCCATTTACGTATATGCAGGCCTTTAGTGAATTTGTCAGCCTGCATGCAAACGGAAACGGATCGCACACGGTTTGGAGGGTTAGTGAATCTAGGCCTAGGTGCCTAACTTTGGGTGCCATTTATAGAATTGGGGCCTTTATTGCTCACATGGTAATTTTGCTTAATGGCCATATGCTAATGACAACATTGGCACCTGATAATTCATACATCAAAGTGGAAATACACCAGTGTTCATGAAAACATACAAATGACAGCTAAAAGCAAACACGGTGTAACATAACAAATGGTGAAATTCAAGAAAACAAGAAAAAGAAAAAAGACTTCAAACATCCTAGTGTCAATCACTTGGCACTTTAACCCTTTATTTGGCATTGTTGCTCAGAAGCAACATGTGTTTTCCATGGCTGTTATGGGAAAATCTGCATCTCCAAATGCCTGTTTACTTGGCACTGTTGCTTTCATTCAACATCAAGTTACATAAAGCAGCTGTTCCACCATCTACCCATTTAAGAGTTAAAAGGGGCTATGAATATCCTCAACAGTCAAAAAAAAAAAAATATCTTGTGTTTGTGGCAAATTTATTTCAAATACATTTTTTCTATTGCAATCAAAATGGCTTGATAGCAAAAAATAAACTCAGTGTTGCAGGCCATGTTGTAAAAACTAGCACAAAACATGCTCCCGAAAAAATGGAAGATCAGCCATTTTCCAACTGTGGTAAAGATAGCCCTAGTGAGTGGGGAAAAACCTGTGTAAAAGTACACTAAGGATACTTTTTAACCACATCTTAACCTTCATAAAGGAGGAGTTGATCCCTATGATGTTACCAATTATGAAAATCTAGCCATTATTTTTTGTGTTTAGTCTCATAACAATTATATAATTTACTATCTGGTCCAAACCAGTCCTTTGTATATTCTCAAAATAATAACCTAATTGGGGGATTTAGGAGTACCAAACTGAGACATTTTTGTTTGCTTATCAATACTCACCCAGCAACAGCTCTTGGCTGCTTCTGCTGGTGATTTGTTGACAAATTGGTGGGAGAGCCACGATGAAAAGGAGAGTTGGATAGGCAGTCAACAGTTGTTCTTGGATCAATGCCTCCCTCCTCCCATCTGAAAATAAAACCATCTCATTTCTCCTTTCATCGGTTGTACTATAGTCAAACGAAGGCCAAATATATCAGCATAAGCAGTTAATTATTATCCCTGATAGATGGAGCATTTACCAACTGATGGCTCAGAAGAGACTGCCACAATCGGTCTTCTTTTTTTTTTCTCTCTCTCTCTCTCTTTATTTTTTTATTTAGTTCTTGTACAAACAGCTTAACCAGTTTCATCAACACTATACTAGCAATCCGTACAGTGGCAAATTCTATACAGTATAGTCCACTTAAACTTAGGCTTAGCATTCACAATAAAAAAGATTTGAACATAAAACAGGGGTGTCCAACCTTTTGGCTTCCCTGGGCCACATTGGCCGAAAAAAATGTTTCTGGGGCCGCGCAAACGTTGCAGCAGAGGAGGGAGCCGGCAAGACAGTAAACGCCCGGGGGCAACAGAGGGAAACACTGCATCACCCTCAACCGGGGTCGCACAAAATACTTCATGGGGCCGCAGTTTGGACACTCCTGACATAAAAGATAGGCTTTCAAATATTTTCAAATTAGCTGGTAAGAAGAAATTGTCCTCAGTTCAACAGGTAAAGAAAACCTGTAAATGGAACCTTTAAATGAAAGTATAAGAACATAAGAATTAAACTAAACTAAACTAAACCTTGGGTTTATATACCGCACCATCTCCACGAATGCGGAGCTCGGCACGGTTTACAGGAAGAAAGATGAGAGAGGAACTACAGTGGAGAGATTAAAGAGTTAGGTGTAAAGGGGGAAGGTGAGAGGCCTAAGAGGGGGGAAGTGTTACAGTTTTGAGAATAGCCAGGTTTTTAGGTGTTTGCGGAAGAGTTGGAGGGAGCTTGAGGTTCGGAGAGGGGAGGTGAGGTTATTCCAGATCTCAGTGATTCTAAAGAGGAGGGATGACCCAAGTTTGCCTACATGGGAAATACCTTTTATGGAAGGGAAGGATAGTTTAAAAATTTGGGAGGATCTGGAGGAAGTAGGGGTTGGGGAGTTCCAGGATAGAGGGATAACGGCAGGAAGGATGCCATAAGCAATGCCTCTGCTGGGTCAGACCTGAGGTCCATTGTGCCCAGCAGTCCGCTTACGCAGCGGCCCAACAGGTCCAGGACCTGTGCAGTAATCCTCTATCTATACCCCTCTATCCCCTTTTCCAGCAGGAAATTGTTCAATCCTTTCTTGAACCCCAGTAACGTACTCTGCCCTATTACGCCCTCTGGAAGTGCATTCGAGGTGTCCACCACACGTTGGGTAAAGAAGAACTTCTTAGCATTCGTTTTGAATCTGTCCCCTTTCAACTTTTTCGAGTGCCCTCTTGTTCTTTTATTATTTTAAAGTTTGAAGAATTTGTCCCTATAGGTACCTAAATATATGCACTGTGTTCAGAGCTGGTGCTGGGGGAGGGGGAGGGGCACAGGGCAACTGCCCTGGGTCCCACAGCTCCAGCAAGCCCATGGGATGTCCCTTCCCTTCTCCACTCCCAGTTCCAAAGCTTCCCTCACCTACTAAAATGCAAAGAGGTCACCGGCACAACCAATTCTCTAGTGCTGTTGTGGCTTCCTCAGCACTGTTCCCCTGGCATGGTTTACCCATGCAGGAACAAAAAGTTGCAAACCACGGCAGGGGAACAATGGCAAGGAAACCATGAGCAGTGCTAGAGAATCACTGCTGCTTCAGTGATCCATTTGCATTTTAAAACATGAGGGGGACTTTGGAACAGGGTGGGGAGAAGAGAAGGACCTCATGGGGACACCCAGGAGCAGCTGATTTTTAAATGAAGGTAGGGATGCTGGACGGGAGAGCATTTAGTGGACCTAGGGCTGGGGTTGAGGTGGAGAGAGGGAAGGAAGGAGAGAGAGATGCTGGATGGGAGGGGCAGGGAAGAGGGAGGGAGGAGAGGAAGGAGGGAGAGATGCTGGATAAGAGGGGCAGGGAAGAGAGGAATTAGGGGCCCTAGCATGTCTAACACTAGCCCTGACTGTGTTATAGAATTGGTCTCCTCCTATTTAGTTAGGTCTGCCATTTGGGCAGCTGAAACTACTGCTGTCTGGATAATTTGTTAGCCCGTTCTTGCTCCTCCACTAACCCAGCCTGCAAATAGACAAGTAATATATGGCCATTAACAACAGAAACATTCCAGTGTTATCCATATTTTTTGGGGAAAATGCATTGATGGGTAATTAGGAGTTTGATAATTATTCATTTGCATGAGACATTGCTGGACAATAATTTACCCCAGTAATGGCTACAGAGCAGAAGTGAGAAGTTTTATATTATAATGCAATGTACAAAAAGATTCTGTTCAAATTCTGGTGTTACATCAGTGACAGCAACACATATTGTTGTGATACTCTGACACTTTCCATACTATTATAACAACACCGGGAATTCAAACTTTACCATCCCTACCTATGAAAGTAAACACTGCAAATATTCTGGAACACCAGTACAGTTCCAGTAGGGAAAAGAGAACAAACTGGACTGCTACAAATTCCTAAAGAGAACCTACATGTTAAGAGAATCCCTTGCCTTGATTACCTAGGCAAACCACAGACCATCGTCTAATAAAGAATAAAGAGGATGATTACTAATGTGCATTCAAAGAATAATGCACAATATTTTCCCCTTAACACATGTTAAAAGGCAATTTCTTGCATCATTGAGGGAATCAATGAGACAAAGCATGCAGATGATTGTAATACACCTCATTAATATGTACATTTGAATAATGTAGCTTTTAGTGAACACCGCAAACTTCATTATTCCAGAAAAAAGTTATTTCTTCAGCTTGGGAGCATCAAGCCACTAGCCCAGGGGTGGGCAACTCCAATCCTCGAGGGCCGGAATCCAGTTGGGTTTTCACGATTTCCCCAATGAATCTGCATTGAAAGCAGTGCATGCAAATAGATCTCATGCAGATTCATTGGGGAAATCCTGAAAACCCAACTGGATTCTGGCCCTCGAGGACCAGAGTTGCCCACCCCTGCACTAGTCTGGGACCCGATGCTCCTGAGTGCTATCTTAAAGGTGTCAGAACCACTCAAAAATAGAGTATTTTCACCTCCATCTTCAAAAGACACCTCCCATAGAGATCCCCCTAAAAGACATGCATTGAGAGATCCCCTTGAAAAGCCTCCTTATAGAGAGCACCTCATACACACACTTGAAGACCTTCTTCTTGCACCAAGTGACCCCAGGCCTTCTTGTCAGAAGTACCTAGAGATCACTCATTCCCTGGACCTCAATGGGTTTTAAGATGTAGTCCCAAGGAGCCTAGAGGCTTTATGGGAAGGTCTTTTCAGGGAGTGTTTTTAGTAGGCAGGAACTCATCTTTGTAAAACTTTAGCCCCTTTAGGAAGGCTTCCTGGGCGCATGACTAACAGAGCTTGCAAGGTTTATCCCAAATTGCACTGTTCATGAGTGTCGCTAATTTGCGGTTCTCAAATACTGCAGATTAGTGACTGCTACTACTTCATCCATCCTCTTTATTCTTCCAGCTTCAGCATCTTCTTCATCCCTCACCCCCATTCTTCCACCTCCAGCGTCAGCTTCAGTCATTTCCCCCCATTCTTCTAGAACCAGCATCGGATTCATCGCTCACCCTGTTCTTCCAGCTCCAGCATCACCATAGAGTCCCCTCTTTGTCCCTCTTTCTTTCTTTCAGCCCCCCCCCCCCTCATCTATCCAAGGAATTTGACACATTTTATAGTGGCAGGAGCTTGTGTTTTTTGCTCTCCCTGCTCTGCATATTTTCATCTGGCTCTGCTGACTCCACGGGAGGGTTTAAAATTCAAGAACGGGCATGTCTTATATCTCTGAGACCCAGAGCGCCAGTTCTCATCTTTGTTCTCTGCCTGTCTGTGATCAGAAGAGGAAATGAGGGGATGACTGTTTGTTTGAAAGGTGCAATATGTTCATTTCTATATTACAATGAATCAGTGATTGTATGCAGCAGCAACTGAAGCTCTTTTTGACACAGAAAGGCACTGAGGCATTTATTGGGTGAGGGGAATTTCATTTCTCTATTACACCCCTATCACATTCAGAAGTTTCATTTATATAGCATAAGAGTTTCTCTCAGCTCACCTCCACCCTTCTGACTAGAGTGACTTTAAGGGGTTTGGTATTCACAGGCTCCTAGCTATACACTTCTCCCTCCGTATTCACTGTGATAGGAGATTAACAGACCCGTGAATATAGAAAAACCGCAAATAACTTTTTCATATGTTTGCTGTTTTCTCTTAAAAATCATCGTGAATTGATCATAATGCGAGGATGCTTAATGTCTTGCTATTTTTGGCCCTTAAAAATATCTTACATTGTTGGAAAGACCTATATAAGGTGAATTATATTAATTGGTGGAATACGTTATGCCTTACATTAAAATATGAAAGTGTCATAGCGGAAAGGCACAAGTCTATGAGCTCATTTATCAAAATCTGGAGTCCGGTCAACTCTTATTGCAATACAGACTGATGGCATTTAATTATTGTGCTAGGATATAGATATCTACAACAGAACTTATGCATTATATCATGGCTCGCTATTCATATTTATATGGGGATATAACTCCGGTGTTCCTCTGTGCTTTGGATATTGTATATGGTTATGGCTGCAGGTTGTGCTGACACTCTCTTTTTAGATAGGCAGGGGTCAGCTTGTATTACATAGATAATATTTTATGATTCTTTGCTTTGTACAACTTGTCTGTATCTTGCCTTGTTAACATTTATATTTGTATTACATTTGTATTTTATTAAAATCAATAAACATCTTTGAACTGGAAAACCCATCGTGAATATAGTGAAACCACGAACAACAAGGTGGGAGACCTGGTCTGTTCCTGAATCAGCAATTTCTCTATGCAAGCTGATGCAATTTGGGGAGGAGGAGCCAGCAAGCTAAAAACCGTGAATAGTTAAAACCGCAATTGCTGAAACCGTGAATGCAGAGGGAGAAGTGTAGTCTTTTCAGCCAGAGCTGTCATTCACTATCACTTCATCCTGTGCAGGAAGATGGTTTTGGAAGATGGAGACAGTTGCAAGAGGTAATGTTTAGGAATGGCAGCAGAATGGAGCTACCGGGGAAGTTGCAAGGAAAAGCTTTTGGAGATAAGACAAGTTGTGGGTAGTGAGGCACTAGGGGGTATGCTTTTTGCATGGGGTAATTTGGAGATGGGGCAGTTGCAGGTATAGTTTATGGAGGCAGGCTAGAGTTAGTGAGGCAGCTGAGTAGGGGCAGTTTGGGCATGGTGGGGGAGCTGCAGAGGGTAGATTTTAGGATATGCTAGATTGGGGTGGTGGTCAGCTGCAGGTGGGTTGTTTTGGGAAGAAAGGGGCAATTTAGAAGGTGGGGCAGTTCTGGTAGTGATATTTGGGGTGGATGGGGCAGGTTTTTTTTTGGGGGGGGAGGGGAGCAGTTAAAAATGTTTAGAGGCGAAGAAGTTTGTATAGTGGTGAAGTTAATGTGGTAGTTTTGGATAGAGTAGGGAAGTTTGCCAGTAGTTGAGGGGAAGCAGTTTGGGGTGGCAGGGCAGTTGGGGGACTAGTTTTTGGGTGTAGGAATAGCTCAAGGAGTAGAGGAGTAGTTTACTGGTTAGTGCAGTACCCTGTGAGCAAGGGGAACTGGGTTCAGTTCATCCCACTACCCACTACCTCCTTGTGATTCTGGGCAAGTTACTCAACCCTTCATTGCCCCAGATACAAAATAAATACCTGTCTATAATATGTAAATCATTTTGACTGTAGCAACAGAAAGCTGTTGTATCAAATCCCATTCCCTTTCCTGGAATGAGGAGAGAGTTTAAAAGGAGGAATTCTTTGACTGCTATGTTTTGCTTTATATAAGTTTCTGTGCTTACAGAAGTTGGAACTTTTAGATGGTTGTGAGAGCTTATTTCCCTGGAAGTCCCAGTCTGTTTGATTTTTAAACTAGATGTACCTTTCATTGTGTTTATCCCATGCCTAGTTTCCTCCCATTCCCTTAAATATTATGATAGTTATTTTGTCTTTGATAATCTTCTGCTGTGTTGTAACTAGAGAAAGCATGTAATGGATTTTCTAACCTTGAAAATAAAATGCATTTTTTTTTCTCTGCGATAACAAAATTACCCATGATAGTTTAGCGAATTACAATTATTGGTTTATTAATTACAATTTCATTTTGGTGGCAATGAGATTGTCCCAATGCTCATTATCCAAGCATTCATTCTGCATGTCTGCTAGAAATAAGAATGGCTGGTTCAGTGTAATGCAACAGTTTTCAACCTAGTTCTTACAACACAGCCAAGCAATATGGCAGATACAAATGAACTGCCTGCAATTTTTGCAAATCTATACCATAAGAACAGCCTTACTGGGTCAGACCAGTGGTCCATCAAGCCCGTTCTCACGGTGGCCAATCCAGGTTACTAGTACCTGGCCAAAACCCAAAGAGTAGCAATATTCCATGCTACCAATCCAGGGCAAGCAGAGGCTTCCTCCATGTCTTTCTCAATAGCAGACTATGAACTTTTCCTCCATGAAATTGTTCAAACCTTTCTTAACCTTTCCATATTCATTGCACATATCCTGAAAATTTGGCATAACATGTATTTCTAAGAGGGTGGTGTCAAAAAAAGAGAAAAAAACTCTCTCACAAATGTGTAATGTCACTCAAACAAAGAGAGAAAGTTAATATGTTAATAGTGTAGTTTCAAGGAATAAAAGATCCTTAGTCTTGAAAACCGAATTTATTATTTATTTTTTACATTATTTAAATCTTTTTAAAAATAAATTAACAACTAAATTCATTGTGTGCAAAAATATCAAGTGAAAAACTTCACTAAAATTTTAAAACATACATCCACATATTCATAATGTTCCAAAAGGCAATTAATTTTATTTTGGAATGATGCAAAGAAACCCAAAGTAGTCCTTATAAAGATCAGCTGTATAGTCCTTCAATCAATCTGTTGATCCGATCCTTTTGGGCCAATTTAGTCCTTTGATCAATTGATTAATCCAATATTTTTTGGTCCAATCTGTAAGGTTTAATTCTTGATATGATCTTTCAAAATATCTTTATAATCCAAACTTTAAAGTCTAGTCCTTAATCCAATCTGTACTTGAGTGACATTTGTAAGAGGGTGTACAAAAGTGAGGAACATGGATAGGACTTGGGTGGAATTACATGCGTAACTTACGAGGGGCCGCCGAAAAGTTCAAAGCCCAACCAAGAAGAGAATGATGTGGAGCCATGACACTAACAAGTTATTCTACATTTTTCTTGACACTTCATTTCCATGATATGAATTGAAATGAAAAATGTCAAGAAAAGTGTGGAATAACTTGTAAATTTCATGGCTCCACATCATTCTTTTCTTGGTCGGGCTGAGAACTTTTTAGTGCCTTCATGTATAGTAGGTAATACACATTAGCACTGAGCATCACTTCCAATGTCATTTCTGAGAATGTTCATGTTATTTCTTTTCTTTTGACCATTTTTTCATCACGGGATCAAAGTTGTTGAAAGAGGGCACACTATGGGAGGAATTCTATAAATGGTGCTCAGCAATGGAACAGTTTCATGCTAAGCACTATTCTCTAAAACAGAGGTGTCCAACCTCGGCGCTCACCAGATGGGTTTTGAGGATTTCCCAAATGAATTAGCATGAGTTCTATTGGCATACAGTGGAAGCAGTTCATGCAAATAGATCTCATACAGATTCATTGAGGAAATCCTGAAAATCTGACTGGATTGCAGCCATCGAGGGCCAACATTAGACAACCCTGCTGTAAAAGGTACATGCCCTTTACAGAATAGTGCTTGGTGCCAGTTTCTATGTACAACTCTGGGCGCCAGACTTATGCCTGCTGAAACCTGGAATAAATCACTACTGCAACTCATTAGACAATTAAGTTGCATGCACATCTTGGCAGTGTGTCCTGATTTGGGTGCCCAAATCTCGGCACCATACTTAGAATCTAGGGGGTGTGTAAAAGGAGCACTTTTTTTTGAAAGATTGCGCACAGTGCATGAAGGGGTAGTGGATTCTGTATGTGCAATAGCTTGTGCCTATCTGCAACTAGTGTACACTCTTGAAAAAGTATGTGTTATTATTGTCAACCAATAAAGCATTATTTTTCATGTTCTTGTCTGCTCATTTTTTTTTTTTATTAAAAACAACATGCAATGGCATGGGATATGTCACTGTATACCAAACAGAAATGAAACAAATCTCTTGTGAAGAGTCAAACACAAACAAATTGTAGAAACAAATGGAGGGCCCTTTCTGCTCAAATAAAGCCAACTGAAGAGGTGAAAATCAAGGATGCAAAAGTTGTTTGAGGCACCAAATGTCAGAAACCAACTAAACGACCTTACACAGAACCTTGTTTCAGAAAACACCTACCTGAGGAGTCATGCAATCTTTATCATGACTTCTCTGTTTGTAGCAGATATTCTCAAATGGAATAGCATTTTTCTTGTTCAAAAATGGCTGTTATGAATGTTATGAGCAGGACATCCCAATTCTGACTTGGACATTCTGTAGAAAATGCCCCTCAAAGTCTCTTCCTTCAATCAACACCAAAATAGGCTTGAACAAACAAATATGCTTTAAGGTGTCTTTTTTTTTTTAACACAACCAACTCTTTCAATAATCACAGTCTCAATGGTATTGTATTCCAGAGCAGAGGTCCTATAAAAGATAATACAATTTGTGCAGTGACTTTATATTGTAACTCTGTCAATGAAAGCACCACAAGTTGTCATACAATTTCCAACCTCAAAGAATGTTGTGGGACATAAATGTTTAATGCTCAAGTGAAATAATCAGGGACCAATCCACTCAGGGTCTTAAAAATAAGTACCAGGCCAGCAACTTAAAAATGTACTCTGTAGAAGAACAGAAAGCCAATGAAGAGCCTTCATTCAAACAAAGCCACAATCAAAAGAATGTAAACCATTGATTATATGCACTGTGGGATGCTGAACCACTTGGGCCACTTTACACCTTGTTTGCGAGGTGCCTGTATAGGTGGATGGGAGGAGCCTATTCTATAACAGAACCTACAGTATGCTTCTAGGTGCCAGACTTATACTAGCCATACAACTAGCAGGTACCTAAATGTGGCAGGGATGCACAATAATTTGGGATTCCTGCCTATGTCCCACCCTTGCATATGTTTGTTCCCCTTGCAACAAAGTGCTATGCAAGATAGTTGCATATTTGCTGAATAGTGTGAAAGCAAACATGCAGACATATACATTTATGTGTGCAAATTTGTATATTTACAGGATTTATATAATAGGATTTATAGCACCTTTATGAAAAAAATTGCCCAAGGTGGTATACAGCAAGAATAACCCCCTCTTTTACTAAGGTACGCTAACTGATTAGCGCGCTCTAAATGCTAACGCGTCCATAGACTAACATGTATGCATTAGCGTTTAACATGCACTAAATCAATTAGCGTGTGCTAATTGATTAGCACACCTTAGTAAAAGAGGGCCAAAGTCAAACATAAGCAATAGACAATTACAGCAGCAAATAACAAAACAGTTTACTACTACTACTACTACTACTACTACTTATCACTTCTATAACACTACTAGGTATCGTATTCTTCATTACAATGTCAGAAGGGTACACATTAAAACATCTCATAGATAACCTAGAGGGACATTTTCAATAGTGCAGCTAAGTCCGACTTTGGACGCATGGCACTAGGGCCCCGATTCTGCAAACTACACCTAACTTTAGGCGTGGTTTAGACGTCCATGGAGCGTAACTCGCACTCTGTGTTACTTAGACGTTAGATAGGAGTCAGATACATGGCTCCAATAATATATATTTTTTCACTTGTAGGCGCCAGGTGGATGTCCCTACAATGTATTTAGTTGTATGTAAAAATGTGTTTTTTACCGATTCTGTTCCATTATTTCAGGATTGTAAGCTTTAACATAATATAAACACAGTATACCATCTTTAAAAGGATAATAAAAACACAGTATACCATCTTTAAAAGGATATTTATAATATATTATTTTCATTGGGACTTGAACTGGGAACATCAGAGTGAATCTTGAAAAAATGTGACATGCTAACACGCTAACCTTCATTCTAATCCACTGTGCTAGAAAACGAGCCATACAATAATATCAGTTCTGGTCTTATTATACTGTTCCATATAGGCAGTTAATTCTGCTAGGATAGATGCCAGGAGACAACACAAGCTTGACCTTACTGCCCTGTAATATTCTTTTTCTTTATTATGTCAGGATTGTAAGCTTTAACTTAATAAAAACAAAAAAAAGTAATACATTAGTCCACCAAAAAAACCTACTTTTCTGCCATATAGGTGCCACCTGCATAAGGGCAATTGGGGTGATAGCCAGGTGAGTATAGTGTGTTTTGGGGAGGCTTACCATAACCTATAAAGGGGTTCTGGTGAGATGTTTATCTGACACCCTTTATGAGAAGTGCACAGCTATGCCCTCTAAGGTGCCCTACTGCTTTGTTGCTATGTCTGAGTGGCCACTCCATTACAAGACTGGCTCCTCCCATGTCCAAGTGCCAACTTAGGCAGGTTTTTGGACATCTGGATGTTTTGATTTTGAGCCCCTTAGGGTATAAGTGGAAGAAACCTATGGATAGATAAGACAGAGTAACAGGAGTCAGAAACAAGGATGGCCAATTTAAGGAAAATTGAATATGTTTGAATATAATACCAGGTAGAGTAGAAGTGGATAATCAAGTCCTGCCACCTCAAGCCTTTATGTGCAGTTTGTGTTAGTCCTTGTGGGTATGTGAGACCAGCAAGTTCATTGCTTCTATATGCTAGTATTCTAAACATTTACATTCACAATGGGCACACATGGGGTCCTTTTACTAAGGGGTGTTAACTGATTTAGTGCATGCTAACTGATTTAGCACGTGCTAAACATTAGCGCATGCTAAATGCTAAGGCGTCCATCTGTAGTGCCCATCTTTAGCGTGCGCTAAATCGGTTTGCGTGCCTTATTAAAAGGACCCCATAGTTGTTAATGCCAGGTTTATGGACCTGCACAGAATATGTACATTTTAAAGTGGGCCTCCTGGGGTTTAAAAAATTATGCAAATTACTGGGTCCAAATATTGACCTTTATGATGATTGCTCTTGTCGGTGTACTAAAGGCTTCTCAGCTTTTAGTCATGCCATTAAAAATAGCTTTCCTTTTAAGAAAATTATGAAAGAGAATTAAATTCCCTCGTATTGTCTATTCTTGTTCTCAAAAAAGCCAAGTTTCACTTGTAGCAATCTGATAAACCCCCTCCCCCCAACTTCCATTGCTGAATAGCTGCCGTATCCCAGCCATTAACCTCAGGAATATTGAACTCACTGTACATAGTAGTATATTAGAAGCTAAGCTCACAATAATATCAAGAGCCAGTATTTATTCTACACAGTGCTAAGAAACCTTCTGTACACTTTATGCATTTCACTGCTGCCCTGCTTCTTTGTGTTGTTTGATTCTTTTTGCAATAATGTCTAAAATTTGAAGAATAAGAACATTGCTTTTCTCCCAATTTATCTCTTGCTGCTTTGATGAAAGGCTTAACTCAGATTACAGGCTCTACAGGAAGTTATGTACAAGAAATATCATGTCCTGCGATATCCTACATACATTATGTTGTGTGATAAGGTCTGTTTTAATAAATCTTCATGTTGGCCTGACTTGTCTTGCAAGGAATTCTGATTGTTTCTTTTGGTAGCATATTTGAGATTTTTGCAGTTGCTTGCAAGACATGTAAACACAATCCTTCAGAATTTTTTTTTTCTTGCATAGAGTCAATACTTTGGCTTTCTACATGGGCATTATATTTCTGAAAATGCCGTATACACATTTGTTTTGGAGACTTCAAAAAGAGATTACAAAACATGGAGGGCTTGATTTTTAACAATTTGAGGCTAGAAAATGGATCTCAACAAGCAGCTTATTCAAGAAGGCTAGCAAATAAAGAGCAACTGCTAATCAAAACTGGAGTAGAGGCTGTGTAAGTATAGCAAATGGAGTGACAATGAATTTTGAATAAAGAATTTGAGGCCCACCTTACTGCAATTCACAGACCTCCTCTTTTACAAAGCCACACAACCTTACTGCAATTCACAGACCCCCTCTTTTACAAAGCCACACTAGAGGCTGCCCTCTGCGGTAACTGCCCCAAAGCCCATAGGACAGCCTTGTAAAAACGGGGAAGAATGGATTAGTTGCTTGAAAACACTGTTTGAAGCTGAACATTCCTTGCAAACTCTTCCAGATGACATTAGTCCTCTCTAAAAAATGCCAGAGAAACTGCACTGAACATGAATGGCTCATGACATCAACACAAACTAAAGACAAGAAGCCAAATATCATCTATTCACAGTTTTAATCCCCCATCACATCATCTGCATGCTTTCTGAAACTGAAACACATGTTCATCTGGTCTACAGAGTTCAATGGGGAAAGCGCCAACACACATAAACACAAAACCCAATATACATATTCATAATAATTATAAAAATTAATCAATGCTATAGTTAGCCACAAGAAATGAGGAACTGCTAACATGCAAGACCAGCATGTATCCATATGTGGCAAAACAGGTTTCTAATTTACACAGTCTCCATTATTCCATTCTTAACTCATACTTGTGTTCTCAGTATGGACAAAATATATACGAGGGGCCATTGAAGAGTTCTCAGCTCAACCAACAAAGTTGGAGCAGTCTCCATCGAGGGCTATACTCGTGAGTCCAGCTATTTTCCACTTTTTTTTGTTCAGACGGAGCAAAAAAAGTGGAAAATCATTGGACTAAATGTATAGCCCTCAATGGAGACTGCCCCAACTTTGTTGGTTGTGCTGAGAACTTTTCATCAGCCCCTCATAGCAGGGGTAGGCAATTCTGGTCCTTGAGAGCTCCAGGCTTTCAATATTTCCATAATGCATATACAGGAGATATGAAGATGTATTGTATATACCAAGGAAGCAGTGCATTCAGATCTATTTCATACATCTACATTATCTCTGTTATTTCTTTTTCTATTTTTGTTTTTTGTTATGATTTTCTACTTAATTTTTTACTTAAGTTTTGCAAATTTGTTTTATTTTTTACTTTTGCTTTACTGATATAATTTTCAGTTTTTAACATTCTGAGAAAATACTACTATTATTTTGGTCATTCATATTTTGTTTGTTGATGACAATTGGTGTTTTCTCAGCTTAGGCCCTTCTGCCTGTGAGGGTGAGACATGGAGGGAGTTGCGGCTGTTTGTCTCCTATTCTGCCAACCGAGGGTCAGTGTTGGAGTTGACGACACTGAAGTTGAACGTATGCTTTGGATTAATTTGTTGGAGAGTCTGTTATCATTGTCGGTCCTGCCATGCAGTCTGTCGTCTCCAATCGCCTGGACTGGGGCCGAGTTTGGGTCGCTTCAGTCCCTTTTGCCTGATGCTGGTGCTGTTTCGATGGATGATGGAGGCTCGGTGATGTCACTTCTGACGCTGTGGCTGAGGATTTCAGGATTGTGGCGGTGAATGGGCCCAACTCTGCTTTATGTTGCTGATCCTCTGCATTGCCATTGCGGCTGCTTGCTCCAGTGGAGAGTCCATGGGGGTACCTAGAAGAGCGCTGGTGTGCTGTCTAGATCTGGCATGGAAAGTTTCTATTTTGTCCATATATTCAATTGATATCCTGCTCTCTGTCATGGAAAAGTCGATGGCTTGTTGAGAGACTTAGAACTGATTCTAGCAGTAATTTTATCTAACAGGGTATTATTTTTCATTTTATTTAGTATTAATTGTTTTGGTCTAATTTTGCTATTTTGTTTTATTCTTTCTGGGGTTTTGGTTTAAATTTATTGATCTCTTCTTTCCCTTTTGTTATCAGTATTGAAAGTAATTGTTTATACAGGTGCTTTAGCTAGATTGTGAGCCTGTTGGATGGATAGGGAAGTTTCCAAGCACTGTGGTACGCAGCCTATGCCTGCTAGGTGTGTCCCCAGAACAGAGCCTAGTTTAAAGGTAAACCCTTCCCATAGTGATTCATGTAAACCTCTTTTTCTGTGCTGGTGCTGTTTCTTCCTTGAACTCTAGAGGGAGTCAGAGAGCACAGGTGCAGGGCGCCCATCCCCCTCTCATCTCTAGGGTTGCTGACAGGAAATCCTTCTCACCTGAGGGTTGGGGGCGGGGCTGCAAACTGCTCAGAGAACAAAGCTCCTGAAGAGTCAGTTAAAAGGAGGAGAGGCACAGAACAGGCAGCAGTGCCCAGGGTTGGGAGATCCTGATAGCGGTAAACCACTGGAATGTATGGAGCTGGTGGAAGCTGGAGAAGAAGTACCTTTCAGTGTGAATGAGGAACCTCTGGTTATGGAAATTGACCTGGATCCAACTGCTACACCAGTGAATGAGATTCTTCCCGTGGAAATTTGCTTCATGGAAGGCAAGCCGCTCATGGAATCTGAGTGAATAGCTGTGACCTTACTGTATGAAGGACTTCCAAGTTTATGTTAAGCCCTGTAGGAGCTTTAGGAAACTAAGAGCTCCAGAAGATTTAAAGGACTTATTTGAAGGTGTTTTTTTTTGTGTTTCTCTTTTGAGAGAAAAGGACTGTAGCCAGCCCGGGTAATGGGGGATCGCCTCATGTAATTTAGTGGTGGGATAGTGGGCCTTTTCGACAGTTTGTCACCATGTGAAGCGCACTGCCTGACCAGTATTCAAGCTACTGGAATAGTCATAGCCGTAGCTCTGACTAATGCTGCAATAGTCAAATTCAAAGACTTTGTTTTGAATGTTGTTTTTTTTATTGCATGGAAATAAGTTTGGGCTGAAACCAATAGCCTAAGTTTTGGAGAAAGACTTGAACTTTAAGACATTTCCACTTTGGAGCAGTTTGCTGTTTTGGGTTTTTTCCTTTTTATTGTTGTTTTGAAACTATTTGCAAATGCAGAAATCATCCGGACAAAACTTTAATGTTTATTGCAAGTGCAAGAATAAATCCTGAGTTTTTGTTTAAAACCTGTACTTACTTGGTATGACAGTATTTCTCTTCCGCCCTTTTCCCTTGTGCAGCTCATCGCGGTTCACAAGAGCACAATTTTCTTGTCCCAGCCGCTCAGGGCCCATTGTCCTGAGCCGGTTGGTGACAGCACCTAATAATACATATTTTATTGTTTGGGAACCGCTGTGAACTTCAAAGAGGTATTGGAGGTATACAAATAAAAATTGTATTATATTATTGTATTGTATATTCATTGGAGATATCCTGAAACCTGACTTGATTGGGGCTCTTGAGGAACTCTTATCCATGTCAATGATGATCAGCTTTTACTGTTTGTTGGTTACTAATACAAGGACTCTTTACAGAGTATCCACATGTTTGGGGGATGCTTGGTGCCAGCACTGTTCCCTCTAAGCTGAGCAGGTGTCCTCCAGCTGCATTGCTACCACTAGGGGGTGGAATATTTTCAGTCGCTAAGGACAGGTATGTTCCCTGGAGTCCTGCAGAACTTGCCTGTCCCTCACAATTGAAAAATGTGACAGTAAAACAGCACCCTCTATTGGTGAGACTGTGGGTGGAGGACTCCTGCTCAGCTTAGAGGGAGGCATTAGATAATCACTTAAAATTAAAACTCAGATGCCTTGAAATGCACTTTATCAATGATATAATTATGCCAGCATTTGAAGGGCAGATACTACTGAATAAGAATTCAGAAATTAGCCATTCATCTAAAAGACTTGCAGTCACACATCTTCAGGGTAAAGCTAAAGCCTTATTATAAGGTTTCAGAGTTGGCTATTCTTTGTCGTACACACCCGGACTACTCCAGTGCTTTATTTGTAGGGATTCCCATTAAGATTCGGAGGCTGTTGCAGCTGGTTTGGAACATAATGGAACATGTGTTAACTGGATGTAGCAAGAGAGACTGGATGCATAGGCTGCCAGTTGCCAGTCCAGCCAAATTAAAGGTTATGTCTAACTTTCAAGACCCTGAATGGCTTGGACTGTGGTTATTTCATGGACCAGCTCAGACTCTGCGATCACAAAATAAGCAGTTAGTTAAATGCTTTATAACATTATAGAAAGGTTAGTCACTATTTACATTTGTAAAAACCAGAGTTACACACACGGCTGTTACACAGGGCTATTGGGAACCCTAAGTTAGGGTAACCATATGGCTCCAGGAATAAAGGAAAATGGATTGAGACATCTGGGTTTTACTTCCATGGAAAGCAATGGAATTGAACTCTCTCCAGCTAAATAGGTTAATCCAGTGTCCCGCAAACTTCTTGTAGTCACGGCACACTAAACTTAGTGCCGCAGCGGCAGGGCATCTGGAAATGTGCGGACCTCAGTGTGATGCCATCACGCGCATAAGTGATGTCATCACGTCAATGTTCACGCATGTGCGGAGGCCCTGCAGCAACGGCCCTGAGCCTACTATCACTACGCCAGCGGGGGGAGGGGGAGGGGGGGAAGGTGCAGGCGAGGAGGAGAGGCCCCGGCGCCAGCTCACTGACTACAGGACGTGCCTCTAACTGCGAGAGGCACATCCTATAAGCAGTCAGCTGGCACCAGCGCCTCTCCTCCTCGCCGACATCTCGCGGCACACCTGGAATCTCACCATGGCACACAGTTTGCGATACATTGGGTTAATCATTCATATTTGGACAACTTTTCTACTGTACTTTATTGAAAGGAGAATAATAATCGTTACCTCAATAACAATTTAAATACGAGGAGGTGCTGAAAAGTTCTCAGCCCAAACAAACAACTTCCTAAATTCTGAGCGTTGTTTTGCCACTGTAGCTGAAAAGAGTGTTATCATTGACCCCCTTTTACCAAGCTGTGTTAGGGTTTTATTTATCGCCGGCCGCTGCGGTAAAAGCTCAGATGCTCATAGGAATTCTATGGATTTGATGTACTGCCTTTCTGTGGTTTATATATATATATATATATATATATATATATATATATATATATATATATATATTTTATATGCTATCATATATATATATTTATTTATTTTATATGCAGATATTTTTTCTGTCTCTTGTGGGCTCATAATCTTACATATGTAACTGCTGGAATTTATATGTTGTGAACCTTGAGTGCATCTATTAATAGTGGCCTTAATAATTATCTTTATCCAGCCAACACCGATAAACCTTAAATCCCAATATTATATCTGGTCTGGATATTATCTCTATCTTTGCAATAAATATAGTGTTTATCAAGACGCCTCAGCCCCACCACTCCACCGCAGAAAATTTCATCTAAATCGCGGGAAGTATCATGTGGTGCTTCATCATTGGCTGTCTTTGATTTGATACAAAAATATTTTTTTTAACTTTTTTTTCTATTTTACTTTTTTGATTAATCCTTTACATTAATGTTGAATTTCTCAGTTGCATTTGAATTAAAAGGTGAAATCCTCAAAGGATAATACTTATCTCAGCCAACCAAGGGAGCCAGACCCGACATGTTTTGCACGTGTATCGTGCTTTTTCAAGGGTCTCCCTGTAAAAATATAGAGACGGAGCCGTAACATATATTTATGAACCGCCCCCTCCCTTACCCACAATAATTCCACCTCTACATCAATGAAATAATAATACATAAACCTTACCAAGGTACGCCGCCGTCATCCGACTCCAAAAGATTAAAGAGCAAAAGATGGTGGCGGCGTCCTGGGACATCCATTAAATACTGTTCAGCTGTTAAAGAGTACCCGCCCCCCCCTCCCTGCCCATTGGCCCGACCCGGAAAACCACTCATATCAGGGAACTCCACTCTATCATATTGTTCAACCCATGGGGTTCTACTGTATTAAGCCAGAAAATAAATCTTTGCTCTTGTTCATTCAGACGTCTCGGATCCTCCTCCCCCTCCTCATCAGCCATCTTATAGATTATTCGCCATCTCAACTGTTGAACTGTATGTTTGTACTTAATCCAGTGCTCCACTAAGGGAGCCTGGATAACCCCATTTAATATTCGGGACTTGTGTTCGGTTAAACGAAGCTTAATCTTACGGCTCGTGCGACCAATGTAAACAAGGTCACACGGACAGACTATTATGTAAACAACTCCCTGAGAGTTGTTGCAATTTGTAACCCTCCTAGATGTTAAAAACAGATCCCTCCCTGGTACCAACCAGTCAACCCCCTGAATAGTGAGCGGACACCATTGGCATTTCCCACAACAGCCATGGTGTCCCCCCACAGTTTTCTCTCTTTTCCCATAACGTTGGAAACAACAGCGTTGACCTAATGATCTCCCCCTAGAATAGGTTGGGCCAATGGGCAGGGAGGGGGGGCGGGTACTCTTTAACAGCTGAACAGTATTTAATGGATGTCCCAGGACGCCGCCGCCATCTTTTGCTCTTTAATCTTTTGGAGTCGGATGACGGCGGCGTACCTTGGTAAGGTTTATGTATTATTATTTCATTGATGTAGAGGTGGAATTATTGTGGGTAAGGGAGGGGGCGGTTCATAAATATATGTTACGGCTCCGTCTCTATATTTTTACAGGGAGACCCTTGAAAAAGCACGATACACATGCGAAACATGTCGGGTCTGGCTCCCTTGGTTGGCTGAGATAAGTATTATCCTTTGAGGATTTCACCTTTTAATTCAAATGCAACTGAGAAATTCAACATTAATGTAAAGGATTAATCAAAAAAGTAAAATAGAAAAAAAAAGTTTAAAAAAATATTTTTGTATCAAATCAAAGACAGCCAATGATGAAGCACCACATGATACTTCCCACGATTTAGATGAAATTTTCTGCGGTGGAGTGGTGGGGCTGAGGCGTCTTGATAAACACTATATTTATTGCAAAGATAGAGATAATATCCAGACCAGATATAATATTGGGATTTAAGGTGAACCTTGAGTGAGGCAGCTTTTTTTTAAAGTTATTTATTTATTAGAAACATTTCTATCCCATACTATCCTACGTACTGGGCGAATAGCAATAAAACATTTAGGCCCTCTTTTACTAAGCTATGGTAGAGGTTTCTACCATGGCCCAGAGCGCTAAATGCTCCAACGCTGCTCCAGTGCTCATAGGAATTCTATGAGCGTCAGCATTTATGTCTCCAGGCTGCGGTAGAAACCTCTACTGCATCTTAGTAAAAGGGGGAGGGGGGTTAATAAAAACAAATACAAGACATGGCATGCACTGACCAATCAGCACAGGATTTAGTACAGGAGTGGAGAAGTAGCCTCATGGCTACTGTAGTGGGTTTTGATCCTGACAAACTGGTCTCGATTCCCACTGCAGCTCCTTGTTACTTTGAGCAAGTCACCTAACCCTCCATTGTCCCACTAGGAACAATAACACCAAACTATTCCCCAGATCTTATATATGGTGACCAGAACTGCACACCCAAATTTGTGCTTGAGCCCAAGATGTGTACACAAATAAATTAACATCAAGAATTTGATGGCTGGCATTCCTTAAAATGTGTGCACACATCTGGCTGTATGCTACTCTGTAGGGCAAGGTGCTTAATCTACTAGCGTGTAACTTAAAAGGAGGCATGCCATGGATGTATCAGGCGTGTTTGGAAAAGTTGCATGCAGAATTGTAGAGTATGGCCTCAGTGTGCCTAACTTTAGCACTGGTATGTTTTGCAAAAAACTTTAAGTAAGATGGTGGACACAATGGCTCTGGGGGATCCTTGATAAAGCAAATTGTTGTGAAACATGTCGGATCATGTAACCCAGTAGCATGATAAGCTAAGTATACAACTTATTTGAACTATTTTAAATAGAATAATCTCAAGGAAACTTCTAAAAAGAGCATGGTGGATAAAAAAGTTTTAAAGTTTTAAAAAAGTTTACTTAAATAATTGCAAAAAAAGAATGTGAGCCAATGAAGAATGAAAACACCGGTATTCCCACTACTAAGGGTAGAGGAGGTATACCTGAGGCCACATTTTGTTACATTTGAAATATATGAGAGTATATTGTAATTCTACGGAGGGGAATGCTGGATATTTTGGAGATTGGATAAAGTATTGGAGAGTTGTGTTATATGATTCCCAACCATAAATGAAACAGATTTAAATAGTGCCATCTTTAGTGTGAGTGCCTAATTTAAATATATCAATAAAAAAATACAATTCAGTTAAAATGCGAATACCTAATTAAAATACACCATCGTTATTATATTGTAAAAAATTAACATTCATGCTTATAGAATAGATAAGTTTTCAATAATTTCCTAAATTTGAGATAAGGGTAAGATTGGACAATCAAAGGGCACATCCAGGAGTTCATCTTCCCCGCTTGATATGCTAATGTCCTGTCCAGAAAGGTTTGATAACGATAGGCCTTTAGAGCAGGGAAGATGAACATACCGGAGTTTCTTGTGCATTTATTTGTCTTGAATAATTTCAGATAAGATACCAGATAAGAAGGCAATAAACCAAAGAATGCATTGTAACAAATACACCCAAATTTAAAAATCACTCTAGTCTCAAATGGAAGGCAATGCAATCTAGTATAAAAAGAACTTACGTGGTCATATTTCTTTAGACCGAAAATCAGACGGACAGCGACATTTTGAACCAATTGAAGTCTTTTTTGTTAACCCTAAATAAATGATGTTACAATAATCCAAGGTAGACAGTATGGTAGACTGAACTAATAGCCAAAAGGATTCTGTATTGAAATATTTCTTAATGGTCCTCAATTTCCATAGTATTGCATAACATTTTTTAATTAACAGATCTGTATGCTTCCTAAAAGTTAAACTACGGTCTAAAGTTATTCCCAAAATTTTCAAATTAGGTACTATCTCAAAACATTGACCATTCATTTGGATAGTTGTTTCTTGGATTTTATCGTTAGGGCTAGCTAAAAAAAAATCTTAGTTTTTTCAGAATTAAGTTTCAACTTGAACTGCAACATCCACAGTTCTTCCTTTTCCAAGACATTTGAAATCTGAGAATCAAATCACTCAAGAAAGCTTTGCAAGGTAATAATATGATAATATCATCTGCATATATATAAAACATCACATTTAAACTTTGGAGTACACTTTTATTGACTCTGATTCTGGCTCTAACCAAAATTGTTTCCAGCTCTGACTCCAACTCCACAATCATGCTGCCTACATTGGATATATCAAAGCAGTTTACAAGTCAATGACAAAATGTGTGGCGGTGGCCAAAAAAGCAAACAGGATGCTAGAAATTATTTTAAAAGGGATGGTTAACAAGCTTAATGTTATAAGGCCCCTGTATCGCTCCATGATGTGACCTCAACTGGAGTATTGCGTTCAACTCTGGTCTCCTTATCTCAAGAAAGATATACGGCCTCTTATACAAAGCCACGCTAGTGGCTGAGCTGTGCTAACGGCCCCAAAGCCCATAGAGATTTAAAGGGCTTCGGGGCCGTGCTAGAATAGATTCAAAGAAGAGCGACCAAGATGGTAAAGGGGATGGAACTCCTCTCATATGAGGAAAGACTAAAACGGTTAGGGCTCTTCAGCTTGGAAAAAAGACGGCTGAGGGGAGATATGATTGAAGTCTACAAAATCCTGAATAGAGTACAACGGGTACAAGTGGATCGATTTTTCACTCCGTCAAAAATTACAAAGACTAGGGGGACACTCAATGAAGTTACAGGGAAATACTTTTAAAACCAATAGGAGGAAAAAAATTTTCACTCGGAGAATAGTTAAGCTCTGGAACACGTTGCCAGAGGATGTGGTAAGAGCCAGTAGCATAGCTGGTTTTAAGAAAGGTTTAGACAAGTTCCTGGAGGAAAAGTCTATAGTCTGTTATTGAGAGACACAGGGAAAGTCACTACTTGCCCTGTATCGGTAGCATGGAATATTGCTACTCCTTGGGTTTTGGGTAGGTACTAGTGACCTGGATTGGCCACCGTGAGAATGGGCTACTGGGCATGATGGACTATTGGTCTGACCCAGTAAGGCTATTTTTATGTACTTATGTTCTAAGGAAAAATAGCCTTTGCATAAAGAACACTGCTAATTTGGGAAAAGGGATTGGATTAGATTGGATTAATCATTTTATATATCACTTATCACAATGTATTTAAGTGGTTTGCATAAAAATCGAGACGTTTAAACAGGATCACACCACTCCCCCTAGCTTCTGACCAGCTAGCCCCAAAGTTCATTTCTGCTTTAGTTTCGCTCTTTGAAATCAAGCCATGTTTTCAAGCCAGCTATGGAGTGGAGTTAAGACTCTTCAAGCCTTAAATAAAGCTGCAAAACATTCCAGAGTGAGGGAGCACTAAAAAAGGAGTCCGTCCTTCTTCTGATGTTAAATTACATTTAAATTCTATACCGCAAAACCTCTCAGATCAATGCGGTTTACAAAGCCAAGAGACTTTACAACCCCACTGACTGACTTGCTATTAATTTCCTAAAAACCTCACAAATAAAGTTGATTTTAATAATTTTCTAAAACATATATACGAACGCAACAGTGCAAACAAATTGCCTAACCTAGCTCAGTATTGGGAGGTGGGGGAGGGTGTGTGTGAAGAAAACAAATCTCGGATGATCTCAACACCAAGGTAGCGTCATGTCAGTTATAAAACCTGACAGTGCTGAGTAATCGATCCTATGATACTTATTAAAACCTTACATTGACATCGGAGTGAAATAGGCAGCCACAGCTGTTCTCTAAGTAGAGGGGTGACACAATCCGAATTTTTAACACTGTGCAATAGTTAATCACTGTATTGGATGCAGCTAACTTGTGCCAAATTAAGACTGTGATAGATGGAGCTACAATGAATGAATGAATTAAATTAATTATATTTATAGACCGTATTCCCAAAGATGCTCTATGTAGTTTAGAAAACAAAGTTTAGAACCTGCTGCATATCACCCTGCTAGGAACTAAAATCTCATGACTTAAAGAATCAACCCCCTCTTTTTCAAAGCTGTACTGCAAAAGTCCCAAAGCCCTTTAAATCTCTATGGGCTTCAGGGTTACTGCGGTGGCAGTCGCTAGCGTGGTTGTATAAAGGAGAAGGCAAATGCTGAAGAAATATCTAACAAAACAACAAAAAAAGTGCTCTCCATACTCATTCCTCAGGCAAAATATTGCACATGTGAAGCGGTATTTTTTATATTTTTTTGTAGTGCCCAATATCTTAGGACCAAAACTAGCCTTAAAACATTTAGGGCCCCTTTTACAAAGCTGCACAGCCGAGTGCCACTCAACAAATGCTCCGATGCCCATTCAATTCCAAAGGGCATCGGAACATTTACCATGCTGGCCCTCACTGAAGGCTTTTCCAAAAGAGGGGTTAAAATTGGATTGAAGATTTTATTACTTGGCTTATGATGATCTATGATTGAATTCATTTAGTGGTGGTGCTGCTGCAGACATGGATCAATGCTTTTTTTGCTTTGTCTTTTCTTTGTTCCACTGTTGAATTGTGAACTCTTTCCCTTTTGTTTTGTTTTTTGCTTTATTTATTGTACTTTTTTGTGCTGCTTTGATGGAGCCTGTCCTCCATTGCATCACTTCAGACAGCCTCTTCCCCCTCCCCCCCCCCCACCTGGGGTTCAGCATCTCTTCCCTCCTTGGGCCAGCATCCCTCCCCCCACCATTAATTCTCTTTTTCCTCCTCCTCTGTCCTGTAAAGTTTATATCTGTCATTGGTGGCAGAAACAGCAGCATGACAGGCTGCCTTTGGCATCCTCTGGGTCTTGCTTCTGCTGTGTCCCACCTACAGGAATTGCATCAAAGGGGGCAGAGGGAAGACCCAGGGGCTGGCCGAAGGCAGCCTGTCATGCTACTATTGTTGCCACTGCTATCAGTGACTGACGTAAAGTTTACAAGACAGTTGAGGGAGCATTGCCAGACCAACAGGGAGGGGTAAGAGAGAGAAAATGGGAGAGATTGGAAGGGGAAGATAAGGCTTAACTTGCAAACCAGGTTCAAGTTCAGTGAGGTCAGACAGTGGGTATTTTGGCACCCTTAATTGCTGGTACACTGGGCCAGAACCTCACCTGGCCCAGTGGTTAAGCCATCCTGGATTTTTGTAACTCATTCTGATTTTCCCTGATATGCAATACATGAGAACATTAGAATTGCCATACTGGGAAAGACTAAAGGTCCATCGAGCCCAGTATCCTGTTTCCAACAGTGACTAACCCAGGTCCCGAGTACCTAGCTAGATCCCAAGTAGTAAAACAAATTTTATGCTGCTTATCCTAGGAATAAGCAATATTGGTCACCTTACCTTAAGCAGGACATGGCGATACTTGAGAGGGTTCCGAGAAGAGCGACAAGAATAATAAAAGGTATGGAAAACCTTTCATACGCAGACAGGTTAGAAAGGCTGGGGCTCTTCTCCCTGGAGAAGCGGAGACTCAGAGGAGACATGATAGAGACTTACAAGATCATGAAGGGCATAGAGAAGGTGGAGAGGGACAGATTCTTCAGCCTATTGGGAACCACAAGAACAAGGAGGCACTCGGAGAAATTGAAAGGGGACAGGTTTAGAACCAATGCTAGAAAATTCTTTTTCACTCAGAGGGTGGTGGGCACCTGAAATGCACTTCCGGAGGTTGTGATAGGATAGAGTACATTACGAGGTTTCAAAGAAGGATTGGATAAATTCCTGAAGGATACGGGGATTGAGGGATACAGATAGAGGTAGAGATAGGATTATGAAAGGGTATAAATAGGAGGATAAAGGAGATTGAAGGGTTTTAGACAAAGGATCACCTTACAGGCCATGGACCTGATGGGCTGCCGCAGGAGCGGACTGCTGGGCGCGATGGACCTCTGGTCTGACCCAGCGGAGGCAACTTCTTATGTTCTTATGATTTTCCCAAGCCATCTCAATAATGGCCTAGGGACTTCTCTTTTAGGAAATTATCCAAACCTTTTTAAAATCCTGCTAAGCTAACCGCAACGAATTCCAGAATTAAATTACATGTTGTGTGAAGAAATATTTTCTTCAGTTTGTTTTAAATCTAATACCTAATAGCTTCATTGCATACCTCTGAGTCCTAGTATTTTTGAAAAAAGTAATCAAGCGATTAGGGGTAGGCAATTCCGGTCCTCAAGAGCCAGAGCCAGGTCAGGTTTTCAGGATATCCACAATAAACATGCATGAGATAGATTTGCATTTCAAAGAGGCAGTGCATGCAAATCCATCTCATACATATTCATTGTGGATATCCTGAAAACCTGACCTGACTCCGGCTCTTGAGGACCAGAATTACCTACCCCTAAGATATGGCGACCACAATTGTACACAGTATTCGAGGTGCGGTTGCACCTTAGAGCCATAGAAGGGCATTATAACATTTTCATTGTTGTTTTCCATTCCTTTCCTGATAATTCTTAACATTCTATTTGCTTTCTTAGCCGTTGCTGTTGCCACACACTGACCTGAGGGTTTCAATGCATCTTCAACAATGACACCTAGATCTTTTTCCTTGGCAGTGACTCCTAACGTGGAATCCTGCATCACATAACTATAGTTCTTCTTTTCCACATGCATCACTTTGCACTTGCTTACATTAAGGGCTCCTTTTATCAAGCCGCGCTAGCGGTTTAACGCACGTAATAGCGTGCATTAAACCGCCGGCCGCGCTAGCCTCCAATGCCTGCCTTGAGCAGGCGGTAGTTTGTTTGGCCAGCGCGGGGGTTAGCACATGATTAAAAGTCGCACGCACTAACCCCGCTAGCGCGGCTTGATAAAAGGAGCCCTAAATGTCATCTGCCGTTTTGACGGCCAGTCTCCCAGTTTCACAAGGGCTTCATAAGAACTTAAGAACTGCCATCTCCGGATCAGACCTTCGGTCCATCAAGTCCGGCGATCCGCACACGCGGAGGCCCTGCCAGGTGCCAGGCTTCTTCCAATTTTTCACTATCTACTTGCAATTTAACAACTTTGAACAACTTTAATTATCTCTCTAGTTATTCTCATCTCTAGATCATTGGTAAATTATGTTAAAAAGCAGCGGTTCCAGCACAGACCCCTGGAGAACCCCACTAATTATCCTTCACCATTGAGAATATTGAGAATATTGAGAAATCCTTCATTATGTAAGATTGTTTTGCTGTCTTTGCATGTAACCTCTTCGCTGACTTTGACTGTAACCTCTTCGCTGATTGTCCAGCGCTTCTTGCTGTAAACCGCCTCAAACTTTTGTGGCTTTGGCGGTATATAAGAATAAAATTATTATTATTATTATTATTTAATCCTACTCTCTGTCTTTCAACCAGTTCTTAATCCATAATTGTAAATATAAATATAACAACAAGGCAAACAGAACAAGAAATTATAACCCTCATCACCAATCCCCCTCATATGCCTGCTGAAAAAAAATAAATCTTTAAACCATGCTCAAATGTGCTCAAGCCCTCAGTCCTCTCTGCAGCAGGGAGTGCATTCTACCATATCGAGGTCTGAATTGAAAAAAGACCGGTCTCAATGAAGAGACACTCTGATATGATTAACATTTGACAAACCTGAAAATCCTTCCTTCTGTGATCAAAAAATCTTATCTGGTACATAAGGGCTCTATCAAGATGATAAATAACCCAGTGCATGGCCACATAGAACCTTCAAAAACAGCATTAAAACATTATATTAAATTTAAAACACAATGGGAAACCAGTGCAATTGAAATAAAACCTGCATAATATCCCCCTTTCTGGTTTTGCAACAGTATTTTGCACTATTCAGCACTATCTGATAAGGAGCAGAAAATGCAGTTAATTTATATGATATTATTACTTACTAGTCATTAAGCCCGTTACATTAACGGGTGCTAGAATATGTCTATCTGTCTTTCTTTCTTTCTGTGTCTCTCCCTGCCCCTGTCTCTTTCTTCGTCTCTCTCCCTCCCACTGTCTGTCTTTCTTTCTGTCTGTCTCTCTCCCTGGCCCCCTTTGTCTGTCTGTGTTTCTTTCTTTCTGTCTCTCTTCCTGCCTGATGTCTTTCTGTGTGTCTGTTTTTCATTCTCGTGCGCTGCCTGCCTATCTTTCTGTCTCTCTCCATGGCCCCCTTTTGTCTCCCCCCCCCAAAGCAAACCAAGATTGCTCCCTGGCCCCTTTTCCCCCCTCCTCCACTTCCCTGTGCAGCAACAGCAGCATTCCCCCCTTCTCTGTGTAGCAGCAACAGCATTCCTCCCTTCCCTGTACAGCAGCATTCCCCCCCACACTTTCCTGTGCAGCAGCAGCATTCCCCCCTTCCCTATGCACCCACCCCTTGCCTGCTCCCCCTGTTCCCTTCATTTTCCCTCCCCCCATCCAGCAGCATTCCTTTCCTGCTCCCCCTGTGCATATGACCCACAGAAATCTACTTGCCTCACAGAAAAGCGCTGCACCGCGCTGTTGCTGGCCTCGGTGTCTTCTCTACACTGCGGCCAACCCTAGCGGAAACAGGAAGTTGTGAGAGGGCGGGCCGCAGTGGAGAGAAGATTGTGAGGCCAGTGGCAGCACAGCGCAGCGCTTTTCAGTTAAACGCTGTGAGCAGGCGAGAAGGAGGAGGAGGAATAATAGATGCTGGCAGGGGGGTTTGGAGGTCAGGGCGCGTGCGGCAAGCTGCCGCTCGCGCCTGAAGATTTTAAAAGAGCGCTTGGCGTTGGGGCGTGTGCGGCAAGCCGCCGCTCGCGCCTGAAGATTAAATGGTAATGTCGGATGGCTTGGTGTGGGCCCCATGAGAGGATCCGCGCTGCTGGCGGCCAAGGTAGGTTCTGGGAAGAAGGCTGGGGACTCGCGCATGCGCACTCCTGCGATCACAGACCTACAGCGCACGGAACACGCAAATAGGAGTGCGCATGCGCGGCTAGCTTTTTATTATATAGGATGTTGGCATTTGATTTTCTTTGTATTTTTTTGTATATATTCTTGCAACCCGCTTAGGTTTTTAGTAGGATATACATTTGTTAAATAAATAATCCTCCTTTTTACAAAATGGCAAAAACATTTTTTTAGCATAGGCCTGCGTGCTGAATGCTCTGCGCTGTTCCCGACACTCATAGAGGGAACCGCTTTTGCGGTTTTGTAAAAAGTGGGTAGGGGTAAATAAATAATAGATTCCTGTGCCTAACTTTAGGCTCCTGAAACCTGGTGTATGGTAAATTCCGGTGCCCAACTTAGGGGCACTGATGCCGTATTTCAAAAAACCTGTGTACAACTTATTGGAACACCCCTGGTCACGCCCCTTTTCAGTTATATGATAATAGACAAAGGGACTCATTTTCAATGGACTTAGACACACAAAATACCTTAGCTTCTTACCACCAAACAATATAGAATAATGTGTAGCTTGATGCATGCACACATTTTCACGAGTGACAATTAAAACTTCAGTAATTGGTTGCTGGCATCCAATTACTGATGTTAATTGGCTCATTAATTAATTTGGGTGTCCAATTTTAGGCACTAAGTGCCGGCCCTGAAGGCATCCATCTGCTGTGTCCTGCCAAACAGGAAATGATATCAGTGAGAGCTGAATGCAGTAGAGGAAAGGCTTTGGGGCTGGCATCAGCAGCGAAAATGAAACATTGCAGGCACCAGGGATGTGTGAATGCTGGTATACCATGGAGGAATGGGGATGAGAGATCGGAGGGCAGATGGTAGGATGCTGTGGAGGAGAGAGGGGAGAGATATTGAATGGATATAAAAAAAAAAAAAAAATTTGTATACCCCAAGTGGGGATGTGTGTGGAAGGGGCCCATTCAAGTGAACTATGGGTCCATCCAAAATACTGAGCCTAGATATGCCACAGATCCAAGGGTATATCTGTGGCAGCTAAATATTTCTGCTATATACATATTTACTGGTAGCCACCATTTTCCACTCTGTAGTGATGTCACATATATATATTTTTTTTGTAGGCACCATAATTGGAGTATAAAAATATATGGTGAACATAAGAATTGCTGCTCCTGGGTCAGACCAGTGGTTCATCAAACCCAGCAGTCCGCTCATGCGGCTGCCCTTAGGTCACAGACCAGTGCCCTAACTGAGACTAGCCTTACCTGCGTACGTTCTGGTTCAGCAGGAACTTGTCTAACTTTGTCTTGAAACCCTGGAGGATGTTTTCCCCTATAACATACTCCGGAAGAGCGTTCCAGTTTTCTACCACTCTCTGGGTGAAGAAGAACCTCCATACGTTTGTACGGAATCCATCCCCTTTTAACTTTAGAGAGTGCCCTCTCATTCTCTCTACCTTGGAGAGGGTGAACAACCTGTCTTTGTCTACTAAGTCTATTCCCTTCATTATCTTTTCTTTATCTACTAAGTCTATTCCCTTCATTATCTTGACTGTTTTGATCGTGTCCCCTCTCAGTCTCCTCTTTTCAATGGAGAAGAGGCCCAGTTTCTCTAATCTCTCACTGTATGGTGTCACCACCTATGCTTTGGCCTAGCGGTTTTAGGTAGCCAGGCAGTAAGATACACTTAACTACTGGCGTGAGCCCCCTTTGAAGTAAGGGAAACATTTCAACTAGGATACCTGAATTTGCTCCTTAGCACAGCCCCTGTGCGGGCTCTTAGAGAAATCCATCAGTCAGGAGGGTTCCAGTGTGTAATAATGAGCTTTATTAAAGCCTAGCTCACAGCAATCCCAGGCCCAGGTACTCCCGGTGGCATGAAATTTACAGTCAAAAGAATCCAGAAGAACTTCCTCAAACAAAATATAAATCACTTTGCTCTGGACTTTATCACACATGAAACACAGTCTCAATAGTCCTCTTCACCAGAGTTGTATATTGGTTCAAGTAATCTGCTATCAGAGCAACAGTACTTTAGTTTTATTACTGTCCAGTAAAGCTGGCTAACTGAACATATTCAATAAGGCTGACCTGTGTTTATCCAGCAAAACGGAGCAGTTCTCGGTTCAGCGTTTTCCCCAAGACTGCAAAGACAGGCAGACTTAATTGCATTTCACACATTGCAGCTGTGAACAGCCACGGAGGTTTGGTAACCTGATACCATAGTTCTTCAGCTGTCTTCCTGCCCAGCGTTTGTTAGCTAAGCTAAGGTTCGTACAGGCACTTGTGCTTTACCCCAGCCAGGGGTTTAAGATTAAACTTTGCCCTCTCCAATATTAGCCTTTGCCATAACATGCCCTCATTCCCTAGTGGAACCACAGAGAAACACCAAGGTAAGAAAAATCCTTTCCTTTGAACTCGCAGGTTTTTATGATGTCTCCATTGGTTCAGGCTGGTATTCAACTGGGGCATTACTTCCCTCAATTAACATAGGCTCAGTATCACTGGGCTCCACAGCAGAGTTCACCACTGGCTTCTCTTTCATCTCCCAGTCAGACTTCAACCACTGGTCTGTCTGTTTCCCAGGAAGGATTATCTCACGCTGGGCCCTCTGCTTCTGTACTGCTTGTCTCTCCGGGACTCTTTAGCCTAACTCTTCCCCTGTTCTCTCTAGCTCTCTACAGTGCCTCGTTTTAAGCTGAGGGAAGAAACCACTCCCCTCCTGACTGGGTGGGGGAAGGGCTTTCTTTCCCTCTGCTTGTAACATTTCTCTCAGGGAAAACTGCTTGCCTGCCTTCTGACTCCCAGGCCCTGGATAATGAGAGAGCAGAGATTTCTGCTTTTGCTTAGCCACTACCTTAGGTAAAGTAAAGCTTTCTTGTTCTGACTCCATAGCTTCCTCACTGCTTACAGGGTAGTCAGCTGAATTGCTCTCTTGGGCACTGACCTGGTCAGCCCTTCTGCACCGGGGTTTGTATGATTTACTATATTTCCCTGTGATAAACCTTGGGGATGCAGTTGGTTTGTCACAACGGCAACTTCTCCAGCCCCTTAACCATTTTAATCGCTCTTTTCTGGATCCTTTCGAGTAGTACTGTGTCCTTCTTCATGTACGGCGACCAATGCTGGAGGCAGTATTCCAGGTGAGGGCATACCATGGCCCGGTACAGTGGCATGATAATCTTCTCCAATCTGTTCATGACCCTCTTTTTAATCATTCCTGGTATTCTGTTCACCCTTTTCGTCACTGACGCACATTGTGTGGATGGCTTCATTGACTTGTCGACCGGTACTCCCAAGTTTCTTTCCTGGAGGGTCTTTCCAAGTACTGCACCGGACATCCTGTATTCGTATATAAGATTTTTTTACCGACAAGCATCACCTTACACTTAATCCACATTAAACCTCATTTGCCATGTTGCGACCCAGTTCTCGAGCGTGTTTATGTCACGTTGCAGGTCTTCGCAATCCTCCTGCGTCTTCACTACTTTGAATAACTTTATATCGTCTGCAAATTTAATCACCTCACTCACCGTACCAATTTCCAGATTGTTTATAAATATGTTGAAGAGCACGGGTCCAAGCACCGAATTCTGCGGCACTCCATTTGTGATGCTTTTCCAGTCAGAGTATTGTCCATTTACCCCCACTCTCTGTTTCCTATCCGCCAGCCAGTTTTTAATCCACGTGAGTATTTCACCCTCAATTCTATGGGTCGCAATTTTTCGAAGTAATTGTTCATGCAGAACCTTGTCGAACGCCTTCTGAAAATCCAGATATATAATGTCAGTCAGGTCACCTTTGTCTATCTGCCTGTTTACTCCCTTGAAGAAGTGCAGCAAGTTCGTCAAGCAAGATCTTTCTTTGCTGAAGCCGTGCTGGCTGGTTCTCATCAGAATGTGTCCGTCAAGGTGATCAATGATGCGGTCCTTTATCAGCGCCTCTATCATCTTTCTTCTGGGTTTAAATAGTGATGTGAATAAACATATGGAGACATCATGTACTCTTGTTCATTGCTTGACTGAGAATCATTAATGACTATTATGCAGCTGCCACCTGACCCTGCTTCAGCTGGTGTTGTAGAAGCACCTTTGGTATCAAGAAAACTATCCTTGTCTGATCCTCCTGCTAATTCTGGTAAATATTTTGTGTCTTGTCTCCTCTCTTTCTGTTTGAAAGGGATAAGACTCAGTTAAATTGATGATGGGTACAGACCTTGTCAAACACGAAGAACACTACTAAAGAATTATCTTGGAGGCGCCCTCAGAGCCAGTCAGGATACCTGCATGAGCATGCCACATAAGATGAGGAAGATTAAACATTGCAATAGGTGAGGGAGATACCCATCAGTGATCCCTTTATTGTGGTGAACGTCTTTGTATCTTGACCCTTGCAGTGATGAGCCAAAGATGACTCCTCAGGGGCTCTAACCAGTCACTTATTATATTATTTCATTTTTTTTTAACTTTATTTAGTTTTTAATGCCAACAAAAAGTGCAATACAATTTATATACAAATAGTAATAATCAAATAAGCACTTATAAACAATCAGCATCTATACAAAAGATAAAAATTATCTCCCCCATCCATCATTACCATCAGGAATAATACCAAAACAAGATATACCCCCCTCCCGCTCCTACCACCCCCTGGATGTGTGGGTGAAAAACAATGGAAAATAAAGATAAAGGACAACTATAGCAAATCTACAAAAGAAGTCAATGGACCCCAAACTCATTTGAATATCTTATTATGCCCCAGCTTGTCAGCATTCATTTTCTCATATTTATAAGTTAAACATAAGCTCGTCCTCCAAAAGGAAAACCAAGGTGATCCCAATTTTTCCAATTGCGAGTAATAATTTGCATGAATATCCCGGTCATAATAAGGAAATATTATTTCTTTAAAATAGAAAAAAAATATATCTACCTACCTAACTGGCAAGAGCCCTACTGATGAGAAATTCATAGCAAATCAATGAAGCCCTGCTTCCCATTTTACCATTATAATAATTTAAAGTCTGGATGCATCAGTTGGTAGAGATACATACAAGATTTCATTTTTCTAGTCTGTCAATTAATTTATTACTTTTAATTGCCTGTTACCAACCTTAAAACCTCATACAGACCTACCTCATCGTGCTATGTGTTCCATATCTGATGCAAAAATAAAGAACCAGGGGTGGGCAACTCTGGTTCTCGAGGGCCGGAATCCAGTCGGAATTTCAGGATTTCCTCAATGAATATGCATGAGATCTATTTGCATATTAATTGGGGAAATCCTGAAAACCCAACTGGATTCCAGCCCTCAAGGACTGGAATTGCCCTCCCCTACCCTATACCCTCACCCAAACTGTACACATGAGTTGAACTACATATGGTTGAGCCAACATTTAAAAGATATCATAAAAAAAACAAAAATCAAAAACAATAAAGATGAAGGCATTTATCTGAGGATGGCAGTTTGAAGACATCAGCTCCTTTTAAAAGTATAAAGCAGTACAGATTGGTTTGAAAACAGAACAATCCAGCATTTCAGGGAAGGCATTCCTGCTCTGGGTGACTGAAAAACTGTCTTTTCTCTTCTGTTTGAAGATTAAAGAAGCACTTTGCTTTTGTGAGGCTTCTTTCTGCATTACAATGCAGATCGAGACAAAATAATAATAATAAATAAATAACGCCTTGGGTGTAACAGAGAAAATGTCTTTCCAGTTGGAATGGATGCTAAAGCACAGAGCGGAGCAATATCTGGACTGAGCATGTTACACTACCAATAAATAGAATGTGTCTGACCAAGTGGTCAATTAAATAATATGTCTATTAAATAGAGTGGGTATTATACTGTATATAGTGTCTATTATAAACAGCACATGTATATTATATATGTATGTGTACATATAAATATATATGTATATATATTATATACAATACATGTATATACGAGTTGTGCATATGTCTATTATATAGAGTAGGTATTATAATATAGTGATATTACATAGCCATCATTTTCCTTTAAGGAAGAAGCTACAGGGAAATACGGGAGGGAGGATGTGTGGGCCATAATGATAAAGGTGCAATACACATAATGCAAACTTTATTTTAGAAACATGCCTGCATATAAATAGCGGCAAGTATGCATGTATGGTGCACACCTGTGTAAAAGATGATTTCAGAAAGCTGCTGTTTATATGCTAAGATTAACATCATGTGGAGGCTTCAAGGGTAGATGGTTTAGAGTTAAGACATGGCTTGGATGAGACAAAAACCTACATATGTTTTATCCATTTTACAAACCCTGTCGAGTTTTGCACCTGCTCAGAGGTAAGCACAGATTTCTTAATCCCCCATTGTTTTATCTGCTTCTAAAATGAGAAAAACAAACAAACAATAGAAATTGCAGCCTCAATGATGGGGCTTAATTTGCAGATAAACATAAAATAGAATTGTGGACGGGGGTTGGGGTGGGGAGCTTGGGTTGGAAGAGCAGGGGCAACAAAAGAGGGGCTGAATTAGAGAGTATAGTGACTGTTCTGTGCTCTGCTCCAGGCTCCCCACCTCCCTTCCCCTTCTTTCATGCTGCAGAATGCCCCTGATGCTCTGCAGATTGAAAATAAATGGTAGAACTGTATTCCAGGCCATCCCCCTACAAATTAATCCATGATTGGCAGCACTTGCACATGTAGGTTTGTAAAATGGGCAGCCTATACCTGGAAGTGGTGCCACTTATGCTTGGCAAAAGCAAAGTTATTGTCTCCACATGAAAGCGCCAGCACCCACATGTGGAAGCTGCGTAGATTTTCCATGTGTATATATCTAAAATGTCTGCTCCTGCTTGACTAGGATTTACATATAACTCCAGAAGAAGGAGGATGGATTGAGACATAAGAACATAAGCAGTGCCTCTGCCCGGTCAGACCAGAGGTCCATCCCGCCCAGCAGTCCGCCCCTGCGGCGGCCCAACAGGTCATGACCTGCCTTAATCACCAGAACGGGCCCCCTTGCCCCCTAGGTTTCTCATCGAAGTCCTATCTTCCCATCAATGTCCTAACCCTCCGGCCTTGCACCTGCACGACCTGGTGAGCTGTCTATACTTATGCAACACCCCAGCACCTCCCTCAGTACCCCACAATCCCCTTTTCCCTCAGGAATCTGTCCAATCCCTGTTTGAATCCCTGTACTGTACTCTGCCGGATCACTTCCTCCGGGAGCGCATTCCATTTGTCCACGACCCTTTGGGTGAAGAAAAACTTCCTTGCATTTGATTTGAACCTATCTCCCTTCAGTTTCTCTGAGTGCCCCCTCGTACCTGTCGTTCCTTTTAGTCTGAAGAACCTGTCCCTGTCCACCCTCTCTATGCCCCTAAGTATTTTGAAGGTCTCTATCATATCCCCCCTGAGCCTCCTCTTTTCCAGAGAGAAGAGCCCCAGTTTATCCAGCCTCTCAGCATATGGGCAGTTTTCCAGCCCTCTTACCAGTTTCGTTGCCCTCCTTTGGACTCTCTCAAGAACTGCCATGTCCTTCTTGAGGTGCGGCGACCAATATTGAACGCAGTATTCCAGATGTGGGCGCACCATCGCTCGATACAGCGGCATGATGACTTCCCGCGTCCTGGTTGATATGCCCCTCTTGATGATGCCCAGCATCCTGTTGGCTTTCTTCGAGGCTGCTGCACACTGTGCGGATGGTTTCATGGATGGATCCACTAGCACACCCAAGTCTCTCTCAAGTCCGGTGTCTTCCAGCAATCTCCCCCCCATTTTATACTCGAACAACGGGTTCTTTTTCCCTATGTGCATGACCTTGCATTTATCTACGTTAAAGCGCATTTGCCATTTGTTTGCCCAGTCCTCCAGCTTATCGAGGTCCCTTTGCAGTTCCTCACACTCCTCCCTGGTCCTAACTCTGGCGCAGAGCTTGATATCGTCTGCAAATTTTATAACCTCACACTTTGCCTCCGTTTCCAGGTCATTGATAAATATGTTGAAGAATAGCGGCCCCAGCACCGATCCCTGCGGCACACCGCTCGTGACTCCCCGCCAGTCAGAATATTGGCCCTTTACTCCGACCCTCTGTAGTCTACCTGACAGCCAGTGCTTGATCCATCTGTGTACATCCCCGCCCACCCCGTGGTTCCACAGCTTCCTAAGCAGCCTTTCATGTGGCACCTTGTCAAAGGCCTTTTGAAAATCGAGGTAAATGATGTCTATGGGTTCCCCTTTGTCCACCTGACTGCTTATTCCCTCAAAGAAGTACAGAAGGTTTGTCAGGCATGACCTTCCCTTACAGAATCCGTGCTGGCTTGTCCGCAGTAGGCCATTTTTCTCGATGTGCTCACAAATGCTGTCCTTGATCATTGCTTCCACCATCTTCCCTATAACTGAAGTCAGGCTCACCGGTCTGTAGTTCCCGGGGTCACCTCTCGATCCCTTCTTAAAGATAGGTGTGACATTCGCCAGTTTCCAGTCCTCTGGTACCTCTCCAGTTTTCAAGGATAGGTTGCAAACATGCTGGATTGCGCCCGCTATTTCCTGACTTAGTTCCTTTAGAACCCTTGGGTGGATCCCGTCTGGTCCCGGTGATTTGCCGCTTTTCAGTCTGTCAATCTGCTTGAGGACATCCTCCCGACTTACCTCTATATGCCCCAATCTTTTGGCCTGCTCCCCACTCATGAGCTCCTCTGAGTCCGGTATATTGGACGTGTCCTCGCTCGTGAAGACCGACGAGAAGAACGTGTTCAACCTCTCAGCTACCTCTTTATTCTCCTTAATCACTCCCTTCCTATCCCCATCGTCCAATGGCCCAACCTCCTCTCTCACTGGTTGCTTCCCCTTTACGTAACTGAAGAATACCTTGAAGTTTTTCGCCTCCCTGGCCAGCCCCTCCTCGTATTTCCCTTTTGCTTTTCTAATCTCTCGGTGGCATTCCTTTTGGCATTTCCTGTGCTCCTGGTGATTTTCCTCCGTTGGATCCCTTTTCCATTTCCGGAAGGACACTTTCTTGTCACTGATTACCTTCTTTACTTCATGTGTCATCCAAACCGGGTCTTTTGACCGCTTGTTCTTGCGGCCTTTCCTGAAACTGGGGATGTACAGTTTTTGCGCTTCCTGCAGTGTGTCCCTGAGAAGGGTCCAGGCGCTCCCTACAGTCTCCATCCTAAAGCCGTTCCTGAGCTTCCTCCCCACCATTTTCCTCATAGCAACATAGTTCCCTTTCCTGAAGTTGAGCGCAGTCGTTGCGGTCCTCCCCACTATGGGTGACCCCCTTTCTAATGTGAATCTGATCACGTTGTGATCACTGTTGCCTAGTGTTCCTCCCACTTCTACCCCTCTTGCAGGCCCCCCTAATCCATTAAGGATGAGGTCAAGAGTAGCATCCCCTCGCGTCGGTTCCTTGACTAGTTGCTCCATGAAGCAGTCCCTCACAGCTTCTACGAATCCTGCTTCCCTCGTGGAGTTGGAGTGTCCCGTACTCCAGTCTATCCCCGGGTAGTTGAAGTCCCCCATCACTGTTACACTTCCAGTCCTGCATTCCTGTCTCAGTTCTGCTTCCAAGTCTTGTCCTATTGTTTCTGACGCACCAGGCGGGTGATAATACAGCCCCAGCTTTATGTCTGCACTCTTCTTTCCCGGCAATTTGACCCATAGCGATTCTAGCTCCTCTGCCTTTGTTGCCGTATCGATCCCAATCGAGTAGATATAGTCCTTTATATACAGCGCTATGCCTCCCCCCTTCTTGTGGGTCCTGTCCCTCCTGTAGAGCTTGTACCCTGGCAGCGCCACATCCCATTGATTTTCCTCTGTCCATCAGGTTTCTGTAATTCCTATTATATCCAGGTCCTCCCCCTTGGCCATGACTTCCAGTTCACCCATCTTAGCCATGAGGCTTCTTGCATTTGCGTATAAGCACTGTAGGTCCCGGTGTTTGTCCTCCACCTCTGCCTTTACCTGGGCCGCCTTCCCTTGGGTCTCGGGCCGTTTTCCCACTCCCGGTGCCTCTGCTGTGCCCTCCGCCTTTACCCTCGCAACTCTCTTCCTCCCCATGTCCCCTCCACCTCACCTCCCCGCTTTTCCTCGGGGAGTACCAGCCCACTCCTGTGCTATCGTCCCCTGGGCCTTGGTTTGTTCCCCCTTGCCTTGTGTCTCCCCTTTGCCCTGTGGCTCCGCCTTATTGCCTTCTGTTTGCACCCTGGTGCCATCTTGTTTTACTTGTTTTACTTCAATTCATCCATGTTTTACTTCAATTGTTTTCAATAGAAGTAAAACCCGGATGTCTCAATCCATCCTCCTTTTTCTGGAGCTATATGGTAACCCTATGCTTAACATAATACATAACGTGAGAAAACCAAAAAAACTTTGGAGTGACGATGTTCCTAAATGGCCTTTATTTGAAAGTATCAAATGCAAATGCAAGCAGTGTCTCACTTCCGGCTCACCACACAATTGATTCCCACATACTTACCTTTTATAGGTCCCCCTGAAGAAGACTTTTTGTCGAAACGCGGACAGTGTTGGGTCCTGTATCCCTAGCGGACTAGGTCCTTTAAGGCTCTTATGTGGATGATTTACTTTTATGTGGATGGAATTATTTTATGTGAATGATTTTAGTGTACCTTTGGAACTTTGATACTTTCAAATAAAGTCCATTTAGGAACATCGTCACTCCACAGAGGTTTTTTGCATAATACATAACGTGACCATTTATTTTTTTCATCTATTAATTGTCAGTCAAGCCCCCATCCCGCCTTAGCCCCACCCCCATCCCTCTCCCAATTCCACCCCCAATTTCTTCCATTCATTTTTCATGTACACATAATATCTTATTAATTCATAATGGTAACCATAAAATTTAAAAAACTACAAAGCACACTATACGCAGAGAAAATGTTAATTATCATTTATATTTGGGGGGGTTTCAAAGATGTCAAGGCAGATGACTTTAAAATATGCAATGTCACCTCAATAACTATAGAAAAAATAGACAAATATAGTGCAAAATATAGACAGCAGATATAAATTCTCAAAACTGACACATTTTGATCACTAAATTGAAAATAAAATCATTTTTCCTACCTTTACTGTCTGGTGATTTCATGAGTCTCTAGTTGTGTTTCCTTCTGAATGTGCATCTTTTCTTTTCTTTCTTTCTGCACTCAGGCCCAACAATTGTCCCTTTTTATTCCCTCCTTCCTTCCTTCCTTCCTATGTCCTTAGTGCCCTCAGTGCCTCCTTCCCATTTCCTTAGTGCCCCTTCCCATGCCCTTAGTGCCCTCAGTGCCTCCTTCCCATTTCCTTAGTGCTCCGTCCCATGTCCTTTGTGCCTCCTTCCCATGTCCATAGTGCCCCCAGTACCTCCTTCCCATGTCCTTAGTGCCCCCAGTGTCTCCTTCCTATGTCCCCCTCACTGCCTTCCAGCCTTTGCCCCACCCCCTCACCCAAAGCTAGCCAGCCTACCTCCCACCCTCCCTGCCGTACTAAAGCCGGCCTGCCGGCCTCCCTCCCTCCAGTGCCAAAGCCTGCCCCCCCCCCTAGACCGGCCCCCGCTGCTGCTTCAAACACACACACACACACACACACGGTCCGCTGCCGCCCACTGCCCACCGCAACTAAAGCAAAGGAAAGTCCAGGCACCGGCCCACAAATCTTCTTCCTGACATCAATTCTGACGTCGGAGAGGAAGTTCTGGGCCAGCCAGGCAGCGATTGGCTTCAAGCTTGGAGAAATCAGTGGAGGAGGCTTATATATATGACTGAAACTTGAATTTTTGAGACATCACCACTTTTTGAGAGCTTTGCTGAGTGCTTCATTTGGTTCCCTGATGCAGGATCGAAATGGGCCCCGTCGGAACCTTTGATCAAGCTAAGTGATTGCTTGTGACTGTTCAAAGTATACAAACTTTTTCTCTGCTAGTTTGCAGCAAAGAATTTTGTTTTCCACTGGAATTTGCAATATGCAATGATTGGGTGATGAGGCAATTTTCTCTTGGGGCTGCGGTTCCATGTTGTTGCCTTTGTGTCTCTGAGCATATTTTTGAATTCTGTGTGTTCTAGAAGTATTAATTTCACTATTACACCTATTGAGTGATTTTTTGACTTCTGTAATTAGTTTGTGTGGTACCGACTAGTAGCAATCTGAACCCAAAAACTGGCTCCTTGGGAAGTCAGTCTGTCAGGTGTCAACTGCTAGACTGCCACGTGGACTGAATGTTCTTCGACTAGTCAATTTGCATCAGTGTGATGAAGAAAAACCTATAACAGAAAGCTATAAGTTAGTATTTGAGTCAGCGATAGCAGTGTGGGATCGAGCCAGGATACTGGCATAATGCATAGACTCTTGCGTCGGGAAGTTCAAGAAACTGCACAAAGAGTATTTGTCCCTAATGAAACACAGAACTTGTCAACGAGAAGGTGATAGACAGAATGAAGAAATCTTTAATGCAAATCATATTTATTAAATTTCAAATATAAACCAAAGAGTAAAAAAATCATTTCAAATACAACAAGAAGAAAAACAAAATTTACAGAGTTAATATACAATAAACATTATCATTAAAAACAAATATACTCAATTCCCTCCCCTTTTTTCCCCATTTTAGAACTGTAATTACATATTAAATAATATACGGCTGCGAGTATGTGGTGTTAATGTATCTAAATAAGGTTGCCAAATAGTAAAAAATTGTCTTCCCTGTCTAGTGTCCCATTCTGATAATTGCATACTTTCTATTGTTAAAATGTATAACATTCTAGAATCAAAAACAAAAAAAGGAACCAAACATATAAAATACCTTTAAACCAAGAAGGTGCTCAGATCCAATAGATGGAAAGAAAATCTCTGAACCGAGGACAAACCCCTGTAGGGACTTTCACAGAGTCTATCATTGAACCATCCTCAGAAGGTAGAAAGGCGATTTAATATTTGTTCACTACATCATTGTGTTATTTGTAGTATCCTTGTAAATATCCAATGTTATATAAAAACTGTGTTCTTCTAAATAATAAACTTATGTGCAAAAGGCCACATAACTTAGGGTGATTAGGAAGAAGTTTCAATACAGCGTATGCTGGCGGGTTCTAACGCGTTTTGCCAATAGGCTTCTTCAGAGAACCCCCTCGTGCTGGTTATAACTTCAAATTTGATTCCTTCCTCACTCTTCACCCGTGATTGCTTACTTCCTAGAATGCCAATGACTATGGGCTCCTTTCTTAACACGTGTAATAGCATGCGCTAAAATGCCCCGCGTGCTAGCTGCTACCGCTTCCTCTTGAGCAGGCGGTAGTTTTTCAGCTAGCGCACGCTAATCCAGTGTGTGCGCTAAAAATGCTAGCGCACTTTCATAAAAGGAGCCCTATATTGTTGATCTTAAAGGTCCCATCCAAAGATAAAGTATGACTTTCAAACCTGATAAAATTGTTCTTTGAAGAAAGCCTATTAGGTATCTTGGAATAGGATGTCTAACATTAAAAATCCAAAATGTTATAACTATTGCAATGCCAAACAATTTCCCACATTTGATCAACTTTAGAAAAAACAACATTCCAAAATTGGCATATCAAAGGACATGTCAAAAACATGTGAGATAAATTAGCTTTAGGGTGACTAAATTTCAAACAAGAGCCTAATGTTGCAAAAGTTACCCTATAAGCACGATAGGGAGCAATATATATTCTACAAATAGATGTATAACCCATTTCATAATAGGTAATATCAGAAAGAAGACCATATAAAATCTTTGGATATGGAATCCCTGAAGGTGAATCCACAACTCTTCATTCCAAGCTTGAACTATTTTATTGTAATCTAAATTAGAAGAAAGATTTACTAATGAATGTCTAAAATATTTAAGGGGCACAATGAGCTGGGCATCTAACCAAAATAATTCTGAAAGAGCATCATATACTTTAGCATTTAGTGACAATGAAGGTAAGGAATTCACAAAATACCTCAACTGCATGTAAGAATATATATCCAATTTAGACCACTCAAACAATTGTTTGATAGTTCAAAAAAAGATGTTATGACAGAACTTAAACATGAAGAAGATCAAGAATTCCTACAGAAACAAAGGCAGAACGTGTTTTCTTGCTGTATGAGTGGAGTTGACCTTCAAACAACTGCAAAAGAATGCAGAAAGAGGGATATGCCTCATTGAAAAATACAATACTTTGACAAAAGAAGAACAGAAGCAATTTGCTCTTCAGCTAGATGCCAGTCACTGAAAGAAGTTTCCTTCTGCATCAAAGGCAGCTCTTATGTCATAGATCGTCGATTATTTGTCGAGTGCACAAGAATTACAATATACTGTTAAGCTTAGTTGTAGTTTTAAAAAAAACCCTGTGAGGTGGGGCAAACCCTAATCTTTGTTTTAAGTCACATTTTGTATGGTTTTCATATTTATATAAAGGAATAAAATTAATCTTGTGGACAAACAAAATGTGCTAATTTTTTTGGACCATCCTAATCTATCTATCTATCTATTGGCTGGCTTTTGCTATTCTTTTATTTACTTTAATTAAATATGCCATCTGCTATTTGGTTTAATATTTTATAAGCTGGTTCTGGGACTCTTGGATGACAAAATGTTTTTCTAGCCAAGTGTGGCTTTAAGTCAGGTGATTTATTTTTTATTTTTTTGATCCACAAGCCATGTCTAGTTTCTGCTTCTCTGCTGTTTCAAAGATGTGGGGAAATTGTCATGATTTTTATGTTAGACAAATCAGCCGTTTATGAATGTACAGTATCTAAAATAATACCTCTTTCCAGAGTTACTAGTAGACCAATGCAATTTTCAAGAATGCTTTTTGTAGGGGAGAGGGGAAGCTTTGGAACTCATTGCCAGATGATGTGGTAACAGTGGTTAGTGTAGCTGGGTTTAAAAAAAAATTTGGATAAATTCCTGAAGGAAAAATCTGTAGCCTGCTATTGAGACAGACTTGGGGGAAACCACTGCTTGCCCTGGATCAATTGCATCGGATGTTATCACTATTTGGGTGTCTGGATTGGCTACTGTTAGAAATAAGATACTGGTGGACTAGATGGACCACTGGTCTGACCCAGTTTGGCTGTTCTTATATTCTTAGGAAGGTAAACTTGCAAAACTTGTAGAAAATTCTGTTCAGTTTGGTTCATAAAGTATGTTGATTTTCTTTTTTCATGAATCATTTTTTGCAAAATGTCTATCAGTACATAAATGCCATCACTTTACTGTCACACTGTGTACTAAATTAATAAGATGCTAAATTATCACATTGTTTCTATAATCGTTTAGGACATAGCTCATGCCTTTTCCCTAAGTTCAATCAAATTAGGTTCTGGTATGGAGGTATATCTCTGTCCCAAGAAAACAATAATGTGGTAATTTGACAAAGCAACTACAACAACCTAATGACAGATACATCACCCAATTAGGACAAATGGAAAAGTCCGATCTCCAAAGTAACTTAGGGGGAAACTTATCAATGTGGGCTACCATTAGGATGTGCTATGTCACCATGAATGTGTGCTGTGTTAGCACTGTTTCCATTTTAAGCAATGAGACCTAATTACTAATAACCCAAGATAAAAGCAAAATAACCCATTTTAGCAGAAGCCCACATTGATAATGTCTTCCTTTATCATCAGTTTTGCCAGCGGATTCTGCAAAGCTGTTCAAGAGAGAAGATGACTAAGGAATTAAATAGGAATATGCTTGTAGGTGCATAAATGCTGAAAATCCACTTGAGCGCTATGCGGTAATTAATCGTATATTTTACTTGGTGCATATTTGACAGAGATGTACACATTGGCAGAGTCCGGGTAGAGCATGGGTGGGACTCATACTTATGTGCGTGGAAGGGCATTTTTGATAGGACATCCAAGTCTAATTTGGATGTTTTGGAAAAAAAAGGTCAGAAATCCAGTAGAGAAAATGTCCATTCTCAAAACAGCCAGACATCTATCTTTTATTTTTGAGAATGACCTATGTAGACGTTTTGGTCCTTAGTATATCTATTTTTTTAGCCATTCTTAAATATAAAAATGTTCACAGCGAGGATGTTTTAGGAAATTTCAAGATGTGTGAGAGCCATTAACAAAATATTGTATTGAATAAATTACATTTTTTTTCCCTTAAATTTTAAGGTTCAATTATGAGGGGGGAGGGGGAGTAATTATATTATTACATATTGTATAAGGTATTTGATTATATAATAGGAATGGGTGGGAAGGGTGGGAGATAAGAGTGTATCATTTGTACTATTGATGATTATTAAGTAATATATTTATTGTTAATCTGTTTTAACATATTGAAATACTTAGGGGCTCATAATCAAAGCAGAAAAATGTCAAAAAACTGGCCTAAGTCGGCACTTGGACGAACATTTCTCAAAAACGTCCAAGTGCCGATGATAAAACCGGGTTTTGGACGTATTTCTAAATGACCTAGGCCTTCATAGTGCCGCTCAACGTCCAAAGCTAAACGGGGCGTTTTGGGAGGCGTGTCGATGGCGGGAGTTGGGCGGGACTTGGGCCGGATTAGATACTGGAAATTGGAACAACGAGTGAGGTGATTTAAATTTGCAGATGACACTAAACTGTTCAAAGTTGTTAAAATGCATACTGAGTATGAAAAATTGCAGGTGGATCTTAGGAAATTGGAAGACTGGGCATCCAAGTAGAAGATGAAATTTAATGTGGACAAATGCAAAGTGATGCACATTGGGAAGAATAATCTGAATCACAGTTAGCGCCCAAGAAAAGGATCTGGGTATCATTGTAGACAATATGATGAAACCTTCCGCCCAATGTGCAGCAGTGACCAAAAAAGCAAACAGGATTCTGGGAATTATTACAAAAGGGATGGTTAACAAAACTAAAAATGTCATAATGCCCCGGTATCGCTCCATGGTGCGATATCATTTGGAGTATTGCATTCAATTCTGGTCACCTTATCTCAAGAAAGATATAGTGGCGCTAGAAAAGGTTCAAAGAAGAACGACCAAGATGGTAAAGGGAATGGAACTCCTCTCGTATGAGGAAAGACTAAAACAGTTATGGCTCTTCAGCTTGGAAAAGAGACGGCTGAGTGGGAGATATGATTGAAGTCTACAAAATCCTGAGTAGAGTACAACGGGTACAAGTGGATCAATTTTTCACTCAGTCAAAAATTACAAAGACTAGGGGACACTCAATGAAGTTACAGGGAAATACTTTTAAAACCAATAGGTGGACATTTTTTTTTCACTCAGAGAATAGTTAAGCTCTGGAACACGTTGCCAGAGGATGTGGTAAGAGCAGATAGCATAGCTGGTTTTAAGAAAGGTTTGGACAAGTTCCTGGAGGAAAAGTCCATAGTCTATTATTGAGAAAGACATGGGAAAGCCACTGCTTGCCCTGTAATGGTAGCATGGAATATTGCTACACCATGGGTTTTGGCCAGGTACCTAGTGACCTGGATTGGCCACCATGAGAACGGGCTACTAGACTTGATGGACCATTGGTCTGACCCAGTAAGGCTGTTCTTATGTTCAATCTCCCATTACAGAATCACAGAATACCAGGCAGCACATTCCAGAGCTTGGCGCCAGCCACAGACAGCATTGTTGCCCTATCTTAACATGAGAGACTAACATCTTACCTTCCAAACTCAGTTTCATACTATTTTCAGATTTCAAACATTTTCTGGGTTGATAGATTTCCATTGGAGAAACGTGATACAAAATTTTCTGTATGATTGAAAAAATCTTAAACTGTACTCTCTGCTGCAATTGTTTCAGCACAGGGATTATATGAGTCAATCTTGAAATCACGGTAATCAATCTTGCAGCAGAGTTAATTAACATCTGAAGTACCTTTATCGTCACTTTAGTAACTCCCAACTAAAGAGAATTACAATAATCCACTCTACTCAGTATTAATGCTTGCACTATACTATGGAAATCATATGCTGGTATAATAGGTTTTAATGCATATAAAAATTGCAGTTGCATATAATCCATCCAAATCATTTTCGATATTTGTTTTTCCATGGTCAAACAGCTATCCAAACATACTCCCAATACCGTCATCTCATTTTTGACTAACAGTTTCTCATCTATCACATCAACACTTTCTAAGGCAAAGTTAGCCCTTTGGCTTTTCACCACCATCACCTCTGTTTTGTTAACATTTAATTTCAGATCATGTTCATCCATCAATCCATCCCACCCCACAATCATTTCCATATATCGTTTGAAAATAGTCTACTTAGATGTTTTGGCCATTGAGATGTCTAGGCCACCAGTATATCTAACTTTATACACTATGTTCAATTAGAAAAAAATTCAGGTAGAAAACGTCCTAATCCTGACTGTTTGGATATGGGTGGGGCCAGCAAACCTAATGGACTGGCAACATAGAGATCCCAAAAGAGACATGGGACATCTTAGAGGGCATTGCTGTGAACTTCACAGAAAGGGTGCCAGCTATATATCTCACCATAACCCCCTTATAATTTATGGTGAGCCCCCCAGTCCCCTAAAACCTACTATACCCTCCTGCATATCACTCCAATAACACTTATGGCTGCAGGTGTCATCTATATGGCGGTATAGTAGGGTTTGGGTAGGCTTACACATTCTACCATAAATGTAGTGATTAAAGTGGCTTATGGCTCTGGGTCCTCCTCTCTATGGTTCATTAGTCCGCCTATCAGGCTACTTAAGACACCTGTGTGCAGCTCTACTAGGTTTTCCAATACCAAATGCTGCTGTTTTAGAATCATGTATTTTTGTTCTCATTTTTGTGTGGTGAAAGGGGGTCAGTGAGAACTGGGAGAGTGTGGGGGAGTCTTACCTTGATGCATGAAATGGTCATCTGGTCAGTTTGGGTGTCTTTGTGGCACATAGACCTAGTTCCAAACGTATAAGTTCCATCCAGGATGTCTTATAAAATGTTTGATTATTGCTGCAAGATGTCGAAGTCTAACCTGTCCTTGAGACCACCTAAAGCCCACTCATAATATACCTCCACCATGCTCATCTCGTATTCTGGACATACAGACACAGAGAAAGACAGTTTTGATTATTGCCACTTGGACGACCTGGCAATTAGGATGTCCAAGTGTTGATTTAGGATGCTTTTTTTATTATGAGCCTGATAGCTTCAGCATTTAGCCCCAAGAACTTACATCAGCTCCATGGCTGGCTGAGTGCTCATATTTAACCACAGATGCACATATATATCTGTTTAGTATTCTATGCCTTCTTTACTTTATGGACCAGGATTCTCATAAATGGCCTCTATTGCCCAGATTATTTAAAAGGTGCCTAGAGTTAGGCACCTAGATTGGTGCAAATAGCTGATCTAGGTGCTTAACTTAATTATTGAATTTAGCTTAATCAGTACTGTCAATTGAAAAGCGCCATTAAAAACAATTAACAAATTAGCTGGTAAGCGCTTAACTCGGTAGGCATGGTTAGGGATGGATTCTGGGTAGATTTTTGGCATGGCTTGACTTAGGTGAAGTCATTTAGGCCAAGAAAATCCTAGCATGCATTGGTGTACGCCTAAGGTTTTCAACGCCTACTAGCACCTAAGATGGCTTACACAGGGTGCAATTCTGTAAATGGCACCTAGCGAGTGACCGATATTTGTGCTCAATGGTGCCTAGATTTTAGGTACTCTTTATAGAATTAGGGCCTAGGTGCCTTTGTATTGGGGCCTAGTTACAGAAATAAAAATGCCTAGTTAAAAAATATCAGCAAAGTTGCTGAATAGAGATGGTGCTTTTAGAAGCTTAATCAAAAAAAAAAAAAAATTAAATTAAAAATTATAATGAGAGAGCACATCACCACTGTTTACTGCCCAAAAATATATGGAGAAAAAAAAGTGAGATCTCAAAGAACCTAGGGTAAAAAAATCCCCAACAAATGTTATTTAACCGTCACACTTCATATAACAATATCAAAAACACCCGCAACATTCACTAATGCCAAAATGTTGTATCAATAATAATAGCTGTTCTAATTATCTGATGCAGGAGTGTGTAGTCAAACAATCTTCACTCTGGCCCCCTTTTATCAAGCTGCATTAGGGTTTTATTATTGGCAGCCGCTGAAGTAAAAACTCCAGCGTTCATGGGAATTCTTGATAAAAGGGGCCTCTGTTATTCTTCTTTCCATCTTTTCCAATCTATGCAACAGACTTTAATAGCTGCATCTAGGGCTAACACACTGTCCTGCAGCCTACAAACGTCCAATAATACTGGTGGTGAGCTCTCTTATTCATTATAATTTGATTTGATTTTCTGCCATTATCATATTCTATTGGTTTATACACCTTTGTGGAATTTAACAGATGTTTAAAGATAGTTATAGGAATATCAATGTTCTTTCCTAAGCCAATTTATATGTATGCTGAATTATGTATATTTATGCAGCTATGGCCTTTTACAAAACCGCAAAGCCGAGTGTCGTGTGGCAAATCCTCCGACGCCCATTCAATTGCTGGTCCGCGCTGCTGACTTTTGTAAAAGAGGGGGTATATTTTTTGTTACAATTTATTCATATTTTATTTGCCTCTACGATTTTCAATATACTACACAAAATGAAAATAAAACACCACCACCAAGAAAAACAAATACTATTAAAATATAGTGGTATGATTAAGCTCATTTTGATAATATCAAGGGGAACATTGCATGTGTGCAGTGTTTTTCTGTAGAATTCCGATGATAACTCTGGGAATGTTTGAGCCATCTCTTCTGATCTCCCACCGTCAATTTTGGGGGGTGGACCATGGCCCCTGCGGCCATGCCCATTCTGACGCCCATGTAACCAAAAATCTATTTCACCCCATCAGATGGCCACATCTTTACACTAGGCAGAGATAGTAAAAGTATCAGATGTAAAGGTAGATTTTTAGAAAGCATGCAGATGTTGGAATTGAGATGTTCAAGTCAAGATGTCTCAAATTCTTCTAGAAGGTTAGAAAAAGATCTATCAATTGGAGAACCTTTTCTAAACTGCATAAAGGAATGAACCTGTATGTCCCAACTATGTGTGGCGACAGCATCCATTTTGCAAACATTGACATCTACGCCTATCTAAATTCCGTGCCTAACCTAAAATAAAATCAATTAGTTCAAATAATGTGTTAATTAGTATGTCATTAAAGTTAATTGAATAACCAATTAAAAAAATTACAATTAAAAGTTAGGCATGGAATTCTGCATGGTGCCTGGTGAAGCCTAAGTGAAGGCACTTTCCGATACCTACAAACACCTACCTCTTTAATAAATTTCTCGGACTCCATTTCTGCCTTGATGTACTTCTAAAACACTTCCAGGAATAATTTAATTAATCTTACCATACTAATGCAATTTTGAAAGTTTTTTGTAATATCGCTATCTGTATACAGTCTCTTCCTCTGTAAAGCGCTCTGAACTGTTTGTGGTATTGCGGTATATAAAAATAAAGCTATTATTATTATTACTACCTGAAAAGTAGGCATGGTTAGTGTTGAAGAATAGGTGTGGCTGACTTAGGCATTGCTAGGTGTCCGAGTTAGGCACTGTTAAATTAGGCCTAGTAAAACCTGGCCTAAGATACCAGCACCAGCCTGCAGGATGCCTAGCGATGCCTGGTGGGATTCTATAAGCGGCGCCTGGAAGTTGATTGATAACTGCGCTGAGAGGCATCTAGTTTAGGTGCTGCTAGGTGCTATTTATAGAATCCGGCCCTTAGTGTGTGCTGACAGGCAAATTACTGCAAAAAAATCTTTAATGTATTTTGCCGTAAGCCTTTTTCCCACATTAAGCGTATGTTACTGCTTAACATGGTTTAGTGAAAGAGCCCTTTGGTTGACAAGCTGCCTCACAGCACAATTGATTTATTTAATAATGGTGATATTTGTTGTATTTTCTACTGGGGGGGGGGGGAAACAACTGTGTGCTTTTTTTTATTCCTCTACCCATCTTTTGAATAGTCCACCACCACAAAACACATCTTGACCATCTTCGGCTTTTAGATGTCCTTTCCTATAGTTTTCAATGAGAGTATTCATTGGGAAGGGAATAGCTTCAACTTAAAACAAACATGAAAACCACCTCATTATTATGGTATACTTAGAAAAAGTGCAAATCAAATGTGACTAAGCACTCTGGATTAAATTAAAGATATTCTTAATCATTTTCTGGCAGTTATTCACCACTGGTTTTTGTCCTTGATTTGTGTTGCAAGTGTTTGGGCCTTTTAATGTGATTTTATTTAAATATATGCACCCCATTCTTTTTCTTTTCTTTTTTTTTTTTTTAAGCTGCTGTGTCAAAATATCCTCAGGCAGCTCCCCTCCGTTTCCTTTTCAACCTAAAGGCAGCAGCTCACAGTAATGTCAAAATTTAATCTCACCTATCCTGGATCCTTTCAATCTATAGTGACGATGGAGCCACAAATGCCATCACACAACAATAAACACAACCAATCAATGTCGGAAGTTGCCTGTCACCTAGTCCTCCAGGGAGTGGCCACTCAGATTTTGACCTCCAAAAGATAAACATATCAAGAGTGCTGGCAGTGTCAGGCAACCTGCCAATGAAGCTGCCACTGGCACATTCTGCTGTCCTTTATCCTTGCTCTCCCTTAAGACTCAGATGGGCACTGTGCCATCCCCTCTGTGCCATCTGCTCTCTGCCAAGTGCAACTGATAAATCTTTAGGGGGTGATTTTGAACATTTTCTTCCTTTCCCAAGCACAGGGTGGTTTCTTGCAACACTCTTGTTTACCTCCTCTATTTCTTTTCATTTACTGGAGAGAATATTTAATTTTTTTTTTCTATATTTCTTACTAAAGTACCCTCTTTTCATGCTGAATTCTGAGCATCCTCTTATCAATAAGAATGTTCCATTCATCTCTCTGTATCATGGCTGCCTGCCAATGGAACATATGCTTTTAGCATTTGTTTACCATTGTGCACCATGTATATGTTGCAGTTAGGCTTTTAGAGAAAGTTAAAATAAAAATAATTAAAAAAAAAAAAGAAGCATCCAGTGTTTGCAAATGTCATTTATTTTCATCAAGGCGGTATATCAAGTCTAAAATAAGTAAGCAAACAATTGTATAAATTCATTCTTTTCTTTTCCTCTCATATGAGATCAACGAGAACCTGTCACTGGTATTCCAGTTGTACAAGAAAATGCTGCAGTTAGAAAAAGATCTGTCAGTTTACCCCCCTACTCTTTTTTCCTAAACCTATACATGACATCGGGCAAATGCATTTATTCATGTCATAAATGTGGCTTCTTGCATCTCAGAAACAAATCTTCTAGCACTCTGATTCAAGGTTTTAAGTCAACCCCCAGTCTCAACATGCTATGGTGCTTATTTTAGGATCCCACTTTGAGATTTATTTATCAGGGGCTTCCTATACTGGCCTTTAACTAACAAGCAGTTTACAATCTAAAGAACAAATACAAAGAGGAAGCAAGAACTCCATTAACATAATAGGAAAGCAATATCCACTTGCTCCGGCCTTAAGCGCTTCAGGCTAAAAGCGTTTATAGGGAATATCCTCTGCCCCTAACTGCTCCAGCCAGCATCAGACACCATAAGCCAGACAGAAAATACCTATGTCTGCATGCAGTTGCATAATGAGGGGAGAGGCTCCTGTGGGGGGGGTGGCACCCCTCCCCCACATGCTCCTTCCCCATCCCTTCCTGCCACGTGTGCGCCGCGTCCCTTCCCCCGTACCTCTGCAACGTTCCTGCCGCAAGCAGCAAACCCCAAGCTGCTGGAGCGCCAGCGTCGGTTCTCCCTCTGATTTCACCTCCTAGGTGCGGGTCCAGGAAGTGATGTCAGAGGAAGGGCCGACGCTGGTGTGACAGCAGCTTGGGGGTTGCTGCTTGGGCCAGGAACTTTTCAGAGGTACGGGAGAAGGGAAGTGGCGTGCACACATGGCAGTTGGGGAGGGGGGTAGGAGGAAAGGTGAAGAGGAGGACGGGTGCCTGCACCCTCAGGAAGATGGCACCTGGGCCAGACCTCTCCCTCCACCCCTATTACTATGCCACTGTTTGCATGTGTATATCGCATACCTCTGTCAAACCCAATGTTAGAAAGCTGGTATTTACACATGTATATCTGCAGTATGTATAGATTGCCAGGGGTGTGATTTGGGGAGAGTTTGGGTCGATGTAATATCTACTCCCCTACCCCACCCCCCGGATATTCAGCTGGTGGTGGGGACCAATTTACTGCCCACTACTGGTGTTATTCCCAGATATTCAATGCCAGGCCCTATCTAACTACCTGCTTTTTTTTTTTTTTTTTTAGCCTGTTAGGTCAGTATTCAGCCCTTGACTGCATGCTATAAGCCAAGCTACTTAAATAGGGGTACCAGATTTTGTCTGTTAAAAAAAAAAAAAGACACATGACCCCACCCTATTCTGCCCTACCCCTGAACAAACTTCAACTCTTTTTCCCCAAGATTTGGGCCACATATGGAGGGCTAGAAAATAAGCCTGGGCACCCATACAGTCCTCTAAAAAGAGGCCATGTTTGGGTTTTCACAGACATCTGGTGTCCCTACATTTAAAGACAGGATTGCTATTTATGTGGTTCGATTTAAGCAGATTACTTATGTGATGAAGGACCAAATATTGGCTCTTAACCTGACTCTGTCCCAGGATACCCATGAGTTAGTCGCTTTTGAATTTAGCACAAACTTGGTCAGTTTCAGTGGAAATAGCCAGTTAAGTGTGTTGGAGAGAGAGAGAGAGTCCGCACCACTGGATCTAGATGGAGGAGGGGATGTTGAGATAAAGCACTTGTGGGAGAAGGAGGAGAGTTGGAGGGAGGGAGGGGGAGAGAGAGAGAAGCACCTGCAGGGATGGAGGTTGGAAGGAGAGGGATAAACAGAGAGGGAGAGAGAGAAAGAGAGAAGCAGCGGAGGGGGTTAGAGGGAGCGAGAGAGAGAAACATTAGTAGGGGGTTGGAAGTAGAGAGAGAAAAAGAAAGAAAGAAGTACCTGTGTGTGTGTGTGTGTGTTTGGGGGGGGGGGGATTGGAAGTAGAAAGAGAGAGAGAAAGGCACCCATGGAGGAGGGGGTTGGAGGGAGGGAGATAGAGAGAAGCACTAAAAGGGCTAAAAATGTAAAGAAGATGGGAAGTGGGACTAAGGAAATAGGTGAAAGGTGGGGGTAGGGCAGGATACAGGTAGGCGGCGGGCCAGGGCACTGTGGGTGGGGTGGGATCAAGGTGTGGGGTGTGAATAAGGAAGGGGTGGGGTCATGTGTCCTCTTTTTTGACTACTTGTGGTCATGGATAAGTCATTCAACTGTCTGTTGCCTTAAACTTAAACTGTGTAAAGCCTTCTAGGAACAGGGAAATACCTATTGTACTTAATTAAAAAAAACCAAATGCTGATATATACAGATGTCGGCTCAAACATGTTGTGAGAGAGTCTATAGGTAGGGTTACCAGATTTTACTATCATGAAATCCAGACCCATGGCCCCACACTCTGGCCCGCCAAGTTCTACCTAGCCCCGCCCTGCTCCACCCTAGTCACATCATGTTCTGCTCCAGCCCCACCCACTCCAACCCCTTCTCTTGCTCACAGCTGTATCAGGAGGGCATATGCACATGCGCAGATGCAACACAATGGAATGTTGCTACTCTTTGGGTTTTGGCCAGGTACTAGTGACTTGGATTGGCCACTGTGAGAATGGGCTACTGAGCTTCATGGACCATTGGTCTGACCCAGTAAGGCTATTCTTATGTGTGACATCACCATGTTGCATCCGCAAATGCACAAATGCCCTCCTGATGAGGTCCCAAGCTAAACCCAGACAAAGTGTCGGGTTAATACTACTAGAATTGTGTACATACTGACCTGGATCTGTCAATTCTAGCTAAAATGCGACTCCACATTGTAATGCCCCTTTGACTTATATTATGCAAATGTTTGGATTGTGAACTGCCTATATGTTTTTGAATAAGAGAAAATATATCAAATGATTAAAACTTACAGGGCCTTTTACTAATCTGCACAGCCAAGTGCCATGCGGCAAATCCTCTGACGCCCACTCAATTCCTAAGGGCATTGGAGCATTTACTGCAACGGCCTGCAATGTCAGGCTTAGTAAAAGGTGGAGAAGAGGTTATACTCCAAACAATTCATTCCTTCATATTTAAAAAAGAAAAAGGTGGAGTATGCCTTTCAGTGCTCCTCTCTATTATTATTTATTTATTTACCATATCTATATGCGCTTTTATCAAAGTGGCTCACAGAGCACATATATAATTAAAATAAAACAAAATAACACTTACTTAAAAAATAATTCCATCCAAACATAGCCCCACACAAATACTCTTATAGCCACAGTATCCACTCTAATTTTTTAAAAATTTGAGCTCAGCTCTGGATTAACACTTAATCAAAAAAGACACATACTTAGGGCACGAAGAGAAAGGGGGAAGAACTATAGAATTTTTCCCCCCTAGCTATCATTCCCTTAAATCTTTCACTGCTATTTGCCACACCCATTATCCAACCTGAATTTCAGTGTTTTTCTAATCATTAATAAATATACAGCATATGATATTTTGTTTCATACAATAGTGATATTTCTCAGTACTTATTGAGTTATAATGCCTTTTCAGGGTTGAGGGGCACCATCGTTGGGCTGTGCTTAGGACATCAGTTGGCCCATGTGATCTATTCCAAAAGGGAGTACACTTCTCCCTCCGTATTCATGGTTTCAGCATTTGCGATTTTGCTTATTAGTGATTTTTGGCATGCTGGCTCCTCCCCCCCAAATTACATCATCCCAGAGTGCCGGTACAAAGTTTGGCGCTTTTTTCCCTGGTACAGCTAGAAAATCTTCACCAGCACGAGCTAATCCCTTAAGTCTCCCCCTTCAAGGCGTTGCAACAATATAAAAGAAAACGCTTTAAGCCCAAAATCTACGGGATAAGGCTCCGCACCACTCCCTTACCAGTTATGGGTTATTTACAACCTGCAGCCCAGCAACAGATTAAAAAAAAAATAAACCCCAGAAGGAACACAATCACCCCTTCCCCCTCTCATATCGTTTTTCGCCTACCTTCCCTTTTCTTACTGCTCCTCCGCTATCATCACATCTCGGAGATCTGCAGAGGGTGCCAGTGTGAGGCTTCAAGATGATGATTGTGCATGCTCTGAAGAGTGTTGAAAATTGAGCGCCTTCCAGAACCGGACAAGAGCTTTTCTGTGCTGTTAGTGAGTGTGAGGAGAATTTGGTTTGCGTTGTGCTGAGACTCAAGCAGTGCAATGCTTTGGGAAATCATCATCCTGCAGCTGGGACAATGTGGCAACCAGAGTAAGTTTCTGCATAGAGAACGAGGGGGTAGAAAGGTGTGGGTTTGCAGGCTCTACGCGGTTGTAGTAAGAAGATGGACACTCGGGTTTATTCGCAACTTCATTATTTTAATGATGGTTTTTATAAAAACAAACAAACACAAATAACATATAAAAAGTTATTCGCGGTTTTTCCATATTCGCGGGTCTGTTCTGCCCCTATCCCCCGTGAATACAGAGGAAGAAGTGTATATAAAAACTCTGAGGAGTCCACTGGGTGTTTTGTTCACCAGGATAAGAGAGAATAATAAGAACAAGCTTTTGATGCCGGAAGAGATGGAGCTGTGGCAGCTGTGTCGAGGAATTAAAGTCAATAAAATCTTAAACCACCTGGGTGGTGTAAAATCTGTAGAATCCTTTGGGAAAATAACGCCCCCTGATCCTCCATTGCTCTGAGAAAGGAATTAGAAACCCTTATGTGGTGGCCATTTACGGACAAATCATTAAGCATTATCTCTAAAGCTACACATAACTGGGGGTTCTTCTTCCCAACTGTGAGAACAGTTCCTATTGATTTGGAGTTGAAGTTCCAACAAATATGTAAGATTATGCTACATGTTTGCTTCTCCAATGCAGAGGTCCATGAGGAAAGGTCAAATGGTTGAATAAAGCCAACTAATGTATTGGATCTAAGAGGACTGCCTGTTCTTTTATAAATACTGTAAGTATAGTTTATTTATCTCTGCGTAAAGGGGAAAAAAAAGTCTTTGGTAACAGATAAGTCACTCTTAAAGTTACCCTTCTCCTCCACTGCCAATTCCAGACTTCGTGCCTTTCATCTAGCTGCCCTCTATGCCTGGAATAAATTACCCGAGTTTGTCCATCAAGCCCCTTCCCTTCCCTTGTTTAAAATCAGACTGAAAACCCACCTTTTTGATATAGCTTTCAATCTTTAACCCTACTACTCTGCCCTCCAATCCAACCTGCTGATTAACCGTTCCCCTTAATTGTGTCCATGACATCCTGTACTCTAGACTGTTAAGATTGTAAGTTCTTTTGAGCAGGGCTGTCTTCTTTGGGACTCTGTAAAGCGCTGCTTGCGTCTGGTAGCACTATAGAAATAATTCGTAGAAGTAGTAGTTTGAAGAGTTTTAGTATTTGGGAAGCAGAGCTGAGATTGTGATATCATAATGCCTCATTCCACCAATAAGAGCCAACCTCATCAGTGATGTCACAATGGCTTGATTGTCCTATACTCCCTTCTGCCCTCCAATCCAGCCAGCTGATTAACCGTTCCCCTTAACTGTCTCCATGACATCCTGTCTGTCTTGCCTGTTTAGATTGTAAGCTCTTTCGAACAGGGACTGTTTTCTTACTCTATGTGACTGTACAGCACTGCATATGTCTGGTAGCGCCATAGAAATAATTAATAGTAGTAACGGCAAGGATTAAAGATATATTGGAGACAATTTTCAGTTTGTGGGAGGCAGCCTTGCTATCTATTGTAGTCAGCTGTGAATCTGGAAATTCAATGCCAGGGCAGTATTCGGCAACCAGCATTGAATTTCCGGTCTATTGTATAGTGTATTGCACTTTTTGTTGGCTTTGAAAACTAAATAAAGATTTAAATAAAAAAAGAATTTTCAGTCTATTTTTAGCTGCATTTGACTTGGCCTGCCAAACAGATATTCATAGGCTGACTCATAGCGGCCAAATATAGACCCGCTATATGGGTCTATCTGATCGCTCAACTTAGCTGGTCAGCCACTAAATATTGGTGCTGACCAACTATAGGCTCCTTTTACTAAGCTGCGATAGCGGTTTTAACACGCGCTTAGCGTGCGCTGAATTGCCGTGTGCGCTAGACCTTAACGCCAGCATTGAGCTGGCGTTAATTCTAGCTGTGTAGCGCGGGTTTAGCAGACGCTAAAATCCTACATGCACTAAAAACGCTAGCGCAGCTTAATAAAAGGAGCCCTATGTTGCATGACCGGGCCACTGATTAAGATATTCAGCGGGAGTTAGCCAACTATCTCCCGCTGAATATTAGAAGTTAGCTAGCTTAGTGCCATTTAGCCGGCCAGGAACTGTTCCTGGCTGGCTAAATAGCACTGAATATCAGGCGGTTTGTTCCTGCCACAACTGAGTTTCTCGAAAGAAATTCCTCTACTTCCTTGCTCGAGTAAGGGTGAAAAGCCCTCTAGACTTCTTCCATCTCCTGGAAGAACACCCAGCCAGTGTGGCATAGTAGTTGGAGCTACAGTCTCAGTGCCCTGTGGGTTCAAACCCCATGCTGCTCCTAGTGACCCTGGGCAAGTCACTTAATCCTCCAGTGCCCCAGGTAGTTAGATAGACTGTGAACCCACCAGGAAAGATAGGAAAAATGCTTGAAGTACCTGTATGTAAACCACTTTGAACGTGGCTGTAAAACTACATAAAGGCGGTAAACAAGCTTCAATCCCAATAGTATCTTCCACAATGAATATACATGAAATAAATGTGCATCGAAAGTATGAAGAGAGGACCAAGTAACTCCTTTGCTGCTGGTATCCAGTGAGACAGATTTACTGCAGTGGCTCTGATTTGACGAAACGTGATTGTGGAGCAGAAAGGGGTACCCAGTTATTCATAGCACAACTGCACATAAGAAGTCAATCAGTTCTGCAATGAATAACTGATGTCCATTGTGCAAATGAAATCCTTCTAACTACGCTGATATTATTCATGTAGGGGTAGATTCAAGAAGGGTTACCACGTGTTAAGTGCCAAACATTTGGACAACATGCATCAGTTCTCTGTCAGCTCTGTGCTGAGCTGTCATTATACTGTAGAATACTAGCTAATGTCCACATTAACACACCTAAATTTAAGCACAAATACGTAAGTCAGCTCAAAGACTAGCATAAGTGCTCGTGCCTATCTACTGTATCTGTTGTCATTCAGGAATTAGTTGGACAGCGCAGCGAGTCTATAGCTTTCATGAAGCTGTCATATACCTAATATTTCAATGCTGGCAATATCAGAGAGTTTCTAGGACTGGAAGACATTTAAAATGAACTAACACTTAGGGCTCTTTTTACTAAGCTACGTTAGGGCATTAACGCGTGCTACAGTGCCGCGCGTACTAGACGCTAATGCCAGCATTGAGCTGGCGTTAGTTCTAGCCGCGTAGCGTGGGGTTAGCGTGTGCTAATCTGCTTCGTGCGCTAAAAAAGGCTAGCACACCTTAGTAAAAGGAGCCCTTAGGACTTGATAAGGAACACCTAAACACAGATCTGTGCTTTCTAACTAATTAACATTACATTAGTGATTTTTATTCCGCTTGTACCTTGCGGTTCAAAGCGGATTACATAAGAAGAGAACTGGACATTTCCAGGAGGGTACATGACTTTGGAGAATACATATTGAGGGTATAGACTTAATAACAGAATGAGTGTATAGACTTAATAACATTGGAAGATAAATCAGGTTACATTACATTACATAGCAAGTAGTCTGTTTCCATACGTTGGTAGATAGTCGGTTTCGGTAGGATGATTTAGGTTTCAGGTAGCTTTCTTGGCATTTCGTTGTTTTTTTTTTGTTGTTGTTGTTGTTTTGTTTTGTTTTTTCGTTTTTTATTGGTCGATTGAGGGTATGGTGCCAGGGAGTGAGCAGAGCCTGGTCGGAGTAAGTGGGGAAGAGGAGAGGGAGATTAGGTAGATTGTTTATACTTTTTGAACAGCAGTGTTTTGATTTCTTGGGGAAGAGGAGAGGGCGATTAGGTAGATTGTTTATACTTTTTGTATATACCTCCTCCCGCCCTGTTATAAAACCGCAGTACATTTTTTTTGCACCGGCCATGGCGGTAACAGCTCCGACGCTCATAGAATTCTTGTGAGCGTCGAGCTGTTACCACCATGCCCAGCACTAAAAACCATGCTACGATTTTCTAAAAGGGGGTAAATGCCATCAAATCCTTTTGTTTGTCATTGCCACTGCCTTATCAGCCATCAACCTGCCTCTCCAACCTTTCCCTTTCAACTATCATTGGAATACTTTCATGATTCATTTACCTTTTCAGGTTATGTTGTCTTTTGCTCATTTTGGTGCCAGATTCTCTAATAACTAGTTAAGAAATGCATTTAGTCCAATAAAAAAGGCAAAACTTTACATTCTTTTTTTTAATGGTTTGTTTTTATTTTATTAACATCCATCATTTCTATGATATTTATATAGCTGTAATATGCTCAACTGGCGTATTACAGCTCTGAAAAGAAAGAAAGGATTTCTTTGGGATAAAATGTCTCCTGCTTTTTAACAACACTGAAAATTCAAGATTTTTTACCATGTGGTCTTCCACGTTACCAGCCTAACAGCAGAAATCAATTGGCAGCACACATACACACATTCTGTACAGGTTAGGTGTCTCATTAAAATGCAGCTTGTTCATTCCAAGAAGGATATTGATGTCCTGATCAAAATTTGCATTGCTTCATGGTTGGTTTGCAGTCGTGCCTGTTAGTTGCGTTTACATCATTCTCTCTCTTATAAAAGTGCCACAGCAGCTATAGAAAGTCTCTGGAAGAATGCATTTATTTGAGGTGAATTTTGCAGAATCAGCTAAATCAGCTGCGGAAACACTAGTAACCCCTTCTCGAGATTTTGAAAGATCTGATGGACAATTGATTCATTCCCTCCTGTAAACGATTCATTTTCATAAAATAAGAGCAGGCATATTTTCTGTTGCCAGCCCAGACACATGGAACCCATTTACCACATTGTCTTCAGATGTTTACGGACACTCGTAATTTTTGAGAAACAGTTCCAAGCGCACTTTTGGTCAAGTTTTTCCATTGACAGACTGATTTTGAGTTTATTTGTACATGTTGGAATGTTTGTTTATATGTATTTAGGGTTTGTTTGTTTTTTAAATTAAAATGCACTAGAATCTGGGCTTAATGCAAGGTAATGTGGGATTACCTTGTGTGCTAAGGCCAGATTTAATACAGTACTTATGAGAGGTTTTAAATATATATTTTATTGCAGATAGGATTACCAGACATCCGGATTTCCCCGGACATGTCCTCCTTTTGAGGACATGTCCAGGGGTCCGGATGGCTTTTCAAAACCCGCCACTTTGTCCGGGTTTTGAAAAGCTTCCCGACATAATTGCATCAGGAAGGGGCATCTGCGCCTATGCAGGTGCAACACAGTGATGTCACGTGCAAGTACGTGGTATTATTGCGTTGCGTCTGAGCATGCGAGAATGCCATCGGGGGCGGGGCTGGGGCGGAACAGGGCAAGGCAGAGGGCATGGCCATGGGTTTGCATTTTTCCGAAGGAAAATCTGGTAAGCCTAATTGCAGATCATATGCTAATGTACCTGCATAGAGTTAACATGGGAGCCCTTAGGCCCAGATTCTATAAATGACACCATTGTCAGTGGCCACCAACCATATGTCAATAACACAACAGTACCATTTATAGAATCATGCCTTGGGAAAGGTAGGCACTGGAAATGTAGGCCAAAGTTTCAAGGCCTACATTTCCGGCACCTACCTTTGACATGGATCGTGCCTATGAAGTCGCTTTATGGCTAGGGTTACCAGATTTTCCCAAAGGAAAATCCGGACCCATGGCCATGCCCCCCAGATCTGCTCAGTTCCGCCCCGTTCCGCCCTTTCACGCCCCATTCCATCCCCAGCCACGCCCACAGATGGCATCTGCACATGTACGGACATGATGCAATGATGTCACACACACGTGTGACATCACCGCATTGCACCCACGCAGGCACGGATGCCCCTTCCCAACGTGATTTTGATGGGAAGCTTTTCAAAACCTGGATGGGTAGCATGGAATGTTGCTACTGTTTGGGGTTTTGCCAGGTACTTGTGTCCTGGATTGGCCACCATGAAGATGGGATACTGGGCTAGATGGATAATTGGCCTGACCCAGTAAGGCCATTTTTATGTTCTTAAGTGCCGGATTGTCATAACCTAAAACTTGAAATGACTCATTGCCGAGTTTCTCAGTGGAGTAGAACAATTTGCCACAACTTATTGTATCAAGTAGTTGTTAGAGCATAACCTTCTCCAGAAGGCTTTTGCATCACCTTGATGTTGCTCCAGTTAAAATGGGTCTTAATTGCGTTGCTTTCAGTTTTGTTTTTTGTTTTTTTCAGTCGATGGTTTATTTTGGGGTTTTTTTGAGTTATTATGTATAGCTTGTTCCCCACCTTGGATAAAGGCCGGTTATAAATGGCAATGAATCTAAATCTATCTATAAGCAGAGCTTATGCATCTGTTATTTTTAACCTCGGATGTAATTAATTTTATTTTGTCATATTCTTCAAATAACATTTAGAGCACAGGTTTTCAAAGATCCTTAATGCACGTTGACTTTCTAGCAATGTAACCTTTTCTCAGACACTTGTTTGAGATTCATATTTAATTGCCATTCTAAAAAGCTAAATCCCAAACTCTGCTGTCTTTGAGTGCACTAAATGCTGTATACTGGAATACCTTCCCTTTTACCGTATTTTCGCGGATATAACGCGCGCGTTATACGCGATTTTACCTACCGCGCATACCCCTCGCGCGTTATATGCCTGAGCGCGGTATAGAAAAGTTTTTAAACATAGTTCCCACCCCGCCCGACGCCCGATTCACCCCCCCAGCAGGACCGCTCGCACCCCCACCCCGAACGACCGCTCGCACGCGCTCCCACCCGCATCCGCATCCACGATCGGAGCAAGAGGGAGCCCAAGCCCTCTTGCCCGGCCGACTCCCCGACGTCCGATACATCCCCCCCCCCCGAAGGACCGCCGACTTCCCGACAATATCGGGCCAGGAGGGAGCCCAAACCCTCCTGGCCACGGCGACCCCCTACCCCCACCCCGCACTACATTACGGGCAGGAGGGATCCCAGGCCCTCCTGCCCTCGACGCAAACCCCCTCCCCCCAACGACCGCCCCCCCCAAGAACCTCCGCCCGTCCCCCAGCCGACCCGCGACCCCCCTGGCCGACCCCCACGACACCCCCACCCGCCTTCCCCGTACCTTTGTGTAGTTGGGCCAGAAGGGAGCCCAAACCCTCCTGGCCACGGCAACCCCCTAACCCCACCCCGCACTACATTACGGGCAGGAGGGATCCCAGGCCCTCCTGCCCTCGACGCAAACCCCCCTCCCTCCAACGACCGCCCCCCTCCAAGAACCTCCGACCGCCCCCCCAGCCGACCCGCGACCCCCCTGGCCGACCCCCACGACCCCCCCACCCCCCTTCCCCGTACCTTTGGAAGTTGGCCGGACAGACGGGAGCCAAACCCGCCTGTCCGGCAGGCAGCCAACGAAGGAATGAGGCCGGATTGGCCCATCCGTCCTAAAGCTCCGCCTACTGGTGGGGCCTAAGGCGCGTGGGCCAATCAGAATAGGCCCTGGAGCCTTAGGTCCCACCTGGGGGCGCGGCCTGAGACACATGGTCGGGTTTGGCCCATGTGCCTCAGGCCGCGCCCCCAGGTGGGACCTAAGGCTCCAGGGCCTATTCTGATTGGCCCACGCGCCTTAGGCCCCACCAGTAGGCGGAGCTTTAGGACGGATGGGCCAATCCGGCCTCATTCCTTCGTTGGCTGCCTGCCGGACAGGCGGGTTTGGCTCCCGTCTGTCCGGCCAACTTCCAAAGGTACGGGGAAGGGGGGTGGGGGGGTCGTGGGGGTCGGCCAGGGGGGTCGCGGGTCGGCTGGGGGACGGGCGGAGGTTCTTGGGGGGGGGCGGTCGTTGGGGGGGAGGGGGGTTTGCGTCGAGGGCAGGAGGGCCTGGGATCCCTCCTGCCCGTAATGTAGTGCGGGGTGGGGTTAGGGGGTCGCCGTGGCCAGGAGGGTTTGGGCTCCCTTCTGGCCCAACTACACAAAGGTACGGGGAAGGCGGGTGGGGGTGTCGTGGGGGTCGGCCAGGGGGGTCGCGGGTCGGCTGGGGGACGGGCGGAGGTTCTTGGGGGGGGCGGTCGTTGGGGGGAGGGGGTTTGCGTCGAGGGCAGGAGGGCCTGGGATCCCTCCTGCCCGTAATGTAGTGCGGGGTGGGGTTAGGGGGTCGCCGTGGCCAGGAGGGTTTGGGCTCCCTCCTGGCCCGATATTGTTGGGGAGTCGGCGGTCCTTCGGGGTGAGGGTGCGAGTGGTGCTGCCGGGGGGGGGGGGGGATGTATCGGACGTCGGGGGGGGCATCAGGCTTTCAGGATGGGGACAGACCTTCAAGGGGGGACAGGACTTCAAGGGGGGACAGTGCACGGAAGTCAGGGGGGTGAACGGAGAGTCGGGACAGCGCACGGAAAGTCAGGGCGGGCGAAAGGAGCGTCGGGCATCATGCGCGTTATATGCCTGAGCGCGGTATAGAAAAGTTTTGGTACATATCATCGTGATTTCTGCGCGCTATACCCCTGTGCACGTTTTACACAGGTGCGCGTTATATCCGCGAAAATACGGTAGTATTTATTTTTCATATATGGTAGTCATGCTTCCCTTTGACTAGAGTATTTCTACCTTCCCCTACTGTGTGTCCTCTACCAATGATCTTGATATACACATGTATGAGAGTGGGAGTAGGATACTGACATGACATTTAAACATTGTTACAGTTTAATTTATTATAAATTTGATATTTATGTAATAAGGATGCATTAATGCACATTTATAGATATATTTTCAAGAAGGGACCTAATTATAAAGTTTCACAAGTAGTTGTAAACTGGAAACAGAACAGCGAGACTTTCAAGCACAAGGCACATCTATACACTGAAATTGAAAACTGGGTTGTTTTACAGATAATGTAAAGATACTGTAACAAAGTGGAACTGATTTCTGGACTAGGATTTATTTTAATAAGCAATGCACTATATAAAAACCTATATAGATGTACAATAAAAGATAAGAGCCCTTTAACACACGCCAAACTTTCTATTCTTCTCGACATGCCTTCCTCAGCAGGATAAACCGGAATCATCAAGTTTTAGTTTGGAAAAAGCTTTCTCGAATTGTCATTCACAATCACTTGATGAATCAGGTTTATCTCTTCTACTGAGGAAGGCATACATGCCGAAACACGGCCATGTCGAGAAGAATAGAAAGCCTGACACGTGTTAAAGGGCTTTTCACTTTTATTGCACACATATATTGCTTATTAAATTAAATTCTCGTCCAGATTTCAGTTCCACTTTATCTTTGCTGCTTTTCTCGTGGAACATTTCTCTGCTCCTTGTTGTGTTTCTTTACAGATAATGAATACACATATAGTTAGAGTGTAATGGAGATATAAAGTCAGCTGTGCTAATGACACAGGAGTAGATTCAGTAAATGACACCTAAAGTTATATGCTGGGATACAAGATGCTAAGCGTGAATTCTGTAACTGTGATTGTGCATGAAACTGCTATTATAGAATACTACTGTAGCCAAAGTCTGCATTTTTGCACCTAACCTTAGGCATGAGCAGTTATGCCAGCAAAAAGCTTTTGTAAATGCTTGAACCTAACTACTGGCATTTAGGCGCCTAAATGTAAGAATTCTATAAAACCATGCTAGATCGCCTATAGAAGGAAGAGCATATCCCCTTCCCAATGTGTTGACTTTTTGTGTTCTTTTTTCCTATTATAAATGTCAGTAAAGTCTTGTTATTTGATGTCTTCCCCCGGATTTTAATAGTCTTAACATTGTACACCGCTTTGACAATTTATTTAAAGCGATATATCACATTTTAATTGAAACTTGAAACTTAAATGCTGGGCACATCCTTGGCCAGCCCATGCCCCTCCCCTGACCACACCCCATTTGAAGTTAAAACACTAAAAAAAAAATTAGGTTACACAGTTTAAACAATAGGGGATAGATCAGTTACACTTGTGCCAAACAGTGCCTGTGATTGATCATTTTTGCCAATTACTTTACGTCCGTAATAACCATATATGCCCATTTATGTCTCCAAATTTGGGTGTTTATAGAATTTGGGGAACATTGTCTATATGCATCTGCTGTGAATCTGTAGAGTATGTACACATAATAAACACATGGCCACCCAATCCTTTACCTGAAGACCTCTGGTTCAGGGGTTATCAATGCATGGACATAGTTTACGATGCAGGGTTTCCCAAGTTGGTCCTGGAGTACCCCTTTGCCAGTCAGATTTTCAGGATATCCACAAAGAATATGCATGAGATTGATTTATATACACTGCTTCCATTGTTTGCAAATTTATTTTATGCATATTCATTGTGGATATACTATGATGACGTTGACTAATCATTTCTATAGCGCTATTAGACACAGAAGAGACAGTCCCTTCTTAAAAGAGCTTACAATCTAGTCAAGACAAAGTGGACAAAAAGGTGCATCAGTCCACTGTACTCAAGTGGGGGAATTACAGATGGAATGATAAGACAGATATTGGTGCTTAGAAGGTGGGTTGGAGTTTGGAATTGAAAGCATCTTCAAAGAAATGGCTTTTAGTCTGGATTTGAACACTACCAGAGACAGAGCCTGAAATATCAAGTCAGGCAGCTTGTTCTAGGCATATGGTGCATTAAAGTAGAAGGGACGAAGTCTGGAGTTGACTGTAAAGGAGAAGGGTACAGATAAGAGAGACTTATCCAATGGAGGAGTGTGAGGCGAGATGAACGAGGACAGATAATGAGGAGCTGCGGAGAGAATATACTTGTAGGTCAGTAAGAGGAGTTTGAACTTTATGCAGAAATGGATAAGGAGCCAATGAAGTGACTATGGGCTTGATGGAATATGAGAAATGCAACAGAGTTCTGAACAGATTGAAGAGGAGAGAGATGATTTAGCATAAGGCCAGTGAAAAGCAGGTTGCAGTAGTCTATGTGAGAGGTGATGAGGGTATAGTTGAGGGTCTTGACGGTGTGCTTAGAAAGGAAGGGTCTGATTTTAGCGATATTGTAGAAAAAAAAAATGACATAGTCTGTTGGATATGTGAAGAGAAGTGGAGAGATGAGTAAAAGATTACACCAAGGTTGCAAACGACAAGACAGGTTTTCAGGATATTCTTTATTTCTTTAAACACCCTCATCCTTCCTGACTGGCAAAGGGGTACTCCAGGACCAACTCGGTGAAACACTGATTTATGGGAACTGAACAATCTATTGTATATATGATCTATGCAGTCATATTTTTTTTTTCCTGATAAAACAGGTCATTAAGAACCTGGTTACTAAGCTCCCCCACCCCAAAATAGACAGAAAAGAGAAAGTATTGGAAACTGGGCCGTAAGTCATTGTTTTGTATCTTGGCTATATAAGAACATAAGAATAGCCATACTGGGTCAGACCAATGGTTCGTCTAGCCCAGTATCCTGTTTCCACACTGGACAATCCAGGTCACAAGTACCTGATAGAAACCCAAATAGTAACAATATTCCATGCTATCGAACCAGAGCAAGTAGTAGCTTCCTCTATGTCTGTCTCAATAACTGCCTATGGAATTTTCCTCCAGGAACATGTCCAAACCTTTTTTAAACCCATCTCCACATCCTCTGGCAGATTAACTATTCTTTGAGTGAAAAAAATATTTCCTCCTATTGGTTTCAAAAGTATTTCCCTGTAGATTCTTTGAGTGTCTCCTAGTCTTTGTCATTTTTGAAAGTAAAAAAATCAAATCACTTGAACCTGTTCTACACCTCCCTTGAGCCCTTGATGAAATCACAGAAGGTCTCACATATCACCATTGCTGGGAGCATCCTGTTTTAAAACAAATAGACCATTATACTGCTTGATTTATGAGCTTTCCTCCCAAATTTGATCTAATCTGCATTTTAAAAAAATGTGCATTCACATTTTTTCATCCTTTTATGCTTCATAGCAAATTTCATGTCTGTCATACTCTACAGAGACATTAAGGTTCTGATAAGCAGCATAAAGCTGGTGGTTTTCAAATCCAAAGATGTTTTTAGTGAATGATTTAATATTAGGCACTTCAATGCATTTATGTTTCCTTTCTGAAAAGTAATGCAGAATTAGAGGAAGCAGCATCAAATTAACCTTCTTTTTACAAAGACATGGTAGTAGCTGCCATGCAGCAAATGCTCTGATGCTCATTGAATCCCTAAGGGCGTCACAGTGATTACTGCGGCCTGCCATGATAATCACCTTTGTAAAAGAGGGCCTAAGGTAACTTTGTAGATTCACATGGAGCTATGAGTCGTGCTGTAGGATGTGAAAAGCTCAGTGGATATACAGTTTAATGACCAATTCCTTCTATTTGAATTCATAAGACATTTTTAGAAAATTAATTCTATGGGATTTTATATGTAGACTATTTGGACCTGATTCTCTTTAGCGTGTCTTAGCGTGCCTACATTGTAGGCATGCAGGTGCACGGTTGTCAATCAACCGCTAGGCATGCATAGTAGAATCGTGACTACAGTTTTGTTTAGGTGCGTGAAATGTAGGCCAGCATTTTGCAGGTCTACATTTCAGAAGCCTACCATGCACGTTCAGAGGCACATAGCGCGGTCTAAGCATGTGTAAGGCAACTTCCGGCACAAACCATGCCTCCGCCCGCCTCACATGTGCTTAGGCATCGCTATGCAACTTCTTACGCCCAAGGCAGGTACCTAATGTTTTTTTTTTTAAACGTGCTGTGCCATTGGCTAGTTAGGTGGCGGTAGTGTGCCTACCACTACCGAACTTAAGCTCGCGCTATAGAAAATCAGGCCCTTTGAATTTATGTTGTATTGGTCTGATTGTATGTTTTTATGTTTATTGTGATTTTATTATGTGTGTTACGATGTTATCCGCATAGAATTGTTGGATATGCGGACTATAAATTTTTAACATAAGAATTGCCGCTGCAAGGTCAGACCAGTGGTCCATCGTGCCCAGCAGTCTGCTCACGCGGCGACCTTTAGGTCAAAGACCAGTGCCCTATTAGAGTCTAGCCTTACTTGCATATGATCTGTTTCAGTAATAATAATAATTTTATTTTTATATACCACCAAAGCCATAGTAGTTCGAAGCGGTTTACAATAAGAAGAGCTGAACAGTCAGTGAAAAAAAATAACAATGAAGTCTTTTTTTTTTTTTTTAATTCTTTATTCATTTTTAAACTTTCAACAAGTGTAACAAAATACAGTCATATACACTTTAATATCACTTACTAATCCAGCAAATACTAATTCATAACAAATACCCTCCTTCCCTCCATTATAAATATCAATAACACTAATCAATAAACCCACCCTCCCCCTCCCCCTGTACTTTAATAAACAAAAAGGGGAAAAAATAAATATTAGTTATAATCACTCCCAAACATCATTAAACTTTTTAAAATGTCCTTGCTGAATGGCCAGTATTCTTTCCATTTTAAAAATATAGCACAATGAATTCCACCAAAAACTATAATTTAGTCTATCATAATTTTTCCAATTTCTTGTAATATGTTGAATGGCAACTCATGTCATTATGAGTAAAAGTTTATTGTTTTAGAAGATATTTGGCTCTTTGCCCTTGTTGATGTACCAAATAATATTGTATCATATGAAAGTGCTACCGGATTCTCTAGCAAATTATTAACTTGACCGCAAATAGATTTCCAAAAACTATGTATTAGCAGACAGTAAAACAATAAATGATCCAATGTTCCAGCTTCAAGATGACAGTTCCAACATCTATTAGACGTAGAGCAATCTAATTTTTGTAAACGCCCGGGGTCCAAAATGCTTGGAGGATGAGATGTACAGTGTCTGCATCTATGAGACAAACTTGGTTTTTTCTGTTAAATAGCAATGAAGTCTATGAATACATGAATATTTGTAGGGAGGGAGTGAGACAGAGTAAAAAAGTTACAACGTAGGAACATCAAGTACATATAAGTAGAATACAGTGGTGAGGCTTTAAGAGTTCTTGGTTACAAATCAATTGAACAGGTTGGTTTTAACTAGTTTTCTGAAGTTAAGATAGGATGAGGAGTGCTTGTGATATTGGCTAGCCAGCTGTTCTGTTGACTTGCTTGGAAAGCAAGAGTTTTGTCAAAGAATCTTTTGTATCAGCAGGTTTTTATTATAGGGTGGCTAAACATATGTTTTCTGCGTATAGGTCTGGTGGAACTATCCAATTTATAATGTGGGGGCCAAACCAAGTATAGATTTGAAACAAAGGCAGGCAAATTTGAACAACACTCTTGCTTCTAGGGGCAGCCAATGAAGTTTTTGGTAGTAGGGGGTTATGTAATACCATTTTTCTTTACCGAAAATCGGTCACACTGCCGAATTTTATATGATTCGGAGTCCTTAAATGGTTTTCTTGAGAGACCCTAGATAAATGATGTTACAATAGTAGAAACTTATCCAACCTTGCCTTGAATCCCTGAAGGGTGTTTTCCCCTATAACAGCCTCCGGAAGAGCATTCCAGGTTTCTACCACTCTCTGGGGGAAGAAAAACTTCCTTACGTTTGTACGGAATCTTTTCCATTCTAACTTCAGTGAGTGCCCTCTTGTTCTCTTCACCTTGGAGAGGGTAAATAGTCTCTCTTTCTCTACTAAGTAAATTCCCTTCAATATCTTGAATGTTTCGATTATGTCCCCTCTCAGTCTTCTCTTCTCAAGGGAGAAGAGGCCCATTTTCTCTAGCCTCTCATTGTACGGTAACTCCTGCAGTCCCTTAACCATTTTTGTCGCTCTTCTCTGGACCCTTTCCAGTAATACTATCTCCTTTTTCATGTACGGCGACCAGTGTTTGACACAGTATTCCAGGTGGGGGGGGCGCACCACGGCCCAGTATAAAGGCATGATAACCTTATCAGATCTGTTTGTGATCCCCTTCTTAATCATTCCTAGCATTCTGTTAGCCCTTTTCGCCATCGCCGTACATGGCGTGGACAGTTTCATTGACTTGTCTACAAGTACTCCCAAGTCTCTTTCCTAGGGGCTCTCTCCGAGTATAGCTCCGGACATCCTGTATTTGTGCATACAATTTTTGTTACCGACATGCATCACCTTGCACTTATCCACGTTGAACCTCATTTGCCATTTCTTTTTTTTTTTAATTCTTTATTCATTTTCAAAATTACATTAAATGTTAAATATATTCATTCACATTAACAATAAATACATCACTTACAAACAATCATAAATTCTTATCCCTTCTCCTTTTCCATCCCTCCCACCCATATATTCCATTATCATATAAAACATATAATAATTTGCCATTCCGCAGCCCATTCCGCAAGCGTATTTATGTTTCTTTGTAGGTCTTCGCAATCCCTCTGTGTCCTCACTACTCTGAATAACACATAAGCCCTTAATACCACCTTAACATTAGCATTTGCATTCCCGTCACCTGCAACTGAAAGCTAATCACCATCAATCAATAATCACACAACTCAATTTTATTGGAATAAATATTTGGCCGTAGCTTTATTATCTATCTGAATATTATCTCCAGTTACAATACATTCCATGTCCAAAATCAACAAACCCCAAATACATATTTCACCCCCCCCCCCCCCCCCCAGGGAGCTATTCGGTGTAAAAATTAGCTCCTGTTAAGTCTTTAAACTTATAACATTTCCCCAAACATGACCCACGGTGATGCCAGGCCATGCTTCCCCTCGCAGCGGTGTCACCTACGAGTGTTACATTTATTTATTTATTAACTGCTCATCTCCCAGATCCAACTGGGCCAAACCCCATTTTCTACCCTGCCCAAAGTTGTGACCACCTCCCCCAACCCCATAAACTCAAGCAAACCCACCCAAGTCCACATATAACCTGTAAACGTCCCCCCCCCCCAGCACTGACACAAAACATATCACCAGCACACATGGGAGGAAGGGATAATTTTTTTCCTGAAGAGACTACTCTACTGTTCAGCTTTCCTCATAGAACTCCCTCCAACCTGCTACAACATTCAACCAATCTCATGACTGCTTCACCCCATCACTTTAGAGATCTCCCCAATCCTTTTTCTTTCTTACAAGCTCTGTCTATTAACCCTTTCTTACCTCTTCATATAAACTTGTCAATCCTTATTCTACAGACCCTTGGCATCACCTCATATAGTCCCCTCACCCTCTGCCCTCTCCCCCCTTTCACCCACACCACCATGCAATAAATATTACCAGCAGGTGATATCAGCTCAGCTAATGTTATATCACACCAGATGGATCTGGTGTTCTTCTATATTGTAGGTAGTGAAGGTCATGCACTAATCTGATGCTAATCAGTATGCAGTAAAGTGGCTGCACTAACTGGTTCATGTAGTCACACACACCCACTGCTCCCATTAGGCTTTTATCACAGGATGTCTCGTTGCATCCCATGGTAAGCTCTTTCAAGCTGCAATAAGTTTACCATAGCTTAGTAAAAGGAGTCTTAAATGACTTGCCCAAGATCACAAACAGCAATTGCGGGATTTAATCCTGGCTTCCCTGACTGTCAGTCCAGTGCGTATGGAACTGTCTATAGCAAAGCGTCATGGCTATTATTATACTTATACCCGGACTTGGACACGAATACTTGATAAAATTGCATCTTTATCTTGAGCTTATTTCTGTGGGGGGGAGGGGGGGGTTGAGGACTGAGGGGGCTCTCCTGAAGAACCAACTGGGGGGCCCTCTTTGTTGGAGGTGGAGCTTGGGGGTGGGGGGTAGAGATTTGTGGAGTTCTGGTTGCTGATGGGTATCAGGGGCTTGACTGTATAGTTGGGGGTAATTCTGTGATTTGTAGATCTATTGCTGTGCTCTCTGATTGATGGCTGTATGTTCTGTTGTCCATGATATTCATGGTATGGTTTGTATATTTCCAAAACTTTTCAATAAACATTTATTGATTTAAAAAAAAAAAGTTGCAAGTTGCCTTTTTATTGGAGTAAATACATCTGTGATTTAGGGATGCTTACTGGCTACAGATTTTTAGGAGAAATTAAACCAATTCTGATTTTGCTGCGCTGCCTGTAGCTAGGGTTAACATATGGCTCCGGAAAAAAAGAGGACATATTGAGATATTCGGTTTTACTTCCATTGAAATCAATGTAAATAAGGAGAATGGATAGAGACACCTGGGTTTTACTTCCATTGAAAGCAATGGAAGTAAAACTCGGATATCTCAATCCGTCCTCCCTTTTCTAGAGCCATACGGTAACCCTACCTGTAGATCTGGTGTTCCTATTGAGTTCTGTAAGTAAATCAAAGACTATGGGCTCCTTTTACTAAGGTACGCTAGCGTTTTTAGCACATTCACGAAATTACCACACGCTAAACCGCACGGTAAGCTTCTAAAATAATGCCAGCTCAATGCTGGCGTTAAGGTTTAGCACACGGCAATTTAGCACACGCTATTCTGCACGTTAAGGCCCTAACACACCTTAGTAAAAGGAGCCCCACATGTCCATGAAGGCAGCGGGGTAAGATCAAGACCAGATCGGTTGGATGTGAAAATCTGGAGCCAGACGGAAGCTGGAAAACCCACTGTAATTAGACTTTGGAAGTTGTGATCCCTTGATTTGGAGGAAGACTCTTGAAAGCTAATCACAACTATTAAGTTAGTCCAAACTAGCTCGCCCTTCTCATACAGGTGGACTACATAATTTGCAAACCTCACTACTTTGTTGAGCAAGTTTTACCTAATTTAGTGCTTTATGTCTACTTTACTGTGCATATAATAAATTAAACAGTCCATTCCTGCAAGAAGTTATCTTACAAGTCTACCAGACTCCATTTTAACATCCTTTGTTCAATGTTTTTATAGTTTAAAGATCCTCAGAGGGCCACCTCGCACTCAAATATATTTCATGGTGCGGGGCTTTATGCACCCTTTCGTCACTGGACCTGTCTTTTAAAGTGTGTATAACATACGTTTTTCAATTATGATTAAAGTATAAAGTATACCAAAAGTGTACCAAAAGTACTTAGCTTTTTAATTGACGCTAGTCGGGAGGGTGGAATCATAAATGTCCAACATGTTTCGCCCGTCTGTCTGCCAGGGCTTTGTCAAGGCTCCCACTCCCTGACACTGCGGTCAAAGGGTTCAGAGGTTTGAGGACAATGGACATTTCTTTCTCCAGAAAGCCTTTCACTTGCAACTCTTTGGCTGCTTTGCTCAGCTCCTCTTGCTCCGTCTTCAGCACGCTCCTCTGCTTTTCATATACCTGCACAGCCTTCAGCTGCAGGGCAATCTCCTTCTTCTGGTGCAAAATGTATTCCAGGATTACTTCCTTCTCATCAGGGCTAAGGAAAGGAAGATAAGAGAATGTTCCAACAGGCATCACACAAGCCTAACAAAACAGGAGATAAGTCCACTTGATTGTCCATTTGAAGCACCAAATGGACAATCAAGGTGCTTCAAATGGACAAAAGTGCTTCAAATGGACAATCAAGTGGACTTATCTCCTGTTTTGTTAGGCTTGTGTGATGCCTGTTGGAACATTCTCTTATCTTCCTTTCCTTAGCCCTGATGAGAAGGAAGTAATCCTGGAATACATTTTGCACCAGAAGAAGGAGATTGCCCTGCAGCTGAAGGCTGTGCAGGTATATGAAAAGCAGAGGAGCGTGCTGAAGACGGAGCAAGAGGAGCTGAGCAAAGCAGCCAAAGAGTTGCAAGTGAAAGGCTTTCTGGAGAAAGAAATGTCCATTGTCCTCAAACCTCTGAACCCTTTGACCGCAGTGTCAGGGAGTGGGAGCCTTGACAAAGCCCTGGCAGACAGACGGGCGAAACATGTTGGACATTTATGATTCCACCCTCCCGACTAGCGTCAATTAAAAAGCTAAGTACTTTTGGTACACTTTTGGTATACTTTATACTTTAATCATAATTGAAAAACGTATGTTATACACACTTTAAAAGACAGGTCCAGTGACGAAAGGGTGCATAAAGCCCCGCACCATGAAATATATTTGAATGCGAGGTGGCCCTCTGAGGATCTTTAAACTATAAAAACATTGAACAAAGGATGTTAAAATGGAGTCTGGTAGACTTGTAAGATAACTTCTTGCAGGGATGGACTGATTATGCGTATAGTCTCCATATAAGAAAACTAGGTGCTGAGATTCACATTATATAATAAATTAAAAGCATGGTCTGAAGTCAAGTTTATAACATGGCACCTTATGAAAGAACTTTTATTGCACTTGCATAGCCTATAGTACAGAGGATAGACAAATAGTTAGAGCAATAGGCTGGAAGCCTGAAAGGCCTAAGTTCAAATCCCTTGTGCAAGTCAATTAGCCCACTTTGCCTCAGGAAAAAGCAATGGCAAACCACTCCTGGATTATGCCTAGTGAAAGCCACAGGAAGGGGACGTCACCAGGAGACAAATCTGATTGAAAGGTACTGTACATTTCATAGGTGTTGGAACAGGGGAAGCCACAAGGGCCTTGGTCTCCCCAAAAACTGGTAGTCAGAAGAATCATTTATGGCTCTATTTCTCCACCTACCTCCACCTGGCCACTGTAATTTTAAATCTGCAAGCAGCTGCCATGCAACCGCCACACAGTATCACTGTACAGGGCATGCCTAGAGCCCGAAAATGTCATGGGGGCCCACCAGTGCGGTGCCTTAAGGCTGTTTGGGTCCTCGGGGTCCGGGCATTTCTCCCCCTAACTGGCCCATCTCCCTCACCTTCGCGGTCACCATCGCTGAATTCGCCAGCAGCAGCAACAGCAGTGCTCCTCCCTCCCTCCCGCCACGCAGTCGAACCCCCGCTGACCCTCCCATCTTTCCAGCTCTCCCTCCCATCTGAACCCCGCCGACCCTCCCAACAAACCTCTTTGCTTTTTGTTTAGAATTTTATAAGAAAGAAAAAGAAATACAAGTAGAAATAAAGAAGTAAATAAGAAAACAGGTAAATAAATTGGAGTGGGGCAGGGCTAGGAGGCCCACTGTACTTGTGTGCCTAGGAGCCCTTAAAGAATTAATCCTGCCCTGTTGCTGTAGAATAAAGACTTCTGTGCTCTGTGTAGCTAATGCCCATTTTCTGCTTAGTTTCTACCCCTTGAAAAGGAAAACAATTAACATGTTAATTAGTCTATATTAACCTATGCTAGTAAACAGGCCAGTATATTTTTACTCCTGACCTACTGTATTTATTCTCCTGTATTTCAGTGGCATCGTTCTTTGTAACTTCAATTGTGACTACTATTAGTTATTAAAATTTCAGCGACTCAGGTAGTTAAAAGGTATGAATTGAACCATACCTTTTTAAAGTTGTATTTGGTTGGTGTTACTATACTGTATAATGAGTAGTCATGTCCAGCATGAACACTTTTTTATTTTATGAAGTTGGTTTCGATCTTGATATGCACTCTTCTGTTAAAATAATGCTGTATCACTTTTTTTTTTTTTAACTACACAGTGGGAAGAAATTGGTGAGGTTGACGAAAACTATGCTCCAATTCACACATATCAAGTATGCAAAGTGATGGAACAAAATCAGAACAACTGGCTTCTGACCAGTTGGATCTCCAATGAAGGGGCTTCCAGGATCTTCATAGAACTCAAATTTACTCTCCGGGATTGCAACAGCCTTCCAGGGGGACTTGGGACTTGCAAGGAAACCTTCAACATGTATTATTTTGAATCGGACGATGAAGATGGAAGGAATATCCGAGAAAACCAATACATCAAGATTGATACGATTGCTGCAGATGAGAGTTTTACAGAACTGGACCTAGGAGATCGGGTCATGAAACTGAATACTGAAGTGCGAGATGTAGGGCCTCTAATGAGGAAAGGATTTTACCTAGCCTTCCAGGATGTTGGTGCCTGTATCGCTTTGGTTTCCGTTCGTGTGTACTACAAGAAGTGCCCTTCTGTTGTTCGGAACTTAGTCATCTTTCCTGACACTATCACTGGAGCTGATTCTTCACAACTGCTGGAAGTGTCTGGGTCCTGTGTAAACCATTCAATGACAGAGGAGACTCCAAAAATGCACTGCAGTGCTGAAGGGGAGTGGCTGGTACCTATTGGCAAATGCATGTGCAAGGAGGGTTATGAAGAAAAGAATAACACTTGTCAAGGTAGGAGTTCTATCTAAGAGATGCATGATTAATTATTAATTTAGTAGAAATGTATTCAAGCTTTTTGGATGGTCTTTCAAAACTGCTTTCACATATGTAAGATTCATTTATGTTATTAGATAAGAAGTTTGAACACACTGTAATCAAACAGAAAGGAGTCAAAATATGTACTATGGGAAATGAAACAAAAAATAATAACTAAGGGGCTCAGAATCGAAGCAGAAATATGTCTAAAATCCCGCCCAAATCGGCACTTTGATAACTTTAAAGACAGGTCGTCCAAGTATCGATAATCAAATGGGTTTTAGACGTATCTAAAAACAGCTTAGGCCTTTTAAGTGCTGCTGAACACCCAGAGCTGAAGGGGCGTTTTAGGAGGAATGGTGAGGACAGAATTTGGGCAGGATGTGGGCTGACCAAGAATTAGTCATACTGCAAGTATAAACAAAAGTTTAATGAGACTGTCTCTAGATGGAACTTATACGTAGTGACTTAGGCGATCTAAAAACAGGTCTAGGTGCCAAGAAGGTATCCAAAGTGACCAGATAACCACTGCAGACACAAAGTACAGACCCCCTCACACTCTCCCAGTGATCACTGACCCCCCTCCCCCGCCATAAAAATTGGAATAAAAACGTACATACCTGCCTCCAGAACATCAGCACCTGGCATATGAAAACCTAGTAGAGCTGCAAAGAGGTGGCTTAAGTAGTGGGGGGGAAGGGATAATGAACCATAGAGAGGAGGACCCAGGCCCATAAGCCACTCTAACCACTGCATTCATGGTGAAACGTGCACCCACCAAAACCCCCAAAACCCTATTGTACTGTCATATAGGTTGTACCCGCATCCATAAGGGCTATTGGGGTGGTAGACAGGTAGGTCTAGTAGGTTTTGGGAGGGCTCACCATGACCTGCAAGGATGATGTGGTGAGATGTTTATGTGGCACCCTTTTTGTGAAGTTCACAGTAGTACTCTGTAAGGTGTTCCATTACTCTGTTGCCAAGTCTGGGTGGCCTGTCCATCACTTTGCTGACCTCTCCCACATCCAATAGGTCTTGTTCTAGGCGTTTATGACTTGGACAAATTTTTGGACGGGAATGGGGTATAAAGATAGACAACTTAGTGGTCTGGACGATCATGCGGCCTCCCTGACCTCCTTATTTGCACCCCTCTGGCTTGGGTCTTGGTTGCGCCAATGTCCAAACTGGTACACTATTATAGAATTACCCTCTACATCAGGGATCTCAAAGTCCCTCCTTGAGGGCCGCAGTCCAGTTGAGTTTTCAGGATTTCCCCAATGACTATGCATTGAAAGCATTGTATGCACATAGATCTCATGCATAGTCATTGGGGAAATCCTGAAAACCCGACTGGATTGAAGCCCTCAAGGAGGGACTTTGAGACCCCTGCTCTACATCAAGGGTCTAAAAGTCCCTCCTTGAGTGCCGCAATCCAGTCAGGTTTTCAGGATTTCCCCAATGAATTTGCATGAGATCTATGTGCATGCACTGCTTTCAATGCATATTTATTGGTGAAATCCTGAAAACCCAACTGGATTGGCCCTCAAGAAGGGACTTTGAGATCCCTGCTCTACATGGACTGTTGCTTGACACTTTACTCATATGTTGTTGAAGAGCAAGCAAGGGCCTTTGAAATTTCCATGTAAAAGGCTGTGAAATTGACATAATCAGTTTAATCTATTTATACTTTTAGTAGAACAAATGGCAAAAGCTTCATTTGCATATCTTTTTTTTTTTCCTCCAAAAGCTGACTTTAAGGGCCGGATTCTGCAAATGGTGCCGTTATCGGCTGTCGCTTGCAAAAGTGGCACTGTTTGGGTGTCAATCACGCTACAGCAGCATTTGCAGAATCGCAACCATGTCAAAAGTAGACACCAGAATTTTATAGGCCTCCATTTCTGGCACCTACCTGGGATGAAAATTGCATCTACAGAGGCGCACACTTCCGGCGTAAACCATGCCTACTTTTGACGCAAGTGCTGGTAGGTGCCTCTATAGATAGGACCTGGACAGTGTTCTTTATAAGCACCTGCAGGCACCTACCTTTTTAAAAAATTACTTTTCAATTGGGTTTAAATGACATGGTCAATGGCCGTGCTGTTTATCGCCAATTAAATCAATTAATCTAAGCGGCGGTAGGGCACTGCCGCTTAACTTATGGTGTGGTTTTGAGAATCAGGGACTAAATGTTATTAACACAAGAACTGTACACATGAACCAACAAAATAACCTGGTGTACAAAGCGTCTTTCTTGATGCTCACATGTTTTAAATATAACATGCACTTACTTATACTAAGGCTAAGTGAGACTTCTAAATAAGTCACTGGAATTTTTTATTAGCTGTTAGAGTGTGCTTTGCTGTTACTTTATTGTAATTGTTAGCGCTGAAGTGCTTTTAAATGAACACTTCAATTTAAAATGCATAAAAGGCAGCGTAGTAGAAAAAAAAAATAACTATTGGAGATCGCACAGAGACAAAAAGGTCATTTTCATGTAATTTATACTTGCCTGGGTTATTTGAATTTCTTTTAATTGAAACTTGATCATGCATGTGCCCCCATGATTTGAAAATACTCTCATTTTCTCTCACTGTGCTTTTAACTTGTCCTTTTCCACTTAAGTATTTATTAATGGTTTACTTGAGCAGCCAGTAGGAATATGCACAGAAAAAAAAAGTTGGTTTGTTTTCTAGATCGTTTTTAAATCTTTGTGGTCAATTTTCAGACGTTTATTTCATTTCTAGAAATTAAAGCTTGCAAATTCCTCCCTCCCCCTCCCCCCCCCAAAATTTACAAAATCGTAGCGCGGTTTTATAGCGTCAGCCATGGCGGTAACAGCTCCAACACTCATAGGAATTCTTTGAGCAATGGAACTGTTGCCACCCCGGTTGTTGCTAAAAACCGCGCTATGGTTTTAAAAAAAGGGGAGGGGGTTGACTTTTTATGTGTAAAAATGCTTTATTGGAATAAAACAGGGGAAGCAAAACCACAAGCTCAAATGTACAGGATCTAGAGTGGAATTGTACTAATCAGAATGATGTCCACACAGAAAAATGTCCTTTAGCTCATCTGATGGTCCAAACAACTTTATTAATCCAGTAACTCAATGACTCGACATGTACATGTTTCGGCCAAACAGGCCTGCTTCAGGACTCTACAAATATACACATAAATAGGTTAAAAACTCGAGAATAAATCAGATCAGAAAAACCAAACATATGAAACTGAATACACACAAAAAATATATATGAATAAAACCCAAAAATAACATTACAACACAAAAATATGTATATCTCATATACATATAGAGCAATATAAATACATTAATAACAGTGACAATAAATAAAAGTGAAATTTTAAAATCTTGTTTGTTTTTCGTTATCATTAATTGATAAGTTGGTATAATGTTTGTATGTTTTTTTGTGCATTCAGTTTCATATAGGTATTTGGTTTTTCTGATCTGATGCATTCTCGAGTTTTTAACCTATTTATGTGCATATGTGTATATTTGTAGACTCCTGAAGCAGGCCTATTTGGCCGAAACATGTACATGTCAAGTCATTGAGTTACTGGATGAATAAAGTTGTTTGGACCATCAGATGAGCTAAAGGACATTTTTCTGTGTGGACATCATTCTGAGTAGCACAATTCCACTCTAGATCCTGTAAAAATGCTTTATTGCACATGAATTGATTTTGTACACATTAGTTTTGCATTCAAAGTCAATTTAGGAATATACAGTATTTACTATGGCCCTCTTATACTAAGCTGCGTTAGAAGTTTCTACTGTGGCCTGGAGTGCTAAATGCTCCAGTGCCGCTACGACGCTCATTCCTATGAGTGTTGGAGCAGCATCGGAGCACATAGTGATCTGGGCCGCAGTAGAAACCTTTACCGCAGCTCAGTAAAAGGGGGGATTAGTATATACTGTAGGTTCCTAAATTGTCTTTATATGCAACTGTCGAATGGCTGTGCCAAGCTGTCCATTGTAACTCCCTGGGTAACTGACCCAATCATTTGTTTTGTGGTCCGACCTTGAACTGAGTAGGTAAAGGCGGAATAGAAAACCTGATTAACATAACAAAACATAACATTTCCCAAGCAATTTTAAATGAATGCACATCTCTACTGTCTAGCCAAAATAAACACAGATGGTCACCCCTTCAACTTCCAGAGGGAAAATAATTCTTTACAGGTCAATCATTGTCTCATTTATACTAAGTACAACATACTAAAAGGGTGAATATTTCCAATCAGCTGAGCTGTGAATAAGGCTAGCTGAGCTAATCATGGGGCTCATTTTCAAAACAGAAAAATTCCTCCCCCCCCCCCCCAAAATGGCATAAAGTGGCATCTGGATGTTTTGTTTGCTAAAATATCCAAATTGCCATTTTTGTAACACATTTTTAGATGGTTTTCTTTGTCTTCTGCGTGTCTAAATCAAAAAGGGTCATGATGGGGACAGGATTAGGATGGACTTATGATATGGACGTTTTTTTCTGCAATAATAGAATGCTGCAGAAAACATCCAGTGCAAAACTTGAACATCTGAGGCTAGATCTGTTTCAATAACAAATAAGTCCCCAAAAGGTGTCCAAACTGACTGGATGACCACTGGAAGCATGAAGATATGGTCCCCTTACTCTCCCAGTGGCCAATGAACTTCTCCCACCCCCAAAGATATGAATGAAACAGTACACACCGGCCTGTATGACAACCTCAGATATTATGGCCAGTCCTATTAGAGCAGCAAGCAGGTCTCTGGAGTTGCCTAATGGCTGGGATGAGAACTTTCCAGTGGCCCCTCATATGTTGATGCATTCTTTGATTCATTCTGTCAATAAATAACACACAAAAATGAATGTTTCCATCATAGTAGGAGACCATATTTTTAAAGGAGACTTTTGTGGGATTTCAGAAACCTAGTCTGCAAACACATTCTAACCTTGATATTTATTGTATTGTAGTGGAGGCATTCCTTTATGTGATAAAGAACAGTATGGATATCATTTATTTATTATTTTTTTTTTTGGTTTTAGATTCCATCCTCCCAGGGGAGCTCAGAATGGGCTACAAGTTTACATGCATATTAAAGTGTTTTTATACCAGGTGTTGGCAAACATGGCATGGTAGGACATCGTGTGAAAGAGATGGTAAAACAGTTAACAAAGCATGGTAAAATATAATATAACATAGCATGATGAGCATTGTATGACAAATATAGCATGACAAACATCATATTCAGCTATGCAGAATGCCATACAGATCTCCATGAAGAAAGCAAATGAAAGTCCAAATGAAGTATTTGTTTACCAAAATTCTTTCTCGTAAATGACTTGTCATGCTTTATTCTTTGAGAGGATTTCTCAATTGTAGTTAAATAATCAGCTGATTGCTATTATTGTTATTGCTGGGTGGTATAAAAATATTTAAATAAGCTATTATCATTTAACCTCTGTTGTTGACTACTGCCAAGGGATTTCAGGGCACCTAAAATTAGGCAAGGCTTTCTTAGTCAGTAAGTTAAGCGAAAACACAAATCAGAATGAAAAATACACTCACACAAGGCAGAATGACTGCTCTGGGGTTTTGCTTTCCAATTCCCTCTTACAATCAGCTGGTACATCTCTTTGTGCTAGCTTTTGAACTCTGACCTCAAAGGCTGAGAAACATTAATCTAAGCGAAACCAGATTCCCTTTACATGTCCTGCAACCAAGGTTAAATATTTATATTAATCAGATCGCTTTTTTAATTACTATTTTTCCTCCCCTATCTTCATGCTAGTTCTGTATACCTGATTGTATAATATTACTTTTCAGCTCTTGACTGCTTAAATATGTACAGATCTGTGAGTACTTTTTATCTGTCTGCTTTATACTGATTTTCAAATTAAAAACGTGCACAAATTTCACTTTGAGAGTTACTTAACAAATGCCACACTGGTACACAAGTTTACCTGCTAGTTTCTTCAGGCAGTTCTTTCACTCATACATGAACATACTTTTGAGAATTAAAAAGGAAGGCCATATTTTCAAATACAGCCCCTCTGCGGCACATACTTTTTTTTTTAATTTTTATTGAATTTCAAACTAAAACAATGCAATACTAATAAGAGAATAAAAATTACTACATACATTATTAACTATACCAGTAATATGTATATCATTCAAAGTTCTTCCATTTTTCCTACTTTTATCAGTATTATAACATAGGATATAATATGTAATGATAACTTAAATTACCCAAGTAACCATCACGATTATTTCCCTCCCCTCAACCCCCCACCCTGGATGTGTATAAGTAAATGAACAAAAGAAAAAATAAATAAACATTATTATATTTTCACAACGTTAGTCAATGGGCTCCACACTTTATTAAATGTACCACTTATACCCCTACATTCTGCGTTTATTCTTTCATATTTGTATATAGTACACACATTCACCCACCAAAAAGTGTAATTTATTCTATTATGGTTTTTCCAATTACTTGTGATCAATTGAATAGCTATGCTTATTAAAATCATAAAATGACGGCTCTTATATTTGTCTAAAGTGGGTTTAACATATAGCATCGTTCCACAAATTATGGCTTCATATGTTAGTTGAACATTTGATTCAAGAATAAGATTAATTTGCCCCCATATGGACTTTCAGAATATAAATATCAAAGGACAATAATACAACAGATGATCCAGAGTCCCTACATCAATATGACAATGCCAACATCTATTAGACTTAGAGCTATCCATTTTATTTAAATGAACTGGGGTCCAAAAAATCCTATGCAACAAAAATAGCCATGTTTGTCTTATACATAGAAACCTAGAAGATGACGGCAGAAAAGGGCTACAGCCCATCAAGTCACCTGCACTGGAAGTTTGTTCCAATGATCAACCACTCTCTCTGTGAAGAAATACTTTCTGGTGTCGCCATGAAATTTTCCGCCCCTGAGTTTGAGCGGGTGCCCTCTTGTGGCCGAGGGTCCCTTGAGAAAGAAAATATCATCTTCCACTTCGACACGTCCCGTGAGGTACTTAAATGTTTCGATCATGTCTCCCCTCTCCCTACGTTCCTCAAGAGTGTAGAGCTGCAATTTGTTCAGTCTCTCTTCGTACGAGAGACCCTTGAGCCCCGAGATCATCTTGGTGGCCGTCCGTTGAACCGATTCAATTCTGCGCACATCTTTACTGTAATGTGGCCTCCAGAATTGCACACAGTACTCCAGATGAGGTCTCACCATGGCCCTGTACAACGGCATTATGACTTCAGGCTTTCGGCTGACGAAACTTCTATTGATACAACCCAATATCTGCCTTGCCTTAGATGAAGCCTTCTCCACTTGATTGGCAGTTTTCTTGCCTGCACTGATGATTACTCCTAAATCTCGTTCTGCTGAAGTCCTAGTTAAAGTTTCTCCGTTCTAGAAGTGCGTCCTGCATGGATTTCCGCTTCCGAGGTGCATGACCTTACATTTCTTAGCATTGAAGCCTAGCTGCCAGGTTGAGGACCAACTTTCCAATGTAAGCAGGTCCTGCGCCATATAATTCTGTAAACTGCATTCACTTACTATATTACATAGTTTGGCGTCATCGGCGAAAGTGTTATTTTACCTTGAAGCCCTTGAGTCAGATCCCCTATGAATATGTTGAAAAGGAGTGGACCCAGGACCGAGCCCTGCGGCACTCCACTGGTCACCTCCGATGTTTTAGAGAGGGTACCATTAACCACCACCCTCTGAAGTCTGCCACTCAGCCAATCATTGACCCATGCAGTTAGTGTCTCTCCTAACCCCATCAATTCCATCTTGCTTAGCAGTCTGCGGTGTGGGACACTGTCAAAAGCTTTACTGAAGTCCAGGTACACGACGTCCAAAGACTCTCCCAAGTCCAACTTTCTTGTTACCCAGTCAAAGAAGCTGATGAGATTGCATTGGCAGGACCTACCCTTGGTGAATCCATGCTGACTGGGATCCCGAAGATTCCCTTCATTCAAGATCGTGTCCAATTTGCTTTTAATTAGTGTTTCCATGAGTTTGCACACTATTGATGTGAGACTCACCGGTCTATAATTCGCAGCCTCTGCCCTGCAACCCTTTTTATGCAGAGGAACGACATTAGCTAATTTCCAGTCCAGGGGAACTTTCCCCTTACTTAGGGAGAGATTGAATAGCTCAGCCATCGGTTTCGCCAGGACATTGCTCAATTCTCTGAGCACTCTTGGGTGCAAATTGTCTGGTCCCATGGCTTTGTTCACCTTGAGTCTTGCCAGTTCACTGTAAACTTCACCTGGTGTGAACTCAAAATTCTGAAACGGGTCTTCTGTGCTTTGTGTTGCCTTCAACTGCAGACCATGTCCCGGTGCCTCACAGGTGAAGACTGAGCAGAAGTATTCATTCAGTAGTTCGGCTTTATCGGAATCTGCTTCCACGTAACTTCCGTCCGGTCTTCTAAGGCGTACTATCCCGCCTGTGTTCCTTTTTCTGTCACTAATATACCTGAAGAAGGATTTGTCCCCCTTTTTAATGTTTTTTGCCAGAATTTCTTCTACTCGAAGTTTTGCTTCCCTAACTGCCATTTTGACCGCTGTAGACCTGGTCCTATATTCTACTTTTGCCTCTCTTTTCTCCGTGCACTTGTAGGAGAGAAACGCTTTTTTCTTCTCCTTAATGAGGTGCGAGATCTCTGCGGTGAACCATTGGGGTTTATTGTTTCTTTGTCGTTTATTTACTGATTTTATGAAGCGGCTAGTTGCTTCATGTATGGTTGATTTCAGTGTTAACCACTTAGCTTCTACATCATCGATCTCCGCTTGGTCCTGCAGCGTCTGATGGAAATCTCCCATGCGTGCGAAGTCTGTGCCCCAGAAATCGAGTACCTTTGTTTTCATGTTTGATCTAGGGAAGCCTTTCCTAAGGTTGAACCATACTATGTTGTGGTCGCTGGAGGCTAGCGTATCTCCTACTGAGACCTCTGAGACGCTTTCCCCGTTGGTGAGTACCAGGTCGAGGATCGCCTGGGCCCTAGTGGGCTCCGTTACCATTTGTTTGAGACGTGCTCCCTTTATGGAGGTTAAGAGCCTCCTGCTACCGCTGGTTGTTGCTGAAAATGAGTTCCAGTCTGCATCAGGCATATTGAAGTCCCCTAGCAGTACAGCTTCTCCTCGTAGAGTGATATTCTCTATGTCTTCAATTAATTCTGCGTCCATGTCTTCCAGTTGTCTTGGGGGTCTGTATACCACACCTAGATACAGGCATTTTTCTCTGCCTCTTGCCAGGTTTACCCAGAGGGACTCCCCGGTGTACTTGACATCTGTGATCCTGGTGGTTTTGATGTCCTCTTTAATGTATAGAGCTACCCCCCACTCCTAACCTGCCTTCTCTGTCCTGACAAAGTAGATTGTAGCCCGGTATAGCCTTATCCCACCCATGTGAGTCCGTGAACCAAGTTTCAGATATTGCCACCACATCTAGGTCGGCATTCCTTATTTCAGCCTCCAATTCTAGAATTTTGTTACCTAAACTGTGTGCATTGACATACATGGCCCTCCATATCTTGTGTTTGCTAAGTCCCTGTGAGGCGTATCCTACCCGAGTCGGTGTGACTCCCAAAGAACTGTTTGCAATGTGGGTACTTTCCTTGGACATGGAAGCGGAGTTTCGACTCACCTCATCAGGATAATTCCTTTCTGCACTAATATGTGAATGGGTACCCTCCCCCGACTTACCTAGTTTAAAGCCCTGTGAAGCAGGCGGGCTAGTCGGTGTCTGAAGACGTTCTTACCCCTACTGGTCAGATGGAGTCCATCTGGTCCCTGAAGTCCTTGTAGCGCTTCCCCATGGTTTAGGAATCCGAAGTTCATATCCCGGCACCATCCCTGTAGCCACTCGTTCGTCCTCAGGATACGTTCATCTCTGGCTCTTCCCTTGCCTCTAACTGGGAGGATCGATGAGAAAACCACCTGCGCTCTTGTCTGCTTCAGCCTCTCACCCAGTGCTCCAAAGTCTCTGGTGATGGTCTCCGGTGTGTTCCTGGCAGTGTCGTTGGTTCCTATGTGGACAAGAAGCATAGGAAAGTGGTCTCGGGGCGTGAGTAGTCTATCCAGACTGGCGGTGACATCTCGTATCCTGGCTCCAGGCAGACAGAAGACCTCCCTAGATTGCATATCCGGTCTGCAAATTGGTCCCTCGGTGCCCCTCAGCATGGAATCCCCGATGACTATTACTCTGCGCTTCTTTGGGGGGAGCCGGTCAGTTGTCCCTGGAGATGGAGCTGTGTGTTGGGCCTGCTCCTGTTCCTCATCGGCAGTTCCTTCCTGAAGAATCTGGAATCTGTTCCGCAGGGCGAGTTGAGGGGTTGATGTATAGCTGCCCTGTTTGTAAGAAGAAGGAGAAGATGAAGAGATTGAAAAAAGGGGGGCGGGTCTCCTATGTTTGCCCGTGGAGGAGGTCACCAGCTGCCAGGAGTCAGTGCCGCTAGCCATTTCCTGTATCCCAATTGTTGGTTTCAAAGCTGATGATTTGGGTGTCTCGAGGATGGACTTGTCATGGGCCTGCTCGGTGATTTGGGACAGCTCCTAGACGACTCCGTCGATGTAGGCCTCGTCCTCTCGGATGCTTCTCAGGCGTATTACCTCCTCCCTGAGGCTCCTTAGTTCCTGCATGAGATCTCCATCCAGCTGCGTAGCCTCCTCTGTCTGTGTAGAGACTGTAGTGTAGCGCTGGGGGATGGTCTCGGTCTGCACAGAGACCTCTGTCCACCGTCCTGGGTCTTCCTCCTTCTGCATGCAGTCCGTGGTCGCTTCCTGGATCCCCATAGCGACTGGAATACTGGTCTTGATTGTAGACTTCGCGCTTCTTGTCCTCCCTGCCATTGCTGAGTTGTAATTGAGGTCTGCCTGTCAGAAAGGAAGAGAATTAGGAAAATTAGAAAAATCTGTTTGTGAGCAGGTGTGAGATTTTGAAAGTTAGGGTGTCTGAGAGTTGGAAGATTGGGGTATCTAGTGCTTGAAAGATAAGGGTGTCTGAGAGACTGAGAGTTTGAGATGTCTGTACATGCTGTACATTTCAATCTCCAAGTCCAAATTCGTGGCCGAGACAAATAAATATACTGTTATCTCGATGCTCCAGATGTCTCTAAGACTGTTTTATAATTTTATAATGTGTTTTCCATGTACAAAGCATCCTTTACAAGTGGAAAATGGCTCTTAGAAAATTGCACATATGATAAAATCTATCTGAAAGGGTCAACTGGAGATAACAGGGACTTTTCAGGGCATTGTGCAATCACTGTTGGCTCCTTTTACTAAGCTGCAATAGCGTTTTTAGCGCGTGCAGAATTTTAGTGTAAGCTAAACCCACGCTACGCGGCTAGAACTAACGCCAGTTCAATGCTGGCGTTAGCGTCTAGCGCCCGCGGCAATTTAGCGCATGCTAAAACCACTATCGCAGCTTAGTAAAAGGAGTCCTTTATGCAGACTTGCAAATGGCAATCTTGACTAATAATTGCTTGTTGGGAAATTTTAAGATGAGATGAGGGACCCCCCCTTGAGGTTGTCCACCACTCGCCCTTGTCATTTTTTTTTTTTCTTTAGATCCCTTTCTGAGAATAATCCAACAATATTTCTGATGTACAGATTGGTCAGCATGGGTTTACTATTGCTGCTTTTTCAGCTGATCTGCTTGTTCATTTACCAGACCTTTAAAAGAGTCCTTAACAACCCTAATGGATCGCGGTGGACATTTTGCCTTCTTTTCTAACTTCAGATTGAACTTATTCAAATCTGAAACTTTTACTGTTAATGCAGATTTGCAAATGAATTGAGGTGTACCATTCCCTTTGCTCTGGGTGACTGACTCACTTCAGTATGTAGGGATTCAACTAACAATAGATATTAAGAAGTTGTACATTGACATTGTAACATAGTAAATGTCTACTATTACTATAGCAGATAAAGACCTGAATAGTTCATCCAGTCTGCTTGACAGTCACTTGTATTAATAATAATTAATGATTAAATTGTCTTTTTTTTTTATATTTTGGAGACATAGGCCATAGAAGTCTGCCCAGTACTGTCTTAGGTTCCAACTATTGGAGTTGCCATCAAAGCCCACTCCAGCTTATCCAAACCATCTTGTCATTTGCGGGACACAGAGCATGAAAATCTGCCTGGCACTGTCCTCGCGTTCCAAATTACTGGAGTTTCCATCAAACCCCTCTCCAGCCCCATCGTAAACCGAATTGCCATATACAGTACACATACTCTATAAGTCTTCCCAGTACCAGCATCAGTTCTTCACAGCCATAACTGCCATCTAAGCACCATTCGACTCACCAAACCCATATGCAACCATTTAAGTTTTTTTTTTAATTTTACCATTCATTTTCTAATTACAAACTTTGAGTTCATCTCATGCTTTGTTGAATTCTATCATCATTTTTGTCTCTACCACATCCATCGGGAGGGCATTCTGGGCAGCAACCACCTTTTCTGTGAAAAATAATTTCCTGATATTACTCCTAAGTCTACCACCCTGCAACCTCAATTCATGTCCTCTAGTTTTACCATTTTCCCTTCTCTGGAAGACATTTGTTTCTATATTAATATCTTTCTACTACTACTTATGATTTCTATAGGGCTGCCAGACACATGCAGCACTGTACATTAAAACATTGACGAGACAGTCCCTGCTCAATAGAGCTTATAATCTAATCAAACAGACAAACAAGACAAGTAGGGGGTTAGGGAGTTTCTCAGGCATGGGTGTTTTACAAGCAAGTAGGGTTTCGGAGTTAAAAGCAACCTAAAAAATTGGCTTTTAAGCTGGATTTTAATACTTCTAAGAACAGAGCTTGACAAAGGCTTAGGGAATTGCTTAGGGGAGTGTTCTTTTAAGGGGAGGGTTCTTTTGAGTGGGCAGACGTTTTGGGCCGACGGCCCTTTTCTGCCGTCATATTCTATGTTTCTATATTTCTAAGGCCTTGTTTTACTAAGGTGCGCTAATCGATTTAGCACATGCTAAACGCTAACAAGTGCATGTTAGTCTATGGACACGTTAGCGTTTATTGTGTGCTAATTTGATTAGCGTGCACTAATCGGTTAGCGCACCTTAGTAAAACAGGGGGAAAGTGAATCAGACTGTTCCAGGCATATTGTGCAACAAGAGAGAAGGAACGTAGTCTGAAGTTGGCAATAGAGGAAAAGGGTACAGATAAGAGAGACTTGACAAATGAAGGGAGTTCCTAGGGAGGAAAATAAGAAGAGATAAGAAGGGAGAGATATTGAGGAGCTGCATAGTAAATGCACTTGTAAGTCAATAAGAGGAGTTTGAACTGTATGTGGAAATGGATAGGAAGCCAACGATGTGACTTGAGGAGAGGGGTGATGCGAGTATAACGACTCTGGCGGAATATAAGTCATGCAGCAGAATTGTGAATGGATTGAAGGGGAGAGAGATGGTTACATGGAAGACCTGTGAGAAGCAATTTGCAGTAGTCTAGGCAAGAGGTGATAAGGGTGTGGCTAAAGGTTTTAGTAGTGTGCTCAGAGAGGAAAGATCAGATTTTGGAGATATTTTAGAGAAAGAAACAACAGGTTTGGGTGGTCTGTTGGATTTGTGCAGAGAAAGAGGAGTCAAAGATGACTCTGAGGTTGCAAGCTGAGGGAAAAAAGTATTATCCATTCAACTAAAGAGTGTGTGTTGTGTGGGAAAAGGGGGAGAGATAGGTTTAGGTGAAAAGGTAAATAGCTCAGTCTTGGTCATATTCAGTTTTAAGTGACAGTGGGACATTATTTAAATGTCTATCGTACCTCCCTTGTTCCTCCATTCCTCTAGAGTATTCATATTCAGGTCTTCCAGTTTCTTCTCATACATCTTTTGGCTCAAGCTCCATACCATTTTCATTGCCTTCCTCTGGACCTTTTTATTGCAAGAAGGTCCTTATCACATATTTTTTGAACAGGAAATCTTTGACATTTTTCCTGTTCAGAAAAGGCTATTAGATGGACAGGTTTTCTTTGGATGTTATGAGCAGGACATCCCAATTCTGACTTGGATGTTCTTTCAAAATTGTTCCTCCACTTGCATAAAAATGTCTAAAATGCTCATATAAAACCCATAATATTGTCAAATTCAAGCAGGATTTTAAATCCTTAGGGCTGGATTCTATAAACAGTGCCTAACTATGCCTACATAGACGACACTGCTCTGCATAGTTGTAAATCAACCGCAAGGAGTCATTTATACCATCACGCTTAGGCGTCTTTGAGCTAGGCGCTGGTATATTAGGCCAGGTGAAAATACTAAAAGGAAATTTTAAGACAATCCAGGAATGTAAGACCTTTGAAATCAAAATGATAAAATATTTTGACACCTATTAGACAGGACTTAACAAAGACCTTGGTTTTCTTTCACATTATAAACCATAAGAATAGCCTTAAGGGGTCAGACCAATGGTCCATCTAGCCTAGTAGCCTTTCTTTATAGTGGCTAATCCAGGTCACTAGTACTTGGCAAAGCCCCAAATAGTAGCAGCATTCCATGCTACCAATCCAGGGCAAGCAGTGACTTCCTCATGTCTATCTCAATTAAAAAACTATGGACTTTTCCTCCAGGAACTTGTCCAAACCTTTCTAAAAACCAGCTACTGTACAAGAATTTAAACTCCATTGTCCCCTTCCCATCTCTCTGTCTCCCGGCCATTTCTCACCCCTCCCTCTTCCTGTGAGACTGTCATTGGAATACTTTCATGTTTCACCTATATATATTGATGTCTGTTAATATTTGCTTATTTCTGATCTGAAGAAGGTTACCTTTGAAAGCTAAATAAAAAAAAAAAAAAGCATTAAGGTGCTCCAATAAAAAAAAAGGTATCACCTTATCTTCTTTATGTTCTGTTTTGTTTTAATTTTATATATAACCTTTAAAACCTTTTTGCTCAAGTAGGATATTCAAAATGCTTTCCTTTTTTCAATTAAATGAAAAAAATAAGAGTGTCCAAAATATCCACCATAAAACATTATTTATACAGAAACTCTTTCAAAAGTGTTGTAGAAGAAGAGTACTCAATCTTCATCCATGTTCCCTAACAGGGACACCCGGTTTCAATGTCCAGCTACATCAGATAATGTTCAACATCCCTCTAATAATTGTTGATTTTCTGCTTTACATAGTCTGCGGTCTCTATAATTTTTGGTTCTTCAGGATGAAGCCTCATCATACTGGCACTGGAGGAACCAATTGCATGCTCTAATGGTGTTAGAAAAGTAGGATGGTGAAGGTACTCCAAAACAACCCTCCCCCCTTTTACAAAACCGCGCAAAAGGTTTTTAGTGCTGGCCAGTGCGCTGAATACTCTGCGCTGCTCCAATGGTCATAGAGTTCCTATGTGTGCCGGCCGGCGCTAAAAAAGGGAACTTTTTTTTCTGCTGGTTTGAGAGGAAATATGTCCAGATTCACTTTCGAAAGTCTCTGCACATGCTATGCAGTCAGGGTTACAGTAAATATTGTTATTAATTTGATCACTTTTATTAAATGACTCTTTTCTGCATTTCACTTAGTCCCCATCCATCCCCCTTTCCTCCACAGATAATTTCAGAACGAAACAGAAAATGTCACAAAAAAAAGAGAAATAAATAACAATGAAAATTCTCACCCAAAGACCTGTCAGCTCTTAATCTCTAAAGGAATAAGATGTCTATTTTTAGAGCAGCCATGTGATATTGCAGACGGTGCTGTGCTACATTGAGCTGCAGATGCAAGGCTGGAGAATGGATTTCTCAGGTCCCTTGGCTCCAGGCTTCAGAGGGTGGCATAATTCAACAAAAGCAACATGCCCGGCCTTTGGGAGACCGCAATGTTTCCACTATGTCACAGACTCTACAGCTACCTATCATCAAGCTTGACTCATGTCAACTCGGAATAGACTAATGATCATTTTCTGAGCTGAAGACAGGTGCTTTTGGCACTCCTGAGACAGAATATGCAAACAAGTGGGGGAGTTGCAGGCTGACAACATTGCAAAATTAGGCTTGCTCACATGGCGTGCGCTTGATACATGTGCAGAAAGAAACAGATGAATAGACATGGCAAAAACAAATAGCTGCATTCATTTGATAATGAAATATGCTTAAATAATGTGTTTTTTTTTTTTTTTTTTGAATGGGTTTCAAATTAATACAACCATTTAGAATGATCCAACTATAAACATAAACATTTATTTATTTTACAGGAGATTTAGGGCTCCTTTTACGAAGCTGCGCTAGCGTTTTTAACGCACGTACCAGATTAGCACGCGCTAGCCAAAACACTACCGCCTGCTCAAAAGGAGGCGGTAACAGCTAGCGCATGCGGTATTTTAGCGGGCGCTATTCCGCGTGTTAAGGCTCTAACGCGCTTTTGTAAAAGGAGCCCTTAATGCTCCTGTTGTGGCAATGGTCAATATCATTTTGTACTCAGAGGTTGAATAGCGAGTTACGTAGTCCTTCCCCCCCAGCCCCGTTCTATTTATTTGATTTAGCTCACACCTTATTCAGTAATAGGTCAAGATGAGCTTCATTCAGGTACACTATGGGGCTCAAAAGAGAAAAACATGCCCCCTAAATAGCATAAAGTGGCATTTGGATGTTGCGTTTGCTAAAAGGTCCAGATTGCCATTTTCAAAGCAGCAATCATAAAGGGCTCCTTTTAATAAGGTGCGCTAGCATTTTTAGTGCACGCAGCAGATTAGTGCACGCTAACCCCACGCTACGCAGCTAGGACTAATGCCAGCTCAATGCTGGTGTTACCATCTAGCGCGTGCGGCATTGTAGCGCGCACTATTCCAAGTGTTAATGCCCTAAAGCAGCTTAGTGAAAGGAGCCCAAAGGAACAGTATCTAGAAAAAGGCATTTGCAAATAACTGCGTTTTAAATAATTTTCTAAAACTGCCCTTTTCACAACATTTTTGTAATTGGCTGACAAGTGAGTTCCACAGTTTATCCCCTGTACAACAGGTCATTTTACTAGTCTCAACATATTTTGGATTAACATTTGTTTTTAATAGTGCTAAGGGCTCCTTTTACAGAGGTGAGCTAAAATGCTGCGCGCGCTAGCCGCTACCGCCTCCTTTTAAGCAGGCGGTAATTTTTCAGCTAGCACGTGCTAAAAACGCTAGCACACCTTAGTAAAAGGAGACCGAAGGGCTCCTTTTATCAAGGTGCGGTAGGCGGTTAACTCGCGGAATACCGCACGTTCAACCGCCTGCCGCGCTAGTCACTAATGCCTTCATTGACGAGGCGTTAGTTTTTTGGCTTACCGCGTGATGAAATGTCCGACGTGCTAACCTCCGTAGCGCACCTTGTTAAAAGGAACCCTAAGTTTTCAGAACGCAGAGAACCAGTATACGTCAAGTAAAAAAATCTTGTATTGTAAAAATATGGCTAATCTAACCTATCTGTGTGTCAAATTAGGATAAAACTTGTACTGAAAACCTTACACTATAAAGATAATTATCCCAGGACAAGCAGGCAGCATATTCTTGACTGGATGGGTGACGGCACCGACGGAGACCCGGTACGGACAATTTTAGAGTGATTGCACTCTAAGAACTTGGAAAGTTCTGGTAGGCCGCACCGCGCACGCGCGAGTGCCTTCCCGCCCGACAGAGGCGCGCGGTCCCCAGTTTCTTAGTTTCCGCTGAGCTAAGAAGACGCGTTTTTCAACGGCTGTTGAAATTTTTTTCTACTTGCCTTCCAGCTCGCGTAAACCTTTTTGGCTCTATTGCCTTTTTTCTTTTGATTCATTTTTGAAAAAAAAAAAAAAAAAAACTTTTATTTTTTTCTTCATTTTTAGTTTTTCCCCGGCGGGGCCTTCTGCCACCATCGAGGCCTCGGCCTTCGATTTGGCTGAAGCCGTTTTTACTTTCATGCCCCCTCAGCCAGGGTTTAAAAAGTGCCAGCGGTGTGCTCGGCCTATATCTCTCACGGACCCACACAACTGGTGCCTACAGTGTTTGGGTCCTGAGCATCAGGCTTCCACCTGCACCCGCTGTGCTACCTTAAAAAAACGTACTCTAAAAAATCGCCAGATACAACAGCGATTACTGTTCGGTGCCGAGATGTCCGACCCCGTTCCATCGACACCGGCTTCGGCACCTGCTCAGTCGGCACCTTCCTCTTCGACACCGCGCGACACCGCACCGGCATCCCAGCACTCAGGTAAGCCGGCTAAGAAGCCTTCCCCGCTAGAGCGTCCTCCGGTCTCGAGTGCAGCGAGCCCAATCCTGCCGACTGTGAGGCGCCAGCGGAAACGCTCCGCCCCTATTGAGGTGAGTCCCTCGACATCGGGCTCCTCATCTCCGGGGCGTCGAGCGGCACCGCAGGTACCGCAAAAGAAAAAGGCGGTACCGGTGCCATTCCTGGATGATCGCATTGCGGCCATCCTCCAAGTGCAGCTCAAGGAGCAATTACAACATCTCCTTCCAGCTATCTTGGCACCGAACCTTCCGGTGCCGGTCCGCACTGAGCCGCCGGTACCGATAGTGGAACAACCTGTGTTGTCTGCATCCACTGTTTCGGTACCGCTTCACTCGACCTCATCGGTATCAATGCCAGTCCTCGCACCGGAGCCGAGAGCTCAACATCAGTCGGTACAGACTTCGGCACCGGTGCCACCGATTACATCCCCTGGTTCCATATCGATGAGGTCGGGTAAGTCGGTGCGCAAATCCCGACACTTAGAACCATCTACCCCAGAGTCTCGGGACCGTACTTCCCATGTCAGGGATCCTGATCTGTGGGGAGATTCAGAGGAACCCTTTCTCTCTGAGGGTGAATGTTCCTCAGATGATGATGATTCTGCTGTACCTGACCCATCCTCTAGGCATTACACTATATCTTTCTCATCTTTTTTGAAAGACATGTGTGACTCTCTGTCTATTCCTTTGGAGGCTGAGTCCAAAAAGTCTAAAGCCTTTTTAGATGCCCTTGACTTTGACCAACCCCCAAAGGAATTTTTGAAGCTCCCTCTTCACGACATCTTGAGGGAGACTTTCTACAAGAATCTAGAGACTCCCTTAACGATCCCAGGTGCTCCACGAAAATTAGATTCTTTATACAAAGTAATTCCCATTCCTGGATTCGACAAGCCTCAGCTTCCACACGAGTCTCTACTTGTGGAATCTACCCTTAAAAAATCTTCAGGAGCTAGTGTATATGCTTCTGTACCTCCTGGCAGAGAGGGTAAAGCCATGGATAAATTTGGTAAGAGGCTCTACCAAAATGCAATGTTGGCTAACAGAGCTGGTAATTATGCTTTTCATTTTTCTTTCTATCTTAAACATCTCCTTACCACCATGGCTTCATTTGAGAAGTACCTTCCTCAACGTAAACAACAATCTTTTCACCATTGCTTGTCGTCTCTGTTTCAACTTCGTAAGTTCATGGTTAGGTCCATTTACGACATCTTCGAACTTACCTCCAGAGCGACAGCAATGTCTGTGGCAATGCGTCGCCTGGCCTGGCTTCGGGTATCCGAACTTGATGTTAACCATCAAGATCGGTTAGCCAATGCCCCGTGCCTAGGGGATGAGCTCTTTGGGGAATCCATGGACTCGACCACTCAAAAGCTCTCTGCCCATGAGACATGCTGGGATACCCTGCTTAAAAATAAGAAAAAGCCTCCTCCAACAAGACCTTTCAGGCAGCAATCGGCCTATCAACGCCGCTTCACAGCTCGCCCATTACCAGCAGCTTCTCAGCCACCCAGGCGTCAACGGCAACAGCAACGTCAGCCTCCCAGACAACAACAACAGCAGCAACCTGTGAAGCCACCTCCACAGCAGAAGACACAGCCCTTTTGACTTAATTCTCCAAAGTATAGCCAGTACTCCTATATCTGCTCTCCTGCCGCAACCTATAGGAGGTCGTCTTTCTCTGTTCCTCAGCCGGTGGGAAGTTATTACTTCGGACCAATGGGTCCTCAACATCATCCGCCACGGCTACTCTCTCAACTTTCAGACTCTTCCGCCCCAAAACCTGCCAAAAGAGTCTGCTTTGAACAGTCCTCAATCTGCCCTCCTTATTCAAGAAGTTCAATCCCTCCTCCTTCTGAACGCTATAGAGGAAGTTCCTCTAGATCAACAGGGGCAAGGATTCTACTCCCGTTATTTTCTAGTCCCCAAAAAAACGGGAGATCTCACACCAATCCTGGATCTTCGCGATCTCAACAAATGTTTGGTAAAGGAAAAATTCAAGATGCTTTCTCTAGCCATTCTTTATCCTCTTCTCAATCAAGACGACTGGCTGTGCTCCCTCGATCTCAAAGAGGCATACACTCACATACCGATCAATATAACCTCCAGACGGTATCTCCGCTTCATGATCAATCATTGTCATTACCAATACAAGGTGCTGCCCTTCGGTCTTGCTTCCTCTCCAAGGGTGTTCACCAAATGTCTCATTGTAGTGGCTGCATTTCTATGCTCTCACCACCTTCAGGTATTTCCTTACCTGGACGACTGGTTAATCAAGGCCACTTCCGCTCAAGCAGTACTCCTGGCCACCAACCAAACCATCCTGTTTCTGCAAATACTGGGGTTCGAGATCAATCTACCCAAGTCTCATCTCATCCCCACTCAGAGACTTCAATTCATTGGAGCGATACTGGACACACTCCTCATGAGAGCATTCCTGCCATCCAACCGTCTTCAGACTCTTCAGTCTCTATGTCAGCAGGTGCTTCCACAACGTTCCATCTCTGCCAAGCAAATGATGATACTCTTGGGTCACATGGCATCCACAGTCCATGTCACACCCCTCGCACGTCTTCACCTGTGCACTCCTCAATGGACCCTTGCTACTCAGTGGTCCCAAGCGACGGATCCATGCTCACAATACATCTGTGACATCATCTCTTCGTCAGTCTCTACAATGGTGGTTGGTATCCTCAAATCTATCCAGAGGTCTTCTGTTCCATCTACCTCCTCATCAACTAGTCATCACCACCGACGCCTCTCCTTATGCATGGGGAGCTCATTTGAACGAGTTCCAAACTCAAGGCCTTTGGACAGCCCAGGAAAAGAAGCATCACATCAATTTCCTGGAACTCAGAGCGATGTTTTATGCCCTCAAGGCTTTCCAACATCTTCTCTTCCCTCAAGTTCTTCTACTGTGCACAGACAATCAAGTTGCGATGTACTACATCAACAAGCAGGGTGGAACGGGCTCTCGTCTCTTGTGCCAGGAAGCCCAGAAGATTTGGTCTTGGGCCATAAGTCACCAGTTATTCCTGAAAGCTATTTACATTCAGGGAGAAAAGAATTCCTTAGCGGACAAGCTCAGCAGAATTCTCCAGCCTCACGAGTGGAAAATCGATCCTTTCATTCTACAATCCATCTTCGCTCAATGGGGCACTCCTCAAATAGACCTCTTTGCAGCTCCTCACAATCACCAGCTGCCCCTATTCTGCTCCAGACTCTACTCTCCTCACCGTCTAGCAGCGGATGCGTTTCTCCTCGACTGGTCAGGTCTGTTCCTGTATGCCTTTCCTCCTCTGCCTCTCATGTTGAGAACCTTGTTCAAGCTCAAGAGGGAACGAGCCACCATGATACTGATTGCTCCGAGGTGGCCCAGGCAACATTGGTTCTCCCTTCTACTTCAACTCAGTTCCAGGGAACCTTTTCTTCTTCCTCTGTATCCTTCTCTACTTACACAGCATCAGGAGACCCTTCTGCATCCCAACCTCCAGTCTCTGCACCTGACAGCTTGGTATCTCTCGGGCTGATTTCTCATGATACACTTTTGTCTCAGCCTGTTCGTTCAATTCTGGATGCCTCCAGGAAACCGGCCACTTTGCAATGTTATCGTCAAAAGTGGACACGATTTTCTTCCTGGTGTCTTCTCCATCATCATAATCCCACTTCTCTTGCAGTGGAGACCTTGTTGGATTATCTTCTTTCTTTGTCCGACTCTGGCCTCAAGTCCACTTCAATCAGAGTCCACCTCAGTGCTATTGCGGCTTTTCATGAGCCAGTCCATGGAAAACTTCTCTCAGCTCATCCCCTGGTATCCAGGTTCATGCGGGATCTTTTCAATGTGAAACCACTTCTTAAAGCCCCTCCTGTTATCTGGGATCTCAATGTGGTTCTTTCCGCCTTAATGAAGCCTCCTTTTGAACCTATGGCTACCTCTCCTTTCAAATTTCTCACTTGGAAGGTACTTTTCCTTATTGCCCTTACCTCTGCCAGGAGGGTCAGTGAGCTACATGCACTAGTTGCAGACCCACCTTTTACGGTCTTTCATCATGACAAGGTGGTTCTGCGTACACATCCAAAGTTTCTTCCTAAGGTTGTCTCTGAATTCCATCTCAACCAATCCATTGTTCTGCCTGTCTTTTTTCCGAAACCTCATTCTCATTCTGGGGAACAGGCTCTACATACTTTGGATTGTAAGAGGGCTCTAGCTTACTATCTAGAGCATACTAAACCCCACAGATCAGCCCCCCAACTCTTTCTGTCCTTTGATCCGAATAACTTGGGACGTCCTGTTTCTAAACGTACGTTGTCTAATTGGCTGGCAGCGTGCATTTCCTTCTGTTATGCTCAGACCGGACTGACACTGGAAGGTTCTGTCACGGCCCATAGAGTCCGAGCGATGGCAGCATCTGTAGCTTTCCTCCGTTCCACTCCTATTGAGGAAATCTGCAAGGCTGCTACTTGGTCCTCAGTTCATACTTTTACATCTCATTATTGTCTGGATGCTTTCTCCAGATGGGATGGACACTTCGGCCAATCTGTTTTGCAAAATTTGTTTTCCTAATGGCCAACCTTCCCTCCATCCCTCTTTTTGTTAGCTTGGAGGTCACCCATCAGTCAAGAATATGCTACCTGCTTGTCCTGGGATAAAGCACAGTTACTTACCGTAACAGGTGTTATCCAGGGACAGCAGGCAGATATTCTTGCGTCCCACCCACCTCCCCGGGTTGGCTTCTTAGCTGGATTATCCTAACTGGTGACCGCGCGCCTCTGTCGGGCAGGAAGGCACTCGCGCGTGCGCGGTGCGGCTACCAGAACTTTCCAAGTTCTTAGAGTGCAATCACTCTAAAATTGTCCATACCGGGGCTCCGTCGGTGCCGTCACCCATCAGTCAAGAATATCTGCCTGCTGTCCCTGGATAACACCTGTTACGGTAAGTAACTGTGCTCTATGACATATTGTAACCAGTAACCAGAAAACTGTATATTATGTACATTAATATGAGACCCTAGTATGTATCCGGTTAGGATAAAAATTTGTATCATAAACTTGTACTGAAATTAGGTGCACCTTTTACAAAGGTGCGCTAGCGGTTTTAGCATGTGCTATCCACTACTGCCTCCTTTTAAGCGGGCAGTAATTTTTCAGCTAGCGCACGCTATAGCACGCGCTAATCTTGTGCGTGCGCTAAAAACGCTAGCGCACCTTAGTAAAAGGAGCCCTATGTATGTTTAACCCGAAACCCGTCCTGAGCTCTTTGGAGACAACGGGATGGAAAATGAATTAAATAAATAAATGACGTGGTTTCAAAAGTATACTTATTAACACCTCTGAAATTCAAATAAGAGAAATATAAGACATACTAAAAGGGAGGCCTAATGCAGGCAGTCCCCGGGTTAAGAACATGTTGAGTTTTTAAAGCTGTTCTTAAAAGTCGGATTTGTATGTAACTCAGAACTTGTAGATTTTAAGATTCTTGCTGCTCCCAGCTGACAAAAGGGCCAACTGCTCCTATCGGTGTTCCCTCTAAGGTGCAGGAGAAGTGTAGGAGGCTATGCCACTGGAAATACTGCTCAGTGAAATCAAACAAAGCCACAACCGCATTCTTAAGTACGAGTCATATTTAAGTCAGGTGTCTGTAACTCGGGGACTGCCTGTACTTATAAAGCATCTGATAAGCACAAATCTGAACATTCAAATAACAGATATGATGCTAATGCTTTTCTATAATACAGCTTATCCTATAGTTGAGGGGTCAAATGCAGATATTAGAAGGAGACAAGATGAGTGGTTAGAGATGCTAAATTCAAGGCAAGTTCTTTATACAGTTAAACAAGATATATGGAACTGATTTAGTTAGTATGTGTGGCGAGCTAGTCCTGGTGCAGAATGAGTATACAATCGCCCTATATATTGAGAATAGTATAGAACACGGCTGTCCATTTGATATTCGGGCTGAAGAAAAGAGATTACGTTAGTCCCTACTATAGATTGCTGCACTGGTACCAGTGGAGGCACGAGTAATATTTAAATTCTCTTGCATTTGTTTAAAGTTGATTTGGGGACTGGCCCCTACCTATCTTTTGTCTCATTTTGTGCTATACAACCCCATGAGGAGAACCAGAAACTGTAATTTATTTGCCTACCCAAAGATTACTGGTTGTAGATATAGGTCATTCTTGGATAGGACTTTTATGTTTCAAGCAAATAAACATCAGTCCTATACTAATTGGAAAAATTCTACTCTGATTATACTTAAGAAATATATTGTACTTTTGCTATTTGTATTTTGTACTTCGCTGATTGTCCATCTCTCTTCGATGTAAACCGCCGAGAAGTCATTTGATTGTGGCGGTATAGAAGAATAAAGTTATGTTACGTTATTATTAAAGGCTTGGGTGAAGAACTAGGCTTTCACCTGGTTCCTGAAGTAGAAGTATCTAGAGTTAGATGAAGCTCCTCTTGGAGTAAATTCCAGAGCATGGGCGCCACTCCTCGTGGGTACAAATAGAAGGCTCGCTGAGGTTTTTTATTGCGGGTCGCTGAAGTAAAAGTTCTGATGTTCATAGGAATTCTATGGTGATAAAAAAGCCTAACAAGGCTTCATAAAGGGGGGTAATTAGCTGTTAGGCACTTAATTTGGTAGGTACTTACCACCTTGAGGTAGGCATCTACACTGAAGTGCCTACTGGCATCTACAGGAAAAGTAGGCATACTTAGGGTAGGAGTTTGGTCATAGATTGACTTAGGTGCCAGTGGGCCTAACATTATGGTGCCCTGCTGCTCTACCGGGATATCTGTGTGGCCAATTTGCTAAGGTTGCTGGTCCCTCCTACATCCCAATGACTGATTTCTGTATGTTTTTCATTTGATTTTTTTTTCTCTAGAAATGGTTCAAAAAGATAGACACACTGAGGACAAACACATCTAGGAAATGGTTATTTATTATTATTATTTTTTAAAAAGGTTGGACGTTTTTCTATTTTGAAAATGGCCATTTCTCTACTGGACTTTTGGACATTTTTCCCAGAATGTCCAAAATTGGATTTAGATGTCATATTTATTTATTTAAAAACTTATACCCCACTTAAACCTAAGCGGTTAACAGTTAAAAAAACAACAACAATACAATGAATATTAACTCTCCAACAGTATTATTGAAAATGCTCCTCCACATATTTCCCTGTCTCTGGAGGGGCTCATAATGTAAAAAGTGGCCTTAATGATCTCATTCCCATGCGCTAAGGTCATTTTTGTCAGACACATATATATTCCCGATTTTCTTCATTTTTTTTCCTTCATTAATGGTCATGCACTAATGTTGCCATTAGTGTATGTTAATTTAAAAAAATTACTGCGGCAGAATTTACTACCACCTATGTTGTAGCTGTAATGGTATCTATGCGCTATCCAGTTAGTGCATGCTATTTTATTTGTTTATTTACCGCCTCTTAATGGAGGTCGTCTAAGCAGTTTACATTCAGGTTCTCATGCATTTTCCCTGTCTGTCCTGGTGGGCTCACAATCTATCTAATGTACCTGGGGCATTGAGGGTATTAAGTGACTTGCCCAGGGTCACAAGGAGCAGCGTGGGCTTGAATCCACAACTTCTGGGTGCTGAGGCTGTAGCTCTAACCACTAGAAGAAACCAAAAGAAACTCTGTGGAATGATTATGTTCCTTAATGGACTTTATTTGAAAATGTCAAAGTTCCAAAGGTACACTAAAATCATCCACATAAAATAAAATCATCCACATAAAAGCCTTAAAGGACCTAGTCCGCTAGGGATGCAGGACCCAACACGGTCCGCGTTTCAACAAAAAGTCTTCTTCAGGAGTTCCTGGGGGTCCTATAATGGTGAATACGTGGGAAAGATAATATGTGGTGAGCCAGAAGTGAGACACTGCTTGCATTTGCTCTGACCACTAGGCCCCTCCTTCCAATGTAGATGTGCTAACTGATTGGTCTGCTCTTTGTCCTGCCAGGTGTAGAGAGTGGGCATTCCTATATTAAACATTTAAGTTGAGTTAGGCACTGTTAGGTATGATTCTAAAAAACAACGCCTAACTTTGATTGACAAGTGATAGGTGTCGCTTTGCTAGACATCTATTAAGGGGTCCTTTTATTAAGGTGCGCAAACCGATTTAGCGTGCACTAAAGATTAGTGCATGCTGAATGCTAAGGCGCCCATAGAATATAATGGATGCCTTAGCATTTAGCGTGTGCTAAATTAGTTAGCGCACCTTAATAAAAGGACCCCTTATAGAATCTGGCTCTTTTTAGCTATTTGATGTATGATTGGCTCCATTTGAACCCATGTGATATTCAGTAACACTAACCAGTTAAGTGCCACTGAATATGAGTGGATAGTCCTATGCAAGTGATTTAACTGGCCAGGAGCCATTTTTGGCTGGATAAATCACTTTAAATATCAACCCCAGAGCTGTCATATGAAATAAATCTAATCAATGTTACATGAGCTTGTCCTGAAAACGTGACCTTTTAAAAGTGAACAGAACTTAACATCTTTATTCTGTCATGTGAGGCAATGTACAGCCAACATGACACTTTCTTCAGTGATGAAAATACAATGTGGGCTAGAAAAGGTTAAAAAAGACAATGAATAAGGTTATGGTAGAAATACCGAGTTGTACCTTCCTCAGGAAAAAAAAAAATCTGCAATAGGGCATAGCTACAGGAAAATAGATCCATGATTTGCTGAAATGTGTCCCTGTTTTCCCCTCAATTGAACTGTTATAATAAGGCTGTGTTTAGTAGATTTTAAAGATTATAATAGAGATGATATTTTCTTAAGAATGACTAAGCAGAATGCAATACATTTTTTAAAGATTTGTTATTGGAAATGGAAAAACCTGAAGGAGAGAGAGACTGAACAGAATAAACGCTTGATTATGGTGATGAATAATGCATACTGCCTATGGTATTAATTAACCTTATGCTCCAGAAGGATACGATGGAACAGTAAAGCTAATTTAAATGTGATCCCACTCTTTTTCCCTGTGGTGTTTCAGGTTCTCACCTTTTGAGCATATGTTTTTGACTTTGATAGACAAAACTGTTTATCCCATATTCATATTTTAATCTGATATAATAATAATAAAAAAACATCTTTGTACTTATGTTTTATGGTCTGGCAGTTTAATTTTGCTCCTTTAGGCTTCCAACTCAACCAGAACTATCTTCTGTAGGGCTAAACGGCTCTGTAAGTTAGGCGGTGGTAGGTATCCTACCACCGCCTAACTTAGGCCTCTCTTACTAAGGCCTCCTTTTACAAAAATGAGGTAGCAGTTTCTAGCGCGGAGAGCAGTGCTGAACTCAATGAGTATCAGGAGCAGCGCGGATCCCCACGCTAGAAACTGCTATCGTAAGTTGCAGTATAGGTTTCTAATGCAGCCCAGGGCGCTAAATGCTCTGATGCTCATAGGAATTCTATGAGCATTGGAGCATTTAGCTCCCCAGTTACAGTGGAAACCTGTACTGCAGCTTAGTAAAAGAGGGGGTTAATTGTTTTAATTGGTTCAGTCGGCAAGTATGCTGATTAAAAGCCAATTTAAAACTTATTTTAAAAAATATAGACGTCTAGAGGCATCTACAAAATGGCGCTAGTGTCACGTCTACAGAGGTACCTAGCAGCGCCTAAAGCCAAAGTAGGTCATGGTTTGTGCTCAAAATAACCAGATTGATTTTGGTAACGAATATGGCGGTAAGACTGATCTATGGTCTGTAAAAGTTTGATCACGTGACACCTTACTACCTTACTGCACTGGCTTCCGGTTGAGGCTTGAGTAATTTTTAAATTGGGATGTTTGTATTATAAGGTAGCCTTCGGACTTGCTCCAAGATATCTTGTTGACAGATTTAATAGTGTATCACAGAAGAATAATAGAAAATCACATGCTCTGATTGTGTTCCTTCAGTTAAGGGCTCCAAAAGTAAGAAATATCATAAACATACTCTCGCTTATCATGCCAAAGATTTCCAATTACTCTTAGCCAATTCCATTTCATATGAGCACTTTAGAAAGTTGTTGAAAACTTTTCTCTTTTCTTAATTTCTGACAAAATTAGTTCTTTCTGTATTCTTCATAAAAAAAATTTTTCTCTTCATTAGTATAATCTTTTGTAAACCGCATAGAACTTATGGTTATGCAGTCTAGAAATTTGTTGTTATGTTAGGTGCCATTAGATGTCTCTGTAGATGCCATTTGAAACCCTGATCTACATTTCTAGTACCTGCCTTTGACATTAGCTGTGATTCTGCAAATGGTGCTGTAATGGCTGTAACATGATTGACATGCAACAAGTTCCAAAACTCCCCCCAATCACCCACTCAACACTGCGTACCCCCGACCTGACTCAGTCCCAGCTGACAAGTACTGGGACCACATTGAAACCCCCAACTGGTTCCAATTTCTCCAACTCTACAACAAATATGCCAACTCCTATTGTCTCCTAGACAGCTGCCCGATTAGCATCATGAAATCATCTCCCGCACCCTTCAAAGCACTGCTCTATGACTGGATATCACAACAATTGATGAATGGTAAATTCTCAACTGTTTTCAGCCACATACTCATCACTCCCATCATCAAAAATCATAAAGATCCAATATCCCTACCCTCCAACTACAGACCAGTAGCCAACATCCCCTTCTTCACCAAATGATGAAAGGACTGATCAACACTGCCCTGACAAACTACCTGGATAAATTCTCAACACTATACAAATACTAATCAGGCTTCTGCACACACCACAGCACTGAAACCACCATAGCCTCCATTGTGGATCACATCTCCCATACACTTAATACCAGGAAACAAGCACTACTACTTCAATTCGATCTGAGCAGTGCTTTCGACCTGGTGGTCACAATATCTTACTCAGCTGCCTGGATGCTGTCGGTATTACGGGCCAAGTACTAAACTGGTTCAAAAGCTTCCTGAAATTCTGATCCTACCAAGTTGTCAATGAATAAGTCAACTCACAACCATGAACCAACCCCTGCGGCGTCCCGCAAGGTTCACCTCTTTCTCCCTCCCTTTTCAATCTCTCCATACATAGCCTCACTTGGCTACACTCTATCAAAACTGAACCTCAAATTAGAGAATGACACGGTGGCGGTTTACCCGCGGCTACCGCTTTTAGCCGCGGGTAACCCGCCAAAAAAGGGGGAATGAAAATTAGCAGCCTCTGCGGGGATGGGGACAAGGCCATCACCGCCCCGTGGAGTGGTGAATGGTCTTGTCACCGCAGTGAGGCATAAAGGATCGTGCGGTCCCCGAAGCCCCCACCCGCACGCCGGCTCGATCGTTTAACCAGCTTCCTCTCTCCACCTCACCTTAGTTTGCCGGCTTTCTTTTTCGGCGACCGGAACGCTTTCAAAAGAGCCGTGCATGCGCGGCTGCTCAGTATTCAATCTTCTGCTCTGACCCAACCGGAAACAGGAAGTTGCAGCAGAGCAGAAGATTGAACTTTGAGCAGCCGCGCGTGCGCGGCTCTTTGAAAGCGTGCCAGTCGTTGAAAAAGAAAGCCGGCAAACTAAGGAGAGCTGGAGAGAGGAAGCTGGTTAAACGATCGAGCCGGCGTGCGGGTGGGGGCTGCGGGGATCGCGTGTTCCGGCTCACACAAGGAAGGAGGAGGTGAAAGGGAAAAGTTTCTCTTCCTTGGAAATGTGGAAGGCAGAGTGGGGAGAAGACGCTGGAAGGGAAGAAGAAGACAGATGCCAGACTATGGGGGAGCGGAGGGAAGAAGATGGGTGCTAGACCAATTGTGGGAGGGGGTGAAGGGAGAGGCACAGTAACAGCAAATGGAAGATGCAGAGAGAAGACACACAGTGGATGGAAGGAATTGAATGAGAAGATGTGGAAAGCAGAAACCAGACAACAAAGGTAGAAAATAAAATTCTATTTTTTATTTATTTTTTGCTTTAGGATAAAGTAGTATATTAGTTGTGTTGATAAAAATTTATAAACAAAGCCCTGCCAGCTGAACAACTCTTTCTCTAGTTCAGCAGCCAGAACTTTGATTTATAAGAAAGGAATAAGCTAAATATTGCAGTACTAAGGCTTATATGGATGCTGCGGGGATGGTGACGGGGCGGTGAATGGGATGGCAGTGGTGGTGACGGGGCGGTAAAAGGGATGGCGGTGACGGTGACGGGGCGGTGAAGGGAACGGTGGTGACGGGGCGGTGCAGAGGATGGTGGGCCGGGGACGGTGCAGTGACGGGGACAGATTTTTTTCCCCGTGTCATTCTCTACCTCAAATCATACATATATGCGGATGACATCACAATCATCATCCCCATCTCTATCCTTAAGTCTGAAACTAGAGACTTCATTGCATCAGTCATCAACCAGGTAGCTCAATGGATAAACAATTTTAAACTTAAATTAAACCCAGAAATAACCAAATTCTTCATGGCCTCCCCGACCACCAAAAACATTGCATCCTCACTTGACATAAATGGAAGAAACTTCCCAATCAACCCCCACGCTAAAAATCTTAGGCATTACCATCGACCAACAACTCACATTTGACGCCCATACCAATATCCTAATCAAAAAATGCTTTAGCCTTCTATGGATACTACGCACACTAAAACCGTTCTTCGATTTTTGCCTCATTCAGACTACTAGTTCAATCTCTAATCCTAAATTCACTGGATTACTGCAACATTGTATATCTAGGATCTCATAAGAAAACTATTAAAAGACTAAGAATGATCCAAAACACAGTGCTGTGACTGATCTTCAGCCTAAAAAAAATTTGATCACATAACCCCATATTACAGAAAACTTTTAGTTACCGATCGAGGCAAGAATCATCTTTAAATTTGGTTGCCTTTGCTACAAGACACTATTTGGCACCTCACCCACCTACCTCCTGAATCACTTCATCCTACAGGGCAAACCCCGCCCCTCCCATAAAACGTTGATATTCTCATTCCCAACTCCCAAGAACTGCCACTACAAAACATTTCTTGACAGAACATTATCATTTCAAGCAGGCATCTGGAATAACACCCTAAGCGACCGCCTCTTGAATTCCCCTACATACCAAATTCTCAGAAAAGCACTGAAAACCCACTTATTTGACAAGTTTGTCTGATCCTCCAAGCCCCTGACTCATTCTTAACACCCCTCCACCCCTCACTTCCAAGTTCTCTTCCCCTTTCCTCTTCCCTTCGCATCCACCTTTCTCTCCCTTTCCCTCTACTCTCTACCCCCTTACTTATATTGATGCCTGTTCCCACAATCCCACTTTGTAACTATTGTACTGTATACAATCTAGAACTGAAAAGGTATGACGGGATTTAAATAAAGCTATTATTATTAAATGATGACTCTCTCTGCTTCCAGAGATATGATGGATGTCGCCATGACCTTGGCTGGCTGTGATTAGAACAAGAAACAGACATCCTGCCTTACAGTTGGTCAAGGAAATAAATCCTGATTTAGGAATCAAACTTATATTCTCTCTACAACAGTATACAGCAAAGCAGATGAGCTAGTGGGCTAGCCTGTTGTATTTTTTAAGCACATGTATGTGTCCCAGATATTGCATACAATAGTTGTAGTATCAATGTGATTTTTTTGTGTTATTTTACTGTTAACTCCAGTTTTAGTAAGTATGATCTGTGTGTCTGTCTGTGTGTGGGCCTTAACAACTGGATTAAACTGTCTGTTGGCATTCTCAGTGTCTGAATTCCCTGCTTCTGGCTTTGTCAGAGGAAGTTACTACTGACACAGTGTGAGATACAAAGATAAGACCCCCCTTGTTGTGACACTTCATTTCTTTGGAAAGCTCTATGCTTGAAAGGAGGACAGTCCTGCTTTAGTGAGCATATACAATCAAGCCTGGTTAGCATAGTAGTTTTGACAAAGTAAATCAGACTTGAACCCCAAGAACAAAGCACAATGTAGACACAGTTCTAAAAAGTATTTAAGGATAAATAAATAGTAAAGGCCAGCCATGTCAAGAAAGTGAACCCCCCCCACCCCAAAAACAGAAAAAAAAGAAAACATGGAGCGGCATAATAAAAAAAATGTCTAAGTCCATTTTGGGCCTAGGGCGCTAGTCGCCCAAAGTCATCAGCATCCAAAGTTTGTTCTTGAAAAATACGTCCAAAATATTTTGGGGGGAGGAATCGTCTAATTATCCAGTCGTTTGATAGTACAGGCCATCAAGTTGTATATCTTTATACTGCATTCTCATCCAAAAAAATCATCCAAGTCAAAAACATCTAAAAAAATACCTTTTGGATGTGGGAGGGGCCAGCAAAGTGATGGACTGGCCACCCAGACATGGCAACAGAGTAGTGGGGCACCTTACGGGGCACTGCTGTGAACTTCACATAAAGGATGCCACATAAATATCTCACAACTCCCTTACAGGTTATGGTGAGCCCCCCAAAACCTGCTATGACCACTTGTCTACCACTCCAATAGCTCTTTTGGCTAATGGTGGCACCTATATGGCAGGAGAGTAGGGTTTTAGGGGGTTTTGGTGGGTGCACATGTTCCACCATAAATGCAGTGGTTAGAGTAGCTCATGAGCCTGGGTCCTTCTCTCTATGGTTCACTAGCCCACCCCTCAGACTACTTAAGCCACCTCTGTGCAGCTCTACTAGGCTTTTCTATGCTTTTCTATCAGGCGCTGATGTTCTGGAGGCAAGTATGTATGTTTTTATTCAGATTATGGCGGTATGGAGGGGTCAGTGATCACTGGGGGAGTGTGTGGGGGTCTGTCCCTGCAGTGGTTGTATGGTCACTTTGGATACCTTATGGGCACTTAGTCCTGTTTTTAGATTGCCTACGTCACAACGTATAATTTCCGTCTAGGCACTCTTGTTAAACTTTTGATTATCGCTGCAGTATGACTAAGTCTAGGTCAGCCCACTTCCCGCCCACCTCCTGCCCTAACCACTCCTTGAAAAATGCCCTTTTTCACTCTGGGCGTACAGCAGCAGTCAATAGGCCTAAAATTCCTCTAGATATGTCTAAAACACATTTTGAATATTGGCACTTGGACGACCTGACTTTTAGGTTGTCCAAGTGCCGATTTAGGCGGGTTTTTAGATGTATTTTTGTTTGGATTATGAACCTCATAGTAACATAATAAATGATGGCAGATAAAGACCGAATGGACCATCTAGTCTGCCCAAAAGTTAGTCATTATAAATTCATGCTTAAATTGAATCATCTTTTTTCTTTGGTATTACTGACTGCTAGATTGTAAAAGTCCACATGGAACTATTGGAGTTACAGTCAAAGCTCGATACCATGGCAAAAATGTTCCATCAAAGTCCCATCCATACAAATTTTTAATAAAGAGCGAGTAATAGCTTTCTTCAGCCCATTTGGAAAACAGCTGATCAACATCGAATGTGAAACTACTGACAAAACTGAAGGTGCTAGTGAATCCACCATATTGGAAAGTACACCAATTGGACATAGATCAAGTGAACATGTAGACTTGTTTAATGTCTAAATTATTCTTTTTACCTCTTTATGCACTTTTTATCTCTTTTTGCACTTTCTTTGGGCAGAGGGAGTGAAACCTATGGAAATTCACCATTGGATATTGACTCATTATGGACATAGCACCATGAATCAATGAAAGATTTATGAGTGGGTAAAAAGGTTTAAAGTAAGAAGAACAGGTGTAACTGACAAAGGTCATTCTGGTTGCCCATCAACATTGCACACACAATAGCACATTGACAGGGCAGATGCCTTGATTAGATAAGACCGACAGATAACGGTGTGTCTATTGGCTGCAAATTTGAATATCAGCTATGGATCTGCATTTTCTATAATGCATGATGACTTGGGATACAGGAAAGTTTGCGTACGATGAGTTCCCAAACAGCTTACTGATCTGCACAAGCAACAGTATGTGGAGGCTGTGACCCAGTTCCTGAGACAATATGAAAAAGATCTGAATATTTGGAGAAAATTGTCACCAGCGAGGAGACATGGGTGTATTACTGCAACCCATAGAGCAAACGACAAACCATGATGAAGTAAAGGAAACGGTGCTTACCTGGATTCGGAAGCAGCCCCAAAACTTCTTCTCTGCAGGAATGTAGAAGCTAGTTGAACGATACAACAAATGCATTATCTTACATAGGAACTACCTTATCTACTCAAATATACACCGAGATTTTGGGGCCAAAAATGGGGGTCTTGACTTATATTCGGGGCATCGCCCACCCATCCCCTTCCAGACTTGTTGCAGGCCTCTACTGGGCCTGCCTTATGGCCTAGTGGGATTGGCTGAGACAGGAGGAATCCCTGCCATCTCCTGTCCCTGCCAACTCTACCATTTAAAAAAAAAAATTTCCTTATGCCTCTCCACGCATACCTTTTTGAATCCCTGGTGGTCCAGTGGTGTGCCAGGCATGAGAGAGCTTTCCTCACTCCTGCCTGGCATTGAGCTGCTCACTAAATGAGACTCCTGAGACTCCTGAGAACTGGCGGCAGCCATTAAGTGAGTAGCTCAGTGCCGGGCAGGAGCGAGAAAAGCTCACTCATGCCCGATACATCACTGGATCACCAGAGATTCAAAAAGGTTTGCAGGGGGAGGCAGGAGGGAGGTAAAAAAATTTGGCAGAGTCAGTCGGGACAGGAGACAGGAAGGATCCTTCCTGTTCCGGCCCACCATGTCATATGGCAGGCCCAATGGAGGTCTGTAGGACAGTAGGAGAGAGGGGTACAGGGAGGGGAGGGGGGCAGAGCCTGTCTTGGAGGGAGGAGGGACAGGATGGAGAGCTTGTCAGGGAGTGAGGGGGGCTAAGTGCAGAACCTGGCAGGGGAGGAAGGGAGGGGAAGCAGGACACAGATCCTGGTAGGGCACATTAATATTAACACCCCCCCCCCCCCGATCTTATATTTGAGTCAACTTTTTTGTGGAGGAAAAGAGTACCTAATCTTATACTTGGATCAACATATATTTGAGTATATACAGTATGTGGAAAAGTGATATGTTCAATTGTTCACAGTTACTTCTATTAAAATCCTTAAATATATTTTGCCTTTACTTTTTGATTTACCTTTGTATAGCACCTACTGTATGTGGTCTGTTTGCTTTCTGGATCTTGGCAGGTCATTAATGGCTTTCCTTTAGGTGCCATCTGCTAGTGAACATATTCAATGTGAGCAGTAAAACAGAATAAACTCTCCAGCTAGATGATAAAGGTGAAATCAAGTAGAAGAGTAACATTCTAGCTAGCCTCAATTAAAGTCAATCTCAATGTGTTTCCTATGACAAATACCACATATGTTACTCTCACCACCTTGCCTCCTACAACCAACACTCTGTAAGTTTAAATCTAAAATAGTTCATGGCTCTGCACTGACTTAGTGTTATGCCAAGCTTGATAGATCTAGGAGCAGCCTCAGAAATTATAAGGGGTAAGAGTGTGCATTTGGTTTGATTGCCACCCCCAAAACAATTTATGTGCAATAATAACAATACTTCTCTAACAATTTATCAGAGTATACATTACAAAACATATAAAAATAAAATTTTTCATATGAAGTGCTAAGACCAATCACCTATGTGTTCAATGGGTTCAAACAACAGTGGCTCATGGGACCATAACAGCACTTGGATCGGGGTAAGGGGGAGGTCACTTCACATGGGAGTGTAGCATGGTGTAACAGCATACAAGGGGTAGCAAGTAGTGGCTGAAATGGAATAACATGGCCAATATCTTGGCTTTATGTGAAGGTTTTGGGCGGTATCAGACTTTTTTGAGTGCTTTGATGGTCCCATAAGCCATGGTTGCTTGAACCCATTGAGCACCTAGATGATTGGTCTGAGCACTTCACATTAAAAAAAGTATGATTGATTATGTTTTGTAATGCATACTCTGTGATTTTTTTGTCTTTTTTTTTTTTTTCATAATTTCAAAAAAATACATCCGAGCATTAAACATCTTGAACAGAAAGTTAGATTAAGACAAAATAATTTTCAAATCCAAACAGATAGAGTTGTAAAGAAAATAACTCAAAAGGGTGATCTAAGATTAAATATGAGTGAATTTAAGGACAAAAAAGCATTAACTTTAAAGATACCTGTGGACTGTAGCTGGATAAGAGTTCATTTCTATTCTTTAGAAGTTGTTATTATTTCTTCTTTACCAAGGCATTTTAGAGATACAAAACGAGATGGATCCATGTCAAAGAGACTGATTTGTGGTAAAGAAACGCAAAGCGAGAGGCTTTTTGGTGATAAGACTGGTTCATCAGCATCAGCAAAATCAGTCTCCATAAGCCCAGTTGCTCCACCACTCAATGTGATGCTGCAACTTACAGTATATCTCATTGATTTCAAGGGCAGAGGCAATCCAGCTAATGCTTGAGATCCATGTTCTGTCTGAAAGAGATGCCAGGGAGCTCAGAATTGAGGTTGGTGGATCTAGGAAAATATATTTAATAGACTGGTATCTTATTATGCACTTGCATGGAATCTAAGGAAGAAAATTCTACCAATTGAGGTTACTGCAGGTTTCCGAATCAAAAATTGACGCCTCCTTCTTTATCTTTCCTTAGAAGCATCAAGAAATATCTGTATTTTTTGTCCCAGGAACTCTTTAAATCTATTTTTTAAGTATAATCTCATAATCCACTCTTCATCTGGTAGCAACGCTACCATTAGTAAGAGTGTTACTGGGCTAGCAACAGTTTCATCAGAGACTTCTAACAAATTTGTAACGTCCAATGGAGTTTCTTGTTGCATTTCAACTTCTTTCTGTTGCTCTTGCTTTTTAGGTAAATAGTATACTCAAACAAATGAAGGAATCGACTGTTCAGGAACATTTACAGCCTGTTTTACTAGCAGCTGACGCGCGGCAACAGCCCCAAAGCCCTTTAAATCTCTATTGGCTTCGGGGCTGTTACCACGCAGCAGCCACTAGCACAGCTTTGTAAAACAGGCCCTTAGTATTCCCAAAAAATACCTCTTTAACATATCCATAGGAGTTACCATAGGAATTTTTGAAAAATTTAACAGGCATAAATTATGATTTTCAAAAGGTGTAAATTATGATTATGATTTTCTAGTTTCCAGTTTTCTCCTTAAACTGGTATTATATTTAATCAGTGCTCCTTGAGTTTTCTTAATTGTTATTACATCTGTTGCCATTTTTAGAGCTTCATTTTTAAATGTAGTCATATCTTGTTTTAAAGAAGAAATTTCCTCTTTCTGCTCGTTTATCTTTTTTCCCAGTTAATTTACTTATGGAGTAAATTATTTTCCTAAATTAACAACAAGGTCCCATAGGGCATCCAAAGTGACCTCAGGAGGTTTGTCTATTGAAAAAAAAGCTCCTAGTGCCTCTTTAGATTTCTCTGTCATTAGTTTTACCTCACGTTGGCCTTGCTCCGTCTTCTTAAGAGATGCTCCTGCATCAGGTAGCTTCTTGGAATTAGAGTCCTGAACAAAATTCAACAGCAAGCCCTATGATGTGCTGGCCTCACGTGGTGAGAACACTGTCTCTTCGGACGTGTTCATCTCTCGTGGAGAGCTTGCTCCCATGAGGATGTGGAGGTGGGTCTCTGGTGTCGGGGTTCAGAGTGGCATCCAGCCCAAGGACTTCCGCCGCGGCATCACTCCCCGCCGGCATTCCCCAACAAGCTAGACTTTCTCTGTAGGCGCCTCAGAATTTCATCGATAGTGCCGAGAGAAGGAGCTTTTGACCTTTGGTAGGCTCCACCGACACTTTTTCCTCTTCTTTTCGGCATATTAAGTACTCCAATAGATCAAAATTATAGAGCAAAGTTCTGTGGCATCTAAACAACTAACAGGCTGCAGTGACCATCTTGGATCTACTCTGTGATAAATTGTTAGAGAAGTATATTTCTTTACACAGAGTGTTTTGTATTATATTTCTCTCTATTTTGGCTTATTCAATAAGATAGTGGTCACAAGATCGTAGTGTAAATTGTATTTTGTTCCAGCATTTTGCTAATTGATATTTGATGGGTAAGGTAATTTTCATGGTAGACTTTAAATTCTTGCATGCTGAGAATTTTAATTGAGGCACCCTGGAGTAGGACCATCAGGTTTCTTTAGGTAGTCAGGGGCATTCCCTCTCAGGATTTTAAAGGCAGCGATGTCTAATTAATCCTTGTAGTTATGGACAGCTGATGTAGTTTCATATAGTAGGGCTATAGGAATTCCAATTTCCATAGTCTACATATGAGTCTTATTGCTGCATTTTGAGTTAGTTGTAGATGCAATAGCAACATTTTAAAGTAAAGAACTAGTATTATATTGCAGTAGTCTAGTCAAGGTAGGATTAGGAATTGCACTAAAATTGGAAAGCCTCTATTTTGAAGTATTTTCTGATGGATCTTAGCTTTCTCATCACAAGGAAAGATTTGTTTTATTATTGATTGTACGTAGCTTTTAATATTTACAAGCATGTTGCACACACAAATGTGAGCTCTTAGATTATAGGATCACCATTTCTGTGTGGAATGATTTTTAATAGTGGTAACCAGTGTACCACTATAAATAGTAAACAGAAACTGCATACAGTACAACTGAATCTGTTTCAAATTAAAGTGTAACAGTATGCGATGATATTTGTTTAAAAAAAAAAAAAGATGATTAAAGGCAAGAAAGAGAGAAGTAAACTAAATTAGACCTAAATCAAGTTATGCACATTTTCAGTTCTGGAACATTGTGACTTTTCTAAAGGCCATTTATTAAACGACATCATTTTTGTCAGCATTTGATCTGTGTAGTTATCATGAAGCCCTTTGGAGCTGAAGAGGAAAACTCTCTTTATGGCCTTGTAAGGATACTTATCTAAAGAGAACTACCAGTAAATATCCTGGATGAGAATTATCTTACTACAATCTTGTTAGAATGGACCTGCCTTAGAAGCTGTATAGGAGGATTTTTCTACATGGAACATATTTCAGATACACCAGAGGAGGAGTTAGATGGGCTCGTTAGATCAGTGGTCCCCAACCCTGTCCTGGAGGACCACCAGGCCAATTGGGTTTTCAGGCTAGCCATAATGAATATGCATGAGAGAGATTTGCATATAATGGAAGTGACAGGCATGCAAATCTTCTCCATGCATATTCATTAGGGAAATCCTGAAAACCTGATTGGCCTGGTGGTCCTCTAGGACAGGTATGGGGACCACTGCTTTAGATGATTTAAAGCAGTGGTTCCCAACCCTGTCCTGGGAGACCAGCAGACAGTCGGGTTTTCAGGATATCCCTAATGAATATGCATGAGAAATCTGCATACATAACATAAGCATTGCCGCTGCTGGGTCAGACCAGTGGTCCATCCTGCCCAGCAGTCCGCTCACGCGGTGACCCTCTGGTCAAAGACTAGTGCCCTAACTGAGACTAACCCTACCAGCGGATATACCTGGGGTTGACACAGCTGGTGGTGCTCAGTGTTTTGCTGTTTTCCGCAAGTATTACACCTGGAAACTGAATGCTGGACCATGTGTGGGCTCTGGAATCTCCAGGTTTCTGGAGCTGGCAAAACCATAGCCGGTTAACCCTTTCAGGACCATAAGGATCGTAGGCCAATTTTTGTGGTTTTGACGACATTTTTATGGTAAAAAGGGCTTGCAGATGCCAAAAAATTGATTTTTTTTGTGAAATATCATTATTTTTATTTAAAAAAATCACACTTCTGGCTTATGGACAGTGTGGCAAGTGAATCTTCTTGTCAATCTGGCAACGACGCTAATGAATGAATGTCGGAACCAGTTTGTTTACATAAAGGTAGTATCATATGGAATCCGTACATATCAAATTTAGAACTGTAGACTATCCCAATCAAAATTGATAGGATTTTAAAGTTATGGGACAAATATGTCCCTTGGTCCTGAAAGGGTTAAGTGTGATATTTAGCACTTAACTGACTGTGGTGCACTGGATAATAATAATAATAATAATTTTATTTTTTATATACCGCCATACCCGGTGAGTTCTAGGCGGTTTACATCAGTTAGATTAGGATCTACGTTTGCACGCAGATTTACAAACAAATTAACAACAATGTAACAGGAAAAAGATAAGCCTGTTTGTGCATTCCTGTTTATGTAGTTACTTAAGCTGGTAAAGTGCTGACTCCACCTCCAGAATGTCCCCCTACCCCCCCCCCCAAAAAAAAAAAAAAATTCATCAGCACTAATAAATTACTGTGACACCGAGAGCTCCTTTTACGAAGCCGCATTAGCGGTTTAACGCGCGTAATAGCGTGCGCTAATTTGCCGGCCACGCTAGCCGCTACTGCCTCCTCTTGTGCAGGAGGTAGTTTTTCGGCTAGCGCGGGGGTTAGCGCACGCTAAAAAGGTGCGTGCGATAAATCTGTGACCGGTTGGCCTCAAACAAGTGAGTTATTTGACCAGGAACCATTTCTGGACTGTTAAAGCACTTTAAAAATAACCCTTCCTGTGTGTGTGTGTTGTGTCCCTTTGTTGTTGTGAATTTCCTTTTTCTCCTCAATGGAATTGGATTTCCCATAACTTGAGGACTACAGGCGAACAGGATTATATTACATATTTCATTTTTTTTCTCTCATTATTATTTTCAGATTTTCTGAACAAGTTGTTTTGCTTGATTTATTATTTGAATAATTGCATAAATACTCTATATACATTTTTTTTCTTTTTATAAAAGGAACATGATAAATAATCTTGTTTGAATGACTCTATATATCAAAGATGTGTGTATCTCCGTTGTAGTCTGCAACTAGGTACTTCCTTCTAAAATGAAAAAATAATAATAATACTTTAATGCAGTTGATAATCCACTGCTGAGAACATATGTAGCCAGAATAAAGAAGCTGGAGAAGCTGTGAAACGTCTTATGTTGCTCAATGAAACATTTTGTAGCTTATTCTGAACTGAAAAAAGGAAAACATACTCCTCTCTCTTCATCTATTCAGAAAGCACTGTAGTCTCCCATTGATATATATTTACAGATTAACCAGTTAAAATGATGATATACCTATTCTTAATGTTAACTAAAACTATTCATATGACCTGACGAGAATTTCTGTGTTTTGTCTTATTTTGAGATATTCTTGATTGATATTTTTCAATGTTTTATGACTTCGCAATGCTTAAAAATTTTCAATAAAGAAAAAAGGGACCCATGTATGGTCTCAGGAGCTCACATGCAATGCAGTTTTGGGATAATATATATTTTTCCTTAAGGAAAAGTATCACAAGCCATAAATAATTTACTGGTCCACACGACCAGTACTAAAATCCTAGACCAGGGCTGCCCAAATCCGGTCCTCGAGATCTACTGGCAGGCCAGGTTTTCAGGATATCCACAATGAATATGCATGAGGGAGATTTGCCTGCAATGCCTTCTTGGTATGCAAATCTCTCTCATGAATATTCATTGTGGAAATCATGAAAACCTGGCCTGCCAGTAGATCTCGAGGACCTGAATTGGGCAGTCCTGTCCTAGACTATCATTTAAAAAGGAAAATCACGTTATGTGCAGTACACTCATCAAACAGCTTATTGACCTTTAAGAGATCATATGCAGTCAAGTGCTCGGCTGAGCTGATGACAGTCTCTTGGCCTTGTAGCTGAGATTGCTAGCCCATTCAGTGTTTGAAGGTTAATGCTTTGTCCTCCAACATAAGACTTCATGCTATAACAGCCATTGCCAAAGAAGGAGGATTCAACTTTGACTTTATAAAGATAATGTTTTCATAACACATAATCTGTGCACAATGGGCATTTGTTTTTCCTTAATAGATTCAGAATTTCTAATTTGTTATTTTATTTTTTTTTAGTAAACATCAGACAGCTTCTTTTTAACTGATTGCAGTGAATTTGCTAAAGTAGCAAAACTGGCAAGAAGTCATTTAAATGACTAACACATTTAGATTAATTGTTTTGCAATGAGAAGATTACATGCATACACATACACTCTCTCTCTCTACTACTACTACTACTACTACTACTACCGTGTTTCCCTGAAAATAAGACACTGTCTTCTATTATTTTTGGGCCCCAAAAATGCACTAGGTCTTATTTTCGGGGAAACTGCCTAATCACAATCCTACAGCATCTTTCTTTTACCCACTGCCACGCAGCTGAACCCCCACCGACCCTTACATTTCTCCCTCCCCACGCCGACTGCGAGACTGACATATCATTACCTACTTCCAAAAGGCAGCGTCACGGCAGCAATCTAAATGGGCTGCTTCGGGCCTTCTCACATTGGGGCGTTCCTCTGCCACATCACGGACGATGTCATCAGCAACATGGCAGTGGAACGTCCCAACGTGAGAAGGCCCGAAGCAGCCCGTTTAGATTGCTGCCACGACGCTGCCTTTTGGAAGTAGGTAATGATATGTCAGTCTCGTGGTTGGCGTGGGGAGGGAGAGATGGAAGGGTCTGCTGCGGCATTTAGGAAGATCCCGGTACCAACAGTGGACTTTTATTTTGCTTTCCCCTACCCCCAAAATAAGCGCTTCAACTAGGGCTTATTTTCGGGGAAACACGGTACTACTACTAATCATTTCTGTAGTGCTACTAGACAAACACAGCGCTGTACATCAAAGCACAGAAGACAGTCCCTGCTCAAAAAAAGCTTAAAACCTAGTCAAGACAGTCAAACTGGACAAGAAGGTACATCAATACACAGTGCCCTGGTGGGGGAATTACAGAGGGAATGATAAGACATATATTGGTGCTTAGAAGGTGGGCTGGAATTTAGAGCTGAAAGCATCTTCAAAGAAATGGGCTTTTATTTATTTATTTATTTATTCGATTTTTAGCCCGTCCTCCCAAAAGAGCCCAGAACGGGTTACAAAGAACATCCATAATAATCCAGACAGAGCAGAGATGACATTTTACATAAATTACAATATAGATGACAGTTTACATAAATTACAATATAGACATGACAATAAAACATATGTACTAAGTAGCATCTGGTGAAATTAAGTGACAAAGGTGAGTTGGCTGGGTGGCATTTCAGGGTGAATGACTTTAAGGCGCTGGGTTAGTAAAGAGGAAGGTTTTCATGGCCTTCCTGAAGTTCCAGAGTCCATCTAGTGATCTGACAGATGGAGGGATTGTGTGCCAAAGTTTGGGTATGAAATGTGAGTAGGAGCGTTTGCGGGCAGTTTCAGTTTTGAGGGAACGACCAGAAGGTATGTTCAGTCGTTTTTCTCCTTGGGACCTCAGTGGTCGTTTTGGGAAGTAGATTTGTAGTTTAGTTTTCATGTAGTACGGAATTGTTTCATGGAAGGTTTTGAAAGCGAGGAGCAGGGCCTTGAAGGTGCAGCGTTTTTAGTCTGGATTTGAATACTGCAAGAGAGAGCATGACATTCCAAATCAGGCAGTTTGTTCCAGGCATACGGTGCAGCAAGGTAGAAGGGACAAAGTCTAGAGTTGGCTGTAGAGGAGAAGGGTACAGATAAGAGAGACTTATCCGATGAGTGGAGTGGATGGGAGGAGGAGGAGAGAGAAGAGATACTGAGTTGCTGCAGAGCAAATACACTTGTACAGTAGGTTAGTAAGAGGAGTTTGAACTGTATGTGGAAATGGATAGGGAGCCAATGAAATGACTTGAAGAAAGGGGTAATGAGGGTATAGCGACATTGACAGAATATGGGGCGTGCAGCAGAGTTCTGAACAGATTGAAGGGGAGAGAGATGGTTTAGTGGAAGGCCAGTGAAAAGCAGGTTGCAGCAGTCTAGGCAAGAGGTGATGAGGGTCTTAGCAGTGTTCTCAGAAAAAAGGGTATGATTTTATCGATATTGTAGAGAAAGAAATGATAGATTTTGGCAGTCTGTTGGATATGTGACGAGAAGGAGAGCGATGAGTCAAAGATTACCCCAAGGCTGCGCCCCAACAAGACAGGAAGGATGAGGTATTATTCAAAGAAATAGAGAACAGGGGAAGAGGAGAGACAGGTTTAAGTGGAAAGATAAGGAGCTCAGTTTTGGACATGTTTAATTTTAGATGGCAGTGAGCCATGCAGGTAGTGATGTCAGAAAAGCATGTTGTAACCCGGGACTGGATGTCTGTTGAGATTTCAGGTGCAGAGAGATAGATCTCCGAGTCATCAACATTGAAGTGATACTGAAAGCCATGGGAGTAGATTAAAGCACCACACACATATATTCTCTCTATCTCATAAGCACACACGCTTTCTTTCTCAATCTGTGCATACACAAACATTCTCTCTCATGTACATACACACACATTCTCTGTTGTGTGCTCACACACTTATGCACATACACACATACTCTTTCTCCATCATGCATGTGCGTGCACACACATTCTCTCTCTCTCTCATGTGTACACAAATACACTGTCTCATGTGCACACACACACGTTCTATCTTGTGCGTTGACACACTTGTTCATGCACATACATATATATACACACACACACATACTCTCTCTTTCTTACTCTCGTGTAAACTCAATGGTGTAGCGAGGGTAGGAGACACCTGGGGCAGTGGCGCCAACTCCCCTCCCACCCCCCACCCCCACCCCCACCACGCTCCTCCTTGCACCCACACCACACTCACACCCTCCCTTCCCAGCCCCGTACTTTTTGGAATCTTCACCAGCGCAAGCAGATTCGCCAGCCTGTTGCTCACACTGGTTTTCCCTCGGATGTTACTTCTTGGCCCCTTGACCCGGAAGTGATTTCAAAGGGTGTCAGGCCGGTGCGAGCAGCAGGCTATGGTAGTTGCTCACACTGGCAAATATTTTAAAGAAATATGGGGGGACGGGGAAGGGAAGGCGCAAGCATGGCGGGAGGCAGAGATGTGCTGGCGCCCTCACCAAGACAGGGCTCGGGATGATCCCCCCTCCCGCCCCTCCTTACTATGCCACTGTTTGCACTCTCTCTCTCTCCACTGTATACTGTATGCTAAGTAGGAAACTATCACTCATTCCATGTGACTTTGGAGAGATTATATGCAGTGCATTAATATTTTCATCAGTTCATCTGTTTCTTAATCTCAAGATTTATATGAGCTGGTGAGGACAGTGCTCAAGAGAGAAAGGGAAGAAGAATGTGATGGGTGTGCATTATAAAGCCAAGCTGACTTGTAGGGTTGTTTACAGTAGTGGTTTTTAAAGCTGTCTTGGGGGATCCATCAGCTAGTTGGGTTTTCAGGATATTCCTAATGAATATACATGAGAAAAAATACATATAATATGGTGACAAACATGCAAATCTGTCTTATGCATATTCATTAGGGATACCCTGAAAACCTGACTGACTGCTGATCCCCCAGAACAGGTTTGAGAACTGCTAATTTAAAGCAACTTCTTTTGAGACCCAAGAGGGACATATTTACCACTGTTAATCTAGATGCCACAAAAATGCCTCCTGTTTTCTTCAGTCTATGCTTATTATGCAAATTTTATGCTTGCTATGTTTACTCAATGTGCTCTGGATATCATGGTAGTTGGAGATCATTTTCATAGATGTATTTGCCTTACTATTACTGAGTGGAATTAGTTTGGCTGTAGTTAATACATGTTGTATTAGGCACATGACGCCTCATCTTGTGTCAACCATCTTGAAATGGAGCCCCGTGGCATTCAAACATGGAAAATCCATAAATCAATGAAAGCCCTGGTCTGTCTTTTGAAAAATCTAAATAACTGGACCAATATTTCAACCTGTCACTGTATTTTTTAAATACTAATCGAGGAAAGTTAAATATATATATATAAATATGCACAGTATATTCATCAATGCTGCATGCAAAGGCAATGACGCTGAATATACCTGTGAAGCATATATAGATATTTTTGACTATAAAGGCAGTATAGTTATAGAAAAGACCTCATTCAAACAAGAATGCATAACAACATGTGAGCATTCACTTCTACACAACTTGGATAGAAATGGGGTGGTGTTACAGTTTAGGAATGCATACATGAACAGTTACACCTACCTATACCTTTGCCATGTTAAAAGTATCTGTATTCTTGTAGTTGTAAATATTTATATGTATGGGTTAATAATAAGAAGTAGTACTTTATAAGTGTATTCTGTCATATACACACTAAAATGGTAGAGCATATATATTTGGAAACTATTCTATAAAGGAAAGTGGATGCTACTTTTCCTAACAGAATACTGCTATAACTGGAGATATATAAATGCTTATGGGGCTCATTGTTGAAAGAGAAAATCTCCGAAAACCAGCACACAGTAGCAAATTCATTTCCGCCCCCCCCCAAAAAAAAATCCAAACTGCTATTTTCAAAACTAATTTTTAAGATATTTTACTATGCAGTTCGTTTAAATCTCAAGGGGGCATTTTGGAGGGGTGTTTTGGGCTGGGACTACGGTGGGCTTACGATTTGGATGTTTTTCTGCGATAATGGATCATTGTAAAAATGTCCAGGACAGAAAATAGGATGTTTTAGGCTAGATCTGTCTCAATAATGACTAAGGTGTCAATATTCAACCATCGGGCAGTGAACATTTTGCTCACTGCCAACAGCATCATTCCTGGACATTCAAAGCCGGGATCTGTGCGGGCTTCAGCTTTGAATATCTTTTGGGTTTTTTTAATCCAACTAACACATAGACACTTAAGTAGTCTTGGGTTATAGCATAAAAAACATAGCCGGCTTTGATTTAGACACTCACTGCGATACTCAGCAGCACTTAGCCAATCAGTAACTGGCTAAATCACTTTGAATATCAGACCCCAAGTGCCTAAAAAGTGCTCAAATTGACCAGATGACCCCTGGAAGGATAAAAGCATGACCTCGCTTAATACCCTAGTGGTCAATGCCCCCCTCTCACCCCCTAAGAGGTGAAAGTGACAGTACATACCAGACTTTATGACAGCTGCAGATACAATGGCCATTCCTCATAGGACAGCAGGCAGGTACCTGGAGCAGCCTAGTAATTGCTGCAGTAGACTGTAGAGAAAGGGACCCGGGCCTATATCCCACTCTAATTGATATAGTTGTGGTGGAAAGTCTACAAAATCCTAAGTGGAATAGAACGGGTACAAGTGGATCGATTTTTCACTCCATCAAAAAGTACAAAGACTAGGAGACACTCAAAGAAGTTACAGGGAAATACTTTTAAAACCAATAGGAGGAAATATTTTTTCACTCAGAGAATAGTTAAGCTCTGGAACGCATTGCGAGAGCGTAGCTGGTTTTAAGAAAGGTTTGGCCAATTTCCTGGGGGAAAAGTCCATTGTCTTATTGAGAAAGACATGACGTGAAGCCACTGCTTACCCTGGATCAATAGCATGGAATGTTGCTACTCCTTGGGTTTTGGCTGGGTACTAGGGACCTGGATTGGCCACAGTGAGAATGGGCTACTGAACTTGATAGACCATTGGTCTGACCCAGTAAGGCAATTCTTATGTTTTCAATGTTCTAAAGTGGGAGCACTCCAAAAAAACACAAACTGACAGATTCTCTAAACAGCCCTGATGTCGGCGGTCGCTGATTTTGTGTCAGTCATGCAATGGCGCCGTTTAGAGAATCACGCATTTGGGAAAGATAGGCACAAGAAATGTAGCCCAGGATTTTATGGCACCTCTCTTTGATGTGAATCGTGCCTACATAAGCACTTTACAGCACCTAATGCCATTTCCAGGGCTAGTCACGCCTATAGTGGCGTTAGGTGCCACCAGGTGCCTCCAGAGGCACAATTCCAGCATCTTTTGTTTAGGTATACACTTTGAACTGACAGTTAACTGACGTTTCAAATAGTGGAGCAGTACCTTTCAAGGTTTATATAACCCCATTCATTCATTCTGTTCCAATAGGGCTTTCAATGGATCTAATATACACACCTTGTCTGGTAACTTACTCTGTACCTAACTGTATTTTATTTCTCTCTTTCTTGTAAAAGTGCACCTGCACTTTTCAAATTTTGACTATTTATCTTAATGCTGTATTTTTAAATGCATATGAAACTCTCTTCTTTCCTGTGATCTCTTTGATCTTCACCTTAGCTTTTTTGCTAATTGATTAATCCAAGACATTCATTCACTTTCATTAAAGTATACGTTCCCTCTAGGAGATAGTCTCCACAGCCTTCAACCCACCCATCACTAGGCTCACATTAGATATATAGTCCCACCTACCAATCTCCCTCCACCTGTTGCCCAACCAAATCCAACCAATATAGAATAAAAGCAACTCTCATCTTTCATCATATCCAGGATAATTCTCACTCCCTCCCCTCCCCAATGACTCCTGTTTACCAATTCTTCCTACTGCTACTGACCTTTCCCATCCCTTCCCCCTATCCTAAACCACTTAACTTCCAAACACAATACCAGTCACATTCCAGCTTTACCACCTCACCCTCTCTCTTCTCCCCCACCCTTTTCTTAGCCTTACAGCTACTACACTTTCTCCCTTTCATACAGAGATCCCCACTCTGTCCTTACATGCATCTCCACCACAAACTCGTATCCTACTCCTTCTCTTGCTCTTTGCTGGGGATGTTGATCCTAGTCCCGGTCCTCCCAATGATCTCACAGCCTACTCGTGGGGATCATACCACAATCTAACAAATCTTATTTCTGTTCCTCTCCTCCCTCGTTCCTCCCTGCCCTTCTCATGTGCCCCGTGGAACGCCCACTCCATATCCAACAAACTTATCTTCATCCATAACCTCTTTATCTCTAGAAAGCTCCACCTGCTAGCACTAACTGAAACTGGATCTGCCCTGAAGACTGCTTCAGATGCTGCCCTGTGTCATGGAGGGTACCTTTTCTCACACACACCTCGCCTGGATGGTCATGGAGGCGGTGTTGGACTCTTACTCTCACCATCTTGCAAATATCAATCCCTTCTGCCTCAATCTCATTGTTCTCCTTCCTTTGAAGTTCACTCCATATATCTATTCGTCCCCTGTCTCTCAGAGTAGTGGTCATTTACTGACCCCCTGACAAATCATTCTCCTCCTTCCACAATGAGTTCGACTCCTGGCTCTCCTTTCTTGAACCCTCATCTCCCTCCCTTATCCTCGGTGACTTCAATGTCCATGCCGATGACCCTTCTGACTCTTATACATCCAGGTTTCTCAGTCTACCATCCTCATACGACCTGTAGCTGTGCTCCATCACCCCTACTGACCAGAAAGACCGCTGCCTTGACCTCGTCCTCTCCTCCAACTGCTCTATTACCGAATTCTGTACCGCAAATCTTACCATCTCCAACCATCAGCTGTTAACCTTCACAACTCATCACCCTCACCGGATAATATATAAACTATGTTTGCTCACATTCAAATCCCTTCTTTACAAAACTCCAGCTTTCATTTATAAGTTATTAATTCCATATACTTCCAATAGAACATTAAGATCTACTGAACAGCACTTGCTGACGATTCCCTCTCTTAGAATTATTAATACTAGACGACAATTGATTTTTTCTGTTACAGCCCCCCAAACTTGGAGCTCACTTCCTATTCATTTGAGGGAAGAACACAACTTAGAAAAATTCAAAAGTAAACTAAAGAGCTTTCTTTTTAAAGATGCCTTTGAAAATTAGCCATTTAGTCTTCCAACCAATTTTACTTTTTCTCTCTAATTTTATTGAAGTAATTTTTAACTTCCCTTTCCTTCTGTATCTCCCTTATATGTCTCTTTAACTTTTAAATAATTTGTAGTTCTTATCCCTCTCTTCCCTTATGTTAGTTTTGTTACGTTTGTCAATAGTCTTGTCAGACCTGATTTTTGTTATTTATTGTATTGTTCCCCACATTTTGTAATTTTATTATTATGTACATCGCTTAGAATTACGATTAAGCGATTAATCAAATCTCCATTAAACTTGAAACCCTCCTGCCCAAACCCGACCTATCAGTACCCATATGTTTAGAAACATTCAGGCTTTGCTGACATGCTCTCTACCGCTGTCTCACCTCTCCTTTCTACTACTATGTCAAAGAAGTCTACCGACAAAGCTGTTCTCTCCTATAACTCCATTCTCTCATCTTTTATTGATACTCTTACCCTTTCCATTTACTGTCCTATACGACGTGCCAAACCCCAGCCTTGGCTGACTCCCAAAATACGTTACCTGCGTTCCTGTGCTCGAGCTGCTGAACGTCTTTGGCTTAAATCCTGCACGCTAGCCGACTTCGTTCATTTCAAATTTATATTGACATCCTTCCAATCTACCCTCTCACTTGCCAAACAGGACTACTACAACCATTTAACCAACTCTCTTAGTGCCAATCTTCGCCGTCTCTTTGTCACGCTTGACTCTCTACTCAAAGTTCCCCGCCTCCTATCCCCTCTTCACTCTTCCCCAGACGATGGCATAGTTCTTCTATGACAACATTCACAAGATCCACCTTGAATTCTCATCTATGTCACCTCCCCCACTGCCCCTTCCGACTGTCCGCTCTGCTGAGCTCCCTTTGACAACCCTTACAACCCTTTCTTCCTTTTCTGAAATTATGAAAGAGGAAACTGCTCATCTTCTCTCCTCCTCCAAACCCACCACCTGTTCGTCTGATCCTATTCCTACCTGCCTGCTCGGATCCATCGCTCCCACTGTGATCCCGCCCATCTATCACATCCTCAACCTTTTACTCTCCATTGCTATGGTTCCTAAATGTCTTTAAATATGCTGTAGTTATGCCCCTACTTAAAAAGCCCTCCAACTATCGCCCTATCTCCCTCCTCCCCTTCCTATCCAAACTACTCAAAAACGCTGTTCACCACCATTTCCTGGACATTCTTGACTCTCATAATATTCTTGACCCGCTTCAATCAGGCTTTCACCCTCTTCACTCTACTGAAAGTGCCCTTGCTAAAGTCTCTAATGACCTGCACATGGCCAAATCCAATGGACTATACTCTATCCTCATTCTTCTCGATCTGTCTGCTGCCTTTGACATTGTTGATTACCGCCTCCTCCTCAACGTGTTGGCCTCACTGGGATTCCGGGGTTCTGCTCTTGTCTGGTTTTCTTTCTGTCTCTCTTGTCGTACATTCAGCGTGTGTTATGGTGGATCTTCCTCTGCTGCCATCCCGCTCTCTATTGGCTTACCCCAAGGCTCAGTCCTGGGCCCTTTCCTCTTTTCCATATATACCGTATTTTTTGCTCCATAAGCCACACCCTAGATTTAGAGGAGGAAAACAAGAAAAAAAAAATTCTGAACCAAATTCTCCCTGCCAGGCTCTGCACCCAGTCCCCCCTCTCTGCCAGGCTCTGTACCCTGTCCCCCCCCTCTGGTGGTCTAGTGGTAGGCTGGGACAGGGCACAGAGCAGGAAGGCCTAGTGGCAGGCAGGCCCCATACCCCCCCAGTACCTTAAATCATCCCCCCATCCCCTACATGCTCCCTAGTACCTTAAATCATCCCCATACCCCCATGTACCTTAAATCATCCCCCCATACCGCTACATGCCCCCCCAGTTCCTTAAATCATCCCCCTATCCCCCACATACCCCCAGTGCCTTTTTTAATTATCCCCCCGTACCTTTAATCATACCCCCTCGGTACCTTTTTAAATACCTCCCTCCTTAGACGGCTCTTATCTTTCCCAGCCAGCAGCGCCACAGGCCAAAGCGCAGAGATCAGAAGCATATTTTTAACCCCCCCCCCTACCGTCACATATTAAAAAAACCCGTCACCGCTGAATCCTTAAAACCCACCCGCCCGCCACCATCAGATCTGGTGGTCCAGCGTATTTCCCAGCCAGCTGCACCACAGGCCAGAAGCGCAGAGATCAGGAGCAAACACTCTGCGCTCCCGCCTGGGCCTGGGCCGATCTCTGAATGGCTGCAGTCAGTTCTCGCAAGTCCCGCTGCAGCCAAATACAGTACCCAATCTCTTGGTTTGCTGATCATGGTTTTCAATATCACCTCTATGCTTATGACTTCCAAAGATCTACCTCTCCACGCTGGATATCTCTGCAGGAGTTCAGGCCCAAATTTCAGCCTGTCTGTCTGATATTGCCGCTTGGATGTCTCGCATCCATCTCAAACTGTATTTCCAGGAAATAGAAAAAACAAAACAGGAAATAGTTCTAATGAGAAGTTCAGTAGAACAAATATGGCTAAAACTGAATATGGCTAAAACTGAACTCCTTATCTTTCCGCCTAAACTCGCTTCCCCCCGCCCGCCATTCTCTATTTCGGTGGATAACGCTATCCTCCTCTCTGTCTCGGCTCACAACCTTGGAGTGATCTTTGAATCCTCTCTCTCCTTCTCTGCTCAGATCCAACAGACGGCAAAATCCTGTCGCTTCCTCCTTTATAATATTACCAAAATCCGTCCTCTTCTCTCTGAACACACTACCAAAACCCTTGTCCATGCTCTCTTCACCTCGCGCTTAGACTACTGCAACGCACTTCTCTCGGGCCTCCCGCGTGCCCACCTCTCGCCTCATCAATCCATTCAAAATGCTGCTGCATGACTCATATTCCATGAGAGCTGTTATTCTCACATTACCCCTCTCCTCAAATCGCTTCATTGGCTCCCCATCCATCTCCTCTTGCTGACTTACAAGTGTGTTCACTCTGAAGCCCCCTCCCATATCTCTCTTCACTTATCTCCCCTATGCTCCTCCCCCGTGATCTCTGTTCGTCAGGCAAGCCCCTCTTATCTGTACCCTTCTCTTCCACTGCTAACTCCAGTCTTCGTCCCTTCTTTCTTGCAGTGCTGTATGCCTGAAACAGGATACCTGAATCAATACGTTGTGCTCCTTCCCTAGCAGCGTTCAAATCTAAGCTAAAAGCCCACTTTTTAAAAATCTGTTTTCAACTCCTAACTCCCCCTCACTACAGTCAGATACTTATACACACTGTATCACTTCCTCTACCATAATCTCCCCACCCCGAAAAGCAAAACGCAAGAATGTAGAGCTGGTGATTCACTGAATTCCATGAAAGCTTTCACCACACGCCACTTGTGCATACATATCTATGTAAGTGTTAATATTTTAAACATGCACAGAACATATGTATAAATATAGTTGTCTAGGTTATAAAATTGTCCTTCATGTGTTCAGCTGTCCAAGATGATAGAAAATCAGAAGAAGCATCTCAATTGGACAGACTGGATAGACCAATCAGTCATTTACTATGTTATGTTATTATCAGACTTGGAAGGGGCAACGGTGAGAACTGGACTGTCTGGAAAGTTGCATGCTTATCTGACCAATGTGGTTGAAAACCAGACTGAAAAACTACAAAAAAGTGACTTAGAGAAAGATTGATAGCCTACCAGTGGTTAAGGTTCTGTGATCCATGGGAAAAAACAAAACAGGAAATAGTTCTAATGAGAAGTTCAGTAGAACAAAAAATAAAGAAGGGATGCAAAGATGCTTCAGTTCTGGAGATAAGGTGTAACATTCAACTTTTATTCATAGAGGGCTAGAGAAAGCCCAAAGGCACCCAACGCTGCCAGTGTTTTGGCGACCAGATAAAAAAGGCCTCAGATTATATGTCCGTGTCACATACCAGCCTCATGGCCATTCAGCCAATGTGGACAAAGGGTTTCAATTACTGGCCTTCCTCCTACCACTTCCTGTTCAAAATCATACTATGAAATGTGCAAAATCACTCTTATTTTATATAAATACTACAAAATATGAAAAACCACTTATCTCAGTGGCGTCAGTTGAATCATCCTAAAAACTAATTCTGATTGTTTCTGATTTTGACGAGCTCGTTTCACTATATCTTCTTCAGAGAATCAGAACAAAGTACATACAACAATAAAAACTGCGTCTCAAAGGCTCACTCAGCCCATATCAGCCTGTTGAAATTTCTGTGTAATGGCGTCTGAGGTAAGTGGATTTTCATATTTTGTAATATTTATATAATATAAGCGTGATTTTGCACAGGAGGTGGTAGGAGGAAGGCCAGTGATTGAAACTTTTGTCCGCATTGGCTGAATGGTTGTGAGGCTGGTATGTGACACGTGGTGTCAGGTCAAAAGCGCGCCGGGACAAAGACACGCCCAGACAATTGAGCGCAGTGCGCGCCGCCACACCGCTCTAAATTACTGTTTTTAGTGCTCTGACGGGGGGGCGTGGGGGGAAACCCCCCCACTTTACTTAATAGACATCGCACCGCGTTGTGGGGGTGTTGTGCGGGGTTGTAACCCCCCACATTTTACTGAAAACTATAGTCTGAGGTTTTTCCTCTCTGCCATAGATTATCTAACCTTGTATGGATTAGTATGTTGGATAAAATAATGATTTATTAAGTTTTATATTAAAAGTTCCATTTTGTTTTGATTTTCATGAACTGAAGACATGTTTTGGCAAGAATGTAATTACTTGTAACTTCAGAAGGAGAACAAAAAAGCCACAGAAGTAAGCAAACACTTTTGCAAAAATCCAGTTTTTTTGCCCAGTTTTGTGCTGTTGGAAGAAAACTTCAGAGTGCTGTTGGAAGGAATGACGACTTGGAGGGGTTTTGTCCTGATTTTTGTTTCCTGAATTAAAGAAAGTTCTGGAAAGTTTTTTTTTTTTTAATACAATTTATTTATGAATTTGAATAACAGGACATTTAATGTTGAACAATAGATATATCATTTTAAGCCTGTGCTGATTAAAGCTTCTTTTTCTCTTGGGTTTTTTTTCTTATAAGAATCATGCCTTTCCCTTAATTCACTTTCCTAACCTTGGCAAATGTTTATGATATTTAATGGATGTCAAATCAGAACATTTGAAACATTAACATTTTGTCAGAATGATGTTAAACCCACCAGAGACGTGAGGAGATGGTAGCCACAGTAATTACAGTAAGCTTTGGGAGATTAAAAAAAAAAAAAAAGTCTAAGCAGGACACCACAAAGATGAGGAAAATGAGCTGAAACTCAGCAGAGTCCATCCTGTCATACCATTGACTCCTGTCGTATGGTGCTAAATAACCTAACAATGTTACTAGTACCTACTAAAAATGTATATAAGGACATTTTTACTAATGTGCGGCAAGGTTTTGCAGTTGCTGAATTTTCATTGCTAAAATAAGAGCCACTTTTACAAAGCCATGGTAGGAACTGAAAGGGCTGCGTTGCATTTGCTGCACTGGAATTGCTACCATGGCTTTCTAAAAGGGGCCCTTGATGTAAACTGCAAAAATAATTTGTGTTAACTGTTGGGGTGTTCCTACAATCTTCCCATAGTTAGAGCAGAGGAATGCATTTACTTTAATCAAGTTTCAAGTTTTTATTCGTATTTAATGAATCGCTTATTTAAATTACTAAGCGATGTACAATGTAATAAAACTATACAAACAAATAGCAGGTGTTGACGTACAAAATGACTTTGACATTGTAGGGTAAGACTAACGTGAGTCATGAGGTAATACATTGCAGTTAGTTGAATCATAGAAACATGATAGAACAGGGGTAGGGAACTCCAGTCCTCGAGAGCCGTATTCCAGTCAGGTTTTCAGGATTTCCCCAATGAATCTGCATAAGATCTATTTGCATACACTTCTTTCAATGCATATTCATTGGAGAAATCCTGAAAACTCGACTGGAATACGGCTCTCGAGGACCGGAGTTCCCTACCCCTGTGATAGCAGATAAAATCAAATGGCCCATGCAGTCTGCCCATCTGCAGTAACCTTTATCTCTCTCTCTAAGAGATCCCAAACGCCTATCCCAGGCTTTCTTGAATTCAGACAGTCTCTGTCTCCACCACTTCTTCCGGGAGTTGGTTCCAGAAGGAAGTGACGTTAGAGCAGGGGTAGGGAACTCCGGTCCTCGAGAGCCGTATTCCAGTCGGGTTTTCAGGATTTCCCCATTGAATATGCATTGAAAGCAGTGCATGCAAATAGATCTCATGCATATTCATTGGGGAAATCCTGAAAACCTGACTGGAATAGGGCTCTCGAGGACCGGAGTTCTCTACCCCTGCGTTAGAGAGAGCCCAAAGCCGATGTGGGCAGCAAGTTCTTCGCTGCTTGCTTCAAAGCATGGGGAAGGGACACGGTCATGAGGGCGCAGCAGGGAGAGGAGTGGGGAGAGGGGGCACCACTGCCCCGGGCGCCGGCCACCCTCGCTACGCTACTGTTGAGGTCACTTTATTGAGGCATAATTTATAAAGGAAAATAGGACCCTACTAGTATAACCAGGAACATGCATGCATATGTCTAAATTATGACTACCTATTGTAAGAGGCTTTGCTCTTTGCTTCTACCCTCAGGTGGCTGCTGGATATACCTCCTGTGTGCTGCTTTCTGCTTTGTTTGATTACAAGGAGTTGTTTGGAATAAGACAGAGCAGCATGAAGAATAGGGGTTACCACAGGGGTGGGAAACTCCGTTCGTCGAGGGCTGTAATTCAGTCGGGTTTTCAGGATTTCCCCAATGAATATGCATATGATCCATTTGCATGCACTGCTTTCAATGCATATTCATTGGGGAAATGCTGAAAACCCAACTGGATTCCGGCCCTCAAAGACTGGAGTTACCCACCCCTGGGTTACCATATGGCTCCAGAAAAAGGAGGACAGATTGAGACATCCAGATTTTACTTCCATTGCTTTCAGTAGGAGTAAAACCCAGATGTCTCAATCCATCCTCCTTTTTCTGGAGCCATATGGTAACCCTAATTTGAAGAGGCATCACTATTCTCAACTTTGATTATGCACTTTTGGAACCAGTGAAATATGCTTATGAATATTTATATTATGTGGACATTCACTTTAGCACTGCACTTATGGGACCCCTGAAGCAGGCTTAGTGCTGAAACATGAATCCTGCGGTCAGGCCTTGGTCCTCAACTTTGGGGGTTTTTTTTGTTGGATTTTGATGAAGTTGTCTTTAAATAAAAACTTTTTATTAGAATTTTAAGTGATTTCTTTGAGTGACCTCTCTACTTTGTGAAAAGCTTGCAGTTCATCCCTATTTTGCAGGACTTTGGTTTATCATACTGCATACGGTTTGGTCACCTGTTTTTTCTCTTATTATTCTTTTTTTAGACATATAGTTGCACAAGTTATAGTGATATGTCCATAATTTATAATAATCTGTAAGTTGCATGCATGATTATATGCTCCACTCAGATGCTGCTCATGTGTAGGCTCACCTGCAAACTATGTGCTCTTGAAGATAGGCACATAATTACAGAAACCACAGTGCAATCATGCAGCCATATTTAAATCAATTATTCAAGCCACAATAGTATCATATAAATAATAATTCATTGGAGCAAAGTTCTCAGAAGTGCCAGTATTAACCAAGTGTTTTCAATGGCTACAGTACTTTTGGCACTGGCCTCCTCATTAGACCTGCAGTTAATTTTTTTAGTATATTTTTCTACTTTTCCGTAAAGTGCTTTGTTTGCAAAAAAAAAAAAAAAGTGCTTCTTTTGTTAAAGTGCTGAATTCAATAGTTTAATTACTTATTAGAAGCTCCAAGAGCTAAAAACTTATCTTTTTGTTTTGTTTGATTTTTCTTCACTCCTTCCCCGTGCGGAGCCGCAATCAGAAATGACTGTGCAAGTTCCCAGGGAAGTCTCATGAGACTTCTCCAGGAATTTGCACAACCACTTCTGATCGCAACTCCGCATGGGACAAGAGCAAATAAAAATTGTTCCTGCCCTGCTTCACCACTAGGGGTCAAAAGATGTGCTGGAGAGGGGTCCAGGAGGTGGGAGGGTAGCGGGGTGTTTAACAGTTGGCCAAGACAGGATGTGGGAAGGATCACTTCTGTCCTGGCTCACCCCTGGACCACCAGGGCTTAAGGGAGGCCTGTGGGAAGCCTACAATAGATCTGAATGGGGGATGGAGGAGTGCGCAGTTTTGAGAACATGAATATAAACAAAGACCCCCATTTTTTGGGCCATTTTTTTGCTCAAAAATCTTAGTTTATATTTGAGTATGTACGGTACATAAGTATCAATAAGTCTGTTTCATAGACAATCAATAAAACAGAACACATAAAAATATAATTGCTTTGTGATAAAACCACTAGCTAAGTCTCAAAATATGCCAGAGCAAACAAGAATGCTTTCAATAGCTTCTCAGACCACCAAAGCCATGAAGCAGACAAGCGTAAAGTGATGCACATTAGGAAGAAAACCCTACATGATGCTAGGTTTCATTTTAGGAGTTACCACAAAGGAAAATGATTTAAGTTTCATCATGGACAATACATTGACATCTGTTTAGAGTGTGGCAGCAGCCACAAAGCCAACAGTAGGATGAACACAGAAGATTTAGTATCAGAAAATAATATTAAATATTGAACTAGGCCAGTTACTGGGCAGACTTGCACGGTCTGTGTCTGTGTATGGCCGTTCGGTGGAGGATGGGCAGGGGAGGGCTTCAATGGCTGGGAGGGTGTAGATGGGCTGGAGTAAGTCTTAACAGAGATTTTGGCAGTTGGAACCCAAGCACAGTGCCGGGTAAAGCTTTGGATTCTTGCCCAGAAATAGCTAAGAAGAAAAATTTAAAAAAATAAAATTTTTTAAAAAAATTTTATTGAATCAGGTTGGGCAGACTGGATGGACCATTCGGTTCTTTATCTGCCGTCATCTACTATGTTACTATGTAGAATGTTAGGAATTATTAGGAAAAGAATAGAGAATAAAACAAAGACTATTGTAATGCTTCTGAATCTTTCCATAGTGAGACCATATGGTGAAATTAGAAAAAGTCCAGAGAAGGGCAACCAAAGCGATTAAAGGGGAATATATCAATGTATTCTAATGTTAAGACGGTTTATTTTTCCACAAATTGTACTATTTTAGCACAACGTCTCATTGCATACAATGGGCCCCTATTCTAAAATAGCATGACTTTTGGTAGTACATGTTCCCTAAGGGGAAAGAATGACTCTCAAAAGAGGAAAGGCTAAAAAGGCCACGTCTGGGCACTAAATATTCTTGTATAATGTTTGGTAGCCTGGCCACCTGGAGTTTATGCAGCCCTGGCTGAATATCAGGCTGTCCGCATAAAACTTTTGTTTTGTTTTTTAACTTAAAAAAGAAAAACTCATGACCCCCTTTGCTCTTCTCACTCCCAACTCCCCTGAGCATGTCTCCTTGAACTGGTCACAGCATCCATTTTAAAGAACCGCTGCAAAGAGCAGGAGCTAGGAGACTGAATTCCTGCCCCAATCAACCCTTGCTGGACTACCAGATATAAAGGTAGACCTGGGAGAGGGGGGGAGGTGCTACCTATACATCACGTGGTATTGGAGCGAACATTTCCAGGGGGATTCTCCAGGCTTTAGAAAGAAGGAAGAACATATCCACCTCCTTCTGTATTGATCTTTATTGTCTCTCTCTCCTATTGCAAATTGTACTCCCCCCTTCGCCCTTGTTTCATTACATCACTTACGTCTGTTGTTGTCTAATTGTGTTCCCCCTTGATTTTATTTGTTATGACATTGTACACCGCTTAGACAATTTTTAAAGCGATATATCAAATTTTAAATAAAACTTGAAAACTTGAAGGTTTGGGGGGAGTTGGAAAGGGGGGGTGTCAACCTCTTGGTGGTGAAAGATAGTACTACAGTTGGTGCATTTAAAATTAATTTTGTCACAAGTTTTAGGATTTCCCAGTTAAAATTTCACCAACTAGCTTGTTGCACAAGAAAAATATATTTATTTTTACTAGTTGTTAGGATTTCAAAATAATACACACATGCACAAAATTAATTATCATACATCACATAACTTTATTCTTCTATACCGCCACAATCAGATGATTTCTAGGTGGTTTACACTGAAGAGAGCTGGACAATCAGCGAATTACAAAATACAAATGGTAAAAATATAACATATTTCTCAAGAATAGTCAGAATAAAATTATTAAATTTAGTATGACTTCTGTTTAGGAAATAGATCTGTCAAACAATACGGTCTTAATTTCTTTCTGAAATGCGCTATAGGTCAACCTGGCTCCATTGATGTAGTTACAAAACAATTTCAATTAAAATAAGCTTGCATTTCTCTAACAGGAACTCATTTTACATCCTGAGAATACTAACAGATTTCAAAGAAGCAATTCAGCAATTATTTGCTTTCTAAAGTTTCTTCAAACCCAAATTTTATTAAAAATCTGTGACCTGGGTCAGTGTGCACACTTTTAAAAATATTGATCTCAGTCATTTAGCTTTTTCCTCTTCCCAGAGCTTTCTTGAGTATTACATAGAAACATAGGCTTGACTCATGCACATTTACATCACGTAGGTATTAAAACGTCTCTATCATATCTCTCCTTTCCCGGCTTTCCTCCAGAGTATACAGATTGATATCTTTAAGTCTGTCCCTATACACCTTATGACAAAGACCACACATCATTTTAGTAGCCTTCCTCTGGACTGACTCTATCTTTTTTTATATCTTTTTGAAGGTGCGGCATCCAGAATTGTACACAATATTCTAAATGAGATCTCACCAAAGTTTTATACAGGGGCATTAATACCTCCTTTTTCCTACTGGTCATACCTCTCCCTAGCATCCGTCTACCATGCACCATCACCTTTTCAATCTGTTTGGCCACCTTAAGATCATCACATACAATCACACCCAAGTCCCGCTCTTCTGTTGTGCACATAAGTTCTTCACCCACTAAACAGTACCATTCCCATGGATTTTTGCAGCCCAAATGCATGACCTTACATTTCTTATCTGCCAAATTTCAGACCGTTCTTCAAGTTTTGCCAGGTCTTTCTTCATGTTATTCACACCTTCCGGGGTGTATACTCTATTGCAGATTTTGGTACCATCCACAAAGAGGGAAATCTTACCTGACAGCCCTTCAGCAATATCATTTACAAAAATGTTAAAAAGAACAGGCTCAAGAACAGAACCTTGAGGCACATCACTGATAGCATCCCTTTCCTCAGAGTGATCTCCATTGATCACTACCTTCAGTCACCTTCCACTCAACTAGTTCTTGACCCATCCCATCACATTGGGACCCATCCCGAGGGCACTCAGTTTATTTATTAGACGTTTGTGTGGAACATTGTCAAAGGCTTTGCTAAAATCTACTGTAAATACATCATATCCAGCGCAGTCTCTCTATCCAATTCACTGGGCACCCAGTCAAAAAAATTGATCAGATTTATCTAACAAGATCCATATCCAGTCCTGTAAGCCACAGGATTCCAGAAACTTCACCATTCTTTCTTTTAAAAATGTTTCCATTAATTGAGTCAGACTTATCAGCTTGTAATTCCCTACATCTTTCATACTTCCACTTTTGTGGAGAGGGACCACATCCACCTTTCTCCAGTCCTTCGGTACCACTCCCGATTCTAGAGGCTCATTGAAAGGTCAGTCAGTGGAGCCACCAGAACTTCACTAAGTTCCTTCAGCACCCTTGGATGTACACCATCTAGCCCCATCGCTTTGTCTACCTTTATTTTAGCTAGCTCCTCACGAACACAAACTTCTGAAAATCGATCAGGGTCTACCACTCCTCCATGCCTATTCATGTTTGCTTCTGCGAGTCTGCTCCCAGCACAGCAGAATCCTAAAAAAGAAATCAATCCAACCGCGGTTGGCATTATGCTCCAGAGCTCCTTTCTCATCTGGCAGCCTTCCCATCTGTCCCTTTCCCATCCATCTGCTCCTGCACCCCCCCCCCCTTCCCTGTGGCTTCTGACTTCGAGGCCTTCCCTTTGCGAGTCTTGCCTATTTATTTCAACTTCCTGTTTCCACACAAGCAGGACTCACAGAGGGAAGGGCCCGACGTTGGCCTGTCTTGATCACCGCCACTGCAGAGGGCTGTGGGGAAGGGGGTGCGGATGCAGGTGGAAGGAAGAGGGCCAGATGCAGGACTCATAGGTGAGGGGGGAGAAAGGGAGAGATAGGGGAGGGAAAAGAAAAATGTCAACGGGCTGGAGGGAGGGTGGAAAGATGCTGGCTACAGGGTGCGGGAACAAGGGAAGAGAGGCAACACTGAAAATGGAGACAAATACAGTGTTTCCCCGTGAATTCACGGTTCGCGAATCACGGACTCAGTAATTTGCTGTATGCTCCGACTCCTCTTCCTGTACTAACATCAGGCTACACCAATCAGGAGCTGCATGGCAAAGCAGCTCCTGATTGGTGTAGCCTGACGTTAGTAACAGGAAGAGGCGGTCGGAGCATACCACAAATGATTTTCTGTATCCGTCGGAGCCCCAGCTGCCCTCCCCTGCCTCTCCTGCCTTTTGACAGATGCAAAACACCATTTGTGGGTTTTTGAAATTTGCAGGTGTTCCTGGAATGGAACACCTGCAAATTTTGGGGGAGTACTGTAGTGACACAGAGAAGGAGCAAACGGGAATTATAAGCATAGGGATACAGAGGGAAAAGATAGGAACGCAAAGGGAACAAAGGTTTACAGAGGGAGGCAAATCTGAAAGAGGCTAAATGGGCAAACAGAGGGTGATAATACTGAAATGGAGGGTTAATGGGGATACAGATGGGGCAATGCTGAAAAGGGAATAATGCTGAAAAGGGGGTGGTGAAATAGAGATATAGAGAAGCAAAGCTGAAAAAAGGGGGGAAGATAAGGACATTGAGAGGGTAGATGGTGAACATGGGGGGGGGTAAGGACAGGGACACAATGCAGCCACTCAAGTGGAGAAGGCTTCATCTAAAGCACGGCAAATGATAGGTTGTATCAAGAGAAGCTTCGTCAACAGGAAACCTGAAGTCATGATGCCACTGTACAGAGCCATGGTGAGACCGCATCTGGAATACTGTGTTCAATTCTGGAGGCCACATTACCGTAAGGATGTGCTCAGAGTTGAATCGGTTCAGCGGATGGCCACCAGGATGGTCTCGGGGCTAAAGGGTCTCCCGTACGAAGAAAGACTGAGCAAATTGCAGCTCTACACTCTCGAGGAGCGTAGGGAGAGGGGAGACATGATTGAGACATTTAAGTACATCACGGGACGGGTAGAGGTGGAAGATGATATCTTTCTTCTCAGGGGACCCTCGACCACAAGAGGACATCCGCTCAAGCTCAGGGGAGGGAAGTTTCGTGGAGACACCAGGAAATACTTCTTCACGGAGAGAGTGATTGAGCATTGGAACGAGCTTCCAGTGCAGGTGGTCGAGGCACGCAGCATCTCAGACTTCAATAATAAATGGGATACCTATGTGGGATCCCTACGAGGTCATGCCAAGGGATAGGGTCACTAGGACTGAATGAGCGGGTCAGTAGAGTGACAGTATAATTACAATTATTCTTTAGGGGGTCAGTAGACTTAAGAGGGTGGGTAAATAGTGTAGGCAGACTTGATGGGCTATGGCCCTTATCTGCCGTCATCTTTCTATGTTTCTATGTTTCTATGTTTCTAATGACAATTCTGGAAAAGAGGTGAGATAGGCATATAGGTGAGGTGGGCACACAGAAGGGTGATGTTGGAAAAGAGATGGAATAGTGACACTGATGGACACAGAAGGGAAATGCTGGATCAAGGAGAGATGGGGGGGGGGGCCCTCAGGCTGGATGGAATGGGGAGAAAGAGGGCCAAGTCATATGGAAGAGGTACAGAAAGAGGACAGACATTGGAAAGAATGAGAGAGAGACAATGAGGAAAGCAGAAACCCAGAGTCAACCAAGGTAGATAAAAGGTTTGTGATTGTTGGGTTTTTTTTTTTTTTAGGATAAAGTAGTATTATAGCTGTGTTAATAAATGTTTATAATTTGAAAATGGAAATAGGGTGATCTTTATTAGACTAATTTTAGGACATTTTTTGCCTAGCTTTAAGAGATCAAACCTCCTTCCTCAGGTCAGGCAAGGATACCATAGCAGTAGTACTGACCTGCGAAAGGAGATTTTAGCCTCTGAAAGCTAATTGAAAAATGGATTTGGCCTATAACATGGTATTTTATTTTCCTTTTTTTTGTTTTATTTCTATGTGGTGATTGATATTTCAGTCTTTTCTCAAATTTGCATTTATATTACTAGGGGACATTACTGTTTATCTATTTATTCAGTTTTCGATACCGTTCTCCCAAGGGAGTTCATAATGGTTTACATAAATGTATTCAGGTACACAAACATTTTTTCCCTGTCTGTCCTATTGGGCTCACAATCTATCTAATGTACCTGAGGCAATGAGGGGGGGGGGGGGGGTGGATATGTGACTTGCCCAGGGTCACAAGGAGCAGCTGTGGTGCTGCATTCTATGCATAATCTGGTTTCTTAGGGTGCAGTTTCATTGTTGTCTACATATTCTATTTTTAGTTTGCAGTTACACTCTCACCCAGTATAGAATAAGCATTTGTATTCTGTGTGTGTGAAAAAAAGACATGCTTTTCTGTTGGAATTGACTGTGAAGGATCAATCTGTACTAATCTGGCTTGTTTAATTTTACAGTGGATGTATTGATGTTCTAGTGATCACTGCAGTGGTTAAATACTGCCTTTTTCTAGGCATGACTCCTGGATTATTACTAAAAATATATATTTTTTTCATACAGAGGAGAGGGTGTTAAAAAAAATGATTGTCCTGGGGTGTCAAATATGCTAGGTACGCCACTGCCAGCTGGACTTGTCATTCCAGACCCGATGCTGCGTTTTTTTGTTTTGGTTTTATAAGGGGGGGGGGAGGTTTTACAATCTGTAACTTGTGTTCTTCATGTGTTGCTGAGATCTCTGGGGCTGTTTGTTATACATGACCACTTGCTGAATGTTTTTAAAAGGTTGGGAGGGAGAGGTACTAAACCTGACTATGGTCAGGAAGAAGAGCTAGTTTCTCTGGCTATGCTTTGAAATAAAGCCCACAGAGTCGGCTATTTTGGTGTTTGGTTAGTGTTTGCAATTGCCCTTGACGCTTCGGATCTGTTACAGCTGGAGGGCTGTTTAATGTTGTTTTCACATGGTTATCAACTAAAGGGTTGGTTTATAGACTAACAACCGAAAGTCAGATATATCATGGGCGCAGCACAAGAAAGGATGGGGGTGCCATGGAGGGCAAGTCCCATGGAGTAAAATTATAGCTTGCTGCGATCCTGACTGTACACAACAGGCAACCGCCTAGGGGAGGGGCAAGGGATGGGGTCAGGGGTGGGGCCGGGGGTGTGGCCATATGTCCTATTTTTTGGCTTCACAAATATGGTAACCCTAAGTTTATGAAAGCTAACCTCTTATTCCTTACCTTCTCAGCTACTGCTTTTGAAAATCAAAGTGGCCTTCTTTTCCTCTTACTTTTACGTACTTGCCTCACAAAAGGTTTGTTGCACTTACAATTACTCCTTTCAGTTTGCCCACTGCATTTTCACTCCTTCCAGACATTCCCATCCAGACAATTCCTTGATGTAGTCCCCCATCCGAACAAAGTTAGTTTTTTAAAAGTCTAGAACCTATGCTTTTGAATGAGCCCGCTCTATACCCACCTTAATATTAAATCGTATCATGCAATGATCACCCACTGTAACATCAGAAACCCCATTTATAAGCACTAAGTCCATCCCACGTGGGCTCCATTACCAACTGAATCGCAGCACTGTGCTTCACACTCCTCCACATTTCATGACTCAGGAAAAGCAAACATCCTGACACATAACTGTGTTTCGCCCTCTAGCATCCTCAGGAGCTGAAGTTGAATAAGGCTCGCATCTTCACCATTCCTTCACACAAAACAAATAAATAACATAACAACCTAACCAAATAACATCCCTACCATACTACATATAAAATATTCCACATATGATCACATCACCGCCGCATACTTCAACTCACACTGGCTCCCAATACAAGCAAGAATACAATTCAAATTTTACGTCCCAGCCCAGCCTATTTGAACAACCGCCTTATCCAAACTGCCACAACAAGGCTAAGGAGAGCCCAGACACCATTTACGCGCCCCCCTCCAGAGACGTCAAACGCAAAAAAAATGTACGATGGCCTACTGGTCACGCAGGCAGCGAAACCTGACCACCAACTATCCAATCTACTGATCAGAACACCAGACTACAAAACTTTCAGAAAAGTAATAAAAACCCTGCTATTCAAGAAATCCATCAAGACAAACTAACTCCACAGGAAACATTTCAATCACCCCCAAATAACTCGCTCTACTATGTAACTCTGCTGGAATTGTCCAGATAACATCTTTTGTAATCTGCCTTGAACTGCAAGGTAATGGCGGAATAAAAGTCACTAATGTAATGTAATACCATTCCAAGCTGCAATTTTATAAAATTGGGCAGAAACCCGGGGTTTGTAACAAACCAGGCATCAGATGAACTAGACCCACGCTGCTCCACACCAGAATTAGTTGGATCATCTCACTATCTAACTTCCTCACTTAAATACCAATCCCTTGTCATATTACCCTCAAAATTACCTAAAAGGCATCCCATTCAGTAACTTAAAGCATATTCCACTCCACATCTTTGTTAAGACCCCAAGGTTCGATCGTGCTCCACTGGTAAATTAATCTTTGCTCCTTTCTAAGTAATACCTCCGACACATATCCCCCTTGGGCTAACTCAACATGGATCAAAACAATGAAATGAATCTCCTCTACCCTATGACCACACAATCTCCAATGGGTCACTAACAGTGTCTCTTCCTTACCCAATCTTAAATTACTCAGGTGCTGAACAATATGTAACTTAATTTTTCTTTCAGTTTGACCCAAGTACTATTTGCCATCCATATTCATTAGAGATATCTTGAAAACCTGACTGGCTGGAAGTTCCCTAGGATAGATTTAAGAACCACTGAAATAGACGTATGAGGGCCTATTATAGGCCCCCAAATAGAAAAAAAAAATCCAAACAAAGGACTCAACATAAAGCTGTGTTTTGGGCATAAACACCTGCATTGGGAGTTACATCTAAATTATTTTGAACATATCTATAAACTAAATAAGATCATTCCAGAATAGAGACAATTTTGACTGCTGTTCCTTTCATATCAAATGCACCAAGCAGTATTGTTGGAAACACAGTCTCGAGTCCTTTGCCTGGACAGGTAACCAGTGTGATTAAGAAGTGTGATTAAGAAATTTCATGCTTTTGCAACCCTGTACGGAAGAGAAGGTAAACAGAGCACAGGTTTTTCTGCTATGGAAGCTATGGAAAGTCTATTAACCAAATAGAGGGCGTGGAGGGGGGGTATACCATATAAAGCCTTATAATAGAAGCAACCCAGCTTAAACAATACTCGAGCTTCCATAGGCAGCCAGTACAACTCACAATAAAACAACATGGCATGATCATACTTCTTCAAACCGTAGATCAATCTAACTGCTGTATCTTGTATCAATAATCATTTCGACATTTCTTTCTTGGTGATTGTCAGATAGACAATGTTACAGTAGTCAAGAAGGCTCAATAATAATGATTGAACCAATAGTCTAAAGGCAGCAAATTCAAAGTAAGGTCTGATTGTTTGTAGTCTCCATAAGGTAAAGTAGCTTTTATGTACCAATACATCTATCTGAGTTTTCATAGTGAGATGCTGATCCAAAATGACTCCTAATATTGTAATCATTGGGTGGATTATATACAATTTTGAATTTATACTAATGGAGGGTTTGTGAGAAATTTTATTGGGTGACGCCACAAAAAACTTTGTTTTATCAGAGTTGAGTTAACTTTGAATTTCTGCATCTAAAAATTCATCTGTTTCATTACAGTCTCAATTTTGATGGTAATCTGAGACATAGCTGAGTTACAGGGTATGACAATTGTAATATCATCAGCTTAGATGAACAATCTTATATCCAAATTACTCAAACACAAGCCTAATGATGAAAGGTAAACATTAAATAATGTGGGTAAAAGTGGAGATCCCCGAGGAACACTGCATGGGTAGAAGAAAGCTGAGTCCTAAACCTAGCTTGGTAGAGTCTGGTTTCCAAAAATCCTTTAAACCATGAATAAACATTACCTTGTATACCCAGAGCATCCAAGCAAATTAGTAGATTAGTATGGTCTACCAGATCGAAGGCACTACTAAGATCGATTTGGGGTACCACCTTGCTTAATAGACTATTTAAATAATCCAACAATGTAGCTATTACTGTTTCAATACTAAAGTGGGATCTAAATCCCAATTGTGAATCATAGAGTAATGAGTGTTGCTCAAGATACTTAGTCAGTTGAATGTGAACCAGACCTTCCATGATTTTTACAAAGAAGGGGATTGATACAATTGGTCTGTAATTAGATGGCAATGAGATAGATTCTTTAGTGTTTTTAATTACTGGAGTGATAATTATGTTGCCATCCTCTAATGGAAATTTTCCTACATCTAAAGAGTCAGTTATCCACTCAAATAATTTCAATTTAAAGTTTAAAAGTGTAACAGCCATCAAATCAGGAGGACAGGGATCGAGCCAGCAATATGATTGCGCATATCTTTGAAATAATTTGAAAAAATCATGCCATTCTGGCTTTTCAAATGTAGACCAGCAAAAGTCTGCATGGGCCTCTTCTTATTTTGAATTAAGATAAGAATATGTATTCAAAGAGCAAGGTAGACAGGAAGATCTCAGAGATGATACCTTAGAACTAAAAAAGTTAGCTAGATCATCCGAAGATGGAAGGGCTAACCAGGAAGATTGCGTCTTTTTAGTCACATTAAATGTGGTGTTGACTAGTTGAAATTAGTTTTTTAACATTAGTACTTGTAGTTTTTTAACAATAGTTTTTTAACATTAGTACTTGTAATCCCTACTTTGGCTGAATAGTAAGTTTTTCATTTATCCCTTAACATTAATTTACAAGTTCTGACTTCATGCCTCCATTTTACTTTATCTTTAGCTAATTTTGATTTCAGCCATTTTTTTTCAAGGCGGCACACTGATCGGTTCATCCTAAGCAGTTCAGTATCATACCACTTTTTAGAATCGTCTAATCGCCTTTTTATGGCATGTTTGGGAGCAATTTTGTCTAAAATTGGATTACAGTTGTTTTCCAATTGAGTGGAAAATCAAAAATATTACCATCTGTGAATGAGTCGACCAGTTTCCAAAATTCAATAGGGTTAGGTGATTTCCTAACTAGAATTTCTTGTTTTTGCTGTATCAAATTTAAATTTAATTGCTTGGGCCATTCTAAAAAGAAATAGTAAATGTAATGGTCTGACCAAGGAATTTGTGACCATCTACCTCCCTGCAGCTCAGTTTTGGATGGAAAATCTGATTTGGTGGTTAAGGATACCAAATCAAGATGGTGACCCCCCCCCCCCCCCCCCTTGTGAGTTTGTGAGGGTTGTAAAACAGTAAAAGCTAAAGAAGCTAAAAAAGTAGTAAGATCAACCACAATTTGGTTAGATTCTACTTCCAAATGGAGATTAATATCGCCTAACAGCAGGCAGTGAGGAGCTGTAAGTGAGTTATTAAGAATGAATTCATAAAAGTGCTGTTTGGCCTGGGACCAAGATCCAGGAGGCAAATAGAACAAAATACAGTTTAGAGAATCTAATAAATCTGTTCGATTAAGAGTGTAGAAAATTATTTCTAAGCTATTTTTTATCAATGAGTCTTGCACTGTAAAATTAAAACTCTGTGATGTGAACCTAGAAGGTAAGGTGGATGTATGAGGGGCCGCTGAACGTTCTCAGCCCAACCAACAAATTTGGGGCAGTCTCCATTGAGGACTATACACCTAGAAACATAGAAACATAGAAAATGATGGCAGAAAAGGGCTATAGCCCATCAAGTCTGCCCATTCCAAGTATCTGCCCCCCTGAATTCACTCCCTTAAAGATTCCACGTGAGCATCCCATTTGCTTTTAAAATCCATCATGCTGCTGGCCTCAATCACCTCTGGCCTCAATCACCACTGATCCACCACTCTTTCGGTGAAGAAGTACTTTCTGAAGTCTCCATGAAACTTCCCTCCCCTGATTTTCAGCGGATGTCCTCTGGTGGTCGAGGGTCCCCTGAGACAGAAGATATCATCCAGTGATTTTCCACTTTTTTCATTCTGATGGGAAAATATGGAACAAAAAAAGTGGAAAATCGCTGGCCTAAGTGTATAACCTTGATGGAGACTGCCTCAACTTTGTTAGTTGGGCTGAGAACTTTTCTTCGGCCCCTTGTAAAGCAATAGGCAGATGTGGCAGGTGGATGGTTGCAGTAGGTAGGAGACAGGAAGGTGGACAAATAAGAAAGTTGAAGTTGAGGAACATGATTAAGGGGGAAGTAAAGAGTTAGGGCCTGGTAAAGTCAAGAGAATGGAAGATGCTTAACGGTAGAGGGAGGCAGTGGAATAAGAGATAAAAAATTGTTTACCCTTATTTTATTTTGGCTATGCAAATGTGAAGGTGACATGAAGTATGTAATGGAGATAAGACAGCATCTCTTTCTATTTTTTAAAATCACAAACTGGCTTTTTCAAACACACGTGGAAGAGTCTGTAACTTTCTTGCATAAATGTTCAAAATGTACATTTTTCCATTCACTGCATGTGTTTGAAAATGTTTAAAGGATCTGCTAGAGTGATTGCCGTTGGTTTCCTGTGCTTTCTTTTGTGGTGACTTCATGACGGGAGAATGCTTATTGCATACTTCTACCCAGCTCCAGATGTGGATGACATCAGGAGATCGACTTGGCATTACAGGAAAGGAATAATTAAGGTTGTGCATCGAGGAATGGAACTGACTAAGGCAATTCAGAAAAGGGTTTACACTGGGCTTTTCAAATACGTGCAGAGGCTCTGAGACCCTTCTCTTGAATATAGGACTTTCTTATTTTTATTCATGGATATCAACCAGTCTCTCTTAGATATAATTTAGCAAAATCCCAAATGCCTGAATTGTGAGATAAGGGACTATCCTCTTCTTTTGTCAAGCTGCGCTGCTGAGCAGCGCAAACTAAATGCCGAGCCGCTCATTCTATTCCTATGGGCAGCTCGGCATTCAGCTTGTGCTGCTTGGCAGCGCAGCTTGATAAAAGGTGTGTGTGTGGGGGGGGGGGGAGCGGCAGGTTATTTAAAGAAAATAAACATTAGTGAAAGGCTACCCCATTCTTCCTCTTTGTGCACTAATTTGTTGTCAGCTGTATATTTTACTTCTTAATGATATGAGTTTATTTTTATCTTCATCTATTTCTTAAATTGCATTTTTCTCTATGAAAGGAACACTGCAAATAACCCAAGGTCGTGCAGGCAATAAATATTAAGAAGCTGATTTAGTAAGCTTTTTTTTCCCCCTATAGACCAAAAAGAGGTTAAAAAAAACCAGCCTTAGTAAATCAGACCTTTATAATACAAAAACAAATAATCATATCTGCTTATAAATACATTTTTGCCTGTCACCTGCTTGGAGTAAACATTCAGGGAGCTATGCTTCACACATGACATTACATCTAAAAATAACCAAAGGAGGTGTTTGAATATGCAGATTTTTTACCACACATGGGGCTCAGGAGTCCTTTCCCTTTCAGTCTTTAAGGTGCTGAGTTATTAAACACTACACCTTATTCAAATAAATCTGCCAGGCAGTGACACATGACCCTTTAGAGGCAGCCAGAGTAAATAAGAGTTAACAGAGATGATCTGATCTGGTGCATTAAAAAAAAAAAATAAACACCATCAGCTGCATCAGATCTGCTGGAGAAAAATAATCAGGCTTCAAATGAGGCAAGCATCTCGTTGAAGCCATGCTTGGTTGTGGTGCAGAGTATGAGGGGTGGGAGTTCTTATTACATTTAAGTGACACTAATGCATGATTCTGATGGTGAGATGTGTCTGCTGTTGTCTGTTAAATCAAAGCTGTATGTATACCGCACAGTCCCCATTATGCGTTTTGCCAAACGAGTTTGGAATGAATAAATCTCTTCCAAGCTGGTATGGTTTACATTTCAACCCTGTTTGGAGAAAGTAAAATGAGGACAGTTCTATATTTTTCTTAGAAGAGTTGGAGCAAAGTGAATATGTGAAAAATACCACCAAAATACCATATGTAAAAAGATGTGTTTTTAAAAGGGACTTGTCTAATTTCAATCCAGATGTTCAGGATATCCCAAATAACTGTGCACGAAAGATATTTTCATGCCTACTGCCTCCATTGAAAGCATGGATGTCTCATGCACTCACAGGAGTCAGCTCTGTGGGTGCAGTGGGTGTTTGAGCACCCCCAATATTGAGCAAACTCTTCGACTGTGTCTAAAGATGGTTAATTTTCATTGGGTTTAGCTGGATCCTATACATGGACTGTCATTAGGGATATTCTGAAGCGTCGACCTGTTTGTAGCCCTCAAGAACTTAACTTTTGAAAAGCCTAGATTATACTATATCTTATGAGGGCAATTTAGAAAGCAATTTTACCTCACAAAAGCCTACCCTCCTTTTAAAAGTGTGCCCTCTCCCTTCCAGGGTAAGGTACGCGCACTGAAGAATGTGGGCATTTTTTTGTTAGTGTGGGAAAGAGAGTGGAGCCAGGGATGGAGCTAGTGACGGCAAGCTCAAGATGAAGCAGGACCTGTCACTGTGGCTATGTTGGTCCTTCTGTTTCAATCCAGCTGACACAGCATAGGACTTCTCTTTGTGAGTATTTTTGGCATATAGGACTTCTATACCCCCAATAACTTGCAAAATTCATCACCGTTCCTGTCTCCGCAGATAACCACGGGAAATAATCCCATGTCATTTTCTAGTGTCTATTTCAACCTCAGTCCTTCTACACCAGCATTCTTCAAAGCAAAGCTTGCGGGTCAGTGGTTGTGCCCAAATATACTCTGATTCTTTCCTCTCGCCTTAAAGAATGACATGAAGATGGTTTCCCGCAGTTATCCGCGGGGACAGGAACGGTGATGAATTTTGTCACCGTGTCATTCTCTAATAGAGACGTTTAAATACCTACGTTGTGTAAATGTAAATGAGTCGAAGATATGATAAAGACCTTTAAATACCTATGTGGCATAAATGTGCATGAGTCGAGTCTCTTTCATTTGAAAGGAAGCTCTGGGATGAGGGCATAAGATGAAATTAAGAGGTGATAGGCTCAGGAGTAATTTAAGGATATATTTTTTACAGGAAGTGTGGTAGATGCGTGGAATAGTCTCCCAGTAGAGGTGGTTGAGACAGAGACTGTGTCTGATTTCAAGAATGCCTGGAATAGACATGTGGGATCTCTTAGAGAGAGGAAGAGTTAATGGTTACTGCGGATGGGCAGACTGGATGGGCCATTTGGCCTTTATCTGCCATCATGTTTCTGTTTCTAAAATGAACTTCTTCTTGTGTGGTTATCCAGGCTGTTAATTCTGTACCTGCAAATATCTTCAGGCTCAGAAGATTATTGTCACCAGGTTTCTGAAACACTCTTTCCCTGTCTGGAGAACACTAGAGTTATTCTTCCCTAATCTATAGGCAAAATGTGCAAAACATCTGTGGAGTGTTATACTTTCCAAAACATATATGTCCACCACAAGGTGCCCTGGTAATTAGAGAAGATGTTGGAAGCTAAGAGGTATATCTTACAAGAGGCAAAACAGAGCATGGAAATTTCTTGCTTTTCAGATGCATTGTGGAAAGATCAGTTCATGAACCAATAATTCTGCTGAGTCCTTAAAAACAAGTATAAAATGATTTAAAGTGGAACTAATTGGTATGTATGTGAGACAGAGCATGTGTGTTTTCTGGAGGCGAACAGTCTGTATATGCTTTAGCTGTGGTGATGTGTATGTCATGTTATGGACTGTTAAACACTGAGAATTCATGTGATGTGTGGAGCAGATGAACATCTCTGTCTACAGTACATCCCCCAACTCTTTCTGGACTGGGTTGCTCATAATGGACAGAGTGGAAACCAAAGCATCCAAGTTCTTAAAAAATATCTTATGAAATGGCTTGTCTTTTATGGTGTGCTGAACTGCTAGAGCTCTTTCTTTCTGAATCCAGGCATTTTTTATGATTGGGGTTATCATAATATGACCTTGCTCTGGTGGGAAATTTCCTGTGGATAGTAGGAAGTTAACCCATGTCAACATGTTAGCTTTGAAGTGGGTCGGGGCAGTTTTCATAACGTTTGGGGGGCAGGTGTCCAGCTTGCAGAAGGAGTTGGTATATTTGTTATAGTATGTGTTAAAGGTTTGCCAGTTGATTGTTGTGAATTGTTTCCAGCTTAGGTCTGTTCTGGACCCTGGGTCTGGGTTAGATATGTCGGAGTCTGGGAGAATGGGGAACAGCTCGAGGGGATTGGTCCTGGTGGGTAATATTGATCTTAATTTTTGAATCTTGGATTTGAAGAAGTCTGCTAGGATGTTGGCGGTTAATGTGGATTCTTCATGGATGTTTGTGATAGTCTCGATCATTAACCAGTTTAAAGAGCTACTGTTGATTTTAATGTTACCGATTTTGTGGGAGTAGAAATTTTTTCGTTTTTCCTTAGTGAGGTTTTTGTAATTTTTTAGTTTAAGTCTCCAGGCCAGTCTGTGTTCTTGGGTTCCGGATTTTTGCCATAATCTTTCAGATTTTCTAAGATCCTTCTTTATCAGTAGCAGTTCTGAGTCGAACCATCCCTCCTGATTTGTAGTTCTAATTCTGCGGGTTTTTATGGGGGCAATTTCATTTAGTATGTTTGTGATGTCCTTGATCCAGGAGGTCATGAGTTGATCTGTTTCTTCGATTTGATTAGTGTTAATTTCATAGCGGGACCAGAATTCCACTGGGTCTATCTTTCCTCTGGTAGTGTGGGTTTTGATGGTTCTTGTTTTGCTGCTTTTAGAGGGTTTTTGTTAGCATCCAATAGAGAAGCTACAAAGTCTGTGATCAGACCAAAGAGAGTCTGTCCAGTTGCCTTGTTTCCAATAGAATTTGGGGTTGGACTGTTCTTTGGAGGAGAAAGTCATCAGGTCTAACTGATGACCTCTTTGGTGGGTTTTGATTGGGGTGATTTGGAGTAGCCTAATTGGGCGAGAAGTGACCAAAAGTCTGAGATTTCTGGTTGGTCTGATTGCTCAAGGTGGATGTTAATGTCCCCGCATAGTAGGTTGTAAGGACTTGTTAAAGAGTTAGTTAATAAGGATTCCGCGAAGTCCTCTTTGGCTAGGGTCCATTTTTTTGGAGGGATGTAGAATAGAGTGATTGTTAGGGAGGAGGCCAGGGATTTTGAATTTAGAGAGATGGCTAGTATTTCTGAGTTGGGAAAAGATTTGGTATTGAGTACGGTGCAATTTAGCTGGTCTCTAAAGATTATTGCTAGTCCTCCTCCCTTCCCTTAACTAGCAACAATTAGAAATATATGCTTATAACTATAGTTTCCATAAACTATACATATTACTATCCTCCCTCCCACCCTGGATGTGCAAGGAAGTAATATAATAAGAAAAAGTACATGTGAGCTAATGTGACCCTAAATATGTAGTCAATGGACTCCACACCTTATGGAATGCATTACTACGTCCTAAACATTCAGCGTTCATTCTCTCATACTTATAAGTTGAACATAAGTTTGCCCACCAAAATGTGTAATTAAGTCTATCGCAATTCACCCAGTTACGTGTAACCACCTGAATAGCTATTCCTGCCATTATTAAGAAAATGGGAAAGATCTTGAACCAGAAATTGAGATAATAAATCTGGGTACAGAAGATTTCCATTTCCAATAATTAGTTTGCTTTCATTTCTGGTAGCATCTCCCTACTAAATTTACTCTTCTTCTGCAATATTTGTAAAGATGATGTTGGCAGAAATGACAGGAACAGACAGTGCTGACTGGCAGATGTTTCCAGCCACTTCAATACCAGAAGGTCAGAGACACCCAGCTCCACTGCTGTGAATTAGATTAGAGCACTGCTGTGTTGTCTCTCGGGATTTTACTCGAAGCACGTTTTGACAATTGTGTGAAAGTAGTGTAGCAGCCATCACGGAAAGCATCATTTTCTCTTTTTATATAGACTTTACCAATACCACTGTGATCCAGAGCTGATACATGTAGAGTGAATTGTTCAGACAATTTGTTTAGTTTTATTTCTGCCAGAGATTTAGAAGTTCTTGAAAGTGTTTTGTATGCATGTTTCAAAAAAATCGACTGAATATGAGCTAAGTGCTTTTCTCTTTTATGCCTGGAATCCATCTACATATGATACTGTATGTTCCCTGAAAGCTGTATAGAATAATTTTTCCTAAGGAAAGTGGGGAGGGAAAATTTTTTGTATAACTCAGCAAAGCTTCTTTCTGTGGAGACAGTGATAACAGGAAGGGTGACTCCAATGAGATTTGTCTTATATATGGTAGGATAGTAGAACATTTTAGAATGTTACGTTATGTTAATCAGGTTTTCTATTCTGCCTTTACCTATTCAGGTCAAGGTCGAATTACATTACAAGAGGTTGGGTCAGTTACGTAGGAAGTTACAATGGATAGTTTGACATAGACATTCAATAGAATTGCTAGTACAGTTATTAATACAGTTAGGGGGCATAATCAAAAAATACATCTAAGTCTGTTTTGGGGCTAAGTCGCTAGTTGCCCAAAGTCGGACATGTAAAAAGTCCATTCTTGAAAAATACGTCCAAAATATTTCTTTTTTCGAGATTTGTCTACTTCTACGTCTAGCTGTTTGATAGTCCAGACCGCTAAGTTGTCTATCTTTATACCCCATTCTCATCCAAAAATGCCTAGAACAAGACCTTTTGGACGTGGGTGGGGTCAGCAAAGTGATGGACCAGACACACAGATATGGCAACAGAGTAGTGGGGCACCTTACAGGGAACTGCTGCAAATTTTACAAAAAGGGTGCCACATAAACATATCACCACAACTCCCTTATAGGTCATGATGAGCCCCCAAAACACCCCCAAAGCCTACTGGATCCACATGTCTGCCACCCCAATAGCCCTTATGGTTGCAAGTGTCACCTAAATGGCAGTACAATAGGGTTTTGGGGGGTGCACGATTCACCATGAATGCAGTGGTTAGAGTAGCTTATGGTCCTGGGTCCTCCTCTCTATAGTTCATTAACCCCCCCCCCCCCCACACACACACACACACTACTTAAGCCACCTCTGTGCAGCTCTACTAGGCTTTCCTATGCCAGGTGCTGATGTTCTGGACGCAGTTATGTATGGTTTTATTCCCATTTTTATGGTATTGTGGGGGGGGGCAGTGTGGGGGGGTCTGTACTTTGTGTTTTCAGTGGTTATCTGCTCACTTTGGATACTTTCTGGGCATTTAGACCTGTTTTTAGATCATCTAAGTCACTACGTACAAGTTCTGTCTAGGCCAATGGTCTCAAACTCGTGGCCCGGGAGCCACATGCTGCCCACCAGGTACTATTTTGAGGCCCTCGGTATGTTTATCATAATCACAAAAGTAAAATAAAACACTTTCTTGATCATATGTTTCTTTAGCTGTAAATGACAATATTATTATTAAGACTTAGCCAAAAGGAAAGATTTATAAACTATAAAGAGTTTTACCTCATGCAAGGTTGTCATTTCTTTAATAAGATATTCACTATTTTTTTCTGAGGCCCTCCAAGTACCTACAAATCCAAAATGTGGCCCTGCAAAAGGTTTAAGTTTGAGACCACTGGTCTAGGCAGTCTCGTTAAACTTTCAGTTATATTCGCAGTACGACTAAGTCTAGGTCAGCTCACATCCCGCCAAAATCCCACCCTCATCACTCCTCCTAAAATGCCCCTTTCAGCTCTGGGCATACAGCGCACTGAAAAGGCATAAGCTTTTTTTAGATACATCTAAAACCCATTTTGATTATCAGCACTTGGACGACCTGTCTTTTTGATTGTCCAAATGCCAAGAGGACTGGACTCTGATGTCCTCCTAGGATATAAAGGCACTCCTACTCTCAAACCCCCCTCCCCAACGGACCCCCCCCTGCATCCCCCCCAATTTCCCCTCCCCACAAATCCAAGAATCAAGGTTAGACAGGCGGGGTAGGATACAACTGCAGTCTGTTCAAAATGCGACTCCGACTCCAGGGAGGCAAAATGTCCAAATAAGGAGACCAAATACGGACAAAGTCTCTGTTTCTGCGGCGAGAGGAGTAAGCCATGGCGGCCTCCCAGCCCAAAAGTTTGTATAATTTATTCCTCCAATACCAGAAGGAGGGAGGAACATCAGCCAGCCAGTAATTCAAAATACGCTTTTTCCCCAGAATATAACATTTGATCAAAAACAATTTCTTAGCAGAGGTATAAACAGAAAACACAGAGAAATAAGCAAACAGCATATGAAATACGGAGAGAGGGACAGGAACACGCTACAGGCCCCGAAGAAAGGAAGCCAAATCCCCCCAAAAGCCCTGAACACTTTCACAACTCCAAAGGCCATGAAAGTAAGAATTTACCACCGTATGACAAGTGAAACAATATTGGGTGTCGACACAGCCCATGAAAATTTTAAGTGGAAAAGATTTCTGGTGCAATATCTGTTGGAGGCACGCTGGAGTAGTTGCCCAAGCAGATCAACATAAAGAACTGTTAAAATGCTAATAAGATTTCATTTCCCTATAAAACTTAACATTAATAAATGTCTGATTCTAGGGTCATCTCAATAACAGCAACATAAACCCTCTCAGTACCAAACACTCCCCCTCTTTTACTAAGGCGCTTGCCAATTTAGTGCGCGCTACATATTAGTGCTCGCTAAATGCTAATGTGGTCATAAAATATGATGGATGTGTTAGCATTTAGCATGCGCTAAAGTGGCTAGCATGCCTTAGTAAAAGGACCCCGTTATGAAATAATACAAACCTACGCAAAATACTAACTTGCTCAGGACCTACAGCAAATCTGTGCATTACATCAGTAATTTGCAAAACACATTCCTAGAAAAAGGCAGCATTGTAAATATTGTAGTCAGTTCTAGAATAACATTCACTGTTTTCGTACAAGTTTTCAATAACTCTGATTAACTTGGCAGCTATCCTATTTGAATTCATAATACTCCATAAGCTTTCTTTGTTGATGCTGCTGAATGGTTTTTTATTTGCAAAATCCACAAAATTTAAAACATTGAACATGTACTACAGCTAGGAAGGGAGGAAGGGGGGGTCCAATATCTTCCTTTTTCCTGCCTCACTCTCTATCTCTCTCCCCCCTCTCCCCATGCCCTCAGGCAATTCTATCTTTTTCTCCCTCCCTCTCCCCTCCACCCAGGTCCAACTCTATCTCGCTCTCTCCTTACCCCAGCCCCAGGTCCAACTCTCAATTCCCTCTCTCCGTCTGTCTGTCTGTCTGTCTCTTCTCTCTGCATGGTCCAGCATCTGTCCCACCCAGATCCAAATCCAGACCTGGACCAAACCACCGACCGCTGGCACCTCTCCCTCCCCTCCTGTTTTCAGAAAGGCAGGCTGGGTCAGAGGAAAAGTTTTGATGCAGGCCACAGACAACCTTTCGGTAGGACTTCTGCTGGCTGCAGGGCTGAAGAGTAGCTTACAAAACGAAGCTGAGTGCTGGTACAGGGGCAGTGAGTTGCGATCGTGTACAGGAGGGGAGCGGAGGAAGGCAGGCAAAAGGATGCAAATAATTAATAATTAATTGTGATTAATAATTAACTGTGATTAATGTGCAGCCCTATATACTACACAATGTGAAAATTTGATCACAGGATTGCTGGGCCTGAAGCCTACTTTTTCATTTCATAATAATTTGTCCACTTGAGCCTTAAGACGGCTAAGAATCATTTGACTGCAAACTTTTTCAGACAAAATCTGATAAGAGAACAATCTCTCTCCAATGATTAGGTTCTGTAACCACATGAAATGATACAAGAAATTTAATTTCAAATATATTAATCCAGGAAGAGTCATCTTTTTTTTTTAACCCTGCTCTCACCTTTTTTGATTGTGGATACAAGTAGGGCTCTTGTTCTGGTTTTTTTGTTTTGTTTTGTTTTACCTTTAAAATATCTTGTCATATCATTTGGTGATAAGTCTGATTGTTATGGGCAAGTTGTTTTGTTAATTGTTGTGTATTTATGTTTATTTGTTTATTATGTACATGGTTCCCATGCAAATTTGAGGTTCACGGACTCGCTCATTCGCGGTCTGATCCGATCACCTATTCCTGTAGCAAAGTTGGGTTACACCAATCAGGAGTTGCTTGTCAAAGCGGCTCCTGATTGGTGTAGCCCAACTTTATTTCAGGAAGAGACGGTCGGAGCAGACCGCGAGGGATTTTCTGCTCCAGCTGCCCTCTCCTGCCTTTTGACAGGCGAAAAACCACATTTGCAGTTTTTTGATATTCACGGGGGGTTCCTGGAATGGAACCCCACAAATTTTGGGGGAATACTGTATGTACATTTTGTAACCCACCTTGGATAAAGGCGAGCTACAAATGATAACTAAACTAACCTATCCATCCCTGCCCCCCTCTTTTTGAAAACCATAGCGCAGTTTTTAGCGCTGGCCACAGTAGTAAAATTCTACGAGCGTCGGAGCTTTCACCGCTGTGGCCGCTGCTAGAAAAGGTGCTACAGTTTTCTAAAAGGGGGAAGGGGCACGTACCGTTTTCCTTTCCCATGCCACATTACACTGTCATAGTAGCTATTCTATCATTTGATGTGATCCTTTCTTCATGTTCTGCACAGATGTTGTTTTAAACCCTTTTGATTTTTTCCATTCCTTAATTCTGTAAGAATTTTGATTATTTCAATGTAGTGTCTTATCTGCAGTTTGGTTGATGGTTCAACCATTGGATAGTCTAATGCTGTTTCAGGCTTTTGGTTATTTAGTATTTCCATAAGATGTTCTTCATCAAACTGGTCTTTTTCCTCCTTTTGTTTGGAATAGCTTTGCCACCTTTGTCTTTAATGGGTGGTACTTTTCCTCCTTCTGTGTCTGTTAACTCATTGATTATTTATTTCTTTGGTTTTACTATATCCCATCCTTCCAGGAGAGCTCAGAATGGTTACAAGTTTACATATATAGCAAAGCATGATAAAATATAACATGACAACCTTAATGTGACATAGCACTGTGTGACAAAACATAGGATGGCAGCTTAGCATGGCAAACAGTCTTACATATACAAAGCTTAGCATAGCTTAATAAACACTCGAATTACAAGTGTGGCTAGCATAGTATGGTAGATATAGTATTATATATACAAACATAGCAAGATAAACCTGGTATTATATATACACAAATGTAGCATGGCAAAAGAGTATACAGTGGTACCTTGGTTTACGAGCATAATTCGTTCCAGAAGCATGCTCTTAAACCAAAACACTCGTATATCAAAGCAACTTTTCCTATAAGAATTAATGTAAACTTGAACAATTCGTTCCACATCCCCAAAATATTTAATTACCATTAGGGACGCCTCCACCGCTGCCTCTGCCACAGACCCATCCACACGGCTCCTCCAATTCTTCTCCTCTGCTGCTGTTCGCTGCCTCTCACTGCGAGTGGTGCTGGCTAAACAAACACCGCCACCGCCGCCACAGAGCCCGACTGGACACTGTTGGCTCTGCCGCTCCTGGACGCTGCACCCCCCACCCCACCCCCGGATGCCACTACCCCCTCTGCTGGGACTCTGAAGTGCTGGCTCACTCCTGCCAGACGCACCCCGACTCCCATGCTCCACCCGAGGCCACCGGCGCTTCTATTGCCTCTTCCCCTCCCCTCCCCGACTGGCCCTGTCCTTACCCCTGCACCGCCGGTGATAAAAGTGCCTGCTGCCGGTCTGCAGCTGAGCCTTGAGCATCTGCGCATGCTCAAGGCCTTCTGGATCTCATCCTCACCGAGATTCTCATGAGAATTTCGGAGAGGGTTAGATCCAGAAGGCCTGAGCATGCGCAGATGCTCAAGGCTCAGCAGCAGACCGGCGGCAGGCACTTTTATCACTGGCGGTGCAGGGGTAAGGACAGGGCCAGTCGGGGAGGGGAGGGGAAGAGGCAATAGAAGCGCCGGTGGCCTCGGGTGGAGCATGGGAGTCGGGGTGCGTCTCATACCATACCATACTTTTATCACCGGCAGTGCAGGGGTAAGGACAGGGCCAGTCAGGGGGGTGGGGGGGGGGGAAGAGGCGATAGAAGCGCCGGTGGCCTCGGGGGGAGCAATACTGTTGGTTCCTGCGGTCGGGTCGGGTGGGGGCTCGCAAATTGAGTCAATGCTCGGTTTACGAGTCAAAAGTTTGCTGAGTGTTTTGCTTGTCTTGCAAAACACTCGCAAACCGGGTTACTCGTAAACCGAGGTTTGATTGTACTGTATTTCCCCAGGTATAGGCCGCCCCTTTGTATAGGCCGCAGGAAATGCCAATGTAGGTTTTAAAACTCTTAGATAAGCCGCCCCATGTTACTAGCCACGGCTTATCTAAGAGTTTTAAAACCTACATTGGCCTATACAATGGGGTGACCATTATATCCTCCTCCCCCCCCCTCTCTTTAAATACCTCTCTCGGTGGTAAATACCTCCTGGATGGCTTCCGGCTGCCTCCTCCAATGTTGCAGCCAGCGGTGCAGGGCAGGAGAGATCTTTTCAGCATCCAGCCTGGCCCCGCGCTACTTCCTCAATGCCTGCCGTCAGTTCTCACGGGACTCTATAGTTCCACAAGAACTGACAGCAGGCATTAAGAAAATAGTGCGGGGCCAGGCTGGATGCTGATAAGATCATTCCTGCCCTTCTCCACTGGCCTCGACATTGCAGGAGGCAGCCGGCAGCCATCCAGTGAGGGAGTTACGGTATTTTAAAAGATATGGGGAACTCCACTAGCTCCGCGGCAGTTCTACTAATGGGGCAACTTATCTACAATGTCTTTAGATAGGCCGCCTCATATAAGGAAGCTGCACTTACTACATCAGATTGTAAAACCCATGTATAGGGGAAATATAGTATAAAAGGTGGCTAACCTAGTATGACATAGGATGTGGACATGGGATGGCAAATCACTAGTCAACAAAATAAGAATTTTCTTTTCTACTGAGATCTTAAAAAGTGGTTTAGTTAATTTAATTACACTGATTTCAGATCTGTAATTGAAATTCAGCTAGCACATCAGGTTTCTGCGATACACGTTACTGATTTTTTAGACAGTTTGCCATATCAGCAGAATATTGCAAGTATGAACTGTGTCCCACCTAACTTGTGTTAAGGAGTTTATTCTGAAAACAAACATGAAGACAATAAGGAGATATGTTACAGCATATATTTGCGCCTCTCTTAACTCACAGAAAAGTAAAGTAATGTCAGCATGTTCAGAAATGTTTGAGAAACTTGCTTTTATGCTTGTACTGTACATTTGTCTCTCTTTGCAAGAGCCAACAATACTCTCACATCATATGGGGAATTAAATTTTCCTAATATCTGCATTCCATCACCTTGATATCTTGCTAAAATCTTTCCACATGCTCATTACTGACATCACCAAGATTGGGTGGGAAGAAGTTGAGGTGAGAATGTAAGAAGTGCATTTTAAGTGACATTCTGGCACCCATTAGCTGATATGCTGTCATCATGTTCTTCATAAGCTCAGCATAATTCTCTGATCTGTGATTACCAAGAAAATTCTGAACAACCAGCACGAATGCTTCCCATGCTGCTGATTCAGCTGGGTTCAACTTTTGTTTGAACGCATAATCAAGGATGAGTTCACATATTTTGGGTCCAACAAAAACACTTTCTTTGATTTTGGCTTCACTTTTCTCAAAACCAAACGTACTTCTTGGGTGCTGAAATGCATCACCATTTCTGTCTATCGCCACTGTGTTAATCCGTAATAGCAGACAGTGCATGAGGTGAGACATGAGGTGTCCGCACTTTATCTTGGTCACCAACTTTACAGATAAAATAATGCTTGTATGTACTTTGAAATCTGCTGGACAGATTATTTTTCTGATTTTTTGCAGTAAATTGTCCACAGACATAACGGAAATTATCAGGATTGTTAACATAACCTTGTCTGTTCATAATTATAATATCTTAGACAAACCTCCCTCCCCCAAAAAATATATATATAAAAATTCACAGGTAGAAAAAGCAGCACAATCACTTTTTAGTATAAACTTTCCAAATTACTGGTATATGTGATCGATGAGCTGTCCTAAAATGCAATATTGTGTTACAGAAACAATAAAATACTAATGGTTCATGGTAGCGTTATTGACGAAAATGATATAAACACAAACTGACACATAACTTAAAAACAGGATGAAATAGATGAAAACTGTTTTCAGATTTAGAGTCAACATGTGGCCCTTGTTAAGGTTCAGGTGACAGAACTCCAGTAGCAAAATGCTTCTTGACCAATGTAATGTATAGTGGACATAGCATGAGAATTTGTAACATGGTAAACATGGTATAGCATATATACTAAGAAAGATACAATGTATGACAAAATGTGGCAGAGCATTATATGGCAAAAACATGGTGACTTGGTAGGGTAGACCATTATATGATGGACAATATAAAGTGTGACTGTTCATGGTATGGTGGGCGAAGTGGATCAGCATTTGAGATTCGTGACAGAAGAGAGTTGGTGCTCTTCTTTGTAAGGTTTGGGGATTTGGGTAGGTGCACTCTCAGAGGGTCAAGGGAAGACAAGGGGTTTTATTGCCTTCCTGAAGTTCAGCAGACCATTTAATGATCTTATATGGGTAGGTAGTTTGTTCTAGAGCCATGGTAGGTAGAGGGAGTATGATCTTTTTCGTGCAGTCTCAAGATGGAAGGTGTGTCCTGAAGGCACATGTAATCTGTTTCTTCTCCCTTTCTATACTCCTGTTTGCATCCACTCATGTCCTTAACTTCATTATGAATGTCTTATTGTAACCTGTTCTGAGCTTCTGGGAGGACAAGATAAAAGAATAACTAACTAAATACATAAATAAATAAATTATTGTGAGCATAGTGGTTGATTCAGGGTGTAGGGTAGTAGATTTTAGCCATATAGGCCAGTACCAAATCATGTCTCCTTTTAGTGCTGCTTTTTCTACTCTTTGAACTTTTTCTTCGGCTTTTCTATCTCATTTTACCCCATTTTTTAACATCTTTATCTTGCTGACTGTACTACTGTAACGTAATTTGTTTCTTTTCAGTATCTTCTTATGAAGCTGTTCGTGACTGAATTGGTCTATGTTTCCTTATACATTTCTAAGTTTCTTCACTTATCCACTCATCTTTTTTTCTTTCTTGCCCATGTCATGTCATGTCTTTGAACAATTTCCACATATTTTCAAAATATGGCTCACTGCATATTTGTCTACTAAAGCTTCAGATTGATCTGACATGAGCATTTGAAATGTCTTTGCATTCTGCAGGTCCATCAGCTTCCTAATGTTGTACTTGATAATGTCCTTTGATTTTTGCACTTTTAAGCTTGACCTGGATTTTGCAACCATTAGATCAAAGTTTGTCAACCTTGTCCATGGGACATACCCAGCCAGTCAGGTTTTCAGGATATCCAAAATGAAGGTGCTAAGATAGATTTACATGCACTGCCTCTACTGAACAAATCATTTGCTGTTATTATTTTGCATCATAGCATCAAAGTTTTTCTATTGTTTCTCGTCGCCGGAGCAGAGACTTTGTTCACACTTGGACTCCGTACTTGAACATTTTGACTCCTGAGAGTCGTAGCCGTGTTTTGAATAGACTCCACCTCTGAATCTGTGCTTCTATTTGCCCTTGCTGTTTCCTGCTTAAGAGTTTTATGTATCTGTGGGGGGATGGGGAGGGGAGGGTGGGGGGTTGGGGATTCCTTGCTGTGGGGTGGGGGGCGGTGGGTCCGGGGAGGACATCAGAGTCCAGTCCTCCGCGGTTGTCTGATGAAAATGTATACCATGGTTGCTATTGCTGTTGTATTTACATTACATTACATTACATTAGTGATTTCTATTCCGCTTGTACCTTGCGGTTCAAAGCGGATTACATAAGAAGAAGCTGGACATTTCCAGGAGGGTACGTGACATTTAGGGTAAGACATAGTTACAGAATGAGAATAGACTTGGTAACATTGGTATCATTGGATGAAAGCAGTTATATTACATTACATATCAAATCTTTTTCCAGGCGTTGGTAGGTAATATGAATTGGAAGGATGAATTAGTTTTTTTGTTTTCTTTTGGTCGGTTGAGGATATGGTGTCAGGGAGTGGGTAACCTGGTCGGTGTATGTGGAAGAGGAGATTAGGTGTTTTGAATATGCTTTTTGAAAAGTAGCGTTTTGATTTCTTTGCGGAATGCTTTGAAGTCAGATGTTGAGGTTAACAATCTGGTTATGGAGGGTTCGAGTTTTGCTGCATGCGTTGCTATGAGGTTATCGTAAAGCTTTTTACGATGAGTGCCGTTGAGTGGTGGGTATGAGAATGGTGTCAGTGTTCTTCTTATTCTGGGTGGAAGGTTACGGTGTAGGCGATCGATTAGATAGGCAGGTGCTGTACCGTTGAGTACTTTGAAGATTAGACAGTATAGTTTGAATTGGATTCTGGCTCTAATCGGTAGCCAATGTGAGTCTAGGTAGGCATTAGTTATGTGGTCATATTTACTATTGCTTAATAAAATAGATTTCAACATAAAAAGTTTTTCTATTGTCCTTTGCCATCCGCTTTTGTCTTTTCCAGCTCTGGCAGTTTACCCAGTACGAGGGACCGCTAAAATATGTTCAGTCCACCCAACAAAGTTGGGGCAGTCTCCATCAAGGGAAAAATACAGAACAAAAAAAAGTGTGTAGAACCCAAAAAGTGAGTAAGGGCCAGATTCTCTAAACCAGGGGTAGGGAACTCCTGTCCTCGAGAGCCGTATTCCAGTCGGGTTTTCAGGATTTCCCAATGAATATGCATGAGATCTATTTGCATGCACTGCATATTCATTGGGGAAATCCTGAAAACCCGACTGGAATACGGCTCTCGAGCACCGGAGTTCCCTACCCCTGCTCTAAACAATGCCTTAAAAGCGGCCGACGATCGTGTGTCAATCACCTGACAGCGCCATTTAGAGAATCACACCTCCAGCAAAGATAGGCGCCAGAAATGTAGGCCAGGGTTTTCAAGGCCTACCTTTCTAGTGCCTATCTTTGATGTGAATCGTGCCTAGGAAGGTGCTTTACGGCACCTAACACTACCTCCAGCATCAGCTATGCCTATAGTGGCATTAAGCACTGGTAGATACCTCCAGAGATGTGATTCTGGCGCTGTTTGTCTAGGTTCTGGTAGGTGTTTTGAATTGTTGTTTAAGATCTGTTTTAAATGGCATTTCTCTATTAACTTAGGTGACTGTTGGGCTCCTACTGGTACCTAAGTTAAGGCACCATTTATAGAATTTCCCCTTAAATGTATAGCCCTCAGTAGAGACTGCCCCAACGTTATTGGTTGGGTTGAGAACTTTTCAGCGGCCCCTTGTAATATGAATCACATATTTCCAGCCTTAATTGATGGGGGTCTTGTAACATGCAGTAGAAATTGACTTTGCCGCATCTTCGGTGGCTTCTGTGGGTGTATAGCACTATACAGTTGTGACTTTAACATACCGAATGATATATCTTGTTGTAGTTAGTCTCTCAGTAATTGGTTTCCTTTCTATCGTTGTCTTAATTGCAGCTGATGACATGAAAATTACAACATTTTGGGTGTGTAGCTCATCTTTTCATCCAGATTGTATTATTGTTATTCCTCTGGAAGTCCTTTTGTTGACATCTATCCATCTTATTTCATTTACACCCAAGATGTCAAAGTGATACTATTTCATTTTCTTAATCAGTTGCACACATTTTGTTGTTTCCATTGGTGTCCATGCATTCCAGCATTCAGTCTTGGTGATGGATTTTACCATGAGTACTGAATTCTACATAAAGTTGTCCTTTCAGCTTTTGTCTGGTGTCCATCATATATCAAGTCTGGTGTCTTTTTATAGTTGGTTTTCTCAACTAATAAATTGTTTTGCCACATCATCTGTTTCTGCAGTATTTTCAGTTTTTACAGGGATGGGTAAAGCCTATCCTGACTCTCCTTCTTTATGAGTCTTGGCACTGGCATCATCTAACACAGTGTTTCCCAAGTCAGTCCTGGAATACCCTCTTGCCAGTCAGGTTTTCAGGATTTCCACAGTGAATATGCATGAGATTGATTTGCATATTCTGCCTCCAATGTATGCAAATCTTTTTCTAGCATAGTCATTGTGGATATCCTGACAAGGGGGTACTCCAGGACAGACTTGGGAAACGCTGATCTAATATTATAACCAGCAGTGGTGGAGTTAAAATGGGGAATACAGCTCAATATTTTCAGCACACCCAAGCCATATCCCCTTGGAATCTGTAGTAGTGCTGGACTACACATACAAATATAAATTTTTAAAAGCTGCTACCGTGTTTCCCTGAAAATAAGACCTACCCTGAAATAAGCCCTAGTATGATTTTTGAGGTAGATCTTAATATAAATCCTACCCCCGAAAATAAGCCCTAGTCATCGGCAGCTGCACTTCCCCCTGCTCTGCCCCTGCTGCGCATCTAAACCGCTGAACCCTCATTGACCCTCCATCCTTCCCTCCCAACTGAACCCTGCCGACCACGACCATAAATACCTTCCGGCAAAGCAGTGTCAGGCTAGCAGCACTCTAAACAGGCTGCTTTGTGGCCTTCTTGCTGGGGAATTCCCTCTGCCACATCACTGATGATGTCATCAGTAATGTGGCATACAGAAGACCCCGGTAAGAAGGCCGCAAAGCAGCCTGTTTAGAATGCTGGCCCGACGCTGCTCTGCTGGAAGGTATTTATGGTCGCAGTTGGCAGGATTTGGTTGGGAGGGAAGGATGGAGGGTCGGCGGTGGCGGGTGCTCAAGGGTTCTGCTGCACGAGGAATGGGAGGGAGGGAAGGATGGAAGCTGGGCAAAGGGTTCTGCTGCACGAGGGATGAGAGGATAGAAGCTGGGCAAGGGTTCTGCTGCACAGGGGGATGGGAGGGATGGAGGGATAGAAAGATGCTGCAGAGGAAAGGCACAAGGGGATGGGTGAGAAGGGAGGAAAGATGTTGCATATGTGGGGGAGAGATAGTAAAGAGGAAGAATTGGGGTGAAGGCGAGGAAGGGAGAGAGGATCACGTACATGAAAAAAATAAGCCTTACCTGAAAATAAGACCTAGTGTTTTTTTATGGGCCCAAAATTAAAATAAGACAGTGTCTTATTTTTGGGGAAACACTGTACCTACACAAAGATATTATCTACACATGTAGATGCCACTGTTTACATGTGAGAAAATTTCCCAAACTAGAACTCCTTCTTTGTTGTCAGGACCTTGTAACTATGTAATCTGTTTAAGTGACTTCAACTTGCTAATGTTATCTGTATGCCTAGCTACTTGCCTGGGAAGAGGATAGCCACTGCCAGTGTATTGATCCAAATTGTTTTGTTAGGAGGGCAAAACATTCAGAAAGGCAAAGCTGCTGAGTGATTACACCCATGGTGCATTGTGTTGATGATGTTCAAAATCCATTTGCCTATCCTTAGAAGAGCAAATTAATTTTGTTCCAAATTTCTGTGATATTCTTCCACACTCAAGAAGGATTAAATCATCCATCTAGCCAACTTAAATTGCCAAGTATTACTGACAGCTTTAGACTCTGTTTTGAAAGCCCTGAGGGCACCTATCAAAAATAAAGATAATGCAAAGAGAGAGAACAGTGATGGATGGAATCGAACTAGGATATTGGACAATACTGTGCACAATTAGAAGGCAGAAAATGCAGTGAAATTGATAGGACTTTCTGTTATGGACTGGAGCATCTGATTGGTAATGTATTCATGCCACATGGATGCACAAGAGTGTTGCATAGTATAGCAAACCTAAAATGTTTTGGGAGGGGTAGGGACAGAATCAATGTTCATTGCTTATCAGTAACACTAGCGTCCCATGCCAGGCTGCTGAACAGAAATCTCTTTTACTTGCAGTGATTCTGAGCTAAGTCTATAGGTTACTAATGAGTTTTAAAGAGATGATAATGCTTTGAACTTGGCTAATTTATATGCTAGATAAGTTCTCCGAAAGCCATTAATTTTGTCAGGCTCTTACAGCCTCAAAGACAATACTGTACAGTGTGAATGCAACAGCTTTGAAATACTGATTGGAGCCAAAGGATTTTCCTGTCCCAGAGGGTGTTAGTCTGCAAATTTTGGCAATTTTTATTTTCAGCTGATTATATCAATACGGGATGATGCCTTAAAGACTGTAGTGTTTTTGAAATCAACGCAGCTATGGACTATAAACTGCTGGGCATTTGCACTGTTTTGAGCTGCTCCATAGTTGCATTTAGGCTATTTCGGTGCAATTTTCTTCAGGACAGCAAGGGCCAGTTCTGCTTTTATTGCATTTCAAGCCTGGATTTATAATCCTGCTTCTGTTTGGCCCTTCCACCTTGGGAAAAAAAACCTAGTTTGTATTCATGACTAGTTGCACCACTGGGTGGTAGCGCTTTGATCTAGTAAAAGGAGCCCTTAGACATCCCGCGGTAATGTTGGCATCTTTGTGCTCTTTCCGTGCACTAAATAAAGAGATTTTATTTTTTTTTAGCACTGGGGGTGGGTGGGGTGGAAAGTAGGCATATAGGGGTCCTTTTATTAAGGTGCGCTAACTGATTTAGCGCATGCTAAAGATTAACACATGCTAAATGCCAAGGCATCCATTGTGTTCTATGGGCACCTTAGCATTTAGCGCACGCTAATCTTTAGCATGCGCTAAATCAGTTAGCACACTTTAATAATAGGACCCCATATTGCACTAATTGGCCACTGCAGCCACATTGTCGCATGCTGATTAGTGGTTGGTTAGCATATGAGCCCTTACCACCTACACAGTAGGTAGTAGTAGGGATTGATGTGCTATTGGCTACATGCTAATGGGAAAATTAGTACATGTCCATTAATAATTTAAAAAAAAAAACAACCCAAAACTCAGCCATTGTACCCAAGCAGACAAAATGTCCTTAACACATGGGAATGACCCATGTAAGCACACACTAGAGTCAGCACAGTTTGGTAAAAGAGTCCCTTAATATTTAAAACTTTTTTTTTTTTTTTTTTTTTACTTACCTATAACAAAGAGGACTCTTTTTACAAAGGTGCGCTAGGGCTTTAATGCACGGAATAGCGCGTCCTAAATTGCTGTGCGCGCTAGCTGCTACCGCCTCCTTTTAAGCAGGCGGTAATAATTTTGCGCTTGCGCTAAAACCGCTAGCGCACCTTCGTAAAAAGAGCCCTGAGAGGCGAAAATAAATTGTAGCTGACAGTACAATTAACATCCACAATTCGTTATACAGTGGGACTCACTTTAGAAAGGCTTTCAATACATTAAAGACTTGAACCGGTTAGAGAAATGGGCGGAAAAGTGGCAGATGAAGTTTAATATAGAAAAATGCAAAGTGATGCACCTGGGTAAGAAGAACAAGAAACATGAATACAAAATGTTAGGTACAGCATTGGGAAAGAGCGATCAAAAAAGGGATCTGGGGGTACTGATAGACAAGACCCTGAAGCCATCGGTTCAATGCGCAGCGGTGGCTAAGAAAGCAAACAGTATGTTGGGCATGATAAAGAAGGGAATCACGAGCAGATCGGCGGACGTCATAATGCCGCTTTACAGAGCCGCTTTACAGAGACGTCAGAGAAAGGGCGGGACCCCCAGAAAAGGAAGCAGCGTAGACGCAGGGCTAAGAGAAGGGGCAGGACCGCCGGCAGAGGAAGCAGCAGGACGACGTTAGGAAACTTCTACATGATGGGGGGGAGGCTGTGGGGGTGCGAGCGGTCCTTCGGGGTGGGGGTGCGGGTGCGTGTTCGAGCGCGAGCGGTCCTTCGGGGTGCGGGTGCGAGTGGTCCTGCGGGGGGGGTGAATCGGACGTCGGGGGGGGGCATCAGGCTTTCAGGGTGGGGACAGGACTTCAAGGGGGAGAGGAGAGTCGGGGTGGGCTAAAGGAGAGTGGACTGGCCAGTGGAGAGTCGGGGCGGGCGAAAGGAGAGTCGGGCTGGCTAGAGGAGAGTCGGGGCGGGCGAAAGGAGAGTCGGGCAGCGACGGGAGAGTCGGGGCGGCATGCGCGGTATACAGGTGTGTGCGGTATATAAAAATTTATTTACATAAATTACAGTTCCCCGCGCGCTATACCCGGGTGCGCGGTATATGAGTGTAAATATGGTAGATCGGGAATATAAGGTCTCTGCGTGTACAGATGATATTTTGCTTCATTTGAAGAATCCTGATTCTACCATTCCGCATTTACTGGAACTGATAGATCGATTTGATAAATTCTCTAGATACAAAATAAATTGGAGCAAATCTGAGGTTCTTCTGCTAAATGTGCATTGTACGAAAGGATTATTTGATTCATTCCCATTCCTTTGAAAGTTAGAGGGGATAAAATATTTAGGCATTATGATTCAGAAAACAGTGGAAGATACAATGACAGTAAATGAAAAATCCTTATTGCTGAAAGTCAAAGAAATGTGTGAGCATTGGAACCCTTTACATCTTTCTTGGTGGGGAAGTCCAAACTGTCAAGATAATGATTCTGCCTGTAGTTTGCTACCAAATGAGTATGTTGCCAGTTTATTTTCAGGGGTCTTTCTATAAGAAATTGAATGGCATTCTCACTAAATTTATTTGACTGGGTAAAACTGCCAGAATTGCTTTAGCATCCTTGTAAAAACCAATTGTGGTGGGTGGAGTAAATTTTCCAAATTTTTACAGATACCCTCAAGCTTTTATTATGCCGCAGGGTATGTATTGGATCCTTCCTGAAGTCTTGGAACATCTCCTGGAATGGCTTTATTTAGAATGGCAACTCCTGTCTCCATTGTGTTTGTGTCATGTTTTAAGTATCAAGTTACCAAGAGTCCAATAACATCACATAACAATAGACTTATCATGGACAGGTTAAACTATAGTTTTTGGTGGGAATCTTTGTGCCAAACTTATAAATTTGAATGTATGAGTGCACTACAGTTGGGACACTGTAAGAAATTCAAAGCAATTTGGGACCCATTATCAAAATTTTGTAAAGATTGATTATTAGTTTTGCCCATTGATTATTCACATCCAGGAAGTGTGAGTGGGGGGGGGGATATGTATTTAATTTATTTTTGAATTGCAATGTATTTACCTTGATCATTTGTTTTTATACTGTATGAAAGGGTGGGTGGGGGGAGGGATATATACTTATATTAATTGATGGAATTGAGTGCTGTCTATTTTGTTAACTGTTTAATATGTGGCACTTTATGGGGTTTTTTTTTTTTTAAAATCATGTTTATTGAGGTCGACCAGAGTAATAAAGGGCATACAAGAAATACAGAGGCAAGCCAAAGGGACTGTGAACAGTGCAATACAACATAATCAACCGCACCATCAAAGAACACAGTAATGGTGTAAAGACTACAGTATGTGCAGTCAAAAGACAAAAGAACCACAATAGAGCCAAAAGAAGCCAAAATCAAAAGAATAAGGAATCTACTACCCCTCCCCCCCAAAGAGTACATCAAAAAGAAATGGTATAATAGCCAATAATCTGAACCAGTATCATCTGAATAGCTGTGAACTAAAATGTTCACACAAATGCACTCAAGGTAAATCAAAATACGGCTTGATGCTGTATTGCTTCTTTCCTTGCAATGAATGGATGGCCTGCTGCTGAAAACCCAAAGTGCTTCTTGTAGATTTGTACTTTCCTGGTACAACCCCACATGAGTGGGAGAAAACAAGCAACCTATCACTCTCTAATTATAGAGTCATGTTGGCTATGGAGATGATTATAGTGGTTCTCCTTGAGGCAGAGACAACCGAGCATATTAGTCATCCAGTAATAGCATGCATTAGTTTGTGCATAATATTCAGCTTCAGAACCTTGTATTGGGCAACAACGCGATCATTGTTTATTTTCCTCTTTCCTATGGAGCCCTCTTATTGTATATCATAGATGGTAAGAGTTGAACTAGAGCAATGCTTTGTGGATTTTTGTCATTGTCGTATTGACAAAGGAACACCTTGAGAGTTTCTTGGGTTAGTCAACCAAAGAAGCATAGCAAGGGTGAGAGGCACTTGGGGCGGTGGTGCCCTTCTTTCCCCTCATCCCCACCCACCCCCGTTCCTTCCCTGCTCCCCCCTGCCGTGCATGTGGCCCCCATCCTTTTTCCCGTACCTCTAGTTGTTCACCGTTGTGAGCAACAAGAACTTCAAAATGCTCCTCGCAATCCCGTCGGCACTCTCTCTAATGTCACTTCCTATGAGCGGCGCCTAGAAGTGACGTCAGCGGGAGAGATGATGCGGTTGCAAGGAGTACATTGAAGTTGTGGCTCGTGGCAGTGAACAACTGGAGGTGTGGGGGAAGGGAAACACATGCGACAATGGGAGGAGTGGGAAGAGGAGGGGTGGCGTAAAGGAGAAGGGGTGCCGGCGCCCTCATCACAATGGTGCCCGGGGAGGTCCGACCCTCCCCCTTTACTATGCCACTGGTTAACCATGTATGAGGAAGTGTACCATACTGAGTACCGATGGAGGGCACTCTTCAGGATGCTGTGCCAGCTGAATGAGCTAGGAATTGAGATGGAACATCTACTGTGAATCCAAGGCTTGTTGAGACTGGTAAAATGACTTTTTGTTGTGCAGGAGTTAAGATATGGAAGTCTCTGGTAGGTCAGATACGAAATGGTCGTGAAAGGGACATGTTTAGAAAATTACTTAAGACGCGGTTATTTGTGGACGCCTTCCTCTAGAAATAATTTTCTTCTCTGGTAGACAAGATGAACTACTCAGGATTGTTATTATGCAAAGTTATGTATTATTTTGACCTCATGATTTTTAAGGTTCGTTTGAATGTTTATTTTATCATGCTTTTGTTTTAAAATTATGTATGTAAACTATGTAAACTGTTTAGTTTTAAACAGTATAGAAATTTTTTAAATAAATAAATAAATACATTCCCTTTCCCTTGAATATCTGTGCTTAGGAAAAGCAATGGACAAAAGGCAGGCAACATGAATTTTTATTTTGCTTTTATTGCATTGTGCAAGAGGTCAGCTGGGAACTGTAGGGTTCCTTTAACTAACACGCTAACGGATTTAGGGTGTGCGAATGATTAGTGCACGCTAAATGCCATACAGCCCATAGGAATATAATGGGTTGCATGGCATTTAGGGCTCCTTTTACTAAGGTGCGCTAGCGTTTTTAGCGCACGCAGCAGATTAGCGCACGCTAACCCCGCGCTACATGGCTAGAACTAACGCCAGCTCAATGCTGGCATTAGCGTCAAGCACGCACAGTATTGTAGCACGCGTTAATGCCCTAACACAGCTTAGTAAAAGGAGCCCTTAGTGTGCGTTAAATCCGTTAGTGCGGCGTAGTTAAAGAACTCCCTAGTATCCTTTCCGCCCCCTCCCCCCCCTGAATATGAGCTGATCCCTTTTTGAACACTAGGCTTCCCAAAGAATTAATCTGCTTTATCAACTTTTATTTCCAATTTCTTACTACAATGCCGGCTGATGTTATTTTAAGTGGGCCCACAGTTATATTGGGTGGACCTTCCCAAACTATCGCTACCACTGCTGACGCCGCCACTGCCACAACACACCCTTTATCGTGCATTTTTCTTTCTCCTGGATCTGGTATTTGCTTCCACCACCTCCTTCTCATGGCCCAGCTACTCTCTCTCCTGGGTGGCAGCAGTGACATGCATCTGCTAGTTGCACTGGCCCTACAGGCTTCCCTCTGACACATCTTGACAGAAAGAAAATTAACATTAACCTTTTCCTATCGTAATAAATTTTACGTTACGCTGGTTCCAATCGTAATTATTTTAGCAAAGTTTTGTATTATTCACCGTTATCATTTACGGCTATTGTAAACACAATGGCCCAATAGATGGGACAAATGATAGGTAGAAGGTGTACTGTAGGTCCCATGCCATGGGACATACGATGGCAACGACATTTTTTGGAATGTCCCATCATCCGAGACACACGATAGGAAAAGGTTAAAGAGAGTAGGGATCAGCAGAGGGAAGTCTGCAGGGCTGGTGCAGGCAGTGGATATGCATTATTGTCCCCCGCCTGCAAGGATGATGAGGTATACCGGGAAGGGGGAGAGACAGATGAGTTGCCAGGCTGTAGGCCAGCAAGCAGGGCAAATGCTGGATCTATTGCAGATAGGAGAAAGGGAAGAAAGGTGGCCACTGCTGATTTATCTTGGGTGGACCTGAGCCAATATTTGGATGGGCCTGTGCCCACTGGCCCACCTGTAGCTATGCCACTGACACTAATTCCTAAAAACACAAACCAAAAAGCACAGCAGGAGTATGATCACAGAGCTGGCATATATTGAAAAAAATTATCTAATTGTAAAGGATAGAAAAAAATATCTAGAATGTTGATAAGGAAGTAAACCTTACTTTGAAATGTAATTATTTGCTTTTGTTGACAAATAATGTTATACAAAAAAGAAAGAAAGAAAACATGGCCCTGGCTGATGAAACCCAGGGCTTTAGTTGTGAAAAGAAAACCCCAAACAAACAAAAAAATGTCTTTGTGCTTAAGTAAATGCACTGAGGGGCATAATAAAAAAAACGTCTAAGTCCTCTTTTGGCCTAAGGCCCTAAACGTTGAATGTAGTAGAAACAGGGAAAATGTCCATTCTCAAAAAAAAAAGTCCAAAAGGAGTTTTTTTTTCATAATGGCCTGCCTCTACGTTTAGCTGTTTAAATGCCCAGAGCACCACTACGTCTAAGCTTACACCATATAATCAAACAAAAAAAAAGCCTAAATCCCAAACGCCCAAAACAAGGGCATTTAGGCGAAGGAGGGGCCAGTCCACCTAAAAGCTGGATTCTGTAACTGGTGTCTGTCAAAAAGAACATCGGTTACAGAATCCCCCCCCCCCCCCCAGCAACGATCGGGGCAGGAGGGAGCCAAAGCCCTCCTGCCCCGGCGACTACCTAAACCGCCACCTCGACAATGATCAGGGCAGAAGGGAGCCCAAGCCTTCCTGCTCCGGTGAAACCCCCCCTACCTCCCACCCCAACTACAGAAACAGCCTAACTTAAACAAAACCCGAGCCTCCATAGGCAACCAATGCAACTCACAGTAAAAGGGTGTAACATGGTCATATTTTTTCAAGCCATAAATCATTCTGACCGCCGTGCTCTGTATTATTGTAAGTCTTGCTAATTCTTTCTTAGTGACTGTCAGATAGATGATATTACAATAGTCGAGGAGACTCAGTAGTAACGAGTGAACCAGTAATCTAAAAGCAGTAGGTTCAAAATAAGTTCTGATTGTTCGTAATTTCCATAATGTGAAGCAATATTTATGTACTACAGCATCTATCTGAGCTTTCATTGTAAGGTGCTGGTCTAAAATTACTCCCAGAATTTTAATCGTTGGATAAATTGTGTACAAAATTGAATTTATACTGATGGAAGGTTCAAAAGGAATTTTACTAGAGGTGGCCACAAAAAACTTTGTTTTAGCAGAGTTAAGTTTAAGTTTAAATTTTTGCATCCAAGAATCCATCTGTTTCATCACGATTTCAACTTTAGAAGTAATCTGAGATAAAACTGAAGTGAAATGTATAATAATAGTAATGTCATCAGCATAAGTAAACAGTCCTACATCCAGACTGTTCAAACATGAGCCCAATGGTGAAAGATAAACATTGAATAATGTTGGTGAAAATGGAGATTCCTGGGGAACACCACATGGGTTTTTCCAGGTAGAAGAAAGGTGGGTACAATCTAGACTCCAGAAAACCTTTAAACCATGAGTAAACACTTCCTTGGAGGCCCAGGGCATCCAAACAGATCAATAAGTAGAATGATCCACAAGATCAAAGGTACTACTAAGATCGAATTGGAGCACCAATGCGCTTCTACCTTTACTCAGTAAGCTTGTTAAATAGTCCAATAGTGCAGCTATCACCGTTTCAGTACTAAAGTAAGATCTGAATCCTGATTGTGAATTGTGGAGTAAAAGAGTGTTGCTCAAGATGTTTAGTCAGTTGGATATGAACCAAACCTTCCATAATTTTAACAAAGGGGATCGATGCTATTGGTCTATAATTAGAGAGCAGAGAAGTAGATTCCTTAGTATTTTTTAATTATCGGGGTAATAATTATATTATCCCAGGACAAGCAGGCAGCATATTCTCACATGTGGGTGACGTCATCTACGGAGCCCCAGCGCGGACAGCTTTTCAAGCAAACTTGATTGAAGTTTCAAGTTTGCTACACTGCACCACGCATGTGCATGCCTTCTTGCCCACTAGAGGGCGCATCCCACCTCGTGGTCCTCAGTTCAATTTCTTCCGCGGAGCCAGAAGCCCTGTGGAAATTGTGCTCTTGATTTTCAGCCTTCTGACACCGCGTCTGGGTTTGTTAGCTCGGTCGCTGTGCTTTATTTGTTGTTTTTTCGGTTAGTCCGTCGTTTTTTCGTCGAAAAAAAAAAAAAATAAAAAGTTTGTTTCCATCCGTTCGGCTCCGGGGGCTCCCGGGAGCCGCGGCCGCGGGACCTCAATCGTTCCCAGCCACTTCTTTTTCATGTCCCGTCCCTCGACGGGCTTTAAGAAATGCACCCGGTGTGAGCGGTTGCTTTCTATCACTGACCCCCACCGGTGGTGCTTGTTCTGCCTTGGACCCGAACACCCGACTAATTCCTGCGATAGGTGTTCCACCCTTCAGGCAAGAGCGCTTCGTCAACGCCGTGCCAGGATGGCGGAGCTTTTTTCAGTTGACTCCGCGTCCGGAAAGGCCTCGACGTCGGCCTCGGCTTCGGCCCCGGCCTTGACCTCAGCCTCGGCGCCTTCGGCGTCGCTGCGTGCCTCGACCTCGACTTCGAAGCCGACGCCCCCGACGAAACCTGCCTCGGGTAAGTCCTCTTTTCCATCCCCGACTCCAGGGTCGTCAAAGAAGCCATCCTCGAGTTCCGCTGCGGCGGGTGGGTCGTCCTCGGCCCCGCCCAGGACTCCGGCCATTCATGCCCCGAGGGAATACTCGAGACCGAGGTCGCCCTCCAGGGAGCATCCCCCGGCCTCGGACCTGCCTACCATGGTGGGGATCCCGGCGTTCCAGGACCTGCTCCGAGCATTGATTTCCTCGGAGCTGTCTGGCGCCCTCGAACAACTGCAGCGGGCTGCGACCTCGACTGCTTTGGCCTCGGGGGCTCCGACCTCGGCGACCTCGGTCTTGACTCCCTCGGTCTCGGCGACCGGGGCACCGCCGACCTCGGCTTCGACCTTGCCCTCGACCTCGACCTCGGGGGCCCCGCCTGAGAGCAGCGTTCGGCCCCGGGACAAGGTGCGCAGGGTGAGACGGATTTCCTCCTCCTCCTCCTCCTCCTCGAGGTCCTCCCGAGGTTCCTCGCCCTCGGACCGGCCTCGGGCGAGGCGTCACCCGAGGAAGCCGAAGCGTTCGCGAGGCTCTCCTCGGCGACGTGGTCGCTCCTCGCCGCTCGGGGGCGAGGCCTTGAGGGTTTCGGAGCTTCGTCTCGACAACCCGAGGCTTCTCCGCTCTCCTGCGAAAGGGGGTTCTCGGGACTCTTCGCCGAGGAAAAGGGGGCGTACCTCGGTCCCTCGGACGCCTGGGACGTCTCCTAGGGGCTCTTCGAGGCGGAGACGTTCCCCGACCCCCTCGAGACCCTTGGATTTGGCTTCATGGGGCTCGGGTTCCGGGAGGGAGCCACGGTATTCTCACGAGCCCTCCCCCTTTTGTTCGGCGGAGAGGTCGAGAACCCCCTCCCCGCCGGCCAGACAGTCCTCCTTCTCTGGCTTTGTGCAGGACATGGCGCGTGCCTTGGGACTTGACCTCATGGCGGGGTCGCAATATACCAAGGAGTACCTCGAGGAGCAGGACCTCCCTGCTCCCCCAAGGGAATCCCCTCGGCTTCCCCTAAATAAGGTCCTTCATCAAACCTTGCTTCGGAACTTGACTTCCCCTCTTACAGTCGCAGCGGTGCCGTCTAAGATGGAGTCCAAGTACAGGTCGATACCACCCAAGGGGTTTGAGAAGGCTCAACTTTCCCACCAGTCTCTGCTGGTGGAGTCTGCCCTCAAAAAGACACAGCCCTCCCGGGTTTCTGCGGCGGTTCCGCCCGGCAGGGAGGGTCGGACCCTTGACAAGTTTGGTCGCCGCCTCTATGCCAATTCCTTCATGGCATCCAGGGCGTTAAATTATGCCTTTACCTATTCCTCTTATTTACGTGGCATGATAAAGGATTTGCCCCAATATCGTGAGGCCCTGCCGGACTCCCGCAAGGAAGGGTTCGACAAGTTTGTGTCCAACCTGTCTCAGCTGAGGTTGTACCTCTTTCATTCGGTATATGACACCTTTGTATTGGTATCGAGGGTGTCGGCTTTTGCGGTAGCCATGCGCCGGTTGGCGTGGCTACGCACCCTCGATATGGACCCAAACCTGCAAGAACGCCTTGCGGACCTTGCGTGGGGTCCGAATTATTCGATGAATCCCTGGAGGCGGCGACCAAACGGCTCTCAGAACAGGAGCGCTCGTTAGCCTCCTTGGTCCGTCCGAAATCTCGAGCCACGCCTCAGAAACCCTTCCGGCCTCCCCCGAGGAGGTACCCTCAAAAGTCGACTCCGGCTTTTTCTAGGCCACCACCTCGGCGTCCCCCTAGGCAGGGCAGAGGGGGACAAACCAAAACTCCACCGCAGGGTCCTGCCAAGCCCGCGCCGTCCTTTTGACGGGATGGGCGGATGGGGCCGGCCCCCCTCCGCCGTCACGCCGGACCCCCTTTCCATTGGGGGCGCCTCCGGTCCTTTTACACGGCCTGGACCGGGATAACATCAGACGCTTGGGTGCTCCAGACCGTCTCAGAGGGCTACTCGCTCAACTTTTGCGCTACACCGCCGGAACATTCACCGGGGTCTTGTCCATACAACCGGACCCAGCTCCCCGTCCTCTTGGCCGAGGCCAGGGCCTTGTTGAGACTTCGGGTGGTGGAACCTGTACCCTCCGACCAGCGGGGGAGGGGGTTTTACTCCCGTTACTTTCTGGTCCCAAAGAAGACCGGGGACTTGCGCCCCATTCTAGACCTCAGGAAGCTCAACAAATTCCTGGTACGGGAGAAGTTCCGGATGCTGTCACTTCCGGTATTATATCCTCTCTTGGAGGAAGGGGACTGGATGTGCTCCCTGGACCTGAAGGAAGCGTACACCCATGTTCCGGTGCATCCCGCTTTCCGCAAATTCTTACGGTTCCAGGTGGGCGAGCTGCACCTACAGTACAGAGTCCTCCCCTTCGGCCTGGCCTCGTCCCCTCGAGTCTTCACGAAGTGTATGGTGGTGGTTGCTGCCGCACTCAGGTCTCGGGGGTTTCAGGTCTTCCCTTACCTGGACGATTGGCTGATCAAGGCCCCGACCAGGGAAGGGGTTATCTCAGCGACCCTACAGTCTATCGCCTTCCTTCAACGACTGGGGTTCGAGGTGAACTTTCCCAAGTCCCAATTATGCCCGACCCAATCACTTCAGTTTATTGGCGCAGTGCTGGACACTGTTCGCCTCCGTTCATTCCTCCCTCCTCCGCGGTTGGAGGCCTTGGTTCGGTTGGGTCAGCTGATCCTTCACCTACCGATGGTGTCGGCTCAGCGCATGATGATGCTGCTGGGCCACATGGCTTCGACGGTCCACGTCACGCCGTTCGCCAGGCTGCACATGAGAATTCCTCAATGGACTCTGGCCTCGCAGTGGCGCCAGGAGTGCGATCCGGTGTCTTCTCGCATAACGGTGACTCCTTCTTTGAGACGCTCGCTCCGTTGGTGGACCGACTCTTCGAATCTTTCCGGGGGTTTGCTCTTTCTCGTCCCTCCCCCTCGCAAGGTTCTGACCACGGACTCCTCGGAGTACGCGTGGGGTGCCCATCTCGATGGTCTGCGGACCCAAGGCCTGTGGTCGGTGGAGGACCGACGCTGTCACATCAATGTGTTGGAGCTTCGCGCCATCTTTCTGGCGGCTCGTGCTTTCTGCCACCTGCTCCGCGACCAGGTTGTCCTCGTGCGAACGGACAATCAGGTGGCCATGTATTATGTGAACAAGCAAGGTGGAACAGGCTCTTGGTCCCTTTGCCGGGAAGCTCTGCGCCTTTGGGAATGGGCGATCTCCCAGAACATCTTCCTACAGGCGGTCTATATACAGGGGGAACAGAACTGCTTGGCAGACAAACTCAGTCGGCTTCTCCAGCCGCACGAGTGGTCTCTCAACTCCAGAGTCCTGCGCGAGGTCTTCGACCGATGGGGGACTCCGCAAGTGGACCTGTTTGCCTCCCCGGACACTCGCAAACTACCTCTGTATTGTTCTCGGATGTACTCCCCGGACCGTCTGGAAGCGGACGCCTTCCTTCTCGACTGGGGAGGGAGGTTCCTCTATGCGTTTCCTCCTTTTCCCCTGATCTTGAGGACGTTGGTTCGTCTCAAATCCTCCAGGGCCACTGTGATTCTCATTGCACCTCGGTGGCCTCGTCAACACTGGTTCTCCCTGCTTCTTCAACTCAGTGTCAGGGAGCCTCTACTTCTGCCTGTGTTTCCCTCTCTGCTATCTCAGAGTCGGGGTTCGCTGTTACATCCCAATCTTCAGTCGTTACACCTGACCGCTTGGTTCCTTTCCCCTTGACTTCGGTCCAGGTGTCACGGTCGGTGCGGGATGTTTTGGAAGCCTCGCGCAAGGTCTCGACCAGGCTTTGTTATTCCCAGAAGTGGACCAGGTTTTCTTCCTGGTGTTCCTCGCGTCATCTGGATCCGGATTCGGTCCCGGTGTCTTCGGTTCTGGACTATTTGTTACATTTGTCTAATTCCGGCCTGAAGACCACATCTGTCCGGGTACATCTCAGTGCCATTTCGGCTTTTCATCGGCACTTGGATGGTCGTTCTCTTTCGCTTCATCCTCTGGTGACGCGTTTCATGAAGGGTCTAATCAATGTTTGTCCCCCTCTGAAGCCCCCTCCTGTCGTTTGGGATTTGAATGTGGTCTTAGCTCAACTGATGAAACCTCCTTTTGAGCCTATCGACAAGTCTCTCCTGAAATTCCTTACTTGGAAGCTGGTATTTCTGATTGCTCTCACATCTGCTCGACGGATTAGTGAGTTGCAAGCTTTGGTTGCGGATCCGCCTTTCACTGTGTTCCATCATGACAAGGTGGTTCTCCGCACCCATCCAAAATTTTTACATAAGGTTGTGTCTGATTTCCACCTCAATCAGTCCATTGTCCTTCCTGTGTTCTTTCCTAAGCCCCACTCCCATCCTGGCGAGACGGCGCTCCACACGCTTGACTGTAAGAGGGCGTTGGCTTTCTATCTCCAACGTACCAGGTCTCATAGGAAGGTTCCTCAATTGTTTATGTCCTTTGATCCTAATCGTTTGGGACACCCTGTTTCCAAGCGCACCTTGTCCAACTGGTTAGCTGCTTGTATTTCTTTTTGCTACGCTCAGGCTGGTCTTCCGCCCCCGGGTCGAGTCACGGGGCATAAGGTCCGGGCGATGGCAGCTTCGGTTGCTTTCCTCCGTTCCACTCCTATGGAGGACATATGTAAAGCTGCCACTTGGTCTTCGGTTCATACGTTCACCTCCCACTACTGTCTGGACACTTTGTCCAGAAGCGACGGCCGGTTTGGCCAGTCGGTGTTACGTAATCTGTTTTCTTAGATTGCCATCCTCCCACCTGCCCTTTTTTGGTTGGCTTGGAGGTCACCCACATGTGAGAATATGCTGCCTGCTTGTCCTGGGATAAAGCACAGTTACTTACAATAACAGGTGTTATCCAGGGACAGCAGGCAGATATTCTCACAACCCGCTCGCCTCCCCGAGGGTGGCTTCTTTGCTAGTTATGGAACTGAGGACCACGAGGTGGGATGCGCCCTCTAGTGGGCAAGAAGGCATGCACATGCGTGGTGCAGTGTAGCAAACTTGAAACTTCAATCAAGTTTGCTTGAAAAGCTGTCCGCGCTGGGGCTCCGTAGATGACGTCACCCACATGTGAGAATATCTGCCTGCTGTCCCTGGATAACACCTGTTACGGTAAGTAACTGTGCTTTGTCATCGTCTGAGGGAAATTTTTCTGCGTCCAGAAAGTCAGTAATCCATTCAAATAATTTCAATTTAAAATTTAAAGGTGCAACAACCATCAAATCAGGAGGGGAAATCAGTAATTTTTTAGCCACAAAATAGTGGCTGATTTATCCTGCTGTCCACTGAGAATCTATGCTATAATTAAGTAACCTTGTTTTGCTAAAAATAAACCTTTAGGATCCTAATCTTATTATTAATTTTAACATTTTCTATACCGTTTAAAACCTAAACAGTTTACATACTGTTACACACATTAGTTTATAAAACATAATAAAACAGAGAAACAAAAACAAACAATCCTCAGGTAAATCAGCAATAGGAAGACAATAGCCAAAAGAGGCTTATACAAACAATAAGGAAAAGTTCCCAAAAGTCAACTGTCATAAAGAGTCAATATCTAGAAGAAGGCATCTACAAACAATTGTATTTTAAGTAGTTTCCTAAATTTGCCTCTTTCACCACATTTCCGTAATTGACTCACAAGTGAGTTCCACAATTTACCCCTGCACAACAGAAAGTCATAGCGCTGGTCTCAACATATTTGGGGTTTACAAAAGGGCTGAGTTTTCAGAGCGCAGTGATCTATTGGCAGATAATTAGTCATGTTGCTCTTAAATAGTTCAGGTATAACACCGTCCAAAAATTGATGACAAATCATCACTGCCAATGTAGTTGCGACCCCTCCTCCCGGACAAGTGAGACCAGGAGAGCAGATTTACAGTAGTGGGGTATCTCGTCCATAGAAGATTCAAGAAAATCAGTCAGATTCAGACTAGAAACAGATTCCTCTGTGTCCAAACCCATCCAATTCTCACCCTTGTACAAAACATTTAGAACATAAGAACATAAGAATTGCCATCTCTGGATCAGACCCTGGGTCCATCAAGTCCGGTGATCCGCACATGCGGAGGCCCCGCCAGGTGTACCCTGGCATAGTTTTAGTCCCCATATTACTCTATGCTTCTCAAGGGAGATGTGCATCTAGTTTACCCTTAAATCCTAGAACGGTGGATTCTGCAATTACTTCATCTGGGAGAGCATTCCAGGTGTCCACCACTCGCTGCGTGAAACAGAACTTCCTGATATTAGAGAAAAGCAGCAAAACTTCTTGCAGACCTTTTTAACACAGAACTTGAAGAGGGATAAGATGTGGTCAAAATGTCTTCACTTTTTATATTTCCTCTAAAACCCAACATATTTTCCAGATTGATGGTGCAACAATCAATGATTCTTCTTCCTGATTAGATTAAGCAATAATATGCTGCAGCTTTTTTCAATTAAAGCTGCCCCTCTCATAATTAATCTCACGTGTGTGTTCTCAATTTACAACCTTGCTGACTTCACGCAGAGGTTTATTTGTTTTTTGTCTTGTGTGTCCCGACTGTATGTTTCAAAGAGAAGGGCTATCTAATATAGGGATTATACTGCATTATAAAGTAGGGTAAATCAAAAGTAAATGTAAAATACATTTAACGGCTTTAATAGAAGTAACTGCGAGCAACTGAACATATCACTTTTCCACATAGTCCCCATGCAAGACAACACATTTGTTATATCGTTCAATTAGATTCTGCATTCCTGCAGAGAAGTAGTTTTTTGGCTGTTCCTGAAGCCAGTTGAACACCACTTCCTTTACTTCATTATGCGTAGTCTTTTCTCTCCAGGTCGCAGTGATGCACCCATGTCTCATCACCAGTGACAATTCTCTCCAGAATTCTCGGATCTTCTTCATACCGTCTCAGGAACTGGGTCACGACCTCCATATGCTGTTGCTTGTGCAGATTAGTAACCTATTTGGGAACCCTTCATGCGCAGACTTTCCTGTATCCCGAGCCATCATGCATTATGGCAAATGCAGATCCATAGCTGATATTCAAATTTGCAGCCAATTGAGACACCATTACTCATTGGTGTTCTCTAATCAAGGCATCCGCCCTGTCAGTGTGCTCATAAACCTTTTGTTGATTCATGGTGCTACGTCCATACTGAGTCAAAATCCAACGGTGAATTTCCACAGGTTTCATTCTCTTTGCAATGGAGCATCCATGTTTCTGACCTCATGGCTGCCACACTACTAAAGGCCGAACACTGCACTGTATATGGACGAACTATCCAACAGGCAATGTACGAGTACATACAGTATGTTGCATTTTGCTAGATCTGTTCCAGTTATCGTGTAATTTAACAATTGCCTTTAATTTTTTTTATTTACCCTTGTATTTTCTTTGTGTAAGGCATGTTTTATACACTGAACAGAACTCATAAAAATCTGCATGGATATATACATATGAAAAGCAGGTGGAGAGAGAGTGTGCTTATTGTTATGCAACCTAGGAAAGATTCTATAAATGGCACCGGAATTTAGGCACTAGGAAAAGTCCTTGCTCAATGGAATGAGTGTCCTTCGTTGACTAGCACCTACCATAGATTTCTGCACCAATTCTTGGGACCATCTTTGGGTGCACAGACTTACACCAAGTGAAACCTGATGTAAATCCTGGCACACAAGTTCAGCGCTCAACCTTGAAATTCTGGAACATCGCAATTAAATTATGGGATGCCTCTGACCCTACACACTCAGGATCAGGATCAGGGTCTGTGAATTCTACATATATACTCAAATCAATACCCTATATGGAACTGACAAAAGACCCTACAACACTCAAGGGCCTCAATCATACACAACATCCATTCACACAACCACAAGTAGAAAAAGAAAAAAAAAAGAAAGAAGTGGAGAAAAAGCCTCAGTTCTGCTTCATCTGGCAAAAAACTCCACTTCATAAAATAACCACTTGCACATGTGAACAAAAAAATGTGAAAAAGGCACTGTAATAGACTGTAGAGTAATGTTGTACAGCACGCCGGAGAACAAACATAGAAACATAGAAACATAGAAATAGACGGCAGATAAGGGCTCACGGCCCATCTAGTCTGCCCACCTTAATGTCCCTCCCCTACCTTTGCCCTGTGAAGAGATCCCATGTGCCGATCCCATTTGGCCTTAAAATCAGGCACGCTGCTGGCCCAAATCACCTGTAGTGGAAGACTATTCCAGCGATCAACCACTCTTTCAGTGAAAAAGAATTTCCTGGTGTCACCTCGTTGTTTCCCGCCCCTGATTTTTAACGGATGCCCTCTTGTTGTCGTGGGACCCTTGAAAAAGAAGATATCTTCCTCCGCCTCGATGCGGCCCGTAAGATACTTGAACGTCTCGATCATGTCCCCCCTCTCTCTGCGCTCCTCGAGCGCCCAAACCGTGATATTGTGGGTAAATGAGTACTTCCGCACTACAGTCACTGATATTCATAGGAGGCAGAGTAAAACAGAAAAACTTAGCTGCCAGTAACGTCCAGGTTCTCTTCAATCCTAGCTCTCACTCCTGGACCCTGCAACTAGTTGACCCGATGGGGAACTCTCTGTTTCGCTTTGTCTCGCTGCATCAGGGGTATCAGTTCCACTGAATCGCCAGCAATATATCAGGCCCCACCGCGCAAATCAGGCTCCCATTCCACTTTCCAAATCACACTTCTGGCAGAAGTGCTCATTTACCCACAATATCACAGTTCTCCTTATCCTCTTCTCAGCCCCCTTCCCCTGCCGTGCATGTTCCTCTTCCCTTCCCCCATACCTATTTAGCTTCCCCAGCATGGGCAGCATCTCTAACTTGCTGCCCACACCAGTGTTGGCTCTCCTTCTGACATCACTCACTTCCTAGTCTGAGGGGAGCACCGAGGCCGGTGTGAGGAGCAGGTTGGAGCAAAAAGCTAGGGGTGAATTGAAGGCGTGCGTGCAGCGGAGGAGGAGTGGGAAGGAGCAGGGGGCATAGAGAAGAAGTGCTGGAGCCCCCACAAAGACAGCGCCTGGGGTGGACCGCCCCCCCCCCTACTATGCCATTGGGCAGAAGCACAGACAAATCCAAATAATTGTCAATTAATGCCAATAATTGTGGTCAATTGACTTGCTAAGTAATTATATTTTCTGCATATCTCAGGATTGTACCTAAAGTTTGGCACTCAAATTTCAACAATCTTTATAGTATCCAGGGGTATGAGGCCAAATTTAAGCATTTAAAATGCTTAAATTTGGCCTCATTTAAATGGATAGCCAAATTTTAATGGGCCAAAATTTAAATGGATAGCAGCAAATATGCAGACACTATCCATATAAGTATAGTATAGATGGGGAGTTTAGAAAGGATATATAAATCAGAATTATGCACATAAATTACATCTTATAGAAATTACTATCACAAAAACATTTACGGGGTTCAAAAATGTGTGTGATAAACACAGAGGATCGCTTTATAGAAAGAGAATAGGTACAAAATGGACACACTTCTACGGTCTGTGTTTCGTATATAGACGGATCAGGAGGAGCTGGAGTTCGCTTTGCCGACGACTCCAGCAGTGGGGCAGTGTGGGGTGGTATAGCCAATGCTGGACAGATTTCTACGGTCTCCGTCCCATAAGTGGCAAGACGGGTCAGGAGCAATTATGCGTATTTTATACCACATTCAGTTGTCTGAGTACAGGTCTTTCCCATCTTGGGGGTGGGGGGGAGCTAAAATTTAATGCTAGGTAAAGCATTTGGGCTGCAAAAACCTTAGAGAACATTACAGTTCAGGGGGTGAACAACCTATGTGCATGACAGAAAAGTGGGATTTGGGTGTGATTGTATGTGATGATCTTAAGGTGGCCAAATAGGTTGAAAAGATGATGGCGAAAGCTAATAGGATGTTAGGGAGGGGTATGACCAGTAGAAAAAAGGAGGCATTGATGCCCCTGTATAAGACTCTGAGACATCATTTAGAATATTGTGTGCAATTCTGGAGGCCGCATCTTCAAAACGATATCAAAAGGATGGCATTGGTCCAGAGGAAGGCTGCTAAAATGATGCATGGTCTTCGTCATAACATGTATAGGGACAGACTTAAAGATCTCAATATGTATACTTTGGAGGAAAGGCAGGAGAGGGGAGACATGATAAAAATATTTAAATCCTACGTAGCGTAAATGCACATGCATATTTGAAAAGAAGCTCTGGGATGAGAGGGCATAGGATGAAGTTAAGGAAATATTTTTTTTAGAGAAAGGATGGTAGATGCATGGAACAGTCTCCTGGAGGTAGTGGTGGATACTGAGACTGTGTCTGAATTTAAAAAAGCCTGGGATAGGCACGTGGAATTTCTAAGAGAGAGGAAGAAATAATGGTTACTGTGGATGGGCAGACTGGATGGACCATTTGGCCTTTATCTGCCATCATGTTTCTATGTTTCATACTGGAACTTAGCAAGTAAATTGAGTCATTACTGGTTTGTTGCTTCAACATTGCCTTGAGAATGAATGTGACTGTTGGGCGGATTGGGTAGACCACACAGGTCTCTTTATCTGCCGTCATTTACTATGTTATGTTATGTAAAAAATAACAAAAAAACCTTAAATCATTTCATGGTGTTATGATGGGCAGGACTGCTGCTTAAAAAGCAATTCCAGTAACTGGGAAATAAGGACATTGTTGGATAGACTTCTATGGTCAGTAAGAAAGACCTGGATGGCCTAGTGCAGTGGTCTCAAACTCGCGGCCCGCCAGGTACTATTTTGAAACCCTCGATATGTTTATTATAATCACCAAAGTAAAATAAAACAGTTTCTTGATAATATGTCTCTTTAGCTATAAATGACAATATTATTAATAAGACTTAGCTAAAAGGAAATATTTATAAAGTATAAAGAGTTTTACCTCATGAAAAATTGTCATTTCTTTAATAAGACATTAACTATTTTTTTCTGAGGCCCTCCAAGTACCTACAAATCCAAAATGTGGCCCTGCAAAGGGTTTGAGTTTGACCCACTGGCCTAGAGAGTGCCATGACGGCAACTCCAGTAGGTGAGAATTAAGGTCACTTAAGGTCAGCGCTGGGCAAACCTCTGGTCTGTTCTGCAAATGGCTAAGACAGATCAGAATCAAGTATGCCTTATTCTTATTGTGAGGCTTTTTTCTGTTCAGTTAAAGCAGTGTTTCCTAAGTCAGTCCTGGAGTACTCCCTTCTCAAAAAGGTTTTCAGGATATCCGCAATGAATATGCATGAGAGAGATTTATATACACTGCCTCCATTGTATGCAAATCTTTCATGGCTATTTATTGTGGGTATCATGAAAACCTGACTGGCAAGGGGTTCTCCAGGACTAATTTGGTGAACACTGCGTTAAAGGTCAGACATTCAGGGGTAAATGCTATATATGTTGCCTAAAAAAAATCAGTGCCGAAAAGGTCTTTGTTTAGCGCATTTCTATAAACTGCCTCCGGAGTTAGGTGCAGTTTATATAATCACACGTAGCACCTATCCATGTGACTAACATGTACTGCAGGTGCAGGCCTAATTCCCTGCGCCTAGGTTGTGCACGAATCGGGCATTGTGCACAGATCTGTAACAGTGTGCCTGACTTTTAGGAATGCCAATGATCCTCTCATTCTCCTTCCCCTGGCCACGATCCCTTTTGAGATCCACACACTAGAATTCACCCGTACCATTTTATAGAATGCGCTTAGAAAGTTGTGTGCATAAATTCTAATAAGTGTCAATTGCTTGTTCATTTAGCAGTTATATTTGATTGTCTTGTTAAACAATTAAGTTGCCCTAATACACAGAATCCAGGTCTCAGAGTATACATTAGATCTGTGGTTCTCAATCCAGTCTTCGAAACACACAAGTCAGTCAGGTTTCCAAGATATCCATAATGAATATGCATGAGATAAATTTGCATGTACTACCTCCTTCATATGCAAATGAATCTCATGCATATACATTGACTGACTGGCTGTGTGTGTCCTGAAAAGTGGGTTGAAAACTCTTGCATTAGATTGAGAAAAAAAAATGAAATCAAGAAGAATAAAGCATTTCAGTATACTGTGTTATGCATAGAATAGGCCAGATTAAGCAGAGCGATTGTATCAAATTTTAAATACAAAAATAAACTTGGATTTTATCCTTCATATGAGAAATTTATCTCAAGGTTGCTTAAGCTTGTGCTGCAAGGTAGCATTTAAGATGTCAGCAGTTCAAACCTCCCTTCATAATTAGTATTTGGTTGCTGTAAGGGATAAATATATGGAATCAGTAATCTGTTGAAATTATTAGGGCTTTCCCCCCCCCCCCCCCCCCCACTACAAAAACATACACGAGAGAGTTAATAGTTCTTGAAAATAGACAGCATTCAAATTGTCTTTGAAGACACTATTGTGAAGGGACTCGAGGGAGACCCAGAGGCTGCTACAGGGAACGCAATATCACTGAAACACTTGTAAGAGATGATTTGCTCTCAAAGTTCAGCTGACTCACTTGTGGAGCATGCCCTCGGAGCTATCCGCACAGCAGATCTGCTGTTCTCACCGTGCGTGTTACAACAGCATGACACTGACAAGTTAAATGCTTCCTTCTACAATGGGACTTAACTGTGCTACAGACAGGGAGGGAGTGGCCATAGTTCACATAGCATGGCTGCGCCATTATATATGACTGTACATGATATAAAGTTATATTACCAAGGATTTATTGATCACTTTATTGGGTATAATCCTAAATCTGGATTTATGAAAAAGAAAAAGGAAAGAAACAGAGCTTAAACAGGCAGGCAGAAAAGTCTACACTGAAAAATGTATTTAGAGAAAAATATCAAGATGATAAAAATCCAGAGTTGGCTTAAGGTCAAACCCGTATGGTATGAGCCTAGCAAGGGTAGGAGGCACCTGGGCCGGTGGCACCCCCTGTGCCCTTCTCTCTGCACCCACCGCTCCTTCCATCCTAACCTCCCCACACCTTACTCTGCCCTCCCCACTCCTTCCGCATCCCCACACCACACTCGTGCCCTCCCTTTCCACCCCCGTCACTTCCTGGCCCCGTGACCTGGAAGTGATTTCAGAGGGAGTCAGGCTTGCACGAGCAGCAGGCTACAGTAGTTGCTCATGCTGGTGAAGATTTTAAATAGTTTTGGGGGGCAGGGAAGGGAAGGCATGAGAGTGGCATGGGGACAGAGAGGTGCCCACTGGCACCTGGGGCAGTTCTCCCTCCCCCCCCCATTACTGTGTCGCTGAAGCCTAGATTGCTGAAGCTCAGAGGTGTCAACAATTAAGTGACATTTAACAAAACATCGACTTCCTCGTGGTGAAACACTTGCAAATTAGCGCCACACAAATGCAAAACTTGACTTAAGGCATCACAACCCTTTTAGCCATGTTAGTAAAATCTGTTTTGTAAAAATTAGAACTTTGGGTTAAATCTATCTTGTTATGCTAAGACTAATAGTTCATATTTGCTCATTGACTCTTACCTATATTATATAGAATTAGAAATTCACCCTCTCATCCTACAAAATGGTACCTAAATTTACATATTAAGTCCAAGATTCTATAAAAGATGCCTAGACCAGTGCTTCTAGCCAATGTAAGTGCCTAACTTAGGCCTAGATTCTCAAAAATTTGTGTTAAAAACAGACGGGCCGCTGTCGAAGCCATTACAGTAGTGATTTAAAAAAATTGCATCAGTCTCCAAAAAATGCTCATGCAAATGAGGTTGGCGGAGAGTAGTGAAGATTCACTAAATTTGCATGTACCCATCGCTGGTGATAGCGATGGGCACATGCGCAGAATCAATGCAAAAAAACCCCAAGAAATCAAGCTGCCGATGTCATGCAACCCTCCACCTGACAGTGGGAGATGCCCACTCTCTCCCGCTGCCAAGTAACACCCCCTCGGCAGCAGGAGGAGCCCATTCTCTCCTGCTACAAAACACGCACCCTCTGTAGAAAGATTTATGGATGACTAATCAGTTACATAAACAAATACGTGCCTGTTTTAGTCAGATGCTAGGGAAAACCATAATCTCCTTACCCAAGGTTCGTTATTTTGCCAGTTTATACTAAGAATAGAGACTAAGAGAAATACTTTATTATGAAAATAGAAAAATATAATTCACTAGTGTTTAAGCCCGTTAGATTAACGGGTGCTAGATGTCTCCTGCTTTTGAACCTGGGCAGGGGCAGAGGCAGAGCCGGGGCGGGAGGGAGTGACGGTGGGAGAGCAATTTCAAAGCTTCAGCATCGGCGGCTCCTTGACCAATCCGCGCTTACAACGTCCCCACACTTGTGGTCTGGCTGGCTCCCCCACCAAAGCCCTTCGCAGCGGCAGCCCCTCCCGCATCCGTCCCCGTGTCCCAAGCCTCTCCGAAGGCCGGCTCCCACGAAAATGGTACCCCTCTGTCCAAAGCCGCGGCGGAAGCCTCCCTCAAGACACATTTCAAATCTGACATATTGTAATCACAAAACAGAAAATAAAATTATTTTTCTTACCTTTTGTTGTCTGGTCATTATTCATATCATGTAGGGGTCCCAGGCTATGGTTGGCTTTTGATAACTCGCTTGCCAGGGCCCCTTCTTTCTTCTTCCCTCCCTCCCTCCATCCCTGCAGCTGAAGACAGGCACCTCCCCCCAGTGGTCTGAGACAGGAGGGAGCAGTTAGGAGAGGGTCTGAGGGCAAAGAGGGGCTCAACAGCACACAACCACCTTTCCTTCCCTCCCTCCATCAGGTGCTCCAGTGGTCTGAGACAGGAGGGAGCAGTTAGGAGAGGGTCTAAGGCTAAAGAGGGGCTCAACAGCGTCCAACCACCTTTCCTTCCCTCCCTCCATCAGGTGCAGTGAATCCACCAATGTTAAAAGGAGCCGCGTCGAAATCGGAGGCCTGCCACTGCTGTAGCACGTTCCACTCTGCCTTGGTCCCGCCCCTTCTCTGACATATGGGACAGCGGCAGAGGGAATGTGTTACGGTGGGGGCAGGGCTCCAATTTCAAAGCAACTCCTTTTAACATAGGCGGAGGTAAACTGTACCTGATGGAGGAAGGGAAGGAACGGTGGGTCAAATTTTGGCAACGGCAGGAATTGTTTTACGGGCCAAGCACCGTGAAACTTTGTTTCTTTAGGCAGCCCCAGTTATTTACTTGGATTCAATGTGAGCCGGGTGAGGAAGGCCGCCGCAGCCTCGCGGCTAGGTAGGGGAACAACAATGGCGCTTATGCTCAAGCCCCCGCCGCAGCTCCTCTCTCGATCCTGGTGCGGTTCGAGAGGGGAGTCGTGGCGGCGGCTTGAACATAAGCGCGATTGTTGTCCCCCTACCTAGCTGCGAGGCTGCGGCGGGGTTTCCATGGCAACCCGATCACGGATCTCAGTGTAGGGCCGGGTCTGGCGGCGCCGTATAGTGCAGAAGCGGGAGGCGGGACCTCAGCACAGCGCCGCCGGCCCCCAGGAGCTCGAGGCCGGCTGCGGACATGCCTGGCGTGGCATGGTGCAGGAGGAACAGTGATCGGTGGAGAGCAGGTGATGAATAGGTGGCGCGAGGTGGAGAGTAGGTGATGACGTAAAACGTGCGCATGCGCACTTGTGTTTTCGGGACGGATCAGGGAACACGTTTTTTTTAGTGCGCATGCGCGGCTAGCATTTTATTATTATAGATAAGCCAGCAGCAATAACTAATTATTGTTCACAAAATATCCGAATACATGTATGAAACTCGGTACATAATTATCACACCACACTTGTTAAATAAATAAGTAAAACTAATTCTTACACTCTAAATAATTCCTTATAATAATAATTCCTGATTAGCAGCAAACTATTACAGTTATCACCAAGAGTAGCTTTACAAATCCTTATCCTATAGACAATAGGATTCCCTCTCTAACCCAGCTGAAAAGATAGATAAGTTCCTTACTCTCACCATCCAATTAGGCCTTAGCCCGGGAGACAGAATTATTCTTCTCAGCACAAAAGATATGAATCCCCTTGGTACAGGAACAAGAGTTCATCAGCCATTGGTAACAGCTGTAAATTAGGTTTCCTTTATGTGATGGAATCCAGATCTGTTTAAAGTCTGGTTCTCTCTCTCTCAGGCAGAGAGTCACATGAGGTAACTTTCCAGGTCTTAATTATTATAGAAGAAGTGCAGAGAAACCTATGATAAGATGCAAGTTCACTCACATCCCAGCATAGACTCACATTTCACTTGGATCTCGTCAGATGACCTCTCCGGACCAATCCAGAAACATAACTTAGATGAATACCCTTTCTGTATAGAGTCTCGCTCAGGCCATGAAACAGAGGCGCCTTTGTTAGATAAGACCAACAGATGAGCCATAACTCCCCCAAGATTCACATAGGTATAGCATGTAGGCATAGCTGGATGTCCTTGACTAGAATACAGTTCTGGTACATACCCAGAATGCATCAGGCAGAAACAGCAAAGATGTATTCTTCTTTCTCTTCTTGCAAGGTTTAGGCTGGAATGATGTCTTGCAAACAATGGTTCAGGCTTGATGATGTCAGAGAGGCCTAACCTTCAGGTGTGAATAAGGAAACACCCCTACACCTCGGCGGGGCTCACAATCTGACTAATATATCTGGGACAATGGAGTATTAAATGACTTGCCTAGGGCCACAAGGAGCAGCACTGGGCTTGAACCTGCAACCTCAGGGTGCTGAAGCTGTAGTCCTAACCACTAGGCCACTTCTCCACTCCACTGAGGGTTAGCCAGAAATCAGAGATACCCAGACCACCATCCCAATGTAGGTTTGGATAAGTTCTTAGAGAAAGAGTTCATAGTCTGCTTCTGAGATAGATATGGGGGAAACCATTTCTTGCTGTGGGATTGGTAGCATGGGGTGTTGCTATAATTTGGGTTTCTCTCAAGTACGTATGACCTGAATTGACCACTATGAAAATAGGATACTGGTCTAGATGGATCATTGGTCTGACCCAGTATGGCTAGTCTTATGTTCTTAGAAAAATTATTGTCCTAACTTTATGTGGTTAGCTAATTATGTATTTATTTTAAAAATTTCTTCCCCGCTTAACACCTAAACAGGTTACAATAGAAAACACACTTATTCAGGACATACTCAAACATATCACAACATACCTCGTAAGCATCTCATCCTATTCTTCACATATAATACCTTAAACTAGCAAAAAGCTTTACCACATAAAAAGGTTTTCAATTGCTTCTTAAATAACATTCTCTTTGCATAAACTTAAGCATCCTGGCAAATGTGGACCAACAGCCAAAATAGCTGTTGTTTGTGTTCTCGTATAATGTGTTTCACCTAGTGCATCAATTGACAACTTCATTGTGGATTGAGATCTCAAACTTCTAGAAGGTATCTACTGTTTCAAAAGCTGTCCTAGGGCATATCGCCACCCATCCGATAACTGTGGCACTCCCCACACTAGGAATACAAATATTTAGTGCCACCCACTTTCTAGATAATGGAGCTGAATATCCAAGAATAATTCAAATGTCTTGGCCAGCATTTTATAGAAAGGCTAAATGAGGAGTTCAAATATTGGCTGAATAATGACCAGAGATGCAGCTGTTCAAGGCAATAAATCTCATTCTGTCTTATGTGTCACACAGTGACATGCATTTTTCAGCCTGAATAAAGTCATTTGTCCATTGTAGATTGAGTTCATCTGAGTGTCAATTGAATTTGTATGACTCATTTTCAGTTTTCCTTCAAATCTTGTTCTACCTGTATATCTGGAACAATCTGTGCAGTATTATCATATTTTCTTTTTCTCTCTGACTCCCATGCATTCGCCTGAATCATTTAATTGGTGTGATAACCGATGCCTATATACCATATGCAGTATACTTGAATATAAATCCATCCAAATATAAGTAAAGGTAACCTTTTTTCCTCCAAAAAGGGGAAAGAAAGGTTGACTTGAATATACAGTAAACCGATCTCACATCAGTCTTCAAAGTTACCATGTGAGTGAGTGGTTAGAGCTGCTGCCTCTGCACCATGAAGCTGTGAGTTAAATCCCAGCCTGCTCCTTGTGACTTTGGGCAAGTCACTTAACCACTTCATTGCCCCAGGTTGTAAGCCTTCAGGGACAGATAGGGAAAACACTTAAGAATGCCTGATTACTATTCAATGTATTGTAACCTCTTTGACTGAATCGCTTCATGAAAAGACAGTAAATAAACATAGCAACCATTGTGGGAACTCATATCAACCATTTTGAGTAGTTACTTTGCACAGGGCAGGAGTTAGGGTTACCATATGGCTCCAGAAAAAGGAGGACGGATTGAGACATCCGGGTTTTACTTCCATTGCTTTCAATAGAAGTAAAGCCCAGATGTCTCAATCCGTCCTCCATTTTCTGGAGTCATATGTTAACCATAGGCAGGAGCATAGGAGGATCACTCTTGCCCTGGCTCACCACTGGACCAGAAGGGCTTAAAGTAAGCCTCGAGAGAGGCCTGTGATGGGTCTGAGGGGGGGGGGCTTGAATATAAACCAAGGCCCCCATTTTTGTGCCCTAAAATCTAGGTTTATATATATACAAGCAGTCCCCGGGTTAAGAATGAGTTCTGTTTTTAAAACTGTTAAGTTGACTTTGTATGCAACTCTGATCATGTGAGAATCTATATGTATGTATGTTCTCCTGTATAGTACACAGTCTGTAAACACATTAAACATTAAAGAAACAGTCCTCAAAATAAAGTAATGTAGTTTAAATAGAAAGAAAAGATAGGAGGTTTATGCTTACGTTTCTTCTTCACCGTACTGCATACTGGAAGGGAAGTGCATGACGTAACATTAATTGGATGATGATGAAGAGATGACTACAGATGGGAACAGATTTAATGCCACATAGCAGTTCTTGCTGCTACTGGGAAGGGGAGAGAGAAAAAGAGATTGACGTTAGACTGAAAGTGAGATGCCTGACCTGGGTAAAGGGGGAAGCGGAGGAGGGTGCAGCGCTGGGGAATGCACTGAAGAAAGTTGTCACCATTTTATTTACCCCGATCCTGAACTCTGCCTTCCTTCGCTTCCCCCGCAGCTCTGTGCCTCCAGACCAGGCCTTTCTTCTTCTCCACTGTTCCCCTATGCAGTGGCGTACCTAGGGTATGTGGCACCCGGGGCCCATCATTTTTTGACACCCCCCCCATGTAAAAAAATATTTTTTGTAATGACCATGAAACGGAATAAATGGTCAGAATAGAAACAGGCAGTGAAAATTTTCTTATATTCCAAACATAACATAACATAAATTATGTCTGAATTGTCATGACATCAGAAGTACATATGGAGTAGTTGCAGGTGATGCTTGGGACAGTTCTGATTGTGTTAGTTCGGTTTTATGTGTTTTTTTGAATAGAAGGGTTTTTATTTCTTTTTGAAGGATTTGCAGTCTGTGGTCGATGTCAATTGGTTGTAGAGTTGGGGGTCGAGTGTTGCAGCTCGAATGGCTAGGAGGTTGTCGAACAGTTTTTTTCGTTTGACGTTTTTGGTTGGAGGGTGTGTGAATGGTGCGTGAGTTCTCCTATGTCTGTTTGAAGTGGATTGAATTATTTAGCTGAAGAAATTAGTTACCCCCTCATCCCACACACATTAATTCTCTTCCATTTTTGTTCCCATTATAAAAAACACTGATAAGTTCCCAGAAAAAAAATACATTAAAATAAGAAGTGAAAACAAAGGCCCCTACAGATGAGAACATAGAGAACATAACATAAGAATAGCCTAACTGGGTCAGACCAATGGTCCATCATGCCCAGTAGCCCATTCTCATGGTAGCCAATCCAGGACACTAATACCTGGTCAAAACCCAAAGAGTAGCAACATTCCATGCTACCGATCCAGGGCAAGCAGACACTTCCCCCATGTCTTAATAACAGATTATGGACTTTTCCTCCAGGAATTTGTCCAAATCTTTCTTAAAACCAGTTACACTATCTGCTTTTACCATAACTTCTGGCCACTTCATTTTTAAGTTTAGATCTTTCCTTTCAAACAGAGACCTTGCTAGATGTCAAATACAGCACAAGGTAACTTCGCATGGACTTAGCTGTGCAGGAAATGTGAATTTCCTCATACACCCACCATATAATGCAAAAATGTGCAAAGGTCTATTTTTTTCTTTCGATCACTACATAGCCTAATGCAACACAAGCAGCGCTGTTACAAACATATTCTGTAGGTCAATGCTAAGGATAACAAAGTTTCCTTCCTTGGACCAGAAGAGATACTGATAAACCACTGGAAGAGATCCTAAAACAACACCCAAAGACCCACTCAGTGTGTGAACCAGTTGAGTGGAGTGGACTAACTGGGGGGTGGAAATGGGCCCGGAGTTTGCTCAGCAGAATTTCCCAGACCACCTCTTCCTCTCAACACATTGACACGCTGCCACCACCACCACTAGGAACACCTCACTGGGTAGGCCAGCTATGCTATAAACTTTAAAAAACACATTATTATATTTTCTTATAAAGCACATATTTTAACTGAACTCTCTGACATCCTCAGCCTTTCCATTCACAAAAATAGAAGGAAGAAAAGTTCCCATTTCCTGCTGTCTCATGTCCCCGGCCTATACAATATTTTTTTTCTGCAGACCCTTCAAAAGTCTGACCAAATCCTCATTTCACTTGCATTATAAAGTACTGAGGATGCCATCTCTCCCCAATCCCAGGTCCTAAAGTCTAAGACAGTAGCGCAAACTAATGCTGCCAGATTCAGGAAAAAAAATTTCGATTCGATTCAGCCTATTGAATTGTTTTTTCAATTCGATTTTCCTGCCCAGTTGGGTGATTTTTTTCAAAACTCCTGGTGGGTTTTATAGCTTTTTCACCCCCTTTGGCTTCTCCTAACCACACTGGCGCTGTGGTGTAAATAAAATAAAGAAACAAAAAGGACTTTTCCTCTCTCTGTTAAATCCTAGCTCCCAGCAGTCCAACACCAGCTCTGGCAGGATACACATTTCAAATCTGACATATTATAATCACAAAACAGAAAATAAAATTAATTTTTCTACCTTTTGTTGTCTGGTTATATTTCAAATCTTGTTGGTCCAAGGCTCTGGTTTTCTTCTGATAACTTGCTTGCCAGGGTCTCCTTCTTTCTTCTTTCTGCATGCTAACCATCCATCTGCCAACTCTGTCCTCCCTTTCCATTTCCCTTCCCTCCCCAGGAAGTCTGGTATCTTTCCTTTTTTTCATCTCCCTCCACAGATCCACCTTTTCTTAACTACCCTTTCATCCGGCATCTCTCCCTCCTTCCCCACCACCCCAGAGTCCACCATCTCTCCCTTTCTTTTCCCAATTACCCTCCTATCCAGTATCTCTATCCCTCCTCCACACCATCCCTTGTGTCCAATTTCTCTCCCTTTCTGTTCCTTAACTCCCTAAATCCCATGGCCTATCATCTCTCTCCCTCTCCTCTATTTTCAGACCCATTATTTCTTCCTCCCCCCCCAAAGTTTGGCATATGCACGTTTCTTTGAACACCCCCCTTCCCTCCGTGTACTTCTAAACCAGGGTCCCCCCAAAGGCCTGTCCCCCCTTAAAGGAAGGAATGCTTTTTCACCCAAAGAGTCGTGGACACTTGGAATGCGCTACCGGAGGAGGTGATCAGGCAGAGCACGGTACAGGGATTCAAGCAGGGATTGGATGGATTCCTGAGAGATAGAGGGATCGTGGGATACTGAGGGAGGACCTGGGATGTAACACGGGTGTAGGAAGTTAGCCAGGAAATGAGTAAACCAACCTGGTCGTGCATGGGTAGACCGGAGGGCTAGGACTTTGATAGGAAGGCAGGACTTAGATGGGAAACCAAGGTGGCAGGGGAGCCCCTTCTGATGATTCAGACAGGTCTTGACCTGTTTTTGGGCCGCCGCGGGAGCGGACTGCTGGGCAGGATGGACCTGTGGTCTGACCCGACAGAGGCACTGCTTATGTTCTTATGTTCTTATGTCTGCCTGTCCCCCCTTGAAGGCCTGCACCCCCCTTGAAGGCCTGTCCCACCCCCTTGTAGGCCTGTCCCCCCTTGAAGGCCTGCACCCCCCTGAAGGCCTGTCCCCCCCCTTAAAGGCCTGTCCCACCCCCTTGTAGGCCTGTCTCCCCTTTGTAGGCCTGCCTGCCTGTCCCCCCCTTGAAGGCCTGTCCCCCACTTGAAGGCCTGCACCCCCTTGAAGGTCTGCACCCCCCTGAAGGCCTGCACCCCCCCCGAAGGCCTGCACCCCCCTGAAGGCCTGCACCCCCCCCGAAGGCCTGTCCCCCCCTTGAAGGCCTGTCCCACCCCCTTGTAGACCTGTTCCCCTCTTGTAGGCCTGTCCCCCCCTTGAAGGCCTGTCCCCCCCCTTGAAGGCCTGTCCCCCCCTTGAAGGCCTGCACCCCCTTGAAGGTCTGCACCCCCCCCCCTGAAGTCCTGCACCCCCCGAAGGCCTGCACCCCCCCTGAAGGCTTGCACCCCCCTGAAGGCCTGTCCCCCCCTTGAAGGCCTGTCCCCCCCTTGAAGGCCTGTCCCACCCCCTTGTAGGCCTGTCCCACCCCCTTGTAGGCCTGTCCTACCCCCTTGTAGACCTGTTCCCCCTTGAAGGCCTGCCTGCCCCCCTTGAAGGCCTGCCTGCCCCCCTTGAAGGCCTGTCCCTCCCACTTGAAGGTCTGCACACACCCCCGAAGGCCTGTCACCCCCTTGAAGGCCTGCCTCCCCCCTTGAAGGCCTGCCTGTGTCCCCCCCCTTGAAGGCCTGTCCCCCCTTGAAGGCCTGCCTGCCTGCCTGTCACCCCCCTCCCCCTTGAAAGCCTGCCTGCCTGCCCGCCCGCCCCACCCAGAAGGACCGCTCGCCCCCCTGGCCTCCCCGCACCACCTATGAAGCAACACTATCTATGCTCCCGACCTTGCCATTCATTCCCCCCCACCACCCCCGAAGGACCGCTCGCCCCACTGACCTTCCTGCACCACCTATGAAGCAGCTGCAGCAGAATCGCGACATCAGCGATCCCTGCGCTGCTTCCTGCGCCGCGGTCCCGCCCCTCCTCTGACATCAGAGGAGGGGCGGGACTGCGGCGCAGGAAGCAGCGCCCAAGCAGCTCAGGGATCGCTGACATCGCGATCCTGTTGCGGGCTGCTTCACAGGTGGTGCAGGAAGGTCAGTGGGGCGAGCGGTCCTTCGGGGGTGGGGGGAATGAACGGCAAGGCCGGGAGCACCCCCTCAGGGCTGGCACCTGGGGCGGACCGCCCCTCCCGCCCCCCCCTTGGTACACCACTGCTCCTATGCCTCTTCACCAGCAGCATTAGTCAAGTCCCTTTCATTTGAAAGGAAACTGCAATGAGAGGACATAGGATGAAGTTAAGAAGGCTCCGGAGTAATCTGAGAAATACTTTTTTATGGAAAGGGTGGTAGATGCGTGGAACAGCCTCCTAGACGAGGTGGTGGAGACAGAGACTGTGTCTGAATTCAAAAGGGCCTGGGATAGGCACGGGGGATCTCCCAGAGAGAGAAAGAAATAATGGTTACTGCGGATGGGCAGACTAGATGGGCCATTTGGCCTTTATCTACCATCCTCTGTTAAGTTCGATTAACACTGCTTATATCCAATAAACTATTTACATCGGATAAATTGTCTTTACATGATAAAATGCTGTAAACCCCTCTCTTACATTTGTTTCTACCTGATAAATTGTGTACTGCTGATAAATTGTTTAAAATTGTTCAAACTGTTTGTAAATCTGCGTGTCAACGCAGATACTACTGTAACTGATGTAAACCGCCTAGAACTCTCCGGGTATGGCGGTATATAAGAATAAAATTATTATTATTATTATTATTATTATTATCATGTTTCTGTTTGGGGCTAGCAGGCTGTTTCTCTCCTCCTCCTCCTCCACTGCACCCGTGCCTCCACACCAGGACCAAGCCTTTTATTTATTTATTTTTAGTATTTATATACCATTTATAGCCTAAGTGGTTTTACATTCAGGTGTGCAAGCATTTTTCCCTATCTGTCCCTGTGGACTCACACTCTCATTCCCACTCTTTTATCTCCTCCTCCACTGTTCCCCTGCGTATCCACACCACATAGCTGCAGACATAGTTCCAGTATGCACTGACCCCAGATGTGTCTTCATTTCCGGAGTACACCGGAAGTAACCAACATCAGGCTTTGCTGCTGTGGGGAAGGAAAGTTGACATCAGCTGCAGTGGCCTCTTCGTGGAGAGTGATGGTGCTGTTGCCTTTACTCCTCTCAGTCCCCCGTCCCCCCTCCAAGGTACCTCTTTGGGTGTTTTCCAGTATGAGCAGTGTCTTCCGCACACTGCTCGCACTGGTGTTGGCTCCCTTCTGACATCACTTCCTGGTTGTGGGACTGTGAAGTGACATCAGAGGGGAGTCAACATTGTCGCGAGTTGTGGGTGCAGCTCATGCCAGTGAATGAAAGCTGACATCCACTGCTCTGCTGGGATGAAAAGCCACCGTCAGCTGATCTGCCATTGCCCTGTTCACAAGTACGAGTCGGACATAAGTCGGACGCTTGTTACCCGGAGACTGCCTGTATTTAGAGGCGTCCAAAATCTTCTTTGGGTAGATATGCAAAGCTATTTGTCCTGGACACCTTGGAAGTTACTAGGGCAATCTGTTGTCCCTCCCCAGCACACAGACTGGATAAATTTTGACTGGACAACTTGATGTTGAACTAAAAGTTTTGAGGTTAATGGGGGAGGGGAGTTATCAATGTGGACTATAGTTAGCACATGTTATTTTTATTGTTAAACATAGTTATTAGTAATTAGATCGCATTACATAAAATAAGACCTGTGTTAAAATAGCAATAGGTCTCAATGTTGATGAATATACTCCTAACTATGGGAGTGGAAAGGTTCATTGGGGGGAGGGGGGCTCTTAAAATTAATCAGATAGCCATGACAATTTCATTGTCATCCAGTAATGGTGATGAGGATATAACTATAATGCAGGCACTAACATGCTATTTAGGTACATAAAAGTTTAGAAGACAAGCATACTGTATATGCCTGTGAGAACACACAAATTGTTTGTGAATCTCAAAAACCCAAATAAGAAAGAATAACAAAAATGCTACATTGAAAATTTTTTTCCTACGTTGTGTAGTATATTAGGAGATTACTGGAAATACATTTATAAATAACAGAATAGTATTAAGTGTAAATATAAGTTTAAAATTAAATTTGTGATAGGTCCTCAGTTTACACAGCTCAATTATCAGGCCAAGCCTGTAACATCGAGTTGAGAGCTGTTTTAACTCAAATGGGTTATTCAAGCATGGAACATCCCTGGACCCAATTTAAATAATGAATAATGTGAAAATGCACACAACCAAAAATAAATCATAGTAACATACATAGCAACATAGTAGATGAAGGCAGATAAAGATCCAAATGGTCCATCCAATCTGCCCAACATAATTCAATTTAAGTTTTTTTAAATTTTTTTCTTAGCTATTTCTGAGCAAGAATCCAAAGCTTTACCCAGTACTGTGCTTGGGTTCCAACTGCCAAAATTTCCATCAAAACCTACTCCAGCCCATCTACACCCTCCCAGCCATTGAAGCCCTCCCCAGCCTATCCTCCCCCAAATGGCCACATACGAATACAGACCATGCAAGTCTGCCTAGTACTGGCCCTAGTTCAATGTTTAATATTATTTTCTGATTCTAGATCCTCTGTGTTCATCCCATGCTTCTTTGAACTCAGTCACCGTTTTCCTCTTCACCTCTCTCAGGAGCGCATTCCAGGCATCCACCACCCTCTCCGTAAAGTAGAATTTCCTAACATTGCTTTTGAATCTACCACCCCTCAACCCCAAATTATGTCCTATGTTTTTGTCATTTTCCTTTCTCTGGAAAATATTTTGTTCTACGTTAATACCCTTCAAGTATTTGAACGTCTGAATCATATCTCCCCTGTCCCTCCTTTCCTCTAGGGTACACATATTCAAGGCTTCCAGTCTCTCCTCATATGTCTTCTGGCGCAAGCCTCCTATCATTTTTGTCGCCCTCCTCTGGACCGCTTCAAGTCTTCTTACGTCCTTCGCCAAAACTGAACACAATACTCCAAGTGGGGCCTCACCAACGACCTGACCAGGGGCATCAACACCTTCTTCTTTCTACTGGCTACGCCTCTCTTTATACAGCCCAGCATCCTTTTGGCAGCAGCCACCACCTTGTCACACTGTTTTTTCGCCTTTAGATCTTCGGACACTATCACCCCAAGGTCCCTCTCCCCGTCCGTGTATATCAGCCTGTCACCTCTCAGCAAATACGGTTCCTTCCAATTATTAATCCCCAAATGCATTACTCTGCATTTCTTTTCATTGAATTTTAGTTGCCAGGCATTAGACCATTCCTCTAACTTTTGCAGATCCTTTTTCATATTTTCCACTCCCTCTTCGGTGTCTACTCTGTTACAATTCTTGATATTATCTGCAAAAAGACAAATATACCCTCTAACCCTTCAGCAATGTCACTCACAAACATATTGAACAGAATCAGCCCCAGCACTGAACGCCTGGAACGTTCTCCTGGAAGAGGTTGTGGAGAAAACCACCATTCAAGGTTTTAAGGGCAAGTTGGATGCACATCTTCTTGAAAGCCACATTGAGGGATACGAATAACTAAGGTATTCGCCAGGGTAGGCCTGGCTGGGCCTCCGCGTGTGCGGATCGCCGGACTAGATGGACCCAAGGTCTGATCCGGACCGGTGCAGGCATTTCTTATGTTCTTATAACTCCACTACTCACCTTTCCTTCCTCCGAGCGACTTCCATTAACCACCACCCTTCCATTAACCATCACCGTTCATCTCACTAATATACTAATGTGCAATATATTATTGCTACGAAAGTCCAAAAGTCAATTTGAGGTTCAACTTCCAAATATATTGTCCTCTAGTATCCAAAGTTGATAAATGAAACAGTTCATAAGATCATCGTTCTTGCTGCAATATTGAAGCTCTACTGGGGTCCAGGAATGTTTTATGCTTGAATAACCCGTTTGGGTTAATACAACTCTCAACTCAATGTTGGAGGCTGGGCCTGATAATCAAGCTGTGTAACTGAGGACCCGTCACAAAATTTAAATTTAAACTTATATTAACACTTGGGGCTCCTTTTACAAAGCCGCGCTAGGGCCTTAACGCGCAGAATAGCGTGCGCTAAATTGCCGCGTGCGCTAGCCACTACTGCCTCCTTTTGAGCAGGCGGTAGATTTCCGGCTAGCGCGTGCTATAGCACGTGCTAATCCGGTGCGTGCGATAAAACCGCTAGCGCAGCTTTGTAAAAGGAGCCCTTAAATTACTATTCTGTTATTTATAAATGCTTTTTCATTGTGAGCACACACATGCAGAATATACTGTACACCTAAATGCTATATAGCTCAAATACCGCAAAATTTGCAGGTATATTCCTGGGCTGACTCCAGTAGGAGGGGGGGGGGGCACACATTTATGTTCATACATTTTAGAATAATGTGTTATTTATTCAAATTTCTATACCGTTCTCCAAAGGGAGCTCCGAACGGTTTACATGAATTTATTCAGGTACTCAAGCATTTTTCCATGTCTGTCCCGGTGGGCTCACAATCTGTCTAATGTACCTGGGGCAATAGGGGGATGAAGTGACTTGCCCAGGGTCACATGCACATCACTGGTACTTAGACGTTCATTCCACCTCTATGACTCATAGAAGGGAATTCTAGTGCAGTGTGATTATATGAGGTACCTACATTCCTTTAAGGAATACTAGTCTCACTGAACGTAAGAATAGCAATACTGGATCAGACCAATGGTCCATCTAGCCCAGTATCCTGTTTTCACAGTGGCCAATCCAGCCTCAAAAGATTTCTGAGAACATGAAGTCTTCAAGTAGTTGCAAAATAATTGATAAGAATAAAATAGATGGAGGGGACACTTGATGAAGTTACAGGGAGATACTTTTAAAACCAATAGGAGAAAATATTCTTTTTACACAGGATGTGGTAAGAGCAGTTAGCATAGCTACTTAAAAATAAAAGTTTTGGACAAGTTTCTGGAGGAAAAAACAATAATCTGCTATTGAGACAGACATGGGGGAAGCCGCTGCTTGCCCTGGATTGGTAGCATGGAATATTGCTACTTTTTGAGTTTTTGCCAGTTACTTGTGACTTGGATTGGCCCCCATGAAGATGGGACACTGGACCAGATGGACCATTGGTCTGATCCAGTAAGTTGTCACATAAAAGGAACGCTCAATGAAGATCTTTTAAACATAAAAATCCAAGAACCATATTTCAACAAATGGCAATCCACTGCTTATTTCTAGGATAAGCAACATAAAATCTGTTTTACTCTTTGAAATCTTGCCAGGTTCTTGTGACCTGGATCGGCTACTGTTGGAAACAGTAAAGCAACACTTCTGTATAAAACCAGATCCTGGCAAAATAAGGAGTGTTCTTACCGCATGAAAGCTTTTCCCCCACCGGAAGAAATTCATCACATATGAGCTCTCAGTTACCCTTGGGTGTACAGAACCACAAGGCGCTTATTGTTTCTTTCAGAATATAGTATTAGTAGGACGTTAGTTTGAAGTATTCATTGCCTCAGAAGAGCCTGAGTTCCAAAAGGAGATTTGATTACCGAGGCAAAGGAACATCTCTGTGAACTAAAGGTGTGGTTGTGTTAATACTGGACTCAAATTTCTAGATGCTTGAATGAGAGGTTTCAGCATAATACGTTTTAGTGAACATAAAACAATTAATGCAGCTGCATGGATGGATAAAGGATCTGGATGGCCTACATTTAGAAAAAGGTCCCCTTCCCAGGGGAGAAAAAGGATACAGTATTTGCAAGTAAGTGGAAATATATATTAAAATAAATTCCTTGCTGTAAATTTTCCTTTGTCTGTTTTATCATTCCTTCATAAAATGTATTATAGTGAAAGAAAATTTTCTACCACAGAACAGTTCGCTTCTATGGATTAATATACTGGCACAGGAAGACTCAGATTCATATGCATTTTTCTAGTATCCCTTCATCTTTAGCCTCTGAAAAGATGCATTATATGAAGATATTTTTAAAAATCATATTGCAATGATCTTTTATTGTATTTCAAAATATTTAAAATAACATTGGAAGGATGTGCTTAGGAGATTAGAAGTCAAATATGATTACTGAGATAGCTACATCACTTTTCAATGGAACAATGACATTTCAGTCTGAACATTGTATGATCTAAGCAGCATACTTTTGAGAAAATTAAAGCAAAATACCTATTCTGTATCTTATGATATAGATCTTTTTCCAGACACTGACTATTCACTGAAGCTTTCACCATATTCAAAACATTTTTTTTTCCATCTATAAGATATATTTAAATAAAGATAATAAAATAATTGGTTAAGTAATGATATTCTAAAAAAAAAAAAAAAAAAGGGAGAGTCAATATTCAGCCGGCAGCACTCAGCTTTGTGCTGCCACCGTTGTTTTACCCAGAAATTCAATACCATAACATAACATAACTTTATTCTTCTATACCGCCATAATCAGATGACTTCTAGGTTAGCAGTCCATGTCTGGGTTATAGCATTGATTTACAGGTTTACAGAACTAGCAAAACCGTAGCCTGTTAAATGCGATATTCAGCACTTAGGGCTCCTTTTAGGAAGGTGTGCTAGCGTTTTTAGCACACGCAGGATATTACCGCGTGCTACACCGCACGCTACGTGGCTAGAATTAACGCCAGCTCAATGCTGGCGTTAAGGTCTATCGCGCGCGGCAATTCAGCGCGCGCTATTCCGTGTGTTAATGCCCTAATCAGTTATGGTGAATCGCATAAAAATAGGATTGGCTTTTATGTGGTCCCATTTATGCAGTTACCATGGCTGGTTAAGGGCTGGTTGAAAGATAGAAAATAGAGAGTAGGGTTAAATGGTCAATATTCTAAATGGAGAAGGGTAAATGGTGGGGTTCCCCAGGAGTCTGTGCAGGGACTGCTGCTTTTTAACATATTTATCAATATTTTAATATATTTATCAATGATTTAGAGATGGGAATAATTAGATAATTAATGGTCCTCTTTTATCAAGCTGTGCTAGAGCTTTTTATTGCAGGCTGGTGTGGTAATTCCAATGAGTGTCAGAGCACTTACCTCGTCAGCCCAGGCTAAAAACCTTTAACACAGCTTGTTAAAAAAGGGGTTAAATTTGCTGATGACACAAAGTTGTTCAAAGTAGTTAAGTCGTAAGAGGATTGTGAAAAATTGCAAGAGGACCTTATGAGACTGGGAGACTGAGTATCAAAATAGCATGACGACATTTAATGTGAACAAATGCTTGTGGGAGAGAGGAACCCAAACTATAGCTATGTGAAGCAGGGTTCCACTTTAAGAGGATTGCGCCAAAAAAGGTATGAGAAGAGGTACTGGATTGTGAGCCTTCGAGACAGATAGTACTTTAGCAAGAATGTGAGCCTTTGGGACAGTCAGGGAACTCTAAGTACTCTCTCTTCATCTTAATTAATCTTACTTATTGCATTTCTTCTGTTTCTACTGTAAACCACTTAGAACTTCACGGTACAGCGGTATATAAGAAATAAAATTATAGTACCTAATTTTGTTTGTAACCGCTAAGACCTGTGATAAGCTGGAACGGGATGTAAAATATTAACAAACATAAAAATAAACTAGAAGATCTCAACATGTATACTCTGGAGGTCAGGAGGGACAGGGGTGATATGATGCAGACATTTAAATATTTGAAAAGTATAAATAAGAACATAAGAATATCCTTACTGGGTCAGACTAATAACCCATCAATCCCAGTAGCCCATTATCATGGTGGCCAATCCAGGTAACTAGCACCTGGCCAAAACCCAAAGAATAGCAACATGCCATGCTACCAATCCAGGGCAAGCAGCGGCTTCCCCCATGTCTTTCTCAATAACAGACTATGGACTATTCCTCCAGGAAATTGTCCAAACCTTTCTTAAAACTAGCTATGCTATCTGCTCTTATCACAACCTTCCGGCAATGCGTTCCAGAGCTTAACTATCTCAGAGTGAAAAAAATATTTCCTCCTATTGGTTTTAAAAGTATTTCTCTGTAACTTTGTCGAGTGCCCCTAGTCTTTGTAATTTTTGAATGAGTGAAAAATCAATCCACTTGTACTCGTTCTACTCCACTCAGGATTTTGTAGACTTCAATCATATCTCCCCTCAGCCATCTCTTTTCCAAGCTGAAGAGCCCTAACTTTTTTAGTCTTTCCTCATACGAGAGGAGTTCCATCCCTTTTATCATCTTGGTTGCTCTTCTTTAAACCTTTTCTAGTGCCGCTATATCTTTCTTGATATAAAGAGACCAGAACTGAAAACAATACTCCAGGTGAGGTCACACCGTGAAGTGATACAGAGGCATTATAACATTATTAGTCTTGTTAATTATCCCTTTTTTAATAATTCCTAGCATTTTGTTTGCTTTTTTGGCCACCACCATACATTGGACGGAAGGTTTCATTGAATTGTCTACAATGACACCCATATCCGTTTCTTGGGCACTAACCCCCAAGGTGGACCCTAACATCTGGTAACTGTGATTTGGGTTAGTCTTCCCAATGTGCATCACTTTGCATTTATCCACATTAAATTTAATCTGCCACTTGGATGCCCAGTCTTCCAATTTCCAATCTGCATGCATTTTAACAACTTTGAACAGTTTAGTGTCATCAGCAAATTTAATCACCTCACTCATTGTTCCAATTTCCAGATCATTTATAAATAAGTTAAATAGCATCGATCCCACTACAGATCCTTGTGCACTCCACTGTTTGCTCTCCTCCATTGGGAAAAATGACCATTTAACCCTTTTCTCTGTTTTCTATCCGAGAACCAGTTCCTAATCCACAACAGAACTTTGCCACCTTTACTATGACACTTTTAATTTTCTTATGAGCGTCTCATGAGGAGCTTTGTCAAAAGCTTTCTGAAAATATAGATACATTATATCAACTGTCTCACCTTTATCCACATACGTATTCACACCTTCAATGAAGTCAAGCAAATTGGTGAGGCAAGATCTGTAGCAATGGAAATACGGAAACACCCCTACAGATCTCCCTCTGCTGACTCTGTCCCATTAAATCATGTTTGTCTACGTATTTGTTTTATTAAGTCTACGTATTCCACAATTTTATTTTTTTTAATTGTTTCCAAATCTTTTCCAGAGAAGATAAATTGGTAAAACTAGAGGTCATAAATTGAAGTTGAGGGGTGGTAGACTTAAGAGTAATGTTAGGAAATTCTTTTTCACTGAGAGGGTACTGGATGCCTGGCTGCAATGCCTTCCCAAGGGAGGTGGTGGAGAGGAAAACTGTGATGGAATTCAAAAGAGCATGGGAAGAACGCAGAGGATCACTAATTAGAATATGAAGGGGCTAACTTTCAAGGTCAGAATCCTGCAAAGGCTGGGGCGAGCTTCAATGGCAACTCCAGTAGTTGGAAATTAACCCCTTCTTTTACAAAGGTGTGCTAAGCTTTTTAGCATGTGATAAACACTAATGTGTGCATGTTATCCTATGGACGTGTTGATTTAGCACACGCTAAATCCGCACTAAAATGCTTAGAGGGGCATAATCGAAAGGGATGTCTAAGTCTGTTTTCGTCTAAGTCACAAGTCGTCCAAAGTAAAAAAAAAAAAAAAACAGCCTAGGACATATTTTCGAAAAATACGTCCAAAATTTTTTTTCTTTCGAAAATCGTCTAAGTATACGTCCTGCCGATCTGATCGTCCAAGTCGCTAAATTGTCCATCTTTATACCACATTTTCATCCAAGTCAAAAATGCCTAGAACAAGCCATGTTGGACGTGGGAGGGGTCTGCAAAGTGATGGACTGAACATCCAGACATAGCACCTAAATAGTGGAGTACGTTACAGGGCACTGCTGTGAACTTCACAAAAAGGGTACCATGTCTTCTCCTCACTACAGCTCCCTTATAGGTCATGATGAGCCCCCCAAACCACCTCCAGAATCCCCTAGATCTACTTATCTACAACCTTAATAGCCATTATGGCTGCAGGAGCCACTTATATGCCAGTAAAAAAGGGTTTTGGTGTGTATAGGGGAGTGCACATGTTTAAGTATCAATGCAGTGATTACAGGGGCTTATGGGCATGGGTCCTCCTCTCCATGAGTCCCTAACCCACCCTCTGTGCTGGACGACTAGGCTTTCCTATGCCAGGCTACCAGGTGATGATGGTCTGGAGGCTGAGTTTTAAAGGTATGATTAATATTTTTATGGGGCGGTGGGGGGGGGAATCGGTGATCACTGGGGTAGTGTTTGGGGGTCTGTTTTATGTGTTTGCAGTGCTTATCTGTTGACTTTAGTTGGGTTTTTGGGACTTAGACCACTGTTCTTTAACCACCGGTTCCTGGACCGGTGCTGGTCGACAGAAATTTCCTGCCGGTCCACAGGGACAGCACGTGCATCAGGCCCAAAACAGTGTTCTTCAACCGACAGTCCATGGTGTGATCGATGTGGCGATATCTTTTAGCCAGCTCCCTCTTTCTCACTGATTCAGTGCACAAAGCCTCGGGCAAAGGCTCCTATGCGCGTCCTGCGCCTGAACCGGAAGCCTTCTCTCTGACGTTGCAACGTCAGAGGTAAATCTTCCAGATGAGGCACGGGACGCGCAAGGAGTCTGTCTTTCTTTCTTTCTGTCTGTCCCTCTGGCCCCCTGTCTGTCTTTCTTTCTTTCTTTCTCTCTCTTCTTGGCCGCTGTCTGTCTGTCTGTCTCTCTCCCTGGCCCCCTGCCTGCTTGTCTCTCTCTGTTGCGCCTTGCCCACCTGTCTCTCCGTGGCCTCCTTCTGTCTCTCCCCCCCCAGAGCAAACCAAAATTGCTGCCTACACCCCAGCACACACCTCCCTCCAAAGCAGCCCCCTTTCCCTCTCCCCTTCCACTTCCCTGTGCAGCAGTAGCAGCCGGGTGCCTTGCAGCACCCACACCCTGTCCGCCTCGTCCAGGCCGAAGGACACCCTCCTGCCGTTGCTCTCGCCGCCACCTATCACTGCCGCCACACCGCAGGAGATAAATCACCGCTCAAAGCGCCGCACACGCTGCAAACCACCGCACGCGATGCAAATCGAACACGGCCACGGAGGCACAAATCACAGAACCAGGGTTCATGCCGTTGTAAATGCGCATGCACGCTTAGGGTTTTATTATAGAGGATATATATGTTTGCAGGTCCCATGCCACAATAGTTTTCCTAGCAGCATGCAGGACTTGCAAAAACATAATAATAATAATCATCATAATAATAATGTGAGAGTACTTGCTGCCTCATATTTAGGAAGTTCTAAGTACTCCCACATGAAGTCAGTATTATCCAGTTAGCATACAGTAACGTTAGCATGCTAGGTGGATAATGCTTCCTTGCTTATTCCCTGCCTATGATTTACCTCTTCCCCCATTTTTTTTTTTTTTAATTCAGTAGCGAGATTTTAATGTGCTGACAGGCAAATTACCATAAAATGTTTTAAGATATTTTGCAGTGAGCCAGTTTCCCCCCAATAAGTGTATGTTAGTGCTTGCTGCAGTTTAGTAGGCACCTATATTTTATTTTGTAGCCTGTCCTCCCAAACAAGCTCAGAACAGGTTACAAATCAGGTACTCAACCATATATCTATCCCAGCAGGGTACAGTCTATCTAATGTACCTGGGACAGTGGAGAATTAAGTGACTTGTCCAAGGTCACGAGGAGCGGCACAAGGTGGAACCCTTAACTTCAGGGTGCTGAGACTGTAGTTCTAACCATTACGCCACATTCTCTACTCAGACAATTTAAGTGCAGTGAAGTTACCGTGCATTAGTTGTACAAATTAATGTTTGGTAACTATAGAGCCTATGTGGTATCTGTTGGGAGCATACCCAGCATCTACCAAAGAAGTTACCACATAGTTTGGACATAACCACTAATTCTTATTATGTTTTTCCTGTAAACCATGCTGAGCTCTATCTTATGGAGAGGATGTGGCACATAAACTTAAGGTTTAGTTTAGCAACGTAAGAAGAGTGTGGTTATCTAGATATGGATTCAAAATTAGGTTAAAGTCACCAGCAATTATATGATGAATAATATTAGAATTCACAACTTGATTTGCAGTTTCCTTGAAGAACTCAGGTCAGTCCAATGTTGGTGCATAAAGATTAGTAATAGATATTAGCCTCTACTTACCCTGCCCGACCAACACAATAAAAAAACTACAGACCATCCAGAACACAGCCCTCAGACTCATATATTCACTCAGCAAATACGACCACATTACCAATGCATACCTAGAATCCCACTGGCTACCAATAAAAGCAAGAACACAATTCAAACTCTACTGTCTCATTTTCAAAGTAACCCATGGCACGGCACCCAGTTACCTAAATAACCGTTTTCACTACTACCACCCACCAAGAAAAAGGAGAACACAGAACCTCTTCACTTATCCACCACTCAACGGTACCTGTCGTAAGAAACTCTATGACAACCTCCTGGGGACACAGGCAGCCAAAATAGACTCTGACATCTCTAAATTACTGACCAAAACAACAGACATAAAAGAGTTCCGCAAAGAAATAAAAACACTACTGTTCAAAAAATATCTCCCATCACTCTAACCACCGCCCAATGAGTTCCCATTCAACGACTTCGGAATCACTCATCCATATCATCTCTTTGTCTGTGATCAAGAATGTACTGTAACTCTTCTACACTACAAGAATGTGATCAAGAATGTACTGTAACTCTTCTACACTACACCCGACTTAACTGATCGAGTTGACATGTATTACCTCTGCAAAATGTATTATCTTCTGCTATATGTATTATCTTCTGTAATAAGTAATATCTTCTGTGAAATTGTAATATCATAACTCTTCACTGTTCCTGTAACTTACTCCTATCCTGAAATGTAATTCTACTGGAATGTCCCAGATATTTTCTATATTGTAATCCGCCTAGAACCGCAAGGCACAGGCGGAATAGAAATCCGTAATGTAATGTAATGTAATATTGGGCGTTTATCAACACACAGGTTAACCTGGACCCATCTTCAATTAGTGTCATGAGATAATGAGAAGATTTTAATATTCGGCCTATTTCTAATTAGTATGAGGACACCATTTCTTATTCCTGACGCAGGGAAAAAGGAAGGCTGATGAGCCCAGGGTAATCATACTTTGTTAGCCTCAACTGCACTTAAGAGGGTTTCCTGTAGAAGTATAATGTCCGGTTGTGAGGAGCTTAAGTAGCATAAAATTTTCTTCCTTTTAATACTATTATTAAAACCTTTGACATTCAGTGATATTATAATAAATGTCATGCAAATGTGTGACTATATTGGCAGGAATTAACCACATCAAGATTCTTAATGGCTCAGGGATAGAGAATGACACGGTGACAAAATTCATCACCGTTCCTGTCCCCACGGATAACCGCGGGAAACTATCTTCAAGTCATTATTTAAGGAGAGAGGGAAGAATCAGAGTATGAATGGCCACAACCACTGACCCTCAAGCTTTGCGTTGAAGAATGCTGCGGTAGAAGGACTGAGGTTGAAATAGACACTACAAAATTACATGGGACTATTTCCCGCGGTTATCCACGGGGACGGGAACGGTGATGAATTTTGCCACCGTGTCATTCTCTACTCAGGGATACATTCCTCCAGTAATAACTCTATTGACGTTCCTATGCTGCTACAATGACACCTATGCCCTTTGTTTTGCTCTGTTCATAGCATTTCAGTTTGCAAAATGGATGCTCATATTGGATATAGCCACCACCTGGACATCCATTCTTTTTTAAAAATTATTATTTATTCATTTTAACATCAAAGAACAAAAACACTTTGATAAAAGAAATTAAATATACATTGAAGAAATTATTATCAAAACACAAGAAAAGGGGTGAAACCTTCACTCCTATTACTAATACCATGATCATAGTCCACATTAGAGTGAGGTGAAGCCATACCCAGTCAAGGGAAGTTGACTTTAAGAAATCATTCACGGTCATATTAACACATGTCCTTCAGAAATACAGAGTTCTTTTGGTTATTTACATTTAGGTCTGAGTAGCGGAAATTACAGAGGGGTCTGGAACCTTAATGGCAGCCTTTCCTTCCAAAAAAAATTGCAATTGTTCTTGTTCATAGAAGATATATTTGTTCGCCTGATAAGTAATACAACATTTACAAGGAAATCTAAGCTGATAGGTTGCTTCCAAATCCAAAAATGACTGACGAAACATCAGAAATTTATTGCGTCTAGCTTGCGTCCACTTTGAAACATCAGGAAAAATAGTAATCTTGTGATCATAAAATTCAACATTTTCAGTTTTATAAAAAAGACGAAGAACAGCTTCTTTGTCTTGCAAGAAAACAAAGGTCACAAGCAGAGTAGCTCTCGTAGAAATTTCAATCTGTGAGGATTCCAACATCCCGGTAAGATCCAATTCTCCAGGATGCATAGATGTCTTATCTTTTTCCTCTTTCGGGATATTAAGATAATACAATTTCTGCAGTGGAGGCATATCAGTCTCTGAAAATTTTAATACCAATGTCAGGAAAAAATGGAAAAGTTCTCTAGGAGATTGTATTCTAGATACAGGAAAATTGAGCTGATTAATAGATTTTTATCTTTCATCTGAAGATTAGATGCAGTTTTTAATTCTGAGACTGTTTTCTCTACTTGATCCAGTCTACCCGATTGTAGTTGAATTTTTTCTTTACAGTTTTTAATTTGCATTGCAATTTGTTGAGTTGAAGTAATAAATTGGGAGCATACCTGATGAAGGCTCTCCATGGCTCCCCACAACGCCTCCATATCCACCACTACTTGCTTAATCAAGGGTTTCAGAGGCCGAATTGGAGAAACTACTCCGTTTTCTGCACTCATCGCTCCCTGAGTGCCTCCTCTTCCCCCTGCTGCTTGCTGGCAACCCGGCATAGATCGAACCACCTCCGGGGTCAAAGGCAACACCATCGACTCCGACGGAGACTCACTCCCCGACGCTTCCCGCTGGGTCGAGGGACTGCCCGACATCATCCCGGGACGGGGGAGGGGGGGGCATTACAGGCCCAAACTGGCTCAGTGAAAAATCACAGTCTAACTCCGAGGTCTGCCCCCCTCAGAGAGCAGATCTGCCCGATCCAAAAAGTAATAGCTATCTGATGTGTAACCGAAGAGGCAGAGGAGGCCGGGAGATCTCTCCTCCGTTTCCCCCTACGTTTCAGCATTTCAGCAAAACAAACTCCCCTACTTAAAGCAGGTAAAAAAGTCTTCACAAAGAGAAAAAACGCCGCGAATGGGGGAGCCTCTTACAACACGTCTCTCCCTGACACCATCTTGACTCCCCATGGACATCCATTCTTTATGTATTTTAGAACCAGCTATATCTCATCAGATTAGGGTTGCCAGATTTTCCAATTGGAAAATCCAGTTCCCTAGACACGCTCCACAGACCCGCCCAGTTCTACCCTAATCCCCCCCAGTTCTACCCTAATCCCGCCCAGTACCCCCACTGCCTGCTCTTGTCTGCCACTCCCCACTGACCACTCTTGTCCGCAAATCATGTCGGGCAAGGAGGAAGTCCGTGCATGAGTGGACTTCCTCCCTGCCCGATGCGATTTGAGGATGCTTTTCAAAGTGCCGGGTTTTGAAAAGTCATCCGGACCACCGAACATGTCCTCAAAAGGAAGACATAGTCAGGAAAATCCGGCCGTCTGGTAACCTTACATCAGATCATGTTCATGAACGTCCACATGTGATGTACTGACTTGGACATCCTCATTCTGCCTCCACATCTCTCTTCAGAAAGACACCTGCATTTCATGTTGTTTATAGGGTAAATAATTTCATGTTGTTTATAGGGTAATTGTCCCTTTGTACTGTAGTAACAAAAGTGGTTCTTTTGCATCATTACTTTACAGATATCTCTCTTCCTACTTCTTAAGGAGGTCAAGACTTTCACAATCTCAAATGAAGTTTGTCAGTCAAGCGTGAGAAACTCTAATCTCACTCTGTGAAAAAAAGGAGAAAGCTAACTAGAAAACAATCTGATTTTCTTATTTCAAGGCCAAGCTTATTCTGGGAAGTGCCAAAAGTGAAATTTAAAGCTGTTACTAAGACACAATTCTAACATAAGTGCTATTAACAGAGTACTACTGGTGTTGAAAGATATAAGTTTAAACAATTCACAGTTGCTAAGTATGAAGACTAGTGTAGACAAACTTGAAGAATCTCTGGCAATTAGATTAGAGAACTGAATCTTGTGATTAAAGAGAAAAAAAAAAGTTGTGTCCCTATAACTCCAAGTTCCGTTGATCCTGGGTTGTATAACTTTCGATTATACATGCTGTACGACTAAGTCTAAGCTGGCCCACATCCCACCCAACTCCCGCCCTCAACACTCCTCTCCAAATGCCCCGTTTAAGCTTTGGTCGTTCAGTGACACTATGAAGGCCTAGGTCGTTTAGAAATACATCCAAAACCCGTTTTTATTATCGGCACTTGGACGTATTTGGGAAATGTTCGTTCAAGTGCCGACTTAGGTCGGTTTTTGGATGTTTTTCTCTTTCGATGAGCCTCTTATTGTTTTCATCTCATTCTTATGTACATTTCAGAAAACAATTGAAAACTTACCTTTTTTCAAAATTGATTAGACCTTCACAGTCCTCTTCCTTTGTTATTATTTAATTTTGTAAACCACATTGAACTTAATGGGTATGCAGTCTAGAAATTCAATTTTATGTTATGTTATCACCCATTAAAAAATGGGCAGGTCAGGGGTGTTACAGGGAAAGGCATTAGGGAAGAGCCCAGGGTTATGTGGGAGCCATCAATATTCAATGCTGGCACCCGCATAGCTAAGTGGGTTTATTTAGGATAGCTCAAAAGCACCCTCAACCCTCCTCCCAGCCTCTCAACAAAGCTCCCTCCTTCCCTTAAGAACATAAAAACATAACTTAAGAACATAAGAATTGCTGATGCTGGGTCAGACCAGTGGTCCATTATGCCCAGCAGTTTGCTCACGCAGCGGCCCTCTGGTCAAAGACCAGTGCCCTGACACCAGCCCTACCTGCATACGTTCCGGTTCAGCAGGAACTTGTCTAACTTTGTCTTGAATCCCTGGAGGGTGTTTTTCCCTATGACAGACTCCAGAAGAGTGATCCTTCCCTAGCCAGCAACCATGAAGATGTTCCCCCCACCCAATCCCCCTCCACCTGCTGTCCCTGATGGTCATTAGGGATCACTGAGGTTCAGAGGCCTACCTAGATAACAAGGGGATTAGAGACAGGGGAGTTCAGGATGGTTTGGGACTTCCTTATGGCAGCAGGCTAGGGAAGGGGATAAGGGAGATTAATATCGTCCGGAACCGGCTTAAACCCAGACAGTCGGCATCAGCCAAATTAGCCCTAAATATTCAGTGTCGGTGCCCAGTCATGTCCTGGCAATGAATATCTGGAGCTAATCTATCTATTAATAGCTTTAAAATAAATGCTCATCATCAGTAGTTGAATAGCGACTGTTATAATATGAAGATTAATCTTCCTTTGCATTCCCTCCTCCCTGGAAGTCTAATTAGTAGAAGTAATGGCAGCCTAGGAGCACAATACAAATTGATTTCCATGTTCCACGGCTATTATCCTCCATCGTCTACTGCAGGGGTGTCCAACCTTTTGGCTTCCCTGGGACGCATTGGCCACAAAAAATGTTTCTGGAGCAGCACAAACACGCAAATGCTGCAGCAAGACAGAGGAGGGAGCCGGCAAGATGGTAAACAGCCATGGGCAGCAGAGGTAAACACTGCATCGCTCTCGACCAGGGCTGCAGAAAATACTTCACGGGGCCGCACGCAGCCCTTGGGCCGCAGGTTGGACACCCCTGGTCTACTGATTGCAAAGGAAGAGAGTGGAAGAGTTGCTTATGATTAGAGTAGTGGGCTGAGATCTAGAGAAGACTAGAGTCCAATCTCTGCTTCTACCACTAATGATTATTGTGATCTTGGGCAAGTAACTTCACCCTCCATTGCCTCAGACCCAACACTTGTAAGCAATCTGGGCAGAAAAATACTGTAAATGCACCTTGATCTTGAATTTGGAAAGATGAGCAATTAAACCTAAATTCCAATTCCACCATGGGGGAAAAAGTGGCTGAAGGGATAAGGCATACTTGAACTTGAAAGTGAAGTTCATGAGATAAAGGCAAACTTAGAAATGGAATGATAGAAATAAATTTGGTCTGAGAAGATAAAGGTGAGAGCTAGAGAATTAATTGGAGAGAGCATGAGGAGAGATGAAATGTAAGGATAAGCATAAATGGAAAGAACCATTGTGGGCTTAGAAACAATGGTGAGGAACATCTGGGTACATGAGGAAATTAAACCTAAGGGCCAAAATGAATCAGTAGGTAAAAAAGGGGGTAAAAAATGGAGAAGATCCTGAGGGAGACAAAGAAAAATAGAATGGGTAGACCAGTGGTCTCAAACTCGTGGCCCGGGAGCCACATGCGGTCCGCCAGGTTCTATTTTGAGGCCCTCGGTATGTTTATCATAATCACAAAAGTAAAATAAAACAGTTTCTTGATCTTATGTCTCTTGAGCTATAATTTACAATATTATTATTAAGATTTAGCTAAAAGGAAAGATTTATAAACTATAAAGAGTTTTCCCTCATGCAAAATTGTCATTTCTTTAATAAGGCATTAACTATTTTTTCTGAGGCCCTCCAAGTATCTACAAATCCAAAATGTGGTCCTGTAAAGGGTTTGAGTTTGAGACCACTAGGGTAAACTGAGAGGAACCTGAATGGCAAGAGGGAAAATAGTGAATGGGAGAAAAGAGGAAATGGAACAGGGTGATGACATATCACATGATATGTGTGTGTATGTATTTAACGAGAGAGAACAATTTGTCATCCACTACATTGACTTTCACATATAAGAGATTTCCACATAAAATATTCAGTATTCCTTCTTATGTAACTAATCTCTGTTATAAGATCATTCTACTTGTGAGAACATTTTAATATGATCCCTAGGGTAATCTTAAAGAAAAAGTCAGCAGTGCTTCATACAAAACTGATTATGCAATTAGTAAGTGAAATACGAGGATGAGATTTTTATTTTTTTTTTCACTTTAACATGACAGGATTAGAAATAATGTATACTTGTTAACAAGATGGTTTCTTAAGATATATTTTTATATTTTACTTACGGTGTAGATTAACAGTAAAACTAAAAATAAAATATATAAAAAGTAATTTGCTTTTTTTAAATTTAGTTCTTGAGTAGTTGACTATTAAAACTGTGCTTATGACTAGAGTTTAAAGATTTTATGCTTTGGATTATAATGTTTTATATGGTTAAATTGTTCCACATTGCAGACTGAATATTGTTGGCTTTTATCCAGTTTTATTGGCTATTATCTACCTAGTGGTGTTGAATATCCAATTATTTTTATAACCAATGCAGCAAATATTTAATAAAAACATTGATGGATATGGCTTAATATTGACCCATATAAATTTTAAGGCATCCTTAATGCACTCATACAAAGGCCAATCAGGGCCTTAGGACCCTCCCCAATGTATCCCAGGATGCACTGGGAAGTGGAAGGCCTACCATTTTGAAGAAGCAGGCCGGCCGTCTAGGGTAGGCATCCTTCTGGCCAGCATTTCTTCAAAAATATGTGGGGGTAGAGGATGTTGGGGTAGGCATAGGGGTGCTGGAGTAGAGTCTTGATGTTTGGGTAAAGGGGTGTCAATGGTTGGGGGGTTTGGGTGATCAAAGGGACCGGTGGCAGGAGGGAGTGGGCATCACTCCTGCCACTCTTTATTGAGGTGTGAGGGTTTCAGGTGGTCGGCAGCAGGATGGAGTGGGCATCCTTCCTGCGATATTTCATTGGGGGGGGGTGGTGGCAGGGATTTGGGGGTCAGTAGCAGGAGGAAATGGGCATCCCTTCTGCTGATTTTGGGGTTATGTGTCAGGTGACCTCTGCCGCAGCCAGCTCAGCTGATCATGTCAGGGATATGTTCCCCCAATCAGCTCAGCTGGCAGGACTCTCCGAATCCAGCCGCGTCTACTTTTACCTTTTAAAATGTAGGTCAGCATTTTGCTGGCCTACATTTCAGGCATCTATCACAGCTCTAGGGAGATGCCTAGGGCTGCTTAAACTCATCCAAGGCCACTTCCGGGTGAAACCACACCCACGCCCAGCCTTGGGCATCTTCTTAGACCCATGACAAACACCTCCAGTGTAGGCATCCTACCTCAGGGATTTTTTTTTCTAAATACATGTGTCCCATTTGACTTCCAGACAATGGTAGGACTCCTATATAGAATCAATCTCTATGTGTATAGCCCTCGTTGGATACTGCCCCAATTTTGTTGATTGGGCTGAGAACTTTTCAGTGTCCCCTCGTACAGATGTCCAGAAAATAATAATCGATGTTATAGAAAATTTTCCTGGAAAACATTCATTCATATATATGTAACACTGTGATTACGGTAATCTTGCAAGTATGGAAGGCAAGGCTTAATACCTGCATTGAGCTCTGTCAGCAATAAGTATGTGGCTGATTGGATTATTGCAGTCTTAAGTATCCTTAGGTTTGATTAAGCTTTCACTGCTGAACAGATCTGCTAGTGCACTCCTACACTCCCTTGTCATTGGTTTTGTTCCTGCACAAGCCATTTCTCCTGAAAATACATCATTGCCTTTTTTTCTGAGCAACCTCAAATGAGTCATTGTGAACTCTGAGGTGTTTCGAGAGAATGAGAAAACCATTTACAGGACCCATCCAGATAACATGATTTATCAAAGGGAAATGATTTTGTTTTAATAGTAGAGTAGCCTGGCTCTCCCCCCTCCCCTCTCTCATTTTTTTTTTTTGTTCTGCTGACAAAAACAAATATGTTGTGTGAAGCTATTTTTTTTTTCCAATGATTCATGATGTTCTAACCATAGGCAAGCATTTTGACTTTGCATTTTGAAAGTCACATAGCACTTCCAGTCAGGTGTACTTTACTTTTGATATGACCCATGAATAAAGAATCACCACAGTCATCTTTTCATGAGCAGCACTGCCCCTGAATCAAATATTCAATCGCGGCCTCAATTTATTTTCTGTGGTGGCTAGCGCTTCAACACAAACCATGTTGCAAGAGGAAAACCTCCTGTGTCATGTTGTTGAATATTTGATAATGTGTCTGCTAGGATGGGATATTACATATATTCATTTGTGGTTTTGCAAAACATCTCAGTGAAGGTTTGGATTAGACCCTTGGGATCAGCATCTTACATTTATGCACATGGAGGAATAGCCTAGCACTTAGAATAGAGGACTAAGAAACATGGAAGCCAGCTTCTCTTACAAACATTCCTTGGACAAGCTGCATAATCCTTCATGCTTTCATGTACAAAATATAAGGCTTAATTTATTAACTGGTGTTTGTGCAATTTAACATAAGACCTCTTATTTCTATTGGGCATCTATTTACCTAGAAAAGACAATCTTTTTGATTGTCAAACAGTTATACATCGGGACATCCTGAGATAGATCCAAGATAGTGACATCGAGGAAGCCATGCTTACTCAAACTCCAGATTTCTGCTTGAAACTGTGCCCTGATGGGGAAGCACAACTGTATATCACCTAGAAATCGTGATAGGTGATTAATAAAAAAATTTGATAAACTTGAAATTTGAAACTTTGACCTTTATGGACCAGCACACACTTTCAGCCTAACCTGGCGGGTCACCAGTAATTAATTACCACAGCCAATGGAAGATGAGGACATAACTTCAGTACAAGGTGGTGAGATTTGAGCAGGCTGCAAAGTAGAAGCGGCTTTGCAGTCAGTAGTGGAAATATTGACAAAAGATGTTAGAGAAAAAATCTTGGGGAAGGTAAATGTTTCTTTGCTGAATGTGTTTGCTTCTACAAAGTGCTGCCAGCATTGATACTGATATGAAGCTTATTGTCTTTGTGTAGCAGCTTCAATTACAGTAGAGACTTACTACATTTCACCATTTGACAATAACTTTGGACTGATTGATTCCTGATGCAAGCATCATTGCCAAAACGGCCGTGTTGAGTCTTTTTTTCTGTCTGATTCTTTATGTCATAAACATTTGTAGTGAAGTGGAAATTTCTTGTCTTTCTCATTGACACTTTAAACACTTTGAGGACATATGAATGTGCCCATTTTGTTAAAATTGCTTTATCTTCATTTAAAGCCCTTACACTGGCTATTTTATTGCTAACTCAAAATACGTATGTCTTAGCCTTGTTTGAAGACCTTACTCCAACTATCTTATCACTAACTTTTATGTATGTAAACTTCCAACCCATTTTGGGCTCTTTTGGGAGGATGGGTTAGAAAATTGAATAAATAAATAAATATGTTTCTTTGACATTTTTTTTTTAAACTACATCTCCTCACTATTCTGTTCTTCTGCTGGAGAAGAGTCAAATTTATCTTTTTTTTTCTTGGGACTGAATCCTTCCCTGCAACTTAGGTCAGTTATCAGTTATCTCCCTTGCCTAGTGGCATCCTGAGCATTTCAACTTAGAAACTATTTGGCAGTTGATTATGATCAAGATATTATGTCACAAATTAATACTATGACCATTAAGATTGTAAATTATTCTCTTGGGAAAGGATGTTTTAGAACTTAAATGTTCTATTGGAGAATCTGAGGTGAAGATCTCTACTATGTAGGCTTTTTAGAGTCTGATCTGATTAAAGATAATATGGTTGTATATTTGAAAGTAGAGGTTCCTTCTGAGATCCCCCATGAAAAATGTTCCAAAAATATTTAGTAAGGTAAAATAAATTTGTAAGGTTAAAAAAAATGTAATTCCTTCAATCTCTATGACTTATTATTTTCAAAGAAGAATATGAAACATATTCTGAGAGCGAAGCTTCTTCTGAAACTCCGAATCTTACAGATGAGAATTCAGTCACTAATTAATTACAAATTCAATTTTTGAAAATGTTCCTCAGATATTGTGGTGATCTATATATTTTTGAATGCTAATATCAGAATGTTTCTAGATGTGACTAAGCAAACACAAATAGAGAATTTTTATTGTTACATCTGGGAGTTTTGCAGTTCGGGCAAATATAAAGTAAAAAAGTTCAGTACATATTACACTTAATTCCTCATCCACCCCACCCATAAATACACCCCTCCCCGCCTACATTATAGAAGCAGGCTAGGGATTTCTTCTTATAACCCCACAAGTCAGACAAACTTATGTAATCATCACTCTGGCCCTCTATGTGCCTAATAAAACACCACTGAGAGAGGTTCTGATAAATAACCAAAAGTAACACCCGGGGGGTGGGGGGGTCATATCTTATTCAAAAATAATCTTCATGCAATTGGAGTCAAATGTTGTTTATAACACTCCCAAAGTTTATGTTGAAGAGCTCCATATGCCTCTCGTAACTACCAAGTAAACAACGGATGGATTTGATTCTGCCAATAGGTTAGGGGTTCATCGGCAATCCAGGATTGTAACTATATAGTATTTCCTTGCCACTAGGCACAATTTCCGAAACAAATCAGTCCCCCCTCCCCTTATTCATCTAAGGGTTAATTATATGAGGTTGCCTAGGTTATTACTACTACTAATTATCATTTCTGTAGCACTTAGATGTATTACAGCGCTGTACATTAAGCACATAAGAGACAGTCGCTACTCGACAGCGCTTAAAATCGAATCAAGACAAACAGGAAGTTGCCTATTTTCAGTGGAATAATGAGGGACGTTTCCTACCTCCAGAAGGGAGACTTTTAAGCAATCCTGGTTTTGAGCTTACATCTCAAAGCAGTGCGATTTAGAGCCTCTGATTCAATTCATAGAAATCCATATTGCAGATCTAATAATGTTACATGGGTTGTCAGAAAGCTAGGATTAGTCTAAAATTTATTTATTTTTTTAACCTGCTGGCAGATCTGCTGTTCTGAGTGCTCAAATTTAAATTAATTCTTCAGATTATTATTATTATTTTAATCTAGGTGACTGAGTTTATCTTTCAGAACCTTTACTTGACAGGTTCATTCTGTCCAAAGCCCTTAGCAGGGATTACTGAGATTTCAATACTAAACTAGAACAAAAACTAGGATTGTTCAGTTAAGAATTAATGTCACTGTAGCTCCATGATCAACTATACAACACAAAATTGAAAACACGGATTTCTAAAAGCAAAGATTTGGAATTCTGAGCCTTCAGGAAGTAAGGCAAAATCAGGAACTGAATAGACGTCTGGAAAAGATAACACTGAAGCAACAGAAAACAACCCAGAACTGGTACCTGCTGGGTCAGGAAACATGAACTAAGAGTACCAGAATAATAAGACACAGCTAGGAATGAGCTCGATGTAGCTATTCTCAAGGGCCAGTACAGCTCATTTTGGAAGGTTCAAGGCTCACTTGTACCTGATAGCAGTTAATGCTTGGGGGTGGAGAGGAATCAACACTGGGGGGGGGGGGGGGTTCCTGATGTTTTAGACTAGAAATAACAAAGGGAATACACATCCCTACTCTGTTAGGTGTAATTGACTCGTGTTTGAGTCCTAACAACTTTATGAACATCATCAAGTTTTCATGGCAGTAGATTGCCGGGCCTTTCTTCTGCGCAGTATAAATTTGATGTTGTTGCATCAAACACAATTCTCTACTTCCAACACTGCCCATCTGCTGCTGTGCAGATGGTAGTACATTGTTAGTCTGACATCTCTGCTGAAATCTGCCTGCCTTGGGATGTCCTGCTGTTAGTGAAACTACTGATGACATAGTTTTCAGCTTCTCAGATGCACGCAAGCCGCAGTGGCACGAGAAGCCTTTGTACCATGCCTGGACAGCTCTCTTCTTTTTCTAAACAGCTGGGTATATGGATAGCCACCTGACACATGCCTCACTAGTCATTTCTAGATCTCTTGGTTCACTCCTAGAATCCAGATCAGGAATTTCTTCCCTCATAGGAAGCAGACCCAGAGTGATAAATGTATACTCTCAGAGCAGAAAACACTCTCTATAACTTCCTTTTCTTTCTGCTGTTGATCCTGGAATCAGGACAGTGGGCTGTTCACTCTCCAGCAGTTCCCAATTACACTTAGGAAAATGAGACTATATTTCTTCCCTGCTCAAATACAATCATAGTAGAGTCTTCTAGGGACTCACTGGCTCACGTCTTGGACTATACATTATAGTTACTCCTGAAGGGGTGTATCATATCAAAATGGTTTAGACCACTCTACTCTGAAAATCTCAATGCACCTTCCACTTGGAAGAGCACAGACCTCAAAAAGGTCCAAAGCCTTTCTATGCTTTACTAACCTGCTGCAGGTTTGCTGAATACATTCAAGATACTTTTTTCCCCAAAAAATAAAATCCATTGCGGTGGCAAATTCTGTTTTGACTTCACAAGAAATCTGAGGAGGATTTAAGGAATTCCACAAATTGGTAGATCATAATGTCTCCAGATCATCTTAGCAAAACCTCCAGTGGATTTGTGGAAAAAAAATGAACATTTTACAAACTCGAAGAAGGTTGAAATTTGCCTGGGCCATGCTTCTCTTTAAATTGCTCATATATTCTGAGCACGTAACAGGTCAATATTATCTTTCAAACCAAGCACATTAATAATAACATTAATTCTGATGTTACTTCTGCTGGTCCTCAAAGCAAAACGAGCAAAGTTCTTTTATGCCACATTGTCTGTATGTCTTCAGTCACAATAAGAAAGTCAGGGATTATTGTTGAACAACGGAGGGTAGTAAATGAAGGACACAGCGTTGACAGATGTGTGCCGTGGATGAGGATTTGAAACTTTAAGTCTATCGTTTACTGACAGAGACAAAACCGAGCACTGCATTAATTCATCATATTAAATCACTAGGTGAAATTTTCACAACTTTAATTGAACCATAGTTTTGTTGATATCTGAAGTCATTAACAATCAAGATACCATTTTGGGTTCCCCTGAAGAAAATTTTGAAACGTGATCCACGTCGGGACCCCCCAAGATCTATAAGAGATAAAGTGGGACTCTTTATTTCTTTGGCTTATAATATGTTGCATATTCATACTATTTTCATAATATTTCATATGCAATGATTGGGTGGTAAACTCCCTACTGGGGATGATATTCCCAGGAGCTTTTTGTCTAAAAGGAATGATACAACAGTATATGGACATCTGGATACAAATGTAGTAAGAGGGAGTTTTGGGCAGTTATTAATATTGTCTGCATGTGGCATGCTTGTAGGAATGATGTACATTTAGGATAATAAAAACATTATGGGCTCCTTTTATCAAGGTGTGCTATGGGGATTAGCACGTCGGACATTTCATCACGCACTAACCCCTGTGGCAAGCCAAAAAACTAACGCCTCATCAATGGAGGCGTTAGCGACTAGCGCGGCAGACGGTTGAACATGCGGTATTCCGCGCACCACATCTTGATAAAAGGAGCCCTATGTCTGATGAAGTGACTACAGTAACAGGAAATGGTAGAATAAAGTCTGCAGCAAATTTACAACACTGAACTTTTAACTAGAGAAGTTATAGCAATGAGGAAGAACCCAACTAGACCAGAATGCTGAGAGAGAGAGGCCTAGCAGGGACATATGTCAGGGAATGTCTCTCTATAAATTCAGGGACATTGACTACTGCATTATGTATGAATGAAATGGGCTCCTGAAACAGTGAATCCAAGTACACTAGTCCAGTTTCTGTGGTTTTAAAATAATAAAAAAATAAATATATATATATATATTGCAAAAGGTCAGAGCAAGTTGACCAAAATAATGGCTTTCAGTTGCCATTTCCTCTGACTCAGGAAAGGATATCTATTTTATATAATAGAGATTTTCTTTCCTCTATAAGACCTTGTTAGATACTCTGATTGCCTTGCCACCCAGTAACAGGCCAATAACGAGAGACTTTTGATGGCTGTCACTCAGCGGGAAAGTGAATGCAGTGAGATGACAGTGATAAATTGCTTAGCATGTTTGTTTCAGAAGGGGTTAGGACAGGGCAATTGTCTGCCTGAAGCTGTGGGGAGCAGGTGTACATCTACTTTCATACTGTAATAGGAAGTATATAAAGGTATGTGTAATAAGGAGGCTACAAAATATTGTAGATTTTTAAATATTTAATGCTTGTCTGAATTCTGGGAAACAAACAGTATGAAATGTCCTTACTGAATAAAAGTCCACTTTTCAAAACTGCAGTACAATAATATAGATAGTATTTATGGGTTACAAGGAGCACACTGAAAGATGGTTGAAATAGTTCACATAGAAAACTGTAACTTCAAAGTCAAGGATTAGGATTCAGCTTTTCTTACAATTTCATTACAGTTTGATATTAAAAGAAGGATCAGTGCTGGAATGTAAACATCAAAGTTAGGATTCTAAGTTAGGCTCTTAGGGGCCTTTTGACTAAAGTGATAGGTTTTGATCATACTCCACATTAACAGCACAGATCAACTTGTGGTAAATGAAAAGCCTGTGTGGTAAATGCAGGGGGCATGGCCTACTTGGGTCCTATATTTACTGCATAGGGTAGAAGTAGTACACTGGCACTGCATTACCTGGGCTGATCGTATAGACCTTGAATATCACTGTTCTTCATTGCAAGGTCTGTGAGACAATGGCGGCCCACGGGGATCTCTTGTGTGGCTCACAGCTCCCCACTAGGTTTCAAAACCACCTTCACCTCAAAAACTACAAAGAGGGTGCAGGCGCAGTGACAATTCTACAGTGCTGCCAGTGGCCTCCTCTGCACTGTTCTTCTGCTGTGGTCCACCCCTCCCCCTCCCCCTAAGAAACTTCCTGTTTCTGCTTGGGCGGGCTGCAGCAAAGGAACCATGCAGAGGAAACCACAGGCCGTACTAGAGAATTGCTGCCATGCCCGTGACCTCCTTGTAGTTTTCATGGTGAGGGGAGCTTCGTAACAGTGGTAGGAAGAACATTTGGTGGAACCAGGGGGGTGGGGAGGGAGGGAGAAGAGAGAGATGCTGAATGGAAGGGGAAGAGAATAGAGGAATGGGAGCACATGGGTGGAGGTGAGGGGAAGGCAAGATGGGAGGGGAAGGAAATAATATACATGGATGGAGGGAAGTGGGAGAAAAGAGAAGAGATGTTGCATATGGATAGAACGAAATGGGAAAGAAGAGAAGAGAGGAGGGGAAGATGGTGCACATGGACAGAGGGAAGTGGGAGAGAAGAGAGGGAAAAATGATGCACATGGATGGAGAAGAGGGGAAGAGATGGAAAGATAGATTTGAGATGGAGGCAGAAAAATTGAAGAAAACTGAATATGAAAATCAGTGTCAAAGATGGCTGTAGTGCAAAAATGAAGGAGAGGAAAGAAACAGCAAGTGCATAAGGGGGCCTTGGAAACAGAGTTAAGAGCACAGAAAGAACAAGTTGATTAGAAAAATAAAATTGCCAGGTAACAAAGGTAGGAGAAATGTTTTTATTTTCAGTTTTGTGATTGAAATATGCCAATTTTGAAAAATAAAACATCTGTAGTTTTTTTATATTTTGGACTGTTCAGGAAGAATTTCTTTCTATTTCTCTTGTGGTGTACTGTGTGTAGAGTCTGGTATATTAGGGTTTCGTTTCTGTACAACAGTACTTTTAGTTTGTGGGTTTGCATTTGAAAAGGGCTTTTTTAATGTTTGTTTTCTGCATGTGTGACTGAGGACAGGTGTTCTGGTGGGGATACAAGTCCAGAAATTTAGTTGGTGTCGTGGCCCCAAGTAGGAAAATATTTGTTGGCTCTCCTTCAGCTTTTTCTGACTCAAAATGGCCCCAACTGAAAAATTAGTGAAGACCACTGTTCTAGACCATCTGTGCTATTGGTCCTTGCATGCAATTTTGCCAAGCACTACTTGTCAAAATGACAGTTGACTGAAGTGTCACAGTCCATCCCTGGCCCCCTTGTCAATCCCCCAAATCCCCAAATTATATGCTTCAAACCCCCATCTGATATTCCATGTACATCTGATCTTCCCTGACCGCACCTACATATCTGATCCTCCAACTAAAGCCAATCCCCCATTGCACACATTCTGCTTCTTTCCATAAACCTCACCCCCAAAGAAAGTATTCGCCCCCTAGAGCCCTAACCCTTACTTCCTTGGGTTCAGCACTGGTGGTTCATTGGTCCCCAGCATTGGTGACCTATTTCATTTGCCACTTGAGTCAACACTGGGATCCCAAATGATGCCAATGACCTTCCCCTATGGAAGTCTCAAAGTACTACTGAAAGGGGGACATTTGCATCATTTTGGATCCAGACACCAAACTGGATAGTGACAGAGGAGGGTTGATGACTCCAAAAGAGCACTAAACTACCGATGCTGACCATTGGGTAGGTCTGGAGAGTGGTCTAGATGGTGGATATTTTCTTTGAAGGCACGGTTTATGAAAGGGAGTGGTGTTTTATACAAGGGTATTGTATCTTCAAGGCAGGGACCTCGGAAGCAGAGTTAGATGCATGGTGGGGATTCTGGTGGGATTAGAAGTGTGGAGGGGGCATCTTCAGGAGTAGGTTGAATGCAGGGGATGCTGTATTGGACAGTGGAACTGAGATTATGGGACACTGGGGCCATTGCCACACCTAGCATTACTGTATCGGTGCTAATGGATTGCCAAGAGCACAACTGCATTACTGCCTCCTCTTGAGGTGTCAGTAACTATGGCTATACTATCAGCAGTTATGACAGCTAACATGTGGTACAAATCTGCGCACGTGCTGTCACAGCTGAACATTTCTATGACCACCCATGTCATGCTCAGCTCCTATTCATTTCCATATTAGGCAGTTATGTGGGAATTTTACCACACTGGTTCCTTTTTTAATGCAGAGGACATTAGCATGGGCCTATACTAATATCTTTATTAAAATGAACAAATGCAATCAAACAACAATCAAACATTTGACATGCCCCCTAAATACACCATCCCCAAAAGGGAATCACCTCATGTTGACAGTGTTCATCAACATGCTGAGGGTATACATTTCAAACAAAAAAATAGCCAAAAACATGTAAAATATGACACCAAAATAGATCAAAGACTTTAAGCCAATGAAAGCATAAAAACAGAATGACATAATATATAAGAACCAGGGAAACATAAAAAACCAAATACATAGAGCAAAATGTAATATATCCATCCCTCATTTGAGTCCAAATCTCTCCCTTCCCCCTCTCCCTTCACCAAGTCCAATATTGCTCCCTCTCTACCTTCTGGCCCTCCCCAAATCTGACATGTCTCTGGAGGGGACCTTATTTCTAGGCAGCACTCAGGTGGAAATGGCATCTTGCTGCCAACCTGCTGGTCGGTTCTCTCTGCCACATCCCTTTCCCTTCATCTACTCCTCCCCCCCTGACCAGCATTTCCTTATATCCCGCCCAGCACATCCACCTTAAATTTGTTGTAAAAGTTCCCAGGTGATGGCAATGATTCACAGCACTGTCCTGCCGCTGACCCTGTCCTGTCCTGCCGCTGACCCTGGTGCCTTCTCTCCATTGCAGCCCACCCTCTCTGACAACTTTCTGTTTCCACTGGGGCAGACTGCAGTGGAGAGAAGGTGCTGGGGTTGGTGGCAGTACAGTGCTGTGAATTGCTGCTGCCACCCACCAACTTTTACAGCTAATTTAAGGTAGATGCGCTGGGGGGTAAAAGAAATCCTGGTCCAGGAGGACAAAAGAAGTAGATGCTAGGAAAGAGACATGACAGAGAGAACCACCTGTGGCTACTGGGTTGATTGGCCTGAGTCAAAAATGGGTGAGCAAGACCTGTCCAGGCCTACCCGTGGCTAAGCCCCTGCAACAAACACAGGCAACTCCACTGTTCTTGTAGACTATATTCACTGATCAGCAAAATTTAAGATGAGAAAATCCACTGTTTGCAAGACGAGGTTTACAATAGCAAAATCCTATCCCAGTTTTGCTTAAATACAGTAGCTAGTTAGATTTACTTCCTTACTTTTCAACTACTGTACTTATATAAGCTCTTTATCCAAGCTCTTTACTTCAGAAGATAGTGGAGCAAAAACTTTGCTATGGGAACCACAACTGACGATGTTTCTGAACCATCCCTCTCTGATATGTAAAAATTCAACATTACGAATGCCTTTTCCTGGACATATGACTCACTGAGATCAATTTTCTGTAGAATACTGCCAAGATTTGACCAGTTATTGTTTTAAAGATAAGCTGGCTGACCTTGCACATTGGATCTATTATTCCTAGATGTTACAGTGTGCAGATCTTCTAGGACTCCCCAAGTGTTTGTACTAGGAGTTTCTGTCATCCTAAGATCTTCTCAAATTCTATGAATGCTCTCATTACCCTGGCTGTAAGACCACTGTTTTTCCTTCCTTAACTACTAAACTCTTCTGTCACATCAAATGTTTTCTAGACAGTCTATATGCTTTTAACATGGCCTGCTCTAGTATATCTTGTAAGTTAAACTCAATATACCCTCTCGCTTCCTCTCTGAGTAGAGACAACATATTGCTTTTTTGTGGCCAATTTCTGGCTTCTTTTATGTTGCATATGGGTTGAAGCAACTGCTACCTGACTTCTCTACACTCTCCCCTTTTCTCCCTCTCTCTTCCCCTAGTAATGACTCTGCTGTCACTTCTTTTTACAGAGCAGCACTGTGTCCTCTTCTGATATTATACATTGAATTTACCAGCTTCTAAGTAATCTGGTGTTATTAAGTTTAAAGTACAGTATCACCAATTTCTCAGAAAAAGTAGTGAAAATACACTCCCAGTTCCCCAGCCCTTGGGATATGCTGTTGAAGTATGGATTTAGAAGAGAGTAGAAATCCTTAGATCTACAGGACTGTAAGTTTAACTGTCTGGACTCCGCTGGATAGCCAGTACATCATCCATTGTTGCTTTCACCTGCGTATTACAACATTCCACTTACAAGGTGTCTGGTTAGGGTATTGTGTCTTCTCCTCAAGTACTTCACTACAATGGATCCAGCAACATTTTTTCCTGGCCCCTATCCTATCTCAGATTTTTGGCACTAAAGGGAATGTACAGATGGAATCCCAGGATCAGTCTTGTCTCTTGTGGATTTGGAATTAGCAGTTGATCTTCCCACTTTCTGGTTGGTAGACTCAAGGATGAGCTAATTGCCAATTGAACCTCTTCATTGCCAAATGCAAATTCATTGGCAGCCCCAAGAGGAGCCCATATTAGGTTCCACAGAATTTGCCACAACATTTTAATATTCTGCTAAATTAATCTTTCAAAATGTATCCAGTGCAATTTTCTTGAAATATTAATGTATGAAATAGAAACATAGAAACATAGAAGATGATTGCAGAAAAGGGCTACAGCCCATCAAGTCTGCCCACTCTGCTTACCCACCCCCTGTCTATGCCCTAATGACCCAATTTCCTTATCTTGACCCTCGTAGGGATCCCACATGGGTATCCCATTTATTCGTAAAGTCTGGCACGCTGTCTGCCTCGATCACCTGCACTGGAAGCTTGTTCCAATGATCAACCACTCTCTCTGTGAAGAAATACTTTCTGGTGTCGCCATGAAATTTTCCGCTCCTGAGTTTGAGCGGGTGCCCTCTTGTGGCCGAGGGTCCCTTGAGAAAGAAAATATCATCTTCCACTTCGACAAGTCCCGTGAGGTACTTAAATGTTTCGATCATGTCTCCCCTCTCCCTACGTTCCTCAAGAGTGTAGAGCTGCAATTTGTTCAGTCTCTCTTCGTACGAGAGACCCTTGAGCCCCGAGATCATCCTGGTGGCCGTCCGTTGAACCGATTCAATTCTGCGCACATCTTTACTGTAATGTGGCCTCCAGAATTGCACACAGTACTCCAGATGAGGTCTCACCATGGCCCTGTACAACGGCATTATGACTTCAGGCTTTCGGCTGACGAAACTTCTATTGATACAACCCAATATCTGCCTTGCCTTAGATGAAGCCTTCTCCACTTGATTGGCAGTTTTCTTGCCTGCACTGATGATTACTCCTAAATCTCGTTCTGCTAAAGTCCTAGTTAAAGTTTTTCCGTTCAAGAAGTACGTCCTGCATGGATTCCCGCTTCCGAGGTGCATGACCTTACATTTCTTAGCATTGAAGCCTAGCTGCCAGGTTGAGGACCAACTTTCCAATGTAAGCAGGTCCTGCGCCATATAATTCTGTAAACTGCATTCACTTACTATATTACATAGTTTGGCGTCATCGGCGAATAGTGTTATTTTACCTTGAAGCCCTTGAGTCTGATCCCCTATGAATATGTTGAAAAGGAGTGGACCCAGGACCGAACCCTGCGGCACTCCACTGGTCACCTCCGATGTTTTAGAGAGGGTACCATTAACCACCACCCTCTGAAGTTTGCCACTCAGCCAATCATTGACCCATGCAGTTAGTGTCTCTCCTAACCCCATCGATTCCATCTTGCTTAGCAGCCTGCGGTGTGGGATACTGTACTATGCTCTGTACTTGCGAAGTGCACAGTACGAGGGGCCGCTGAAAAGTTCTCAGCCCAACCAAGAAGAGAATGATGTGGAGCCATGAAAATTACAAGTTATTCCACACTTTTCTTGCCACTTTTCATTTCATATCATTTAAACAAAAAGTGCCAAGAAAAGTGTGGACTAACTTGTAAGTTTCATGGCTCCACGTCATTCTCTTTTTGGCTGGGCTGAGAATTTTTCAGCAGCCCCTCGTATTGTATGCCTCATTCCACCAATGCTTAAGAGCCAGCCTTGTCAGTGATGTCACAGTGGCTTGGTTTCCCCTATACTTGGGCCCATTTACTAGATGCATTTGCCTCAATGAAACAAAAAGTGTGGAGTAACTTGTAAGTTTTATGGCTCCTCATCATTTTCTTCATGGTTGGACTGAGAACTTTTCAGCGGCCCCCTCAAAAGTGTTATGCAGATCTCTAAAGTTGAAATGTATACCCTCAGCATGTTGATGAACACTGTCAACATGATGTGATTCCCTTTTGGGGAAGGGGCATGTCAAATTAACACGTTGTTTCAAGTTTCAAGTTTATTAATAAAATTTGATAAATCGCCTATTAGAATCACTAAGCGATGTATAAATCAAAAATATAGTAAGATAAAAGAGGTACACATTTAACAATATTCTTATGTCATAAACAAACATGAGATTGGGAAGGAAAGGATAAAAGTTACAATTTTCAATTGGGGTAGAAGAAGGGAAAAAACAAAAGGAAAAGGGAAGTAAGCCACAGCATTCTTAGGAATCTAACTCTGCATTTAAATATTGAAAGCGTCTTTAAATAAATAGGATTTTAAAAGTTTTTTAAATGTTAAAACATCTTTTTCGTTACGAATGTATTGTGGAAGGGCATTCCACCATAGGGGACCCGTCACGGAGAATATGTCTGCTCTTCTTGTACCAATGATTTTCAGGGAGGGGACTGAAATAAGGTTCTGGCCAGCAGAACGAAGTGAGCGTTGGGAATTGTAAGGTATTAAGAGTCTAGATATGACTGCCGCAAACAACTTCAACTAGAGGTATGGGGGAAAGGAAGGGGTTGTGCATATGGAGAGGAGGAATGGGAAGAGGCAGAGAGGAGGAGGGATACTGGCACCCCCACCAACATGGTGCTTCCCCCCCTTGCCTCCCCCCCCCCTTTACTACGCCACTGGAGCCAACAGAGAGATAGAAGGGGGTCCTTGTGTTCAGAGAGGGGATATGGCGGGGGTAGTAGAAGGACTGATGAAAAGAGGAATGGATGGAAGGGGCTATTCCTGTTCAGGCTGGGCCAATGTTAAGTTTTGAGTGGCAAATTTTGACTGCAGATTTGGATTTGTCTGAAACCAAAAAATATTGGTTTCACTTGTCCTCTATTGAAGATACAAGGCTCTAGGACAGGGGTGTCCAATGTCGGTCCTCGAGGGCCGCAATCCAGTCAGGTTTTCAGGATTTCCCCAATGAATATGCATGAGATCTATTAGCATACAATGAAAGCAGTGCATGCAAATAGACCTCAGGTATATTCATTGGGGAAATCCTGAAAACCCGACTGGACTGCGGCCCTCGAGGACCGACATTGGATACCCCTGCTCTAGAAGAAAGTGGTCAAGTGGTTAAAGTGATAAGATGGGAACCTGGAGACATAAATTCAAATCCTATTTCTAACTCAGATATTTACTATGAATTTGAAAACTTCCACCTAGGTCGCATTGCTCACGTGCATGCTTCTTATGTTCTTATGACTAAATTGCAATCTGTTTGTAATTTCTTCCATGGCTAACTCCTTTCAGGTGTTGCATGAATGTGCCATAATCCAAGAAAAGGGACCAAGTCTTAGAAACTGAGTTATTCAGTTGGCTAAGTAATCAAGAAGATGCTGATTCAAATGCAACAAACCACATCTTTCTATCGTTTCATTTGCCAGAGATATGCCGTTTCAATTAACAAATTGTTGTATCTAATAAATAGAACCCAACTGGCATTGGTGTCTCATTTCTCAAGTAAGTGTGCACTAAGACTTGGTACCTTTTCTTAGATTGCGACACAAATGGCAAATTAACATATATGCATATTGGGGTTAGCACATAAATTAGTGCATGGACATGGTAACAATTACTGCCCTGAGTACATGCTAATTCACATGCTAAGTTGTTAATGTGGAATGTGCTTGTTATGGGTGTATACACCATCTTTATATATATATATATATATATATATATATATATATATAAAGATGGTGTATATCTTTATTCATTTTAAAGTAAAAAATAAGTGCAACATATTTTACAGCCATTTTATACTTTAACAACACTTAAATCCTATCAAATTATATTTATGACAAATACATATATCATCCCCCCCTTTTTACATATCCAACAATTACACTCTATTTAAAAGTATCTCCCCATCTCCCTCCCACCAACCCACCCTGGATGTGTATGATCAAAGGGCAAAATCAACAATCACTCCTTACAGAATTCTGACAATGGCTCCCAAACATCCATAAATTTCTTATAATGTCCCTGTTGTATGGCCATCATACGCTCCATTTTAAAAATGTGGCATAGAGATTCCCACCAGAAAGTAAAATTTAACCGATCCCAGTTTTTCCAATTCCTCAGAATCAGTTGTATGGCAACCCCTATACACCATCTTGAAGTTAGCACATTGTGCATTGTCACTGATGCAGATAACATGAATGCACCAAATCGTGCACTCAGCACTGTTGCTCATACCTTTCATGGTCTAGCGTGGCACAATGATGACACTTAGGCATTTATCAACTCAAGTGGAATTTATTTGGCCGCAGCCATGACAGCACAATTACATCAAACTGTAATCAAACTTTTATCAACTGAACATAGTAATCAAGCATGAACGGTGATGAACTGTACACTGTAACCGCACTTCGGAAAATGGCATAACACACAATGTACATCACCAGGCAACATGTAAGGAACTGATGGTCAGGCGCACAGCATCTGGCTCTCTATCCCGCACAATGTGGGGCGCCGTACAAGCTTCTCCAGCTCACCGGACCCTTCCCGTTCAAGAAGGTGTCCCCTCGTCAGCGGTACGTTGTTGTGAAGATCATGGCCTGGCCCCCTGCCGTCCAAGCAAGGCGATGTGCCCCATGTCTTAAACACTGTAAAGATGTCAGCCTTCTACCCCTATGCTATGCTGTGCTTACCTGCCAGACTGGCTGCGACAGTAGTGAAGGGTATGCGGGAGGGAAGTCGCGTCGGTCTCCCTGGATCGCCGTCGGGAAAAGGGGCGACCTCCCTTCCGCTTCCCCTTCTTCTCCTACCCCCTCCCCCCAGCTTACCTTGCTGATTGGTGTTTCATTCTCCTCCTCCCTTCCCCCTCTCCCCTCCCATCTTCTCGCTCCGGCTTCGGCCGATTTGGCCTCGCTCCTCCCTATATGGGATCGGAGCTTGCCTTTTACTGGCTTCTAAAATGACAAGGAGTTTGCAGGACACAAACCATAGAAGTTTGTCCGGCATTAGCCTTAGTTCCCACTACTCTTGCCCAACGTAACACCTCAACAGCCATATTGTGTTTCTTTCTCTTTAGGCAACCCCTGTGTTTATCCCATGTATTTCTGAATTCTCTCACTGCTTGATTTAAGCTTTTTAACCCTTGCAGTTGCTTCTTTTAGTTTGTTTGTTTTTTTTTTTAACACTTTCCTCAGTTTATCCTAGTTGCTTTTTTGGAATTCTGATGCAGTAGATTTCCTTAGTATATTCACTCCAGTAATTAAATCAGATTTGATCATGTTATAATCTCTGTTGCCAAGTGGACCTAATACCCATTACCACTCTCACCAAGTCCTGCATTCCACTAAGGACTTGATCTAAAATAGCTCCGTCCCATGTTGGTTCCTGAACAAGCTGTCTTGTGAAGCAGTTGTTTATTTCATCTGGGAACTTTATTTCCCTAGCATTTCCTGACATGACATTTATTCAGCCCATACCTGGGATACCGGTAACTGAAATCACAACATTATTGCAGCTATTGTGAATTAATTTTTTCAACTAATGAATGGTAAATGCAAAACTGGTACTATATTTTAGTGAACTGACCCCTTTGTTTGAATGAAATACCTAAGCAGTCTTTTGCAATAGTTATGGTATGGCTGTGTCTTATACTCTTAGAAGAAAAGGGATACTTGCTATATAAAGTAAGAAGGTTTTCAATGGAAATCCTGAATGATAGTCAACAATAGGACATCTCACTAGGCTTTTCATTGTACAGGAAAGGAATTGAGATATAACTCACAAAGAGATAACCATATTGAAGCATTTACATTACATTATCATTTAAATACCGCATAACCTGATTTAGTTCAATGAGGTTCACAACTTTAAGAATCTGAGACAATCTCAGAAACTACAAAATGACAAATTATCATTTCCTAATTATGTGTTACAGAAATTTATCAAATAAATAGGTTTTCAAAAGTTTTCTGAAATGTTTATATGATGCAGTATTAGCTATTAGCCAATTAAATTATTTGCTCTCTGATTAAAGCCTGATACGAGAGTAACCTATCAAAAAACATTTTGTATCGACGTTCATTAACTGAAGGGTACATGAAACAAGATAGAAAGCATTGGGACCGTTTTGATATTACGAATTCAAAGTTATCCTTCAAATAATGTGCCTTAAGACCATACAGCACCTTATAACATAGTAATCCAAACTTGAATATAATCCTGGCTTCTATTGGAAGCCAGTGCAGTTTCCTATAAAAAGGAGTTATGTGATCTGATTTTTTTTCAGGTTAAAAATTAACCTGACAGCTGTATTCCGAATCAATCGCAATCTGCGTAGATTACTGTTAAGGCCAGCATAATAAATGATATTATAATAGTCAAAAGAACTAAGAAGCAAGGACTGCACCAGCAATCTAAAGGACTACAACTGGTTAAGTTTGCCACTGAACATACTGTACAATGTACCTAAAACTTAGCCCACATTCTTATGAGCTGTCATGGAGAACTCCCTGGTGACTTTGTATTCTAAAATGTCCAAGTCCTAGGATGGATGCCAGATGAATAGAGGTATTATAAGGTTTGGCGAGCTTAAAGTAGTAAACCTTCAAGATTTTGTGTATGCTCATACAGCAAATAAAGATGAAGCTGTTGATCCAGAACCCTGTGACTAATAGACTTTCCATTTTATGTGTGTGTGTGCTCAGTCTGCTTCAACATTTGGATGTATAACTAGTGTTTTTCAAATCCACATAATTCCCCTTTGGTAATGGTGATAACTAACTTTATGTATGAGGTGCCCTATTGAATACACAATTGTCTTACATAAAAAGTAATAAAGCCACTTGCTTGATTGATAACCTGGTCATGATATATAAAAATGATTATGAATATATCTCAGGGTCCTAAAGATTTCTTTCCTCTGTGCTTACAAGGAAACAAACGTTTGATATCTGTGCATACTCTAGCTACAAACTTTTTAATAACTTTGGGCTTCTTTTACGAAGCCATTTAGTGCGGGCTATTGCGATAACTGCCCCAAAGCATATCTTTGTAAAAGGGGGGAGGGGTTGGGGTTATTTATACCAGTGCTTTCTCTAAGAGGCTTGTTTACTTATTAGCTCATCTTCTCAATAGATATTGTGTAACAGAGTATTATTTTAGATTATTTTTGGGTCAGAAATGTGGATCCTGATTTTAGAAAGGACATTGAGATGGGAACTGAAATGGGATGTGCATATTGTTCCCTTTATTTTACAAAGGCTCTGCCAAATGCAGAGCTTTTTGTAAAACATATATAAGGATGTGCAGGACAAAAAAATGCAAAAAAAACCCAAAACACATCACTTCATTAATGAAAACCGCTATGCATCAAAACAATTTTAACCAGCGAAAGAAAAGGCCTCAAGCAATAGGAGAAGTACACAGTATGCAGAGGGAGTTATCTTCAAACAGTAAGCCTGGATATCATTAGAGGCGCTGAGGCAGTGGCGTCCCAGACTTGAAACAATTGCCGGCCTTTTGATTTTTTCAGTATACTTCACTGCAATTAGTGGGTTTCCGCATTGATATTTCTTGCTGGCTACTTTTCTGTATAGTTCTTACCTTCTACAATTAACCAGAAGCGAATGTTTTTTTGCCTATGATGCTTGGGTGGTAGAGTGTGGGTTCACCTCTCCTATTGTCTGAGGCTTTTTCTTTTGCTGGTTAGCATTGTTTTGTTGCATAGCGGTTTTCATTAATGGAATGAGGGGAGTTTTCTTTTCTATTTTTTGTGTTTTCTCTCCATTCCCTAATTCGTCAGGATGTGCAGGACTGCATATCCCTATCTCCCCACATCTAGCAGGATCAGCAATTTAAAAAATCTATACATGGGGATAAAATTCATGCTCCAATATCCCACATCTGTATGGGAACAGCTTTTTACAACTGCTGAGCCTGTTCTTCATGCACACCTGATCACCCCTGATCAACTCCTCCCCAACATCTGATGCCCCTCCAAAATAACTCCCTGGCATCCAATCTCCTCCTTGTCCCACCCTTAACATCTGATCCCCCTGACTCTTCTAGCCTTTCAGCGTCTAGTCTCCTCCACACTTGCCCCTGGCAAAATCTGTGCTGTCACCTCTGATCCCCATAACACAGTTCTGACCAGAAATCCACAGGCCCAACCTCTGATCCCCCTGGCTCTTCTAGCCTAGATATCAAAAAGCCTTAAACAAATGCTTGAGGAGATAAAAAAAATTGTAGGTGTCAACAAATAGACCTGCTCCAATATTGCACACAGGATCTCACTCTATTTAAGTTTTTTTATGTATTTAAAGGTGAATAATCAGTTTCTGGGGAACAACCTCTGTAATCATTTGTAGGTTTTCACTCGGGTATATCCCACAGAAAGTGTGCACCATAAAGCGCACTGTGGGTTTTACCAAAAAACATGTACACTTCCCCCTCCCCATTCGCGGTTTCTGTACTCGCGATTTCACATAATCGCGATTTTTTTTCTGGGGAGGGGGAAAATAAAAAAAAAACATATTTTTTTACCTCTCTGCCGCCTTCCCAGCCTTACCTGGTGGTCTAGCGGGCTTATGGGGCAGGAGCGATCTTCCTACGCTCCTGCCCCGTGCAGATCGCCATGAGGAAATAGCTGTAGGGAGTTCCTGTCGTAGTCTCGAGAGACTACGGGAACTCACAGCAGCCATTTCCTCATTAATATTGAGGGCTCCTTTTACTAAGCTGCGATAGCGTTTTTAGCGCACGCTGAATTGCCACATGTGCTAAACCCTTGCTACGTGGCTAGAACTAACGCCAGCTCGTGTGGCAATTCAGCGGCGTGCGCTAAGGGCTAAAACCGCTATCGCAGCTTAGTAAAAGGAGCCCTGAATGTTTTGGGTTTCTTAAAATTTATTTATTTATCAGTTTTCAAAATAATTTACGAGAATTAATTCTTGTGACAGCAATACAGCTTAAATTTAGATAAAAGAAAAAAAGAATAAAAATCTTTGTACAATAAAGAAACAATCAATAGCTCCTTAGACTTCAAATTATAAGGGAGGAATTCCAATAAGTGAAGAGAAACTTATTATACATATAATTAATCATTATAATTAATCAATCAGGAAAGGCTTAACAGCATTCTTAAGAATCCCTTTTTACAAACTGCTGTTCTCATTTTCTAGCTTAAACATTTCCCGTGGCCAACTTCTTCAAATCCAAGAAAGTTCAAAGCTGTTCAGGAGAATAAAATACATATTTAACCCCTAAATATTTAACTAGGCATTTGCAGGGGTAGGCCAAAAGAAATGTACCACCCAAAAAAAACTATTTCCGATCTCATTACCAAAAATAATTTCCTACGGTCCTGTGTTTGTCTAGCTACATCAGGGTATATGAAAACTTTTTTCCCATAGAACAGCATTTGTGAAGAATGAAAGTATAAACGGTAAATTGCATTAACATCTTATTCAAAAACTAATGAGACCAATAAGGTCTCATTAGTTTTTGAATAAGTTCTGAAAACCTGGCTGTTTTCAAAAATGTAATACTTACCCCATCTTTGGCATCCTAAGCCCCCCAAATATCCTTCTCACTATACCCTTTAACCTTCATTGGAGTTCCTTTCTCTCTCAACTCTTGTAAACCGTGCCGAGCTCTACGATTGTGGAGAGGATGCGGTATATAAACCTAAGGTTTAGTTTAGTTCTTTGAAATAGTTCAGATATTGTTGATTCCAAAAGGTCAGATACATTCAGGACTCCATCATTGTTCAAATTAACTTATTCAAATTCTGAGTCCACCCCTTGTCATTTTTTTCTCAAAGGCAGATAATAAACCTTATGCAATCAGGGGAAAATTTCAAAATTTCAACTAGATATTTTTTAAACATCTCAATAGGAGATACTCCAAGCGTCTTAAGACAGTTCAAAAGATGGATGTTCAATCGACGTTTAAAGTTTTCTAGCTGTTCAATTGTGTTTTATCCTTTATTAAACAATAATAGGAAGATATACAATAATATTCTGTGAACTACTATCAATTAGTTTACTACTAAATTCCACAGTATTAGGCTTTTTATGTTCATCTATATTTTTTATCCTTATCTTAGATGTATATCTAAAATATTTATGGTGATGTGCTCAGACCTGTAACCCAATAAATAGTGAAGCCACTATCATGAGTTTAACAAGGGGACCATCATTGCAACCACCTGTCCCCGACCCTCCCTAAATAGTCTTGTTACTTTTCAAATACTGTGATATTACTTATCTGAATGGAGAGGTTTTGGTTGTTGATCTTGGTCTTATTAAATCTCACTGGTGGCTGTGTTATAACTAATAAAGTGAAGATTAAAATTCAAGGACGATTGTGTTTATCCTCATCAATTCTTAACAATTCCCGTCCCCCCGACTCGAGTTTCGTCCACTTCGTCGGGGAGGGACACTAGAAATCTAAATCAAAATATATTCATTAATCCTGTTATTCTTATAAATCTTTCAAATTATTATAAAATACAATCCAAGCTACATCTCTTCAAAGTGCTTTTTATATTCTTAACTATTAAAGTTATCATAATTTGTTACCTAATATCGGCTTGCTGAGACCTGATTCTTTCAAAATCCTCGGGCCATCTGAATAACTCTGCTCTGCCTTTGTATTTATATATGAAACTGAACGGAAGGGGCTGGTCTTATTAAATCCCTGGATGTAAACGCCGCCAGGGAAATTACATATTTTATTATATAGCTAACCATTCAATGTCCACATTTAAACCTTGTGGGTGCAGGGTCTGCCAGTTGTATATAAACCGCTGTTCTTTCTGGATTAACATTTTCGAGATATCTCCCTCTGTATTGTGAATTTGTATTAGCACTGTGTATTTGAGATCCTCTAGTGCATGTGATTTTTCCATCCAATGAGATACCAGGGGGGCGGAGACTCGATTTTTTCTTATGTTGCTCAGGTGTTCTATGATTCGTGTTTTAATCATACGAACCGTTTGGCCAATGTATAGTTTTTTGCAGGGACATATTATGCAGTATATTACTTTTTTTGATTCACAATCTGTTCCTGTATTTAATTTAAAGCGACGTCCTTCCTCCCCCGGTATTTCAATGCTGTCCATATCTAATGTATAATGGCAGACCCTGCACTTACCACAAGGCTTGTGGGGCAACTTATTCCTGGTGTTATAGTGGTTTAAATTGTGTTTTAACTGTTCACCTAAGTTTTTAGCTCTGGAAAATGCAAATTTAGGTTGGTCATATAAAGATGGATAATATTGCAGTATTTTCCAATGCTTCATTATAATCTGTTTTATGGCATTGCTTTTATTTGTATAAGGCATGACGCAAACTAAGTTTTGTTCTTCTTTCTTGTTTTGCTTGTCGTGGATTAACCAAGACCGATGACAGTTTTTTGCCCTTTTCCATGCTTTCTTCACTGTTTTCGCAGGATACCCTCTATGAATGAATTTGTTATACATATCATTCGCCTCTTTCTGAAAATCGGTTTCCTCTGAGCAGATTCTCCGTAAGCGGAGGAACTGCCCAGTAGGAATGCTGTTTTTTAAGGCCCGTGGGTGAAAACTCTGATACTGTAGTAAAGTGTTTCTGTCAGATATCTTTTTGTGTAGAGTGGTGGAGATATATTGATTCTGTTTGATAATTTTAATGTCTAAAAATGTAATTTGATCTTTATTTATTGTGTGGGTGAAAGTTATATTTTCATCTTTTAGATTAAGTTCTTCTAAAAATATATTTAAATTTTCATCTCCACCACTCCACACAAAAAAGATATCATCTATGAAACGTTTCCAGCAGACAACGTGCTGGAAATGTGGTGATGTATAGACATGTTTTTCCTCGAACTGAGTCATATAAAGACAAGCAAGTGTCGGGGCCACTGTGGCCCCCATTGCTACCCCCTTTGTTTGAAGGAAAATATCATTTTCAAATTTAAAGTAATTATTATGTATAACTAATTATGCTAATTTTGTCAATAAAGATGTTTTCTGGTCTGTTAATTTAAGTTTACATAATTGAGTTTTAACTAAATTTATTGCTTCTTTCTGTGGAACATTAGTATATAATGCCACTACGTCAGCGGTGACCAATATTGAGTCTTCTGATATTGAACTTCGGGAGTATTGTTCTATAACTTGTAAAAAATGTGATGAATCTTTAATATATGATTCAGCCCGAGGAACCAGATGTTTTAATTGACTGTCAAGATATTGAGATATAGGCTCTAAGACTGAGCCTATTCCAACGACTATTGGACGTCCCGGTGGTTTTGTATCTGATTTGTGTATTTTGTGTATGAAATTAATTTTGGGTATCCTGGGAAAATCACTAGTTAAAAATTTAATTTCTTTATTTGTCAATATTTGTTGGTCCCTGGCGGTGTTTATCATTTCATCTATTCTTGATTTAATCTGCACAGTAGGATCTTGCTGTAACTTTGTATAATATGTGGTGTCTTCTAATTGAGCAAAGCTTCTTCCTTGTAGTCTTTATAGTCCTGGATGACAATTCCACCTCCTTTGTCGGCCCTGGATATTATTATTGATTGATCTGCTTGAAGGTCTTGTATGATATTCCTCTGTGAGTGAGTTAAATTGGAATGGTTAATGGATCTGCCTTGTGATTCCAAATACTGGACATCCCTTATGACTAATTTTTCAAAAGTTGTTATTAAGGGATCCGGTTGTCCTGGTGGCATCCAAGTGGATTTAAGTTTCAGCCCCTCTGGTAAGGAAGGTGCATAAGCTTGTTTATCCTGAAAAAAATGTTTTAATTTAATAGATCGAAAAAATCTTTGAAGATGCACTCTAGCTTCAAAACTGTCATGTTTGATGCTCGGAACAAATGAAAGACCTTTCATGAGAACTTCCTCCTCCTGGTTATTCAATCTTCTCGAAGAGAGATTAAAAATCCCTGTAATTTTTGGTGTATTTATTTCTTGTGTTTGTTCGTACTGCGTGTTTCTACTTTTTTTGTTGTGGTTGATATTCCTTCTCTGGGTTGTATTCTTAAAAAAGATTCCGGTAAAGCATTTGGATCTTTATATACCGACTCATTGCATTGTTGAGGAACAGATAGATTATCTTCTGAAGATGATGAATTGCTTGTGGATAAATTGAACGTGATCTTTTTGTTTTTATTGTAATTAGTTTTTTGTCTTCTGGTTTTTACATTGCGGTTCATCCAGGGGTATACATAACCCTTGGTGAAATCTGCTTCATCACGTCGAAATTTCTTTATTTTCAATTGTCGTTGTTCTTTTTGATATTTATCCATTTGAGCTAGATGTTCCTGATAGCTCATTATGAATCCTTCATCAGGTAATTGTTGTTTAATCGTTTCCAATTTTGTTCCTAATTCTTTCTGTTGCTGTTCAATTACTGGTGCCAATGCATCAATAGTCAGCAACATTAGATCTATTGAGCAACGAGTCAGAGTTTCATTCCAATTCTTAATATATTCAGAATTTTCTTGGAACCTTGGCTCTTTATAAAGTCTTAAACCTCTTGGTACCCTCATATAATGGCAGTATTCCACTAATGCTGCTGAGTGTAATTGGGACCTAATTAATGATTTATGAGTATATTGAATATCGTCCCATGTTATGCTTTGATCTATTGTGCCTTCTTCAAATAATCGGGGACTGCCCAAGAGAGAGGAAATCCGTTCTTCAGATAGACCTGATTTTGAAGTTCTGCTCAGAGTAGCCATGACTTCCCTAAAGTACCTGACTCTATATTGAACAATAATAGGAAGATATACAATAATATTCTGTGAACTACTATCAATTAGTTTACTACTAAATTCCACAGTATTAGGCTTTTTATGTTCATCTATATTTTTTATCCTTATCTTAGATGTATATCTAAAATATTTATGGTGATGTGCTCAGACCTGTAACCCAATAAATAGTGAAGCCACTATCATGAGTTTAACAAGGGGACCATCATTGCAACCACCTGTCCCCGACCCTCCCTAAATAGTCTTGTTACTTTTCAAATACTGTGATATTACTTATCTGAATGGAGAGGTTTTGGTTGTTGATCTTGGTCTTGTTAAATCTCACTGGTGGCTGTGTTATAAAGGCAGAGCAGAGTTATTCAGATGGCTGTGTTATAAAGGCAGAGCAGAGTTATTCAGATGGCCCGAGGATTTTGAAAGAATCAGGTCTCAGCAAGCCGATATTAGGTAACAAATTATGATAACTTTAATAGTTAAGAATATAAAAAGCACTTTGAAGAGATGTAGCTTGGATTGTATTTTATAATAATTTGAAAGATTTATAAGAATAACAAGATTAATGAATATATTTTGATTTAGATTTCTAGTGTCCCTCCCCGACGAAGTGGACGAAACTCGAGTCGGGGGGACGGGAATTGTTAAGAATTGATGAGGATAAACACAATCGTCCTTGAATTTTAATCTTCACTTTATTAGTTATAACACAGCCACCAGTGAGATTTAATAAGACCAAGATCAACAACCAAAACCTCTCCATTCAGATAAGTAATATCACAGTATTTGAAAAGTAACAAGACTATTTAGGGAGGGTCGGGGACAGGTGGTTGCAATGATGGTCCCCTTGTTAAACTCATGATAGTGGCTTCACTATTTATTGGGTTACAGGTCTGAGCACATCACCATAAATATTTTAGATATACATCTAAGATAAGGATAAAAAATATAGATGAACATAAAAAACCTAATACTGTGGAATTTAGTAGTTATCCTTTATTAAACCAGAAGACAAATTTTGGAGTTTTTTTTACTTTATCATTAACTTGTTTTAATTCTTTAGTAAAATCTTCTTTAGTCCCTTCTAATTTAAGTCCCAAAGAGTCAACAGTACTTGCTAAAGCTGCCATTTCTTGGGAAGACTTGGCCACTGATATATTCAGGCTAGTGAGAGCATCCCAAATGCTCTCTAGTGTAACCACCGGTGGCTTGATCAACTTAGAGCTGGATTTTCCTACAGCTCCCAGGTTCCCCTGCTCCTTCATTCCTCTCACGGCCTCTGTCCCTCGATCTGGGGTTCCCCCTGCAACGCCCATTCAGCAGGGCTCCTCAGTCAGTGCCATGGTTGGAGCAGGTCGCGGTGGAGGAACAGCTACTGGGGGAGATAATGATGTATCCAAGGCAAAGTCCTCCACTTCTTCTCATGTGGGGGATAATGCCACCAACACCCCAGGTAACTCCACGGGATTCTGCATAGTCGCAAACTCCCGAATTGATCGCTGCATCAGGGAGGAAGTTCGAGGTGTCAAGGAATCCACCCGAACTATCCCCTTACGCTTAGTATGCGGCATCTGGTTACCGATAAGAAACTTTGAATAAAACGCTCTCAGATCGGTTCAGGAGTGCAAGTAATCTCCTGTCGCCATCTTGAATTCCTCCGTCCTGAATGTTTTTAAGTTTTTGCAGTGCACGCAGCACTTTTTTGAAAATTTTAAATAAGTGAAAAAATAGCGGGTGAATATACATGATGTTTTTGGGTAATATCCACAGTGCGCTTTATGGTGCACGCTTTCTGTGGGCTATACCTGGGTGAAAACCTACAAGTGATTGTAGAGGTTGTTTCCCAGAAACTGATTATTCACCTTTAAATAAGAAAAAAACTTAAAGAATGAGGTCCTGTGTGCAATATTGGAAACTTGGAGCAGGTCTATTTGTTGACACTCTTCTAGTCTAGAAACATAGAAACATAATAACAAATAAAGGCCAAATTGACCATCCAATTTGCCCATCCACAATCTCTTCCTCTCCCTAAGAGATCTCACATACCTATTCCATGCTTTCTTGAATTCAGACACAGGCTTAATCTCCACCACCTCTACTGGGAGACTATTCCATGCAACTACCACCCTTTCTGTAAAAAAAAAGTATTTCCTTAGATTACTCCTGAGCCCATCACCTTTTAACCTTATTCTATGCCAGTAGTCACAAATTCAAACCCTTTGCAGGGCCACATTTTGGATTTGTAGGTACTTGGAGGGCCTAAAAAAATAGTTAATGTCTTATTAAAGAAATGACAATTTTGCATGAGGTAAAATTCTTTATAGTTTATAAATCTTTCCTTTTGGCTAAGTCATAATAATAATATTGTAATTTATAGCAAAAGAGACATATGATCAAGAAAATGCTAAATTTATTACAACTGCAACAATCATTCGGCATCTCAAAGTCTCAAGCTTTTAAATGGTTACAGTTGAAACAGGCCATTCAGAAAGGGTTCCCTGATTGGCGAAGTTTAAAAAAATCAGTATAGTTTGCCGGGCCTATGTTTCCAGATAGATTTCCAAGGGTATCAGGCCGCTAAGTGGTACAAATTAATATCTGAATATTTAAATAAAAAAAACCCAAACAAGCTTAAAAGACATTCGAAGCACTGAGATAAAGCAGCAGATTTATGCTACTCAATGGCCACGGATTTGGACTTGGAGGATGAGATCTACAGCGTCAGCATCTATGAGACAAACCTGGTTCTTTTTGTTACATATAATTTTTGGTACCCCTGTTCATTTACAAAAGTTGGACAGTTCAAAGTCTAATAGACACTAGAACTGTCATCTTGAAATAGGGATACTGGATCATCTATTGTTCTATTGTCTCTTGATACTCAATTTTTGGAAATCAATATGGGGACAAATTAATTTGATACTGGAATCTTCAATTCTGTTGTCCTATGAGGTGGTAATCTGTGGGACATTGTTATCAACTAAACCTCCGTTAGAAAGGTATAAAAGCAGACTCTTTATCATTATGACTGGGATAGCCATGCAAATGATTACCAAGAACTCAAAAATTGTAACAGACTTAATTTTTCCTTTTGGTGGGAAACTTTATGTTTATATTATAAATCTGAAAAAATGAATTCAGAAATATTGTGTCATAATAAACTATTTTAATTAACATGGGGTTCATTTACGAATTTTGTTAACTCTGATTAGTTAGTTTATGCCTTTATTTGTACATCCAGGGAGGTGGGAGGGAGGGGGAGTAATATATTTTGTTGTATTCATTGATCGTTTGTAAGTGCTATCTATGACGTTAATTGTATGTATATATTTAATGCACTTCTCAAATTGAAAATTAATAAAGATTTACAAAAAAACCCAACCCTGTTTTATTTTACTTTTGTGATTATGATAAACATGCCGCGAGCCTCAAAATAGTACCTGGCAGGCTGCATAAGGCTCCTGGCCGCCAGTTTGAGACCACTGTTTTATGCCCTCTCACTCTAGAGTTTCCTTTCAGTTGAGACTCACTTCAAGTGTATTTGTGCCACATAGGTATTTAAATGTTTCTATCATATCTCTCTTCTGCTTTTCTTCCAAAGTATACATATTGAGATTTGTAAGTCTGTCTTCGTATGCTTTATGATGTAAACCATCAACCATTTGAGTTGCCTTCCTCTGGACTGACTCCATCCTGTTTTTGAAAGTGCGGTCTCCAGAATTGCATACAATATTCTAAATGAAGTCTCACTAGAGTCTTATACAGGGGCATCAATATCTCCTTTTTTCTACTGACCATTCCTCTCCTAAGGTACCCAAGCATCCTCCTAGCTTTCGCCATTGCCTTTTCAACCTGTTTGGCCACCTTAAGATCATCACATACTATCACACCTAAGTCCTGCTCCTTCGTGCACAAAAATTCTTCACCCTCATGACTTTGCATTTCATAGCATTAAATCGTAGCAGCCAAATTTCAAACCATTTCTCAAGCTTCACTAGGTCCATCTTCATGTTTTACAAACCATCAAAGGTGTCTACTCTTTTGCAGATTTTGGTATCATCTGTAAAGAGGCAAATCTTACCAGTCAGCCCTTCAGCACATCGCTTACAAAAATGTTAAAAAGGACAGGTCCAAAAACCAAACCTTGAGGCACACTAGTGATAACATCCCTTTCCTCAGACCATTGACAATTATCCTCTGATGCCTTCCACTCAACTGGTTCATGACCCATTCTGTCACATTGGGGCCCGTACTGAGGGCACTCAGTTTATTTATTAGAAGCCTGTGTGGAACACTGTCAAAAGCATTCTCCCTCTATCCAATTCTCTGGTCACCCAGTCAACTAAATTGATCAGATTTGTCTAACAAGACCTGCCTCTAGTGAATCCATGTTTCCTTCAGTCCTGTAATCCACAAGATCCAAAAAACTTCACCAGTCTCTGTTTTAAAAGCATTTCCATTAAATTACTTACCACAGGAGTCAGATTTACCAGCCTATGGTTCCCTACTTCTTCCTTATTTCCATTTTTGTGGAAAGGAAAAACATCCACCTTTCTCCAGCCCTCTGGTACCAATCCTGACTCTAGAGAAGCACTGAAAATGTCAGCATTGAATAACCTCCAGGCTTGCCCCTGGGCAGAAGCCTATGCTTTCACAACTGATCCCCCAATTCTGCTCCTCCATTTCCTGGGTTCAAAATGGTGGCCACAACCTCTAGCAGTAAGTACTATAAGGGCTTTTGGCACAATTCAATTGCACTCTCAACATTTTATGTAAAATGAGACTTATGCCACACAATTTTCAAAGTTATTTAACCAGGCAGGAGAGGCAGAGCCTGGGGAACTGAGACTTGCTGTGAAGCTGCTGCTAGAGGTTGTGGTGGCCATTTTTTTAAAAGAAACCACAATATGCAGGAGTGAGTGGGCATCCCACTATGTTCTCACTAGACCACCAAGACTCTACTAGGTAGACCTGAGGGGGAGCTTATGGGAGGGAGAGATGTGTGCCTTTTCTTTACATCAGGTTTGGGAGGGAGGGGAGATTGGGATCATGGGGGAGGAAAGGGAAATTGAAGGAGCAGATGACAGTGGCATAGCAAGGGTGAGAGGCACCCGGGGCCATAGTGCCACTATCCTGCCATCATCTCTGCCCCCCACCTCCACATACTCCTTCCCGCCCCTCCTGCCACATGTGCGCCGCTTCCCTTCCCCCAAAACCTCTGTAATGTTCCTGTCATGAGCCGCACCCCCCAAGTTGGTGTTGTGCCAATATCAGCTCTTCCCCTGACATCATTTCCTAGGTGCGGGTCCAGGAAGTGACATCAGAGGAAGAGCTCACTGGCGCGACAGTAGGTTGGGGAACATTATAGAGATATGGAGAAAAGGAAGTGGCGTTCATGTGCAGCAGTGAGTGTGGGGGGGGGGGGCAGAGAGGAGGATGGGTTCCTGTGTCCTCAAAAAGACAGCACCCGGGTTGGACTTCCTCCCCCCCCCCCCCGTCTCCCCGTACTATGCCACTAGCAGTATGCATCCTTATGTAGGTCCCAGCCGAATATCGTCTGGGACCTGAAAATGTTCCAGAACAACTATAATTAGCACTGAATATTCAATGCTGGTGCCTGGACATGGCCTAATATTGAATATCTGTGGCTAATTCTGCCTGTAGTGATTGGCATTTGAAAGCGATGACTGCTGCAAGGTGAACATTGACTGTAAGGTGGTTTAGGAAATACATTTACCCCCTCTTCTACGAAACTGTGCCAGCAGTTTCTAGCGCAGACAGCCGCGCTGAATGACCTGTGCTGCTCCTGACGCTCTATGTGGGCCATTCAGCACGGCTCCCCGCGCTAGAAACTGCTGGCGCTGTTTCGTAGAAGAGGGGGTTAGTACATAGGACCACAATTTTTATTTTTTTTTGTCAATTAACTTGGGACTTTTGAGCTCATCATTTAAATAAGTTCTCACCAAATTTAGGTTAATTGTAATTGCAACATCACTTGGACTAGCTTGTGATTTGAAGCAGAGTCTGTCATGTCAGGTTCACTAGTGTATTACTTTAAAGTATTAGGATCATGCCACTCTTTAAATCTGCCATAGTGCTGAGGATGAAGTAATTTAAGTGCTCAGTTTCTTGTTTCCTTTTGCTACTGCAAAAGGGGCCTTTTCATAGCAACAAAGCGATCTAGAGAATTAAAGTTAGTAATATATCAAGGGGAAAAAATCATAACCAATAAAAGGGAACCTGAGGCTCTAATTTTTTTTCACTTGCTGTGTTTCTGTTGACAACTCTATATGTAAATTACTAATTATTCAAAAATATTTGTTTCCCCTGAAGGAATTGTGGGCTTCAACATTAAAGGCTTTTTGTAATGAATGAGAGTCTAAACTAATTCCCAACAGGTTTTATTAAGTTGAGCAGAAAGCACAAGCTTTTCTAGAGGCTATAAATAAACATTCACATTGCTTGAAACAATATACGCAACAGAAATTTGTCTATGCCATTCAGTTAGCTGGCCTAGGCCCTTATTTTAGAAACATCCTCACCTGTAAATGGCAGCATTTAAACATCTAGAGGGGTCCAGATGTATGAATGCCATTCAGAACAGGGGCCATTCCCACCTAGGGAAGCTACTTAGGTTTAGTTGTCAAGGGATCATGGGTAGGGTAGGCCTGGGAGAAAGAGTGACCTGGTTAAAGCCTACACTGCTGATGTTGATTACACATTTCATATAAGCAATTCACAGTGGACATTGGTATTTACAGCTGCTCCAAGACACATATAATACCTGCTGTAAATATCAACTTCTGGGCTTCCCAAACACATCCTGACATTTTTTCCTTCTATGATCACCCCCTGATGTTCAAACCCCCTGCCCTCCAAGGTGTCATGTCTCCACTTCATGATTGCAACCACCTTGCAGCCACAACTACTGCAATGACAGCCCCCTATGTCAATTTCCTCAGTGCTGCCCTTTGTCAACAGACCCCTGATGGCAGTCTTCCCCACATCAAACAGCCCCAATGCAAACTCTTACACATTAATTTTTCCACATATGGATTACCACCCATCATGTGGAGTCCTCCTCCAAGCTCACAACCTTCCCCCAGTAAAAATTTGCCCCCAACATATTCAATCCACTACAATCCCCATCCAATCTCAAGGCTTACTGGGGGTTCTTTGGGTCTAGTGGGGTAAGAATGATGCTGGCTCACTTCTGCCACAATCATCTCTCAAAATGGTTCCTAAGATATCTAGGGTTAATTCTATGAGTTAGTCTTCCCATATAGTCTTCCTCAAAATTACTGTCAATCAAATCTAAATAGGGGTGGTCTGTTGTGAGAAAGTAGACCAATGGAAAGTAGTTTTTGGAAGGGAGTATAAAACACAAAGAGGGGCATTATTTAAAAAGTATAATGTAATGTAATGTAATGTAATTTATTTCTTATATACCGCTACATCCGTTAGGTTCTAAGCGGTTTACAGAAAATATACATTAAGATTAGAAATAAGAAAGGTACTTGAAAAATTCCCTTACTGTCCCGAAGGCTCACAATCTAACTAAAGTACCTGGAGGGTAATAGAGAAGTGAAAAGTAGAGTTAGAGGAAAAATAAAAATAAAATAAACATTTTAACAAGACAGCATTGATCTAAATACTTTGGAAGGTAGAAGAGAGGAGAGAAAGGAATAGAAGCAGAAGGGGGAGCCGGTTGAACAGTAGAATTCTGGAGAAATTTAAATGATAGAAATAGAACAAAACAAAGACAAAAGGCAAAACAATAGATAAGATTAAAGATAAATCATAAGCTGGAAAGAAAAATAAAATAAAACTTTGTCTTCAATCCACGGTTTCAGCGTCAGTGATGAAGTGGAGCAAGTAAGTTTAGGAGGAGCGATTGACGTTTCCAGAAAGGGCTTCTTCAGGGAAGAGACTTGGCAGACAGTCCCAGGATGCCTATGTCTCCTCCCCTGCGATGTTCTCCCATCCATGCATTTCCTCCCAGACACACTGCCCGTGCCCCAGCCGCTCCAAGGAGGCTGCCCCAGATGAGGCCCACGGTGAATGCAGGATTCTCTCCTCTGCGGGAAAGCCGCCCGGAGCCGACAGTCGATCTTCTTAGCGGATTGCATGGGGGAAGAGTTCACACTCTTGGTAGGATCAGGTCTGTGTGCTCTCGGTGGTTGTGGCTGGTCTCGTTGCTGCTTAGGTGTAAAAGCAGTTGATCTCCACTGCTGCTGATATTTAAAAGCAGGCAGATTGATCTCTCCAATGGACTGCAGGGGGAGGAGTTCACACTCCTGGCAGAATCGGGTCTGTGGGCTCTTGGTGGTTGCGGTAGGTCTCGCTGCTGCTTGTATGTAAAAGCAGTTGTTTTTCTACTGCTGCTGATATTTAAAGCAGGTAGATTGATCTCTTAAACGGGATATAGGAGGAGGAGCTCACATGCCTGGTTGGATCGGGGCAAGGGCTCCTATTATAGGCTGCTTAGGTGTAAAAGCAGTTGATCTCCTACTTCTGATAACATTTAAAAGCAAGCATATTGATTTTTCCAACGGAATGCTGGGGGAAGAGCTTACTTGTTTGGCTGGATCAGGGCAAAGGGCTCTCGGTAGTGGTGGCTGGTCCTGTTGCTGCTTAGGTGTAAAAAACAGTTGATCTTCCTAGTGGACTGCAGGGGGAGGTGGAGCTCACACTCTTGGCTGGATCGGGTCTGTGGGCTCTTAGTAGTTGCGGATAGTTCCGCTGCTGCTGAGGTGTAAAAGCAGTTGATTTCCCACTGTTGCTGATATTTAAAAGCAGGTAGATTGATCTCTCCAATGGACTGCAGAGGGAGGAGCTCACATGCCTGGCTGGATCGGGGCAAAGGGCTCTTGGTAGTGGTGGCTGGTCCTGCTGCTGCTTAGGTGTAAAAGCAGTTGATTTTCCTAGCGAACTGCAGGGAGAGTGGAGCTCATATTTTTGCAGGACCGGGACTGTGGGTTTTTGGTGGGTTGGTCCCGTTGCTGCTTAGGTGTAAAAGCAATTGATCTCCCACTGCTACTGATATTTAAATGCAGGCAGATTGTCCAGGGAGAGGAGCTCTGCACTCAAAGTGCCATCCTCCTCGCCTCGCCTAAGGCCTTAAACGTTGAAAGTACAAGCAGGGAAAATGTCCATTATCAAAAAAGAAACATCCAAAAGGAGGTTTTTTTGATAATGGCCTGCCACAATGTTCAGCTGTTTAAATGCCCAGACCACCACTATGTATAAACTTACACTATATAATCAACCTAAAAAAGCCTAATTCCCAAACGCCCAAAACAAGGACTTTTAGGCGAAGGAGGAGCTAGTCCTTCGCCTAAAAGCTGGATTCTGTAACCAGTGTCTGTCAAAAAGAGCACCGGTTACAGAATCCACCCCCACTACAGCGATCTGGGCAGGAGGAAGCCCAAGCCCTCTTGCCCCAGCAACTCCCCAACCTCCAACTACGATCGGGGCAAGAGGGAGCCCAAGCCCTCTTGCCCCGGCGATCCCAACCCCCCCCCCCCACCGATTATGATGGTGCCAGGATGGAGGCCAAGCCTTAGGCCCCTCCTGTGGGCGGGGCCTGAGGCACATGAGCAGGGTTGGCTTGAGAAACACTATGCTAAACCAATATTCACTATTATGAAGAGTGATGAGGCTGATTTGATGACAGATGATGGGAACATCTGTCATCTACTGCATACACTATTGCTCCTTATAAAAAGATTAATGTAAAATGTGAGAAATCCCCATAGTATTCTACTGAGATAAAATAAAGAAATGTGAAGCAGGCAGTTGGAAAAGATTTGGCAGAATTCTAGATCAGATATAGATAGGATTGGATGGAAAGGCTTTAAATCTGACTACAAGTTGTTGATCAGTAAGGCCAAATGAGCATATTATTCCAGGAAGATTGCTTCAGGGTCAAATGATTCTCATATTTAATTTCACAGTTTATTCAATGATCCTGCATAAACTTTTATGCACTCTTTTTCCTCTGCGTTTGAGCTTGCAAAATTTTTTTTAAAAGAAGAAAATATTTTTGATATAAGATCATAGTTTCCTTAAACTTTTCTAATATAACATCTCAATGATTGCAGCTCTAGATTTGATAAAGTGATATTTGTTAATCAATACTGGAGCAACGTTAAGGAAGTTGGTTTAGAATAGTTTGGAAAAATTATTTCCTTTAGTAAAGGCCTGATCTGGATTCTTGTCTTTCCTTGATGCTGAAATTCCTCCCTCCAGAGCTTCCTGCAGAAAAGTTTCTCTAGAGAGGAGAAGGTTAGCAGAGAAATAATAGTAAAGTTGGCAGAAATAAAGTGACTCACCCACAGGTAGAAGGTGGGGGGTTGAGAAATGTTGAAGAATATCCCATGGAAATAGAGGAGCTAGTTAATGAAGTGAGTGAGGTATGGAATGTGATTTTGAACCAGAGCAAGTTATGCCAGATAAAGAGAAGTTTGAATGATCCAATAAAAGTTAGAAATATATATGAAATAATCCTGTTAAATAAGGGAAAGACTTTTTTCCCCATAAAAGAAAAGTTTGAATGAGAAGTGTGTCAAACTTGGGGGGAGGGGGAGTGTCTGTGTCTGAAACCCCAGCACAGCTGAAGCAGGAAGCTGTGTGGAAAAAGCTGAGTCTTTTGAGGGTGTTTTTAAAAGTTCCTAAGTTTGGCCAAACCTTGAGCAATAAACAGGGAACAGGGTCATTGTGATCGTAAGGGTGGTTAGTGTTCCCCACATATCTGTCCCAACTAAGAGAGGCAGGGCAGTTATGTGCTACGCAATTGGAAAATAAGAGCAAGTTTGTTTGAAATGTGACCAGTGTTGTATTGTGTCTAAGAAAGCACCGGGAGAAACATGCAGGCAGGAGATTTTGCTTGGGACTGCTTAGGGGCATGGAGCAGTAGACTCATTCCCTGGTTAAAGAAGGCTGCCTGGACTTATGAAGCAGTGGCAGCAGCCCATAAACCCATAACTGTTGGCAGAGGGGTTTTTCTGTTTTATTTTTCTAAGCAAGAAAAGACTGAACTCCTTAATTCCTTGGATTGTTTGGTATTATTGGCCATGAGATGGTGAAGAGAGACCTGTTTGATAGTACTTTACTTTGGTGCATGGGACTATATGAAATAAACTCTTTCTGTGCTTGGAAAATGATTATGGCTCAAAACTGTTTGCATAGGAAATGCTTCTACTTCCTTATTGGCTCTCTGTGGAGCTGGACTTTGTGCATGTGATGAGGGGAAAGGACCCCATCACAGAACTCACCCAATTGGATTTACCAGTATCCCTTTGTCAGGTCAGTGTGGCCAAGAATTAGGCTTTCCCTAATTCTTTGATTAGTTCTTCAACCTGAGGAATTGGGTATGTGTCGAAGTGTGATATGGCATTCACAGATCGAAAGTCTATATAGAAATGTGTGATTCCATCTGGATTTGGGACCAAGACCACTGGACTCACCCATTCCCCTTTAGATTCTTCAATGACCTTAATTGGAGCATATTGGTGACTTCTTTTTCTATTTCTTTTCATTTTTGTCTCTCTCAGCCTATGTGTATTTTTCTGGATGATTTTTCCTGGGGTCGTCTCAATGTGGTGCACTCCTACTCAGGATCATCCCAGAATATGTGAAAAAACATCCTGGAAGTGTAGTACTAGGAATTGCAATTGAATATGTTGTTGTTGGGTAAGAGTCTCTTCAATTTTTACTGGTTTTTACAATAGGGCCAAGTTTTATCTCCTCCTTGTGCCTTCCCAGACAATATTGAGGCTCTCTTGGTTGATCTATGCTTTCAACAAGTTAACATAGTAGATCTGGCTCCTTACTTTTCCCAGGTTTATTTTGTAGGTTCTATTTTCTTTTCCACTAGGAAGGGCCCTTTCCACTGGGCTTACAATTTATTATTGAAAGTGGGTACCATCATGAGGACTTTGTTGTTTGGTTGAAATGTTGTATCATACTGTGCTTTCTGTCATTGTTGAGTTGTTCCTAAGTATTTGTGACCTCTCACTCTAATTTTCTCCAGGATTTCCCTCAGGGTCTCTACATATTCTGGAATCGGTATGGGAGTTTCTTCAGGCTCCATCCAGCTCTCTGTAACCATATCCAAAATATCTCACAGTCATCATTCCAATATTAATTCAAATGGGGAGACTCCTTTGGAGGCTTAAAGAGCCACACGATAGGTGAATAATATGTAAGGGATGACCTTATCCCAGTCGGTCATGTTGGTTCCCAGCCATTTCTTTAGCATACGAATTTGGGTCTGGTTGAATTTGGGTTCATAGAACTTTTCTCAGGACTCTTCAATGTGTCATCTGGGCTCCCAATGCTTAGCATCCTGCCAGTCTTTGGTGATCCAAGTAGTTCTAGGGGTGTCATGGGTTTGTCCTGCCATCTCCAAGAAGTGTTCTGCCAGGTTGGAGGCTTCTTATACTTAGAAGGGAGCTAGGCAAGACACACATACCTTCATGTCTGGTAGTAAAATCATTAGGAATTGTTCCAGAATTATCATGTCCATAATTTCTTGGATACTTCTAATTCCCAGCTGCAGGCAGTGGGTAGCCCAGTTCATTAGTTTTAGAGCTATGGCTTTTGGTTCATCACCTTTTTGAAAACATTTGCTTCAGAACCTCTTCTGATTGCACTCTGCGGAGAGGCCTAGTCGATCTTGAATAAGTAGCTCTCAAAGTAGCTAAAAATGCCTAGTCGATCTTGAATAAGTAGCTTTCAAAGTAGCTAAAAATGCCTCTGGGTCATCTTTCAGGCCCAGTTTCATTAGTGTTAACTGCTTAGTCCAATCCTCGGCTCTATTTAGGGACTATATGTAGAGTGTGTGGCGCAGGGGTTAGAGATATAACCTCAGCACCCTGAGGCTGTGGGTTCAAATCCCTCACTGCTCCTTGTGACCCTGGGCAAGTCACTTAATCCCCTCAATGCCTCAGGTACACTAGATAAGAGTTCAAGCCCACCAGGACATATATATAAGTGGTATATAAGTAATAAAATAATAAAATATCTTCAGGATTTTGGTCCGAATGAGTGGAAAGGATTTGAGCCCAATCTGCTAGACACCTCAGTTATTTAGTTTATATGTCTAACAATGGTAGCATGGGCTGATGTCATTGCCATTGCTGCTCAAGAGTCTGTGCAAAATAGCGCTCCATGCTCTCCTGCTGGGCCTGCAATTGCTTTACTAACCACGTTACTCCTGCTTCCAAGGCCATCTTCCTGGTCCTCTTGCTAGCATTTTAGATCTCACCACTGCCACAAATTATGTTGAGCAGCCACCTCGTTGCTATTGGCAGAAAATGCTGATTGGTCACTCTGGCATCTCTGGTCTCTTTCTTTCTCTCTATGTCCTTTCCAGTCACCACTGTTCACTTCTGGTCACCCAGGTCTCTTCAGGACCCTCAGGTCATCTGTCAGTTCTGGTCTCCCAGTACCTTGCTCCATGTGGACCCTCTGGTAACCAGTCAATTTAGGTTTGAGCTTACCGTACTAGGGGTTAGGCGGGTGCCAACATGCATTCCTTCCCCAAGGGTCACTCTTAAGAGTTCCTGTTACCAAGAACACCCGTCACTTGTCTTTCTTTGCTCCGGGTCTTGCCTGCAAGCACAGGCTGGCAAGGTAAATGTTCTGATACTCATAGGAATTCTATGAGTGTCAGATCATTTAATCTCGCCAGCCCATGGTAAAAACCTCTTGCGCCATTTAGTAAAATGAGCCTCAAAGAAAAAAAAAAAAATTGGGTAGGTGCCTATTGGCCAATTAAAACCATTTTTTTTTTTTTTCTCAATTATGAGCTTCTTAAAGTTCATAATTGAAACAATTATGGTGGTTTGGGCAATTAAGGTAGGTGCCAAACTTTAGGTGCCTCTTATAGAATCTGGCCCTGAAATGTACCCTCTATTTCCAAATGAGTTCATCCATTTTCCAAATAGTGTGCACACTATCAAAAGAGCAACGCTCAACGATATTGCTCCTATGATTAAAAATTGGTTAACGTCAATGATCAAAACAAATATCCCCATAAACGATATAGGAAATGACACAGAGTATACATTTTCTTATTATTTATCCATTCTGAATATATCTATTAAGCAGTGGTGACATTGGACTTATACACTTAGGCCCAGATTTTATAAAAGACACCTAAAGATTCTATAAAATGCACCTAGCCGATCTGGGCACCTAATGTATTTATTTAGAAAGCTTAATCAGTCCCAATAACAAACTTTATTGGCTTAATAATTAACTTAAATTAAAATTAATTGATTTCTAGGTGCCTACCACTTTCAGCTAGTTGCCTAAAGGCATGGTTAAGGATGAATTGTATGTGGATCATGGGCATGTTTTGTTTGCGGGCTCCTCAACTAGACTTATGCACTAGTATTTAGGCCAAGAAAAACCTGTCATAAATAGAAGGTGCTTAATGTTTTGACTCCTACCAATGCTTAAATTCAATTTAGGCATTACTATAAATGGTGCCTAACTCATGATTGGTATGCGCTATGTGCTACATTCCTCAGCATTTATGTTTTAGACACTGTTTATAGAATCGGGACCTTATTGACAAAAGATAACATCGGTGTTGCAGCTGAATATCGCCACTAATTAAAATTTCTTGTGCTGCCTCCTTTTCTCCCCTTAACTGGTGCTTATTATGAGTGTAAAATCCATCCATTCAGCAATTTAAATAGTCCATTTTTATACAGATAAACCTTGGTTTGAATGTAGGACTATTACTTTGTTTCATTTGACAGATAAACATTTCCAGATTTTTGGAAATTATTGCACTAATATGCAACTTTATCAAAGTTTCTGCATTATTATCAACATAAGCATCATAGATTCTAAAATGGTTTTAGGAGTGGCTATGTACAGAAACTCATTGCATGGCCTTATTTGTGTAAGCCAGTGGGGCTAAAATGCGGGCCAAAAAGTGAGGCTGTCTGCATAAAACACACATTCAGGAGTGGCATTTTTGAGTTGGCAATGATGGAAGAAAGCCCTGTACAACAACAAAAAAGATGCACCATAGTCAAGATCTTCTTACTGCTTGGCCTTATGTGAGTTTGGGGAAAAAACTGAGTCCTATTCACATGTTATTCTTCAGTAATTTTGTGACATCCCACATCAAGACCTCTCTGACCCAAACATTTCCACTCAGCATTCCCTGTGGCTTACTCTACAATTAAAGCATTCAGTCATACCTACTTTTCTGTGACATTCCGGCAACAAGGTCTTCTCATTATTGGCTCAGGGTCTGTTTCATTCCCCAGTGGGTCATTCAGTAAGGTGAATACTTAAAATATAATTTGCTTTCTTTTATGCCTTTTTTTTCTCCTTTTGTAATATACAATTTTGAAGATTAGGGTTAGATAGTGTATTATCTCTTAAGTAGTCTGAGACTAGAGACATCATGCATCGTTTCATGGTTTAACTCGTAATGTTCTAGTAATTTAAGAGAGAATGAACACATTATAATAAAATTTTGTTCCTCTCTTGTGTTACTTCTGTTTCTTAATGTCAGAGATATGATTCATTAGATTATGTCCAACCCATGTTCTCATTCTAGGCCCAATGCACCTGCTGCTAATTTAGAAGTATTTACTGTGTTCATGCTACTCTTTTTAAACACAGTAGATTGCAAATGTGTCTTTTCCCCTGCTCTTTAGAGCTCGAATTTCAAGAAAAGCAGATTAAAGTTTAATGGCTGTTGCTTTAGCTTGGGTCCTCTTATGTTCCCAAACAGAATGTTTACAATATTTTTAGCTAATCAAAATCTGTGCATGATTTACTGTCTTGTTAAACACACAGAAATGAAGGTAGCTGTGTAGGCTTCTACTGTACTGTGGCTATATTTTAGCATTTTAAAATAACATTCCCCCTCTTTTACGAATTCATACCGCGGGTTTTAGTGCCGGCAGCGGTTCATAGTCTGTCTCGCGCGAGACACCAGCGCGCTGACAATCCAGCGCTGACAATTTGGCACAAGAAAGAAGCGCGCCGCGGAAAAACTTAATTTTAAAGAGCTCCGAAGCGGGGTGTGAGTGAGGAAACCACCACACACACACTTTACTGCATAGTGTTCACGCTGCTGTTGGGGGGGGGGGGGTTGTGGGGTTGGAACCCTGCATTATAGAGAAAAGGAACTTTTTTCAAATTTTTCAGGAAAAGTTCCGTTTTCTCTATAATGTGGGGGGTTGCACCCCCACCCCCCAATGGCAGCACAAACACAATGCAGTAAAGTCCGTCTGAGCTCTGTAAAATGAAGTTTTCCCGCGGCGCGCTCCTTTCTTGCGCTGAATTGTCAGCGCTGGCTTGTCGACACGCTGGTGTCTGGCGCGCGATTATCCCGTCACCCTGGCAGTGAACACATGTACAAGTAAGGCAAAGGTTTTCAACCCGGTCTTCGAGACACACCCAGCTTAGTTGGAGTTTTCAGGCTATTCCCTGAGGACTGGGTTAAAAACCTCTGAGCTAAAGCATATGTCAAAAGTAAACTGATTTGCTGGTATTTGTGTTTAAGAAGCATTGTATTGTGTGTCTCAACCGTGAGTAAGTCCTGTGCCAGTTAACCTGTATAGTGCCGTACAGTTTGATTGAACAAGATACATTTTTTATAGAAGATACTATAAAAGTGATATAAGTATACAAGGGGTATTATAACTGCAAATGGTCCATGGAATAGCAGATTGGTGCTAATAAAGCATTTGGTAGCTGCATATAAAGATGTTCATTTTGACAATGACAAATTCTTCTTTAGCGTATTTGACGAATTCTTAAATTTTAAAGCTGAGCCAAACTAGTGTTACTTAATAGTTTCAGAAGTCAAGCATCATAAATCAAAGTCTGACAGCTCTAAATCTTGGGAACGCAGAGAGCAAGGAGCATCTGCTACTAAATTTGCTTTAGGATACTACTTTATGACATGTTGAAGTCAGACTGTAGAGTATACTGATTTGTCCCAAAGAGAACCGTAGTTTCAAGTTATTAACCCCCAGCCCTAAACAGAAACAAAATAACAGAAAGACACATACACACAGAATAACCTTTATATACATCCTTGGGCTATATAGTCCCAGAAAATAGATGGGCAAGTGGTTCACTAGTCCCAATAGGATTGATGATGATGAAGAAACAGACATGTGAAGGGATATTATAAAACATTTATTGTAGAATAATCAAATAAAAGGCACCCAACAGAGACATGTTTTGCCCAGTAGGGCTGCTTCGGGGGCAATGCTCATACCTTATGGTATAATACTGTCACTTCACCAAGTATGAACAAGACTAGTGTGTCTGGAGGCTCTGTTTGCCTTTTTAATTGTTCCAGTTTTACATTTAGTGAAGTGCCTCTTCATTGTTTATTCTACAATAACAGCTTTTTGATAACCCTTCACGGTGTTTGCTTCTTCATCATTAATCCTATACAGGCCAACTATAGTAGACATAGAGAGGCATTTTTGATTGGATGTTTAAGTCCAACATTTGATGTTTACAAGATGTCTAAAATCAGGGATGGAAAAACATTCATTTTCTAAACCGGCAAAACCACTAGACATCCATTTGTGTATGTGAAAATCATCCATTTAGATATCTTGGCTGTCATGACTTTCAACATTAGGACATTTAACTTTTTTGACCATTTTCAATCACCAAAACATCCAAGTTCAAAATGTCCAAATCCAAACCATTTGAACATGGGAGGGGCCAGCATTTGCATATGCTGGCTACACAGACATGCCAACAGAGCAATGGAGCACCTTAGAGGGCACTGTTATGAACTTCACATAAAGGGTGCCTGATAAAAATCTCACCATATCCCCCTTATATTTTATTATGAGCCTACAAAATTCCCCCAAAACCTACTATACCCATCTGTCTCTCACCCTAATAGACCTTATGGCTGCAGGTGGCAACTATAAGGCAGTAAGAACATAAGAATTGCTGCTGCTGGGTCAGACCCGTGGTCCATAATGCCCAACAGTCCACTCATGCGGCGGGTCTCTGGTCAAAGACCAGCGTCCTAACTGAGACTAGCCCTACCTGCGTACGTTCTGGTTCAGCAGGAACTTGTCTAACTTTGTCTTGAATCCCTGGGGGGTGTTTTCCCCTATGACAGACTCCAGAAGAGCGTTTCAGTTTTCTACCACTCTCTGGGTGAAGAAGAACTTCCATGTGTTCGTACGGAATCTATCCTTTTTCAATTTTTAGAGAGTGCCCTCTCATTCTCCCTACCTTGGAGAGGGTGAACAACCTGCCCTTATCTACTAAGTCTATTCCCTTCAGTACCTTGAAGGTTTGATCATGTCCCCTCTCAGTCTCCCTCTGTTCAAGGGAGAAGAGGCCCAGTTTCTCTAATCTTTTGCTGTACGGCAACTCTTTCAGCCCCTTAACCATCCTAGTCACTCTACTCTGGACCCTTTTGAGTAGTACCGTGTCCTTATTCATATACAGCGACCAGTGCTGGACGAAGTACTCCAGGTAAAGGGCACACCATGGCCCGGTACAGCGGCATGATAACCCTCTCCGATCTGTTCGTGATCCCCTTCTTTATCATTCCTAGCATTCCTAGTAAGGATTTTGTGGGGTTTCATGGGCTCACACTTTCCAACATTTAAAGTGGATTATGGGCCTGTGTCCTCCTCTCTAGGGTTAACTAGCCCAGGCTACTAAAAACACCTGTGTGCAGCTCTACTAGGCTTTCCCATACCAGATGCTGTTGTTGTAGAGACAGGTATGTACTGTTACATTTAGACCTTTGTGGGGTGGGAGGGGTTTAGTTACCACTGGTGGAGTATGTGGGGTCATTACTTAATCTCTCCTGAGGTCAATTGGTCAATTTGTGTACCTTTGTGGCACTTGAACGCTTTTAAAACAGGTCTAGATTCAGACAGCTAAGTTCCATTAGGAAAGGTTCAATTATCACTGCAAGACATCTAAGTGCTAAGCCTACCCAAAGCCCACCCATAAAATACCCCCTGAAACTTTGGACACACAGCAGCTAAGAAGCCTAACAAAATGTCCAGAAAGTCAGCTTCGAAAATCAGCACTTAGATGTTTTTGGTGAGAAAAATGTCCTATTGCTGATTTATACCTTTTTTTTTTTTTTTTTACATCTTAGTGTTTTGAAAATGCCCATAAGAGTAACATTAGACTTAGAGCATAACAGTTCACTTCCATATATGAAAATAATGTTGAACAAACATTATTTGCTCAGTTTGGAGTGATTTGAAAAAATAAAGCCTAGCTCTTGAAAGCATAGACATAAGAACATTAGAATAGCATTACTGGGTCAGTCCACTAGTCTATCTAGCCCAGTATCCAGTCTTCATGGAGGCCAATCCAGGTCACCAGTACCTAGCAAAAACCCAAATAGTAGCAAATCCATGCACTGATCCAGGGCAAGCAGTGGCTTCCCCCATGCCTGTCTCAATAGCAGACAATAGACTTTTTCTCCAGGAACTTGTCAAAACCTTTTTAAAACCAGCTGCATTAACCACTCTTACCTCATCCTCTGGCGATGCATTCCAGAGCTTAACTATTCTCTGAGTGAAAAAAATATTTCCTCCTATTTGTTTTAAAAGTACAGTAAAACCTTGCTTTGCGACTGTCGGCCAAGTCTCTTCCCTGAAGAAGCCCTTTCTGGAAACGTCAATCGCTCCTCCTAAACTTACTTGCTCCACTTCATCACTGACGCTGAAACCGTGGATTGAAGACAAAGTTTTATTTTATTTTTCTTTCCAGCTTATGATTTATCTTTAATCTTATCTATTGTTTTGCCTTTTGTCTTTGTTTTGTTCTATTTCTATCATTTAAATTTCTCCAGAATTCTACTGTTCAACGGCTCCCCCTTCTGCTTCTATTCCTTTCTCTCCTCTCTTCTACCTTCCAAAGTATTTAGATCAATGCTGTCTTGTTAAAATGTTTATTTTATTTTTATTTTTCCTCTAACTCTACTTTTCACTTCTCTATTACCCTCCAGGTACTTTAGTTAGATTGTGAGCCTTCGGGACAGTAAGGGAATTTTTCAAGTACCTTTCTTATTTCTAATCTTAATGTATATTTTCTGTAAACCGCTTAGAACCTAACGGATGTAGCGGTATATAAGAAATAAATTACATTACATTACATAATTCATTCTAGAAGCATGCTTGTAATCCAAAGCACTCATATATCAAAGCAAATTTCCCCATAAGAATTAATGTAAACTCAGATGATTTGTTCCACAACCCAAAACTTTAATACAAAATACTATATGCACTTTTATTGCAAGACCTCGCGCATTTAGAGCAGTCACTATAGTCCTGCAGCATCAGAGAAAAGAACCATTGGCTCAGTTGTGATGATGTGACACGTGTATACCGTATGTATTCATATTACAAGACTTTGCTTGTTTATTTTATTTTTATTTTTTATTTATTCAATTTTCTATACCATTCTCCCAAGAGAGCTCAGAATGGTTTACATGAGATTATTCAGGTACTCAAGCATTTTTCCCTGTCTGTCCCGGCGGGCTCACAATCTATCTAATGTACCTAGAACAGTCACTACACTCTTGTAGTGTCAGAGAGAGAAGAGCCATCGGCTCAGTTGTGTATACTGTAAGTACTTGTATTGCAAGACATTGCTTGTATATTAAGTTAAAATTTAATAAAATGTTTTGCTTGTCTTGCAAAACACTTGCAAACCAAGTTACTTGCAAATCAAGGTTTTACTGTATTTCCCTGTAACTTCATTGAGTGCTCCCTAATCTTTGTAATTTTTGATGGAGTAAAATATCAGTCCACTTGTACCGGTTCTAAACCACTTAGAATTTTGTAGACTTCAATCATATTTCCCCTCAGCCATCTTTTTTTCCAAGCTGAAGAGCCCTAACCTCTTTCCTCATATGAGAGGGATTCCATCCCCTTTATCATCCTGGTCACTCTTCTTTGAACCTTTTCTAGTTCCACTATATCTTTTTTGAGATAAGACAACCAGAATTGAATTCAATACTCAAGGTGAGGTTGCACCATAGAACAATACAGAGGTATTAGAACATTCTTAGTCTTGTTTACCATCTCTTTTCTATTTGCTTTTTTGGCTGCTGCCACACAGGTGAAAGGTTTCAGTGTGTTGTCTACAATGACACCCAGATCCTTTTCTTGGGTGCTGGCACCCGAGGTAGACTCTAACATCTTGTAACTATGATTTGGGTTATTCTTCACATTTGTCCACATTAAATTTAATCTGCCATTTGGATGCCCAGTCTTCCTAAGGTCTGCCTGCAAGTTTTCACAGTCTCTATGCATTTTAACCACTTTGAACAGTTTAGTGTCATCTACAGATTTAATCACCTCACTCATCGTTCCATCTTAGACACCAGTCAAAAGTGATACCTCTTTAATGGACTATCTTAAGTTAGTCCATTAAAGATGTATCACTTTTGACTGGTGTCTATAGACTTAAAGGGACGGGGAATGGGACTTGTATATTGCCTTTTTGTGGTCCTGGAGTGTTACATCTTTGCCTTTGAATACTTTGTTGAGAGCCTTCATTAAAGAGCAACCAAGTGTTATTCTGCAGAGTATTTCCTATCTGCTCTGTTCTTTGTTTAGAAAAGAGCCCAGGATGGTTGCACGTAACTGGAAGAGTTATGATCAACTGAATTACACTTTCTGGTGGGCAAACCTATGTTCCAGTTACAAGTATGAAAGAATGAACATGGAACGTTTGGGATATAGTAACACATTCAAAATGGTGTGAGCCCATTTATTGAGTCACTGTAACTGTCATGTACCTTTCTTTTTATTTGACTTCCTTGCACATCCAGGGTGGGTGAGGGGAGGGGGAATATATTATTGTTTGCTATACATAATTATCCATATTATTGAAATTAAATATGTACTTCTTCCTCTATTAATTATGGGGAGGAGGGGGGAGAAAATGATTGTTTTTTGAATTATTTGTGTATTTAAAGTGCCTTCTGTGTAGTGTTTATGTTTAAATTCATTGTATGGCACTGTTAACATTTGAAAATTAATAAAGATTTATAAAAAAAGAAAAGAGCCCTGGAGATTGAAATCCTTTACAACTTCTATTCTATTTCCTTCAAGCTCAAAATCTGCATCATTTTCCGTGTTCATATCTTCGTCTTGTTTATGTTCAGCTCTAATCCTATATTATGACTTTTGGCTTTGACTTTTCTCAGTAAATACAGCATGTCTTCTTTGCTGCTAGTGATGAGTGTTGTATCATATGCATAGTGCAGGTTGTTTATATTTCGGCCACCAGCTTTGAAACCGACACTCTCTTCTTCCAAATTTGCTTTTCTGAAGATGGTTTCACTTTATAGGTTGAACAGGTAAGGTAACAAGATGCATCCTTGCTTGACGCCACATTTTATTGGAAACCAATCAGTATTGCCGCATTCAGTTCTCACTGCAACTTTTTGATTTGGAGTTATGTGTTTGGGTATTCCTATTTGCACTAGAGTTTTCCATAGTTTAATGTAAACCACAGTGAAAAGCTTTGCTCTAATCAATGAAGCAAAGGTATGGGGGATTGAGGCATTTTTTTGCTCTTCTCCAATATCCATCTAACATTGGCAATAATGTTTCTTATTCTTTGACCTTTTCTTAAACCAGCCTGAACTTCGGGTAGTTCTTGTTCAACATATGATTGGAGACTTTGTTGTATTATTTTCAGCAACATTTTGCTGGTGTGTGGAATTAATGCATTATGTAGTTGTTACAGTCCTTGGCGTCACCTTTCTTATGAACAGTGATCTTCTCCAATTGGTTGGCCATGGTTTTTTTCCTTCCAAATTGGTTGACACAGTCAAGTGAGGGCCATGATAGCACCTTCTGAGCCTTTTATTAATTCAATTGGAATACCATTGATACCAGGTGGCTTGTTTTTCGATAAAGCTTTAATTGCTGTTATGACTTCTTCTCTTAAAATACCTGGTTCTTGTTCGGCTTCAGTTTCCAGGTCAATTTTCCCAATGTTATCCTCATTGCCTTGTTTATATAAATTTTCTGTATATTCTTTCCATCTCTTTGTAATGCTTTCTGGATCATTCAATATCATTCCATTGGCGTCTTTAAGCATCCCCAGTCGAGGATGGAATTTCTGCTGCAATTTCTTTATCTCCTGATACGCTAACCTGGTTTTTCCATTTACATTAGAGAATGACACGGTGACGGTTTACCCGCGGCCACCGCATTTAAGCCGCGGGTCACCGCCGAAAACAGGGAAGAAAACTAGCAGTCGCTGCGGTGACGGGGACAAGGCCATTCACCGACCGCGGAAACGGTGAACAGGTTTGTCCCCGCGGGCCAATGTACCCCCTTCTAGGAACCGCTATTTACCTGTGTTTCACCGTGCTCCTCATTTGTCAGATCAACCCTTCCTGCCAATCGCAGCAGAAGGGTACCCAACCCCTCCTGCCGGTCCTCCCAATGGCCTCCCCTAAGATCGCCGGCAGGAGGGTACCCAACCCCTCCTGCTGGACCCCCCCCCCCAACGAACCCTCCCACCCCGGAACCCCCTTAGTCTTACTTTCCAAGTTGGACCGGACAGCTCCTCGCTCGTCTGGCCAGCAGGCCTGCCTCCGTCCAAATGAGGCGGGCCCGCCCCTCCCCTCCCCTGCCTAACCCACAGGATCCTAGGGCCTGATTGGCCCAAGCACCTAAGGCCCCTCCTATAGCGGGAGTGGCTTTAGGTGCCTAGACCAATCAGGCCCTAGGATCCTGTGGGTTGGGCAGGGTAGGGGCGGGCCCGCCTCATTTGGACGGAGGCAAGCCATACGTGTGAGGAGCCGTCCGGTCCAACTTGGAAAGTAAGACTAAGGGGGTTCCGGGGTGGGAGGGTTCGTTGGGGGGGGGGTCCAGCAGGAGGGGTTGGGTACCCTCCTGCCGGCGATCTTAGGGGAGGCCATTGGGAGGACCGGCAGGAGGGGTTGGGTACCCTTCTGCTGCGATTGTCGGGAGGGCCGTTGGGGGGGTCTACAGGAGGGGTTGGGTACCCTCCTGCCGGCGATCTTAGGGGAGGCCATTGGGAGGACCGGCAGGAGGGGTTGGGTACCCTTCTGCTGTGATTGTCGGGAGGGCCGTTGGGGGGGTCTACAGGAGGGGTTGGGTGCCCTCCTGCCGTGATCGCTGGGGGGAGGGGAGACTTGCAGCCGTAGCCGCGGTCACTATGCTAATCACGGCAGGGAGATCTTTGCCGCGATTAGGTACAGCGGCCGCGTCTAATTACCATATAGGCTAACATTGTAAGCATTTAAAGTACATGTCGTGTTTGTTTTTGCATTGCTAGCCCCAGGGGTGGTGGAAGATTAGTGATTGAAAAACTGTAAGAAAAATAACTATTTTAAATTTAGTGATCAAAATGTGTCAGTTTTGAGAATTTATATTAATTAATTTTTTCTCTGCGTGTTTTGTTTTTGTATAGTTATTAACTAATATTTAACTAAGTTTTAAAGTTTTAAAGAATGTTTCCTTTATACGTAAATAAAGAAAAGTGAATGGGATTGCAGTGGCGGTGACGGGGCGGTGAATGGGGTGGCAGTGGCGGTGACGGGGCGGTGAAGAGGATGGTGAGACGGGGACGGGGCGGTGACGGGGATGGTGAGACGGGGACGGGGCGGTGACGGGGATGGTGAGACGGGGACGGGGCGGTGACGGGGACCAATTTTTTCACCGTGTCATTCTCTAATTTACATGTTCTTATTCACTCTTCTGACAAATATCCTTGAGATATCATTCTTTGTCTTGTCAAACTTGATGTTGAAACATTTGGCTCAATTGTGATACTTCTTTTCTATCACTGGATAATTTTACTTGTCTTTTTTATTCTGGTACTTTTCTGGTTTCTTCTGAGATCCAAGGTGATTTCTTGGCTTTCTTTTTCTTCTTCTAATTACAGTTTTGATGTCATTCCACAACTCTTCGGGATCTCTATCTCCGGTATGAAGCAAGGCAAACCTGTTGTTTAGTTTTATCCAGTAGTACGATGGAATGTTTTCAATGTTGCATTTTGGGAGGTCTCAAATGATCATCTTCTTGCAAGTCTTTACCTTGATCTTGCATGTCAAAAGTTCAAGGTCGCTTCCACAATCAGCTCCTGGTTTAGTCCTTGAAGTCAAAACTGAAGATTTTCATCTCTGTCCTAGTCAATTTGATTTTGATACATGCCATTTGAAGAGATCCATGTGTACTGACAACATCTGTGGTACTGAAAATGCATATTCATGATTGCCAGTTGGTTTGTTTTACAAATCTATACTAAGAAAGAAATGAAGTTGGTGATAACAGTACAGTTTTGTAAAAAAACAACTGTCAATCATTTGACCATTAATGATCGGAAAAACCATCACAGTTATTTTGAAACTTACTCTAGTAATATATTAATGTGTTATTCTATATAGGGCACTAACAGCTAGCTGTAAATTTGGCACAAAACTTGCATTCTCTAGCATCAAAATGAACGTGAAACAGCAGGTATGCACGCGAGTGAACTTAGGCACTATTTTACAACTCGGTGCCCAAGTGTCCAAATACATAACTGCAAGCAAGGCATTCACACGGGAGGGACAATACAAGAAGGGAGATGGCCTCGGAAATAGAACAGTACAACAAAAGAGGCAGAGAGATGTCAATACCACCCAACAGTTACATTTATTCAAAGCAACACAAATAATCCATTAAAAGTTCTTGATCTTAAAGATATTAAATGAGGTCCCAAAAGTGGAATCCTAGTAAAGTCCCATCCAGGATCCAGGGTTCGGCAACTAGCATAGACTTCCTCAGGGGACAGTAAGCAAATGATATGAGTCTCTGTGTGAAAAAAGCGTCCAGAGATGCCAACACGCTTTGATTCACATCGTTTGCTTATTGTCCCCTGAGAAAGGCGACACTAGTTGCTGAAACCTGGATCCTGGTTGGGACTTTCCTAGGATTCCACTTTGATCTTAAGATCAAGGACTCGCAGCAACCATTCAGTCAGCAGCCTCGAACGGAGCGGGAGAGCTGGAAGATCGCACCGGCTTCGTGCACCGGCTGGCTACAAGGGACCTGAAAGAAACACAGGGAAGGTGGAATCATTCAGCAGCCTCGAACGGAGCAGGAGGGCAGGAAGATCACTCCTGTTCCATTCATCGGCTGGCCACATGGGACCCAAAAGTTACGTGGGAGAGAGGTGTGGATGTCCAGTTTCAGCAGGCACAGAAGGCAGAAGGGATTCCTCCTGTCCCACCCACTGCGAGGCTACCAAGGAGTTAGGGGGTGTGCAGGGGAGGTGGGTGGGTTTTGGATTCAGCCCCGGGGCAGGAGACGGTTCTTACAGCAGGCCCTGTGGAGGCCTGCAACAGGTCTGGGAGGGGGGCAGGTAGGCGATGGCCAGAATATAGGCCAAGACCAGCATTTTGGGGCCCAAAAATCATCTTATATTTGAGTATATAAGGTAAGTTCTTGTAGGCCCCCGCTAAGTGTGATTCTATAAACTGCACTGTTTATTGATTGACAATTGTTCCAAGCAGCACTTATAATGTAGGTGCCACTCAAAGTCCTTTATAGAATCTGGTACCTAGTACCCATTTTCTTTTTGGTGCTCATTTTTGAGCGCCATTTATACAATTCTCTCCTGTGTGTACTTTCATGTGTGGAACCCCTGGAGTAATTTTATTTAAGTCCTTTTAAGCAAGAAAAATCTTTGATAAAATTACCCTCTAAGTGCTTATGCATGACCTCAAGGCTTGAGTGGTAAATTTAGAATCAGATAGTACTGGGAGGGTAGCAGCGTGAAATAAAAGTTTCTAAACACGCTCCTGTGTCATCCTGTTCCTCACAGCTCTGATGAAGAGATGCAATAAGGGTGGGAGGCCAGATAAGTGACTGCATGCTTACAAGTTGTTCTTCCTCTATTGTTGGATGCTTCAGTCCTATTGATTGTCTGTCAATGGTTGACAAGATAGGAGATAGACGGAGTTTATATAAATGTTTTTCATATATATTCATAGAGATTAGCAAAGTTGGAGTGAGGGAGTTCACAGAAAAAAATTGTCTACTCTTATCTTTTGCCCTCATCCTCTAGGCCAGTGTATCGCAAACTGTATTCCGCGACAAACTAGTCCGCACTGGAGAATTCCAGGTGTGCCCCGAGATGCCGGCGAGGAAGAGAAACACCGGCTGACTGCTTATAGGACTTGCCTCTCATGGCAAAAGGCATGTCCTGTGGTCAGTCAGACAGTGCCTGCGCCTCTCTTCCTCAACAGCGTTGCTGCTCCTTCTCCTCCCCTCTCCTTCTGCAGCATACACACGCACCCACACACACCTGCGGTATTAGGAGGCTCAGGGCTGCAGCTGGAATGACATCGGCACATGCACGGACGTCGACATGATGACATCACGCATGCATGTGATGTCACTGCGTTGATGTCTGTGCATTTCTAGGTGCCCTCCAGCTGCAGCCCTGAGGTTGGTGCGCCAGCAGCTTAAAAAGTTTGTGACACACTGCTCTAGGCACATGGAATTTAGTTATATTTATTTGACAAAATTGGTATAGAGTGGGCTCTTAAAAAGCTGGTAATGTAAACTGATAACATGAATCATCAAAACAAGCCCTCTCTAATGTCATTTAATAACCGTAATTTGATACAGCTGCCCAAACCACAGTATAATTACAGAACTTCAATTTTCATTTTGGCCTTGGAACCACATTTCATAGTGGATTTGCTTAAACACAAGCATCTGGCTGTGGGGTAACTTGGGGTCTTAAAGGGTGATTTCAAGAACTCATGGGCATTTTTCCATGCTCAGGTTTAGATATTTCATATATCAAAATACACAGGATATAGTCATCTCAGTATTAAGGCTATGCTGTAGGAAATTGTGCAGAATTTCCCTCAGCTCATATCCGTGCTAGGACGAATGGCAGACGACCTAATGCGGTTCATTCAAAAGAATTTCCATTAACTCGCTGGCCCCCTACCAGCTTTTGCACTAGTGTCCACACGTACTGTGCATTTAACATGACAGCACTAGACCATAATACTTAACTGTTAAATGATGAATATGTTTGTAAATATTTAAAATCATTGTATTTATATACTATACATGTGTGCACATATTCACATAACTGCCAAAATTCCACCTAAGAGCTATTTTGTAAATACCAGCCTAAATTTCAAAGCACTTGGAGGGGCATAATCGAAAGGGACGTCTAAGTCCATTTACGTCCATCTTGCAAGTCGTCCAAAGTTAAAAAAGAGCCTAAGACACATTTTTGAAAGATGCGTCCAACTTTTTTCTACTTTCGAAAATCGTCTAATTATACATCCTGCCAATTTGATCGTCCAAGCCGCTAAATCGTCCATATTTATACCACATTTCCGTCCAACTTTCCGTTCAAGTCCAAAACGCCTAGAACAAGCCCTGTTGGACGTGGAAGGGGTCTGCAAAGTGATGGACTGCACACCCAGATATGCAGTGGGTAATGGGGTACCTTACAGGGCACTGCTGTGAACTTTGCAAAAAGGGTGCCATGGCTTCGTCTCACTGCAGCTCCCTTATAGGTGATGGTGAGTCCCCCAAACCATCTCAAGAATCCCCTAGACCCACTTATCTACCACCCCAATAGCCCTTATGACTGCAGGAGCCACTTATATGCCAGTCGAAAAGGGTTTGGGGGTGTATAGGGGAGAGTGCACATGTTTAAGTATCAATGCAGTGATTACAGGGGCTTATGGGCATGGGTCTTCCTCTTTATGGGACCCTAACTCACCCCCAAGACGACTTAAGCTGCCTCTGGGCTGGACGACTAGGCTTTCCTATGCCAGGCGGCCAGGCGATGATGGTCTGGAGGCTGAAATTTAAAGTTGTGAATAAAAGGTTTATGGGGGTGGGGTGGGGTTGGTGATCACTGCGGTCTGTGTTATGTGTTTGAAGTGCTTATCTGGTGAGTTTAGGTGGATGGAATATCAGTCTGACATAGTATGGCGATTTGTAGGTTCTTATGTTCTTAAATTTGGCAGATTATAATCTTAAATACTATGTCACAACATTGCTAACTGCTGCCATTGTGAACCCAGCTGTTATAATGAGGGTTCAAACTGTGCCATTTTGAACTCAGCCTCTGATGGGGCAGGAACAACTGGGGATCGGTTCTATGCCTCTCGTTAGATATTTCTACTTCTCCTACATCTGGGATTTGCAATGAGATCTTATCAAACAAACTTTCCTAGCTCATCTAAACTATCCTTTTCCTGATCCTCACCCTCCCCCCCCCCATTCCATCATTGCTTTAACTAATCTATTATATTTTAGGCATCTGACTACCTGTGTTCTTGATCCAAAACCCTCTTCTTGGCTTAATTCCCCTAGGAAGGGTCTTCTTGCCCTTGAACATACAATTGTTCTGTACAATCTATCTATTGGAATGGTCCCTTCAAATTGGAAAAAGGCAGCTCCCTACTGTAAAGAAACCATTCCTAGACCGTCCTATTCCTACGTTTGCCCTGCTTTTAATTGAAAGTGGCAAAAAAGTGGTCCACACTCAGCTTCTTTCCCATGTTGAGCAAACTCAAGTTCTCCACCCACATCAAGTAGGCTTCCGCCAACACCATAGTACAGAAACTATAACTTTTTTACTCATTGATCTACATCACTTTCTTGACAGAGGGTGACATTGTTCTTATTGCCTCACTAGATCTGTCTTCAGTTTTTGACTTAGTTGAACATCTTTTACTTTCTCGGCTTTTGCAAATAGGGCTCCAGGGGTACTGTTCACAATTGGTTTTCTCCTTTCTTATCTAATCATTCTTTTACAGTTCATATAGGTCAGTCTGACTCCTCATCTTATTCACTGCACTCTGGAGACCCTCAGGGCTCTATACTCTTTTCTCTTCTTTTTAATATCTTTGGCTTGCCTTAAATAAGTTAATGTTAAGTCCTGACCTCAACTGAACTCTCTCCTTCTTTTTGGTCTTCCTATAACTCCTGTCTCAGCTTTTCAGAGGAGGGTGTGGCATAGTGGTTAGAGCTACAGCCTCAACCCCCTGAGCTCGTGGGTTCAAACCGTGTTCTGCTGCTTGCGATCCTGGGCACTTAATCCTTCACTACCCCAGGTACATTAGTTAAACTGTGAGCCCACGGGACAGATAAGGAAAATGTTTGAGTACCTGATTATGAAACCAAACAATACGCTTTGTTCAAGCAGTGTATCAAATCCCAATCCCCTTTTAGCATTTAGGAGTTTGGTGTGATTCATAGCTCTCTTAAAAATATATATTAAAAAAAATCAGGGGTTCTTAAGTCAGGCTTTTGCTACACTACATACACATTGTTATTTGCATAATTTACTTGATTTTGCATCATTACATACCGCAGTGCATGCTTTTAGAATGCCTAGTCTTAATTATTGCAATATTGTCTATGCAGGCCTTCCCTTCTCACAAATTGTCTCCAGTCTCTTCAGAACTGTGCAGCCAGGCTCCTTTGTAAGACCAGAAAACATCATACCTCTCCCCTTTTTGTCCATCTTGATTGGCTTCCTATACAGCTTCAGAACCCCCTTCAAGGTTCTACTGCTGACACATAAAGCATATTACTTGGGTATTCCTTCTTATCTTTCAGACTTAACTATTCCCTACACACACACCTTCTCATAACTTGTGGTCTTTGAACGCTAACTGAAAAGAACTTCCCTGCCCGAGGCATTTAGCATTTTACTTTTTATCACCTAAATTGTGGAGCAAACTATCCAATTAGATCCGTAATGAACACTCTTTTACTAAGTTTAAAACCCATCTTAAGGCTCATTTCTTTCAATTAGCTTTTCGGATACAATAGACGACCCCCTCCTGGCGATTGGGCCGACTTGTGACACCAAGGATCTGTATGCTTGCTCTGTTTCATTGCTACTCTCCTTTTTTATATGGCATTCTTTTTAACCATAAGTGACTGTACACTTTGGTATATGCAGTATAAAAAGTTTGAATAAACTATAAACATTAGGAAAAGCCATGGTAGGTCCCAGAGAGGGAAGTGGGTGAAGCCTGCCTCAATTAGGAAGGAGGGAAATGATTGTGAGTATGTTTTAGAGGGCATGGAGGTCTCTCAGGTTGAAGAAAATGTGCTCTGAGAGGGTGGACGGATTTGATGGGGAGGTCAGGGCTGGGGAATGAACAATGTTGTTGGAGATGAGGTAGTGTGATTAGGAGTGTGGGGGGTGGACTGACACTTGAACTGGCTCTAGCCCCTTTTAAAGATAACAAGACCAACTTGAGGTTTACTGTCTTTGGTTGCTGTGGCTAGGAATGTACAATATTCCAGGCTGCAGCAACAAAAGGTGAAATTTATTGTGGGAGCAGGCTAGTGACTCCATTATGAATTTTGCTACGGTAAATTACCACAGCTTATTGCAGAGGATACTGACTTCTGGTACAGAGTTACTTCAGATTAGTGACTCCTATGGTAAATTAAGTGGTGGTAATTTACTGCAGCTTAGCAATTACCCTCATTAATCTTCAGAGCCCTTTATGAGGAAGGCCCTTTAGGGCCAATACAGAAAGTCACCACAGGCAGAAGTGTGTGGTTGTGTAGGTGTTCACAACTAGGTGCACAATGCACATAGGTGTTTAGCACAGAAGTTAACTTTTGAGGTACACATGGGTGCCCAGTATATTGAAATGAATCATAATATTCATCCGCTATGCACAGAAATAAACAGGGTTGTTTTTTAAAAAAAATCTCTCCTATCACATTTTTAGGGCTCCTTTTACTAAGGTGCGTTAGCATTTTTAGCGCACGCAGCAGATTAGTGCGTGCTAACCCCATACTATGCAGCTAGAACTAACACCAGCTCAATGCTGGCATTAGCGTCTAGAACATAAGAATTGCCGCTGCTGGGTCAGACCAGTGGTTCATCGTGCCCAGCAGTCCGCTCACGTGGTGGCCCTCTGGTCAAAGACCAATGCCCTAACTGAGACTAGCCCCACCAGCGCACGTTCCTGTTCATCAGAAACTTGTCTAACTTTGTCTTGAATCCTTGGAGGGTGTTTTCCCCTATAAAAGCCTCTGGAAGAGCGTTCCAGCTTTCTACCACTCTCTGGGTGAAGAAGAACTTCCTTACGTTTGTACGGAATCTATCTCCTTTCAACTTTAGAGAGTGCCCTCTTGTTCTCCCTACCTTGGAGAGGTTGGATAACCTGTCCTTATCTACTAAGTCTATTCCCTTCAGTACCTTGAATGTTTCTGTCATGTCCCTTCTCAATCTCCTCGAGGAAGAAGAGGCCCAGTTTCTCTAATCTTTCGCTGTTTGGCAACTCCTCCATCCCCTTAATCATTTTAGTCGCTCTTCTCTGGACCCTTTCAAATAGTTATGTGTCCTTCTTCATGTACGGCGACCAGTGCTGGACGCAGTACTCCAGGTGAGGGCGCACCATGGCCCGATACAGCAGCATGATAACCTTCTCTGATCTGTTCGTGATCCCCTTCTTTATCATTCCTAGCATTCTGTTCGCCCTTTTCGCCACCTCCGCACTTTGCGTGGACGGCTTCATCGACTTATCGATCAGAACTCCCAAGTCTCTTTCCTGGAAGTCTCTCCAAGTACCGCCCGGACATCCTGTATTAGTGCATGAGATTTTTGTTACCGACATGCATCACTTTACACTTATCCACGTAGAACCTCATCTGCCATGTCGATGCCCATTCCTCGAGCCTGATTATGTCACATTGCAGATCTTCGCAATCCCCCTGTGTCTTCACTGCTCTAAATAACTTTGTATCGTCCACAAATTTAATCACCTCACTCGTCGTACCTATGTCCAAATCATTTATAAAGATGTTGAAGATCATTGTAGCACGTGCTATTCCATGCATTAAAGCCCTAACGCAGCTTAGTAAAAGGAGCCCTTATTGTATGTAGTGGTGGATCCTCCTCCACTGCTATCCCACTATCAATCGGTGTACGTCAAAGCTTTATATTGGGACCTCTTTTTATTCACACAAGAAAAAATAAATAATAACAAAATTTAACTGCTAAATATGAAAATATGTTAGCCAAGTGATGGTGACACCCACTGAAAAAAACATTTATTTAAAGTGGAGAAAAAGTCTCAATCATTTAATATTTAGATGGCAACCCACTGGATTTCCAGCCATTCAACACATGTAGCATAGGCAAAAAAAAAATCCACAACTATCAAAATGCAATTTTAAAAATGGGACATACTCCCACCACTGTGCACAGGAGAATAGAGAAAAAGAACAAAAGACAATGTTGAACTTATCTTTTTTCCCCATCTTTATTCATTCCCTCAATGCTCTGATTTCTTCCTGTGATTTTCAATATCACCTCTGTGTTACACAGAAATTTCCTCAGAAATCCAGTCCGTAGTCTCAGCCTGTCTGTCTTATATTGCTGCTTGGATATCTCATCACTATTTAAAGCTAAACATGGCCAAGACTGAGCATAAGAACATAAGAATAGCCCTTATTGGGTCAGAGCAATGGTCCATCAAGCCCAGTAGCCCGTTCTCATGGTGGCCAATTCAGGTCACTAGTACCTGGCCAAAACCGAAGGAGTAGCAATATTCCATGCTACCGATCCAGGTCAAGCAGTTGCTTCCCCCCATGTCATTCTCAATAACAAACTATGGACTTTTCCTCCAGGAACTTGTCCAAACCTTTCTTAAAACCAGATACGCTATCCGCTCTTACCACTTAAACACCTAACTGCTTTCTACTACTACCACTTATAAATACTTATATACTTATAATAGTCACAAATTTGGGTGTGCAATTTTTAAGAATTAAAGGGGGTGAGAGCGATTCTAGAATAAGGTGGCTACAATTAGGTGCATGGTGGGAGCTTATTCTATAAAAAAATAAAAAGGAAAGTAGGTGCTTACTTTTCTTCATAGAATACCACTATAACTGGAATATATACACACTTAGGGAAAAATCTATAAGTGGTACCTAAAGCATAGACACCTACATCAATAAAAATCAATTTCAAAATTAGAGCTGAGATCATTAATAATTAGCTTTAACAAGCTTATAAAGACAAAAAAATAAAAGTTTAATTGGGAAGTAGGTGCCTTATACCCAAGTACATAACATCCTGTAGGCACGGTTAGGGGTGGATCGGGGATGTGGGTTTTTATTGTTGGTTTTTTTTTAAAGTTAGTCATTAGTAGGCATCTCTAATAGAATCATGCCTACATTGTAGGTATGGTAAACCCTGTCCTATATTAGGAACACTTACAATATAGGCACAATTCTGTTAGAGATTCCTTTTTTTTTTGTAATTCTTTATTCATTTTTATAACTTACATCAAGTGCATCAAAAGGTATAAACCATTTAAACTTAAATATATCACTTGAAATTCTACAATTCTTCATATTAAATAGATTTATCCCTTCCCCTCCCATCCTTTCAACATCTCATAACGCTTCTACCATATAATAGAATCCCCCTCCCCCCACCCCATTCTTACATTTGTACAAATCAGGGAAAATAATACTTATTCATTGCAATAATTTGTTAATGGCCCCCACACATCTTGAAAGTTATTAAAATTTCCTTTCTGAATAGCTAATGTTCTTTTCATTTTATAAATATGACACACTGAATTCCACCAAAAACTGTAGTTTAATCTATTCCAATTTTTCCAATTGCATGTTATTTGTTGTATGGCAACTCCTGTTAAAATAAGTAAGAGTTTATTATTGTTGGAAGATATTTGGCTCTTAGCCCTCATAGACATTCCAAATAGTATATGATAATGCCACATGATTTTCTAATAAACTATTAATTTGGTCCCAAATTGTTTCCAAAAATCCATAATAAATGGACAATAGAACAATAAATGGTCTAAAGTCCCTGCTTCAAGATGACAATAGCAACATCTATCAGACTTAGAGCAATCTAATTTTTGTAAACAAACAGGGGTCCAGATTGCTCTATGCAACAGAAAAAAACATGTTTGTCTCATAGATGCAGACATTGTACATCTCATCCTCCAAGACCAAATTCGTGGCCATTGAGACGCAGTAATTTGATGCTTAATCTCAATGCTCTAAATGTCTCTAATTTGGGGAGGCTCTGTTAGAGATTCCTAATGTGTGTGATTGACACATCTAAGCCCAGATTCTCTAAATGGTGCCTGTTATTAAGCGCCCACATCAGTGTGCCTAGGTGATCTAGGTGCCTAACTTACCCCCCACCCTTTATGAAGCCGCATTAGGGTTTTTATCGCCGGCCATGGCGGTAAAAGCTCCGACGCTCATAGAATTCCTATGGGTATCAGAATATTTACCACCATACCGGCAATAGAAAACCCTAACATGGCTTCATAAAAGGGAGGGGGGGAGTGTAATTAATCAAGTTGACTCAATCGGTACCTTTAAGAACATAAGAAATGCCTCCGCTGGGTCAGACCTGAGGTCCATCGCGCCCAGCAGTCCACTCACGCGGCGGCCCATCAGGTCCAGGACCTGTGCAGTAATATTTTATCTATACCCCTCTATCCCCTTTTCCAGCAGGAAATTGTCCAATCCTTTCTTAAACCCCAGTACCGTTCGCTGCCCTATAACGTCCTCTGGAAGCGCATTCCAGGTGTCCACCACACATTGGGTAAAGAAGAACTTCCTAGCATTAGAAAATGCCATTAAAAAACAATTGGAAAAAATAAGGAGCTAGTAGGCACCTAACTTGGGACGTGCCTACCATGTCGAGGCAAGCGTCTACTCTGAGGCATCTACCAGAAAGTAGGTGTGGCTTAGGGTGGATTTGAGGTGGATTAGGGACATGGTTTGACTTAGGCGCTAGTAAGCGACTGACTTAGGTGCACTAATAGGCCAAGAAACCCTGGTACAAATGGGAGTATGACTTAGGCTTCAATGCCTGCCAGCGCCGAAGACCACTCAGGCATTGGGAGGCATCATTCTATAAACTGCGCCTAGCAAAAGATTTACAATTGCGATCCTCAGCACCTATCTTTTAGGCGCTGTTTACAGAATCAGGGCCCTAGATGCCTATACTGCAATTACCTACAAATGCAGGCGTCATTATCACAATCTGTCCCTCAATCTTTCGGCATAAGTGCCTACGCCAGCCATTTGTTAGTACCTAAGTGTCACGGATGCCCATGTAACTTTGGGCCCCACTCCCTTGCAAACGATTGACTCTTGATGCAGGCAATCTCACTGAAACACAAGTCCTCTTTTGAGCATTTGTTTGAAATGGACGTCAAATGAGCCGCTCTTGGTCTATTGTTTGTTACAATAACATTGGCCGGCTTCTATGTAATTTAAGTAGGTACATGCACTCAGTGGCATGTTAGCACATTTACATGTATATGCTGATGTTAAATATTAATGCTTGTTGTATAGAATTGCACTGTATCATAGTGGCTGCCTTTATATGGATGTGCCTTTGACTGTTGGTCCAAGAGAACAAATGGGCAGCCAATCCACAAGATCCAGGATACAAAAAAACAAACAAATCCCACCCTGTAGATCACAATGAAGGTCCAAAACTCCATGCAAAATGTATTCACCAAATAAAATAACAATTAAGTTATTAAAAGCCCAACATGGCCATGTTTCACCCTCATAAGGGCTGCATCAGGGGCTGTATAAACCAAAAACTGTTATTCAACAGGTATCACCTATTGGCAATCGCTTCTCTCCTCTCCCTTGCAAACCGCAACTGTGGTGAAACACATTTTGGTTTTTACAGCCCCTGATCTACTGATTTTTTTTTTAATCCTTTGACTATTGGGCCCAAACTATGTTGCCTCCATTTGCGTCTTGAAAATGTAGCTGTCTGTAAGATCAGAGGCAGAAACAGTGCAGAAATGACCAAGGAGCTTTAGGGTTTGAGCTACATTCTAGGAGCGTCGCTCACAAAAATACTTACAAATCTGGAAAATTGTTGATTTTTGGAACTTGCTGTTCACGTGAAAAAAATTTTTTAGAACTTGTCGCTCACACAAGAAAACACTTGCACATACCCGGCTAATCCTTAGATGGAACATAGGTTTTAAGGGGTTGATTTGAGAGTGCGGAATGCTATCACAACCTCTACGAGACCCAGTGAAAGTAAACCTTTTTCCCTCAATATATACAGACTTTTGGCCATAAAAATGATCATTCAAAGTACAACTGGAACTGTTAATCTGAAGCATGTTGCGTTGCTGTATCAGAGATGTAAGCAAGCCTGAAGAGTCAAGAATGGAATTTATATGAAGTATATTTTACACCCCAGGAATGAAAGGTTTACTTCCACTGAAGATGTATGTGTGAGGGGTATGTAAGTGGCAGTGGTATTCTTCTGCCCTTATCCAAGTGGCATGAACTTTCCAGAACAGAATGTCTCCTGAAATGGAAGGAATAGCCAGCAGTGCGATTATGTAGCTCCCAGCTCACCAGACATCCTGCTCTGTATTCACCCCGTCCACAAATGTCAAAACTCAGGATTTTACAGTCTGCCTTTACTGTCCTTGAATGTTACAAAGAAGGCAACTGCGGGTTTTGTGGTGATAGGAAGGCACAGACGGATGGACAGACACAGTGGGCTTCTTTTACTAAGGTGTGCTAGCAGTTTTAGCGTGCGTGCTAAATGCTAATGCCTCCATAGAGCTTACGTTAGTATTTTTCCTTTAGCACGTGCTAAAAACGCTAGCACACCTTAGTAAAAGGAGCCCAGTGTATACATGTGGTGCTTTTTTAAAATTGAACAACAGCACCTAGCAATAAAAGTGTGAGGTGCAGTGGTTAGAGACACAATCTTATTACCTTGAGGCTGTGGGTTCAAATCCCATGCTGCTCCTTGTCACCCCGGGCAAGTCACTTAATCCCCATTGCTCCAGGTACACTATGCAGAGTGTGAGCCCACCACGTCAGACAGGGAAAAATGCTTGTGTACCTGAATGTAAACCACTTAGTGGTATAAAAATGAACACATTTCACTCTTTTGTCATTCATGTTATGGGAGAAGTTGCAGTAAATCCCTTCATCCTGCCTTTCTATTCTAGAAAACTAGTTTCCTCTTTTTTTTTTTGCCATTGTTTTCCCCAACCCAATCTCTGCTTATTGTATCCTATTCCTTTTTTTAAAAAAAACCAAAAAAAACCCCAGCAGTTTGGGGTTTATTTTTACTTTGCTATTTCACATAGCCTTTAACAGTTTCAACTTCTATGGCACTGGAATGTTGTCAGGTGCAATTCTACCTGCCACGTATTCCGTGTGATTAGCTTGCTTGACACCAAACCCATCTAACAGGCTTTTGAATGGCACTAGGAAAGGAAGCTTGAATACAAAGATCGTTTTGAGTGTTACAGTGCTTTGCAATTATACAAGTGAATAAATGAAGGGGATAGGGTTACCTGATTTTGGGAATCAATTTCACTTAGTACTGCTGCAGGCTTTAACTCATTAGCAAGTTTTAATAGCACTGACCTGGCTTAGTAAATTCAACTTTTAGCATTCGCATGGCCTAACTGCAGCTTGCTTGCTAATATGGAAATGCACTCATTATTATGCGGAATCCTGCTTCCATCTGGGCATACAGCAGAACTTTCCAATTTTCTGAGGCTGATATTTATTTATTTATCAGTCACCTTTATGAAATTCAAATAAGAGAGATAATGCATACTAAAAGGGAGACATAAAGAGGCAAATTATTTAAAGGACTCCTAAAGTTAGGTGCCCACAATGTAGACGTCCAGCAACTTATGCATCCAAATAGATTTGAATAATAAGCACAATTAATGACTTTAACAAGCAATAATTAGAAGTTAGATGTCCAAAGGTTGTGCGCAATTCACAGAATAGGCATCTATATTTTAATAGACACATATTTGAAAAAACCGTGCCTAATGGAATAGGCATGGGCATAGTTTTAATATGGACATCTATATCCAGAACTGAATGGCGCTCAGTATTCTTAAGTGTTCTAAGACATCTATATTTTCACCTAAAATGTAGGCATTGAAAAACCAGGTCTACTTTTGAGCATGCATTGGGAGCGAATTAGGCATGAGTTAAGCTTGCTGAAGGTGTCCACATATAGGTGTATGAAGGGTAAAGAGTATTTCTCTTTGATAATAATGGAAAAAGATGTTTAAAAAATGCATTACTCAATCAAAGCACATTTAAAAATTTATATTGCATACTAAACCTCATTCACAAAGTTTAAGAAAATAAGAAGAGAAACCCTATTCAAAGTGGCACAGTGGCTGTGGCTCAGAGCATGTGGACATGTTTGACACACAATCGTGACATCATTGTTGTAGATTGTCACTACAAAAATAGGAGTATGTGCTGAGATACCTGACCATCCTGGGGGTTTGAACTCACAAGCTTGGGAAGATGAAAAAAGTGCCTTTAACCATTTAAGGGGCCCTTTTACTAAGCTGAGATAACACAGGCTTAACACATATAAACATAGAAACATGATGGCAGATAAAGGCCAAATGGCCCATCTAGTCTGCCCATCTGCAGTAACCATTATCTTTTTCTCTCTCCGATAGATCCCCACGTGCCTATCCCAGGCCCTTTGAATTCAGACACAGTCTCTGTTTCCACCACCTCTTCTGGGAGACTGTTCCATGCATCTACCGCCCTTTCTATAAAAAAAAGTATTTCCTTATATTACTCCGGAGCCTATCACTTCTTAACTTCATCCTATGCCCTCTCATTGCAGTTTCCTTTCAAATGAAAGAGACTCGGCTTATGTGCATTTACATTACATAGGTATTTAAACATCTCTATCATATCTCCCCTCTCCCGCCTTTTCTCCAAAGTATACAGATTGAGATCTTTAAGCCTGTCCCCATACGCCTTATGATGACCATATACCATGTTAGTAGCCTTCTTCTGGACCAACTCCATCCTTTTTATATATTTTTGAAGGTGCGGCCTCCAGAATTGTACACAATATTCTAAAAGATGGCTCACCAAAGTCTTATACAGGGGCATCAATATCTCCTTTTTCCTACTGGCCATACCTCTTCCTGTGCAACCTAGCATCCTTCTAGCTTTCCCCATCAACTTTTCATCCTGTTTGGCCACCTTAAGATCATCACATTCAATCACACCCAAGAACAGCTCTTCTGTCGTGCACATAAGTTCTTTACCCCCCTAAACTGTACTGTTCCCTCGGGTTTTTGCAGCCCAATTGCATGACTTTGCATTTCTTAGCATTAAACATTACTGCCAAATTTTAGACTATTCTTCAAGCTTCGCCAGGTCTTTTTTCATGTTATTCACACCATCCTGGGTGTCTGCTCTATTGCAGATTTTGGTATCATCTGCAAAGAGCAAATCTTACCCGATAGCCCTGCAGCAATATTGTTAAAAAAAATATTAGGACTCACTAAGGCCCAGGTTCTTCTTGTATACTGCCTACAATTAGATGTACCTAACTTAATTTTCTTAATTGGACTAGTTGGCACTGATAATTGAAAGTATCAGCAAGTAGGTGTGGGTAGGGGTGGATTTGGGGTGCAATTTGGGTGTGGTTTGACTTAGGTGCCAGTAGGCATTGAATCCTTAGGTAAACTACTATTTAGACCAGGATTTTCTTAACCTAAATGATTAAACCTAAGACCATTTAGGTGCTGCTAGGTGCGATTCTTTAAATGGTGCCTAGTGGATGAGTAACAAATAGCGCTTAACAGCACCTAGGAGTTATTTGCCATTCATAGAATCAGGGCCTAAGTGCTTCCATGTTAGCTGTGAGCAAGAACTCCTACTAATCTGAATATTAACACACAACCTGAAATAAAACATACGAGTATTGACCTACTAGGTGCTTCATTAAACTTGCAGCATCCATGCGGTAAAATCTCATGTTAAGCTGCAGCAACTGCAAAATTTAAAGTGGTTTAATAGAGGGAACCCTAATGATCTGAGATTTTGGAGCTCACCTTTTTTTGTTGGCTATCAGGACCAACGGAATTTCATCGATTTGTTTATTGATGGGTTGAAAAAGGCAACCTAATGGTTACAGGAGAGCAGACTAAAGGGATCTTTTACTAAGCCTGTATTGGTTCTGGGAAATCACATATAACCTTGTCTATACAGCAATTGATTTACTAATTCCAAAATAGACTAGCATACTGCAATCCATTTTATGTAGACCTGCCTCAGAGAGAGCGTCAAGGTTCCAATAGATACCTTGTACATCAATCAAATGGGAGTTAAAGGAGATCATATTATTTCAATGCTCTTTAGTTTGTATCGGCCCTTAGTTTCAAATTAACGTCTGAGGCATTACAAGGTTGTATGGCCTCACTGCTCCTTACACTGCTCCTTGTGACCCCAGGCAAGTCACTTAATCCCTCAATGCCCCAGGTACATTAGATAAGAGTGTGAGCCCGCCAGGACAGATAGGGAAAAATGCTTGAGTACTTGAATGATTTGTAATCCGCATAGAATTGTAGGATATGCGGAATATAAATAAAATAAAAAAGAAGGAAAGAAGAATTCAGAATATTTATGAGACAACTTGCGGTATATAGGGCCCCTTTTACAAATCTGTGGTAACAATTCCCATGCAACAAATGTGACACAACCCATTTAGCTCTTATGGGCTGCATTGCATGTGCCACGCAGGAATTGCTACCATGGCTTTGTAAAAGGGGCCCAAAATTATCACCTGGTCCAATCTTTGAATTTTTAACTCTTTCATGAGTTGTGTTTGCTTATGCAGGACTTGTATTTGTGATTATTTTTATCTTTTTGCACTGAAGCTATGTATGACCTTCCAAGAGATTCAATTTGGTTGTTTTTTTTAGTGTGGCTATTTAAATAATGCTATCAGTTATTCGAGATGCAATTTGTTATATGTAGTTGGATTTTTCTTTTAAATACCATTTTGAAAATGGGATTGTATTTGAGGGTACATAGGTAAATTTTGTTTCTGCTGTGAGATATCGAGGCATCCATTTGTGGTTTAAGGTTTTGTTTTACAGAGAATGTTTTATTTTTGAAATGTTTTATGTAAATTTGCTAAGAAGTGCTATGAGTGGGATTTGCAAATTAGCCCTAACCCTAAGCTATACATATGGGCAGCTCTACTATACATCTTTATGCATTTATCATTCAAAATTGGTCTTATTAAAGGTGATGCAATATGGATAACAAACACTGTATTTTGATAGCATGCAACACTGTATTTTGGTAACAAATATAAAATACAGATATTTTTCATATTCCTATCTGTATCAGATTCTTAAATATCTCAAAATACGATACTTACAATATATCTATCCATACCATATCCAATATATGTTGCACCAGCATAGATTTCAATGCAATTTGTTTAATGTACAGTACATGTCTGATGTGAAGCATTGGGAACAGGGAAAATTTAACACACACACACACCCTTTATGAAGCCGTGTTAGGCTTTTTTTATCACTGGCTGTGGTGGTATGAGCGCCGATGCTCTTAAGAATTCTAGGAACGTCAGAGCCTCGACCGGCGATAAAAAAGCCTAACGCGGCTTCATAAAAGGGAGGTTAAATAATTATAGCTTGGGAGGATTATATTCGTAAAGAAATTTTTATTGGATAAATCAATCTCAGTTGCAAATCACACCTTTCCTCTTTTGGAACTCAAGTGTGTAAAATCCTACTGACTTGGAGCCAGAGGTTAAATTGCTCCAGATAAAAGATATGGAATTGGTTTATGTTGTAAGCTAAGCTTATTGCAAACATACTTTTTAGCTGAATGGAGACAATCTGAGATGGCGTGTTCCCAGACGCTAAAATCCCCTACTTGTACCTCTTTTTTTTTTTTTTTTTCAATTATAGGAAGAAACTGTATTTCAGTGTTTGAAAGGCAGATGTACATGACGTTTGAACACAACAGTAAAGCAATTTAACAAACTGATGGGTATCTCACAGGAAACTATTGTACTGGTCTGGAATAAATCAGGAGAAATTCAGTAAACCTGACATGCTGACACAATGAAACATTAAAATAATAATAATAATAATTAGAAAAAAAACAACATTCAAGTTGGTGTAGTCTTTCTAGAATCAGTGTATCTCAAAAAAGAAGGAAGGGTGTAACTTAGCACCATTTTTCTTCCTTCTTGTCATTAGATTACACTTCCCCCTCCATGTTCACGGTGGTTAGGGGCAGAGCCGGCCCGCAAATATTAAAAAACCGTGAATAATATTCGGGCCTGTACTGCCCCTAACCCCTGCTTCCCCCGGCTATTTTAAGCCCTGTAAGCCCCCCCCCCTTAAGACTTACCTGGTGGTCAAGCGGTTTTCAGGCAGAAGCGGTCTTCCCACGCTCCTGCCCCGTGCAGATCGCTCACAGGAAATGGCTGCCTTGAGCTCCCGTAGTCTCTCGAGCCATTTCCTGTGAGTGATCTGCACGGGGCATGAGCGTGGGAAGATCGCTCCTGCCCCGAAAACCCGCTAGACCACCAGGTAAGGCTTAAGGGGTTGGGGGGCTTACAGGGCTTAAAATAGCATGAAAAATGAAAATGCATTTTTTGGTTTAAAACCGCGAATAAGCGAATCCGTAGATACGGAATTTGCGAATACGGAGGGGGAAGTGTATTTGTTTCTGATGTCTTATTTTCTCTCTTTTACATCACTGTTGACTTAATACTAGTCCAATCATGCACTGTAAAAATGTGCTAGATGCTTAATATATCCTTATGCTAGAAAAGTCAAACTTGTTATAAATCTACATGCTAATAGAGGTGACACCTTGTGTCTCCAAATAGCATTTTAATATCTTTCTGAGAAGATTGTTTTTCCTGATCTTACAGCTCAGCTGTCTAAAGATAGCAATACTTTGCAATAGTTATTTCCCCTCCTCCCCCCCCAATTGCTTTCATTTATGGAACAGAAAGAAAATTGGTGATTCCAATGTTAAATAGAATATCAATAGCGCAACCTATTGGGAAAAGTCTTCAAGCCTTTTTCCTCGGTGTCGGCGCTACATAGGGCCCTCTATCACTTTGAATGTCCTAAAGACTTCCAATGACTCCAAGCAATGTGGGGCCTGGAACTTCATAAGGACCTCAGTCAGTGGAACATCTTGGGTGCCTTGAGCGTAATCCCTAGGTTGATTACAGGAGCAATATTTTGGGAGTGTTATGCTAGGGTGCTTTATAGGGCTTATTATATTCAGGTGCAATTGCATAAAATAGGAGGTATCTCCTCTCCTCTTTGTTTGAAATGTGGCAGGGATCCCAACACTTTTGTTCATTCTTTCTGGGATTGCTGAACTATTTGTTCCTTTTGGGGGACCATTAAGCTTTATATACACCGCCTTTATGCCTGCGCCCTCTTGGGTTCCGTGGAGCAGTTGGTCCTAGACTTCACAGGATCTTTCAGTGGTTGCCTAAAGGGGGTTCCTCCTGGTGTCGTAAGGTGTGTCTCCTTGCTTGTAAGTGTATATTACAGTCCCGGACGATGTCCGAGCCGCCCTCCTTTTGGGGGGCTGAAGATCTCTGGTGCACAACCTGGCCTTGTGGGAGGCCCGCGATAGGACGGGCCGCCCACGCCGGCGGAGTCGTTTTTTACTCATTTGGGGAGCTTATCTAGCTTCTTTGTCCCCGAGAGGGCGTAGCCTCATTTTGAATACTATTTCATAGGTGGTCTGCTGGTTATTGAGCTCTAGTTCGGGACCAGACACAGTTGATTTCTTTTTTCTTCCCTTTCCCGTGAGCCACTTTTTTTGGTCGTCCAGGGGCCACAAGAGTTCGGGCCTCTGGCGTTTTTGTCACCTACAGGTAGCCATCACTTCTGCTCTCATGGGGGGGGTTGTTTTGTTTTGATGGGAGGGGGTGTTGGTGGGGGGAGAATTTGGGAGGGTTGTATTATGCCTTGTTGCTTGTTTTGTTTCTGTTTGTTCTAACCTATGTTGTTTGTATTATATCTTTTATTCAGCAGTCTCATGTACTGTATTCTTGCAGATAAATTACTGCTAGGCAAGATAAGTATATAAAGTGCACCAAAAGATAGGTACCAAAATGCTGGGCATCAAGGCCCGGATTCTATAAATGGCACCTGAAGTTAGGCACCTAGATGGCCATGTCAAGATGACCTAGGCGCCTAACTTACCGCCTCCTTTACAAAGCCACGCTAGCGTTTTTAGCGCTGGTCATCATAGTAACTGCTTTGATGCTCATATACCCCCTCCTTTACAAAGCAACACAGCAGACAGCGCTGACGGTGAGGCCGTGTGCAGAAAAGCAATTGAACAGCGATTTCTACTAACATTTACAAGAATGGTTATATGAGGATATTTTTTTTTCCTACTGATTATAAAGCCAGGCATCATATTGATATCCCCTGAAGAAGCAACTAAGGCCCTCTTTTGCTAAGGTGTGCTAACCTCTAATGCGTGCATGTTAGTCTATAGGCACGTTAGCGTTTAGCATGCACTAATTCGATTAGTAAAAGAGGGGGTAAGTAAAATGGTCAGGCCACCGTCGGGAGATCTAAGATAAGCGTTGTTTGTTTTGCATTTTTCCAAGCTTGCCGTTCACGTTTTTGCCTTGTTCGTACTTTTTTGACATTTGCCCTGGGACTTCAATTATACCCATTTTTGGTGTAATAATAAGTCTTTTTTGGTCTCAGCGTTGCCACTTGGGCTTCTGCCATTGTGCAGTGTTGCAGCAGTTTGTTTTGAATTTTTTTTCAAACTGTGATTCAAAATTTGGTGTTTCCAGCAGATAAAAATAGCTGGAACTAAAAAAAAATCATAGGTTTATGCTACAATTAGGTTTTTTGACCTATGATATTACCCTTGCCCCACTCTGTTGTCTTTTCAAAAACTTTGATTTTTTTTTTTGACACTGGGGTCTTTGAGGTCTTTCCTTCTTTGTTAAAAATTTATGGTACATTTTTTTGTTGAATTCTTAGTGTGATATCACAGTGTACTTCCACTAATTGTTAGTGTCAATGTGGTTTAACCTGTAGATGTGCAATATATCAATGGCAAAATACCACATTCTACGTATAATATTGATATCTAGACTAGAAAACCACAATAAAACCTAACAAGCATTCTCTGTGAACAAAGGAACTACATAAACATTTTTAAAGTGTACTTCTGTGACAACAGACCTAATGGCATTCCTGGAGATAGAGTTGTAAGCACAATGGCACCCAGATATAGTGGCTAGCTAAGAACCTGCCGAAAGAGCTGACTTGCATTTCGCTTCCTCGGACAAAGGAGAACACAACAAGCTCTTGTGCTGCAATGATTTTCTGTCTGCCTTGATGAGACATGATGAGATAAATTCAAGACCTTTTTGAAGGCTAATTACATCTTGTGCACTCCACACATAGGCTGCCCTTGCAATATCTTATGCATTTCACTTTCATTTCCTCAGCTCTGTACTTTCATGATTGTACAAGTGAATTCTAGTTCTGCTTTGAAATACAAATTGGGGATACAGCCGCTCTTTCAACTCTTTGTAGATATTGCAGTGTAACATAAAATGCACCATTATCCATCAGATAAGACATAACTGGCTCTATTTCATGAATACAAAAGCTGAAATTTACTTCAGGTGTTTGGTTGTGAGTCTTATGACACTCTTTGATCATAAGTATAATCTATGTGCATGGTGCTAGAACTAAGACACTAATGCCCGGATTCTGTATAGGATACCCGGGATGGGTATCCTATACTGAATCGGGCCTACACCCGCCTAAAATAAACCTAATTCTGTAACCAACGTCCATGTTATAGACACCAGTTACAGAACCGGGTTACTGTGGACAAGGCTGCTATACTTATCGCGACAAGAGATCTCCCTGCCACAATAAGTATAGTGGCCATGGCTGCCAGTTCCCCCCCCCCCCGAAGATCACAGCAGCAGGAGGGTGCCCAAACTCTCCTTCCGGGAGAGCGCCCACCCCCTACTACGATTTCCAGCAGGAGGATGCCCAACCCCTCATGTCGGGAGAGCCCCCACCCCCCACTATGATCGCCGGCAGAAGGGTGCCCAACCCCTCCTGCCAGAAGAGCCCCCCATGTGTGGACCCCCCCAAAGCACAACCCCCCGGGCCCCCCCCCGTACTAAACCCCCCACTAACCATGAAATGTAGGCTGACCAGGTCTTCCCACTGTCCGTCCAGCAGGCCCGCTTCCATCAAAATGAGGCGGGCCCACACCTTTCCGGCCCATCTCACAAGATCCTACGGCAATCATAGTGGAGGCGGGGTGGGGGCTCTCCCAGAAGGCACCCTCCTGCCTTGTTCATTCGGAGGGAAGACTGGCAGCTGCAGCTGTGGCTGCTATAATAATCATGACAGGGAGATTCCTTGCTGCGATAAATACGGCGGCTGCATCTACTTACAATGTAGGCCAGCATTTTGCTGTCCTACATTGTAAGCACCTCCCTAGGGAGACGCATAGAGCTGCCTAAGTTCGCCTAAGACTACCGCCTAGCCTTAGGCGAGCTTAGGGGGGCTTGCGGGTCTCCCTAGACTTCCGGAGACCCTGCTTAAGGAAATATTTATATTATACATTACAAGCACTTATTTTAGACATTAGCAAAGAACCTCTTCTGCATGCCTCAAAGTTCTCTATTTTGAACCACTACGCTGTAACTCTCTTCCCCCACCATCTTGAATTGCCGCCGCACAGCGGCGGCCCGCTGGACACGCCCACCTGCCAGCCGGTACATGAATATAAATTCTTCCCCACTTGCGGCGCACGCTCACCCTGCTTAAGGAAATATTTATATTATACATTACAAGCACTTATTTTAGACATTAGCAAAGAACCTCTTCTGCATGCCTCAAAGTTCTCTATTTTGAACCACTACGCTGTAACTGTAAGTTAATGGTAACTAGGAAACATAACAACTGAGAATTGCCTGCTTGTTTTTATTTTTTTGGTAATTACTTAATCTGAATATTTTATCTAACTTGAAAGTTTTAGAATTGTTCTATATGTATTTTTAATTCTACTTAAGTTATTGCTGTCTCATAACACTTAGAGTGGTTGCTCGGTTTAACTTATGTTTTTCTGTTTGGTTTGGGTTAAGTTGTTTAGTGTTTTTACTTTCTTTCCTTTGCTTTTTGTTAGCTCTTCCCCCACCATCTTGAATTGCCGCCGCACAGCGGCGGCCCGCTGGACACGCCCACCTGCCAGCCGGTACATGAATATAAATTCTTCCCCACTTGCGGCGCACGCCGCAAAGGTGCGCTCCTTCGGCGCGCGCCAAAGGCGCGCGAATAAGGAGCAAATCTTGCTCCTTGTTGCGCTCCTTTGTGCGCAACTTTGGGCGCAAAGTTGGGGGCATTACTGGTTATATTCTTATAACTTTTATCTTTTTGTAATAATATTCACAAAAATCGTTTTTAAACTTCTCTACGCAAAAAATCTTTTTAAAGTCTTTGTTTTATTTATCATATTTTACAAATTAGCTGACTTAAAAACTTCAATGGATCTAAAGTCTACCTCTATCCCGGTTCATTGGGGCCATAGACCCCCTATAATAGCTTCTAGAACGAACCACAACTCTCGGAACCAGATTATAGTAGAAAACAAGCACACTTTAACTATTCAAGCTGTTCTTTCACCCAATTCGCTTAACATTGCTATGATTAATGTTCGTTCGTTGCGCAGTAAGCATCACCTGTTAAAGGACCTAATAACAGAACATGCTTTAGATATTCTATGTATTACAGAGACATGGCTCTCAGAGGGAGATGAGGCTTATCTCTCCTATGCTACCCCTCAAGGTTACAACTACAAATTTAACCATCGTGTAGGAAAAAAAGGTGGAGGATTAGCAATAATTTTTAAATCATGTTTATCTGCTGTAGTTGAATTACCACAAACCAACAATATAATTGAATCGATACAAGTCAAAATTAACACGAGGCCAAAAATAGATTTATTATTATTATATATCCCTCCGCCAATTAATCAGTCAGTGTTAACTAATCTGTTATCCATAATTTCCGATTTCTCGACCACTTCACAAATTCCACTTCTATTAGGTGACTTTAATGTTCACTTTGACGATATCTCTAATCCAATTACATCAGATTTGTTAACACATATTAATGACCTCAGTTTAATAATTTTAAACTCGGGCCCAACTCACACCTATGGTCATACACTGGACGCGATCCTTGTTCCCACTAGATTAAGTTCCAATTTTTCTCAACCAATTTCAAGCCAAGTCCCATGGTCTGATCACTTCTTGATTCAAACCAAAGTTTCACTACCATCTTTAACGTCTACTGTTACAGCCCCGAAAATTATTAAAGTAAGAGATTTTCAACACATAGATCATGCACGAATTCCATCAGCATTTAAAATTGATTTAGAAAAATTTAGTACTGAATCTCTGGCAAAACAAATTCCCATGTGGAACAAGGCCTGTAAATCTTTAATAGACGAAATAGCTCCATTAGTAACAAGGAAAATTTCTTCAAAAAAATTAAGAAACCCTTGGTTTAACGCTTCTCTTGCTTTACTCAAACAACAACTGCGTTCTTTGGAACGCAAATGGCGTTCAAATCCTACCCAGGAAAACCTAAACAATTATAAAAACTACTCACATCATTATCGACAATCTATTAATAGCACTAAGAAAAAATTTTACACTACAAAAATTTCTCAGACTAATAACTCATCTACTCTGTTCAGAATTCTCAAACAATTAACAGTTTTCAAAAATGATAAAATAAGCTCAACTGACGAATCTCCAACAGCTCAAGCATTAGCAAATTATTTTCAAGAAAAAATTACTTCAATTAGATCAAAAATCATTGCTAAAACAACTAATGTTTCTAATTTAACTAATCTTACTAACGTTAATAACTTATCTTATCTTGCTGAAATTGATAATTCAACAACTAAGTCTCAGAAATTTCACACTACTCTATCTAATTTTATCCTTCCATCATTAAAAACTATTGAAAATATATTACACTGTATCAACATTAAAGGCTCAAAAATAGAACCTATTCCTCCTTTTTTTTTCAAACAACATTTTACAGTCTTCGGTCCATACATTCTCTCAATTATTCATAACTGTTTGTCTTCTGCTAATATTCCATCAGACTGGAAACATTCCATAATATCCCCAATCATTAAGGATCCAAAAAACAAGATAGACAATTGCTCCAACTATCGCCCAATTGCTAATTTACCATTTTTATCAAAAATAACGGAAAAAATTGTGTTTCAACAACTGGCAGATTTCGTCGAAAAAACGCACACTCTTCACCCCAACCAAACAGGGTTTCGTACAAATCATTCTACAGAATATTCGCTACTCGGTCTCACAACATCTATAAACTACTATTTGGATCATCACAAATCCGTTTTATTAATTTCTTTAGATCTTGCTGCAGCATTCGATACCATTGATCATCATCTCTTACTGGAACGTCTTTTTTCTATCGGAGTAGTAGATCAAGCTCATGAGTGGTTTCGTTCTTACTTTTCTGATAGAACTTCATCAGTACATTATAAGAATTTAGAATCTAAATCCTATCATTCAAAATTTGGCATACCACAAGGCTCTATTTTATCTCCCTTACTATTTAATATCTATTTAGCCCCGCTTTTGACTCTCTGTCAATCAATAGGATTTACGGTGTACGCTTATGCTGACGACTTACAATTACTGCACCCCGTTAATCCGAATAATAAAACCGAGATTCAGGCAATTAACCAAAAATTAAGTAAAGTCCACGAATGGTTAAACACAAACAAACTTTCTTTAAACATTCTAAAAACAAATACTCTTCTGTTCGTCGGAAAAGAGGGAGATCAATTAATAACTCCAGTCATGATTGAAAATATTCCTCTTCCATTAATCTCAACTTCAAAAATATTAGGTGTTTTAATTGACAATAAGCTAACATTCCGTCCTCAAATAAGTGCAATAGTAAAAAGTTGTTATTATAAATTGAGAATGATAAGATCACTGGCTCCTCTTTTAGATACTAATTCCCTTAACATTTTGATTCATTCACTAGTAATTTCAAAAATGGATTATTGTAACTCTCTACTAAACGGTATCTATCACAAAGATTTAAAACGCTTTCAGCTTGTTCAAAATACGGCCATTAAAATAATCTCGGGAGCAAAAAAATATGATCATGTTACCCCTTTGCTCCAAAAGGCCCACTGGTTACCAGTCTCACACAGGGTAACTTACAAAATCGCTCTTTTGGCATTTAAAACAATGCAGACCAACTCACCAGCTTTCATAGATAGACTTCTGATCCCATACGACCCCCCAAGAACTCTAAGATCCATCTCTCAATATAACCTTCATATTCCCTCTTTAAAAATCATTGGTACACGTCGCACCACTACGTTTTCTGTTACAGCCCCTACAATCTGGAACACTCTGCCTTTGTATATAAAAATGGAAAAAAACTTAAAAACTTTTAAAAGCAATTTAAAGTGCTTTCTTTTTAACGACGCTTTTAATTGAACCACTTCTCCTCAACTATTAATTTTTTACTGTTCCCCTGGTCCTAAGTGTTTTTCCCTTAAATGTTCTTCACTTTTCTATTACAAGTGTATTTCTTCCCACTTATCCTTATGTTTCTATGGCAAATAGGTCAACATTTACCCAGTTTGTACGGTCTGTATTCCTGTAGTAACTATAGGAAAGTATGTTTAATCGTCATTTTTGTGAAATGTTAATACTTTTTACTCTGTACAACGCTTTGAAGTATCGAAAAGGAGTTTAATCAAAAATTGAATAAACTATAAACTATAAACTATAAACTTCAATATAGACAGCCTGTCTGGGGAGCACTTTTTTTAAAAAATGTGCATCCCGATTGGTTGATTAGACATGATTTGTTGATGCCTGTGATATTTTGGGACTTGTATTTGCCTGATGCATTGGCACCAGAGTACAAAACCCTCAGAGGAGAAATAATGACCTTGGGCTCCTTTTACTAAGGTGTGCTAAGGTTTTAACGCGTGGAATAGCGCGCTACATTGCCCTGCGCGCGAGACCTTAACGCCAGCATTGAGCTGGCGTTAGTTCTAAAGGCATAGCGCATGGTAATTTCCTGTGTGCCCTGAAAACGCTAGCGCGTCTTAGTTAAAGGATCCTCTTGTTATTCAAGAACTTTATCAGGACAAACTAAAGCCGTATCTGATCATTTCAATCTATTCCCAGACCTACAACTTTCCAGATAAATAGCTAACATGTAATTGGCCCTTGTTATTTTTCCTAATTCTGTAATTTGCACGGATATGTTCAGAATACCTTTTTAGTAATCCGCCTAGAACCGCAAGGTAATAGCAGAATAAAAGTCAGTAATGTAATGTATAACTAGGGAGTAAGGTGGAGTGGATGGCAAAAATATGTGAGAGCAGTGGCGTACCTAGGGTATGTGGCACCCGGGGCCCATCATTTTTTGACACCCCCCCCCCGATGTAAAAAAATATTTTTTGTAATGACCAAGAAAAGGAATAAATGGTCAGAATAGAAACAGGCAGTAAAAATTTTCTTATATTCCAAACATAACATAACATAAATTATGTCTGAATTGTCATGACATCAGAAGTACATATGGAGTAGTTGCAGGTGATGCTTGGGACAGTTCTGATTGTGTTAGTTCGGTTTTATGTGTTTTTTGAATAGAAGGGTTTTTATTTCTTTTTGAAGGTTTTGCAGTATGTGGTCGATGTCAATTGGTTGTAGGGTTGGGAGTCGAGTGTTGCAGCTCGAATGGCTAGGAGGTTGTCGAACTGTTTTTTTCTTTTGACGTTTTTGGTTGGAGGGTGTGTGAATGGTGCGTGAGTTCTCCTATGTCTGTTTGAAGTGGATTGAATTATTTAGCTGAAGAAATTAGTTACCCCCTCATCCCACACACATTAATTCTCTTCCATTTTTGTTCCCATTATAAAAAACACTGATAAGTTCCCAGAAAAAAAATACATTAAAATAAGAAGTGAAAACAAAGGCCCCTACAGATGAGAACATAACATAAGAATAGCCTAACTGGGTCAGACCAATGGTCCATCATGCCCAGTAACCCATTCTCATGGAAGCCAATCCAGGTCACTAGTACCTGGTCAAAACCCAAAGAGTAGCAACATTCCATGCTACCGATCCAGGGCAAGCAGACACTTCCCCCATGTCTTTAATAACAGATTATGGACTTTTCCTCCAGGAATTTGTCCAAATCTTTCTTAAAACTAGCTACACTATCTGCTTTTACCATAACTTCTGGCCACTTCATTTTTAAGTTTAGATCTTTCCTTTCAAACAGAGACCTTGCTAGATGTCAAATACAGCAAAAGGTAACTTCACATGGACTTAGCTGTGCAGGAAATGTGAATCTCCTCATACACCCACCATATAGTGCAAAAATGTGCAAAGGTCTGTTTTTTTCTTTCGATCACTACATAGCCTAATGCCACACAAGCAGTGCTGTACAAACATATTCTGTAGGTCAATGCTAAGGATAACAAAGTTTCCTTCCTTGGACCAGAAGGAGATACTGATAAACCACTGGAAGAGATCCCAACACAACACCCAAAGACCCACTCAGTGTGTGAACCAGTTGAGTGGAGTGGACTAACTGGGGGGTGGAAATGGGCCCGGAGTTTGCTCAGCAGAATTTCCCAGACCACCTCTTCCTCTCAACACATTGACACGCTGCCACCACCACCACTAGAAACACCTCACTGGGTAGGCCAGCTATGTTAGATAGATTGTGAGCCCACCGGGACAGATAGGGAAAATGCTTGAGTACCTGATTGTAAAACCGCTTAGAAAACTTTGATAGGCGGTATATAAAAAAATCCTAATAAAAAAAAAATAAAAAAAAAAAATGTTATAAACTTTATAAAACACATTATTATATTTTCTTATAAAGACCATATTTTAACTGAACTCTCTGACATCCTCAGCCTTTCCATTCACAAAAATAGAAGGAAGAAAAGTTCCCATTTCCTGCTGTTTCATGTCCCCGGCCTATACAATATTTTTTTTCTGCAGACCCTTCAAAAGTCTGACCAAATCCTCATTTCACTTGCATTATAAAGTACTGAGGATGCCATCTCTCCCCAATCCCAGGTCCTAAAGTCTAAGACAGTAGCGCAAACTAATGCTGCCAGATTCAGGAAAAAAAATTTCGATTTGATTTTCCTGCCCAGTTGGGTGATTTTTTTCAAAACTCCTGGTGGGTTTTATAGCTTTTTCACCACCTTTGGCTTCTCCTAACCACACTGGCGCTGTGGTGTAAATAAAATAAAGAAACAAAAAGGACTTTTCTTCTCTCTGTTAAATCCTAGCTTACGTTTGCAGTCCAACACCAGCTCTGTCAGGATACACATTTCAAATCTGACATATTATAATCACAAAACAGAAAATAAAATTAATTTTTCTACCTTTTGTTGTCTGGTTATATTTCAAATCTTGTTGGTCCAAGGCTCTGGTTTTCTTCTGATAACTTGCTTGCTAGGGTCTCCTTCTTTCTTCTTTCTGCGTGCTAACCATCCATCTGCCAACTCTGTCCTCCCTTTCCATTTCCCTTCCCTCCCCAGGAAGTCTGGTATCTTTCCTTTTTTTCATCTCCCTCCACAGATCCACCTTTTCTTAACTACCCTTTCATCCGGCATCTCTCCCTCCTTCCCCACCACCCCAGAGTCCACCATTTCTCCCTTTCTTTTCCCAATTACCCTCCTATCCAGTATCTCTATCCCTCCTCCACACCATCCCTTGTGTCTAATTTTTCTCCCTTTCAGTTCCTTCCCTCCCTAAATCTCATGGTCCATCATTTCTCTCCCTCTCCTCTATTTTCAGACCCATTATTTCTTCATCCCCCCCCCCAAAGTTTGGCATATGCACGTCTCTTTGAGCACCCCCTTCCCTCCGTGTACTTCTAAACCAGGGTCCCCCCCAAAGGCCTGTCCCCCCTTACAGGTCTGCCTGTCCCCCCTTGAAGGCCTGCACCCCCCTTGAAGGCCTGTCCCACCCCCTTGTAGGCCTGTCCCACCCCCTTGTAGGCCTGTCCCACCCCCTTGTAGGCCTGTCCCTCCCCCTTGTAGGCCTGTCCCCCCCACCTTGAAGACTTGCCTGCCTGTCCCCCCCTTGAAGGCCTGTCCCCCCCCTTGAAGGTCTGCACTCCCCCTGAAGGCCTGTCCCCCCCTTGAAGGCCTGTCCCCCCCTTGAAGGCCTGTCCCACCCCCTTGTAGGCCTGTCCCCCCCTTGTAGGCCTGTCCCCCCCTTGAAGGCCTGCCTGCCTGTCCCCCCCTTGAAGGCCTGCACCCCCCCGAAGTCCTGCACCCCCCCTGAAGGCCTGCACCCCCCCTGAAGGCCTGTCCCACCCCCTTGTAGGCCTGCCCACCCCCTTGTAGACCTGTCCCCCCTTGTAGACCTGTCCCCCCTTGAAGGCCTGCCTGCCCCCCCTTGAAGGCCTGTCCCTCCCCCTTGAAGGTCTGCACCCCCCTCCGAAGGCCTGTCCCCCCCCTTGAAGGCCTGTCCCCCCCTTGAAGGCCTGTCCCACCCCCTTGTAGGCCTGTCCCCCCCTTGTAGGCCTGTCCCCCCCTTGAAGGCCTGCACCCCCCCCGAAGTCCTGCACCCCCCCTGAAGGCCTGCACCCCCCTGAAGGCCTGTCCCACCCCCTTGTAGGCCTGCCCACCCCCTTGTAGACCTGTCCCCCCTTGTAGACCTGTCCCCCCTTGAAGGCCTGCCTGCCCCCCCTTGAAGGCCTGCCTGCCTGTCACCCCCCTCCCCCTTGAATGCCTGCCTGCCTGCCCACCCGCCCCACCCCGAAGGACCGCTCGCCCCCCTGGCCTCCCCGCACCACCTATGAAGCAGCACTACCTATGCTCCCGGCCTTGCCGTTCAGTCCCCACCACCACCACCACCACCACCCCCGAAGGACCGCTCGCCCCACTGACCTTCCTGCACCACCTATGAAGCAGCCGCAGCAGGATCGCGACGTCAGCTATCCCTGCGCTGCTTAGGCGCTGCTTCCTGCGCCGCGTTCCCGCCCCTCCTCTGACATCAGAGGAGGGGCGGGACTGCGGCGCAGGAAGCAGTGCCCAAGCAGCTCAGGGATAGCTGACCTCGCGATCCTGCTGCTTGCTGCTTCACAGGTGGTGCAGGAAGGTCAGTGGGGCGAGCGGTCTTTTGGGAGTGTGGGGGGACTGAACGGCAAGGCCGGGAGCACCCCTTCAGGGCTGGCACCCGGGGCAGACCGCTCCTCCCGCCCCCCCCCCTTGGTACGCCACTGTGTGAGAGTATGCATATTTCTTTTCTGTGTTGGGAGCAAGGATACAGAAGAAAAGAGGGAAAACACTTGGGGGAAGGGGGATGGAGGAGAATTGATTGAGGTGTAAAGATAGCTCACTGGATGGGAGCAGAGAGGTATTCCTACCGATAACCAGTATTGTATGGTAGCTAAGTAAATGTAGCTAGTTACTGTACTTCAATTTAAAAAAAAAAAAATTGTCACTTTACTTGTAAAGAAGTACAGGATAACATTTGTTACCTTTACTTTTCAGAAGTAATAGTTTTGCCAATTTTTGCTATTTTTAATAATAATAGTTTATATTCTGCAGGGCCATGAAGTTCTATGCGGTTTACAATGATTAAAAATAGTAGAGTGAAGAAAACGTTTTTAACCAGAGAGTCCACCTGGCCTTTCATGGTTAGGCCCTGGTCCAGTATTACACCCAGAACCTTCATAGTATGTTGAATAGAGTAACTGAGATTATAGATGCACAATGGAGTTTTTGTATCAAGTGGTTGTGATGAAGTTACAAATAATTTTGTTTTTTTCCATCTGAATTCAGTCATCCATTGTGCCATCAAGTTCAGTACATCTGTTGCCATAGGAGTAGCTTCAGAGAGAAAGGTAGCGAATGGGATAATGATCGTGAAGTCATCTATGTAGCTGAATACTTTTATCCCCAGTTGGGTCAGTTGTGCACCTAATGATGACATGTAAACATTGAAAAGCAATGGGGATAGTGGAGACCTCTGCGGAACGCCAGATGGATTACTCCAGATATTGGAGATATTGTAATTAAAATGAACTTGATAGGTGCGGGACATAAGGAAACCTCAGAACCAGTCTAGCACCTCTCCTCTGATACCAATTCTATCTATCTAGGCCAGTGATTCCCAACCCTGTCCTGGAGGAATACCAGGCCAATCGGGTTTTCAGGCTAGCCCTAATGAATATGCATGAGAGAGATTTGCATATGATGGAAGTGATAGGCATGCAAATTTGCTTCATGCATATTCATTAGGGCTAGCCTGAAAACCCAATTGGCCTGGTGTTCCTCCAGGACAGGGTTGGGAACCACTGATCTAGGCATTGTAACAATTTTCCATGGTCCACTAAGTCAAAGGCAGAGCTCATATCAAATTGCATAATCAAGGCATTAAGGCCCCTACTGAACAAGAAACATAAATTATCTAAGGTGGCTGCAATTACTGTCTCAGTGCTAAACATAGGTCTGAATCCGGATTGAGTTTTGTGTAGAAGAGAGAACTGGTCAAAGATATTCCATTAATTGGGTATGTACCAATCCTTCCATGATTTTTACAGAAAATAGAATGGATACTACTGGTCTATAGTTGGTTACTGATGTTAATGATTCTTTACGATTTTTTGGAATTGGGGTTATTATAATGTGACCATTATTAGTAAGGAATTTCCCAGTTTTTAACATGTCGACCAAATAATTCAACAAAGTTAGTTTAAATTCTAATGGAGCTGCTTTCATAATTTCTGGGGGACAGGAGTCCAAAATGCAGTATGATTTAGTGTATTTGTTGTATAATTTGCTGAAATTGTTCCATTCTAAATTTTGGAAGGAGTTCCAGATCATATCCGCTGGTGTTTCATTTACTTGTATATTAACTGTTTGATGTTTATATATGTCATTCATCGAACAGTTAATTCTTAAGTTTTTAATTTTTGAATCAAAATACTGTGCTAGATCATTTGCCGAAGGTAGCATAATATTATGCATGAGTTGAGTGTGGCGTGTGGTGTCAAATAAATTTGTAACCAAGTTGAATAGTTGTTTTGTATTGATTCCTTTCGAACTAGTATTTTACAAAGATGCGCTATGCTTTTAAGCACGCGGTAAATATTAGCACAAGCTAATCACACGCTGAATGTTAACACGTGCATGTTATCCTTTGGACGTGTTAGCAGTTAGCGCATGCGCTAAAATGCTTAGCACACCTTTGTAAAAGAGAGCCTTTGTCACAGCTGATGCTTTCAATTAAAAGTAAAAGTAGAAGTGAGATGTAACCGGGAACAGGATTTTGTTATTGCAAACCTCGTCACGCAAACAATGGATCGTCTCATCTTAAATTTTACTGTTCAGTTAATATAGCCTATAAGAGCAATAAAGTTGCCTATGGGGGTCCTTTTAACTAAGGCGTGGTAACCAATTTAGTGCACACTAATTGATGTAGTGCGTGCTAAATGCTAAGGCACCCACAGAATATAATGTAAGCCTTAGCATTTAGCACGTGCTTATCTTTAGCACACGCTAAATTGATTAGTGCGAGCTAAATTGGTTAGCGTGTCTTAGTAAAAGAACCCTTACGTTTGGTGAAGTGGTTACAGGTCTCCAGCCAAAACAGGAAAGTGATGAGTTAGGTCACTTTGAAGTGGAAATGAAGCTGAAGCTGATTGCACGTCTCTACCGCAATAGACTGTTGGTCATCCCATGGAGAATTTTACCTCGGGGGTGACTATCCATTGTATTGGCAGTCTTTGGAAAGGAAGTCTGCTTATCTGGCCTTAAGACTGAAGGGTTCTCACACTTTTGACATTCTTGCATCTGTTCTTGAAGATATCCAAACATAGTTTACCATAAATGAAAAATGGTTAAAACAACAGACAATGATTTCAACTTTATGAGAAACCCTCTCTGTAATTGGACAACTTGACAATGATAATGAAGATGAAGACGCAAGTGATAAATTATACAGCACTGCTTTCAATGACAACAGTGATAAGAACATAAGAACATAAGAAGTTGCCTCCGCTGAGGCAGACCATAGGTCCATCCTGCTCAGCGGTCCGCTCCCGCGGCGGCCCATCAGGCCCATTGCCTGAGCAATGGTCTATACCTATCTATACCCCCCAATCCCTTTTTCTTCTAGGAATCTATCCAAACCTTCTTTGAAACCATTTAATGTTTTCTTGTCTACAACAGCCTCTGGAAGCGCGTTCCATGTATCCACCACCCTCTGAGTGAAAAAGAACTTCCTAGCGTTTGTTCTGAACCTGTCCCCCTTCAATTTCTCCCAATGCCCCCTTGTGCTTGTGGTGCCCCTTAATTTGAAAAATCTGTCCCTGTCTACTTTCTCTATGCCCTTCAGGATCTTGAAGGTTTCTATCATGTCTCCTCTAAGTCTTCGCTGATGATAAAGTACTCTTTGTTATATGGAAATCAAGTGTGACACAAACTTGCAGACCCAGCCAAAAGACATCAGTAATACTGCAGCCTGGCCTGATGCAAAGAAACTTTTTTATCAGCCTGAACAATCCACATCCTGCTAGTACACTTGTTGAAAACCCTTTTAAGCGGTGCTGGTTTTAATAATGACTCTGAAGCACACTCACATGAGTGACAGTCATTTTCAAAATAAAGTTTTATTAAAAGCAAAGCCTACGTTAGGAAACAACTTAAAATGGAATTTTCTAATTTGGAACAAAATATTAAAGATTTTGGGGCTCCTTTTGCGTTAGGGCTTTAATGCGCGGAATAGCGCCCGCTAAATTGCTGTGCGCACTAGACCTTAACGCCAGCATTGAGCTGGCATTAGTTCTAGCCGCATAGCACGGGTTCAGCGCATGCTAAAATGCTGCGTGCGCTAAAAACGCTAACGTAGCTTAGTAAAAGTAGCCCTTGGAGTCACAATTGACCTCGAAATGGGAACAAATTACTTTACAGGCCCTCTTAAAAGCTAAACATAAATACAATGAGATTTCCTCTCAACTGGCTAGGAAAGATTTGTTTTCTCAACAGGCTCTGTCTTATGGAAACTCGAATAAAGCGGGAGGTGCCAGGTCAAAAGTGCGCAAAGACAAAAGCGCGCCGACAACCCAGCGCAGACAACTGAGCGCAAGATGGAAGCGTGCCGAAGAAAAACAGTATTTTAAAGGGCTCTGACGGGGGGTGTGGGGGGAACCCCCCCCACACTTTACTTAACAGAGATCATGCTGGCGTTGTGGGGGGTTTGTGGGGTTGTAACCCCCCACATTATACTGAAAACTTCACTTTTTTCCTAAAAAAGAGGGAAAAAGTTAAGTTTCCAGTAAATGAGGGGGGTTACAACCCCCCAAACCCCCCACAATGCCGGCGCAATCTCTATTAAGTAAAGTGGGGGGTTCCCCACCAACACCCCCTGTCGGAGCCCCTTAAAATACTGTTTTTCTTCGGTGCGCTTCCGCCTTGCGCTCAGTTGTCTGCGCTGGGTTGTCGCTGCGCCTTTGTTGTCGCGCGCTTTAGTCTTTGAACCAAGCGGGAAGATTATTAGCTAATTACCTCAAAGCAAAAAAAAGAAAAGTAAAAATTGTGGCTACTATAGATGATACTCATTCTCAAATTGGATCTGTTTTAAAACAATTTTTGAACTTTTATAAAGCTTTATATTCTTCTGAGCTTTATTCAGAAAAGCAAAGTATATTGAATTGTAGTGAAATAAAGTTGTTGGGATAAAAGTATAAGAGCATAAGAATAGTCATACTGGGTGAGACCGATGGTCCCTCTAGCCCAGTCTCCTATTTCCAGCACTAGTCAATCCAGGTCACAAGTATCTGGCAGACACCCAAATAGTCGCAACATTCCATGCTACCGATCCCAGGGCAAGCAGCGGTTTCCCCCATGTCTCTCTCGATAACAGACTTTTCATTCAGGAACTTGTCCAAACCTTTTTTTTAAACCAGCTACACTAACCACTGCTATCAAATTCCCTGGCAATGATTCTCAGATCTTAACTATTCTTTGAGTGAAAAAAATATTACTTTCTATTTGTTTTAAAAGCATTTCCATGCAATTTCATTGAGTGTCCCTTGGTCTTTGTACGTTTTGAAAAATCAATTAACTTTTACCCATTCTACAGTACTCAGGATTTTGTAGACCTCGGTCATATCACCTCTCGGCCATTTCTTTTCCAAGCTGATGAGCCCTAACTTTTTTAGCATTTCCTCAAGCAAGAGGAGCTTTTCTTTAAACCTTTTCTTATTTCACCCATCATTTTTGAGATACAGCGATCAGAACTAAACGCAATGCTCAAGGTAAGGTTGCACCATGGAGCAATACATAGGCATCATAAAATGATTTAGCATCCCTTTCCTAATCATTTCTAGCATCCTGTTTGCTTTCTTGGGTGCCGCTGCACACTGGGCAAAATATTTCAGTGTGGAGGGGCATTTTCAATAGGACTTTTTAAATGGCACTTTCCACTTAAGTTGGGGGCCTAACTTAAGGCACCGTATATAGAACAAGGACCTAAATTTCTAGGGATAATGCTTGTGGCAGTCAGGAAAATACTGATTGCAAGAGGCTGAATAGCAGGCCCTAAATATATAACATTGGCTACTCTATCCCTAAAAGTTTATAGCAATCTACAAAATGTTCAAAGAGGAATGAAAATCATAACAGGGATGCAACACATCTTTTAGTAAAGAGATTAAACAGGTTAGGTCCTCAGCTTTGAAAAGAGACAACTGAGAGGAGATATGATATGGAGATTACAAAATCATTAATGAGGTGAAATTATTTAAAAAAGGGACAGGTTTTAAGCATTTAAAACACTATAACAAGCGGACATGTCATAAAAAATAGCAATCAGGTATGGGGTGTATAGTATGATTGAGGTAGCAGCAAATGCTGTATTATGATGTTTTTTATTTTTCCTATAGTTTTTTTCTGTTATTTGTCTTATGTTTTATTTAAATGGACTCCAACCCCATGTTCTTTTGTGGGCTACAAGAACTATGCTTCCTTGGAAGCTCTTCTTTTTTGTTTATGCTTTCTAAAACCAATAAAATTTTCTTGAACTAAAAAAAAAATGAAAAAAAGCAGGTCTGCCCAAGTCCGGTCCTCGAGATCTACTAGCATGCCTGGTTTTCTGGATATCCACAATGAATATGCATGAGAGAGATTTGCCTGCACTGCCTTCTTGGTATGCAAATCTCTCTCATGCATGTTCATTGTGGATATCCAGAAAACCTGGCCTGCCAGTAGATCTCGAGGACCGGACTTGGGCAGCACTGCTTTAAAGGGTTTCTTGCTTATGTTTAAAGTGTGTCTTTTTTTTCTTTAAATTTTGTCTGTTGTACAAATGTGAAAAGTTCCATAAAAAGGAAACTTAACAATCGGCCAACTGAAAACAAATTGTGGCAAGTATGTTTTCATTCTGCACATAGGTCCCCTTTTATAAAACTGCATTAGGCTTTTTTATCACCAGCAACGGCGGTATTAACTCCGACGCTCATAGGAATTCTATGAGTGTCAGAGTTTTTACCGCTGTAACCGGTGATAAAAAGCCTAATGTGGCTTCATAAAGGGAGGGGGAGGGGATAATTAAGCCACATAATCCATCAGAATAGTTGTTATATGGGATTTTATATTCCCCCAAATCCTCCAGAGTATGAGGTGGGTTACATCAACATTTGTTAGATAAGATTAAACATATGAGGTGTAAGGTTTAAAAAAATTGGTTAAACTTCTAACATAGTTGTTATATATAGCATTTTTCATATCACAGAGGCAGTCATACAGTGCAAAGTCAGCGTCACATTAGTACCTTAACCAGAATTTATAAAACAGTCATGTTCTTGGGTTTGTTTATCTATATATATAAAATCGGATGTATGTATGTATGTGCCGCGATCACGCAAAAACGGCTTGACCGATTTGAAAGAAACTTGGTATGCAGATCCCTCACTACCCGGGATAATATGTTCTGGGGGTCTCGCGGCCCAACTGCACACGTGGGCGGAGCTACAAACAGAACTTCAGATTTCACCCATTCAAGTCAATGGGAAAAATGTAAAAAGCTGTGGGACCGATTTGAACTAAACTTGGTATGCTGATCCCTCACTACCTGGGGTGATATGTTCTGGGGGTCTCGCGGCCCACCTGCACACATGGGCGGAGCTACAAACAGAAAATCAGATTTCACCCATTCATGTCAATGGAAAAAATGTAAAACCTGCCTCCGCAAAACCGGCTTGCCCGATTTGAACGAAACTTGGTATGCGGATCCCTCACTACCCGGGATGATATGTTCTGGGGATCTCGCGGCCCAACTGCACACGTGGGCGGAGCTACAAACAGAACTTCAGATTTCACCCATTCATGTCAATGGAAAATATGTGAAAAGCTGCCATTCTCACAGTAATTCAAAAACGGCTTGACCGATTTGAACGAAACTTGGTATGCAGATCCCTCACTACCTGGGGTGATATGTTCTGGGGGTCTCGCGGCCCACAACTCTATGTTGCTTGCTCAAGGGTGGGTTCACCCAAGATTTTATATGTTCTTGCTCCAGGAGGTGAAACTAAAATTGTTGTTTATAATCACGTTTTGCGTTAGTTGTATTGTATTCATTTTATCAAATATTTCACAATATAATTTGAATATTGTACTTTTTATTAAGCTGTAAAAAAATAATTTCATTCACCACTATAAAGTATCTTTATTTGAATCCATTTACAGTGTTATTGCTATAATTAAATACCCGTGCAACGCCGGGGCATCAGCTAGTTGTTTTATAAATAACTTGTTACTTCCAAAAAAATACTGTCACTGACTAATCATCCCTTACAAAAATGATGAAAAGTATGGAATGGTATACACCTCCTCCACTTTGATAGTTTTATTGTCTCATTTCAATCACAAATTTAGATTATTATTATAATAGAATAATCTAACACAGTTTTATAAATAGAGCATACACAGTGGGAGTTTAAGGGGTCCTTTTATCAAGCCGCGCTAGCGGGGTTAGCACGTCGGACATTTCATCACGTGCTAAACCCCCGCGGCCAGCTAAAAAACTAATGCCTGCTCAATGCAGGTGTTAGCGGCTAGCGTTGCAGGCGGTTTAACGCGCGTTACACCCCTACCGCAGCTTGATAAAAGGACCCCTAAATCTCTGTGGGTAGAAGATTCCATAATTTTGTAGACGCTTGAAACACAGGGAGGTGAATGTGTCTTTGAAAATTATTGGACCGAGTTGGATGATTTTGTTCTTCATATGTGAATTCTCTTGGAATTGTTTTCTTGTCTCATTGTTTGTTGTTGATTCTGGTTCGTTCTTAGAAAAAAAATTGAGATTTGAACTTTAAAAATAGAACATACGCAGAAAACAGTAACTCTAGTTAAATTACGATAACAAACACGTGAACATCTGTAAACTAAACAACACATATTCTATTGGCTTATGGCAATCTATATCTAAATGTTGAAATCCTCAGTAGTTAATACTGACATGTTTCCTTTCTGTTGAGTTTATTCTTGAATGAGTTGCATATTATAATACTTGACCTACTTCTTATGGAAGATTAACTGACTTACCTCAAAACAATGACACTGGCTTAAGTTTTGTTTTGCTATTGTTAAAGACACGTTTCCTCACCCAGTAATTTTTATTTTATTTTTTTTAGCAACTATTAGGAAGACATGATAAGACAAGAGATAAAACAAACAGAAATAGCATTGTAGATGTGCATACAAAAATATCTATGCAATTAACAAAAAGCCCCTTAATCATTTGCCCATGAAGCAGAATGAGAAAAGCTACGAGATGTTTTCAAATTCTCTACTAGTAACATCTCATGCAGGTTTCTAACAAATAGTTTGCAGCTGAGAAGGAAACCATCAATCAAAGAAAACATGTTCTTTAGCACAGCATGTATGTCGTAAGGGCAAGTTCCAGCTGCAATAATTTAATGCACATGCTTGACCCCATTTACAGCAGTTTTCAACTGTTCTGTGCCAACATAAAAGTGCTTTGGACAACAGAGTCTGCCCATTATGTCACTGATATACTTGCATTAAGGAAGATTTTTTTCAGTTTTCTTTTAGGCCATGATTGTAACTGAAATGCTGACAATATTCTTATCATTAGAAGAACACGGATCACTTCAAACAGTATCCAACCCACAATGAAATAACAGCCATCTAGATAAGTGTTGCTGTGTCTTATATATATTTTCTTGTTTTCTTTTTTGAAGTTTGAAGTTGTTTTCTGTTTTTTTTTTATAAACGCAAATAAAATTAGAATTCCAGTCAGATATAAATAAAGTTCATATTTAAGGGTGGGACGGAGGTTCTAAGCACTGTTCTTTTCGCCTCTATATGATACTTCAACCTCCTAGTGAACCTATCACTTGGGAGAGTTTTTCTAAAGGTAGGGTGCTGTATTAATGGCTTGAGCAGGATGTTATTTACATTGCATTAATATACACTTAAGATGCCACATTGGTGTGTATTTTAAAAAATGTTTAAATATACAGTATTTTCTTATGATCCAAAGAAACCCCCTTTTTGCTGTGATAATATTCTTATCATTAACAGTCATAATATACTGTACAACCATTCACAACAATATCATAGTGGTTTACAATCATAATAACTAAAGGGGGCACGTGTGGCACAGTGGTTAGAGCTACAGCCTCAGCACCATGAGGTTGTGTGTTTAAATCCCATGCTGCTCCTTGTAACCCCGGGTAAGTCACTTAATCCCCCATTGCCCCAGGTATGTTAGGTAGAGTGTGAGTCCACCAGGACAGATAGGGAAAAATGCTTGAATGTAAACTACTTAGGCTATAAGTGGTATATCCTATATAATAAAAGGCTAACTCGCGCATGCGCACTCATATTTGCGTGTTCCGTGCGCTGTAGGTCTGTGGTCGCAGGAGTGCGCATGCGTGAGTCCCCAGCCTTCTTCCCAGCACCTACCTTGGCTGTCAGCAGCGGCGCCTCATCTCCTGTGGGGATCTCCTGTGTGCTGTGTCCAGCGGCCTGCACATTGCCGACTCCCCCCCCTTCCCGCTACAACCGCTACCGCTCTTGTTCAAAGCGGCCTGCTGAGGTTCGCGGCCGGCTGTAACGAACCTCGCAGGCCGCTCTCCACATGGTAGCACGTTCCCTCTGACGTGATTGCGTCAGAGGGAACATGCTACCGAGTTGGAGAGCGGCCTGCGAGGTTCGTTACAGCCGGCCGCGAACCTCAGCAGGCCGCTTTGAACAGGAGGATCAGCCACCACGGGGATTGTGAGAAGAGCCGCCGAAAAAAAAAACCTTCAGCCCCAGGAGAGAACCTTCAGCACGCGAGAAGGGAAGGGGAGGGGCCGAACAGAGCAGGGCAGCTCACGGTAAGAGAAGGGAATGGGGGGTGGGGGAAAATGCTTCTACTGCTTCAGCAGGGACCTGGAGGGGAAGGGAAATATCACTGCTGCTTCTGCAAAGGAAAGTGGTGGGGGGGGGAAGAGAAATATCACTGCTGCTTCTGCAAAGGAAAGTGTGTGTGTGGGGGGGGGGAGACAGAAATAAATACAGACAGACAAAGGAGGCTAGGGAGAGAGACAGACATAAATAAAGACAGACAGGGGACCAGAGAGAGTCAGAAAGAAAGACAGACAGAGACAGGAGAGAGAGAGAGAGAGAGAAATTGCAGGAGGGAGAGAGACAGGAAGAAAGAGACAGGAGCAGGGAGAGAGACATAAATAAAGACAGACAGACATATATTCTAGCACCCATTAATGTAACGGGCTAAAATACTAGTAAGTACTATAAATAAATAAAGGTACTGAATAAGGTAGGGGAGCAAAAGTAGCAGAGCCAGAGTAAAGAAATCAGAAAGAGGGTGAGATGTGCTGCAGCCAAGACTAGCAACCTCTGGCTCAAGAGAAAAGCAGGCCTTCAGGCCTGCTTTGAATCTCAACAAGGCTGTTTAAAGATGAAGGTATTTTGGAATTGAGTTCCATAGTAGCAGCGCAAGAATATAAAATGATGAATCGTGAGTCGATTCAAGATTTGCAGGAGAGGGAGGTAAATTAACCAAGAGTTTATCATTAATAGGGGCTTTTGGAAACAGGACGTTAGAGATAGGCTGGTTGGCCAAAATTCATTGCTTTGTATGCTAAGACCATGATCGTTAAACAGGGAGAGGCATGGCTATTGTTTGAGCACAGTAAAAAGAAAAAGTTTAATAGCAATGTTTTGAACAACTTGCAATTTTTTGAGTGGAAGCTGGCGCATCCAATTATAAAGGTAATTACAGTAATCTAGGTGGCTGGTGATTAGGACTTGGATCAGAGTATGAACGGCATTTTTATCCAGTACAAAACTTAGAGAAGAAATAAGATTTGATAATAATTGAAGCAATATGCCACTCAAAAATAAGTTAAATTTTCAATGATATAATTCCAGTACGTAATCTATGCAATATTTTCTTTCCATTTCAGAGAAGTCTTCATAGCTAGAACAACATTGCAACCCATGATCCACATTGCTTGATCTTTCTTATGGTTGAGTATAAGATGACTGGAAGTCAGCCACTGTGGAATGCGAGATAACCAATGAGTGAAGTCAGGGCAAGGGAAACAGCGCCAACACAGCAGAGGAGCTGCTTGTTGTCGACAGTGATCTTGCCCGTAATGTTTTGAACTAAGGTAGAAAATGGGCTAAGAAACATTGAAAAAGAACAGTGCTAACACTGAACCTTGAGTAGTGCATTTTGAAATGTAATGGAGAGAAAACAGTAAGGAGTTGACATGGATTCTAAAAGTGTGATCTTAAGCAAACATAAGAATTGCCATACTGGGACAGACCGAAGGTCCATCAAGTCCAGTATCCTGTTTCCAACAGTGGCTAACCCAGTTCCCAAGCACCTAGCTAGAACCCAAGTAGAAAAACAGATTCTAGGAATAAGCAGTGGATTTCCCCAAGCCATCTCAATAATGGCCTATGGACTTCTCTTTTTTAAATCCCGCTAAGCTAACTGATTTCACCATATTCTCCGGCAACAAATTTTAGTTACATGGTGTATGAAGAAATATTGTATTTGTTTTGTTTTAAAGCTACTACTTAGTAGCTTCATTGCAGAATGTTACTTCAAATTCAAATACTTTAGTGGTCTCCAACCATTTTCATGTAGAGAGATGTAGTGTGAATATAAGAGAGCTCTGTGAGCCACCAAAATATTTCAAGCTTACGTACATTACTAATTTTGTAAATCATCTTGATCTGTTGGTAAGACTGGGTACTTCAAGGATATATTTTTTCAAAACCTCAGTTTTAGAGATCATGTGATGTTTTGAGCAATTCAGACATGTGGCTGAGGTGGTCTGGGGCCCCCTGTTTTTGTACTTTATTTTTGTTTTTAATTTCTGAGCTGGCCATGTATAACCTGCTCAGAACTTCTGCTTAGTATATGGACAAGTTTGTTAAGAAGTCTGGAGATGGAATGAAAACTTAGGGGGGAATTCATGAAGGGCGTTAAGAGTGTTAGTGCACTATTTGTGTTAGCGCACATAACCGCTAAGGATGCCCTTTATATTTCTATGGGTGCATTATTGTGCACTAAGGGGTCCTTTTATTAAGGTACACTAACCAATTTAGTGCACGCTAAATGCTAAGGTGCCCATAGATTATAATTGATGCCTTAGCATTTAGTGCATGCTAATGTTTAGCGTGTGCTAAGTCACTGTTCTTCAACTGCCGGTCCGTGGACTGGTGCCGGTCCACAGAAAATTTCTGCCAGTCCACACAGGGCCGTCAAGATCGAGTCGGCAGTTAAATTTCCTGCCAACTGCGGTTCCTGCCGACTGCTGTTCCTCCCAGCCTCAGGCGATCAAGACAGGCTGCCGACGTCGGGGCCTTCCCTCTGTGAGTCTCGCCTGTTCAGAAACAGGAAGTTGAAACAAAATAGGCGGGACTCAGAGAGTGAAGGTCCCGACGTGCCTGTCTTGATCGACGCCCCTGCCGAGTTGCTGAAGAGGGCCGCGGGGAAGGTGCAAGTAGAAGGGAGAGAGCTGCAGGTACCAGGGAGATGGTCAGTGTGTGCGAGCAATATCCTGGGGAGCCTTCGACAGTGGCTGTCTCCCCTCCCAGCATCTCTCCTACTTGTCAGGGCAGTGATTCACTAGCAACCTTCTCTTTTCTCAGAGGCGGCAATGGACCCAAATCACTGCTGCAGGCAAGTACTGAGAACTATTGGAAGGGGAGGAAGCCACTGTAGGAGGCTGGGAAGCTGCTGGATAAAGGGAGAGCTGCTACTGGACCTGGAGGGAGGTAGAAGGAAAGATGCTGCTGGGAGGGGAGAAGGGAAAGGGATGGGAAGAGAGTTAATGTTGGATAGGGGGAGGAGGGAAGGGAGAAGGAAAAAGGAAGGAGGGAAGGGAGAAGGAAAAAAGGAAGGAAACAGCTGGCAGGGAGATTACTGGAGGGGAAGGGGGTCAGGGTGGAATGGAGAGATCAGATGAGGGAAAGGGGAGAGAGAGGAATGAGAAAGTAGAGAGAGATTGATGCTGGAAAGGGGGTTAGCAGAGAAATGAGAGAGGGATAAAGATGCTAGATCTGGTGTAGGAGAGATAAAAATGAAGAAAGCAGTGAAGCTGGAATGAATGATGTAAAAAGGAGAGAGAAGGCACAGGCTCGATGGACATGGGAGAAGGGCATAGAAAGAAGTCAGATACATATGGAAGGGAAGAGGGCAGACAGTGGATGGAACGGGCAGATGCTGGATTGAAGAGACAGGGCAGACACTGGAAGGAAAAGAGTGAAAAGAAGATGAAAGCAGAAACCAAAGACAACAAAAGGTAGAAAAAAATAATTTTATTTCTATTTTGTCATTAGAATATATCAGATTTGAAATATATATCCTGCTAGAGACATAACTGGGGACTGCAGTATTCTGTTAACATGATATATCTGTGTAGCATTCTATAATAACTTGGCTTGTTCAGTTTTCTTGATAGTAGAGGGGATATATGTGAAGGGCAGGGGAAACAGGGGTTTTGTTGGTCTGTACTCTGTATATTTGTATTTATAAAATCACAATTGTTCAGAATATTGTTTCTTTTTATACTTTAACAAAATACGTTCAATATAAAATCATAACTGCGGCTTGTGCAGATGGGATCAGATGGTTTGTGGAAACTGAGCTCGCGGAGACAGGGCGGAAATGTTTTTTTTAAATTTCAGTCTTAATAGTTTGCCGATCCACAAAATAATTCTTTTATTTCTGCCAGTTCACCGGTGTAAAAAGGTTGAAGAACACTGTGCTAAATTGATTAGTGCGCTTTAATAAAAGGCCCCGTAACTGCTAAATATACCCATAAAAATATAATGAGCATCTTTTGTGGTTAGCACACGCTAATGCACTTAACCCCCTTTCATGAATTCCCCCATAAATCATCTAAAAAGGTTAAAGATAAACCCCCGCTGTGGAGATGACAAGATAGAGGAGATGAGCACATTGACTGCTGTGCTGTTCTCTGCACTTCAATTAGAGCAGCTTAATGAGGCTGTGACATGGGCAATGGAGTTGCATCTTAAGCAGCTTTCAGGGCAGATGTCTAACGTGGAGTCCTTGCTTTCAGAGACCACATGCTGAACTGGTGAGTTGGAGCTGCACATTTCTTCCATAGAAGACTCGACTGCAGCCACGTACATGCAACTGAGCACCTTGCAGGCCCAAATGAAAAAGCAGGCCATGAAACTCGAGTCAAGGGGAAGTCTTGTGTTTCATGGCTTCAGGAGTCTTTTTATAAAAGGTTATGCACCAGCACTTACAAACATGTGTCTGCCCATGTCTTGTGGTCTGCACCAATCCAGCCACAAGCATGTAGATAAGTATTTTCAGTATCTGTGTGTATGATATTCTTAGTGGTGGTTAGACTATGTGCCATGATAGTCTGATTGGGTAGCCTATGTTTGGTTCCCTTTCACGTGAACTTTATAGGTTGTGGGTCTGAGCACTAGATATATTATATATAGTACTCCCTCGATATTGTGGGGGTTCTGTTCCAGGAACCCCCCCCGCAAATCTTGAAAAACCGCAAATGCAGTTTTTCATGGGGGAGACTGGAGAGGGCAGTGGGAGAGGCAGGAGAGAGCAGCCGGAGCGCCGGCGAGTGAAGGAAATCACTTGCTGTATGCTCCGACCGCCTCTTCTTGCACCAAAGTTGGGCCTTACCAATCAGGAGCTGCGTGTCAAAGCAGCTCCTGATTGGTAAGGCCCAACTTTAGTGCAGGAAGAGGCGGTTGGAGCATACAGTGACTGATTTCCTTCACTTGCCGGCGCTCCGGCTGCTCTCTTCTGCCTCTCCAGCTGTCCTCTCCTGGACGGCGGTTCACGGTCAGAAAATACCGCGAATGACCGGGACTGCGAACCGCTGACCGTGAATGACCGGGGGAACATTGTATATAATTTGGTCTATGATTATTTTGTGTGTGCATGAATTAAAACCAACTTTAAAAACAAAACACTTGTGGAGCAATAATATGTGTTTTGTGGCTTACCTGAGATGATTCCCAAGAAGCAGCTGCATCACATTCTGGAAAGTTAGATCTCGAAGGAATGTCCTTCCTTGTTAAATAAGGGGTCCTTGTGTCATGAGTGCTTGCACCACTTAGACCACAAGCGTGATGAGGAGCTTCGTCCTCAAGTGGTCATTGTGAGAATTCATAATTAAGGAGAATTGTTGCATCTATACAAGCAGAAAAGAGACTCTTTAAAACATGATGGGGAACTAGTGCATACATACATTTCAGGATTATTCACCAGCTCTTTTGGAGAGATGCAGATGTTTTACACCTCTCTGCAAGATTGTATATAAGCACAAAATTCAATTTATATTCTTTTATTACTGGAACATCAGACTAAAGTATTGGTTAAAAGCTCTTTTTTTTTCTGATGAGGAAATTGAGGTGTATTAGAATATATTTTAAGATTTACCAATTCTGATTGTTATTACAGGTTCTTCTTTTATCCAAACTCGATTACTGTAATATCATCTACTTAGGAGCTTTGAAGCAAACTCTTTTAAAACTACAAACGATTCAAAATAAAGCTTCTTAGATTAATGTTTTCTTTAGGTAAATATGATAAAATCACTCAATTCTATACAGAGCTTCATTGCTTACCTATGATGAAGATCTTATTTAAATTATTTTGCATCTTATACAAAGTTCTACTTAGCAATTGCCCAAAATATCTTTTATCTCACTTGGAATTTACCACCATTATCAAAAATAGAAGATTGTAATAATTTTCCTTTAATGTATCTATCAGTGGAGGGCTTGAAGAGATCTACAATTCATAATAGCTGGGCACTACATACTCTTGTAAGATTACCCATTTTCCTGTGAGCAGCTAGGGCTGTGTGGTGCTGGTTATAATAATAATAATAACAGTTTAAATACCGCAGGACTGTGAAGTTCTATGCGATTTACAATTATTTAAATATGCGACAAATTGAGTAGAACTAACAAAGTTGAAAACTAGTGACTAATAGCTCGAGAGATCAGTTATTTTTAGAAAGATTGTACAGATCAGCTACCTAAGTACTTCAGGAACAGATATGTTTTTAGGTGCCTCCTAAATTCCCCATAAGTATTAGTAAGCATAAGTAATTGTTCCAGATCTTTACCCCATAATGCTGCCTGATGTGAGAAAAGATATCGATGATGTCTTTTAAATTTACATCCTCTAACCGGTGGAGAAACAAAATTCAAGTATGAGCTTCTCTTATGTCTATTGGTTGAGAAAGAGAAGAGGTCAGTTATATATTTAGGGGCTAAACCAAATAGTTCCTTAAAGCAAAAACATCCAAGCTTAAACTTCATACGTGCCTTCATCGGCAACCAATGCAGGAGTCGGTAGGAAGGCGTTACATGATTGAACTTCTTCAACCCAAAAATCAGCCGGACCGCCGGTTATGTAGAAGGCACTTCTTGGTAGAGGCTACAACCTTCCTTACTATAGAGCACAATCCTGATTGGACACTGATATGGAGTAACTAGTGCTTCGGCACTGGGGAGTCCAAAGTCTTTGTTTCTTATATCATGTAATAACTGTTGATGGTAGATTAAAATCTTTTCAGGAATTACAGAACACTTACTCCCTGCTTGCATCTGATTATACTCATCTCCAACTTCGTCAATATGTTAACAGTCTTGAGTGGAAACATTTATATGACGATGTCCAGGACACACAGTACTGCATATACACTTGTATCTCGGCAGTGAGTCCCATTGGCATATCATCACAGGTTCTTGCAAGAAATGATTGCTGAACTGGATTACGCACATTTAGCACTGCTTGGAATTGAGACTTTTCTCTTGTTCTCACAGCATTTCACCTGGAGGAGTGCTTACGGAACATGAAAAACCTGTCTGGTTCAGCACTTTCTTTTTTTTTTTTTTTTTTTTTTATTTATAGATTTTCAATATAACAATCAAGTATAAACTTGTACAGAAAAGCAAAATTGAAGAAGCAAAAAGATTTTCCCAAACATAATATAAAACAAGAAATAATTGTATCTTTAATCTCACTCAAGTCCTCTATTTAGGATCCAAGATTAAAAATAAACGGAATTTAAGTAATCAATTAAAGAAGAAAGACAGTTGTAGTTAATACTGTGCTAACAGTCGTCTATCTTTATCCATCTTGAGCTGTCTCTTTCTCCAGTCTTGACAGTGATAGGAATGTTGTCAGTTGAGATGGTTCAAAGAAAACAAATTTATGCAATTTATAATGGACTATACATTTGCAAGGATATCGAAGAAAAAAAGTAGCTCCCAGGGCTATTACTGCTGGTCTCATTAGAAGAAATTCTTTTCTCCGCTTCTGTGTGTCTCTGGTCAAATCAGGAAACATTTGAACTTTTAGTCCCAAAAATTCTTTATATTTATTTTTGAAATATAGTTTCAGTAACCATATCTTATCCATTGTGAGAGCTACTGAAAGAAGCAATGTTGCCGGCGTAGCTACTTCCCTATCTGAGGATTCTAATAAAGCTGTAACATCCAAAGGCTCTTGATTTACTTCTTTAACATCCTTAACAGGAAGGTAGTACACCTGAGTTAGAGGTGGTATAGAAGATTCAGAAATTCCCAATATTTCCGTCATATAGCGAGTAATCATTTCTCTAGGAGTCACTGTTATAATCTTAGGAAAATTAATTAATCTAAGATTATTACTTCTCATAGAGTTTTCAAGTGACTCAAGTTTCCTTCTTAAATTTGTGTTATCTTTGATTAAAGCCTCCTGTATTACTTTTTGGGAATTAGTATTCTGTTGTTGGTTTTCTATCTGTAATTTATTTTCAGTGGTAATTTTCCGTATTTCTAGGATGTCTTTATCATACAATTTAAACCGTTCTTCCACTTGATTTAATTGAGACGCTATAGTTTTAGGAATAGTAACTACCAGATCCCACAGAGCGTCCAGTGTTACCTCCTGGGGTTTAGTTATCTGAGGAAATTGAAAATGTAAAGTCTTATGCTCACCCACTGGCAAGTCTTCCAATGTCTGTCGAGACTGGGCTAATCCTTCCCCCGCAGATGTCCTGTCCTCGAATTTCTTATTCATGTTTCCCAGAGAAATCTGGGAAACCGAATCTCTGTCCCCCGGACTGATCTCCGCTGCCTCTAGAGGAGGAAACACTCCGATTCCCGGAAGTTCCCCCTCCCTCGGGGAACTAGCTGTTCGTGGATGCGGGGGAGGTGCTCGGTTGTCAGGGCTAAAGGTGGTTTCAAGCCCCAAGGAGGACTGCTGCACGCCGTTCTCCTGCAGTGTCTCCAGCGGGGGTAGCCCTGATCCTGCCGACGTTCCCTGCATGCGCCTGATAATTTCTTCAATATTGCCGAACACGGAGGTCTCTGAGCGCCGCGAGGCCCCAGCGGCGCTTTTCCCTCTCCGTTTGGGCATGTCGAAGGTAGGAAATCGTTATTGTATACCGGAAAAATGTCCAATTTGAGAAAATTATCGGGAGCTTCCGCACAGCGTCCCTATACCGTCGCCATCTTGGATCGGTCCTCCTGGTTCAGCACTTTCATGGGAGCTTGTAATATAAATTTATTTTGCGCCTATTTCTCCAACTGGAGTGCACAGGGCTACAATTAGCAATATGACTCACTAAATGCAACTTTCATCCAGCCACTTTGGAACATTTGTTTTGGCGGTGTCCCAAGATACAGTAATTTTGTCTTTGAAAATTACAGCAATAAGTCTTTGAAAATATTTCAGCTCGATGATCCCAGAAGTTTGGACACACTCCCATGCTTTTGTTTGATATCTTGCCACTGTCATCTCTTGTACGTTGTGGCATAATGTTTTGTTTTGTTTTTTACAGAGAGTGATTTTGTTAGCAAAGAAGTCAATTTTGTGGTATTGGTTGGAGGTTGCAGTTCCATCATTGGTGACCTGGAGGATACAAATAATAACTTTACTTTCTTTGGAGCAACTGGATGTTACAGACATGACTTCCTCAAAGGGAATTGCTTTTCAAAGGACTGGGGAGAGAATTTGGGCTACGCATTCGCCATTGTTGAATTAAATTTGTGTTGACCATATCTTCTTTTATGTCTCATGCAGCAGCCATAGGAATGGGATGGGGGAAAGGGGGAGAAAAATGAAAATTATGGTAGTGTGACGGGCCGTGCGGTCATTTCCCTATCACATTGCTAGGACCTGCAGTGCTCCGGGCCAGGTTTTCTAACAACCCTTTCTGTATTCACACACATATTCACTTCTAGACACTCTTGAAGGTATAATGAACACTTTTATTGGTGTACAGGACCTGAGTCTGTTCCTTCACAAGCTCAGAGAAACCAAAACTATACTTTTCAGTCACTTAGTCCAGTGTAACAGTTTGTTCTATAGACAGTATCAATTCCCATTCAGTGTTTAGTCAGGTAATCAACTCTCAGCAATTTCAAAACCTGCGTGGCTTACCTCTGCCACACCAGATATTAGCTGTTCCTTTCACAGCAGTGTTAGGCTCACCAGACAGCCTCAACCAAATAAACACTGGCCTACCTTAGCCACACTTTTACTGTCCAAGCTTCCAATATATTCAGCAGGCTTCTTATCCAGCCAAGCACAACACCACTCACCATACCAGTTCTTCCAAGAAATCCTTATCAGTCTTCTCAGCTTCCCCAAGGATTTAGCCCAAGGCTTCTGAGCCTTCTCTGCTAAGGGAAGTCTCTTTGTGGAGGCTCTCACTTTCCTACAGGTACCCTCTCATGGGGACCTCTCAGAATGAATCCCAGACTGGGCATATGAAACTCTTCCTGCCTGGGTTCCATCCATGACTCATGAGGGTAGCCTGTTCAAGAAGTTCAGTTCCACCTGCTGGATAAGGGTTGAGTTCTGAGCTACAAAGCTCAATGCTTCTTGGACCCTGTAGTTCAGTGTCACCTGCTAAATGAGGATTGAACTCTGAACTACAGAGCTCAACGCATTCTGGACCCTGTAGTTTACCCACTAATTGGCCAGCGCCCTCTACTGCCCACTAATATTACAACATCACTCATGAGGGAGAATCCCTGACTCCCTCACATACCCCCCCCCCTTCTTAGCTCATCTCTAATAGGGGGAGCAACTGCTTCCATTAGGGATCCCTTCCAAATAGGAAAAGGGTAGAATACACTCAAGGCATCTAGAACTCTAATCATTATTAGTAATGTCCAGGACCGCCCCAGGGCCACAACCCCTTCTATCACACTCCATTCTTCACAAACACACATATGATTAGGGCACATTAAGCTCAGCAGCCATTGGGCCCCATCACGCCAATGGCCTTGCAATTTGAAAACCAGACTGTCCACACTCTTCCTGGAACTCTTCTTCATGGACCTATGGGCACACCTTCTTGAATTTCAGGCTATCCTAGTTGCAAAATCTTCTGTCTTTTCTTTAGGCATCCCCACCTGTACCATCACAGCTCCTGCTGAACCCATCTTTTCTTCTTCCTGTAGATCCAAGTAGTCATCGGGCTACAGGTCATCACTTCCTGGTTTTCTTCTCTTGCCGGAGAGTCTCGAACCAACGCTTTCTTTGGCTTCCGCTACATTCGACCCCTGGCCATTTTATCACTTGTGCCCATAGACTTGGGGTTTGGTTTAGGACTATGGTTATCTCCTACAACCAAATTAGAGTCCTTTCCTGCTTTAGGTTTAGCCTTCTCTCGGCTCTTTTCCTCCGACTCTGTAGGTTTTGCTTTCCTCAAAGCAGACCTAGCAAGTGTTCTTCTTTCCTCAGATTTGGGCTGCAGTCTCCTCTTTGGATTTACTCCACTTTACTCCAAGGAATTTATTCTTTTTAGGGGAGCTTCCCGGAACTCCATCCAGGGAGTTTTGTCAGGTGCCACCGATTGAGACTCTTTCTCATCTGTGGTTATTTTACTGGCATCAAGGCTTCTAGGTGTAGGATAGAATTGGACTGTAAACCCCAGTGGATAGCCCCCTTTGGAAAACTCCACTGTGGTATTCTTTACCATCTTTCCATCGCCCTGCATGCATGCTTGCAGTAATTCCTTCCAATATCCTGTGGAGGTCACCAAGCTCCCTTTCTGTGGCCAAGCTCCCTTTCTGTGGGTTATTCCGGCTTGCCTCTTAACCCTACCAGGGCATTGTGAAGCCACTTCCCTGAAGCCTGGGACGATTCATCTTCCACTCGCTGAACATCTGTCTGTATCAGTTGCTCCTGAACACTCTTTCTCTGAAGTTTCTCAGCTGCCTTTAAACCAGATCCTAATATAATACAGTAATCTTAATTTCCAGTTCTTTTGAAAGCCTTTGTTTCTCCTTTAAACTGTGTACGAGCTTCGTAAGTTCTTCTTCTAGTTGACTCCTCACTCTCAACTTTTGGTCATTTTGGCAACCGAGGGCATTTCTTTCCTTTTTTAATTTTATAGTGTGGGCCAGCAAGGCACAGCTCTCCCTCTGGGTTCATGGTTTCCCTACTCGCAAATTCAATTATTCACAATTTTTTTTCTTATTTTTGCAGGCTGCCTGAACCTCCAAGGACCTTACCTGGTGGTCTAGCAGTGACTAGTCTCGAGACTACAATGGGAACTCATGGCAGCCATTTTGATGACGGCTTTGCATGGGGCAGGAGCATAGGAAGATCGCTCCTGCCCCATGACACGACTAGACCACCAGGTAAGGTCCAGGAATGCAGGAGGGAAGCAGGGGTGGGTCAGAGCCGGCCCAAATAATTATTCACAATTTTTCCCTATTCGCGGGCCGGCTTTACACCTAACCCCCATGAATATGGAGGGAGAACTGTACCTTGCTGGCCCACACTATAAAGCTCTACTGGAGTTTAGTAAAAGCGGTGTAAATAAGAGAAACTAAACATGACTTCATATGGCGGAACTATTGTGGATAGAGAGGATTCATTTTGTTAAGGATAGACCTGAGTGCAAGAGTACAACTTTTTCAAATATTCTTGAAACAAATGGTGTGAGACATTGGCCAATAATTGCAGACACTGATGGGTCTAAAGGATTATCCAGGAAATTCTATATGAGAATAGGCCACACTTATACCCTGTATTTGTGAGCTGGTTGAATGTTGAGGCCTGTCGATTTTGAGAGGTTGATGGGTGAGACTAGATGCTGAATAAAATTGAAACAAATTGCCTGATATGTGGTAAAACTCAATATGATTAAACACTTGGCAAGAACAACAGACATTTATAGAGCATGATCAATACTAGTGAAGTAGCTATTTATTTGTGGGGGGTTTTGGTCCAGCTGCAATATAAAGTGTCTGAAAAGTGCTTTGAAAGGAGGTTACCAAATGGTCATGCTTATGTTAATTGTGCATGCTAAGATACAGAACTTCCTGTAAGAAAATGTTGCACCACAATTTCATTCAAATAGTACCCTTGTGATCTGAGTTAATTGTACATGCACAATCTTTGAATCGTAGAACACCCAGTAATCATTGAATACTGAAAATAGTCCACTGGAGATTAGTTCTGATTCAAAATAAACTCACTGGGGACAATAGGCTATGGTAATCTTTATTCAGCACTGACCACCACAGGCTGAATTAGTCCTGGATATTCAGTAATGGCCTCTGTTTCTTTCTGGGACATTTGTATCCATAGTTCTTTCTGGGACATTTCTATCGGTGACATTTGTAGCCACAGTAGCTATCTAGGCTTAGCTTATATTCAATGCTGGGACTCAGGTTCTGTAACTATTAATAATAATAATAGCTTTATTTATATTCTGTCATACCTTTCAGTTCAAGACAGTGTACAATAAGAGGTGCTGATAACAGTGAGTTAACATCGGTTGGAATTGGGAAGGGATAAGTGGGCGGTTATGTGGTTGATTAGTATAGGAGGTGGGAGGGGGAATGTGTACAAAGAGGTAGGTGTTGAGCTATTTTGGAGGTTCAGACAAATTTGTCGAATAAGTGTGTTTTTAGTGATTTTCTTAATATGTGGTATGTTTATTTGGGGCTACCAAAAAAGATTTTATTAAGACTTTGACTAGTTCAGAATGCAGTAGTCCGTTTGATCTTTGGTCTTAAGAAATATGATCATGTCAGTCCTTTTTATGCCAGACTGCATTGGTTGCCCTTTGAGGCCAGAGTATTTTTTAAGTTTGGGTATGTTTGTTATAAGGCTCTTTTCGGTTTATTGCCATCTTATTTGGTATCTTACCTGAAATTGTCTAATTCAATAAAGTGTACCAGAAATTTAGGTATGTTCCTCTTCCCTGCCCCAAGAGCCTGTCATTACAAGACGTTTTTTTGGACAGGACATTGGAATATCAGGCGGGGAAGATGACTTCCTGGATGAGTCCACTGATTGCCCAAGCCTATTCTTAATTTACATTTAGGAAATTACTGAAAAATTACATATTTGATAAATAAGAATGTTGATTTTCAAGATGGTGGTTTTTATTAGGCTATGTATTTTTAATGGATGTTGTATTCATTGTAGCTGTGTTTTTTGAAATTGTATTTTTTAACTGAAATGTTTCAGTTCCTTTGTTGTGAACCACCTAGAAATGTAGGTGAGGTGGTAATAAGAAAATAAATTATTATTTATATTATTAGTGAATTCAGGATTAGGTCGCTTAGGGTGTTGTTCCATATCCCTGCTTGGAAAGTGAGAATCCTGCTGAGGAATCTTTTGAATCGGCATCCTTTGGGGGAGGGGAATGTAAACAGGAGTATTCTGTGTGGGAAGAGGAGTATGTCCTGTAGATGAAGTGTTTCAGGAGGTAGGTGGGAGCGGTGCCGAGGAGTGTCTTGTACCAGAGGCAGCCAGATTTTAAGATTATTCTGGCCTCGATGGGTAGCCAGTGAAGTTTCGTGTAATATGGGGTGATGGGTTTGGATTTTTTCAGGCCAAAGATTAGTCAAATGACCGTGTTCTAGATTAGTCTCGGTTTCTTGATGGATTTTTTTGTGCGACCCTAGGTAGATTATTTGCAGTAATCCAGTGAACTCAGGATCAGTGACTAAATGATGCGAAATCAAAGAATGGTTTTAGTGTACACAGTTTCCATAGTAAGTGGAAGCATTTTTTGATTAGGATGTTGGTATGGGCTTCAAATGTCAGTTGTTGATCTAAGGTGACTCCTAGGATTTTAATGGTAGTATCAATTGGGAAACGTCTTCCATTTAGGTTGATGGAAGGTTCTGCGGGATTGTTCGGAGGGGAGGCCATAAATATTATGTTTTCTTCTGGGTTTTGTTTTAGTTTGGAGTTTGTGGACCATTGTTCTACTTGGTCGATGATTGAAGAGACAAAATGTCTCGTTTCGGTTGATAGGGTGGAGATGGGGACTATGATTGTGATGTCATCATCTGCATAGATGTAAGATTGGAGGTTCAGCTTGGATAGTTCTTGGTCTAGGGAGGACATGTATAGGGTGAATAGGGTGGGGGATAGGGGGGAGCCTTGAGGGACGCCACAGGGGTTGATCCATGTAGTTTTGTTCACTGATGACTTGATAGGATCTTTTTTTTAATTAGGCTAGTTGAGGACAGCTGTTTATGCAGTCTCATTGCCTGGTAACTTAGGCACTCACACACACTTGTCTGTAATCCCTGTTACATACTGTTCCACATTAAAGCCCTAATACAAAATATATATGGTAGCAAGAACATATCCGCAGCTTTATTAATAAATTAACATAACAAGGAACATGTCAAAATACATCAAATTCATTTCAATTAACATACTGCAAATAATGTCATTTCCCTTTGCCATTCACCAACTAGACGATGTTGTACTAGCTGTTCTGGTCCTCTCTTCCCCACAGGCATGCGGTACCACAGAGCCCAAAACCCAAATCGCTCAAGGTGGTGATGCACTCAAGCAACCATAAGCTTTTCGCCAATTTACTGACCCTCATCAACCTCACACTCCTTCCATTTCTGCCAAAGCTGTGACTCCAGAAAGTACAGCCTCCAAACCCCAACTCTACTGTCACCCCCAATGCAAAGAAGGATGGGCAGGACCTTTTCTCCGGTTACCCTACCCACAAACACCCTTCCTCCCTAGCTTTCCCTCACAACAAAACCCCACCAAAATCCTCACACCCTACACCCACACCAAACTCCTCCCTTCCCTTTTATCCTCCAATCACACCTTCCCCAAGTCCTCCCATTCCCTGGCTACCATGCACAATTAACCCCTTCCCACTGCCTCCTAGCCATTCTCCCTCACTCATGCATGTTCAGCCAACTTAATGCGTCCCATTGTCGAGCCCATGAGCGTTTCTTTATCTGGTTACCAGCATTACTGGCTACTCCTGGACAACCTTGGCACTAACCAGAGAGTGCTGTGGCAATCAGAACAGATATTCAGCGGCACTGTCTGGTTAAGCAATGCCAAATATCTGTCCCTGTCCTGGTCAGCCTAGATCAGGGGTAGGTAATTCCGGTCCTCGAGAGCCGGAGCCAGGTCAGGTTTTCAGGATATCCACAATAAATATGCATGAGATAGATTTGCATCTCAAGGAGGCAGTGCATGCAAATCCATCTCATACATATTCATTGTGGATATACTGAAAACCTGACCTGGTTCCAGCTCTCGAGGTCCGGAATTGCCTACCCCTGGCCTAGGTTAACTGGGCAGGAGACTCTGCTTCTCAATTAAACCATACCAAAAATCAATCCCTTTTTTTTTTTTTCAGATTGCAAAATCATTTATCTAAGATACTTTATGCATGCTCAACTCTCACCTTGAGGCACAGCCAGTTGAGTTTATAGGATGATCGCCATGAATATTGTGGGACAAGGATCCTGGCTAGGCAAAATGGTTTTGCTGAATCCTAGTCCTGAGTTTAAAATAAAGATAGTGGAACAAATAAAGATAGTGGAACACAGGTTTCTTATTGTCTCCCAGAAATTGTACACAAAAAGGTCCATGTTGTTCAAACAAAACCACTTTAATGAAATATCCAAAAGTTTCAAACAACAAAAATGTCAGAATTTTGGCACGAGTGGAAAAACAAACTTTCAAAAATTTCCTTCACTCTTCTTAAGGAATCAAATAAGTCCCGCTCCAGCACAAACCGTGCTTTCAGAGTTAGTCGTGGCTATCAATACAAAAATCCTTAATTTAGTTTTCTGGCCAAACTCATGGCTTAACAAAACAGTCCAAGCACTAAGCACCACTTTCTTTGAAAATGTTCTCTCTGGCTCTGGCTCTGACTGTGTCCCTGTTGGGTAGAGCCAAATCCCCAACAGGTTGGGAGAAGAGGAGCCTGTTCACCACAGGTGTTGCCGCCCTCCCAATAGACAAACTCTGGTGTAACTTTTGCACTCCCAGCACAAGTCAGAGCAGCGCACAAGCTGCTCCAAAACACAAATTCAAAAGTTCAAAAAAAACCAAGGAAAACGTCTGGGCTTAATAGCCTACTCACACTCCATTAAGTGTTCCTCCCAGTTAGGCAGGTCATAGTCCACCTGGCATTCCATGTCTTGTTCCTCAGGCTGGACTTCTGGTTCCTCCATTTCCCAGTCTGCAGGGAAACTTTCTTGTGCTGGCCATGGTTCAATAGAAGGTCTGGCTTCCTTCCCAGCTTCTCTTCAGCTTCCTGTCCCAGCTGCCTCTCCTCTCTATCTGACGAGGAAAGCTCTGTAAAAGGGAGTCTCGGCAACAAGTCACGCCCCTTCCTAGCAGAGTTAGCCAAATTCTTAAAGGGCCCTGTCCTTTCAGTAACAGCTTGAGCTTTGGATACTCTTAAAGGGGCAGGCACCTTCCTAAAGCTGTTCACAGGATTTTCACCTCGCTCAGGATGTTTCCTAGACCTGGTCACCGGGTTTTTACTGGGGCTTACAGGGACTTTCTCCTTGGATTCAGCAGGACTAGCCAGATCCCTGTCACAATATGTATGAGATGAATTTGCATATTCTGGGTTTTCAAAATACGTAAATTTATCTCTTATGTATTCATTGTGATAATCCTGCAAGATGTGCTTTTAAGGAAATAATTGAGAAAAAGTGCTGTAAGACATAACCCAAAGAAAAAAAATATGCACCCATCTCTGTTAAATTCTGTCAGAAACATCATACATATAAATTGTAGCTGCAGAAAACATGGCATGGCCGGTTCAAAATCTGCATGAAATTATCTGTCAGATAGTTTATAATTTATCACAGCTTTTCTGCAGTAATCCTAAGAGAAAGGTTTGATTGGTTCTATTATGCCTTAGAAATTTCTTTACAGATTTGCAGTGTCATTATTTGAATCTGCTAAACCTTACTGTGACTTAACATATAGCATATCTTTTGCATTTTCAGCGCTGTCGAAACAATATTTCGGAGGGCTTTGGGACCTCATAAAAGAGGAACCATTAAGCTGTTCGTAATGCATTTCTGAGATATGTCTCTGACTGGCTAAAAAGGCCGCACTGAACCTTTATGTTCTTTAAAGCATGGAACCCTGAAGACCTTTAGCTGAAACTCCTTCAGTGAGAAAATAAAAAAAATCAAACCACGACAGCTGCCAGGGGACTCAATGGCCATTATAACCTCAATCTCCTCTGCAGAAATGGATATTGTATCTTATTAACATGACTTGCCTCTCTCCCTTCCCCTCTGGCATTTTTCTGATGATTCTAGATGGAATATCAAATGGCCTCCTTAGTTTCGTTTCCATGGTAGTAAAATGTATAGATAAATATACTCCTTTTTTTTTCCCCTTAAGAAAGGTTAACCAATTTCGCTGGAAGGAATTAATTTGTGTTTTACTCTTTTTCTATGCAGGGTGTAGACCAGGATTCTTCAAGGCCTCGCCACAAAGTCAGACTTGCAGTAAATGTCCCCCTCACAGCTACAGCCATGAAAAGGCATCAGCTTCCTGCATTTGCGAAGAACATTTTTATAGGAGGGAATCTGATCCGCCTACCATGGCATGTACAAGTAAGTGTGCAGTTCATCTTTTTTTTAACCCCCCAAAAAAGAAAATTATTTTGCTGTGAATTCTGATGGTTCATATTTTGCTCCTGTGGACATCTTTAGTCTTCTGAAGCTCTGTTTGCTACCACTTTGTATGAGTGAGCAGGGAAAGAAACAGTGAACAGGCTTTGTGCTGCAGCGTAGAGAACACTTGAGAGGGTCTATTTATAAGGAGTGTAGGTGGCATGTTTTTATTGATTTGAAGCAACTTGAGAGATGGGCAGAAAATTGGCAGATGAGTTTTAATGTAGAAAAATGCAAAGTGATGCACCTGGGCAGAAAAAACAAGGAGCATGAGTATAAACTGTTAGGTATAACATTGGGGAAGAGCGAACAAGAAAAAGACCTAGGGGTACTGATAGACAGGACCCTGAAGCCGTCAGCTCAATGCACAGCGGCGACAAAGAAAGCTAACAGGATGTTAGGCATGATAAAAATCACGAGTAGATCAAGGGAGGTCATAATGCCGCTTTATAGAGCAATGATCAGACCATACTTAGAATACTGTGTCCAACACTGGTCTCCATAGCTGAAGAAGGATATAACACTGTTGGAGAAGGTGCAGAGGCGAGCGACGAAGCTAGTAAAAGGTATGGAGAACTTGAGTACAAAGATCTCGTCAGAAAACTGGGATTATTCACCCTTGAGAAGAGAAGACTGAGAAGGGATCTGATAGAGACTTTTAAATTGCTAAAAGGAATCGACAAAATGGAGCAAGCTCACTCACCAGCAGGGGGAAAGGATGGAGAGCACGAAACAGCGTTATTCACATTGGCGAAAGTGACCCAGACTCGGACCAGAGGTCATGGCCTGAAGCTGAGAGGGGACACGGCCAGGACAAATGTCAGAAAGTTCTGCTTCACACAGCGAGTGGTGAACGCCTGGAACTCTCTCCCGAAAGAGATGGTGGAGGAAACTACCATTCTAGGATTTAAGGGAAAAGTGGACACACATCTTCTTGCAGGACACATTGAGTGATACGAGTGACTAATGTATGCACATTGAGTGATACGAGTGACTAATGTATGCACTACGCCTGGCTGAGCCTCTGCGTGTGTGGATCACCGGACTGGATGGACCCCAGGTCTGATCCGGTGCAGGCATTTCTTATGTTCTTATGCTCTTAATATAAGCTAGCCAGAAAGGCCTGATTCTATATAAGACACCTACATTTAGGCACCTAGATCAGCACAACTAGTCGATCTAGCTGCTTAACTTAAATTTTTTAATTGGCTTAATCAGCACTAATAATTAAAAGCACCTTTAAAAACCAGTTTAAACATTATTTTTAAAAGTTAATTTGCCAGTAGGAGCCTAACTTGATTGGTGCCTACCACTTTGAGGTAGGCTTATAGACTGAGGCGCCATCCAGCAAGTAGGCATGGTTGGGATCAAATTCAAGGTGAAGTTTGAGTGTGGATTGACATAGGTGCCAGTTGGTACCTACCACTAAACTAAACTAAATCTTAGGTTTGTATACCGCATCATCTCCACATTTGTAGAGCTCGGCACGGTTTACAGGAGAAGGGATAGAAAGAAACTACAATGAAAGCTAGAGGTTTACAGGGGATGGGATAGAAAGGAACTACAATGAAGGGTTAGAGGTCCAGGTATGAAGAGTTTTAGAGGGCTTAGAATGTCGGGGATGGAGTAAGTATCAGATTTTTGAGAATAGCCAGGTCTTCAGATATTTGCGGAAAAGTTGGAGAGAGCTCAGGTTCTCAAGAGAGGAGGAAAGGTTGTTCCAGAGCTCCGTGATTCTGAAGGAAAGGGATGTCCCTAGTTTTCCTTTATGGGAAATGCCTCTTAGTGAAGGGAAGGATAGTTTTAATTTGTTGGTGGATCTGGTGGAATTAGGGTTTGAGGAGTTCCAAGAAAGAGGGATACGTGGGGGCAGGATCCCATGTAGGATTTTGAAAGCTAGACAGGCGCATTTGAAGTGGACTCTGGCAATTATCGGTAGCCAGTGAAGCTTGGAAAGAAGTGGGGAGACATGGTCAAATTTACTTTTTGCGAAAATCAGCTTGACCGCGGCATTTTGCATCCGCTGGAGTCTGTGAAGGTTTTTCTTAGTTAGGCTTAAGTAAATAGAGTTGCAATAGTCTAATCTGGAGAGTATGATGGATTGGACAAGGATGGTAAAATGATTTTGATGGAAACAGGATCTGACTTTCCTCAGCATATGAAGGTTAAAGAAGCATTTTTTTACCAAGGAATTGAGGTGGTCGTTGAAGGACAATGAAGAATCAATAATGATGCCCAGAACATTGCTTGAGAACTCAAGCTGTAGAGAGGAGCCAGAGGGCAGAGAGATGGAGGGGAAGGTAGTTGGTCAAGTTTTGGACCAAGCCAAAGGAGTCTTGTTTTGGACTCGTTTAGTTTCATATGAACGGTGCGGGCCCAGGATTGGAAGTTCATTATACAGGAGGCTATGTTCTCAGGAAGGTTGGTGAGGTTCAAATCAATCTCGATGAGGACGAGGATGTCGTCAGCGTAAGTGTAAATTATTTCAAGGGGGGATAGGTGGAGGAGTTTTAGGGAGGTCATATAAATGTTAAAGAGGATGGGGGATAGAAGTGAACCTTGCGGGACTCCACATATCGGCTTCCATGGGGAGGATGAGGTGCCATTCATGTTGACAGCGTAAGAACTAGAACGTAGGAATTTTGAGAACCAGTCTAGGACTGTGGAGTTAATGCCTATCTCAGAGAGTTGGTAAACGAGAATATCGTGGTTGACAACGTCGAAAGCGGTGAAAAGGTCGAATTGTAGGAGGACGGCAAACTTAGGCACTTTCATTTAGACCAATAAAACCCTGGCCTAAATGGTGGCGCATCTATGAATTCAAAGCCTACTGGCTCCTAAGAATGCTTAGAGGGGCATAATCAAAAAAAAGTCTGTCCCCTTTTGGCCTTGGGCCTTAAACGTTGAAAGTAGAAGCAGGGAAAATGTCCATTATCAAAAAAACATCAAAAAGGAAGTTTTTTTTAAAAAAAAATAATGGCCTGCCTCTACTTTCAGCTGTTTAAACGCCTAGACCACCAGTATGTATAAACTGTGAGCTTGCCGGTGCCGGGTTTTGAAACTGGCTCCCGACCAGGGCTCAGCAAACACCGTCCATAAAGTGCCTTCAAAAGAGGTTGAAGGTCCTGTTGGTTCTTATGAGTAAAACAATAAAGATGTCAGGAACAATAAAGCTTTTCAACAAAACTGAGTCCAACTTTATTTCCCCAAATAGCAAACTGCCACAATTTGGGCTACGAAAAGACAGCCCACACCTTTCTTGCAGGTAAGTGTCCACAGTTCTGTTGCAGCTCTTTCTTACAGTCCCCACCATTCAAAAAGGGAAAAATAAGAGCTACAAAAACGGCCCAGCCTTTATACTGGTTCTTCACTATATCTCTTCAGTTCTCTTAGCACTTGTTGATTAGGCCTGGCTTTTAACAGGCCTTCTCCAGCCAACTTAACAAGCTGGTGGGGGAGGGGAGTAGTCGAATCCACTATCACAAACTTGCCAAAACTGGCCCCACAAACCCAACCCGAGGATCTTCAGTGGATTCTCCCCAATACTACCCCTTTCATACTTCAGCAACAGAGTCTCATTCCAACAGTCCAAAAGAAAAGAGAATGCAAAAACACACTTCCTTCAGTGACCCACAAATAAGGCGCCAAGTTCAGCAGTGAGCCTAGCGCTGCTCACACTGTCTGCACTGGACTTGTGCTTCCAGACAGCCCAAAAGAAAACAAGATTCAAAAACAAACAAAACAGCAAAGAAATCCAACTTAGCTTTGATCCATGTAGATTTCCTCTGATTCCATGGAAGTGTCCATAGCAGGGCCGCCATCAGAAATTTCTGGGCCCCTTACTGAGCAATCCTATAGGGGCCCCTACGCACCCCTTCCCCACCCTGACCCCCCCTTCTTCCATGGGCCGAATACACACATACTTTTCTCTGTCGCCGCACTCTTTGACCAAAAGATTTGTAAGCCTGCAACCACGTCAAGGTAGACTCTTTCAGCAGCTCCCCTCCCTCCCCCTTACCTTTGTGGCCAAGTCAAAATGATCTACCAACAATAAAATTTTAAAAACACAAAGCACGCTGTACGCAGAGAAAATGTTAATTATCATTTATATTCCGCGGGTTTTCAAAGAGGTCAAGGCAGATGACTTTATGCAATGCCACCTCAGTAACAACTATACAAAAATAGACAAATATTCCCCCTCCCTTTTTACTAAACCGCGATAGCGGTTTTTAGCGCAGGGACCTGCGCTGAATGCCCCATGCTGCTCTTGAAGCTCATAGGCTCCCTGCGCTAAAAAACGCTATTGCGGTTTAGTAAAAGGGGGCCATAGTGCAAAATATAGACAGCATATATAAATTCTCAAAACGGACACATTTTGACCACTAAATTGAAAATAAAATCATTTTCCTACCTTTGGTAATTTCATCAGTCTCTGGTTGCACTTTATTCTTCTGACTGTGCATCCAATATTTCTTCCCTTCTTTCAGTCTCCTGTATGCTTCCTCTCCTCCAGACCTCATTCCCTCCCGAAACTTTTTCTTTGTTTCACCCTGCCCCCTTCTTTCTTTTTCTCTCTCTCCATACCCCCTTTCATTCTGTATGTCTGTCTTTCTCTCTCTCTCAGTGCCCCATTTTTCTTTGTTTCACCCAGCCCCCTTTCTTTATTTTTTTTTTCTGGCTCCCTGTCCCCCCCTTTCTTTCTTTCTCCTTGCCATCCCCTATGCCACCACCATTGGGAAAATGCTGCCACCGCCACTATCGGGCAGTGGGTAATAGGGTAATAGGGTAATGGGTAATAGGGGTAATGGGTAATAGGGTAATGGGTAATAGGCTGCCACTGCCACTATCGGAACAGGCCGGCGCCGAGTTCGCTCTGCTTCTCTTCCCTGCGGAGCCGACCAAGTCTCGCCACTCGACGTCAATTATAACGTCGGAGAGGACGTTCTGGGCCAGCCAGGCAGCGATTGGCTGGCCCAGAATGTCCTCTTCGACGTCAGAATTGACGCGGGTGGCGAGAGTTGGTCGGCCCCACAGGGAAAAACAGGGAGAACTTGGCACTGGCCTGTTCCCAATGGCGGCGGTGGCACTCAAGTGGCTAAAGAGACGCAGTTTGCCAGCCTAGGGAGAACACTGGAGGGTGGCCAGCTGTGCACCCCCTTGGGGCGTAAACCCGGGGCAGACCGCCCCCACCCCCACCTTGGTATGCCACTGTCTGTACCTCACTCCCTCCCTATGACCAAAAATTCTCCTTTCTTCTATTCCCCATGTACACAACCATGTCTTTCCCTCTCTTCCTCTCTCCCAAGTCCTTGCCTTCTGTGTCCAAAAACACATTCCCTCCCCCACCTCAGCATTTCTTTCCCTCCCTTCCTCTCTCCCAAGTCCATGCCTTCTGTGTCCAAAAACCCATTCCCTCCCCCACCTCAGCATCTCTTTCCCTCCCTTCCTCTCTCCCAAGTCCATGCCTTCTGTGTCCAAAAACCCTTTCCATCCCCCACCTCAGCATCTCTTTCCCTCCCTTCCTCTCTCCCAAGTTCATGCCTTGTATCCAAAACGCACTCCCTCTCCCTTTTGTGTTCCCCGTTTGCCTCCCAGCCCATCTTAGCAACTTTCTCAGCAAAATGTAGCTCGAGCCGCATAGGCTTGTCTTCTATTTCCTGCCTGTCCCGCCGCGCACACATAGCCGACCAGAAGTCTTCCCCGACTTCAGCGCTGAAGTCGGAGGGCGGGCTTTGCTTAACGTCAGTGCTGACGTCGGGGAAGACTTCTGATCGGCTGTGTGAGTGGCAGGGCAGTCGGAGTAGAAGACGAGCCTCGCGGCTCGAGTTATATTTAACCCCGCGGGTCCCCCATTGTCCCCGTTCAGCTCTCTCTCCTGTGCACCCCCTTGGGGTGTGCACCCGGGGCGCACCTCCTTGGGGTGTGCACCCGGGGCGCACCTCCCCCCTAGGTACGCTACTGGCTCGGGCCCCCTGTCAGCTCCGGGCCGCTGAATGCAGGACTGGTAGTACTGCCCTTATGGCGGCCCTGGTCCATAGCCTCTATGGGATCAGTGCTGGCTTGCTGATCTGCCTCAGGGACAGTTGTTGCATCCACCATGTCAATTTCATTGCTCTGTTGAAATTCAGGAGCCCAGTCCCTCGAGACTCCTTCCTGGGCTGGCCCAGGGTAGACTGATTTGGTCTTCCTCAGCTCAGCTTCTAAAGCACTGAGCTGGCCACGCCCTAACCTGTGAGGGGGAAGGGCAACCTGCTGCTTCTGCTGAGTTTTCCTTTGGAACTTAATTAGACTCAACAGCTGTGAGCTCCCTGAGCCAGGAGCCTGCCTCTTAGGCTGTCCCTTTCTGCAAAGCACCTCCCGTTGCTCCTGGCTGTTCTCCCAATATTCCTCCTCCCCCCCAGGGTTCTGGATCTTGGTTGTTCAATCTGAACTCAGAGCCTACCTATCTGTCTGAGCTGGAGCTGCTACATTGGTCAGCCCTTTTAAGGGTAAGGCCTGGGTCTTGAGGAGATCTATCTGGCACAAGCTTAGCTCTAAGGCTGGGGTTGTGACAAAACTTATACCATATAATCAACCTAAAAAAAGCCTAAGTCCCAAACGTCCAAAACAAGGGCTTTTAGGCGAAGGAGGAGCCAGTCCTTTGCCTAAAAGCTGGATTCTGTAATCGGTGTCTGTCAAAAAGAACACCGGTTACAGAATCCACCCCACACACAATGATCAGGGCAGGAGGGAGCCCAAGCCCTCCTGCTCCGTGGCACCCCGAACCTCCAACTAAGATCGGGGCAAGAGGGAGTCCAAGCCCTCTTGCCCTGGTGATTCCCCAACCCCCTCCCCTCCCATTACGATAGGGCCAGGAGGGAGCCCAAGCCCTCCTGGCCTGGTGACACCCCCTAAACACCCCCTAAAATACGGGCAGGAAGGATCCCAGGCCTCCTGCCCTCGACGCACCCCCCCACTGACCCCTCGATCCCCCCATCCCCAATCCCCCCTCCTACCTTTAAATCATTGGTCAGATGGACGGGTGCCAAGCCCGTCCGTCCGGCAGGCCAGCCATCCATTGAATGGCTGACCTTAGGGCCTGATTGGCCCAAACGGCTCAAATCCTGCCCACAGGTGGGGCTTGAGGCGCCTGGGCCAACCGGAATCGGCCCAGTAGCCTTAGGCCCCTCCTGTGGGCGGGGCCTTAGGCACATGGGCCGGATTGGGCAATTTAGAAAATTTCAGGAGATTTGGGAGCCATTAACAAAATATTGTAATGATGAATATTATTTTTCCCCTTAAAAATGCACATCCAGGATGGGGGGAGGGGGGGAAGTGTTTTTTGATTTGAATATTAAATAAGGTATATAGGAATGGGGTTTATGGTAGGTTTTAAAGAATGTTATTGATTAGGAGGAAGGGGGATAAATTCTGATATGGATTTGAACAGAATATTAAGTGTTATATTTGAGTTGAAAATGTTATAAATGCTGTTACACTTATTGAAAATTTTTTAAAAAATGAATAAAGAATTGGAAAAAAAATATATTCAACAGCACTGTCTAGATAGGGCTGCTGAATACACGAAACCAAAAATCATATCAGTCCAAATACAAGAAGTAAATCTGTCTAAAATAACAAGAAGTCCGATTTATTTCCCCTTTGAGGAAGAACTGCTGTCATTGAGTGGACAGTTCTGTGGTGTCCCTAGTTAAGGACTGCTGGTTCCTTTCCTGCAAAGGAACTTGTTCATTTCGTTTATCACCATTGCACTTGATCTTGTTAGCCTTCGTTGTATAGCCCTATCTTGTATTTCTCCCTGTCATGTTCTGTGCAACTTGAGATTTTTGTACCCTTTCCACTTTCAATAAAAATATGTTTAAAAAAAAAGAAGTTTTGATTTGCTCTGTGATACAGAAGTGCTGATCAGCAGGGGTTTATTTCGCGTTGCTTTCCCTGGCAGTCACTACCCCTATCGCAGCCTGCAGTAGCCATTTGGGTCATTGATATTAATAAATTGGATTTTTTGTTATTTGGACAGATTTACTTCTTTTATTTGAACTGGTCTGCTTTTGCCTTTGATTTGTGGCAGGTTCTTGCCTCTTATTTGCCTTGTTAGGACTGCTGAATATCCAGGGATAGTGGTGGCATAAGCTATTTATCACACTAAATGAGTTTGAATATCATACACTAAGAACTTATCTGTTTTACACCCAATGTTAAACACTTCAGTCCTTTTGAATGTTGACCCTGAAATGCTTATTTCTGTGCTAATAATGTACTTAGTGTTTTGTATTTATACTTCTCTCTACAATAATTAAGCTGTGTTTTTCTCGATTTCCTCTTTGAACTAGGGCCACCCTCTGCCCCACGAAACGCTATCTCTAACATCAATGAAACAAGTGTCTTTCTGGAATGGACCCCTCCAGCAGACAGTGGTGGAAGGAAAGACGTGTCATATGACATTGTGTGCAAAAAGTGTAATTCCCACTCCAGCCTCTGTGAGGAATGCGGCAGTCACGTGCGGTACCTTCCCCAGCAAAACAGCTTAAGAAACACCTCTGTGATGGTGGTGGACTTGCTGGCCCACACCAACTACACCTTTGAGATTGAAGCAGAGAACGGAGTCTCAGACCTGAGCCCCAGTGCCAGACGATATGTGGCTGTAAATGTAACCACTAATCAGGCAGGTAAGGGCAAGATCAATTGCTTTCATTAGTAGTTGCTGCTTTTAAATTCTTTCATTTGTACGTCAAGTATATATTTCAATATCATGCAGTACAAGAACATGATAAGCACCAGCCACTTGAGCATAGCGTGTTAATAAACTCAGAGCACAGCATTTTAATAAATTCTGAACTCTAAAAATGAGTAGCTGCCCAGGGAGCCCGTATGCTGTATTAGGCTGATCTGCAAAGCATCAAGTGCTGCGAGAGGTTCTTATGCATCTTGGGATTTTTGTGAATATTGTAATTATTTTGACCTTTATTTTAATTCATTTTAAATTGGGGAAACATCATTCTGTTTGCCTTATTATCCCAAAATGATTTCAGCAGCCTCATTAGTTAGGGAGTTGGGGGTAATGCAGTGCGGTGTGGGAAAAGATTTGTCTGCTAGAGATGATCCGGCTGGTTGAGATTAAATATAAACTCCTGACTTGAATTTGATGTGCCCGGGAATATTTATGCATTTTATACAGTGGGTATCATTCTGTAGAAGACTGGCTAATTTTAGGCCTATCAAAAATGCACAACCAGCAAGATCCAGCCAGCACGGATGATTCATATATCCAAAAGAAGGTTCACAGCAAAGCACATCTTTTTCAACGTTTCCTGAACATTTCCTTTATTATTAAAAAAAAATATATATATATATATATTTACTGGATGCCCACAAAAAACACTCCTTGATTTTAAATGGTTACAAAACCAAAATTTATTGGAATATTATTTCACCTTTGAGGCTACAGTTTCATCAACTCATAAAGTTTCATATGGTATCTGTTGATTACATACACTCGAGGTGCGCCCCACCTGTTACTCGGCAAACATCGATGTGATAATCGAGCTCGGGCCAGACTCTCCGAAGCATATCTGGCATGATTGCATTTATAGCTTCAGTGATGCATTCCTGCAGATCATCCATAGTTGCGGGTAATAATAATAATAATCATTTATTTCTTATATACCGCTATACCGTGAAGTTCGAAGCGGTTTACAATAAAGATACATTTGACAGTACATGGGATAGAAACGGTTTACAATAAAGATACGTTTAGGGTAGTGGAGGTACGTACACTATGGGCTCCTTTTACGAAGGTGCGCTAGCGTTTATAGCGCGCGCTAATCCCACGCTACACGGAAAATACTAACGCTAGCTCTATGGAGGCATTGACGTCTAGCGTGTGCAGCATTGTAGCGCGTGCTAAAACTGCTAGCGCACCTTCATAAAAGGAGCCCTCTGTCTTTCACATACCCCCAGAGGAAAAAGTCACAAAGAGTAATGTCCGATGATCTCGGGGGCCACTTGAGGAACACCTGGTCATTTTGTCACGTTGCATTGTCTGAAGGTTGTAACTTCTGCACCAATTGCAGCTTATAAGGGTGAAAGTGAAAGTGATTGTATAAGATCTTGCTAACCATGCTTTTTGGGACTTGTATTTGCTGTCATCTTATTTCTATACATATTCCAATAAGTTTTGATTTTGTAACTATTTAAAATCGAGGAGTGTTTTTGTGGGCACCACAGTAAAACCTTGGTTTGCGAGCATAATTCGTTCCAGAAGCATGCTTGTAATGCAAAGCACTCGTATATCAAAGCAAATTTCCCCATAGGAATTAATGGAAACTCAGACGAGGTGTATCTGAATTCAAGAAAGCCTGGGATAGGCATGTGGGATCTCTTAGAGAGAGGAAGAGATAATGGTTACTGTGGATCGACAGACTGGATAGGCCATTTGGCCTTTATCTGCCATCGTGTTTCTATGTTTATACCTAACTGCCTTTGACTCCAGAATATAGAAACAACAAAAATGTCTTCCATGCTTATGATGAAAACTAATATACTTGAATCTGGAGTTTAAAAAAAACTATTCTGTTTTCCATACCTGGCTAGCTTACTACTATTTAACAATTTAGAATGTTTTCCAGTGTTGAATAACATAAGGATTCATTTATAAAAAGAGGCATATTTATCCATGTTGCAACCATGCTGTCCTCATATGATTCACTGTTTCCATTAACCATAGGGCTCATAATAGAAATGAAAATACGTCTAAAAACCGGCCTACATCGGCACTTAGACGATCAGTGAGACAGGTCGTCCAAGTGCCGATAATCGAACCGGGTTTTAGATGTATTTAAAAACTACCAAGGCATTCACAGTGCTGCTGAATGACCAGAGCTAAAAGGGGCGTGTCAGGAGGAGTGCTGAGGGTGGGATTTGGGCAGGACGTGGGCCGTCCTAGACTTAGTCGTATTGCATGTATAACCGAAAGTTGTGACTTAGGCCATCTAATACCAGGTCTATCGACCTCTTTTACAAAGCCGCGCTAACGGCTGCGCTGCGCTAATGGCCCTGAAGCCCAGAGAGATTTAAAGGGCTTTGGGGCTGTTGCCACACGGTAGCAACTAGCGCGGCTTTATAAAAGAGGCCGTAAGTCACAAGAAGATATCCAAAGTGACCAGATAAGCACTGTAAACATAAAGTACAGACCTCCACACACTGCCCCAGTCATCACTGACCTCCCACCCATAAAAATCATAATAACAACTTTATATATCTGCCTCCAAAACATCAGCACCTGGCAGCCTGGCATAGGAAAGCCTAGTAGAGCTGCACAGAGGTGGCTTAAGTGGTCTTGGGAGTGGGTTAGTGAACCATGGAAAGGAGGACCCAGGCCCATAAACCACTCTAATCATAGGTTGTACATCCTCTACAAGGTAGGGAGACCGAGAGGATACTCTCTAAAATTGAAAGGGGATAGATTCCGTACAAACATAAGGAAGTTCTTCACCCAGAGAGTGGTAGAAAACTGGAACACTCTTCTGGAGTCTGTCATAGGGGAAAACACCCTCCAGGGATTCAAGACAAAGTTAGACAAGTTCCTGCTAAACCGGAACGTACGCGGGTAGGGCTGGTCTCAGTTAGAGCGCTGGTCTTTGACCAGAGGTCTGCCACGTGAGTGGACTGCTGAGCACAATGGACTAATGGTCTGATCCAGCAGCGGCATTTCTTATATTCTTATGTTCATTCATGGTAAAAAATGTGCACCCCCCAAAAAATCCCTAACCCTCTTGTACTGCCATATAAGTGGCTCCTGCAGCCAAAAGGGCTTTTGGGGTGGTAGATAGGTGGGTCTAGTAGATTCTGGGGGTGTTCTGGGGGACTCACCATGACCTATAAGGGAGCTGTAGTGAGATGTTTATGTGGGACCCTTTTTGTAAAGTTCACAGCAGTGCCCTTTAAGGTACCCCACTACTCTGGTGCCATATCTGGGTGTCCAATCCATCACTTTTCTGGCCCCTCCTGTGCCCAAAAGATCTTTTTCTAGGGCGTTTGTAACTTGGACAAATTTTTGGACGAAAATGGAGTATAAAGATGGACGATTTAGCGGCTGGACGTACAGTTAGATGATTTTTGAGAAAAAATATGTTGGACATATTTTTCGAAAAGTGACCTTTTCCCATGTCTGACTTTGGGCGACTTGCGACTTAGGCCCAAAACGGACTTAGACATTTCTTTTGATTATGCCCTTCCATGAATATAAATTAATACAACAAATATACACACGCATTTAGCATTAATAGAGTTTAAAGCTCATTTGTATCAAGATGTTAAGTCAACTATATCATAGTAATTGAGCAGGTTTGATGCAGAGCAGATCAAGTAGTGTTACTCTTTGGTGCCTTAGTTTAACCCTTGTGTCAGCTCCTTGTGTACAATAACAGTATTTAACAAAAGATAAATACTGAGCCATGGGTCATCTGCACAAATTGCAAAAGAAAATGTATCTGCTTAAAGCTATAGAGAATGGACAAGATTAAAGCCTGTATTAGTAATCTGAAAGAGATAGGGTCAAAATATTTTTTAATGGTTCACAATTTCCATAGTGCGAAAAAACATTTCTTAACAAGTATATCAGTCATCTTGATGTAGGGACACTTGATCATCTGCTGTTCTTTTGTCCTTTGATACTTAACTTTTGGAAGTCAATATGGAGACAGATTAATACCATACTGGAGCCATCAATTCCATTGACGTATGAGGTAGTTATATGTGGAACGTTATTGCATATTAAGCCCCCCATGGACCGCTATAAATGCTGGCTTTTCCTAATTGTGACCGGGATAGCCATGCAAATGATTACTCGCAATTGGAAGAATTGGGATCGCCTGAGTTTTTCTTTCTGGAGGGGCGAGCTTATGCTTAACTTATAAGTATGAGAAAATGAATGCTGACTTGCTGGGGCATAATAAGATATTCAAATTGGATTGGGGTCCATTGACGTCTTTTGTAGATTTGTTATAGTTACCCTTTATCTTTATTTTCCATTGTATTGCACCCACACATCCAGGGGGGTTGGAGAGGGAGGAGGGTATTTATTTTGTTTTGGTATTATTCCTGATGGTAATGATGGATGGGGGAGGAAATTTTTATCTTTTGTATAGATTATGATTGTTTATAAGTGCTTATTTGATTATTATTATTTGTATGTAAATTGTATTGCACTTTTTGTTGGCATTAAAAACTAAATAAAGTAAAAAAAAAAAAAAAAGTATATCAGTATGTTCCACCAGGGCTAGATCGTCGTTTAATCTTGGTGAAATATACTGATATACTTGTTAAGAAATGTTTTTTCGCACTATGGAAATTGCTAGTACAGGCTTTAATCTTGTCCATTCTCGATTACTGCAATATAATCTATCTGGGTCCTATAAAAGAATCATTGAGGATTAAGGTTAATTCAAAATACAGTTGTCCGTTTAATCTTTGGGATGAAAAAAAAGGAACATGTTAGCCCTTATTACCGGCAACTGCACTGGTTACCAACAGAATCTAGAATACTTTTAAAATTCACTTGCACTTGCTATAAATTGTTATCGGAATTATCTTCATTCTATCTTTTATCTTACTTTGAATTCTATAGTCCGATTAAGCCTGAAAATTAATAAAGAATTATAAAAATATGGGGAAAAAAAGCTAATGTTATATGTATAAGTGGTGCCACTGAAAATTAATGTGTAAGTTATATGTTAATAATCCACCGATGAAAACAAAAACAAAAAAGATGTTCTGGAGATAATTTATTATACACTGACATATAAAACCATGAAATTTTATTTATGACTTCTTATGCAAATTAGACTTCAGACCCTTATTTCATCAACCCTCACCTGAAAAGGGTTATCAATTAGATCTGATCACCTCCTCTACTTTGTCGAGGGACACCAGCTATCTAGAATTCAATTCATCACCCAGGGTACCAACTTTAAATGAAAATTCAATGAAAAAAGTACAATGATAAAAAATAGAGTGGTAAAAATCCAACCAGACCCTAATTTCAGTTTTTTGTTTTTGTTTTCATTGGTGGATTGTTTTTACTGTGGATCATTGGGTCTCCCCATTTTTCTAAGTTATATGTTAATCCATTTAAAGTTGGTACCCTGGGTGATGAATTGAATTCTAGATAGCTGGTGTCCCTTGACGAAGTAGAGGAGTTGATCAGATCTAATTGATAACCCTTTTCAGGTGTGGGTTGATGAAATGAGGGTCTGAGGTCTAATTTGCATAAGAAGTCATTAAATAACAGGGATAGTTGGAATGTATTGACTTGGTTTTAAGGGTTTCTGTCATTCAGATCCTATAGAGTCAAGATGCAAGAAGTTTTGTCAGAGAAGGCTCTCCTTTATTTCTTATTTTATTCGCTGTATTACTTTTATCAGCAGGTTATGATCACGATATTACAATCTTGTTCCAACTGGATAATATAATATTACAAGATATTAATCAGGAAATTTCACGGTGTTTTCACTTGATTACAGATTGGAGGCGCAAATACTATTCAAGTTCGCATGTACCTGTTTCAAACAGGTCTGGGGACTAGCGCCTTCCTACCTGCTACCCCACTTCACATTATACAACCCCACATGAACAACCAGAAACCAAAACATCTTTGCATACCCAAAGATTACAGACTGCAAATACAAATCCTTTTTGGACAGGACCCTCAGTTTCCAAGCAAGCAGACAGCAATCCTGGCTGGGAAACTACATTAATAGAGCCAGGCAGATCTATGGCACATTCCGAAAATCAATAAAAACCATTCTTTTTGACAAATTCATCTCCTAAACAGATGCCCCTCACTCTCAATGATATTTTCCCCTTGCCAAACTTGATGTAATTTGCTGTCCTTTACATTACATTACATTACATTAGTGATTTCTATTCTGCCTTTACCTTGCGGTTCAAGGCGGATTACATAAGAATTGTTATGATCTTAATACATAAGCTTATATGGTAAGGTTTTCTAATTTGCTGAGGTGAGTGAAGTAGGTGTTGGTGGAGTTTGGAAATTTGTTGGTAGAGTGATAATTGGTTTTATGTGTTTTTTGAAGAGTAAGGTTTTAGTTTCTTTTTTGAAAGTTTTATAGTCTGTGGATGAAGTCAGCAGGTTGGCAACCTTTCACTTCTTGCACTATGTAATTCGCTGATTGTCCAGCCTTCTTCAATGTAAACCGCCTAGAAGTCTTTCGACTATGGCGGTATAGAAAAATAAAGTTAGTATTATTATTATTATATAGTTTCATGGTCTGTGTATTTGATGTCAAACCTAGGTATATGTTTAGGTCTCTCTAGATAGAGGTAGTGTCGTAGTGAACCATAGTTCATGATTTAATATATGAAAACGTTTTTTTTAATGCTTCTAGCCACTATCCAGGAGGAATGTAAAATAGTATACAGCAGATAGGGCCTTTGTGTTGTCATTGGAGGTATCTGCAATGATACCTCGCAACATTAATTATACCATCCATCTGTACATTGTAATCCATAGCTATTATGTATATACTGATTTTAACAGGCTGTAAATAATAAAAAGGGATAAAGACAGATGTAAATGTATGGACATTGTTCCACTAAGAGGATAATTTTACAGACTATTTATGACCATCAACAGACTCATATAAACTCAGTTCATATCCTAAAAAAATGCACAGTACAAACTGGCACAGACTTGTACAGTAGATTTGCCTGGTGGCAAAGTTTGGTTAGCATGAGGGCAGAGTTATGATTTATTTGTACATATTATGAAATAGGTGCAATTGCATGTTTTTTACATGCCTACATTTATACCTGCTCTTGAACAGAATAATACTCTCACCTTTAATCTAGGCATGATTTCACTTGGATTCGTGCAAGTATTTTATAAAGAAATATGCACCCAGCTTTATTAAATAGGTGGAAAATAGGTGCCTTCTCGCTCCATTAACTTAGGTGCACTGTTATTTTGTATATATAGTAGTTAGGGAAATTATTTAAGGAGCTGACAAGATTTAGGCTGGTTCTACAAGTTGGTACCTCTATTTAGGAGCTCATTCTATAACAGTACCTGAGTCCCAGGTTCCATACTAGCATAACCCAGTATCACTGCGCTGCGCTATAGACCTGGTGGTGTAACTGCAGGCACCTAACTCTGGCTGGGATGACAGTAAAGGACCATTTTCCATGGAAGAACACTCTGTTATTCAACAAGTAGAATCTTGGCAAGACACGTTTATGTGCATGCATTATAAAATAATGTGTTGTACATGTGTTCTTTAATATTTTGGATTCTAGCTCTATGATTGATGTAAGCAATGTAGTGGCCAAGAGTACAACAGACAAAAACTCAATGCCCGACAACATGATGCACGACCTACTACTACTGGAGCGCTGGTCTAGGTCCTGGCAACTCAGCTTCAATGCCAAAAAATGCAAAGTCATGCACCTGGGCAGCCATAATCCATGCAAGACTTACACCCTAAATGGCGAGATCCTAACAAGAACTAATGCAGAGCGTGACCTAGGGGTGATCGTCAGTGAGGACATGAAGGCTGCCAATCAAGTGGAGCAAGCTTCCTCCAAAGCAAGGCAAATCATAGGTTGCATACGCAGGAGTTTCGTCAGCCGTAAGCCTGAAGTCATTATGCCATTGTATAGATCCATGGTGAGACCACACCTGGAGTACTGTGTGCAATTTTGGAGGCCGCATTACCGAAAAGATGTGCTGAGACTAGAGTCGGTGCAGAGAATGGCAACCCGGATGATCGCTGGGCTCAAGGATCTCCCTTACGAGGAAAGGCTGGATAAGTTACAGCTCTACTCACTCGAGGAACGCAGAGAGAGGGGAGACATGATAGAGACGTTCAAGTATCTCACGGGTCGCATCGAAGTGGAAGAAGATATCTTCCTTCTCATGGGTCCCACGGCAACCAGGGGGCACCCGTGGAAAATCAGGGGAGGGAAACTGCACAGTGACACCAGGAAATTCTTTTTTCACTGAGAGAGTGGTTGACCGCTGGAATAATCTTCCACTTCAGGTCACTGAGGCCAGCAGCGTGCCTGATTTTAAGGCCAAATGGGATAGATACGTGGGATCTATTCACTGAGTTAGGTGGGGAAGGGTCATTGCGGTGGGCAGACTGGATGGGCCGTGGCCCTTATCTGCCGTCTATTTCTATGTTTCTATGTTAAGTAAGCATATAAAATATAGACACACTAGTATTCTATAGAGAAAAGTAGAAGCTTAGGCTCCAAATAGGCACATTCTTCATGCCTAAAATTAGGCACCTCTTTATAGAATGTTTTGTGTCTAATTAAACCTTTGGTTAGTCAAGTAATGACAACTTCCCAGTTAAACATATATTTTGACCCTTCTAACGTCTTAGCTTGTGATTGTTGTCCTAACGATGTTCAACAATCGTGGCTTTCTTTAAGCAGCTGTTTGTGCATTTGAAAAACAAGATAATTTATTGTTTAATGCAGAAGAAAGCTATTTAAAAATCTGTAAGTGCTTCCAGCTTGAAATTTTAACTTTTAGAATTACCAGGAAATGGAAGTTACAGGAAAATGTTGAAGTCAATGAAAGATCTTGAAGACAAAAAAAAACCTCTGATAGAATTGCCTGGGAATTAGTCCTGGGCTTTTATTGTGCTGGTACGCACCAGTATGGCGTACTGTCACCTTTTTTCCCCAGACCTGGCTGTCTCCCACTGAGCGACAGATGGCAGATGGCACCCCCCCCCCCCCTTGAGTGGTGCAGCACTTCACTCGTCGCTCCCCCTCCTCTCTCTACACCCTCTCCCAAGTGCTCTAGTCCTCCAAAACCAGAGGCCGTTGGCAGCATTAGCATTGTAAGAGTTGCTTTCGGCCTGCCCCAGAAGCCTTCTCTGTACAACCACTTCCTGTTCCCGCATTGATGGGATGCTTCCAGGGCAGGCTGATGGCAGCCCTTACATCGTTGATAGTGCCAGTGACCTGCAAGTTTGGAGGGCTGCAGTGGTGCAGGAGATTGTGGAGAGAGAGGAAGGAGGGCAATACCAATTACCCCTGTGGGTGTATGGAAAGAAAGAAAGAAAGAACACTAGGGAAGATAGGAAAAAATGCAAGACCACAGTGGTGCCATGGGGAAGGTAGATTGAGGAAAAATTCTGGAGTGGAGGAGAAAGAAGCAGTACTGATGGGGAAGGAAGAGATGCTGTACTCCTAAGGTGGGAGTACAGGAGAAAGGGGGGGGGGAAAGGTGGAGGAACATGGGGATAGGGGAGGGATGGGGACACATAGGACAGATACTGAATATGGAGGAATAGGGACAAGGACAAAGAAGGGGGATTGGGTGTGAGTAAAGTTGAGTGTGTATGGGGATTGTGTGGGGGGAGGGGGAAGGAGCTGAAGTTGGATGGAATTATGGTTGAGGGAGTGAAGGTGAATAGAGCAGAAGATAACTAAGGGGAGGGTCAACTATCAGAAGATGGATATCACTAAGGTGTGTGCTGGGGTGAGTGAAAAGGGGAACAAAGCAGAAGATGACTAGGACTTGACTGAATGGGAGAGTGTTGGGGAGCAGAATACAGAATTATGGATAGGATGTAATTGGAACTTTGAAGGGCTAGTAAATAATTGGCAGTTTTATGTATGATTGAGGGTATATTGTCGGGTTGAGTGAGTGAGGGTGTGAAATGAGGAATAAGAGAAGAAGGGCAAAAAAAGGCTATGATGTAGGGAAAGATCAAAATATAATGTGAATGACCTGGAAGACAGGAGAGAGAATTAGTGACATTGAAAAAGGATGGAATACTGGGGGGGGGGGGGGCTTTTGAATGGGTTGAATGAGAGTAAAAAAGACAATCAAACAAGGGGTATAAAGTAAGAGATAAAAGAATGGTCTTGGAGGCAAGGAAAGGAAGGAGAGACAGGGATGAAGTTGGGACTGATAGAGGTGATGAAATGCAGTGGAGGATAGATGAGGGCTAAAAGGGTGAGTATAGAGGATGGGAATGAGGACTAAGGAAATGGATGAAAGATTGGGGAAGGGAGAGACAGAGAGAACAATGAGAATGTTGCAGGGCAAATGAGAGGAAGATAGTAAAAGCCAGTAGGTAGATGAGAAATGAAACAGAGACTAAGGACTAGAGGGTGAGAGGAAGAGAGATAAATGCAGAGAAGAGAAAAGTAGAAAAAAAAAATTAAAAAAAATTAGTGCCAGACAGATATAAAGAAGGAAATGAAGAAGACAAGAAGTGAGAGATGAAATAGAAAAGCCAACCTGACATGTGGAATGTGGAAGATAGACTTAGACTAGCTCAATCAGAAAGATAAAATGCTCAGATAACAAAGGTAGACAAGAACAAAATAATTTTTATTTATACTTTTAAAGGACTGAGATGTGTCTGCTTTATGAAATGTGAATTATTTTCTGTATTTTGAGAATACAGGAGAAAATAAATTTCCGTTTCTCTTTTACCGGTATTTGTAATGCTTATAAAGCCTGGCTTTCTTGGAGGTTCTGCATTTTAATCTGCATGTTTGTTGTAGTTTTCTGCTTTGTTTCACATGGGGATCTGTCCATGTTCTGCATATATAGTTTCATAATTTATTTAAATTTTTGATTAAACGTTTATCCACAGGTAGAAAGCGTTGTACATAGTTATTTAAAATAGCTGGGAGACAAACATTTTTAAATTATTAGACATACACCAACTAAACAAACATGCTTTTGACCTGAAAACATTGGGGGAAAAAAGGGAAGAACTACAATTTCTTAGAAAGAATACATAAAAGGAAAATACAACAGGAGAGGGAAAAAAGTTAAAAAGTGTGGAAGTAAATACATGTGTAAAAATCAGTTGTAAGCATCTTTAAAAAGCAAGCATTTTAGGCTGCTTTTAAATTTCTGAAAGTTTTGTTCAGCTCTAAGATATAGAGGGAGAGAGTTCCAAATTAAAGGGGCGGTGACCGAGATAAAGGATTCTACTGGTATGTAGTGTCTGTGCAGTAATGTGTAACTGTCTAGCTTATTTATTTAACCCCCCCCTTTTTACAAAACCACACAAGAGGTTTTTAGTGCTAGCCGACACGCTGAATGCTCTAGGCTACACTGATGTTCATAGGAACTCTATGATTGTCGGAGCAGTACAGAGCATTCAGCACACCAGCCAGCGCTAAAAAACCTCTTGTGCAATTTTGTAAAAGGGAGGGGAGGGGGTATATATTTATTTATAGCTTGTTTTAGTTTCCCGGTAGCAGGTATATGTGTGCTCTAGGGCCTAGTGTAGCATCTTCCATAGATTTCAGGATTGTTATGGTGTGTTAAGTTTACAGGTTTTGAGTGTCTTTTTGCAAGGCTTTGTGCTATTTCATAAACTATCTGACTCAACACCAGTGGTCTTCACATCTCGTATGTAGAATCATGATGCAAAGAAAAATCTGTCTCTTTAAAGAAATGTCTGGCAGTGGAGGGATTGAATGCTGGTCCCGAGGTAAAATTTATTAGAAACAATTTGTTTTTGTATATGTTTTGTAGGAAAATGTCCTAGCTCTGCTCTACATCAATAAGTAACAGAACTGTGGAGGAGCAGGGTAGTGACAGGTTTCCATTTTTCAAAAAGATAGCATCCCTAGATGCACCATTCATGTAGCTGCTAAATTTAAGCATCTGTCTATGATCTGCCAGTGTGAGTGTTAGTGTTTCTTGATTCAGACCAAATGGTTCTATTTAAGTTTTGTTGGACCTAGGGACTGATGTACTGTTTTCAGTGATGCCTTTTTATATGATCTATGGCTGGTTAAATAGGTGTGGGTGCTGTGGGGGTGGAGCCACAGAAAGAAGCCCAGCCCATTAGGTTGGCCCTATATGAGTACCAGTACCTTTTTTCCTACAAAAAGTCAGATCTGCAAAACAGAACCCACTTATCACTACAAAGACCTTTTGAAAGATTAGCTGACACTAGAATAGTTGTCCACATGTCCATGATACAGTGTTTCTTACACAATAGTGATCTGCATGGTAGAATTATCAGAAGGAAACTTTCAAACATGCAGTGCATGCTAGAAGACTTCTGAATGTTTCTGTGCTAAAATTATTCTGCAAGGAAGAACTTCATCTAGAATTATAAATTAACTAGTGTTTAAGTCCGTTACATTAACGGGTGCTAGAATAGATGTGTAGATTTTTAACAAAATGGGGTGCTGAGGCATTTCTTTTTTTCTCTCTCCCTGCCCCCCTTTCTGTCTGTCTGTCTTTTTTCTGTCACTCTCCCTGGCCCCCTGTCTGTCTTTCTTTCTTTCTGTCTCCCCTACTCTGCAACAATTTAATTTCCTTTTCAGTCAGCTGGGAGGAAGGATTTGGCTTTTTTTTGCGTTTTCCTGCTGGGGCAATTGTGGAGGTAGATAGGATGCGTCCCTGAGATGCAGGCAAGATGTCTTATCGCAGCTGTCCTCCCTTTTACCTCTGGCTCCTTGGCTTCCCAGGCAAGAGAACACAGTCACAACGCCCGTTCTGACCCCCTCTGTCTCTCCGCTCCTTCACACTGGGATTCTCTTCCCCCCCCCTCTTGCGCACTCTCTCACTCAAACTGTGACAATTTCTGTCAACCTTGCCCTCACCAGGCCGGTCTCATTTGCTTCTGCTACTGGACCGTTCCGACCCCCCTCTGTCACTCCCAAACGGAGGTGGTCTGTTCCTTCAGAACATGTCCGGTTCTCCTTCCAGACAGTCACGCCCACCTTCCGACCATGGCCGTCTCTCCCTTCCTTCACCCTCTCCCTTCCCTCTCAGAAGGTACGGTGGTGTACTGTGCATGTGGAGGCACGGAGTTTCAAGTGTGCATGCACGCTAAGGGTTTTATTATTATTGATAAAAACATTTTCCCTACCTTTGTTGTCTGGTGACTTTATTTTTCTGTGCTTTTAACTATGCTTTCATGCTTCTCCTCTGGTCCTCCTTCCCTCCCCCCATCTTCTCCCTTCCTTTTACCTCCCCCTGTCCAGCAGCACCTCTTCTCCCTTCCTTTTACCTCACCCCTGTCCAGCAGTACCCCTTCCCTGCTCCCCCTGTCCAGCAGCACCCTTTCTTTTACCTCCCCCTGTCCAGTAGTACCCCTTCTCTCTTCCCTGCTCCCCCTGTCCAGCATCTGCTAGCTTTAGTTTAGCTTTAGCCGCAGTTTCATCAGGCAGCCTCGGGGCTTTTGCTAGGCTGACCCGCCTTGCATCATCGAAGTGGGCCGACCTAGCAAAGGCCCCGAGGCTGCCTGATTGAAACCGCAACTAAAGCTAGCAGCAGCTCTGTGACTAAGTTAAAATCACACTGAGCTGCCGCTGCTGGTCCAGGGGTGAGAAGAAGAGGAGTCCCAGCAGCATATACCTGGCAGAAGGCAGGAAGTCAGCCGGCGTCTGCGATTGTAGCAGAAGGCAGGAAATCAGCTGACACAGGCACGGGTGATGGGCAGCAGGTGAATTATTCTACTGTGCATGCAGCGGCACAGAAGCTCGACGCATGGAGGCATGGAGTTTGAAGTACGCATGCACACTAAGGGTTTTATTATTATTGATGCTGTAGTGTTCTACACAACCTGCATCACACAAAGTGATTGTTTCAATCATCAAAGAAAAAGAGCATTATAACAATTAAATAAAGGTATAACATGAGGCTGCGTGACTGTAGAAATTGGCTAGACTAAAAAAAAATCAGATGATGAAGGGTTTTAAACTGTTAAAAGAAATCCTTGGAAAACATTCTTGAGATATGGTTTCAAAGACACAAGGAGTGTAAAGTAACACCTAAATATTGCATCTATTTTGCCACTGGTATTACATTATCTTCAAACAAAAAAAAAAGAAAAATCAGATGACTTAGAACCAGATGGAAAAAGAACTTGTTTTGATGACATTTAAACAAAACCTATTTTCAGTTAACAAAGACTTCACTTTGATGTTGGATTTTAAACCCAGCATCAGAAAACCTATTGCACCAGTAGGTGGCCTAGCAATTGGAAAAATAAATTGTAGGCCTTCAACAAATAAGTCAGTCTTAAAACCTAAGCACTCAGAATGGGGCCAAGTAGATGATAAATAACAAAGAGGAAAGTGTATATGAGGGTCCGCCGAAAAGTTCTCAGTCTAACCAAAAAGAGAATGACGTGGAACCATGAACCTTACAAGTTATTCTACACTTTTCTTGGCACTTTTCGTTTCAATGATATTCCTTCACAGAATCTCTTAAAAAAGTATGACATTTGGGATCTTGAAGATCACAATCTCCAACAAAAACTGCCAATGAAACTTAAAAGACACAGACCAAAAAGGCAGAAAAAAAGTCAAGGGTTCTGAGAGTGGTTCACTGAAAATAGACAACCTGTGAGGTTTAACACAAATGTGAATTATTAAGATTACTTAATTTTATAAGTGAAAGGGGTAGCCTCAGCGTGAGAGGTCAGCGAAAGGAGAAAATCTCCAGTGCTTTGCACAGCTGGGCAAGGTTAAACAAACCTCTGCCTGCACACCATCATAGGATACCTCCCGTGTGCTAACAAAAATAGTGAAAATACCTCAGTGAAAGCTCAGTGAGAACTAATAATCACACAGGTTAAGTCAATCAACAGAACCACTCTGAGAACCCCCCAGCCAACTCCCCCAATTGACCCTACACTTAGCTGAAAAAATGTGTATCCACAGGTATTGTTGCCGAATACGGGGTAACACAATCATTCAGAAGCCCCTGGGTACAAGTGGATCAATTTTTCACTCCATCAAAATTTACAATGACTAGAGCACACTCAATGAAGTTACAGGGAAATACTTTTAAAACCAATAGGAGGAAATTTTTTTTCACTCAGAGAATAGTTACGCTCTGGAACGCATTGCTAGAGGAGGTGGTAAGAGCAATTAACGTAGCTGATTTTAAGAAAGGTTTGTACATGTTCCTGGAGGAAAAGTCCATAGTCTGTTATTGAGAAAGACATGGGGGAAGCCACTGCTTGCCCTGGATCAGTAGCATGGAATATTGCTGCTCCTTGGGTTTTGGCCAGGTACTGATCAGGATTGGCCACCGTTAGAATGGGCTACTGGGCTTGATGGACCATTGGTCCGACCCAGAAAGGCTATTTTATGTTCTTATGTTCTTATGTAATATGCTTACTTTGTTGGTTCAGCGCTTGGATCTCTGTTTTAGCTTGCATAGTACAATCTTCAAGTAACTTATGTTTTTTCCCCCTAAAGAATTTAATTGTTCTTTAGTATTGTCGATGTCCTCTCTTACATCTTCATCATAAGGCGTATGGGAACAGACTTCAAGATCTCAATACTTTGGATGAAGGTCGGGAGAAGGGAGATATGATAGAGATGTTTAAATATCTACGTTGTGTAAATGTGCATGAGTCGAGTTTTTCATTTGAAAGGAAGTTCTAGAATGAGAGGGCATAGGATGAAGTTAAGATAGGCTCAGGAATAATCTAATGAAATACTTTTTTTGACAGAACTCCTAAACAAATACTTCTGCTCAGTCTTCACTCGTGAAGCGCCGGGAGCTGGTCCACAGCTTCAGACGGGAGATAACAAGAAAGACCCGTTTAAAGATTTCGAATTTACGCCCAGTAGCGTCTACAATGAACTATCAAGACTCAAAGTAAACAAAGCCATGGGACCGGACAACCTACACCCCAGGGTGCTCAGGGAGTTAAGTGAAGTCCTGGCAGAACCATTATCTGTGCTTTTCAGTCTTTCCCTACGCACAGGAAGAGTCCCCTTGGACTGGAAAACCGCCAACGTAATCCCACTCCACAAAAAGGGCTGCAGGACAGAGACAGCAAACTACAGACCAGTGAGTCTCACGTCTATAGTGTGTAAGCTCATGGAAACACTGATCAAACGGAATCTTGTCACAATCCTAGATGAAGAAAACCTACGTGATCCCCACCAACATGGGTTCACCCAGGGTAGATCCTGCCAATCTAATTTAATTAGCTTTTTTGACTGGGTTACTAGACACCTGGATTCCGGAGAGTCACTGGACGTGGTATATTTGGACTTCAGTAAAGCATTTGATAGTGTCCCACACCGAAGGTTATTGAACAAGCTGAAATCTATAGGATTAGGAGACACTCTAACCACATGGGTTGTGGATTGGCTGAGCGGTAGACTTCAGAGGGTGGTGGTGAATGGTACCCCATCTGAAGCGTCGGACGTGATCAGTGGAGTGCCGCAGGGCTCAGTCCTGGGCCCGATTCTATTCAACTTATTCATAAGAGATATGACGCAAGGACTTAAAGGAAGGGTATCACTGTTCGCCGACGACGCCAAACTTTGCAACATAGTAGGCAAAAGCTTGTTACCTGATAATATGACACAGGACCTACTGCTGCTGGAACGATGGTCAACTACTTGGCAGCTAGGCTTCAATGCTAAAAAATGCAAGATAATGCACCCGGGTAAGAGAAACCCGCGCAGAACTTATGTACTAAATGGTGAGACCTTGGTTAGGACCACGGCAGAACGCGATCTAGGGGTGATCATTAGTGATGACATGAAGGCTGCCAATCAAGTGGAGAAGGCTTCCTCCAGGGCAAGACAAATGATGGGTTGTATCCGTAGAGGTTTTGTCAGCAGGAGACCTGAAGTCATGATGCCGTTATACAGATCTATGGTGAGGCCTCACTTGGAGTACTGTGTTCAGTTCTGGAGACCACACTACCGTAAGGACATGCTGAGGATCGAGTCGGTTCAGCGATTGGCCACCAGGATGATCTTAGGGCTCAAAGATCTCACGTATGAAGAAAGACTAAAAAAATTGCGGCTGTACTCACTTGAGGAAAGAAGAGAGAGGGGAGACATGATTGAAATATATAAGTACATCACGGATCGTATCGCGTCGGAAGATGATATCTTCTGTCTCATGGGACCCTCGACCACCAGAGGGCACCCGCTGAAAATCAGGGGAGGGAAGTTTCATAGCGACTCCAGAAAGTACTTCTTCACCGAAAGAGTGGTGGATCACTGGAACAGACTCTCACCGCAGGTGATTGAGGCCAGCATCGTGACGGATTTTAAGAGAAAATGGGATACTCACGTGGGATCTTTAAGAGAGTGAATTCAGGGGGGCGGATACTTGGAATGGGCAGACTTGGTGGGCTATAGCCCTTTTCTGCCACCATTTTCTATGTTTCTATGTTTCTAGATATGTGGGACAGTCTCCCAGAAGAAGTGGTGGAGACAGACTGTGTCTGAATTCAAGAAAGAGTGGGATAGACTTGTGGGATATCTTAGAGGGAAGAAGAGATAATATAATTCAGAATGTAAACTGCTGAGGTCTGTAATATGGCAATGCAGTATAACAAATGATAATAAACATAAACATAATGGTTACTGCGGATGAGCAGACTGGATGGGCCATTATCTGCCAACATTGTAGTTCCTCCCCATCTCCTCTCATTCCAGTATGTCAGGTATATTCATTTGTCTTCGTTTAATGGCCTTGTCCTGTATTTTTTTAAATATAATTTTAACTTTTGTAAAAACCGGTTTGAATTCTGATAAAGCGGTATATCAAAATTTTAATTAACTTGGAAACTTGGATCATGTTTCTATGTTTCTATCTGTTATGCTTTGGGTACTTTCACAAATCATTGCTTTAATTTGACTAAGCTCTTAACATTATGGGTTCTAATATCTCTGAAACCTCTCATGGAGTTGTCATCTTGATGGGAGTTGGCAAATCCTGTTTAGGCTGCTTTTTACCCCTTGCTGGAGGAAAAAAAATCAGTTTTATTCTGCTTGGCTTCTGACATCATCACACGTTGATTTTCATTGTTACAGTAAAAATGTTATTAACAACTAAATATGGATGGTAAGAAACTTGATCAACATGAGAGTTGGTGTCTCTAGGCAGACATCTTGGATCAAAGACAAACCAGAAGCCCCTGTGTTATTATGTCTTGACGCCATCATAATTTCTAATGTTTTGTAGCCTGGTGGAATAGATTTTTTTTAAAATTAATTAAAATTGGCTTGTTTTCAACAGACTGCACACATATTTTTGTTGTTAGGTGTTCTCATAAATAGCTGTAGATGAGAGTGCCTTTCCAACACATAAAATCCAATACAACATATTATCTAAAACAGTGGTTCCCAACCCTGTCCTGGGGGACCACCAGGCCAATCGGGTTTTCAGGCTAGCCCTAATGAATATGCATGGAGCAGATTTGCATGCCTATCACTTCCATTATATGAAAATCTCTCTCATTCATTAGGGCTAGCCTGAAAACCTGATTGGCCTGGTGGTCCTCCAGGACAGGGTTGGGAACCACTGATCTAAAATACAAAAGATGTGCTTATCTGCTTACTTGTTATCACAGACAGTGGTGATCTTGCCACAAAACAATTGTCGATCCTTATCACTGCTATCTTTGTTTAAACTGTTTGCTTCATACTTTTTTATGCTTACCTCAAGGCTTATTTAACCTTTATGCGAAAGTTTTTTTGCCGATGATGTAAGGATGGGTGAGTGTGGGCTCACACCTCCAACGCTTAGAGGCTTTTTCTTTCACTGGTTAATTGTTGCTTTGATGCACTACTAAGTATTTATGGAGTGTGTTTGACTTAATTTTGGATTATTTTCCCTCCATCTCCTGCTATTTTGACAATCTTTAGATGTGTCTGCTTTTCACACATGCAAGAAGCCCCACAATTTCTGAAAGCCCTTTTCTTCATATAAACCAGGCTATATACACTGAAAGAGCTGATTTTGAGATTCTAGTGCCTGGACCCCAGCTATTGCTGCAGTGATCTGAGTACCAGGGACGATATACTAACCTGTGCAATTTTCCGCATGCTTCACTAATTTTTGTGTAAAAGTTTGCTGTAGATATGCTGTGGATTACATTTTTGCAAAAAATCTTGCAAAGAGAAATCCAGCCGAAAGATAACTATATCTCACCAAGGACCCCTTTTTTCAGTGCCACAGTAGTAATTCCCACATGGCAAATGCTGCAGCCTATTCAGTTCCTATGGGCTGCATGTATTGCATTTGCTGTGCCAGTACTTGCTACCGTGGCTTTGTAAAAGGGCCCTAAAGGCAGTAAAATAAAAATTCCCCCCATGTTAGTTTTTGCTAAATTCATAGGGCCTGCTATTCAAAGGATTTATGCTCCTAAATTTTAGAGTTAAGCCCCTAAATTGGTTGTATTGAAATGTTCTCAGTGCGTTCCACGCCTCATTCTGATGCTGCACCAAACATCTTTTCAAACCCCCCAAAGACCCTCCACTCCAATGAATTTTCCCAAACTTAGCACCTAGCTAAATTGCTTTCTGGTACCCTAAAAAGTAACCTCTCTCCATTTCATCAAAATCAGAGCCGTTTTCAAGATAAAATTTCCAACAAACATACAAGCGTACAATTATTTCTCTCTTTATAGGATAAATAAGGGATGTCCAGGGATGTTATTAGGCTGAAGCTTTGAAACCCTGTATAACTATTGGGTATAGCTATAAGCATACTGCTGATTGATGCTGTACCACTGAAGGGTGGTCTTTAGTACTAATATCTGAGGGCTCACTTTCACTAATTATCTATATAATAAATATTATGAGTGTTAGCTCAGTGTGGCATCCTTCCCCCGTTATCCCACTCCTTTGGAATTCCTCTAACCCACTCTCCTCTAGATTCTCCCAAAAACTGAAACTATCTTTCCCATCTACAAAAGGTATATCCCGCGCAGGAAAACTTGGAACATCCCTACCCTTTAGAGCCACAGAACTCTGGAACAACCTCTCATCCCCGCTCAGAAATGTTAGCTCCTTCCAATCCTTCCGTAAACACCTGAAAACTTGTCTCTTTTCAAAAATCTAATCACCCCCCCGTTCTCTAGTACCCTGTTCCCTCCTTATCTTCTCAGTCCCTCTCCTATATCCATCTTTGTAGTTCCTTTCCTCTCAACCTCTGTAAACCGTGCCGAGCTCTGCGCTTGCGGAGATGATGCGGTATACAAACCTAAGGTTTAGTTTAGTTTAGTTTAGTTTATATTTTCATAGCAGTTGTGATATGTCTCTCAAATCAGAGGGTAGATGAATTTAGGTTGCACCTTAATTAGGAATGTGTGCCTGTATACTATAATTACACATGCAACTGTAATACCCCCAATCCACCCATTTCTGCATCCCCCCCCCCTTTTTTTGTCGTGTACGTAAAATTTAGGCACAAAACCTGTGCCTAAATTTATACATGTAACTTGTAATTGATTTTAATTAGCACCACTAAGCTTGTTAGGAAGCTTGTCAGCCAATTAAATTGTACATACAAATTGGGTACGTGACCAAACTTATGTGCACAATTTTTAGCGCCTTTTCTAGAATTCGGGGTTAGCACCCTTATTCTACAATGCTTCTCTATGGGCTCAAAATGGTAAAATCCATCCCCCAAATATCTCTAGAGCTTTAGAGCTGCAGATAACTAAGGCCCCCGTTTATCAAGCTGCCGCAGAGTGTTGTAGCGCGGACCGGCGAGGTAAATGCTCCGATGCTCATAGGAATTGAATGAATGTCGGAGCATTTACCTCAATGGCCCACACTAAAATGTTCTACCTCAGCTCGATAGCAGGGGGCCTAAAATAATGAAAACAAGTGGGCATTTGGGAAATGTATGGTTTGGCCTATTTTTTTTTTTTTTTTTTTTAGTTCAATCATCTTTATTGACATTTTTATTGGTAATTGTTTTGTTTCCTTTATTTCTGCAATGGGTCATACAGCTAATAAATACCAAATCATACCATTTTCAAGCCCTGACATTGACTGATATATAAACAAGTATGGCCACAAGTTCTCTCAGAGCCAAGGCTGAGGAAGGAGATGGGGCAGACATTGCAACGGGAGGGCAATAGTCAGACCCTGAAATAATAAAGTACAGAAAAGAAAGAGAGACTGGGGAAGATGTGAACTGGTAAATTATAACAAAACAAAACATTGTGAATGGCTGAATAGAAACATCGGATGAAATTGACTATAGCAACTGGAACTAATCATGGTTAAGAAATCTCCCTCACAAACTATCCTTTCCCAGCACAGATGGCAGAATGTCTGCTAATAGATGAATTATGGATCAGCTGAATATTTTATAGCTGTATTTATAACTCCCCAGTTAGTAATTGCTGCTCTCTCTCAGCTTGTTATTAGTCCTTCCACAATGATCAGATTTACAGAAGGATGTAATCCAGTCAAACTTGGAGGAGGAAAGAAGAATAGGTAAGGAGGTACTTAGCATCTTTAAACTCTTCCGTGACGTTATATATATATATATATATTTTTTTTTTTTTTTTTTTTTTTTTTCTAGTTGTGAAATATTTCAGTCCTCTATAGGTCATTTTCAGGTCATTCTTCTAAGGAAACATGACATTTTACTGTGTCTGAAAAAATAGTAGGTCAATGTGCAGACACAGGTTTTGCTCGCAACGTTATTGCTAAGTAAGGTAAATGCTCTTTTTATTTCTTGCTACAGATGGCCATAAAACTGAAAACAGCTAAAATATTGTCACTCACCGCAGCAGTGATTTGATTTGCTTTTCACTGTTATTTCCTTAACAGTCTATGCTTCTAGCATTGAAAGGAATTACCAAATTGTTCAACTTAGATAGGATAATACATGCTCTACTGTCCAAAGAGCTGTATGACCATTATTTATTTTAACTGATCCTGATTCTGAAGGATTCTAGAAACCAAGGAACAAACACTATTCATGTTAACCGACTCACTATAGCGAGGTAAATCATGATACCAATAACGTAGGCTCACGTGCATGTTGTTTGATATAGACTCCATTATTTTATATGGGCTGATCCATTAAATAATGTGTTCATTATCTCATTTAATGTTAGCTTCAGTGTGCTATTTAAATTTAGTGATATACTGTATAGCATTTTTCAAATTATAGAAGGCTGCATATAGTCTAATGCATTTCATTCATTTCTGGGTATGGTAATTTCTTGAAGATGTTTTCCAAAGGGTTATTCTCATTCTGTTCTAATGATTACAATTTTTTTTAAAGAAAGTAATAAATATATAAATACTAGGGCTTCACATGTAACATTTGGTTTTTTTTTTAAACCTTTATTCATTTTAAAACCAGCATAAAGTGAAACATATCAATCAATTAACTCAATAGACAGCACTTAATTCCTTCTAATGATACAATAAATACATAACCCCCTCCCCATCCCCACCCAGCCTTCCTAAAAGTGTAAAAAACATTTAATATAATGCAAATGAACAAGATAAACAAACTTGCAAACCAATGATAAATTAATGAAAGGGCTAAATCCAATAATCAATCTTTACAAAATTTTGTCAATGGGTCCCAAACATCCTTAAATTTTTTATAATGTCCCAATTGTATTGCTCTCATATGTTAAATTTATAAGTTTGGCACAAGGATTCCCACCAAAAATTATAGTTTAATCTATCCCGATTTTTTCAGTTTTTTTCAGAATAAGTTGTATAGCAACTCCCGTCATGATGAAAAGTAATTTGTTGTTATGAGAAGTTATTGGACTCTTGGTCCTCATTAACCAATAATATAACATTTAACGTATTTTTTTAATATGGTTAACATGTTAAAATTTTAACTTGCATTAACCCGTTCTAAGCTCCTTGGGGATAGTGGGATAGAAATCAAATTAAATAAATAAATAATTTTAATGCTTTAATCACAACACGTTCCATGCCTCCCTACTTGTACCTCTTTTCAACTTCTCTCTCCTTCCTCCATCCCCCTGTGTACACATACGTGCATGTGCACATGCTTAACCTCTCCTATCCTTGCCAGCCCTCCCATCTTACTTTTATAATCTGCAGCATCCCTGCTTCTCTAAAGCCATGAATTTTCCCTTTGTAGTGTTCTGCCTGCAGGAAACTGGAAACTCTGTTCAGAGGAGGTTGGATCTACAGAGGGAGAGCTTGTGGCTATAGAGAAGCAGTGTGTATTTGGCACCACAGACTGTAAAAGCAAGCATGGAGGGCTGGCAAGGGGACAGAGATGGGCAGTGAGCGTGTTTGTGTATGCATGGAAGGGGAAGGGGATGTGGCTGCAGCAGTAGACTATAATGGCAAGCAGGTAAAGCTGGGGTGAGTCAGAGTCAGATGCCTGAGAGTAGAGGGAGAAGAGAGGCATACAAACATCCAGGACCCGCAGGAGAGATCCAGACTATGGGAGTGGGGAGTAAACTGAGAGATGCCATAGTGCTGGTAAATGGAAGGGAGGATTTGGTACCCTTGGAGGGGAGGGGGTATTTATAGAGGGAACAGGAGAGGAGGGAGTGTCCATGAATGGAAGGGATGGGGAGGAGAGGAGATAAAAGAGTTGTGTATATGGAGGGGAAGGGAGAGGATATGAAATGGTATCCATGGAGGAGAAAAGAAGAAAGGAGATTGTGCTCTTGGAAAGGAAAGGAAGCCCATAGAGTAAAGAGGAGATGAGGTGGTGTCCATGTAAGGAAGGGGAGGAGAAGAGATGAGATGGAAAGGAGATGAGATAGAAGAGTATGAAGAGTTGATGAAATGGTGCCCATGGAATGGAAAAGAAGAAAGGAGATGGTGCCCTTAGATTAAAGAGGAGATGAGATGATGTCCATGCAGGGAAGAGGATGGGAAGGGAAGAGATGAGATTAGATGAGATGAAAAGGATGAGATCTGTCCTTGGAGGGGGGGGGAGGGGGAGGAAGAGGAGTTGAAATAGTGCCCATGGTGAGGAAAAGAAGAAAGGAGATTATACCCAATGGAAAGGAAGGGGAAGAGAAGAGATGCAATGAGATGAGATAGAAACTAGGCAGATTTCAAGAGGAAAGAAAAATGGAAGCTGAATTTGAAAGATGGATATAGGGTAGAAAATGAAGGAGGAAAGAAAATAAATAATGACTGGATAGGATGACTTGGAGATAGGAAGCAAGAAACAAGTGATTAGAAAAATAAAATCTTTCAGACAACAAAGGTAAGACACATTTATTTCATTTTCAATTTAGTAATTAAAGTATGTGTGTGTGTGGTGGGGAGAGGCACGTTTTTAATCATGCGATTAAAAAATTTAATCGATATACACCCTAATAAATACAATGAAATTCATATTCCAATATTGATTCAGAAGCTTCAGTCAGTGTTATGGCATTTAGATTACTTATATTTGGGAACAACTATGTGCAGAAGCAGCAGAATTAAATATTATGGATGGGCAGTAATTAACAGTGACAAAGGAAATGCTAATGACATTATCTCTGTCATTGGCAAACAAAATCAGTCAGGTTTTCTTTGGCAGTGGCATGTCCATCCTCTCCCTACCCTCACCCCCACCCCTAGCAATCCTGTCACCCTGTAATCCAAGGTCCCTACTTCAGGCCCACAATCCCACCCCCCACCCCCCCCCCCGATGCCTCATAGGTCCCTGGGCCGATGTGAATCCCTGATTGTCCAGTGGGAGTCTGTTGAAACAGGAGAAAATGCCCCTTTGTTCTTGCCCACCGTTGAGCCACATCCACTATGGTGAGCATGAAACTAGGGTGAAATGTAATGGTTGCCATATTGGACATGGCCATGGCCATGGACAGGAGTGAATGGCATTACTCCTGCCTCAGTGGACCCCCGTGAATTCAGGTAGACCTTAGGGGGGGAGGCTAAGGTGTGGAAGTGAGTTTGTTCCTGGTAAGGGGAAACAGAAAGGAGGCTTGACATGGGTGGGGAGTAGCGCGGGAAGGATCAAAGGAAATGTTTGTTTTGTGTTATCTCCCTTGATAAAGAGAAAGGGGGAATCCATAAACAAAATGATCTTTCCCCTAAATGACATAAAGCAAAATTTCTTGGTGTCCATCCCTACTGTAGATTGATATACAGTTCAATGGTAAGTATGTACTTATATAGTTAACTGAAAGTATTCAGTATAATTTTCTAGAATTCTGGTAGTTGTCTTTATACAGTACATTCTAACATATTAATGCCAGATAAAGACTGAAGTGACAAATTAAATTTGCTTACAAGTGATAGGTCCACTTTTGATAGAGGCACATACAAATTCCTACAGGGAACCCAAAATCTACTTTCCTCCCCTTCCCCCCTCCCCCACCATATCCCAATCTGACCTTTCAAACTAGTGTAGTTCTTTAGGGTTTTAATCGCCATGCTCTAGAGCAGGGGTTCTTAACCTGGGGTCCATGGATGGGTTTCACGGGGTCCATGAGGGTCAGATAAAAATGAACATTTATAAACATTATACAGCCCAGTAATGTTGATTTTTCTTGCAGATAACGAGAGAGTAGATGCAGTAGTAGTATTAGAAAACATAGTAGTAGTAGATGTGTTTTAATTTGCACAAGAGGATTGTATTTCATAATTATAATGAGTGGCCATTTCTTTTTGCATAAAAAAGGAGTGGGTTTTTTTTTTTAGATTGTTTACTTTAAAGTTTAATAATGCATTAAGGGACACCAGCCATTTTAGCACACACTCAATATTAGCGCGTGCTAAAAGCTAACGCGACCGTAGACTATAATGTGCACATTAGCGTTTAGCGTACGCTAAAACGGCTAGCATGCCTTAGTAAAAGGGGAAGGGGAGTCCATAGCTTTCATCAGATTCTTAAAAGGGGTCCGTGATTTAAAAAAAAAAGGTTAAGAAAAAACAAGCTCCGAGCCACATAGGGAGGAGCGAAGACAAATCGGCTAGGAGTGTGGGTCGGGGGAAGGGGAGGGGGCAGGATAGATTAGGGGTGAGCGGAAGGGAGGTCGCCCCTCTCGATCCAGCATCACACGAGGCGGACGCGGCTTCCCTTCCGCACCCCACTACAGAAACAATTTGTTTGCCTCTCGCCTTACTGGAGCGCTCCCGCGGAGCTAGAAGCGCTATCCCGGGTAGTGGAGGGTAAGCACAGCATATGAGTCAACGATATACACCTTTACATTGCTTATGAAATGGGGCATGTCACCTTGCTTGGACGGCAGGGAGGCCAGGCCATGATCTTCACAGCAACGGACTGCTGATGAGAGGACAGATCCTTGAACGGGATAGATCCAGCGAGCAGGGGAAGCTAATACGGCCCCCCCACGTTGGGAGAGGATGGAGAGGCATATGCTGTGCACCTGACCATGTGGTGGTTATACCTAATAAGTGTTATACATGGCAGTTGTGATGTAATAGTGCTGTTATGGCCGCGGCCAAATAAAATTCCACACTAGTTGAAAATGCTTGTGTATCATCTTTGTTTTCAGGACAGATTTTGACGGGGTAGAGCAACAAGTGCTGAGTGCACGATTTGTCACTGTTCTAGATGAAACCCCCCATTGTTTTCTCATAGAACTGATAGCTTTACAGGATACACCATTGCTTCCCAAGTTGTCAGATGGTTTTAGGGTGGTGAATGCATGGAACAGTCTCCCAGTGGGGAGGTGGTGGGGATAGGAACAGTATCTGAATTCAAAGAAGCATAGGACCAGCACAGATGACCTGAGAAGAAGGGGCTGTAGAATGCAGTCGCAAATGGCCAGACTGGGTAGGCTGTATGGTCTCTATTTGCTCTCTTTTCTATGTTTCAATGAGATTGTCAGGGGCACAAACGATTATCCTACTCTACAGTTCTTTTTGCTTTGAAGTCTGCTTCACTTAGGCAGATGCAGCTATTGAGGTTCATACAGCCGAGTGCCCTATGTGCAAATGAATGAGCCTTAATTGGGGGCAATTTTCCAAAATGACAGCTTTGCTACAAAGTCTTTGCGTATTTTTAACCTGCTGCCTTTCTACCAGATGTCAAAGGGAAAGTGTATATGTAAAATGATGTGGATTTGAAAATACAGTATATGGGCTAAATTTACTAATGTGTGTGAACATATTCATGTGTGTTAATAAACATTATGGATGTGTATCGTAGGGTTACCATATGGCTCCAGACATCCGGGTTTTACTTCCACTGAAAGCAATGGAAGTAAAGAGGAAAGACTGAGACATCTGGGTTTTACTTTCATTGAAAACAATGGAAGTAAAACCTAAATGTCTCGATCCATCCTCCTGTTTCTGGAGCTATATGGTAACCCTATGTGTATGCATAACTGTGTGTATTTGGTTTGTTTGCTCACCTTAAAATGTTAGTGCTTTTTTTTAACTATTTGAAAGGGAAAATTAAAAACCTATCCTTGTTTAGAGCAGGTTATGCAATTTTTCCCTATATATGTGTATTCCTGTTAAGAAATAGGAATTGCATGTACAGATTTTAGTCCCGCCTGAGCTCCACCCAAATTGCACCAAAATCACAACCACTTGAAATATCTTCATGCTACAGATTTAAATACAGTGGTGCCTCACACAACGAACTTAATTCGTTCCAGGAGCAAGTTTGTTATGCGAAAAGTTCGTTATGTGAAACGCGTTTTCCCATAACAATACATGTTAAAAAAAATAATTCGTTCTGTAGCATAAAATATGCTAAGATGACATAAAAAAAGATAAATTTTTTGTTATTATTTTTATTTAGATACATCTAAAAACATAATTGTTTTTTAAAACAACACACATTTTTTAAATTTAAAGACAGACTAAGTAGAGTCTAATTTTACAGTGAGAGAGGGCAAAAACTGGGACTTAACTGTTCATTTTTTAAATGCCTGCATGGTTGAAAATGTTGTCCATTTCCTTGGGCAGATCATTCTGTCTATAATACTAGTTTATACTTATTACAAAATGGTCTTAATGGATAAGCTTTTTTTTTCCTGTTTCTTTCAATATGTAAACAGAATGCCAATGGTGAGAGAGAATAAAGCTGTTATTTTTCTAGCATCGGGGAAGCGGCGAGAGTAGCTCCGCCCCCCCCAACACATCAGCAGTAGGCGCCGGGCCCCTGCGAGCCGACGGTCCGCCACTGCACAGGGAGCCAGGCGGAGAGAGGGCAGTTAAGCGCAGTGCCTGCGCGGAAGGATGCAGCTCGGGCGACTTCATTGTGTGAAACGAAGTTCGTTGTAGGAAGCAAGACCTGAAGTTCGTTGTGCGCAGCGTTCGCTGTGCGAGGCGTTCGTTATGCGAGGCACCACTGGCTTTCTGAAATGTGTTTTTACACAAGTATGTGATATGCACTTGTAAATGCTGGTATTAATACATATTTCTGCAGCCACAATTCGTTCTAAGGTTTGTAGTTTAGCACAGTGTTCTTCAACCACCGGTCCATAGAAATTTGCTGCCGGTCCACATGGCCGGCACGTGCATCTGCTGTCTCTATTTTGCACTGTTCAGGAAGAAATTCATTTGTTTCTTTTTCTCTGGGGTTGTACTGCATGCAGAGTCTTGCATCTTAGGGTTTTGTTTGTATATATTAGTACTTTTAGTTTTTGGTCCCGTATTTGCAAAGAGGTTTATCTGTTTTCTGGTAGGAATGAATGTTGAGAAGCATATAGTGTGCTTTGTGTAGTTTACGATCAAACACATTTTTTATTGATGCGCAAAACAAATATAATCACCAATGGCAAATTTAGGAATATAGCTTTGTGTAGTTTAATTTTGTGGTTAACCATTATGTGTTAATAAGATTATATTGTATAATTATATTATATATATTATATCCCTTTCTGGAAACGTCAATCGCTCCTCCTAAACTTACTTGCTCCACTTCATCACTGACGCTGAAACCGTGGATTGAAGACAAAGTTTTATTTTATTTTTCTTTCCAGCTTATGATTTATCTTTAATCTTATCTATTGTTTTGCCTTTTGTCTTTGTTTTGTTCTATTTCTATCATTTAAATTTCTCCAGAATTCTACTGTTCAACGGCTCCCCCTTCTGCTTCTATTCCTTTCTCTCCTCTCTTCTACCTTCCAAAGTATTTAGATCAATGCTGTCTTGTTAAAATGTTTATTTTATTTTTATTTTTCCTCTAACTCTACTTTTCACTTCTCTATTACCCTCCAGGTACTTTAGTTAGATTGTGAGCCTTCGGGACAGTAAGGGAATTTTTCAAGTACCTTTCTTATTTCTAATCTTAATGTATATTTTCTGTAAACCGCTTAGAACCTAACGGATGTAGCGGTATATAAGAAATAAATTACATTACATTACATTACATTGTGTGTATATATGAAAAATAAATGGAAAAAATTGTGTTATAATTAGTATTATTATGGGGCAGGGTCTGGGGTGGAGATGGATGGGGTCTGGCCCATGACTTGGCCCCGTGTTCTTCAACCGCCAATTGGCGGACCGGTACCGGTCCACAAAATAATTCTTATGTTTCCACCGGTTCATAGGTGTAAAAAGGTTGAGCTGTAGCGGGCTTACAGTTGTGGAAAGCATTTCCTGAGAATATTTGACAGATTTCCTTGCTTTTATCTTTCCGTAAGTCTTTGAAAGCATATTTTTTTTCAGGAAGCTCTCTGTCATTTATGAAGGGTAGAAATACTGATTGTTGTATTCAGAATTTTATTGATGATGTTTTCTAAATTGATTTTTATAACATTGGGATTCATATTTCAGCCATTCTCTTGCTTTTCTCATCTGTTTCAAATAATGACTCTACAACATCTATTTTGGCAAATCACTGACCGCAGCTTTATTGAATTTTATTTTAATATTACTTTTCCAAAAACATTCTTATAAACACAAACAATCCCTACAAGTTTCAAACTTTTTGGCAGATCTATTCAATGTCGAAACTAGCTCCATTATTCACATAGAACTTTTCTTATGACCCCGGTTACTTACGGTGTTGTCAAGCCACCTAACCCATGGCGGTGCCACCCACGAGCCATATTTCAAACTTATATATCATGTGTTTTTAAATTTCAATTCTGCCTCTGATAATTGCTCTCCTCTAAGCCTCCCCCCTAGTCAGCTGCGACCGCCCCCTCCCCCCCCACCAAACAAGCCCCATCTCTCAAGGCAAACATCAAATACTCCCTCAAATCCAACAGGGACGGGCGGGTGGGGACACAGATCCCTCCTGACTTCTCTCCTCTTCTATCGCCTCACAACAAAATCATTTGCCTGCCAAAACCTACATCCTTCTAAAGCCCCACACTCCTCCCTTACTTTTATCCAATCATTTTATCCAATCCAATACTTTTATCCAATCCATGCTTTTCTCCCAACCAATTCAGATTCTCTTTCTTTGTTGCCAACCTACTCCTTACCCTTTTTCCCTTAACTTTCTCACCCCTTCCCCTTTACTCCTCCTCCCCCCCTTCACCATACCCTGCTTTCCTCTTTAGTCAGGCTTCACTTACCTACTGTTATTGGCCACTCAGTTTTAAACTGGCCCTTTTTATAATGGTTTTATTTCTGGTTGTTTGTCTACTATTGTATCTGTGTGTGTATCTTAACCCGCATAGATATTTGTGATATGTGATTTATAAATATTTCAAATAAATAAATACAAATTGGAAATAAGGCTTTTAAAATTACCATATTATGGTATGGCTATGGAATTGCTTGTATTTGTCTCTGACCGTTTTTTTTTTTTAACTCTTTATTAATTTTTCATTCAAAAACAATGCATTAAAATATACAGATGTAGCATTTGATTTGAAAAGCAAGTAGTTGCATGAAGAAACCTTCTTCAGTTTGGTTCTTCTTTTGCTATGACTGATATGCAATAAGAGTGTTATAGCGCAGCCTGTCACCAGCAACTTGGGATACAGTTAAGGCTAGGGATGATTTCAGTGGTCCTTGTGGATTTCCAACATGTTTCATTGCTTTGATAACTGACAGCAGCTCACATTTGAACTGAAGTCATTATACAGCTGCATGAATGAATATTCATCACAGATAGGATGTAAGCCAGAACTCTCTGTAGTCCTCGGGCGCTAAACTTGTCCATCCTGGGGCTAAATTATAAATACAGCAGCATGAACTCTCCTAAGTCACTGCTGACTGTCAATACAGTATAGAAAAAGCTTAAGAGCAACATGCTGTCAATAAAACCTAAAGACTTGAATTGTGACTTCAGGAGTGAAGAGCAGGTTATTGCCCTAATAAGAGTGCGGAGCAGACACTGTGTTTCTTTTTTGAAGTACTAGATTGAAAATAGTTTTCAATAAAAAAATCATGGCATGAGTCCGAAATAACAGTAGCGGAGACTACATTTTTGCTGAGCTTGTACTGCAACACAAGCATAACATGAAAGGTCAGTGCTGGTGAAAGATTATACCCGATCTGTGCAAAGACCTGTTTTTCACTTGGTTAGGCATGGAAGACGGAATACATTTTTGAAAATAGAACATACAGGTATGGCCTTCCATAGTATTTACAAAGAAATATATCATGAATAAATAAATCCAACCATAGAGATCTAAGCACATGTCTAATTTGCCTATGCCAGGGGTGGCCAAAACGTCGATCGCGATCTACCGGTCGATCGCAAAGGCAACGCAGGTAGATCGCAGAGCCAATGTTCTCCCTAGCATTCCCCCGGTCACTGTCTCACCTCTAAAGTAGTGGAATTACAGCAGAGCGAACGTAGCAGACTGCCGTCAGCCTCTGTAGCACGTTCCCTCTGCCGCTGTCCCGCCCCCGACATCAGAGGAGGTGCGGGACCACGGCAGAGGGAACATGCTATAGAAACAGACGGCAGCCTGCTACGTTCGCTCTGCAGGCTGCTGTAATGAACTTTCAACTGTGGTAGGCCCAGAGGGAAGAACGGAGGTGAGGGATCCAGTCTAAGGGAAGCAGCTCGATGATCCAGTCTGAGGGAAGCAGCGGAGATAAGGCCCTGCACATCGGGGTAAAATTGTGCCCATCGCGAGAGCCCCGGCAGGAAGTGGATTGCCTTAGAGATGCTGGATCGGAGAGTGTGTGTGGGGGGGGGGGGGAGAGAAGAAACAAAAGGACCTTGAGGAGGGGTGGGAAAGCAGCCTTGAACCAAAAGGGAGTGGGAAGACAAGGCAGATAAGGCAGATCCTAGACTAGTAGAGGGGATAGAGAGGTTGAAACACTCTGAACCGAGGAGAGAGAGATGCCAGGCTTTGGGGAGGGGGGAGACAAAGAGAGTGAGAGAGACAAAGGCCTGGAATAAAGGTGGGAGGACTCAAAATGTTAGCAGAAGGAAGATAGAGAGAGGGAGAAACCTGAAACAAAGGGGAGGCAGAAGAGAGTGGGGCAGATGTTGGACTATGGGAGGTGCAGACAGAAGAGACAGAGGGGGAGAGACCCTGAGAAAGATCAAAACAGAGATGCAAGATCAGAACAGAGGAGGGAGACATGTTGCCAATAGGGGTGGAGGAGAGAGGAAGAAAAGCTGGACTCCTGGAAGGACAGAGAGAGATGTTGGTTGGGGAATGGAACGAGGTCTGGAGGACAGAAGAGGTGCACTCGGTATGTATATATAAATAAATATGGAGGTCTTTTACTAAGGTGCGCTAGCTGATTTAGCACGCACTAAATGCTAACGCGTCCATAGAATATAATGGGCACATTAGCACTTAGCACGCGCTAAATCGGCTAGAGCACCATAGTAAAAGAGGGGGTATATGTTTAGTATTTTTATTGTTGGTAGATCATTTTGACTTGGTCATTTTAAAAGTAGCTCGCAAGCCAAAAAAGTGTGGGCACCCCTGGCCTATGCCTTAGTTTGGTTCTGTTAATAGGCATACTTTGGAAGAAAGGGGAGAGGGGGGGATATGATAGAAACATTTAAATAGTTCTACGACATAAATGCACATAAATGGAGGTCTCTTTCAGCTGAAAAGAAGCTCTTGAATAAAAAGATGGAGGTGAAATAGGATAAACTGAGGTGTAATCTAAAGAAATATTTGTATGGAAGGAGTGGTGGAATGGTTTTCCAGCAGAGCTAGTGGAGATGGGGACTGTATCTGAATTCAGAAAAGGATGAGACAAGCATAGAGGCCATAAATTAGATTTGATGACACAAAAATCACTGAAATAGAAATACTTTTTTGTAGCCATGAAATATCAAAGAGGTAGCAGAGATAGCAATATACCCACACAAACTCAAAAGAGGAGACAAAAGATTCTTAAATAATCCCTTAGTGATAAAAAGTTTAACACAAAAAGGCCTGGCACCAAAGAAAAATTTCTCCTCCCCTCAGAGTTTTAAGAATGTGACCAACAGAATTTCCCTCCGTTCAGAGATTTCAATTGCTCCAAGAAATTTTTCAACTTCATATTCCTGCCAAAATTTAAACTTGTGACCAATAACCTTTTACCCTAAAAATATGAATTTTTGTCCAACCAACATTCCTTCCAAAATGTCCCACCTTCCAGAGTTTAAATTGTATAGGAATGCATTTTTCCAGCCTCCAGAACCATAACTGTTTCAATGAAACTGCCCGCCTCAAACGTTCAGCCACTCAGGTTTGAGGACCCACTATATAAAGACAACCTTGCAGACTGCACACCAGCTTGAAGAAAGGCACAGGGTGATGACTGAAACATCATTTTCGTATACCTGAAGGCAGCACAACACAGACAGCACAACACAGACAGCAGCAATAAACACCAGCCATGAATGCTTAAGAGAACATTAGTAACAAACCCACCCCCACCCCGCCACATAACAGTAAAAATTTGAAAATTTCACCATTAACTCAGCTTCAAATGATGTCAGATGTTTAAATTATTCCTGGCGTCATGCCATACCCTTCTGGACACTGAGGCCCAATTCTAAAGGCAACACCATAATCGTCAGGCACCTGAAAAAACAGTGTCCGTCGCAAGTCACTCAAATTATGGCACCATTTTTAGAATCGTGGCCTGTGATGAAGATAGGTGCCAAAAATGCAGGCCGCCATGGTTTTAAAGGCCTACATTTCTGGCACCTACCTTCAACATAGTCATTCTTTTGCTTTTAAATTAACCGAATTCTGGAATACTTTACTGCTTACATTAAAGAAGTTTAGGTTCTTTTGCTTTATTCCAGAAAGTTCTGAAAACTTTTTTGTTTGCTAAACAGTTTGGAAATTAACTATTTCAGTATACTTTTCCTTATCAAATTTATATATTATGTATTACATTATTGTTAACAGAGTTGAGCTCCTCTTGGTTGATGACTCGGTCTATAAAACTGAGGGCTCCTTTTACGAAGGTGCATTAGCAGTTTAACATGCGTAATAGCGTGCACTAAATCGCTGGCCACGCTAGCCGCTACTGCCTCCTCATGAGCAGGCAGTAGTTTTTCGGCTAGCACGGGGGTTAGTGCACGATTAAAATTCGCGCGTGCTGAAGCCTCTAACGCGGCTTTGTAAAAGGAGCCCTAAGTTTTAGTTTAGGGCTCCTTTTACTAAGGTGCGCTTGCAGTTTTAGCGCATGCGCTACACGCTAACGCCTCCATAAAGCTGGCATTAGTATTTTTCATGTGGCGTGGGGTCAGCATGCGCTAAAAATGCTAGCGCACCTTAGTAAAAGGAGCCCTTAGTTTAGTTTAGAATTACACTTAGCAGCTCCAAACGTCAATCCTGCCCCAAACCACACCTCTTTTGATGGTTGGCGCAGCTAGGCATCTGTGTAGATGTGATTCTGGCACCATGTTTTGTAGGCACCTCATGGCACTTATTTGTTTTTATTTTTAATTTGTTTTTAATTGTTTTAATGGTATGGTCAATTACCACACCGTTAACAGCCAATTAAAACAATTAACTTAGGGGCCGACAGAGGGCCTACCAGCACCTTCCTAATGGTACCATTTTTAGAATCTGGTCCAGAGTTCATAAAATCCTCACATAAGGCCAATAACAGCACATTAATAGGTCATCCGTTTTCATTTGATGAATATGTTTATTTCATGTAAACCTTTCTGAGCTCCCCTGGGAAAGCGGTATAGAAAATTGAATAAACAAATAGAGGTTACTGCATAATATATCATTAATATGTACCCTGCTTACCCAAATTTTGAAACCAGTGATAGGAGAAAAATATATCTTTCCCTAGAATTTCTACTTCTGCCAACCTGCTCCCCAACCTCACAAGCCCCCTTGCACTAAATAGAGATGGTGACAGCCCACCCTACACTGAACACAGGCTGCCCCTGACTCAGCACCCCTTCAAAATCCTGTGAAGCAAAACAGAGAAACCTAAGCCAAACCGAGAAACCACACCACTATAGATTAAAACTGCTAGAAACATAAGAAAACAAAGAAAAATGAAGGCAGATAAAGTCCATAAAGCCTATCTAGTCTGCCTAACCATTCCATCTATTATCCCCTCCTCTCCCTTATAGAGCCAATGGCAGGCTTGAAACAGAAAGTTTGAAAGTGACTTCTGGGAAAAAAAAAAGTCAACTCACAGAGTAGCCAGCATGACTAAGCCCCTTCAAAACACCACAATACTACTTATGCTGCAAATTTGCTGACATACTGCTGCTCCCCCAAGCAATTGGTTGCTATTTCACTGCCAGCTTGTGGCTTATACCCTCAACATCCAAACAAAATTGAATGGTCATAGAGGGAAATGAGGAAGAATGGCAACCAAGGTCTGAAGCAAAATAAGCTTCTTGACAGACTGAGACCATGAACACAGCGACCGCTGCCTTTCCAAAGCCCATAAAATGGTGGACAGTCCTGGCTAGGCTTACCAGACGTCAGGATTTACCCGGGCATGCAGATGGCTTTTCAAAACCTGGCACCTATTTTATACCTATAGGACATATTGCACTTAGTGCAGACTAATGTCCATTAGTGCATGCTAAGTTTTAGTAAATGGCCTCTAAAAGAGCTATTTTGAGTAAAAGTTAATACAGTAGAGCCTAAAAGGAGCCTCAGAAGTGACAGAGTTTGGAGCCTTAAAGGGACACATCTATAAGAACACTGGAGTCCTGGGTTGGGGAGTTATTAAGGAGAGTAAAATAGTTTGTTGGAACATGTTTGGAGTGTGTAAGTGGATGTGAATGGTCCTGGAAGAAAATATTTGTTTTAACATGGCTTCGTTCTAAAACTCTTGGTGGCAAGGGTAGTGACTGAAATAGTAAAATATTACTGAAAGTGTTTTGGAAACTTTGAATGAGGTATGTTAAGGTTTAGTGTTGGTAGAGTTCAGGAATGGGATAAAAATTTGATGGAAAAGGCCTGCTGTAACTTCAAAACCCATTTGGAAAGGTAGATGAAATTGACAAAGATGTCTGGGAGCAAGCATACTGGTCTTACTAAAAGACTCCACCTGTCAGATCATTATAATTGGTAATCTTAACAGAAGTCAAATTAAGATTTTGATAAAATATGGGGTTTTACCAGGTACTGTGTCTTGGGTGGGCCACTGTGGAAACAGGATACTGGGCTAGATGAAATATTGGTCTTACCCAAAATGGCTCTTACATTAGAACATAAGAAGTGCCATGCCAGGACAGACCGAAGGTCTATCAAGCCCAGTATCCTGTTTCTAACAGTGGCCAACCCAGGTCCCAAGTACCTAGTTAAATCCCAAGTAGTAAAACCAATTTTATCCTGCTTACCTAGGAATAAGCAGTGGATTTCCCCAAGTCATTTCAATAATGGCCTATGAGCTTCTCTTTTAGGTAATTATCCAAACATTTTTTTTAACCCTGCTAAGCTAACTGATTTCACCACATTCTCCAGCAACAAATTCCAGAGTTTAATTACACATTGTGTGAAAAGATATTCTCTCCAGTTTTTTAAAAATCTACTACATAGTAGCTTCATCGCATGCCCCCTAGTCCTAGTATTTTTGGAAAGATGAAACATGTGATTCACATCTTACTGTATGTTCTTATGAGTGTGGCAGGCAGATTTGGGGTAATAGTTTTATTTTAAATTGATTATAAATGGATGAGTCTAACACCTGCACTGGCACTGTTTAATGATTTTGCAGGGAATTTGCTTGTGAACATGCTTTTTTTTTTTTTTTTTTTTTTTTGGGGGGGCAAAATACATTCCTCCTTGCTCATAAGAGTATACTGCTGCAATGAAAATTGTGAACTCCACTGTCACTTCAGCTGTGGAAAGGATTACTAATCAATAAGGTGCTAATGGAGAGGAAAAAAGTTACTGATATATCTGGCAGTCCTTTAAAATGGTATGATGAGATTACTGGAACTTCCTGCCTTACAGAACTAGAAATATGTTACCTGATCAATAAAGCTATATCAATTGTACTTGCATGATTTCTGGGATTGCACAGTTTACTACTGGCACTGTATATGCTATACCCAGCAGGATTGTATTTTTTTAAATTAAGGATAGGGGAATGGCATGGGAAAGGATAGCAGAAATGTAAAATATTGAAAAATCGTGTTGATGCAGTCATTGAGCAATAAGAGCCACTTACTACTTCAAACTCTCATACCTAAATTATGCATGGATCTTCATTATTCTATAGATAGGTGCAGTTATACCATGTGCTTACATTTTGTATCTGTATAGCCACAATCATATCATAGCTGTTATGTGTGACTGCATACATGTCTTATGAGATTTCTACTAGGGGGGTAATCTAATATAATAAAGCCCTAAGCGCGCATGTGCACTCCCACCTGCGTGCTCCCGTTTTCCGTGTGCTGTAGGGACCTGCAGGTAGGAGTGCGCATGCGCGCGGCGGCACAGAGCCTGTCGGCCGCGGCGGCTCTTGCCGTCTGAAGGATGTGAACTGGCCAGGGCTACGTCAACGGGAGCCGGAACAGACTTTAATTCCTGCCTCCCAGGCTTCTCCTCCTGCTCCGGCTGGGCCCGCGTAAAAAAAACAAAAAACCCCAGAGCTCGCTTCGGGTCTTGTAAGGGCTGCGGGTCCTGAAACCTTCCGATTCAAGCAGCGTCTACAGCACTCTACACATGCTGCTTCGGGGCCTTGTACTGCCCTGATTTGCTGGGCAGTAGAAGGCCCCGAAGCAGCAGTGTATAGAGTGCTGCAGACGCTGCTGGAATCGGAAGGTTTGTCGGGACTGTGGGAAGGGAAGGGGGGGCGTAAGGGACTAAGGGAGCTGGCCAGATTGCGGGAAGGGAAAGGGGAGGTAGGGAAAACGCTGCTGCTGCACAGGGAAGTGGTGTGGGGGAGGGAATGCTGCTTTAGCTGCTGCACAGGGAAGTGGTGGTAGAGAAATGTTGCTGCATAGGAGGCAGGGAGAGAAACAGATAGAAAGAAAAGAAGAAAGACAGAACAGGAGCAGGGAGAGACACAGGGCAATAGAAAAGGGGCAGGGAGAGACACAGAAAGACAGACAGACAAAGGGGGCCAGGGAGAGAGACAGAAATAAAGATACACAGACATATATTCTAGCACCTGTTAATGTAACGGGCTAAAATACTAGTTGTATAATATTTTTTTTAATAAATTAAAAAAATAGGAAAACAAATGAGCATGCTCCAAACAATAGAAATATGGAGGAAAAGATCTTAGTAGCCCAAACAGTAACTTCAATATCCAAGTGTGAATACCAGGACATAAAACCTTCAATGTGAGCATGATGAGTTCTTGATGTCTGTATGAAGCACTGCAATATTATGATCCTCTGACCAAGCCTACAGTGAAACAGGTTCCCATTGTGATCTTTCAAAGAGAAATAGGGCTCCTTTTATGAAGCTGTGTTAGCGGTTTAATGCGCATAATAGTGCGCGCTAAACTGCTGGCCGCGCTAGACGCTAACACCAGCATTGAGCTGGCGTTAGTTCTAGCCACATAGCGTGGGTTTAGCACGCGCTAAAAAGCTGGGTGTGCTAAAACCGCTAACACGGCTTCGTAAAAGAAACCCATAGTGTTTTTACCCTGCTCTATAATATTAATTTGAACTTTTTCCACACACTTTATTATTATGGAGGGTTTTGAACTGTGATTACACTTAACCCATTTGGAAGCAGACAATTTATGCTGTGTTATTTATATTTGGACCTTGGAGTTACTGTTTGGGAGGTGTCTGAGGTATTTTCCTCCATTCTTTTGTAGATGTTGAGTGATTATAAATACCGTATTTTCACGCAGATAACGCGCACCCGTGTAAAACACGCACACGGGTATAGCGCGCGGAAAACACGAATTTATGTAAAGAAATTTTTATATACCGCGTTCACGGGTATACCGCGCATGCCGCCCCGACTCTCCTCTGGCTGCCCCGACTATCCGTTCGCTGCCCCGACTCTCCTTTGGCTGCCCTGATTCTCCTCTGGCTGCCCCGACTCTCCTCTGGCTGCCCCGACTCTCCTTTCACCCGTCCCGACTTTCCGTTCGCTGCCCCGACTCTCCTCTGGCTGCCCCGACTGTCCGTTCACCTGCCCTGACTTTCCGTTCGCTGCCCCGACTCTCCTCTGGTTGCCCCGACTCTCCGTTCACCCGCCCCGACTTTCCGTTCACTGCCCCGACTCTCTTCTGGCTGCCCTGACTTTCCGTTCGCTGCCCCGACTCTCCGTTCGCTGCCCCGACTTCTCTCTGGCTGCCCCGACTCTCCGTTCGCTGCCCCGACTCTCCTCTGGCTGCCCCGACTCTCCTCTGGCTGCCCCGACTTTCCGTTCGCTGCCCCGACTCCGTGCGCTGCCCCGACTCTCCTTTCGCCCGCCCTGCCCTGTTCCCAGCTCTGTAAGCATGCGCAATGGTCTGAGCATGCTTGCCGCTTAGTTTTCTGCGCCGGGTTGTGGGGGCGCGCTTTTGACCTGTCACCAAGGCGGTTTTTCTGGCGGTGTGCTTTTCACCACGTGGCTGTGGCCCCCCTCTATCTGGCCTTGTAATTTGCCCAGTGAATACTATTTTGACTATACAACAGCATCTCAGCCTTTGGGTAAGCCTATAAAAGATTAATGCTGCATGTAGAGCCCACATTTTAATTTGATCTCTTCAGATTGGTATTCTGCATTTATCTACCCGGTAGTAGAGTTTATCAATTAAATTTAAATTTACCGCCATAATGGCAGGAATGAGACGAAAGTCATATACAGCGGACTTTAAGCTTCAAGTCGTTGCGAAAGCTGAGGAAATAGGCAACCGGGCCGCAGCGAGAAAGTTCGACGTTGGAGAAACATCGGTGCGTGAATGGAGAAAAGATAAGAAGAAACTGGAGAAATGCAATCCGCGAAAACGGGTACATCGTGGGGCCAAACCAAAATGGCCTCAGCTGGAGGATGACTTGAAGCAGTGGATTCTGGTGAGAAGGGAGCAAAATCAATCAGTCTCTACTGTTGCGATTCAGATGAAGGCAAAACTACTTGCCAATGGAAGAGGAATACCCGACTTCAAAGCTGGCTTCACATGGATCTCAAAATTTATGAAAAGGAACGGACTATCAGTTAGAATGAGAACAACTGTTGGCCAGCGACTTCCAGATGACTGGCAGCAAAAATTGATTGATTTCCGTGACTTTTGTCGCCAAAGAAATATCTGAACTTGGCATCACTGCAAAGGACGTCATCAACATGGATGAAATTCCAATGTCATTCGACATTCCAGCGACAAGAACCATAGCCCCCACAGGTACTAAATCTGTTGCCATCACCACAACTGGGCATGAAAGAACGTGTTTTACAGTCGTTCTTGGTTGCTCAGCTAGCGGGGTTAAGTTAAAGCCCATGCTCATTTTCAAAAGGGTCACTATGCCCCGTGAAAAGCTGCCCACCAGTGTGGTTGTGCACTGCAACAAAAAGGGATGGATGGACTGCGACGTAATGAGATTGTGGGTAGATAAATGCTTTAGGGCAAGACAGGGTGGATTCTTTGCAAAAAAATCCTTGTTAATTTTTGATGCCATGGCTGCCCACAAAGAAAAAAATGTTCAGGCCTACATTAATTCTACTCGTGCCCACATCGCTGTGATACCTGGAGGCCTGACGTGTAAGCTGCAACCACTTGACATCGCAGTGAATCATCCATTCAAGACTTTTATTAGAAAGGAGTGGGAGGAGTGGATGCAGAGCGGCATGCACGAGTACACACCCGCGGGGCGGCTGAAGCGGGCAACTTTCACAGGAGTCTGCAAGTGGGTGACTTCAGCATGGGACAAAATAACACCAGATACCTTTCGAAACGGATTTAGAAAAGCGGGCATTGTTTATGAAACCAATGACACTACGGGTACTACCAGTGCAGCGGAAGGAGGCAACAACATGGATATCAGCGATGATGATGACGATGATGACGATATCACTTCGGAAATAAACGAGGATCGTCTGCAGGCCGTGTTCACTTTATTTAATGACGATGATGACAATTCAGATTTTGATGGATTCAAGGATTCAGATGACTGTGATGATGATGACTGAATAAACCTGTAAACTTTGTTTATTTACAACTTTACCGTAACTACGGTAACTGTATTTAGATTATTTTGTCCTCGATACTTCATTTGATCTACCGGTTAATGTTATAGTTTATAAGAATGAACATGTAATTTCTGTTCTTGTTGCTGAATTCATACTCACTAACTCTAGATTAAAAGTTATACGGTTGTTTATAAAAATGAACAGTTTTTTTCTTTTCACGTGTTTGGTTGGAGGGTGTGTGAATGGTGCGTGAGTTCTCCTATGTCTGGTTGAGGTGGATTGAATTACCGGTATTTAGCTGAAGAAATTATGGTAGTTAAACACCCCCCCCCCATTCCACGCACATTACGGTAATTCTCTTCCATTTTTGTTCCCATTATAAAAAAACACTGATAAGTTTCCAGAAAAAAATACATTAAAATAAGAAGTGAAAACAAAGGCCCCTACAGATGAGAACATAACATAAGAATAGCCTAACTGGGTCAGTCCAATGGTCCATCATGCCCAGTAGCCCATTCTCATGGTAGCCAATCCAGGTCACTAATACCTGGTCAAAACCCAAAGAATAGCAAACATTCCATGCTACGGATCCAGGGCAAGAAGACGCTTCCCCCATGTCTTAATAACAGACTATGGACTTTTCCTCCAGGAATTTGTCCAAACCTTTTTAAAACCAACAACGCTATCTGCTTTTACCATAGCTTAAATCTTTCCTTCCAAACAGAGACCTTGCTAGATGTCAAATACAGAAAGAACAAGGTAACTTCACAAGGACTTAGCTGTGCAGGAAATGTGAATCTCCTCATACACCCACCATATAGTGCAAAAATGTGCAAAGGTTTGTTTTTTTCTTTCGATCACTACATAGCCTAATGCCACACAAATATATTCTGAAGGTCAATGCTAAGGTTAACAAAGTTTCCTTCCTTGGACCACAAGGAGATACTGACAAACCACTAGAAGAGATCCCAAAACAACTACGCAGGCACAACACCACTCAGTGTGTGAACCAGTTCAGTGGAGTGGACTACGGTAACTGGGGGGTGGAAATGGACCCGGAGTTTTCTCAGCAGAATTTCCCAGAACATCTCATCCTCTCAACACATTGACACGCTGGTGGGTTTATTTTATAGCTTTTTCACTCCCTTCGGTCTGCCTGTCCCCCCCTTGAAGTCCTGCCCCCCTTGAAGGTCTGCCTGTCCCCCATTGAAGGTTAGCCTGTCCCCCTTGAAGGTCTGCCTGTCCCCCCTTGAAGTCCTGTCCCCCCTTGAAGTCCTGTCTGTCCCCCCTTGAAGTCCTGTCCCCCCTTGAAATCCTGTCCCCCCTTGAAGGTCTGCCTGTCCCCCCTTGAAGTCCTGTCCCCCCTTGAAGGTCTGCCTGTCCCCCCTTGAAGTCTTGTCCCCATCCTGAAAGCCTGATGCCCCCCCCCCGACGCCCAATTCATCATCCGGAAGGACCGCTCGCACCCCCACCGCTCGCACTCCCACCCCGATGGACTGCTCGCACCCCCACAGCCTCCCCCCCTCCCCCATGGAGAAGCTGTCTACTTTGTTTTCGGATGCCAGTGAGCCCAGCTGTTTCCTCTGCTGGCGGTCCTGCCCCTTCTCTGAGCCCTGTGCTACGATGCTTCCTCTTCCGGCGGTCCCGCCCTTTCTCTGATGTCAGAGAAAGGGCGGGACTGCCGGAAGAGGAAGCAGCACAGCAGGGCTCAGAGAAGGGGCAGGACCGCCGGCAGAGGAAACAGCTGGGCTCACTGGCATCCGGAAACAAGGTAAACAGCTTCTCCATGGGGGAGGGGGGGAGACTGTGGGGATGCGAGCGGTTCTTCGGGTGGGAGTGCGAGCGGTCCATCGGGGTGGGAGTGCGAGCTGTGGGGGTGCGAGCGGTCCTTCCGGATGATGAATCGGGCGTCGGGCGGGGTGGGAACTATATTAAAAAAATTTTATATACCGCGCTCACGCGTATACCGCGCAAGGTTATGCACGGTTTGTAAAAACACATATAACGCGCGCGTTATATGCGTGAAAATACGGTAATAGGCTGTCTCCTTAGCAGTGTTGTCTTTGTGTTATCTGTTGAAAAGACAGAGGGCCTGATTCTCTTTAGGATGCCACTCTCAGTGGACGCCTAAGAGGCGGTCACCAATTGCATGTCAATCACAAATTTGCATCCTAAAGAGAATCACGTCTACAGTACATTGTTGAACAGATGCCTTAAATGCAGGCCAGCATTTTGCAGACCTACATTTAAGGTGTCTGTCTCATGCCTATGATGTATAGGGATGCTTAAACACGCCCAAGGTCACTTTCTGGCAAAACCACACCCAAGCCCCACATTGGGCATGCTAAAACATTCCTACACATCATTTTTATTTTATTTTTTTTACGTGCCTCCCAATTGGCTAAGAGATGGTGGTAGGATGCCTAACATTGCCTACCATCAGGACGCACATTTGCAGAATCAGGCCCAGAGGGTCCAATATTCACACAATGTTGAACTCCTAAATTTATGCTCGTAAGTTAGTGTGTGATCTATTTTCAGCCAGACTTAAGAGCATAACTTTTCAGCTGAAAATTCATCCTAATATGTCACAAGAAAACTAAACTTCAGACATTTGGCAGCTAAGCTTCAATGCTAAAAAGTGTAAGGTAATGCACCTGGGTAAGAGAAACCCATGCAGAACTTACATACTAAATGGTGAGACCTTGGCCAGGACCACGACGGAACGTGATCTAGGGGTGATCATTAGTGATGACATGAAGGCTGCCAACCAAGTGGAGAAGGCTACCTCCAGGGCAAGGCAAATGATGGGTTGTATCCGTAAAGGTTTTGTCAGCAGGAGACCTGAAGTCATGAAGCCGCTATACAGGTCCATGGTAAGACCTCATTTGGAGTATTGTGTTCAATTCTGGAGACCACACTAACGGAAGGATGTGCTGAGAATTGAGTCGGTTCAGCGAATGGCCACTAGGATGGTCTTGGGGCTCAAGGATCTCACGTATGAAGAAAGGCTGAATAAATTGCAGCTGTACTCACTTGAGGAATGAAGAGAGAGGGGAGACATGATTGAAACGTTTAAGTACATCACGGGCCGTATCGAGTCGGAAGATGGTATATTCTGTCTCATGGGACTCTCGACCACCAGAGTGCATCCGCTGAAAATCAGGGGAGGGAAGTTTCATAGCGACTCCAGAAAGTACTTCTTCACCGAAAGAGTGGTGGATCTTTGGAACAAACTCCCACTGCAGATGATTGAGGCCAGCAGCGTGTCAGATTTTAAGAGAAAATGGGATATTCACATGGGATCTCTAAGGAAGTAAAGTCAGGGGGGCGGGTATTTGGAATGGGCAGACTTGATGGGCTAAAGCCCTTTTTTGCCGTCATTTTCTATGTTTCTATGTATCTATCCCCCTCTTTTACAAAGGTGCGCTATGCTTTTTAACGTGCGTTAAATATTAGCGCACTAAATGCTAACACGTGCATGTTATCCTATGGATGTGTTAGCGTTTAGCGTGCAGTTGATTTAGCGCACTAATCATACGCTAAAATGCTTAGCGCACCTTTGTAAAAGAGGGCCTAGATAGGAACAAGCTTGCAAACATGTTCTTTGTTGTAATGATGACACTTCTCCTGAGAATGATATTAGAACTATGCATACTGCACAACATGATTATCAGGATGTCCGGTGCAGTACTTGGAGAGACCCCCCTAACAAAAGAGATTTGGGAGTACTGATCGACAAGTCAATGAAGCCGTCCATGCAATGCGTGGCGTCGACGAAAAGGGCGAACAGAATGCTAGGAATGTTTAAGAAGGTAATCATGCCACTGTACTGGGCATGGTACGCCCTCACCTGGAATACTGCGTCCAGCACTGGTCGCCGTACATGAAGAAGGACACAGAAGAAGGTCAAGAGAAGAGCGACTAAATTGGTTAAGGGGCTGGAGGAGTTGTCGTACAGTGAAAGATTAGAGAAACCGGGACTCTTCTCCCTTGAAAAGAGGAGACTGAGAGGGGACATGATCAAAACATTCAAGATAATGAAGGGACTAGACTTAGTAGATAAAGACAGGTTGTTCACCCTCTACAAGGTAGAGAGAACGAGAGGGCACTCTCTAAAGTTAAAAGGGGATAGATTCTGTACAAACATAAGGAAGTTCTTCTTCACCCAGAGTGGTGGAATGCTGGAACGCTCTTCCGGAGGCTGTTATAAAGGAAAACACCCTCCAAGGATTTAAGACAAAGTTAGACAAGTTCCTGATGTGGGCCGGCTTAGACTTAGTCGTACAGCATGTATAACAAAAAGTTTTACAGCAGAGCCTAGACGGAACTTGGACGTTGTGACTTAGACCATGTAAAATATGGTCTAAGTCATAAAAAAACACCTAAAGTCTCCAGATAAGCACTGCAAACACATAAAACAGACCCACACACACTTCCCCAGTGTTCACCATCCTCCCCCCCAAATAATTTTAATCATAACTTTAAAATTCAGCCTCCAGACCATCATCACCTGGCTGCCTGGCATAGGAAAGCCTAGTCGCCCAGCCCAGAGGCAGCTTAAGTCGTCTTGGGGGTGGGTTAGGGATTTATGGAAAGGAGGACCCCTGCCCATAAGCCCCTGTAATCACTGCATTGATCCTTAAACATATGCACTACCCTATACACCCCCAAAACCCTTTTGTACTGGCATATAAGTGGCTCCTACAGCCATAAGGGCTATCGGGGTGGTAGATAAGTGAGTCTAGGGGATTCTGGAGGTGGTTTGGGGGGCTCACCGTAACCTATAAGGGAGCTGTAGGGAGGAGAAGACATGGCATGGCATATTTAGGTGGCATGTCTGGGTGTGCAGTTCATCACTTTGCAGGCCCCTCCCACATCCAACAGGCTTGTTCTAGGCATTTTGGACTTGGATGGAAAGTTGGACAAAAATGTGGTATAAAGATAGACAATTTAGTGGCTTGGACAATCAGATCGGCAGGACGTATAATTAGACGATTTTCGAAATGAAAAAAAAGTTGGACGTTTCTTTCGAAAATTTGACTTAAGCTGTTTTTTACTTTGGACGACTTTGGACGTAAATGGACTTAGACGTCCCTTTCGATTATGCCCCTCCACGTTTACAAAAATAACTAGTATTTCTTTTTGTACATGTGAAAATACTGCTGTAAAATTGCTTGTGGGTAAAGCATGTCTCTGGTTTGGTGTTTCCAGGAGCAATATTTTGAATATAGTTGAACTATCTGTTCATGAAGAGAGAAAATACACTCATGTACACCTTCTATGGAACAGTTGTAAATTTATGTAAGAACCTTTATGCATTACAGATGGTCATTGAATGAGTCTGTTTTATGAATGCACATAAGCCTCAAATATTGCCTTTATAAAATATTACTTTTTTTACCATATATATATAGGGATGCTTAAGCACCATTATATAAAATTGTGCAACATCTCACTGGACGTATATGCACAGAACAGTTACAGAAACCATATTGCTCAAAATGGAATTTGAAAAAGCAGAAATATTTGCAGCACCGAGTTGCAGGAAAGATCACATAGCTGCTCCCTTGATAAAATATCTGGCTGACTTTTCTTCAACAATCAGTGCACCCTGTCATTATGATGGGATGGTGAATGATGTCCCGGGTCAACGTTCCTTAAGTCACTGCCCCACATTAGGACATTTTATTTCTGAAAAAAAAAAAAAACCCAAGAAAAAACATGAATGTGAAAAATAACTTATCCCCTTTTCTATTAAACTGCGCTAGCAGTTTTTAGCGCAGTGAGCCGCGCTGAATGGCCCTCGCTGCTCCCGACGCTCATAGGAACTCTATGAGCATCGGGAGCAGCGCGGGCCATTCAGCGCAGCTCCCTGCGCTACAAAATTGCTAGCGCAGTTTAATAGAAGAGGCCCTTAATCTTAAACTTTTCAGTGTAATGCCAGTTTTACCTCTTATCATGTATACAAATGTGCACAGAAAGGGAGTAATTATATAATTGCCACTGCTGTACTACTTATTTCTATAGCATTGCTAGAAGTATGCAATGATGTACGTTAAACATGTAAGAGACAACCTCTGCTTAATAGAGCTTACAATCTAATTAAAACAAACAACAGGACAAATAGGGTTAGGCAATTTCTAATTAAGGGAATGATGGAACATACATTGATAAGAGTTAAGATTTAAAAGCAGGCTAAAAAAAAGTGGGTTTTTAACTTAGATTTGAATACTGCTAGAGACGGAGCTTGATGTACTGTTTCAGGCAGTCTGTTCCATGTATACAGTGCAGCAAGATAGAAGGGATGGAGTCTGGAGTTTGCAGTAGATGAGAAGGGTACAAATAAGAGACACTTATTTACTTATTCAATTTTCCATACCATCCTCTCAGGAGAGCTCAGAATGGTTTTATAGAGTTTATTTAGATACTCAAGCATTTTTCCCTGTTTGTCCTAGTGGGCTCACAATCTATCTAATGCACCTGGGCCAGTTGGAGGGGGGGATTAAGTGACTTGCTCAGGGTCACAAGGAGCAGCTTGGGTTTGAGCCCATAACCCCAATGTCTGAAGCTTTAGCTTTAACCACTGTGCCACACTCTCTACCCAGTGAATGGAGTTCCTGGGGAGGAGTAAAGGGAGAGATTGGAGGGGAGAGATACCGAGGAGCTGCAGAACCAATCTACTTGCAATTCAATAAGAGGAGTTTGAACTGTATGCAGAAATGAATAGGGAGCCAATGAAGTGGCTTGAGGAGAGGGGTAATGTGGGCATAGCAACACTGGTGAAATATAAGTTGTGCAGCAGAATTTTGAATGGATTGAAGGGGAGAGGGACGGTTTAGTGGAAGACCTATGAGAAGCAAGTTGCAGTAATCTAGGTGAGAGGTGATAAGTGGGTGGATAAGGGTTTTGGTAGTGTGCTTCCATTTGGATGTGTAATGGGAATCTATTCTATAGTGGCATCCAGGCAACCAATATCAGCACAACCCAGTATACTGTTCTGTTCTGGTATTTATTATATGCTTTGTCTTCTATAATGAATTAAAGCAATTTATAATAAGAACCTACAAATTAGGAGAAGTACATAAAGGGGTCCTTTTACTAAGGCACAAACTGATATAGCACGCGCTAAAGATTAACGTGCACTAAATGCTAAGGCATCCATTAAATTTTTTTAAAAAATTAATCTTTATTAATTTTTCAAAGCCAACAAAAGTGCAAAACAATATATATACATATAATAATAATAATAATAATAATCATAATAAGCACTTATAATCAATCAATAACAATACAGAAAAATGAACCCCCACTCACATCCAATTCTTCCATTAGAGAATAAAATCAAACCCTCCCTCCCCCTCCCCTGTATGTGTTTGAACTAAACAATTAAAAATAAAAACAACTATAATGAAGCCACAAAAGATGTCAATGGGCCCCAAATTAATTTAAATAACTTATTGTGCCCCAGTTCATCTTTTCATACTTATAACATAAGCATATATTTGCCCACCAAAAAGTAAAACTAAGACGATCGTAATTTTTCTAATTGCGAGTAACCATTTCCATGGCTATCCCAGTCATAGAAAGGAAAAGCCGACATTTATATCGGTCCAAAGGGGGTTTAATATGTAATATCATCCCACATATGACTACATCATATGTCAATGGAATCGATGACTCCAGTATGGTATTAATCTGTCCCCATATTGACCTCCAAAAGTTGAGTATGAAAGGACAATAGAACAACAAATGATCCAGTGTCCCTATGTCTAGATTACAGTGCCAGCATCTATTAGACTTAGAACTATCTAATTTCTGCAAATGAAATGGGGTCCATAAACTTCTATGTAACAAAAAAAAAATACATGTTTGCCTCATAGATGTTGACGCTGTACATCTCATCCTCTAAGCACCCATTATATTCTACGGGTGCCTTAGCATTTAGTGTGCACTAATATTTAGCGTGCACTAAACCAGTTGGCATGCCTTAGTAAAAGGATCCTATAGTGACTCATTTTTAGAAAGTACATATACAGAAATACAAAATCTAGCAATATAGATATTAGGGAGATCTTAATCCTGAATTGCAACAACCTCATTTAGAAAAAAAAAAAAAGATATGTCTTTAATACTTTTCTAAACTTCAAATGATGTTGAACTGCTCTTATCTTAATTGGAAGATTATTCCAAATTTTAGCTCCTAAATATGGAAAAGAATGTTCAAACATGGAGGAGCATTTTTGATAGGATGTCTAAGATTGACTTTGGACTTTTCCCACAAAATGTCCAAAATTAGACTTCCAGAAGGGTCAATTTTTGAAAATGGTAGATACCCTTTAAAAAAAAAAAAATCGTCTAGTTGGACATCTTAGTCATCAGGATGTCCAGCTAGATGTCCAACCTCAGTACATCTAACTTTACTCCCTATTTTTGACCACAATACCGTCTAGTTTGAAACATCCAAATGAAGTCCATTTGGACATGGGAAGGGCCAGCTCACTAATGGATTAGCCCCACAGACATGCCAACAAAACATTGGGACATATTAGACGGCACTGCTATGAACTTCACATAAACAGTGCCAGAAGTACATCTTTTCATAACTCCTTTTCCTTCACTTTGATGAAGTTAGAGATTGTGATCCAATGTTGCCAATATAGAAAGGCTAAGATATATATACTCATAGCTGCCACTTTGTGAATGCTGTGGGTGACCAAGCAACCCCAATATTTTGGGGACCTCATAAGACCGCAGATGCACTAGCTGCCCTCAGCTCTGTGGTTTTAGGGGGCCTCTCGAAGACCAGCATGCTTCCCCTTGTTTCCCCCTTCAGCTGGTGTCCCCCTGGACTTTCTTGTCTAACTTTAAAAAGCATTTCAGTCCGCAGAGGATCGCTGTTGCCTCAGCAATTCTAAGAGGCTGCCCGCGGCCTCCACTGCACTTTTCCTCTGCCACGGTCCCACCCCTCCTCAAACATCTATTTGGGATTCTCTCTTTATGTCAAGAAAGGAGTATGGGAAGATTATGGGCTTTCCTAAAAATTAGGCACACTGTTATGGAATATGCCCAGTCCACACACAACTTAGGCATGGGTATTCAGTCCCAATTTCATTAGCCTAACAGGGTACATCTAAATGTTAGTCATATGTATGGGCACTACACGTGATTCTAATGTAACTAACTACAGAGGTGTTTTATAGAATCACACTAAGCGCTGTCCTTTTTGGTGCTGATTTTCTTGGCATAATGTATAGAATATGGTACCAAAACAAAGGAAAAACTGTGCTGTTGTCGGATAGGAGAATTCACGTAGCCTATAAGGCTTTACTTGGTTTGTCAGGTTCTCTTCATCTTTGAATATGCAAATTTCAGACCCTTGAGGAAGGAGTGTTTCCAAAACACAGACCGTGTCGGGTCCTCAAGCCTCACACTAGAGAACAAAAATTTTAATTTTTTAATTTACTTTTACTCATTTTTGAATGCTACATTGTATTTTCTTTAATAAAGATTAGTTTTTGCATCTTGTACATCGCATCTGCAGTTTTTCCTTTGTTATGGTCTTTCGATTTTGTGCTGCAGATTGGTAGGATATTGGTTTTTTTTTGTTTCGGTTAGAATATGGTACCAAAACATTAAATTCAAATCCATAACATATATGCAAATTTTTCATTGTGATCTGAGAAACCATGTGAAATCAAATTATCCTCTGCTAAAGGAAATAAGATGGTAACCCTAGGAAAGAGGGAAGGGAAGGAGGGGAGAAATATGTCAGACCACCAAGGGGGGGGGAGTAGAGAGAGAAGAAGGAGATGCTGCACAGGAATAGAGAGGAAGAGGGAAGAGATGGAGGAGATGGTGCACATGGATGAGAGGAGTAGGGAAGGGAAAAGAGATGGAAAATGTTGTTTAAGTAAATATGGGAAAAGGGGAGAAGAAAGAGGGAGGAGATGGTACACATGGATAGATAGGTAGGGAAGGGAAGACATGGAATAATAGATTTGAGAAGGAAGCAGGAAAATTGAAGAAAGTTAAATTTTAAAAGTTAATGCCAAAGTTGGATGTAGAACAGAAAGTGAAGAAAAACAACAAATGGATAAGAAGGCCCTGGAAATAGAGTTAAGAGCACAGACAGAAGGAGGTGCAACAAGCAACTAGGAAAAGATGATTAGAACAATAAAATCACCAGATAACAAAGGTAGGAAAAATGATTTTATTTTTAACTTAGTGATTGAAATATGTCAGTTTTAAGAACTTACATCTGCTGCTATATTTTGCACTGTTCGGGAAGAAATGCATTTGTTTCTATTTCTCTGGTGCTGTACTGCATGCAGAGTCTGGCATCTTAGGGTTTCATTTGTATATATTAGTACTTTTAATTTGTGGTCCTGTATTTGCATAGGGTTTATCAGTGTTCTACATGTGTGATCAAGGCCATGGGTGTTCTGATAGAAATGAATGTCAAGAAAGGTTGTTGTCGTCATGGCCCAAAATAGGAACATATTTGTTGTCTTTCCTTCACCCCTTTTGGACCCAAAACAGCTTTTTCACTTGGCCTGCCAGCATAGGGTCTTCAAACTCTTCAGATTGCTCAGAACTTCCCTGAGTAGGTTACTAGTTCAATACACCTTCCTGTCTACCTTAGACTATTGTAATATCACGTACCTAGGGTCAACCAAGAAAATATTGCTAAGACTTCGCCTGGTTCAAAATGCGACTGTTCGTCTGATCTTTGGATTTAAAAAGTTTGACCGTGTAAGCCCTTTTTACGTGCATTTCATTGGCTCCCTTTTGAAACTAGAGTTATTTTTAAATTCGGCTGCATTTGTTATAAAGCACTCTTCGGACTACTACCATCATACTTATCCACCCAACTAAAATTAATCTCATCAAATAAAAACACAAGAAACTCGGTTATGTTTATGTATCCTGCTCTGAAAGCCTGTTGTTTTAAAAGTTTCTTATTCAAAACTCTGGCTTTGCAAGTGGGGAAAATGAACTCTTGGCTATGTCCTCTAATTGCCCAATCCCAATCTTACCTTGAGTTCAAAAAATCGATAAAAACCTATTTGTTTGGTACATTTATGCAATGATTTCACATTATATTACATTGTACTGCATCATATTGTATTTCACTGTATTGTATTCCACTGAATTCTAGTGAATTTTGTGTCTTCGCTGATATGTCTCAGTTCTCTTGCTGTGAATGAACCGGCCAGAACTTCCGGTTGGGCGGTATATAAGAAAATAAATTATTATTAACTTGCATACCAAAAACTGAACATATTATACCAATTTTTGCATTGCTTCATTGGCTTTCAATTTCAGAAAGGATAGAATTCAAAGTTTAAACACTGATTTTTAAAGCTCCATCTGTAGTATATTGTCATCTACTCTTAAAATGTGTAAGCCTACTCTATCTTTGAGATATGCTGAAAAAAAAAAGATTGAATATGCCAACTTTTTGGACTGTAAGTTGCTTAGGTCTCCCTTTGTCTATCTTTCAAATACCCGGTCCTAAGTTGTGGAAAGCTTTACAAGTTCAATTACATCAGATGAATACATTGCTATCTTTTAGAAGACATCTGAAAACATTTTCATTCTGCAATGCATTGGTGAATTGTGCTGTACTGAGTAATTTATGGTTAATTTGCCAGTAGTTGGTTTTAGGTGATTAAACATATGGGGATTTATTTGAAGCTGGCTTTTATTGCTAGGTTTTATTCTTTGATGTAGTTTGGGATTATGTATGTTTATTTTGTAAGCCCCCTAGAACTATGAATTGTGTACCATATATTTTATTTTAAGTAAATAATGTTTGTGCCCATCAGAAGATTGGAAGTAGTTATGGCCGTGGTGTGTACATCACAAAAATGGAACAATGTTTTTCAGACAATGTCATTGCATTTCCCAGGTACACATTACAACCTCAATTACATATGATATTCCTTCATTATATACGCAAAGGCAGTAATATCTCAATTTCTTAGAAACATTTTTCCAGACTTACTATAGAACATGGTATACACAGTATGGGATAAATTATCTCTATATATATCTATCGCCTAAAAAATCATCACTAAAAAGGTTGGCATTTAGACCAATTCTATAATCCACCTCCAGAGTTAAGTGCAGTTTATAAAATCATGTGTAGCACCCTTCCAAATGACCAAACAGCACAATAGTTCAAGTTAAATTTTCTGTGAGAGTATAACCCAAACTTCAGATTGGAAGGGTGTATATTCTCTTACGCCTCCTAACTCTCACCCCATACTACCAATTCTCCCACTTGCATCTGTTCCTCCCTTCCCACCCTCCTTTCTGGCCTGGATCATTTTCTTCCACCTCACTTATAGGTTCAACATCTATCTCCGTTCCCCTCCCCTCCCATTTACCCTATGAGTCCATCATCCATTTTCCCTCCTCTCCCCCCAAATTGTGAGTCCACCATGATTTACTTTCCTTCCCCCATCTCTTCCCTCCCCTCTTCCTTCTGCAAGTCTGCCCTCTCTCACTCTCTGACCATCCCCTGTGGCATCTCCCTGCCATCCTGCTCCTGACCCGACAACCTCATCCCTTCCTGTGTAGGTATGGCCTCCAGTCAACCCCCCTTCCCTGTATGGAGCCAGTATTTTTTACCCACAAGCCCTTCCAAAGCAGCAGTGATGGCTCTCCAGCAGAAGAAATGCTGCAAACAGGCTACTTGTGGCCAGCCTTGCCAGGACCTTTTCTCTGCTGCATCGGAAGTAATGTGGCAGAGGAAAGGCCTTGGCAGGGCTGGCTGCAAGCATTTAGCATTTAATTCATTTTTGGTCAGTTAGGGGGTGCAATTGCACCCCACTTCAACCCACTGGCTCCACCCATTGGGAACGGATATTGTGCTTTTGGAGAAATTGGTAGAGGGGGGAGGTAAGGAGTCATAATTAGATGTGTTTAAAAATAATAATAATAATTGTAACTTGTCTTAAACATTTTGGAGGGGCAAAGAACTGTTGTAAGTTAAAATAAATCCATGGATTTATCAATTAATAAAAAACACTTTTACTCATTACTTATCCTGAACCTTTTTTTTTGCCTAGTAGTTACTTAGGTCTTTATTGTGGTAATGGTGGTTAGGTGGCAGCATGCTCCCTACTGTTGCCTAACCTTTAGTCAGTATTGTTTTAATTGGTGTTAATTGGTGCAGTAATTGACTGCATTGTTTAAAACCAATTAAAAAGTCATTATAAAAAAATGTAGGCACCCATAGACGCATATAAAAAATGATGCCACAATCGTGTTTCAGAGGCGTCTAAGGTAAAAGAAGGCATGATTTATGCCAGAAATGACCCTAGGTGGTGCTAGGCGCCTCTGTAGATGCGATTCTCATCAAACATAGGCATCGGTAATATAGACCCGTAAAACCCTGGCCTACATTACTGGCGCCTATGTTAGACGTAAGTAGTGATTTTCTTAATGGCCCCCATGCGTGATTGACACGTGGCCAGTGCTGGTTTTGAAAGCACTGGCCGACCGTAGGTGCCATTACTAGAATCAGGACTTTACTGTATTGGTTTTGGTATTAAAGAATTTATCAGAAGACAGATAAAAGGGGTTATCACTAGGGGTTAGTAACCTGGAGAGAGACCTGGGAGTGATGGTAGACGCAACACTGAAGGCATCGGCGCAATGCGCCACAGCCTCCAGGAAAGCAAACAGAATGCTGGGTATCATTAAGAAGGGTATTACGACCAGGACAAAGGAAGTCATCATGCCGCTGTATCGTGCAATGGTACGGCCGCATCTGGAGTACTGTGTCCAGTACTGGTCGCCGTACCTCAAGAAAGACATGGCGGTACTTGAGGGAGTACAAAGAAGAGCAACTAAACTGATAAAGGGAAAGGAAAATCTCCCATATACCGACAGATTGAAGCAGTTGGGACTTTTCTCCCTGGAAAAGCGAAGACTTAGAGGAGACATGATAGAAACCTTCAAGATCCTGAAGGGCATAGAAAAAGTAGACAGGGACAGATTTTTTAAATTAAGGGGCACCACAAGCACAAGGGGGCATTGGGAGAAATTGAAAGGGGACAGGTTTAGAACAAACGCTAGGAAGTTCTTTTTCACTCAGAGGGTGGTGGATACATGGAACGCGCTTCCAGAGGCTGTTGTAGACAAGAAAACATTAAATGGTTTCAAAGAAGGTTTGGATAGATTCCTAGAAGAAAAAGGGATTGGGGGGTATAGATAGGGATTGGGGGGTATAGATAGGTATAGACCATTGCTCAGGCAATGGGCCTGATGGGCCGCCGCGGGAGCGGACCGCTGAGCAGGATGGACCTATGGTCTGCCTCAGCGGAGGCAACTTCTTATGTTCTTATGTTCTTATGTAAAAGTTTCCTACATAGTGCAGGAAAGTCTAATACTTGGTTTGCATTCCATTTAAATGGCACAAGACTTATTATGCATTGTAGCTATTTGATCCATTTCACCTTCTGCTGATAGACATCATGTCTGAAACAGATTTGGCCCCAAAGCCTTATGGGTCGATATGCCACATCAATATTTACAGTGATTCATCTTTATAACAAACAGGCCTCAGTGAATTTGTTATAGATGAATTTGACTGCTAGAAGAGATATTGTGCAGGAACAGCTTTGGAAAGGACGAGCCTTTTTATAAATGAGGTTATTGTGCATTTAAACTTCAAAGTAAGTACTCTGCAGCGTGCAAAACTAGAAACGGCTTCTGTTAGACTGAAAGCGTGCACACCACCACGTGCTTGATGTCAGGGTGTTGTGCCAAACTGGTAAAATGCATGTGTCCAGTAAAATAGTTGACAGACTGGTAATAATGGGTCCGATATTTAAAGCGATTTAGCCAGCCACTGACCAGTTATATCACTTAGCCGGGGATAGCCGCTAATATTCAGTTTTTGAGGCTTTTTTTCCACCTGTTTTGATTTCAATGTTAGATCTTAGAAAGGTAGCCTACTGCTGGTGAGTGACATTTTCTGTAATTATTATTTAAACATTTCTATCATATCTCCCCTCTCCTGCCTTTCCTCCAAAGTATGCATATTGACATCTTTAAAGTCTATTTCCGTACACCTTGTAATATAGATCAGTGTTCTTCAACCTTTTTACACCTATGGACCAGCGGAAGTAAAATAATTATTTTGTGGACCGGCAGTTGAAGAACACTGGGCCAGACCCTGCCCATCTCTGTCCAATCTCCGCCCCAGACCACGCTCCCATAATAGTACTAATTGTAACACTATTTTTTCCATTCATTTTCATATATACACACACAATATAATCTTATTAACAACACATAATGATTAACCACAAAATTAAACTACACAAAGCACACTGTATGCTTCTCAACATTCATTCTTACCAGAACACAGATAACCCCTATGCAAATATGGGACCACAAACTGAAAGTACTAATATATACAAACAAACCCTAAGATGCAAGGCTCTCCATGCAGTACAACCCCTGAGAAAAAGAAGCAAATGCATTTTTTCCTGAACAGTGCAAAATACAGACAGTTGATGTAAATTCTCAAAATTAACACAATTCTATCACTAAATTCAAAAATAAAATCATTTCCCCTACCTTTGTTGTCTCCCTCCCTCCATGGTGTGCCTTACCTTCTGGCCTGCTCCCACCTGACCGTTTTATGCTGTCCCCAGTGTTACAATCTGTGGGCAGGCTCCCTCTTCCTCACTGACACAATGCACAAAGCTGTGGGCAGTGGCTCCTTGTGCGTCCCGTGCCTCATCTGGAAGCCTTCCCTCTGTCGTTGCGACATCAGATAGAAAGCTTCAGGTTCAGGCGCAGGACACGTGAAGGAGCCGCTGCCCATAGCTTTGTGCAGTGCGGAAGTGAGGAAGAGGGAGTCGGCCCGAAGATAACGCCGCATCGATCGCACTGCAGACTGGTTGTTGAAGAACACTGTCTCGGGCTCGATGCACGTGCTGGCCCTGTGGACCGGCAGGAAATTTCTGTGGACCGGCACCAATCCACGGACCAGCGGTTGAAGAACAATGATATAGACCACCAACAATTTTAGTAGTCTTAATCTGGACTGACGCCATCCTGTTTATATCTTTTTGAAAGTGCAGCCTCCAGAATCGTACACAATATTCTAAATGAAGTGTCACCAGCGTCTTATAAAGGGATATTGATACCTACTTTTTCCTACTGGCCATTCCTCTTCCTAAGCACTCAAGCATCCTCCTAGCTTTCACTGTTGCCTTTTCAACCGGCTCAGCTTATTGGGGGAATACCCCCGCCACAATCAGCTTAGCGGCTGTGGCAGGGGAACCCCAGCATCAGTAGGAAGAATTCCCACTCCCTCCTGCTGGAACCCTTAAACCCACCTTTGAAGTCCCATAGCAGGAGGGATGCCCATTCCCTTCTGCCAGAACTCCAGAAGCATCCTTCCCAACCACGATAGGCAGGATGGATGCCCACTCCAACTTTCCTGCTTGCAGGATCCCCAAACCCATGACCCACTCCAAACTCTGATACCCCTGAACCTCCACCCCAACATCTCCCAAACCCCAATCCCCTGAACCCATGACCCCCCCCCAAATGCCAACACTCCTGACACCCCTCCCCGGTATCTTTTGCTATAAGGCCACCCAGAGGAATTCCTCCAGCCTCCAGCCGGCAGGCTTGCCTCTTCACAATGGTGTGCCTTTCCTGGTGCATTCTGGGATGCGTAAACCAAACATTCATTTAAATAACAAAGCTAAGAAGAATGTGCAACATAGGGAGAAAAAAGACCTCAGAGACTTTTAAAGCAACAACACTGCTTCAGATTAGCAGATGTGATAGGTAATTTCTCGTTCACTGGTCAAAAAACTTCCTGGTGCAGAGTGACTAAGTATAATAAGTTATTATATGTTTTTATATAATAAATTATTTTACATTATAGTTAGTGCCCACATTTAAATAGCAGTTACAGGGCTTCCGTTTCACCTTCACAAATGAGGCTTCATCAGGGAAAGTGCTGTGGTACCTTCAAGATAAAATATAAGTATGACAAACTCAGTGTCAAAGCAAAATTTTGAAATCTTTAAATGCTTCTTTAGAGAAAGCAGCAAATGGAAGACTACTTAGTTGTGAAATTCATTTTTAAAAATGGTGCCCATGTGCTGGAACACTGAAAAACAATTTAACCAATCCTGTCGCACCACGTCATTGTTTTATCATCCAATAAGAATGCACAAAACTTTATTCAAAAACCAGATTGAAAAAAATGCAGAATTCAAAGAATGTAAAAAATGCATAAATTGTTGACTCAATAGAAGGCACCACAATCAATTTTATGTTTGCAAGGTGAAAATCCCAAAAGATTCTGCGTCTAAGTGCCAAACCCCAATCTCCTCCATGCAAATTTTTGTGAACTACCCCAATGACCAAACAATGTAAGTCATTGAAAACATGTTGACTGTACAATGCTGAGACTGAGGGCTTATACTCACCTGGGGGCTTTGATCACCCTGCACCAATGATTCTAGTTTGAAGCCCTCATGGCTAGTCTGATGCTGAAGACATTTCTTCACTTCTTTGATAGATACATCCCAGCCCTGCTCAGCAGCCCTTAGAAAACCATCCCATGGTTCAGGAAGCCAAAATGCCCTTGACAACACCATACATGCTGTCACATATTAATCTCCAGGATGCAAGTTTCTCTACCCTGGTCTTTACCCTCAACAGAGAGGATCAATGAGAATACCACCTGTGTACCTGACTGCTTCACCCTCTCTCCTAGAGCCACAGTCACTTTTGATACATTTGAAGGGATTACCTAACAGTATCATTAGTGCAATATATATATGAGTAGCATTGGATCATAGTAATTAGGCTTGATGAGTCTTGGCAATCTCTGCATAACATCTTGGATTTTGGCATCAGGCAGACAGCATACCTCCCAAGGCATCATGTATGGTTTACAGAAAGATGCTTTGTACCCCTCAGAAGGGTATCACCAACCACCACTACTTTATGCCTCTTAGTGTTCATGGTTCCAGCAACATTGGGGATTTTGAGCTTTGATCTTTCCTCTCCCTGGGATGCTCTCATCTCCTTGACTTCCAGGGTTGCATATCGGTTCTCCATTTCAAGGGCAGGTGGAGTCACAGTATCAATCCTACAGGGTCCCATGATCTGAGTCCAGCTGTCCTCCCTCAGCACGGCCTTTTCTTCCCCACTGGTGGAAATGTTTGATTCCTCATTCTCACGGATACTTCTCAGTCTTGCTACCATCTCTCTCAGTTCCATTACTTCCATCTTGAAGGTTTCAAACTGAAGATAACTTTCACTTGGAACCACTCCCTCTGCTTGGGTAACACAGACCTGAGCAACAGCTATGGTGACATAATGTTTCTCAGCAGTACTGTGGTTGCAGAAGTACTTGCATCTGATGAAAAAAAAAAAAGAGAGAGAGAAGGAAAAACTGAAAAAAATCCTACCTAAGTAATGCCATGTTCCTAATTGGTCAAAGAGCCCATAAATGAAATGATCAGCCTTGGGATAGGTGGGAGCTAGGGAGGGTGAGAGGGAATTAATCTAATTTTATTTTATTCTCTGAAATGCAGCCTAAAATATTAATCTAAACTAACACTTTTTATACAAAACCCTGACAGAGACTCTGAAGGGTACACTACTGTCTAAACTGACTTTGCTGAAAAAAAAGCAGAGTGAACGAGGACGACAATGAAGTCCAAGGGCTCTTTTTACAAAGGTGCGCTAGGGCCTTAACGTGCGCAATAGCATGCGTTAAATTCCCGAGCGCGCTAGCCACTACCTCCTCCTTTTTAGGAGGCGGTAGATTTTCAGCTACCACACGCTATAGCTTGCGGTAATTTTGTGCGTGCGCTAAAAACCCTAGCGCACCTTCGTAAAAGGAGCCCCAAGTTTACCTTTTCCCAAGTTTGAATACCAGCAGGTAAGATATTCCAGACTGGAGTTTTTTTCCCCTTTGCAGATCCTCACTCAGAACCTCTTCAGGATTGGCTTTCTTAATTTCTGTCTCAATAGCAGACTATGGACTTTTATTCCAGGAACTTGTCCAAACCTTTTTAAACCCAGATATGCTAACTAGTGACAACAATTTCTGGAGGCTAACTATTTGTTGAGTGAAAAATATTTCCTTCTATTCATTATAAAATTATTACCATGTAACACCGCTGTTTTATTATGAATCAGGTATCTTTGTTATGACAATGACAATTATTTAAGTTTGTGGATACTTTGGGAATTTTTGATGAACACAAGTTAGCCCAGCAGGCACTTTATTATTATGGTACTTGAAAGAAGTCCAAAGAAAAATAAGTCATTAAATAAACAACCTTAAAAATGTCTCCTTTCAGTAGACATGTGACCTAGGTGAAAAATTAATCTGAAGGCTCCATTCATTATTTATATATTACACTAGTCTTATAACCCGTTACATTAACGGGTGCTAGAATATGTGTGTGTCTGTCTGTCTTTATTTCTTTCTCTCTCTCTCTCCTTAGCCCCTTTCTTTCTTTCTGTCTTTCTTTTTCCTTGGCTATCCACCCCTTGCCTGCTCCCCCTGTCCATTGTCCCTTCCTTTTACGTCCCCTGTGTCCACCACAACCCCTTCACTGCTCTCCTTATGCAGCAGCAGCCCTTCTCCCTTTGTTTTACCTCCCCCCCTGTCCAGCAGCACCTCTTTCCTTCTCCCCCTGTCCAACATTAGGCCTCCGTTCCTTTTTCTTCACCCCCCCCTGTCTGTCCGAAGCAGCATTCCCTCCCCCTCCATTTCCCTTCCCCCACACCAGTTCCCTGTGCACCTGCCCCTGTGTCTTTCTTCTTTTCTTTCTGTCTCTCTTCCTCCCTCTGTCTGTCTGTCCAAAGCAGCATTCCCTCCTCCTCCATTTCCCTCCCCCACACCAGTTCCCTGTGCAGCAGCATTAGCGTTTCCTCTACCCCCTTTTCCCTTCCCGTGGTCCCGACTACAAACGCGGTCCCGAGTCCTTTGCCGCCCCCCCTTCCCTTCCCGCGGGCCCGACTACACATGGCAATTCAAGCAGCGTGTGCAGCAATCTTCACACGCTGCTTCAGGTCCTTCTACTGCCCTGATTTACTCTGGCACGTCCCTGATGACATCTTCAGAGACGCAGCAGAGCAAATCAGGGCAGTAGAAGGGCCCGAAGCAGCATGTGAAGACTGCTGCACACACTGCTTAAATCACCAGTCGGGCCTGCGGGAAGGGAAGGGGGGGGGGGGGCGGCAAAGTACTCAGGTCCCGGGCAGCAGAAAGTTGCTGGGCTCCTCGATGGGGGCGCTGAGTGGCCGCGATCCCTCTCCTCCCAGATCCCCCCTCCCCCCGCTGGAGGAACGGAGATCGGCAGATAGCTGCGGTCCCGGCTTGTGGAGGCGATCGGGGCTGGTGACGTATAAGCGCACTTGCGCACTCCTGCGACCACAGACCTACTGATCACGGAAGCATGCAAATAGTAGTGCGCATGCACGTCTAGCCTTTTATTATATAGGATACTATTTTTATTTTTTTGCTAGTCTTTTTTTTAACATTTGTCCAGTTGTGAGGATGTTGTTTTTGGTGTGTTGATTTTTTTTAAGGGGGGTGTATAGGGGAGGGCAAGAGGAAAGAAATATGACTCAAAGAGGAGAAGGGGAACAAAGAAACATGATGGCAGATAAAGGCCAAATGGCCCATCCATTCTGTCTGTCCCAAGCTTTCTTGCATTCAGACACAGTTTTTGTCTCCTCCACCTACAGTATATTATGAGACTATTCCACACAGCTATCACCCTGTTTATAAAATAGTATTTATTTAGATCACTTCTGAGCCTATCACCTTTTAACTTCATCCTATGCCCTCTCATTCCAGAGCTTCCTATCAAATGAAAAAGATTTGCCTCATGTAAATTTATTCTAAGTTGATATTTAAACATCTCTATCATCTCTCCCTTCTCCTGCCTTTCGTCCTCTTATACATATTGAGATTTTTTAGTCTGTCCCCATACACCTTATGACAAAGACCACCGACCATTTTAATGGCCTTCTTCTGGACTGACTCCATCCTCTTTATATCTTTTTTAAGGTGTGGTCTCCATAATTGTACACAATATTCAAAATGAGGTCTCACCAGTCTTAGAGGGAAATCAACTGGCCATACTGTACTACTGGCTATACCTCTCGATTTTGCCGTCACCTTTTCAACTTGTTTGACTAACTTAATATCATCACATGCTATCACACCCAAGTCCCACTCCTCTTTTGTGCACAAAAGGTCATCACCCCCTAAACTGTACCGTTCCTTCAGATTTTTCCAGCCCAAATGCATGACCTTGCATTTCTTAGCATTAAATCTTAGCTACCAAATTTCAGACCATTCTTCAAGCTTCCAAGCCATACTACGTCCTTCTTCAAGTTGTTCACATCATTAGGGGTGTCTACTCTATTGCAGATTTTGGTATTATCCGCAAATAGGCAAATCTTACTTGACAGCCTTTCAGCAATATCGCTTACAAAAATGTTAAAAAGAACATGCTAAAGAACCAAACCTTGAGGCACATCACTTGGTTTCATCCTTTTCCTCAGAGAGATCTCCATTGACCACTACCTTCTGTTGCCTTCCACTCAACCAGTTCCTGACCCAATTTGTCATTTTGGGGCCCATCCTAAGGGCACTCAGTTTATGTATTAGATGCCTATGTGGAACACTGTCAAAACTGGATGGGTCTCAGGGAGGGGATGGAAAGGAGGTAGAAAGTGGATTGGACTCAAGGTGGGGATGGAAGTGGAGAAGAACTGGACTGGAAATGATGAGCGAGAAGATGATGTTCTGTTAGTGGGGGAAGGGAATAGAGGAGACAGTAGACTGTTGGAAAGGAGATGTTGACTACAGGGATGGTATTGGGGAAGAGAAAAAAAGGTAGAGGAGATGCTGGGCAGTTGCAACTCTGCAGGAGAGGCCATAGGAAGGATAATTTGACAGGATGTGGCTAGACAGTAAAGAAAGAAGTGGCAACAAAGAACTGAAAGGAAAGATCAGTGCCAAAGAGAAATGTAGGGGAGAAAATTATAAAGGCACGAGGAGAGAGGAGAAATGGTAAATGAACATCAAACCCTGGAAAGAATTAGGTGAAAACAGAGGAAAGCAGAAAACTGAGTGAATGAGACCAACATGACTGTACAAGTAAATTTATTGGAATATATCAGTTTATTTGGAATATGTCAGTTTTTAGAAATGTGCCTTTCTGATCTTTGTATTTTGCACAGTGCAAGAGGAAATACAAGTTGTATCTATTTCTCCAGTGCTGCACTGTTTGCAGAGTCTGACTTTTGGGGGGTTGCCGTTAAGATTTTGTATGCATATTTCTAGTTCTAATTTGTGGCCCCTTGTTCTTTATCAGGTATCCATGTGCCTTGTATTTTGCCCGTGTGATTGAGATGCAATATTCTGCAAGTGTTAACTTTCTGCATAGGGATCTCTAGCAGTCCTGCTTGTTTTGTTTTCCTAATAGAAGGTGTATTGATCCATCTCTAGTTCTGTCTTTTCATAGGTAGCGCTGATGCTGTGTGTGAGTTCTGGCAGTGCTGTTTTGGTACGGCGGGTGTGCTATAAGGGTTTTGTTGTATTTCATACTGTATGTGGCATGTAGCACTGAAGGGAAGTCATGTAAAAATCTGGTAGCCGTACTCCAACCCCGCTGCATGTAAAGCAACAAAAGAGAAAGACAAAAGAATGCTCCATTGGAATCCATCTGAGTGAGAAGGACAGCACAGTAATCATTCACACAGGGCTAGAGTTACCATATGGCTCCAGAAAAAGGACAGATTGAGACATCCAGGTTTTACTTCCATTGCTTTCAATCACAATCTGTCCTGTTTACTTCCATTGCTTTCAATGGAAGTAAAACTCGGATGTCTCAATTTGTCCTCTTTTTTTTTTTTTCTGGAGCCATATGGTAACCCTATACAAGTCTGCAAAAAAAAAAAAAGTAGCACCAGATCTGGCAAAAGCATTGATAAACTCTTGAAATATTTGAGTTTAATTGATATCCAAAATGCATGACAGCTGTTATAACTATTTAGAATTAGCTTGTCAGATGTACTTAAATGCAATTTTTTTTAATCGATAAGAGTATAGTAACATAATAAGAGATGGCAGATAAAGACCAGCATGTGCCATCTAGTCTGTCAATCAGGGGGGGCTAGAGTTATATCTGCCACTCTACACAGAACATACACGTTACCTCCTTTATACTTTTAAGATTACACCTGCTGCTCCATGTAAAGGTTACTCCCCTGCCGTTTGTTTTGCTTTGAGACCATCGACTTATTAGAGTCCTTTCTGAATTTGTGACTGTTTTTTTGTTTTTTTATCCCAGCCACCTCCTCTAGGAAAGCTTAAAAGTTTATCTCCATGCAATTTAATTTCATGTTCTTTAGTTCTATTTGAAAAAGGGTTGTTTGTTCTTTAATACCTTTCAATTATTTAAAAGTCTGTTTATAACTAGCAAGGTTCAGATTTATATGCCTTGTATCTTCTCCCCCACCCCCTCCCGATTAAACTTGGGCCCTTCCAAAAATTCAGATCTGGCTATATCACTGGTCAGAAGATAGAAGAATTAAACTCTAAAAGAGAAGGGACTTGCCTAAACACAGAGGAAGGAAAAAATTCAGTGCTACATGCTGTTCTATAAAGGGTATGTATGCCTTATATAGACTAGTGTTTAGCACAGATCCCTCACCTAACTTCTGGGCACCAGACTTACACCTGTTAAAACTGGTATAAATGCTGTGCCCAGATTAGGTATGGTAAAGCAGTATTCTGTAATTTAATGGCAGATGTTTGGAATGCCCCTAGCCACACCTCCTAATCGGATACACAGTATAACAGTTTGGTGCCGAGCCTTATAGAATAGCGTGCAGCTAGTTGTGCGTGCTAACCCCAATTGATGTCAATTAACATAAATAATTGGGTTTTAGTACCCAAGTATTGCTAGTTAAAGGCTCATTAATCAATTAGGGCTCCTTTTACAAAGGTGCGCTAGCGGTTTTAGCGCGCGCTTAGCTCGCGCTAAAATGCCACACGCGCTAGCCACTACCGCCTCCTTTTAAACAGGCAGTAGTTTTTCGGCTAGCGCACGCTCATCGTGTGCGTGCGCTAAAAACACTAGCGCACCTTCGTAAAAGGAGCCCTAAGTTGCACACACACACGCCCAAATTTCAGCCATACTTGCATATATAATCAGGTGAGCGTGACTGCACAGACTGACAAGAGACAGAGTGTTAAAGGAAGTGAGAGCATAGGCTGTGGTATGAAAGATAAAACACACTGAAAGTATCTGAGATGGAGAAGATTTGAGCTGCTCAAAGTACCTTGAGTTAGAACATAAGAACATAAGAAGTTGCCTCCACTGGGTCAGACCAGAGGTCCATCGCGCCCAGCGGTCCGCTCCCGCGGCGGCCCATCAGGTCCATGACCTGTGAAGTGGTTTCTGACTAATCCTATAACCTACCTCTGCTTCTATCTGTACCCCTCAATCCCCTTTTCTTTTAGGAACCTATCTAGACCCTCCTTGAACCCCTGTAGCGTGCTCTGACCTATCACAGCCTCCGGGAGCGCGTTCCATGTGTCCACCACCCTCTGAGTGAAAAAGAACTTCCTAGCATTTGTTCTAAGCCTGTCCTTTTTCAATTTCTCCGAGTGCCCCCTTGTACTTGTGGCTCCCCACAAGAATTTACAAAGGAGCAGAAAAGGTGTAAACACTGTCCATAGGAGAAAGGATATAACATAACATTCTGCTTATATACCGCAGGACTGTGAAGTTCTATGTGGTTTATAAAAGAAAAAATTGTTATAATTGAATAGAATAACTTAGTTTCCTATATACTTGGTGAACAAATATGTTTTCATATGTTTTCAAATGCCTCCTAAAATCTAAATATGTGTTGGAAGTCATGATTAAGAGAAGTACTCTAAGTCTTTGTCCCAGGATGCTGCCTTATAGGATAAGAGACGGAATTTTTTTAAAATTTACATCCTTTTACTTATAGAAAAATAAAAATGGCATGTGAACGTCTGGTATGTTTACTAGTTGTGAGTGAAAATGAACTTGTGAGGTAATTCGGGATAAGACCAAAAAGAGTTTTATAGCAAAAACACCCAAATTTGAACTTAATTCGAGCCTCCACTGGCAACCAGTGCAATTTGCGAAAGAAGGCAGTGACATGACTTCTTTAGCTTGAAAATTAGTCTCACTAACTCTGCAAGTTTTTCAATGTTCCTGCCAAGTAAACAATATTACAGTAGTACAATTGACTCAGTGTCAGGGACTGAACCAAGAGTCTGAATAAGGTGACATCAAAGTATGCTCTGATTGAGCTGAGCTTCCATAGAGTGTGAAAACCCTTCCTTACCAAAGCATCCACCTGATTCTTCATGGTCAGATTCTGGTCCAAGATTACATCCAAGATCTTAATGGTTGAGTCAGATGGATATGTCATATTGTCTACAGCAGTGGTCCCCAACCCTGTCCTGGAGGAACACCAGGCCAATTGGGTTTTCAGGCTAGCCCTAATGAATATGCATGAAGCAAATTTGCAACCCTATCACTTCCATCATATGCAAATCTCTCTCATGCATATTCATTAGGGCTAGCCTGAAAACCCGATTGGCCTGGTGTTCCTCCAGGACAGGGTTGGGAATCACTGGTCTACAGTATAGTCAGAGATGTATTGATGTAATTTTGACATGGGAAGGCAAGAATCACAACCCTCCTTAAACTTCACCTACAAGCCTCTCACCTCATCATTCACACTATTCTCACACACACTTAACCCCTCCCCCTTAACCCCACCCCCCAATAATCCCAAATAAATTCCTGAAATTTGTTGACTGGCTCAGTTAATGTTAATTTCCACCAGGTAACTCTGGTTACATCCTTATTTTTTAATTGTTCTGCTTTTTGTGCCAGGGAAGGGCCCAATAAATGGATATTTTTGCACAAATCCTTTACCAGATTTTTCTATGGTGAGTTGTATTTACCAGCTCAGATAACCTGGGAATATGCAGACAGCCTATTGGAACCTTTTTTGCTTTATTCTGTGTGTGTGTTGAGAGAATGGTGGAGATTTTGAGAATTTTTAACTACACTGAAAAATGAATGTATCTACTTGCCCCTGGGGGCACTTTTAGCCCTAACTGATCAAGGAACCAGCAATACCTACTTTTCAAAAAGTTGAATGCCTTTTGTGACATGCAGTCCCCTAACCTCCCCACCCTCCAGCCCTTAGCAAATCTAAAGTCTAGGGGGGGAGCAGAAATAAACCCTGGTCATGCCTACTGTAGTGATTGCCTTATTTAAAATGACATCCTTCAAGGCCCTGGAGGAAGCATCATGGGACCACTGCTAGGAGTCTGCCAGGTGACATTTTGAAAGGGAACTACCAGGGAAAGAAGAACTGGGGATCCTTTTTGCCCCTTACTAGATCCTGGGATCACCTAGTAACTTCTGGTTGGGGATGGTTGTGTGGGGTTGGGAGAAGGAGGACATGGAATCCCCCTTTCTTTTTGAAAAATAAGGATTGCGGGGGAATGATGGCTCTATACTATGGAAAAACAGGGATTACAAAGCACCAGTGTTTCACTACATTTTAATATATACCTCAAGTAACACACCTTAGCGATACTTGTAGTACACTCAAGCCCTTATATTTGATTTAAGAACCTCAGAACACCACTGCAGGCTCCATGCAGTCATTGCCTTAAGCTTGACGTGCAGATTTGTTACAAGTTCAATTATTTTACTATCCAATTTAATGATTTAATTTAATCTTAATAAATACTTTATAATTTAAAGTGTAAACTTAAATATCTTCATTATATCTTAAAGGCTGTTAGTACTTAATTTTTTTTTTTACAAGTATTTAGCTTATTCATATGGTCTTAACCATTGGGATAATCAGGCCACCGATATGTTTCGCCAGAGCTTTTTCAAGATGGTATCCCGGTTTAACTTAACTTGCCAGCTATAGAGACCACTTTTTTTCTCATTTTAAAGCATACAGAGCAGGCGGAGCATTGGGGAGACACTGCTGGAACACAGGTTTTCAAATATTATAGATTGTGGGCAGTGGCGTACCTAGGGGGGAGCGGGGGGGGGGCGGGCCGCCCCGGGTACCAGCCCTAAGGGGGTGTTCCCGGCCTTGCCGTTCAGTCCCCCGCCACCCCCGAAGGACCGCTCGCCCCACTGACCTTCCTGCACCACCTGTGAAGCAGCCCGCAGCAGGATCGCGAAGTCAGCGTCAGCATCCCTGCGCTGTGATCCCGCCCCTCCTCTGACGTCAGAGGAGGGGCGTGACCGTGGCGCAGGAAGCAGCGCAGGGATCGCTGACGCTGACTTCGCGATCCTGCTGCGGCTGCTTCATAGGTGGTGCGGGGAGGCCAGGGGGGCGAGCGGTCCTTCGGGGTGGGTCGGGGCATCAGGCCTTCGGGGGGGGGCGGGCGGGCAGGCAAGCAGGCTTTCAAGGGGGAGGGGGTGACAGGCAGGCAGGCAGGCCTTCAAGGGGGGACAGGCCTTCGGGGGGGGGGTGCAGACCTTCAAGGGGTGCAGGCCTTCAAGGGGGGCAGGCAGGCCTTCAGGGGGGGTGCAGGCCTTCGGGGGGGGTGTAGGCCTTTGGGGGGGGTGTAGGCCTTTGGGGGGGTGCAGACCTTCAAGGGGGTGCAGGCCTTCAAGGGGGGGAACAGGCCTTCAAGGGGGGAAAGGCAGGCAGGCCTTCAAGGGGGGGACAGGCCTACAAGGGGGGGGGACAGGCCTACAAGGGGGGGACAGGCCTACAAGGGGGGGACAGGCCTTCAAGGGGGGTGCAGGCCTTCAAGGGGGAGACAGGCCTTCAAGGGGGGGAAAGGCAGGCAGGCAGGCCTTAAAGGGGGGACAGGCCTACAAGGGGGGGACAGGCCTACAAGGGGGTGGGACAGGCCTTCAAGGGGGGGACAGGCCTTCGGGGGGGTGCAGACCTTCAAGGGAGTGCAGGCCTTCGGGGGGGGGTGCAGTCCTTCAAGAGGGTGCAGGCCTTCAAGGGGGGGAAAGGCAGACAGGCAGGCCTTCAAGGGGGGGACAGGCCTACAAGGGGGGGAGAAGCTACAAGGGGGCGGTACAAGCCTTCAAGTGGGGGACAGGCCTTCGGGGGGGGGTGCAGACCTTCAAGGGAGTGCAGGCCTTCGAGGGGGGTGGTGCAGGCCTTCAAGGGGGTGCAGGCCTTCAAGGGGGGACAGGCCTTCAAGGGGGGAAAGGCAGGCAGGCAGGCCTTCAAGGGGGGACAGGCCTACAAGGGGGGGGGAGAAGCTACAAGGGGGTGGGACAGGCCTTCAAGTGGGGGACAGGCCTTCGGGGGGTGCAGGCCTTCGGGGGGTGCAGACCTTCAAGGGGGGGACAGGCAGGCAGGCCTTCAAGGGGGGGACAGGCCTACAAGGGGAAGGGACAGGCCTTCAAGGGGGGTGCAGGCCTTCAAGGTGGGACAGGCAGACCTTTAAGGGGGGACAGGCCTTTGGGGGGGGACCATGATTTAGAAGTACACGGAGGGAAGGGGGTGTTCAAAGAGACATGCATATGCCAAACTTTGGGGGGCGGAAGAAATAATGGGTCTGAAAATAGAGGAGAGGGAGAGAGATGATGGACCATGGGATTTAGGGAGGGAAGGAACAGAAAGGGAGAGAAATTGGACACAAGGGATGGTGTGGAGGAGGGATAGAGATACTGGATAGGAGGGTAATTAGGAAAAGAAACGGAGAGATGGTGGACTCTGGGATGGTGGGGAAGGAGGGAGAGATGCCGGATGAAAGGGTATTTAAGAAAAGGTGGATCTGTGGAGGGAGATGAAAAAAAGGAAAGATACCAGACTTCCTGGGAAGGGAAGGGAAATGGAAAGGGAGGACAGAGTTGGCAGATGGATGGTTAGCATGCAGAAAGAAGGAGACCCTGGCAAGCAAGTTATCAGAAGAAAACCAGAGCCTTGGACCAACAAGATTTGAAATATAACCAGACAACAAAAGGTAGAAAAATTAATTTTATTTTCTGTTTTGTGATTATAACATGTCAGATTTGAAATGTGTATCCTGCCAGAGCTGGTGTTGGACTGCAAACGTGAGCTAGGATTTAACAGAAAGAGGAAAAGTCCTTTTTGTTTCTTTATTTTATTTACACCACAGCGCCAGTGTGGTTAGGAGAAGCCAAAGGGGGTGAAAAAGCTATAAAACCCACCAGGAGTTTTGGAAAAAATCACCCAACTGGGCAGGAAAATCGAATTGAAAAACCAATTCAATAGGGCTGAATCGAATCAAAATTTTTTTTTCCTGTATCTGGCAGCATTAGTTTGCGCTACTGTCTTAGACTTTAGGACCTGGGATTGGGGAGAGATGGCATCCTCAGTACTTTATATTGCAAGTGAAATGAGGATTTGGTCAGACTTTTGAAGGGTCTGCAGAAAAAAAATATTGTATAGGCCGGGGACATGAGACAGCAGGAAATGGGAACTTTTCTTCCTTCTATTTTTGTGAATGGAAAGGCTGAGGATGTCAGAGAGGTCAGTTAAAATATGTGCTTTATAAGAAAATATAATAATGTGTTTTATAAAGTTTATAGCATAGCTGGCCTACCCAGTGAGGTGTTCCTAGTGGTGATGGTGGCAGCGTGTCAATGTGTTGAGAGGAAGAGGTGGTCTGGGAAATTCTGCTGAGCAAACTCCGGGCCCATTTCCACCCCCCAGTTAGTCCACTCCACTCAACTGATTCACACACTGAGTGGGTCTTTGGGTGTTGTTTTGGGATCTCTTCCAGTGGTTTATCTCCTTCTGGTCCAAGGAAGGAAACTTTGTTATCCTTAGCATTGACCTACAGAATATGTTTGTAACAGCGCTGTTTGTGTGGCATTAGGCTATGTAGTGATCGAAAGAAAAAAACAGACCTTTGCACATTTTTGCACTATATGGTGGGTGTATGAGGAGATTCACATTTCCTGCACAGCTAAGTCCATGTGAAGTTACCTTGTGCTGTATTTGACATCTAGCAAGGTCTCTGTTTGAAAGGAAAGATCTAAACTTAAAAATGAAGTGGCCAGAAGTTATGGTAAAAGCAGATAGTGTAGCTGGTTTTAAGAAAGATTTGGACAAATTCCTGGAGGAAAAGTCCATAATCTGTTATTAAGACATGGGGGAAGTGTCTGCTTGCCCTGGATCGGTAGCATGGAATGTTGCTACTCTTTGGGTTTTGACCAGGTATTAGTGTCCTGGATTGGCTACCATGAGAATGGGCTACTGGGCATGATGGACCATTGGTCTGACCCAGTTAGGCTATTCTTATGTTATGTTCTCATCTGTAGGGGCCTTTGTTTTCACTTCTTATTTTAATGTATTTTTTTTCTGGGAACTTATCAGTGTTTTTTATAATGGGAACAAAAATGGAAGAGAATTAATGTGTGTGGAATGGGGGGTAACTAATTTCTTCAGCTAAATAATTCAATCCACTTCAAACAGACATAGGAGAACTTGTGCACCATTCACACACCCTCCAACCAAAAACGTCAAAAGAAAAAAACTGTTCGACAACCTCCTAGCCATTCGAGCTGCAACACTCGACCCCCAACTCTACAACCAATTGATATCAACCACAGACTGCAAAACCTTCAAAAAGAAATAAAAACCCTTCTATTCAAAAAACACATAAAACCGAACTAACACAATCAGAACTGTCCCAAGCATCACCTGCAACTACTCCATATGTACTTCTAATGTCATGACAATTTAGACATAATTTATGTTATGTTATGTTTGGAATAATGGTTACATATATGAGGTTCAATAAAAGAAAATTTTCACTGCCTGTTTCTATTCTGACCATTTATTCCATTTCATGGTTATTGCAAAAAAAAAAAAAAAAAAAATTTTTTACATGGGGGGGGGGGGTGTCAAAAAATGATGGGCCCCGGGTGCCACATACCCTAGGTACGCCACTGATTGTGGGTGAGAACGAGTCATTTTTCTTTGGTGATCTGGCACTTTAAAAGACAGTGGGTTAAACTTGATAAGGCCAATGATCAGGCAATACAAAATTAATTTACTATAGGATTCATGAACCCATGGGACACTCGAGCAGAGGAGATTGAGAAGGGACATGATTGAAACATTCAAGATAATGAAGGGAATAGACTTAGTAGATAAAGACAGATTGTTCATCCTCTCCAAGGTAGGGAGAACGAGAGGGCACTCTTTAAAGTTGAAAGGGGATAGATTCCGGACGAACGTAAGGAAGTTCTTCTTCACCCAGAGAGAGGTAGAAAACTGGAACGCTCTTCCGGAGTCTGTCATAGGGGAAAACACACTCCAGGGACTCAAGACAAAGTTAGACAAGTTCCTGCTTAACCGGAACGTACGCAGGTAAGGCTAGTCTCAGTTAAGGTGCTGGTCTTTGACCAGAGGGATGCCACGTGAGTGGACTGCTGGGCATGATGGACCACTGGTCTGACCCAGCAGCGGCAATTCTTATGTTCTTATGACACGGGATAGTGAAGCCCAAGGTAAATTTTCCCACGGTAAAATGGCATCGGTACATGCTGTCTTAGTTTCTCACTACAGGTAAATAACTTGATCACCAAGCTTGTGGCTTTTGAGGACGTACCTCTTGCTGATCTGTGTGTGTACACTGGCAGATTTTGGATAAGTACCTTCTACTGTGCTTTGTTTGTCCCAAGAATTTAAGTCCCTTGTTTCACTCAGCTTTTTTTTTTTCCTCTGTGCAGATGTGCTACCAAATTTTTCGATACAAAACATAGCAAAGCAGAGCCCTCATTTTGATTAATGAGAAAAAATATAAATAAATAAAAAAATAAGTCACCATTGCTACTTTTATTTAACATTTGTTAGATGTGATCTGCAACGTGACATAACCACGCTTGAGAAATGGGCAGCGACATGGCAAATGAGGTTCAACGTGGATAAGTGTAAGGCAATGCATGTTGGTATCAAAAATCCCACAAACGAATACAAGATGTCCGGGACGGTACTGGGAGAGACCCCCCAGGAAAGAGACCTGGGAGTACTGGTCGACAAGTCAATGAAGCTGTCTGCACAATGTGCAGCGGCAGCGAAAATGGCAAACAGAATGCTAGGAATGATTAAGAAGGGGATCACGAACAGATCGGAGAGGGTTATCATGCCACTGTACCGGGCTATGGTACGCCCTCACCTGGAATACTGTGTCCAGCACTGGTCGCCGTACATGAGGAAGGACATGTTACTACTCGAAAGGGTCCAGAGAAGAGTGACTAAAATGGTTAAGGGGTTGGGGGAGGTGCCGTACAGCGAGAGATTAGAGAAGCTGGGCCTGTTCTCCCTTGAAAAGAGGAGACTGAGAGGAGACATGATCGAAACATTCAAGATAATGAAGGGAATAGACTTAGTGGATAAAGACAGATTGTTCACCCTCTCCAAGGTAGAGTGAACGAGAGGGCACTCTCTGAAGTTAAAAGGGGATAGATTCCGTACGAACGTAAGGAAGTTCTTCTTCACCCAGAGAGTGGTGGAGAACTGGAATGCTCTCCCGGAGTCTGTTATAAGGGAAAACACGCTCCAGGGATTCAAAACAAGGTTGGACAGGTTCTTGCTGAACCAGAACGAATGCAGGTAGGGCTGGTCTCGGTTAGGGCACAGGTCTTCGACCTGGGGGCCGCCGCATGAGCGGACTGCTGGGCACGATGGACCACTGGTCTGACCCAGCAGTGGCAATTCTTATGTTCTTATGTTGGAAAATCTTTCTTATCTATAATGAAAAATATGTCATACTGTCAGATTAGCGAGCAACTGCTAATTCCAGAGTGCAATATGAATGAAAGCATTTTAATATTATATTCAGGAATTTCAGATAGCTGTAAAGCACTTAAGGCAAATTATTAAAACTGCTCCCCAAAGATGTGTTCGCGCAATCACCGTTGAAAAACACAAACCCTATTTCTTGTGTTCCTCTTTAAAAAAAATCTGTTTCCTGACATAGCCTTTGGCATTCGGGAGACCTTTTGGTCGTCTTTTGTATGTTTCTGGAGGGGGGTCCCGGGGGGGAGGTTGCACTGGGGTTTTTATGGTGGCTGAGTGGGGTGGGGGAGGTGGGGGGGGGCTGGGTTTGCTCCTTTGCTTGTTTCTGAAAATGATGTATTGTTGGATGTTGATTCCTTTGATCTTGTTGTCTTTCTTGTTCTTTGTTCTTTTCATGTTCACGATAAAACAGATTTGAACATTTTAAAAAAAATCAGTTTTGTGTGACTCAAAATATGCCACAGCGCAAGGTTTATATTTGCATTTATTTTTTTTTTTTTTCTTTATTGCTCATTCATTAAAAATATGGTACTCGTCTTTTCCATTTTTCACTTTATTGAATTATTTTGAGATATCTCATTAACAATGCCACAAGCAGGACTATGAATCTACCATTGTTGTGATTTCATTGAACAGCATTGCTGTAATCAAAGGATTTAAATTAAAAAAAAAAATGCTATAACATTGTTTTGCTACATCACTAATTAGGAACAAGATTTAAGGGTAGCTTTAGATTTTTGTAAATACTCCAATGCTACTTAGCAAAACTCAACAACAATTAGCAAGAAGCTGTCCCTCCCCTGTCTGCAGTAAAATATCAACAATTAGCATGCATTTTTTTATTTTATCCATTTCAAAAACACTAGGGTTCCTCGGTTCTATCACCATGGTTCATAAATTTAATTTCACCCGCTAGCTTGTCTGCATCGGCAAAACTGCATTCCCAGACTTGTATCTGACTTTTGTTTCCTTTGGCACAGCTCTGAGTGGCATGATTGGCACAGACATTACAAGAGCATGCCAAGGCACTAATGCTGAAAACCTGAGGTCCCAGCGTGTTTACAAACAGAAGTCTAATATAATTTAGAGAACTGCCAGTAGATTTGTAACATTCATAATACGCTTTGCTGTGAATAGGTATATGTGACATGGTGAAATTGGTACAAGACTAAAAGGCAAAATGTGATCAGATTCAATGATAACACTGAATGACTGGATGCCATTGAATGATCCCCTGCAGCTAGTTCAGAGGTTTTCAGATAAAATATTCAAGTTTCAAGTTTCAAGTTTATTAGGTTTTAATATACCGACCATCAAATAAATATCTGGCCGGTGTACATTACAATAAAATATAAAAAAGGAAGAGGAGTTAATATATTCAATATTTAGAGGACAGACAGTGTATATTAAAACATAGACTAGACAAACTTGATTGTGAGGGAAGGGGTTGATGGTAGGGTATTAATTACTAGTCTTTAAGCTCGTTACATTAACGGGTGCTAGAATATGTATGTGTGTGTGTATTTCTTTCTTTCTCTCTCTCTCTCCTTAGCCTGTTTCTTTAATTCTTTCTTTCTGCCTTTCTTTTTCCTCGGCGGTCCACCACCACCCCTTGCCTGCTCCCCCGTCCATTCTCCCTTCCTTTTTCTTCCCCTGTGTCCACCACCACCCCTTCACTGGTCCCCTTATCCAGCAGCATCCCTTCTCCCTTTGTTTTATCTCCCCCCTGTCCAGCAGCACCTCTTCCCCTGTCCAGCAGTACCTCTTTTCTGTTCCCTCTGTCCAGCAGTAGGCCTCCCTTCCTTTTTTTGCCCCCCCCCCGTCCCTCCCCAGTCCATCAGCACCTCTTCCCCTGTCCAGCAGTACTTCTTTTTATGTTCCCCCTGTCCAGCAGTAGACCTCCCTTCCTTCCCCCCGTCCATCAGCACATCTTCCCCTGTCCAGCAGTACCTCTTTTCTGTTCCCCATGTCCAGCAGTAAGCCTCCCTTCCTTTCCCCCCGTCCATCAGCACCTCTTCCCATGTCCAGCAGCAACCCTTACCTCCACCGACATCTGCCTAAAGCCGCTGCGGCCTGAAGACACCGACAGCCTCTGCAGCCTGCTCCCACTCCTTCCTCGCCGTCCGTCCATCCCCCCCGCCCCCCGGGAAGCTTCATTTCCGGCTTTGGCAGCCTCCTGTCTGCGGGCCGGCCGCCCGCGCCGCAGCTCCTCTCTCGATCCCCGCCTGGTGCGGTTCGAGAGAGGAGCCGCGGCGGGTGGGTGAGGAGGGTGAGAAGATCCTGGCAGGTGCGCCTGTGCCCCCCTCCCCCTCCAAATCAGCGGCAGACTGCAAACCACCAAATGCTCCACAGTCGCGCGCCTCCAGCCCCCGCATGCGCCCTGAGGTTTAGAATGTTGCCACAGAAGCACACCTCAGGGCGCCAGCGCTCACGAATTTTCAAGAGCGCATGCGCCTCTAGTATTTTATTATTATTGATAAGATTATGCTTGATTAAGCATAATATCACACTTATACAATAATATCACTAAGTAGATGTTGAAAAGTAAGTACAGTAAAACCTTGGTTTGTGAGCATAATTTGTTCCGGAAACATGCTTGTAATCCAAAGCGAATTTCCCATAAGAAATAATGGAAACTCAAACGATTTGTTCCACAACCCAAAAACTTTAATACAAAATACTGTACTGTATAAAATAAAAAATATATTAACCTGTACTTTACTTTTGAAAAGAATCGTGGCTGGTGTGAGGAAGACGAGAAAGAGGACAGGATGAGGGTTATTGTGTAGGATGACTTTCACTATGACGTGATACGTGTATCGTAAGACCTCGTTCATTTAGAACAGTCAGTACACTCCCGCAGCATCAGAGAGAGAAGAACCATCAGCTCAGTTGTCATGCGCGTATACTGTACGTACTCGTATTGCAAGACCTCGCTTCTTTATCAAGTTAGAATTTAATAAAACATTTTGCTTGTCTTGCAAAACACTTGCACACCAAGTTACTCGCAAACCAAGGTTTTACTGTAAATATATTGGAAGTTTAGATTTAATTAGTCAGCACTTGGATGACCTAAAAGACAGGTCGTTCAAGTGCCGATAATCAAACCAACTTTCTGGACGTCTCGTGGGACTTTTTAGGCCTCTGAATGATGCTGTGCGCCCAGAGCTAAAAGGGGCATATCTGGAGGAGTGGTTAGGGCAGTATGTGGGTGGGATGGGGGCTGACCTAGACTTAGTCATCCTGGAGAGATAATCAAATCTTCTACTAGACATCCTGGATGAAACTTAAAAGTTGTGAGTTAGACAATGCAAAAACAGGTATAAATGCCAAAAAGCTATCCAAAGTTACCAGATAACCACTGCAGAGACAAAGTAAAGACCTACACACATTCCCCCAGTGTTCTCTGACCTCACACCCCCTCAAAGATCAGAATAAAAAAGTACATACCTGTCTCCAGAACATCAACACCTGGTATAGGAAAGCCTAGTAGAGCTGCATAGAGGTGTCTTAAATAGTCTGGGGATGGGGGTGGGTTAGTGAACCATAGAGAGTAGGGCCCAAGCCCATAAGCCACTCTAACCACTTCATTTATGGTGGAACATGTGCGCCCACTAAAACCCCCCAAACCTTGCTCTACTGCCATATAGGTGCCATCTGCAGTCATAAAGGCTATTGGGGCTATAGAGAGGTGGGTTTTGGGGGTGTTAGTTTTTTTTTGGGGGGGGGGTTCACTATATCCTATAAGGGAGTTCTGATGAAATGTTTATCTGGCACCCTTTTTGTGAAGTTCACAGCAGTGCCCTTTAAGGTGCCGCACTGCTCTGATGCCATGTCTGGGTGGCCAGTCCACTACAAGATTGGCCCCTCTCATGTCCAAATAGTCTTATTCTGGGATTTTGGGACTTGGACCAAATTTTGGTCAAAAATGTGGTATAAAGATAGACATCCTGTTGGTCTAGACCAGTGTTCTTCAACCACCGGTCCGTGGACTGGTGCCGGTCTGCAGAAATTTCTTGCCGGTCCACAGGGCTGGCACGTGCATTGGGCCCAAGACAGTGTTCTTCAACCTCCAGTCCGCGGTGCGATCAATGCAGCATTATCTTTGGTCGGCTCCCTCTTCCTCACTGCTGCAGTGCAGAAAGTCATGGGCAGCGGCTCCTGGTGCGTCCTGTGCCTGAACCAAAAGCCTTCTCTCTGATGTTGCAACATCAGAGGGAAGGCTTCCAGATGAGGTGCGGAATGCGCGAGGAGCCACTGCCCGCGGATTTCTGTACTGCGGCAATGAGGAAGAGGGAGCTGGCCTGAAGATAACACCGGGGCAGCATAAAACGGCCAGGCGGGAGGAAGCCAGAAGGTAAGGAAGCATAATCTAATAGCTATGTCAAATTTTAGATACCCCCAGAGACCCAAATATAGAAAAAAACGTAAAAAAATGTTTTCGAACGTTCACATGTTGTTATAGGAGGCTTGTGATCCCTAAATCAGTGTTTTTTTTTTTTATTTTGACATTTTAGTAACTTTTGGGGAGGATGTTGTAAAATTGCAACGCTGGGCCTGTAAGGTAGCAGAATTTCAATAGTGTCACTCTCTCTCTGAACACATGTAAGGAATAATTAAAAGTTTATTTGTACTTTACAGCTTATAAAGACCCACCTAAGTTTATGTATATACACAACAACAATAGTATAATAAAGAAAAAAGTAATTTTTATTATCAATTTAATACAAAAAATGAGTATCATATAAAAACGCAAATTTTTCCCTGTGAAGCGCCCATTGACTTCTATCAGCGGTAATCAAGAAATTTCGTGTTTTTGCACAAAAAATTTCATGTTAGCGCAAATACGGGTAAAAATGGCCACGCTATGAAATAGCACTTGTGTTATCTTCATAGCACGGTTTTGTGAATCGAGCCCTATATGTGCATGTTTTATTTGTTCATTTATTCAGTTATGGTAGTTCCAAAAACAGTTATTTTGCTCTGAAAAGCACAGGCGAACATTGCACTTCCTGCAAAGTGTGTTGGTATAGCCTTTTGCACAGTGTCGGCACCGTCCTCTATCGGCTTTGATGGGAAAATGTCCAATCATGTCCTTGCAAACTTCCTTTGGAGGGTGTGCATTTGACTTTTTGGCTGTCATGGCAGCTGAAGAACCTCCATCATCTGTAAACTGCCTCTTTTGGGAAGTCAAGGTGCCCCCTCTTGATGAAACTGGGCTTGCAGATGGTCGCCCTCGCTTTGACACTGACCCAGCCGTTCCGATCAGGATAAGAGAAGATGCCAACTGGGCCTGAAACATTCTCCTGTTTAGCATCTGTTTCTTTGGGATATCCAAAGCTTTGCAGTCCCTTTTGTACAGGAGCCAAGCATTGATCACAGCTAGGTTAATGGTGTGCCAGAAGATGTAAAGGTACCAGCGGTAGGACTTCAGTGGAAACTTGTATTTTGCTGCAAATGAGTCTAACAAATCCACTCCGCCCATGAATTTGTTATAGGCAGCCACGATATAAGGCCTCTCAACTTCAACAAATCTTTTGGCAGTTTTGTCCCAGCGTTGAATCTTCTCCACTGGTTGTGGGCCAGCAAAGGAAGACACAAGTGTAACCTGTCTGTTGTCAAACCATTTCACAGCACAAATGTTGTGATTTGACTCCACTCTGACATCAAAGCTTCCTCTTCCCTTTTTCTTCAAGCTTTTCTCATCCTCAAGATTACAGTTTGGAAGGCGCACTTGTCTGGCTGTTCCTGTGTAATGAATTCCACAATCCAGCAGCCTAACTATCAATGGGATGCTGGTGAAAAAGTTGTCTGCATAGATCTTGTAGTTGTGACTATGTGGAAGTGTGGAAGCAAGTTTCATCACAACATCCCCTGATAGTCCAAGTTCAGATCTTGCCCGTATTCCATTCACACTGCCTTGGTACACATCAAAATCACAAAGTATACCAGAGATTCCAGTCCTTGCCCACAGCTTGAACCCCCATGGGTTTGGCTTGCCACGCATGTACTGTTTGATGCTGCTGAATTTCCCCCTGAAAGGGATCATCATTTCATCAACAGAGTTATGTTCTTCAGGGACCACTTTTAGGCATTTCTCTCTGAAAGCATCAAGCCATGGTCTGAGTTTCCAGAGTTTGTCACTTTTTTGTTCCATCTCAGACACGGTTAGATTGTTCACAAAATGTAATGATGTCAACAGAGACTGGAATCTGTTTCGTGACATTACATCAGCGACAGGACTGTATCTTGTGTCTGCTTCCCAGTACATACGGTCTCCAGGCATTTGGACAAGACCCATCTTCAGATACATGCCAATCATCTGCTCTATTTCCTTTGTGTTTGTGTTTATAGATGATCCTTTCTTCTGAAAACTGTACTGATTTGTGTTATCTGCCAGAGCGTTGATCATATCTTCTGTCACAAACTTCTGAAAGTACTCCAGTGGTGTGCAGAGGGAATGGACATCATTACTCCAAAGCAGGCAACAGGGTTGTATGACTTCATGGCCAGATAAACAGACCTATTTACACATTCAACCATCCAATGGTGTTGCAGAACTGAACAATAGGTTCTATTAGTAATGTACATGAAGTTTTAAAAAGAAAAAAAATGGGGGAGGGTTTATTTTGTAGCCTTAAATGTGATGTTGTAATATTACAACACTGGGTCTCAGGGGAGTGCAGACAAAACCTTGCTATCACTTTGACCCACTGTTGTAAAATTACAACATAGAAATAACCAGCTCTAAATCTCTTAAAATCAGTATATTCAATGATGTCATAAAATCTGCATGATCTACACATATTAATGATCACATAAAAAAATATTTCAAGCTTTTTACTTACTTTAGTCCTGATGTATCCCGTCCAAAACAACAAGATGATATACTCCAAAGCAGGCAACAGGGTTGTATGACTTCATGGCCAGATAAACAGACCTATTTACACATTCAACCATCCAATGGTGTTGCAGAACTGAACAATAGGTTCTATTAGTAATGTACATGAAGTTTTAAAAAGAAAAAAAATGGGGGAGGGTTTATTTTGTAGCCTTAAATGTGATGTTGTAATATTACAACACTGGGTCTCTGTGAGTTAAGGTAGATGTTCCATCATATAGTGCATATACAAAAATTAAATAAATGCAAGCCAATATCTTTAGATTAGTAGACTAATATCTGATACTACCTGCAAAGCTGGTAAATAATTTATGGCATGAGATGAATACATACTTTTTACAGAGTTGCATCTAAAGTTCCCTTCCTTAGAGTACAGCATAGTCGGAGTAAAACATTCAAAATAAATATATCTACAATTTAAACAGAACAAAGGTAGGGGGAATGATTTTATTTTTGAATTTAGTGATTGAATTGTGTCAATGTTGAGAATTTATATCTGCTGTCTATATTTTGCACTGTTCAGGAAGAAATGCATTTGTTTCTTTTTCTCTGGGGTTGTACTGAATCTTAGGGTTTCCTTTGTATATATTAGTACTTTTAGTTTTTGGTCCCGTATTTGCAAAGGGGTTTTCTGTGATCTGGTAGGAATGAATGTTGAAGCATACAGTGTGCTTTGTGTAGTTTAATTTTGTGGTTAACCATTATGTGTTGTTAATAACATTATATTGTGTGTATATATGAAAAATGAAAGGAAAAAAATAGTGTTACAATTAGTACTATTATGGGGGTGAGGTCTGGGGCGGGGTCTGGCCCACGACTTAGCCTAGTGTTCTTCATCCGCCGGTCCACAGACCGGTGCTGATCCACAAAATAATTCTTTTATTTCCGCCGGTTCACAGGTGTAACAAGGTTGAAGAACACTGGTCTAGACCAGGGGTAGGCAATTCTGGTCCTCGAGAGCTGGAGCCAGGTCAGGTTTTCAGGATATCCACAATAAATATGCATGAGATAGATTTGTATCTCAAGGAGGCAGAGCATGCAAATCCATCTCATACATATTCATTATGGATATCCTGAAAACCTGACCTGGCTCCGGCTCTCGAGGACCGGAATTGCCTACCCCTGGTCTATAACATCCAGATAGATGATTTTTTGAAAAAAAAAATAATTCTAGATGTATTTTTCAAAAATGGCCATTTTCTCACTGCCGACTTTGGGTGTCTGGTGTCATACACCCAAATCGGACTTAGACGTATGAGAGGCTGGGCAGGACATGGATCAGTTTATGGGTGTAAGAACTGACATGCAGCAATATGACGTTATGCCTATGGTATATATGTAAAATGTTCAGGCGAATCAATATGATGATATTATACATTGATATCTAAATTGTGCATGGTGAAAGTTTTGGTATGTTGATATTTGCTGTTTGTAGATGATGTTGTAGTAGGGCATTTACAGCTGCGGCCATTAATAAATCCACATATTGTCGAAGAACAGCGTGTCTGGGTAGTACTTGCAAGGTATTAAGAGTTGGGTAGGAGGCAACAAGTGCCGAGTGCCAATTTTGAGCAAATTTGCTTTTGATAGCATGTTGATGATACACATGCACTAAAATAGAAAATCTGTTAAAAGACAGTGTACCTAAAAAGTCTATTCATGCTGCGCACAAAAAGAATATTTTATTGGATGAAAAATGGCTTATAATGTAATATATAAAACAAAACAAATCACAAAACATCTATACTTGTAATGTGTTTTATTTTTATATATATATTTTTATATATAATATACTGTTTTCCCCCAGACTATGACTGAGTGCTTCTACAACAAGGTTCACATAATATTAACCTTGAGTTTTAAACCAAAATACCTCTCCCAGCCTGCTCTACCAACCCTCCCCTCACCCCACCCCAAATCCCTTGCTATCTTATCTTCCTTTCTTGAAATTACTAAGCAGAAAACTGCACATCTTCTTTCCTCCTCCAAACTTACCACCTGTTCCTCTGATCCCATCCCCACCCATCTATTTACCACTGTATCTCCTATCATCCCCTCTATCTGCTATATCCTCAACCTATTACTAGCCAGTGCAACTGTGCACGACACCTTCAAACATGCTGTTGTTACACCACTCCTAAAAAGAACCCTCACTGGACCCTACCTGCCCTTCCAACTATTTTCCTGTCTCCCTCCTCCCCTTCCTATCAAAGCTACTTGAATGTGCTATTTACCGCCATTGTCTTGACTTTCTTTCATCTCCAGCTATCTCAAGCCACTTCAATCGGTCTTTTGCCCTCTTTATTCTACAGAAACTGCCCTTACGAAAGTCTCCAGTGACCTGCTCCTGGCCAAATCCAAAGGCCTCTACTTTGTCATCAACCTTCTTGATTTATCTGCAGATTTTGACACAATAAATCACCACCTACTCATCAATATGCCATCCTTACTTGGATTTGGGGGGTCTCACCACATGGTTTTCTTCCTATCTTTCCCATCACACCTTTAGCATATGCTATGGTGGATCCTCCCCCGCCAGCATCACATGGTCAGTGTACCTCAGGTCTCTGTCCTGTACCACTTCTTTTTTTTTCTGTCTACACTTCTTCCTTTGGTATTCTAATTTCTTCCCATGGTTTTCTGTAACACCTCTATGCCGATGACTCACAGATCTATCTGTCTACACCTGAAATCTTGACAGACATTCAGTCCTGTGTTTCAAGCTGCTTGTTTGACATTGCTACCCTTCTTGATCTGGGTCACTCTCTTCCTCTCTCTATCATCCTCCCACCCCCACCCCCACCCCAACCCCAACTTGTGAGTTCAGCATCCATGGATGATGAAGCACGTGTGCTGCATGTGTAGCTGATTAATATTGTGCAATTAGCATTGCCAAAATTTAAAGGCGGATGTAATCTTTCAGCATTTCACAGAGAGCTTCAGAGTTTAGTAAGGCCAGTGTACAGTAGGCATGAGTGTGTGATGCTCAGTCATCCACATTCTCAGTGCTTACTTTCAGCACTCCAAGAATATCTGACTCCTGTTCTCAGACGAACTGCACCCTTTCAGTTGTGAGCAACTTATACAATGAATCAGGGAGTTCCCGAGCTTTTTAAGTGGTTTATGACTAATTAACAGTCTCCGGGAAACAGTAATTTTATTTGTTACATTTCCAAATTTGCTTCCAAAGCATGCACAATTGTGCCTTGGGGTAACAAGCATTAGCACTAGTGAGGTCGTATAAGGTTTATGTTTTCAGAAACGCATGATTATGCTAAGGAAATAGTTTTCATTACATTTATGTCGTCAACATGTGCTTCTATGCTTTTAAGTTCAGCTTAAGTCCTGATGTTTTTTTCCCCTCATCTCTCCAGGATCCTATTGTTTCTATGCATTAAACATTTTACAACAGTTTTTCACCTTGTGGTGTTTTTTATTTTTTTGTGAGACCTTCAAAATATTGAAAGGAATCGACAAAATAGAGCAGAGAAGATTATTTACATTGTCCAATTTGACACGGACTAGAGGACATGTAATGAAGCTAAGGGGGGACAGGTTCAGGACTAATGTCAGGAAGTTCTGCTTCACTCAGAGAGTGGTTGACACCTGGAATGCCCTCCCAGAGGAGATTATTGCGGAATCGACCGTCCTAGGCTTCAAGAGCAAACTAGATGCATATCTCCTTAAGAGAGGCATATAAGGATATGGTGGACTATAAATTACGCCAGGTGTACACCTGGCAGGGCCTCCGCGTGTGCGGATCGCCGGACTTGATGGACCGAAGGTCTGATCCGGAGATGGCAGTTCTTATGTTCTTATGTGTGTGTGTGTATGTCTATTGCTGTTTGTTTTGTGAAGTTCCTCCAGTTACCCTAGCCCAGGGGTAGGCAATTCCGGTCCTCGAGAGCCAGAGCCAGGTCAGGTTTTCAGGATATCCACAATAAACATGCATGAGATAGGTTTGCATCTCAAGGAGGCAGTGCATGAAAATTCATCTCATATATATCCCTGAAAACCTGACCTGGCTCTGGCTCTCGAGGACTGGAATTGCCTACCCCTAGCCCTAGCCCGCAGCAAGGAGTGGGCTACATTTGCATAAGTTATCATTACAGTTGGTCTAACTCTAAACCAAGCTATAATGTCATTACTTAATCAGCGATTTATTCTATTTCGCTGACTTCTTGTCGATTGTGTTTTATTATAACTATATCTAAGTGCAATATGTTGCTACTCCGAAAAAGAGCACGGTGACTTCTAATATAACATGAAAATAAGGCAGTAGCCTTTGAAATGAAATCTAGAATGTATCGGTGAGTTGAAGGGTGCAGTTCGTCTGAGAACAGGAGTCAGATATTCTTGGGGGAAGGGAATTGATTTTATTGCTTCCTTAGGTGTTTATTGCTTCCTAAGGTGTTTTTACTTCCTTGTGCTTGGGGTGGACGGGATAGCTTTTGTTATGTAATCACTGTCCTTCCGGAACTAATGACCTTTAAAAAAGCAGGATCCACTGTACCAGTGCTTTTATTTTCTGGTATCGTATAGCCCTGGATCCCGTTGCAAGCTTTTAAGATGGAATGATTGCAGGCTTTTGTCAGGTTGCGGAGATTGAATTACATTTGGTCTGACCTATCAAAACTCTTAAAATGTGTAAACCTTCCTTCTTTTAGGCAGTGCATTGTTAACACATGGTGTTTGGGATGCAAAGCTGCTATCCTGCTATCATCACTGAAATCAGTTGGATATCCATAATTGGTATTTATCCCATGGTTACACTTTAACGCTTCTATTGAAAAAGATTCAGAAGAGATATAGGGCTCCATTTACAAAGGTGCGTTAGCCTTTTTAGCGCACGCACTGGATTAGCGCGTGCTATAGCGTGCGCTAACCGAAAAACTACCGCCTGCTCAAGAGGAGGCAGTAGCGGCTAGCGTGCGCGGCATTTTAGCGCGTTCTATTCCGTGCGTTAAGGCCCTAACGCACCTTTGTAAAAGGAGCCCATAGTTACTACCTGTACAATTTGCTATCGGTGCTTAGTTATAAATGTTCTTAGCTCTCTCTCTTTTCCTGAGAGATCAAAAAAATGGCAGTTAACAAGTATATTACTGACCTCTTGGATCCAAAATTGGGTGTATTTATTTATTTAATTTTTTAAGAAATAAATTCATCTTGATAATTAAATAGGGAACCAACATGGGAAAGAGGGACCATCACAGGTCTGCATTTTTATTTTGTTTTCCTGCTCTGCAATCTTCCTTCTGTAGTTCTTGTATGCTTTTGTTTCTCCTAAGAAGTTTATGTGACACCATTTGCATCTACAGCTCCCCATGCTTCAAAATAGCATTGATCCTGATGGAACCCCCCATTCCTCTCCCCCCATTCATTGAATAATTCTCCTGTCAGTTCTATTCAGTATTCTTCTAGCACAGTGGTTCCCATCCCTGTCCTGGAGGACTACTACGCCAGTCGGGTTTTCAGGATAGCCCTAATGAATATGTATGGAGCAGATTTGCATGCCTGACACCTCCATTATATGCAATATAATGAATATGCAAATCTCTCTCATGCATATTCATTAGGGCTATCCTGAAAACCCAACTGGCCTGGTGGTCCTCCAGGACAGGATTGGGAACCACTGTTCTAGCACATGCCAACCTGCAGAACTCTATGATTGCCTGCAATTTCCTCCCTTTCTTACCATTATTTCTGGTTGTACTTTCCTCACTAGTCTATTTGCATGTGTTTCTCCTTTTTCTTTCTTGATGGTTGATTATTTTCTTCCAGGTAACTAGCATTTACTTAAGAGAATAAAAACCCTCATCTCTTAATAGTGATATTGTTAGACCAATCATTATTTTTATAAAGCCAGCAGTCAGTGTGATTACTACTGCCTATCCTCAGAAACATCCACCTATATCTTTCTGGTCTTCAATGCTGATCTCGTCCCTCTTCTGACCCACTTTCTTAAAGCCAAATTCAGCCTGAACTAGAAAAACAACATATAATTGTCAGAATGGGAAAATGTCTGTTTTGTAGTTTTGATTTCTTACTAGTATTATGATTACTAACAATTATATAAACTGAGGCACAGAGAAATAAAATAATGGCCTTAAGATAACTTGACAGGAGTATGATCATCTCATTTACATTTCATTGATTTATCCTCTAGGAGGACTAATGCAGTAAAAGGTTGAACATGTTTTGTTTTGTTTTGTTTTCATATACTTGTGGTAAATGTTAATACATACACTCAAGTACCACTTTACTGGGTTATGTAGTACAATTTTAGCATATGTGATCAGTCAATCAATCAATAAAGCCCTAGCAGCGTGTGGATGGCAGTAGCATACAGAACAACCCCACATAAAAGTATAACAGCTCTCTCTTTCTCAAATTCCCTGCGTTAACCAGCCCAAAGAAAAAGGAGAGGTTAGACCAGTATATTGCAAACTGTATGCTGTGACACACCGGTGTACTGTGGTGAGATTCAATGTGTTTCATGAGACGCTGGCAAGGAGAGGCACTGGCACCAGCTTGTTGCTTACAGGAGTGCCTCTAGCAGCGAGAGGCATGTCCTGTAGGAAGTCAGCCGGTGCCAGCGCCTCTCCGCCTCACTGGCACCTCTCCTTCTCCAGCACCCCCCCCCACCGGCGTAGTAATTGCAGGTTCAATGCCCCAAAATATCTACATATAGGTGATACCTGGAGGCATAAGGGTGGTGTACAACTGGATATAGTATATTTTTTTGCTGTTCCTGAAGAGCTCACCATACAATGCAGGAGAGTTATGATATGATGTACACCTGGAAACTTTCATGTGAAGTTCACTGTAGTGCCCTCTAGGCACCCCTCTGCTGGAATGTCTATGTGGCTATTCTAGTAAGTCTGCTGGCCCCAGACATTCCAGTGGTTTATGTATACTTTTTCCTTGGACATTTTTTGTTTGAAAATGGCCCTTAAAAAAGATGGTCTGAGTATAAAACCTTCTAAAAAGGGCAATTGAACCAATTAGACATTTTGGGGGGTTCAAAAATGACCATGTTTGACACCTATATAAGCAATTATTATTGCTGCCTGAGCATAATGAAGTATTTCATAGGAATAAGTGGCCTTTAATATATATATGCAGGGGTGGCCTTAAGCAGGGTTGACTGGGGCAGCCACACAGGGCCCCACACTGTTAGGGGCCCCATGCTTAACCAAGTTAGCTCTTCTGTTCCCCTTCCCTTTGCACCTGAATCTGCCATTTCACCCTTGCCTCAACCTCTATATCCCATGGTCTAGTGTCTGCTGTTCTCTCTGCCCCCCCCCCCCCCTCCAATGTTATACCTTAAATAATATCTCTGTTTGAGTTTTCAGATCCTCAATCGCAGCAGCAATTCACTTGCACTGCTAGGGGCAAGTCCTGCAACCTTCTCTCTGTGATGTGCCATCCCATATGATGCAACTTCCTGTTTCCTTAGGCGAGAAGGAAGGTTCCAGAACTGGATTCCGGCAGTGCATATGAATCGTTGTCACCTCTGACAAGCTGTAGACTCAGGGAGGGATACATTTAAGGTACAAACATTTAATTTAGAATAAAACTGAAATTATGATTGTTGGAGAGGTAGAAGAAGATCATTGGCCTAGGGAAATAAATTTGCACGATCATGTGATAATGATTAGTGAACAGATAAGGGTACTTGGTATTCTCTTAGATGTGAAACTGACATTTAATCACAAATATCCAGAGTAGTGCAACATGCATACGTTGCTATGAGACAACTGGCACAGAATGGGTTGACAAACAATGGTATTATCCCAATTAGACTTTTGTAATGGGATATATTTAGGAATACCATCTGTCCATGTCAAGGCTCTACAAACGGTCCAAAATTCAGTGGCACTGATGTTGATAGGAACATCCGGTTATGAACATATTTCCCCAATTCTGAAAAGATTACACTGGTTACCAATCCATTTTCAGATTCAGTTTAAAATCTTGAAAATTGTCCAGCAGGGAATCCACGGTTCCTTGCCTGACTATTTGACAAAATGCTTCTCATTGTATAAACCGTCCAGAGCACTGAGGTCAGAGAACCGTCAGAAATTTGACATGGGCAGAATGAATCATTATGAGCAGAAAAAAGAAATCATGTTTTTCTATTGCTGGTCCCGTTCTCTGGAATACCTTAACAGGCACATTAAGATTCTGAGGCAACCAGCTACATTTTTGAAAATTATTGAAATAATTGTTCCCTACATTGAGCAAAATATATGATTTTGTTGAGACAGTATATGATAAAATAGCTAGTAAGTTACCTCTCTTATTGTTTTATTCTTGTTTTCTGGAAGAACTATGAGACTTGTGTGTTTTAAAGATTATGGGGCTCATAATCGAAAGAGAAAAACGTCCAAAAACCGGCCTAAGTCGGCACTTGGACGAACATTTCTCAAAAACGTCCAAGTGCCGATAATAAAACCGGGTTTTGGATGTATTTCTAAACGACCTAGGCCTTCATAGTGCCGCTGAACAACCAAAGCTAAACGGGGCGTTTCAGGAGGCGTGTCGAGGGCGGGAGTTGGGCAGGACGTGGGCTGGCTTAGACTTAGTCATATAGCATGTATAACTGAAGGTTTTACAACAGAGCCTAGACGAAACTTGGACGTTGTGACTTAGATCATGTAAAACATGGTCTAAGTCATAAAAACCCACCTAAAGTCACCAGATAAGCACTGCAAACACATAAAACAGACCCCCACATACTACCCCATAACAATTTTAATCATAACTTTAAAATTCAACCTCCAAATCATCATCACATGGCCGCCTGGCATAGGAAAGCCTAGTTGTCCAGTCCAGAGGCAGCGTAAGTCATCTTGAGGGTGGGTTAAGGACCCATGGAGAGAAGGGCCCATGCCCATAAGCCCCTGTAATCACTGCATTGATTCTTAAACATTTGCACTCCCCTATACACCCCCAAAACCATTTGGTACTGGCATATAAGTGGCTCCTGCAGCCATAAGGGCTATTGGGGTGGTAGATAAGTGGGTCTAGGGGATTCTGGAGGTGGGGGGGGGGGGGCTCACCATAACCTATAAGGGAACTGTAGGGAGGAGAAGACATGGCACCCTTTTTGTGAAGTTCACAGCAGTGCCCTGTAAGGTACCCCACTATTTAGGTGGCATGTCTGGGTGTGCAATCCATCACTTTGCAGACCCCTCCCACGTCCAACAGGGATTGTTCTAGGCGTTTTTGACTTGGACGGAAAGTTGGACGAAAATGTGGTATAAAGATAGACAATTTAGTGGCTTGGACGATCAGATCAGCAGGACGTATAATTAGACGATTTTCGAAATGAAAAAAATGTTGGACATATCTTTCGAAAGTGTGTATTAAGCTGTTTTTTTTTTACTTTGGACGACTTGTGAGATGGACGTAAACGGACTTAGACGTCCCTTTCGATTATGCCCTTCCACATATGTTGAATTGTGAACCGCTTTGGCTAAAATTGGAATACAAATGTTTTAAATAAATAAATAAATAAAATACAACATCGGTGGGGGGAGGGGGGCAGAGAGAGGGGGCTATGCCAGAACATGAGTAGGATGGGGCTTGGCGAGAGGGGCAGAAGCTGGACCCTGGGGTGTGGTGCCCACCAAACTTGCCCGTACAGGGCTCTGCACATGCTGAGGCCAGGCCTCTGTACATGCTAAAGTTTAATGAATAAACATCTTTTTTCACAGCATCCTGTGGCTGTTGGTAAAGAGTCTGTTTCTAGTTTGAATAGATTTTACTCCCATTGTTCCATTCTTTGCTTGTTTTTGCCTATTCTTGCCCAAACATATTCTAGTTATTATTTTTTTATACTGTCTTTGAATTCTTTATACGTCAAAGGTTTCTCTGTAGCAGTCCCTCATTTGGCACACTGTGATTCTCATGCATTGAAATGTGGAGAGCATAATATGCTTGAAAAAATATATATTTCAAAGTACAATTACTGTAAACACTTTCATACATTCTCTTGTTTGTGCAAATTTAACGATCTTATGGAACTCAATATTTTCATCTCTGCAATTTTTCATGAGGGCTAGGAATGTTTAATTTATTTTTCAATTTCTCTTCAGGATTAAGGGCACCGAGCAACTATGTCGAAATTAAAGTAGCTAATAACTCTGCTATTTATGTTTGTGTAGCAGGACCACCACAATGTGACCTCTATTTTCAGAGAGAGGAATACTTCAGAGTCCCTGTTCTTAATCCGATCTATCTGTACTGCAGAGTAATGGAGGTTTCGCTATCTTGCTCAGCACTGGTCAAGGGATATCTCCTTTATCACTTTTAGATGAAGGAAAAAAATAGCCCTAAATACAGGAAAGGAAGAGAGGATGTAGGAGTCCAACGTGGTTTCATTGCAGCCTGGGAGGCAGCCTCCTCATGGCCAGTTAATTTATTTATTTTTATTTTGAGTGGAGGAAACATGTCTGGGAGCAGAGAGTGGACATTTCTATGCTAATCAGTTAACTCAGGTTTATTGTGCATTTCCCCCCAAATTCTATAAATTCACCTAACTTAATTGATTGATAGGCTAAATCTGTACCAATAATTGGCAATTAACTCCTTATAATTGTCATTAAGTGGCGTTATTGTATAAACTCAAATATAAACCCATCCAAATATAACCCAAGGTAAACTTTTTCCTCAGAAAAATGGAAGAATAAAAGGTTGACTTGAATATAAACTGAACTTGTGATAGTCTTGCAAGGTTACTGTGAGAACTTGTATTTCAGCCATTTTGGGAGTGACTGCATGGGGCAGGAACATAGGAGGGTCGCTCTTGCCCTGACTCACCACTGAACCAGCAGGGCTTAAAGTAGCCTCAAGAGAGGCCTGTGATGGGTCTAAAAAGGGGAGGACTCAAATATATACTGAGATACCCATTTTGGGGCCATTCTTTTGGGCCCAAAAATCTAGGTTTATATTTGAGTACATACAGTAATTGAAACTTAGGCACCTAACTTGGTAGGCATGATTATATAAAAGTTATGTGCCTTGTCCAAAGCACATAGTAAAAAGTAGGTGTGGTTAGAGTCAGATTGCAGGTGTGTTTTTGACTTAGGCGCCTGTTATCAACTTAGGCACCATTATGTACTTAACTTAGGCACAGGCATTTAGGCCAAGAAAACCCTGGCATAAATGCAATGTGCCTAAAAGTTGTGATGCCTAGCAATGCCTAACACTACTTAGGCACCTGTTATAATGGCCACTAATATTTGTTTATAGTAATCCAGCCTCTAAAATAACCAATGTTATCGACTTTTATGTGCAGTCTGGATATTGTGTTTAAAGAAAAAGCTCTTATTCTTGTGTTTAAGACGCCTCAGCCCCACCACTCCACCGCAGAAAATAATTTTTATCACTTGTAGTGAAGCATTGCGGATTAACATTATTAGATTTATAAGCAAATAGCACACGATAGATAATATAAACAACAAACAATTGTAGACAGCCAATGATGAAGCACCACACTATGCTTCCCGCGTGATAAAAATTATTTTCTGCGGTGGAGTGGTGGGGCTGAGGCGTCTTAAACACAAGAATAAGAGCTTTTTCTTTAAACACAATATCCAGACTGCACATAAAAGTCGATAACACTACTTAGGCAGCACTAAGCATGATTCTATACAGCACGCCTAACTTACACAGATTAGGCAACATATATAGAATAACAAGCGGGCCACATTTGTATTAATAATTAGTAGAGTCAGACCAAACCAGATTTAGGGGCTCTTTTACCAAGAGGCAGTAAGCACTAACGAGGCGCAATTCTCTAAATGGTGTTGTGGCTTGACGGCCACCGGCAACGGTGCCGTTTAGAGAATCCGAGCTTAACTTAACTTATTAGAGCAGAGCACACCTACTCTTTGCCCCCAAACACACCCTAGTGCTAAAGAATTATTTTTTAGTATGCAGTTGGTACACACCGAACCTGAAATTAGCACTAACATCCAGCAGCTGCGGGGTATGCTCATTCACCATGTGCTAATTTCAGGTTCGGTGTGTACCAACTGCATACTAAAAAATAATTCTTTAGCACTAGGGTGTGTTTGGGGGCAAAGAGTAGGTGTGCTCTGCTCTAATAAGTTAAGCTCGGATTCTCTAAACGGCACCATTGCCGGTGGCCGTCAAGCCACAACACCATTTAGAGAATTGCGCCTTCGGGAAAGGAAGGCATCAGAAGTGTAGACCGAGGTTTTCAAGGCCTATATTTCCGGCGCCTACCTTTGATGTGAATTATGCCTATGGAGGCGCTTTATGATGCCTAACACCATTTCTGGTGTTAGCCACACCTACAGTGGCGTTAGATGTCGTATAGCGCCTCCGTAGGTGAGATTCTGGCGCCGTTTTGTTAGGCACTGGTAGATGCATTGAAATTTCTTTTAAAAACACTTTTAAATGATGTTTTCTTCTTAACTTAGGCTTTGGTAAGACACCTACCGGTGCTTATGTTAATGCGGCATTTATAGAATATTTGGTCTTAACGTGTGGGCAATGGTGTACACTGATGATTAGCACATAGCCATTAGCAAGTGGCCACGTTATGAAGGAAACTCATGTGTCAAAAATAGTACCCCCTAAATGTCATTACCTACAAAATCCTCAGTGGAGTAGAATGGGTACAAGTGGATCGATTTTTCACTCTGCCAAAAATTACAAATACTGGGGGACACTCGATGAAGTTACAGGGAAATACTTTTAAAACCAATAGGGGGAAATGTTGTTTTTTTTTTCACTCAGAGAATAGTTAAGCTCTGGAACGCATTGCCAGGGGTTATGGTAAGAGCGGATAGCGAAGCTGGTTTTGTGAAAGTTTTGGACAATTTCCTGAAGGAAAAGTTCATAGTCTGTTATTGAGAAAGACATGGGGGAAGCCACTGCTTGCTCTGGATTGGTAGCATGGAATGTTGTTATTCCTTGGGTTTTGGCCAAGTATTAGGGAACTGTTTTGGCCACCATGGAAACGGGCTACTGGGCTTGATGGACCATTGGTCTTACCCAGTAAGGCTATTCCTATGTTCTTTTGTTAATCAACAAGTCTATGTTGCCAATTTGTTTTTGGCTGCGTTTTATTATAACGATTTCTAAGTGTAATATGTTGCTACACTGAAAGGAGGAGGGTGGGGGGAAGGATTCATATCTGCCTAGTTAAAACATTGTAGTAGGCAGTATTATTTGAAATGAAATCTGGATTTTTTTTTTTAGCTTTGAGCTGAATGACTCATTATGAAAAGAGATTAATACAGTTTTTGGCAGTGGAATGCTTAATGATAGATAAGCATCCAATGAAAATTAAATCAGTTATATCTGCACAGTGTATTAGCCAGGTTATCTTCTCCTACGAAAGAATTGTTAGACAATCTCGAGAAATATTTTACTTTAATACTTTTCTATCTGCAGTTCATTTTGTGGATAATCAGGATGGAAAAAATTAATTAGGTTTCATTGTGGATCTTATTATATATTTTCTTTCTGAACTATGTAGCAGTTGGTTGTGCAAGCAAGAGAAAAGCTTGGGGATTTAAGAAAATGTAAAGAAAATGGCATTTTATCAGATGAATAATCAGTTCAGCTGCATTGTGAAACTATTCCATTTTTTTTTTTGTCAATGTTCCATGTTCTGCTCTTGAAACCAAGTCACTCTACTGGTGGACAGTTTCCACTTTAGCTCTGTCTTCTATATGAATATGATGAGTGTCACATAACTGTTCTCTAGCTGTTCATCAGGGAATATATTATTTTCCCCCATTTTTCTTCACTAATGTACATGCCCTGTTTGCCAAGTTAATTTGTAAGATTTTATATTTTAATTTTTGCTGCACTCCTGTAGCATGTAAACAGGTGAACATTCAAAAAAACAACGCCCTGCTTGGATAAGATATGGAGGAATCATGACTGTGAAATTTAGTTGCAGCTGGGCCACTGTAACCTCTAAGGTGTGTGAGAATCCTTCACCTATAGTCCAACCTATAGTCCACTCTCACATTTTCGATGGTGAGAGACAGGCAAGCTCTGCAAGACTCCAGGGATTCTGTCTATCCCTAGTGATGGAAGACACAATAATTGAACTAATGGCATAGCCATGGGAGGCCTTGGGGGCCTGGACCCTCTCAAGTTGGGCTCAGGCTCCCTCCAACATTATAACATCCATTACGTGGCCGGTAGGGGTGCACAATCCCTGCCAGCCGAAAAGTTTTCTACTGGAGCCTAGTCTGCACTGCCTGAGCAGCAAGAAGTCAACATGTGCTTTGGTGGCTGGCATTGATAGACTATCATAAAATTTTATAAACCAAACTATAAAGCTCATAGAAAATATCACCGTTATTTATTTTATTTTTTATTTTTTTTGGGGGGGAGGGATCTTCAGATGGCTGTGGAGTACTTGAGAGAGTCCAGAGAAGAGTAACTAAGCTAATAAAGGGTATGGGGGACCTCTCATATACTGACAGACTGAAAAAGCTAGGGCTTTTCTCGCTGGAAAAGCGACGACTTAGAGGAGACATGATAGAAACCTTCAAGATCATGAAGGGCATAGAAAAAGTGGACAGGGACAGATTTTTCAAACTATGGGGAACCACAAATACAAGGGGGCACTCGGAGAAATTGAGAGGGGAAAGGTTTAGAACAAATGCCAGGAAGTTCTTTTTCACCCAGAGGGTGGTGGATACATGGAACACGCTACCGGAGGATGTGATAAGCAGAAGCACGCTACAGGGCTTCAAAGAAGGTCTGGACAGGTACCTGGAGGACATAGGGATTGAGGGGTACAGATAAGAGTAGAGATAAGGTTATAGGGATAGGATTAGATGTAATTTATAAAATTAGTCAGAGACCACTGTTCAGGCAGTGGGCCTGATGGGCCTCCGCGAGAGCGGACCGCTGGGAGAGATGGACCTCTGGTCTGACTCAGCGGAGGCAACTTCTTATATTCTTATGTAAATTACTCCCAAATTCAGCTCAGCTCGACATAAATTCATGTTTCACCCACTTCATCAGGGTTGAGTTGCTGTGTTGCCTTAAGCACAACTGTAACAATAAAAACTCAAATTAGTGTTCTTAATTCATTTATTATACCTTTATTATATTCATTTATATATTGTTTTTTACCTGGAAAGGAAACTTAACGCCAATATCACCGTTCATCCTAGATAGTAACCCTCTAGAGTCTGTACCTAAGCTGAAAATTCTTGGAGTTGTGGTTGACGTTGACTTATCATTTCATAGTCACATCAGTCAAACAGTTAAATCTTGCTTCTTACATCTTATCCGTTCAATTTCCACATTCCTAGATCCTAAATCCGTCAATATATTAATCCATTCCTTGATCATATCTAAAATCGATTACTGTAACTCTCTTCTAATCAATATAACACAGAAAGAAAAAAGACGGCTTCAGATAATTCAAAATACGGCAATAAAACTTATTCACAAAGCGAAAAAATATGATCATGTCACACCACTAATGATTAAATCACATTGGCTTCCCATCTCCCACCGAATTAACTTCAAAATTCTATTTTTAGTATTTAAAGTACTAATCTTCAACGAACCACAATTTATGTTAAGAATGATTATCCCATACAATGCTCCACGCTCTCTACGATCATCTTCTTCAAATTTACTAACAATTCCTTCCTTGAAAATCATTGGCACAAGAAGAAATGATATATTTTCTGTTGTGGCCCCTAAATTGTGGAATTCTCTGCCAAGTTATATTAGAAATGAAAAAGATCTTTTATCTTTTAAAAAACTTTTAAAAACTTTTTTGTTTCAAGACGCTTTTGATGAGTAATATTGCATATCTTGGACCCCTTACATTCTGTTACGAATATCAACTTCACTAATCCCCTTCCTTTCCCATTGTATCTTTCCTTTTATGTAAATTCCAATAGAGAACAAAGTTGTAACTTTTCCCTCCTTTCCTCTTCAATCATGTTTGTCTCTAATTAGATTGCTAAAATGTCAATTGTTCCATGTAGTTTGTTTTTGATTGGTTTGTCCAACTATATGTGAGACCACTATCTAGTGGCTTTTTTAAACTGTACATCGCTTAGAAAATTTGTATAAACGATTCATCAAATGTTAATAAAACTTGAAACTTGAAACTTGATATGAACTATTTGTTTCAATACACATTGTTAAATATATCACCAGAGCTACACAACTCATTTTTCACATAGGATGAAGGCTTCTTACCATTTTACTTTTACTTCATTCAATTCAGTATGGATGTGGCGTTTCAAGCCGCATCTATTTGATCGGTCAATTGAGTGCTTGCCTGCTCGTGGCATCAACATCCAATAGGACTATTTTCTGAAATAATTTATCATCTTTAGAGTCTTCCATTCAGAACATGAAATATTCATACCCGTCACTATTTTACCAATTGAATCTGCTGTTGTGTTCAAATTGGAGTATGTATGTATGGCAGCATCAACAATGGGAACTTGTGAACTAATCAGCTGCCTTCTACTTATGGTTGACACTTATATGACTCACAAGAGATGAATGCAGACAGGGAAATGGTTTTTGACATGTTTATGTATTGCCATTGTAAATAGGCAAAGTACACATTCTTCAATAGTAGATGGTAGTTTTACAGCAGGGCACCCAGATAAACTGGGCAGAAAAGCTAACTTCTAAAGACATGTGGGCACTTAACGTTTCTTTTTAAAATACCTGCACAAAATCCAGCAGAAAATATGCCTTATTGAAAACAGGGACATTTACACTTGCTCAGGATCAAGCATACATTTGCTTGCAAATTATACTGCGAACCCAACAACAACAACGAGAAATCCAACCAAAATGTTTTTTTTGCCATATCTTCCACAGAACTCGGCCAATTCTTATGAAATTTAGTGTGTCATGTCATGAATGAAGTTGATGTAAAATGTTGTAAATATTTCCACCGTACCACAACATTACCTTGTGAAAATGAATTGTCGCTGTGGGATACGTGCAGAAGCAGGCAATAGTTTGTAAAGAGTCTCTGTATCAAAATGGTTTTCGCTGCAGAAGACCGAATTCTGATAAAGAACTTGGTACTGCTAAAAGGTTACAGCAGTTGACGATTGTTGAAAGAATTCCCATAGAAGGGTTGGAACAAAAATGGCCTTTATGTGCTACTCTGCATGATCCGAGCAACGGGCACTGTGGATTGTAAGCCAGGCAGCAGATGATCATGCTTGATTCACACTCAAGAGCATATTGATGTTGTACGCAATCTTGTACTGATCTAGGAGGATGCACTGCAAACACACTGAACAACTCGCTAAATAGCAAGAGGTTAGGATAATTCATGACAGTCTGAAATTACAGTGTCTTAAAAAGCATTGTGCCCAAGAGTTAACTTTACACAACAGACACATGACTGAAACAATGCAAGCAGCTTTTGACCAAGAACCCGGAGCACAGCGTCAGCTTCATCTGGTTTACAGATGTAAATATATTTATAATAACTCCACCAATTAACACACAGAATGATTGCCTGTACATGCCTTCAACAACATTGAAGTGTGAAGTTAATGCCAAACGCCTACTATGGGCCCACCCAACCTTCAGTCATGGTCTCAATCGATCCTGGGGTTAAGATAAATGGCACATATTACTGGGATACCAGGACATCCTCTTGATGCAGAAGCTGCTGCCAGCAATCCATTGCATCAATAACTTTGCCAGTGCCCAGTTTGGGTGAGCCAAGCACGCTGCCAGTGCCAAGTTCGGATGAGGCAAGCTCTTTTGCTGTACCGGGGTCTGCTGGTCCCAGCACTCCTGCTGTGCTAGGTTCAAGTCAGCAGCAGGCGGGCGCATCAGTTAGGATATCAGACGATGCGGACAGGGAGCTGGTCCTGGCAGCAGTGATTCAAAATGCTATTGAATCATTTAGGCAAGGGCGCTTGGCCAGGGAGGTGGGGCCACACCGTGTTTGGGATTCACCAGGGGGGAGCTTAGTGCATCCTGTAGTTGTGCTGAGTATGCACCTGAGGGTGCATCTGCAGGTTGAACAGGCGGCATCCCTGCTCCTGGAACCGGTGCCCAACCCCTCATTGCAGCCTATAGACACTGCATCTCAACGAGTGGTTAGGAAGGTGGATGTAGTTTGTGGGGTGCATACACTCGTTGGGGGTGTGCCTCAAAAAATTAAGCAAAAAAATATGGAACAGGGAATTCATAGACATATTTTCCTTGCTGATTAGAGACAATTAAGACGGGGGCTAATGGGGACAACAGATTACATTGTTGCCAAGAACGGGAAAGAAAGCGCAAGATTAGCTGGTCTCTTGCGAATTGGGTGGCAGCTTTTCATATATTCATGAGTGTGGTTATTGAAAAGGAGCCAGGGATGAGCACATACTTAATAAAATATCTAGACACAATCACTAGAGCACACAAGAAGTATCCTGGGTGGGCGTGGTTGAACTATGATATGAAATTCAGGAAATGTATGTCTGAGAACCCAACTATTACTTGGGAGCACCGGGCGGTGGATTTGTGGCTGGATGAGATGACGCTGGGTAGGCCTTATGATCCAGATGGTGGGCCAACCTTTGCTAACAATTATAGCTCGGAACGCAATGTCAATTTCCCGATCGGCCAGTCACAGTTACCCATTTTTACACAAAGGACAGTCCCTACACAGAGCAAAAGAATTTGTAGGCAGTTTAATAATGCGCAGTGCACCTGGCAAAACTGCAAATTCCGACATGCTTGCTTTCAGTGCGGCATCCCACACCCGGCATCCCAATGCCGGGTGGGGAGGGACAGGTGTTTCCAAACAGGAAGCCAACCCAGGGCAACCGATCCTACTAGTGCACACCCCAGGGCTCACAATTCCAACATGAATGTGGTCACTGGAGGCGCATGAGAGGGTCAGGGGCCTGTCTGGAAGTAAGGCATGGGGTTATAGAATACTTGCTATTCTGCACACAACTTCCGTGACTTAGTTGCCAGCATTTACAGCAGCTTGTAGCTGGCATAGATGTTTGTGCCTAACCTTGGTCACTGAAATCCACACTTAGTGCATATGGTAAAATGACAACACCACTCAGTGTTTCTGTTTTAGAATTCATGCTGAGCACGGATTATAACAGCACTTAACATCGAGTATCATTTCCTGAATCTGATCCTATATGTGAAAAAAAAACCTCATGCAAAAATCGTTTGTAAATACCCTTCTTGTCCAAAACACCTCCCCCTCCTTGAAATCTCTCTATGTCACATATATACACATGCATTTATTACATTACATTAGTGTCTTCTATCCCGCCAATACCTCTCAGTTCTAGGCGGTATAAAAGGGAAAGAGGTGGGATTTGATTTACCACTTTTCTGTAGTCACAATCAAATCAATTTACATATTATATATAGGTACTTATTTTGTACTTGGGTCAATGGAGGGTTAATTGACTTGCCTAGAGTCCCACAGAGCTGCAGTGGGAATCAAACCCAGTTCCCATTAGGGCTACTCTAAAATCACTGCTTACACGTGTGCCCATTTGTTTGTGTAAATCAATCTATTTTTATGCATACGTTTAGAAAATCCGATACTTTTTGGGCTCTGATTACCATCACGGAAGATCACACAGTAGTGTCAACTTGAGAACCTATACAGTTTCTCAAACAACACCTGATATAATGTAGAAGACTCTCAAGACTCCTGAATACCAAACTGGAGTCATCGAGTCCATTGACTTTATGAGGTTGTCATATGTGGGATGATATAGCATCTTAAACTCTGATTGGATAGGTTTAAATGTTGGCTTTTCCTTATTATGACCGGAATAGCCATGCAAATGGTTACTCGCAATTGGAAAAATTGGGATTGCCTTAGTTTTACTTTTTGGTGGGTGAATTTATGCTTAAGTTATAAATATGAGAAAATGAATGCTGACATTCTAGGGCAGGGGTGCCCAACGCGTCGATCGCGATCGACCAGTAGCTCAGGAAGGCAACGCGAGTCGATCGCGGAGCCTATCCCGGGCTCTGTGATAGACTCGTGTTGCCGTCCTGATCTACGGGCCGATCAGCCTTCCTCTCCAGTGTTCTTTCTCCCTAGGGCCTTTTAGCTGGGCGATCCGCCCAGCTGTCATCTGCCGCTGCTGAACAAAAAACCGGCTTGGAGATTTCAGCCCGTAGCGAACTTATGCTCCGGGCTCTAACGTGTGCGTGCCGGCTTCTCTTCTCTTCCCTCCGAAACCGGAAGTTATGTCCGTGGGGGAGGGGAGAAGGGAAGCCAGCGCGCACATGTTGAGATCCCTGAAGCAAGCGTTCGCTATGGGCTAATGCGGGAGACAAGCATTTGTTCTTCTTCCTGCCGGGTCCTGCCTACTTTCTGTTTCCGCGAAGGCAGGACCCGGCAGCATTTCCCCTAATAGGTCGATCGCGATCTTGGGCTGATCAGCCTTCCTCTTCCCGATGGCAGAATTGACGTCAGGGAGAGGAATGCTGTTTGGCCGAAGCAGGGAGAGCTTGGGGCCTGTTATTGGTGGCGTTTGGGTCCTGGTCCCCGATGGCAGTGGCTTGAGGGAGGGCAGGGAGAAAGAAAGAAAAAGGGCAGGCAGGGAGACAGAAGGAAAGAAGAGAAACAGAAAAAAAAGAAAGGGAGGCAGAGAGAAAGAAAGGGCAGGGAAGAGGAAGGAAAAGTTGGGGGAAGGAATGAGGTCTGGAGGAGAGGAAGCATACAGGCTAAAAGAAGGGAAGAAAGATTGTATGCACAGTCAGAAGAAGAAAGTGCAACCAGAGACTCATGAAATCACCAGACAAGGTAGGGAAAATGATTTTATTTTAAATTTAGTGATCAAAATGTGTCTGAATTTATATCTGCTGTCTATATTTTACACTAAGGTCCCCTTTTACTAAACCGCAATAGAGGTTTTTAGCGCAGGAAGCCTAGGAGTGTCGAGAGCAGCGCTGGGCATTCAGCGCAGCTCCCTGCATTAAAAACTGCTAACGTGGTTTAGTAAAAAGGGAGGGAGTATATTTGTCTATTTTTGTATGGTTGTTACTGAAGTGATAGTGCATAGAGTCATCTGCTTTGACCTCTTTGAAAACCCTGGAATAGGAATGATGATTAACATTTTCTATGCGTTACAGTGTGCGTTGTGTTTTTTTAAAATTTTATTGTTGGTAGATCATTGTGACTTGGTCATTTAAAAAGTAGCTCGCAAGCCCAAAAAGTGTGGGCACCCCTGTTCTAGGGCATACTAAGATATTCAAATTAGTTTGGGGTCCATTGACATCTTTTGTGCATTTGTTATAGTTGTCCTTTATCTTTATTTTCCATTGTTTTAGCACCCAGGGAAGGGGGGGTTATATCTTCTGTTTGGTATTATTCCCTGTTGGAAAATGTTAGATGGGAGAGGGAGTTTTATTTTTGTATTGATACTGATAACACTGCACAACAATTTTTTGGTTAAGTCTTGATTCCTGAAAAGTTTTTGGTGATTATGACAGGTACCAACTTGGTATGCTCAAATATGGTTTTGGTTTTACTGCATCACGTAAGAACTATGAGAAATAGACATTTTTATGTTTACTGACAATAAAATATATAGTCAAGTTTACGTTTCGCACAAGCGACTAAATGAAACAGAATTAAAAGTGTTTTGCTCCCGAGTTTCTTTTATATTCAGTGTCTGGTGCATCACGTTGTAGCATCCAACAATAGTCGGCAAGCATTGACGGATTCCAATTGCCCTGGTATCGTTTCTCCATCGTAGCTATGTCTTGATGAAACCTTTCACCGTGCTCGTCACTCACAGCACCAAGATTTGCGGGGAAGAAGTCCAAGTGTGAATGGAGGAAATGAATCTTGAGTGACATATTGCACTTCATTCTCTTGTATGCTTTGAGAAGTTTGTCTACCAGCTGAATGTAGTTTGGGGCTCTGTAATTGCCCAGAAAATTGTCAACAACGTCTTTCAAGGCTTTCCAGCCAATTTTTTCCGGCCCAACTAACAGATCTTCAAATCGCTTGTCACTCATAACATGTCTGATCTGGGGGCCAACAAAAATACCCTCTTTGATCTTGGCATCAGTTATTCTTGGGAACATCTGTCTTAAATAACGAAAACCTTCCCCTTCCTTGTTCATTGCTTTCACAAAATTCTTCATGAGTCCCAGTTTAATGTGAAGAGGAGGCAAAAATATCTTTGTCGGGTCAACAAGCGATTCATGTGCTACATTTTTCTGTCCTGGAACTAACTTTTTACGGAGTGGCCAGTTCTTTCTAGAATAGTGCGACTCTCTGTCTCGGCTGTCCCATTCGCAGATGAAACAGCAGTACTTTGTATAGCCAAGCTGCAGTCCTAGTAACAGAGCAACGACTTTGAGGTCTCCACAGATATTCCAGTTATACCTGGTATACTGGACATACTTTAGTAACATTTCCATATTCTCATATGTTTCTTTCATATGTGCTGCATAGCCAACAGGTACTGAAGGATAAACGTTGCCATTGTGCAACAGAACAGCTTTCAGGCTTAACATTGACGAATCAATGAAAAGACGCCACTCTTCCGGGTTGTGATCACAACCAAAGACCGAGAACAATCCTTCAATGTCACAACAGAAACAGAGACTGTCGACTTGTGCAAAAAATTTGGTTATATCATGATGCCGGTCTCGAAACACAGAAATTTTCGTACCTGGTGATAGCAAACACCATTCCTGCAGTCTCGAACCTAGCAGCTCAGCTTTTGCTTTTGACAGACCCAAATCTCTGACCAAATCGTTCAATTCGGACTGTGTTATCAGATGTGGATCGCCTGATGAGGATGGTTCAAAATCCGGGTCAATGTCACTGTTAGAACCCTGCACTGCAGTTTCTTCATCTGGTTCGTCTAAGGTCCAATCCTCTGGTGGTTTCGGAACTGGAAGACTGTCATCATGTGGCATGGGTCTCATTGCTGAAGGCAGATTAGGATATTCAATTGACTTCTTGTTTTTGGCAGAGAAACCAGACACATTAGTCAAACAGAAATAACAGTCCGTCACATGGTCTTTCTGTTCTCGCCATATCATCGGAACAGCAAATGGCATCGTCTTTCGAGTACCTCTGAGCCAGGCTCTCAGACTAACAGCACATGTCGCACAGCAAATGTGAGGCGCCCATTGCTTGTCTTGATCACCTATTTTGCAGCCAAAATACAGATGATAGGCTTTCTTTACAAGGGCAGTCATCGAACGTCTCTGAGGCGTAAGTGTATATTCCCCACAGATATAGCAGAATGTGTCGCGGCTGTTACGACACCGACGAGACATATTGCCCGACACCAAAACGTCTATAGCATCAAGCTTACTTACTGTTATATTGCTACAGCTACTATACTACTATACTTTACTATACTGATACTATATACACACACGGACTATCTATATTAACCAAATGAGCAGGATCGGTGTATGGAAGCCACCATTATAGCATGGTGAGACAGCGCAAGCTCGTTCAGACCTGCCCAGACATGCCCAGGATGTCATCTTCCATAAAACAGCTTCCAACCTGGCTAGATTTTATGCATGGACATACCCAGGCGGCACAAACCGTTGTTGATAAGACACTTATGGGAGAAAAAATTGTTTGCATCCAAATATAAGAAAAAATCACGACAAAATTGAAGATTTCTCTGAAATGGTACGTGATGGGTAATTTTTGATGTAATATTCATGATCAGCACCCAAAATTCTATAAGAAACACCCAGCAGTGTTCAGGAAGCAAAAACTTTGTTGTGCAGTGTAAGTGCTTATTTGATTATTATTATTTGTAAGTATATTGTATTACACTTTTTGTTGGCTTTGAAAACTAAATAAAGATAAAAAAAAAAAAAGATTCCTGAAGCAGGCCTGTTGGCCGAAACATGTACTGTACATGTCAAGTAATTGAGCTATTGGATGAATAACATCATTTGAACCATTGGATGAGTAAAAGGACGTTTTTTTCAATAATTTGTGGTCATCCAATCTTTTAAGGACAATTCCACTCCTTACTTTATGTATTTGAGTTTGTGGATTTATTTCCCCTGTTTCATTCCTACGTTTAAGATGTGTACAGTTATTTTATGAGTTCTTCATGGGATGTCATCATCCTTATCACCTGTCTTATAACTGTTAAGGAGTAATCTTCTTTTAAAAGAATTACTACTCTTGTTTCCATCAACTCATAAATTTCACTTTAAGCTCTACAGTATTTGGTGGCATCCTTCTCATACTAAGCTGTAAAGCTTTGGAATGCTCTTCCATTGGCCTTAAGAATGGAATCATCTTACATAAGGTTTTGTAAACTGTTAAAAACACATAACTTTTTAAAGATGTAATTTTACATATTTTTAAGGGATTGTACTAATAGTTATTACTGCCTGATTATTGTTACGATGTCCTTGGGATCTATGTATGTAGGTTAGGAAGGTTTGCTCCCTTTTTCTGTTTTATTGTACTCGTAATCTGCACTAACGTCTTTTCACAAGGTAGCGGAATATAAGGTCTTATATTATATTGTATTGTATAAATGTCATCTAACCCTTCTAAACTGACTTATTTGTGCTAGTTAGATTGTAAGCTCTTCCAAGAAGGGACTGTTTATAGATGTCAAAATGTACAGCGCTGCATACGCTTTTCAACGCTATATAAGTGATAAGTAGTAGTAGTCTGTTTATGAAATTGTGCAAAATTTCATGCTGATTTTGCACATCTTATTTAGCTGTTTTTAATCTTGCAGCAAATTCTATGCTAAAATAGGTTAAAAGCTATGTAAGTAAGCTAATTACCTACTGTAATTACATATAGCTAGATTGCACATGCTAAAACCATGCAAGCGTCAGTAGACAGCCATTAAAATGAAACTCAGTGAGGTTTATAGTGATCGTGCTTGCATTATCATGCAAAATATAATGTGTACTATTTATCTTCAAACTCATTTTCATTTGATTTATATAGGTCATTATCACATTTTAATTAATATGCTCATTTCTATGAATTCATGTAAATAAATAAACTAAATAAAGTGGGCTGCTAATGTGCAATAATGACCCATTTTATTGCATCATAGAACGTCAGCATCTGTGGCTTAATGAATGATTCACTTGATTTTATTGATATATTGAGCTTTAGCAGAATATTTCTGTAAAGCAAAAGACAGATTTTGAACATTTTTTCAGTTGAACCATCTAAGGGAATTTTTTTTACTAAGCTGCATTAGATGCAAGCACACACCTAATGCAGCTTAAAATGGTGTACCATGAGACGCACTCCGGTATCCTTTGGCAATTGCTAAATATGCATTTGCTAACTCCTGCTCGAGGGGTGGCAGCAGGAGGGAGTGGGCATCCCTCCTGCTGGCCAACTTCGCAGGGGGAGATGGGTTCCCTGTTGCAGATGTTAAACTGATTTCCACAGAGAGATTCCCTTGCTGTGATCAGCTCAACGGCAACACAATTCTTTAACCAGCGCCTGTGACATGGACGTCGGCTAGAGAATCCTCCAACCCCTTAACCATCTTAGTCGCTCTTCTCTGGACTCTTTCGAATAGTACAGTGTCCTTCTTCATGTACCAGTGCTGGACGCAGTACTCCAGGTAAGGGCGCATCATGGCACAGTACAGCGGCATGATAACCTTCTCTGATCTGTTCGTGATCCACTTCTTTATAAATCCTAGCATTCTGTTTGCCCTTTTTGCTGCCGCTGCACATTGCATGGACGGCTTTATAGACTTTTTGATCAGAACTCCCAAGTCCCTTTCCTGGGAGGTCGCTCCAAGTACCGCCCCAGACATCCTGTATTCGTGCATGAGATTTTTGTTACTGACATGCATCACTTTACACTTATCCACGTTGAACCTCATCTACCATGTCAATGCCCATTTCTTGAGCCTGATTATGTCACATTGCAGATCTTCGCAATCACCCTGCGTCTTCACTACTCTGAATAACTTCGTATCGTCTGCAAATTTAATCACCTTGCTCGTCGTACCTATGTCCAGATCATTTATAAAGATATTAAAGAGCACGGGTCCAAGCACTGAGCCCTGGGGCACCCCACTGGTGACGCTCTTCCAGTCCGAGTATTGTCCATTTACCCTCACTCTCTGTTTCCTATGCTCCAGCAAGTTTTTAATCCACGTGAGTATTTCACCCTCAATTCCATGGCTCGCAATTTTCCGAAGTAGTCGTTCATGCAGAACCTTGTCAAATGCCTTCTGAAAATCCAGATATACAATGTCGACCGGATCGCCCTTGTCTATCTGTCTGTTTACTCCCTCAAAGAAGTGAAGCAAGTTCATCAAATACGATCTGCCTGTGCTAAAACCGTGCTGACTGGTCCTCATCAGCCCATGTCCGTCAAGGTGATCAATGTTGCTGTCCTTTATCAGTGACTCTACCATCTTTCCCGGTACCGAGGTCAGACTCACAGGTCTGTAGTTTCCAGGAACTCCCCTGAAAAATATATCAAGCCCAATATCTGACAAATAAACCCCATCTGCCCAATACAGTCCTGGGTAGTCAACAGAAATTAAATCATGACCCAAAACCAAACCCCCCAAATACCTATAAAGCGAGAAACTTCAGAATTCACATGTCTGCGTAAACGCTTGATACCCTCCACACCAACCGAGGAATGATATAAGACCAAACCAAACAGGTGGCAGGGAAATAAAAACTGGTGGACAAAATGTCTTGCTTCATGTGCCGGATGAGAGGGAATAGTGCTCCCAAGGTAATTTTTTTTTTTTAATGGCTGCATGCTATTGTTAATATGGTCATAAAAGGGGGGGGGGGGGAAATGGCCATTTTATGGCTGCAGTAAAAATGGCCTTAGTGAGTGGGAAAGATACACATAAGGGCACACTAAAGCCACTTTTTAACAAAGGTTATTAAAAGGACCCCTTAAGTGTTTGGATAACATCTTAACTTAACAAAAAAGTTGTTCTACTATTTGAAACCATGTAAAGTAAAGGCCAAACACTTTTTAGTTGTGAAGACTGTATCAAAAAAATGTTGTTGTTATTTATTTATTTGAAGGATTTATATTCTGCGCTATCATTTTAGGCAGATTACAGAATTGCATATAGACATAATCCAAAACATGACATAACTAAGGTGTATTTAAGCATATGGTTCAAAAACCTGGTTCTTTAGTCTGTCCGTTCAATTCTGCCTATTGGGCTTCCAGATTGGATTAACAGGTGGGATAGGTATCTTTGAACTAATGTGTTTTTAGTATGGATTTGAATATTTTAATGTCAGTTGTCAACCGGATTTGGTCAGGGATTTGTTTCCACCACTGGGGTCCTTTAATGTAGAAAATAGAGTTCCTGTGCTCTTCAAGTCGGATTGCTCAGGTGGAGGGTACGTCCAGGAGGTTTGGTTTTGAGGACCTTAGGAGTCTAGTAGGTTGGTGGATCTGTGGTGTGCTGTTAGTACTGGAGATAGCATGTCTGTTAATGCTTTGAAATTAGCATCACAGTTTTGTATCGGATGCAGTGTTCTAGAGGTAGCCAGTGCAGAGAAATCAAAGTTGGTGTGATATTTCCTGAAAATGTTTTCTTTTTAAAACTTTTTTTTCAGCTTTTTCTTTCATGGTACTGTGCTGGTTTATGCCAGCCACACTGTCCATCATGGGGCTGCTTAGCAACAATGGACCTTTAAATCACAGGGTTCTTACAGGCTCCTCATTGCTTTTAGAAACAAAGGCTCAGCACGATTTTTCTTTTGCTCCCCATAAGCTTTTTAACTTAATAGCAAAATAGTTCCTTCTGCATGTCTGCACACCTTTTCAGCTCTCTCATTTTTATTTCTGAATTGTCCTCAGCGGGTTCACTTTCTTACAGTGTGGCAACATGACTTCACATACCTTGAAGCAATAAAAATCAATAATTCAGCTTGATATTAAACACAATCTCAATTATGGTTATTGTGATCCAGTTGTGGAACTGTCTTCCAACTAATGTTGTGTGTGTATATATATATACACACACAATAGCATCATTGAACATTTTTAGGAGTAAAATGGATCATTTAATGAGAATAACCTGTATTAAAGTTTCTGACCTTGTACCGTAGATAAGTTGTCTAGATACGAGTTGATGAATCTGAACCTAATGTTCATAAGTCTCGTTTCAGTCTAGTCAGTCATGGCTAGGTATACAATGGTATGTCTTATCTAAGCCTGTGCTTGCAGGATTCTTCCTTGTTTAACAGTATGTGTTGTTAGGTTGAATGGTGTACAAAACTGTGATTTAAAGCACCCTCTCAATAAGAAAACAATTTGCATAAAACTACCTACAGGGATACTCAATTGCAATCAATCACATACTTAACATTTTTAATCGATGCCCAATCTACCAAGAAGGTTAGGTCTCTTCAACTTGAAGAAGAGATGATTGAAATGAAAGCAAACACATTTTAAAAAATCTTGATAGAAAGGGTCCCCTTCAAACAGAAATAAGTTGGGGTGGCAAGCCATAAAATTAACAGTATGTTATAAAAAAAATTTGAAGAATATATTTCTTCATTCAACATTCAAACATGCTATGGAATTTGATGCCAGAAGGTGATCATATCAGTTAACACAGCTGTTGGTGCTCCCGTTGGGAGGGGTGGGGGGAACCCATTACAGAGAAAACTGCAATTTTTTCCCTAAAAAAGAGGGGAAAAGGCTGTTTCCTCTATAATGGGGGTTTTCCACCCCAACACCCCCACAACGGGAGTGCCAACAGTTCTAAGTAAAGTGGGGTGTTTCCCCCCACACACACACACCCTTGGAGCACTTAAAAATAGTGTTTGAATCCAGCGTGCCGACGTCCTGTGCTCGATTGTATGCCCGCAATGGTCCACGCGTGATTGTCTCACGCGGTTTAGTCTATGTACCATTTTAATTGAACAGCACCGTTAAAACGCAATTAAAAACTAGGTAAAAAAGTTAATTGTTAGGTAGGTGCCTAACAATTAGTATGCATGAGTAGGGGCAGAGTTTGCTGTGGATTGAGTTAAGTGCCAGCATTTTGGGCAAAGAAAACTGAGGTTTTAAATACCAGCACATAAGCAAGCATATGATGCTTAACTCGAGTTAGGTGTTACTAGGTTTGATTCTACATATAGCACCTAACTTTTAATGGCACGCAGAAGATGCCATATCCTTAGGTGCCTACCAGTATAGGTGCCAGCAGCAGTGAAAGTATAGACAGCCACTAGCTTTCACCTTTTTCAATAGTATTTAGTAATATATCCATAAAATTAAAGCAGTTTAATGAGATGGTAGAGATTAGGGTTAACAGACGTCCAGATTTCCCCGGACTTTTCCTCCTTTTCGAGGACATATCCAGGGTTCCGGACGGCTTTTCAAAACCCGACACTTTGGGTTTTGAAAAGCTTCCTGTCAAAATCGCGTCAGGAAGGGGCATCTGTGCGTATACGGATGCAATGCGGAGATATCACGCACACGTGCATGTGACATCATTGTGTCACGTCCGCGCATGCGCAGATGCCATCTGGGAGCGGGGATGGGGGTGGAACGGGGCGTGACACAAGCAGAACGGGGCGGAACTTGGCGGGCCTGGGGGCGTGACCATGGGTCCATATTTTCCTTTGGGAAAATCTGGTAACTCTAGTAGAGACAAAACAATAACAACATTCAAGAAAGCATGGAATAAGCACAGAGGATTTCTGGGAATAAGGAAGAGAGGGGAACAGCAAAGATCAACCAGAGGCTTTTGTAGCATGGATAAAGTGGAAAGAAACTCACTGTTCCCTCTAAGCTGGGTGGGAGTCCTCCAACTGCATTGCTGCCAATAGAGGGCAGTGCTACAGTACTGTGTCTTCCATAACTAGTGACAGGCAGGTTCTACAGAGCTTGCCTGTCTCTCACTATTGAAAATGTGTACTATTGAACTGTGTGTAGAATACATGGACATTGAAGTCCTCATCTGCCACCATCTGCTGTGTTTCTGTGCTGCATACTATATATATACTTTACTATCAGTCAGGCAATCAATCTTAAGAGTCCTTCAATAGTCTTATTCAAATCATGTAATGAAGAGCTCATACAGCAAGGACTTACCAGGACCTCAGTGATACCACTCAGGGCTTGATTACTCTCATAGCCCTAGAGCTTAACATATCAAATTGTCACTGGTCCAATATAAAGGTCTGTGCAGGAACGGGGATCGCGGGAATCCCGCAGGTCCCGCGGGGTTCCCGTGGAAATCCCCCCTAACCCATGGGACTCCCATGGGGACCCCCTCTGGCCAACGGGACTCCCACGGGGACCCCCCTCTAGCCAACGGGACTCCCACAGGGATGGAAGGCTTTGGAAGCAGGGTTCGTCCATATAATATAATGGACACGTCAGCCTTAGTAAAAGAGGGGGTTTATAAGTTAATTACCTAAACAGAAAACAGAAAAAGGGTTCCACCAAAGAGATTCCACAAGGAAAACAGCAGCGCAAACAGAAAAGAAACTGTGGAATTGATGATCCTGTCAGAATTAATTGCTGCTTTTTATGGGGACAGGCGGGGATGGAGATAATTTCTTGCAGGGATGGGTGGGGACGAAGAGGATCCTGACGGGGACGGGTGGGGACGGAGAGGATCCTGATGGGGATGGGTGGGGACGGAGAGGATCCTGGCGGGGACGGGTGGGGATGGGTGGGATTTCTGTCCCCGTGCAACTCTCTAGTCCAATACTTATTTTAAATACTTATTATAAATTATTTAAAATTATATTAAAAGTAACTTCTCCCCATATAAAAAATTTCTAAATTGTACACATTTCACATGTATTTAAGAATATATAAAGCTCTTAGCTTTATCAATTTAGAACGCTTGGTCAGGGGTGGTCATCCAACATATTTTTGCCGTGCACTGTATCAAGGATGCCCCTGCGAAAGAATGCAAAGAATATATACTTTTATCTCCACAGCCTTTACTAAAAACCATGTATCTAAATATACAAGTTATTAACTCATCAACTACCCTAAGCGTTACCACCATTCATTCCAGCACTTTCCAAGACCAAGATGGCGGCCACGTCTCAGGATAGGACTTAAATCCCTCACTTAACTCCTTCTTCTTCCTCCCCTTCACCAATCAGGGAACTCACTAGTTAGAAAAGGCTAGCCCATTCGATTTCTAAATTTAAACCAGAAGGGGCTACAGTTTTTAATAAATAAATCCATTTTCCCTGATTGGTGGAGGGGTGGAAGAAAGAGGAGTTAAGTGAGGGAGATAAAAGTATATATTCTTCGCATTCTTTCGCAGGGGCATCCTTGATACAGCGCATGGCAAAACATGTCGGATGACCGCCCCTGACCAAGTGTTCTAAACTGATAAAGCTAAGTGCTTTATATATTCTTAAATACATGTGAAATGTTTACAATTTAGAAATTTCTAATATGGGGAGAAGTTACCTTTAATATAATTTAAAAATAATTTATAATAAGTATTTAAAATAAGTATTGGACCAGTGATGATTTGATACGTTAAGCTCTAGGGCTATGAGAGTATTCGAGCCCTGCATGGTATCGCTGAGGTCCTGGTAAGTCACTTTCATCGATCTTACTTAAGGCTAAGTACTCTGATGTGCCTTACTGATTTCTGCAAGAATTGTTACCATCTTGAAGCGACACATTTCTGAACAGCAAATATGAATATTATTTAGAAAGGCCTCTTTACCATCCTGTGTCTATGCTTAAAAAAAAAATTAGCAAAGTCCTAGAAGTTGCATTAACAACCATATTGTGTATCTGCTCTTTCACCTTCAGCACCTTCCCCGATCAGTATTGTGAAGAAGGGCAAGATTGCCAAAAACAGCATCTCTCTGTCGTGGCAGGAACCAGATCGCCCCAATGGCATCATCTTGGAATATGAGATCAAATACTTTGAAAAGGTGTGACAGAGTGTAACGTATCTTGAATATGTTTTGATTGTTACTTTCCAACTTTAATTATCTAATTCTCAGAAGGGAATACAACAGTTACATGCATAAAACCAAAATGAATTGATTGTTTCTTCACAAAATGATTTGGAAGACTGGAAATGTGTTTTTTGTGCTTGTAGCACAACCACTTCCATTCAGTAGCTATATTAAAACGGCATAAGGAACGTCACTGGCAGTATTATTCCATTAAACTAACACACTTCTAATAACAAGTTTAATATACTGGCAGTTGCCAACATTTGAAGGGTTACCTTAGAAAGCTAATCAAACAATGCACTGTTAGTCCAATAAAAATGGTATTACCTTTATTCCTTTTTGTTTTATTTCTATTTATTACTATGTATTATCTCAAACAGTGGACTAACACGGCTACCACACCATTTCACTAATTTGTAAGCAAAAGAGAATTTCCAAACTAGAATTTAACTTATATTTTTCATACAAGAAGCTTCATATCCTATATTTTGTGTACCACTCATTAAGGGGGGAGGGGGGATACTTGCTAGGCTGAAGTAAACAGCCTGCATGGGGTAATCTTTATCACGGACCAATGCTAATGGTTGCCATTCACTAAAAGCAGCTAGCGTGGTAAACATCTCACACCAGATGCTTACTGGTAGGGGTGTTTATGGGGGTGGTTGGTAGGGGACGGGCTAAGGGCAAGAAACCAACAGCTAGCAGGCAGGATGGTCCTGTACATTGGCTTCTGTGACGTCTGACAATGTGACATTAAGTTCAGTTGCGCCATTGGCTGTGTGGCAGGGCAGCCACTGCACTAAACACAGCAGTCCTCCGATCCATAACAGGCATGCCTACTCCCCCCATCCATTTGCCCCAAGGAGCATTCTCCCTGAACAGAACCCCCAGAAGCTTCTTCTCAAAAAGAACCCTTCTGACTGTAACCCCCTGTTCCAGATGTCCTTGACAGATACTGTCGCAAATACACACTGGCACCAATCTTCACTGTAGCATTCCACAAATTGATTCCACTTTAGCACTGAAGCTATGCTCTTACATAAGAACATAAGAAGTTGCCCCCGCTGAGTCAGACCAGAGGTCCATCTTGCTCAACGGTCCGCTCCCGCGGTGGCCCATCAGGCCTAGTGCCTGAACAGTGGTCCCTGATTAATTTTGTAACTTACCTCTAATCCCATCCCTATAATCTACCTTTACTCTTATCTGTACCCCTCAATCCCTTTGTCTTCCGAGTACCTATCCAAAGCTTCTTTGAACCCCTGTAGCGTGCTCCTGTTTATCACATCCTCTGGTAGCACATTCCATGTATCCACCACCCTCTGTGTGAAAAAGAACTTCCTGGCGTTTGTTCTAAACCTCTCCCCTTTCAATTTCTCTGAGTGCCCCCTTGTACTTATTGATCCCCTTAATTTGAAAAAATCTGTCCCTGTCTATTTTTTCTATGCCCTTCATGATCTTGAAGGTTTCTATCATGTCTCCTCTAAGTCTCCGCTTTTCCAGGGAGAAAAGCCCTAGCTTTTTCAGTCTGTCAGTATATGAGAGGTCCTCCATGCCCTTTATTAGCTTAGTTGCTCTTCTCTGGACCCTCTCAAGTACCTCCATGTCCTTCTTGAGGTATGGCGACCAGAACTGAACACAGTACTCCAGGTGCGGGCGCACCATAGCACGATACAGTGGCAGGATGACTTCCTTTGTCCTGGTCGTGATACCCTTCTTAATGATACCCAACATTCTGTTTGCTTTCCTTGAGGCCGTGGCACACTGCGCCGACGCCTTCAATGTTGTGTCTACCATCACTCCCAGGTCTCTTTCAAGGTCGCTCACCCCTAGCGCTGATACCCCCATTTTGTAAGTGAACATCGGGTTTTTTCCCCCTATATGCATGACCTTGCATTTCCCTATGTTGAAACTCATTTGCCACTTTTTGGCCCATTTTTCTAGTGTTGTCAGATCTTTTTGGAGATCTTCGCAGTCCTCCATGTTATTGACCTTGCGATATAGTTTGGTGTCATCTGCAAATTTAATAACCTCACAAATTTAATAACCTCACTCTTACACTCTTAATACATCTTAATACATCACACTCGTTTATTATGGATCTTCAGAACACCAACCAAGTAATGTAACCTGGTGTGAGGCGAGTTTTGAAGACTCTTAGAAAATTGGAACAACAAATCAATTAATAAAATAAGATTTAAAGAAAGTTTAAACATCACACGGATGTATGGGATCAATGAAGAGTTTCTCCACACCGGGTTACATTACTTGGGTGACGTTCTAATGATCCATAAAAACCGAGTATGATGTATTAAGAGTATAAGAGTATAACTTCAGTGCTAAAGTGGAATCAATTTATGGAATTTGACAGATGCTGTCATCCAATCCAAATTCCCCTCCAAGTTCACTTTCCTCCAACTGGTATTCCCCAACACCATACTAATAACCTTTCTCCACAGCCCCACCTTCCCATAAGGCATACTCAGAAGTTTCCTTTGTAGTCTTATGACTCGGAGTAGAAGCAAAAACCGTTTATTCCAGCCCCAGCCCTGCTTTGGGTTAAAAATTGTACCTGTGATCCCTAGCGGGACTTGCAGTACTACTGCTGGGAATTTGTGGAACGCACTGCCAGGATATCTGAGATTATGTAGGGACACAATGTCTTTTTAAAAAAGTAATTAAACACGTTTTTATTTGTTAAGGCTTTTTATTAGCTTACTATTGTGAAAGCTATTTTAGAGCTTTGTAAGCATATTCTTTCGAGGAAAAGGGTTCTTATGATACTGTTTTTGCTATGTTTGTATGTATTTAAATATGTATCTTTTACTGTTATTAAGCAGAAAAGAAAATCTTAAAATAAATAAATAAATAAACAAGGACAATCACAGAAGAGTGTGTCCTGTGCATTCCACCAGGACTGCATTACAAGCCTTGGTGGACAACACCGAGCTATCTGCCAGGGCATGTAACAGGGCCTAGTTAAACTCTGGAACGCATTGCCAGAGGTTGTGGTAAGAGCGGATAGAGTAGCTAGTTTTAAGAAAGGTTTGGACAAGTTCCTGGAGGAAAAGTCCATAGTCTGTTGTTGACAAAGACAGTATGGAATATTGCTATTCATTAGGTTTTGGCCAGGTATTAGTGACCTGGATTGGCCACCATGAGAATGGGCTACTGGGCTTGATGGACCATTGGTCTGACCCAGTAAGGCTATTCTTATGTTCTATAATCAGTTTTATTATTGATTGTTTTTTGATGTGCTGGTGAAAATATGAGATACATTTTTTAGAACTGATGCTTGTAAGGAGCTTTTTGTGGGTAAACTATCTGATGTACAGTGTATAGCTTTTTTGGAGTTTTTTTTACAGATGATTTTCTCCCTGTGACAGAGGAATTTTTGCTTGTGTACCTTTTTTCTCTATATGTTGGAAACTTATGATAAAGTGGGCGTAATAGTTTTTTATTTTTTTTTTTGGGGGGGGGGGGTTGTGCACCTGTAAAGCTTTTGCGGTTTCAGTTTGTAAATTGTTTAAAGATTTTATCAGTTTTGTTTCCCACAGAGGTCCTACTAAGATGTGCAAACCTGATTTTTAAGATTTGGGGCCTCTTCTATTAAACTGCGCTAGCAGTTTTCTAGAGCGGGGAGCCGCGCTGAATGGCCCCCGCTGCTCCCGAAGCTCATAGAGTTCCTATGAGCGTCAGAAGCCAGCACAGGCCGTTCAGCGCGGCTCCCCGCTCTAGAAAACTGTTAGCGCAGTTTAATAGAAGAGGGGGCTTGTGTTTATATTAGAGAACCCGTAATCCTGTTCTTAGTTTTATTTTTAAAAAATTTCTGTTAGAACACAAAATAGATACATATATCTTATTTCATGTATACTGGTTAAGTCATGTATGTCATGCTTGTTACTTTTTGATGGACAAGGACCAGGAAACCAGCTACACAATCATCAAATCAAGAGAGACCGAAATCACAGCTGATGGACTGAAACCATCATCACCCTATATCTTCCAGATCCGAGCACGCACGGCAGCAGGATATGGCAGTTTCAGTAGAAGATTTGAGTTTGAAACCAGCCCTGTCTGTAAGTTCTTTTAATTACCATTCCACTCATGACCTTTAGTAACTGTCAGAAGGAAGTCAGCAGATCAGCAGCTAGGTGGGGAAACTCTGTCTGTCATATTGGTTTTCTTCTTCTTCCTGGAGATATTTCTGTGGTGAAGAAAGCTTTTCTCTTGTAATTAAGCTGGGTATGTTAACAAATCTGTGTTTACTTTCTCACCTTACGGTCCAGTGGGACATAAACCATCAGGATATTCTGAAAGCTAAGACGTTTTCCAAGCTTGGGCTAGTTTTCCTAAAACGTGTTACTACTTTACCATATGTTAACACAGTAATGTGCATTATTTTGTGCATTAAGACCTATTACATTAATAACTAATATTCATGCCCTTTAGTAAATCAAGCCTCATCTTCAAGAATTTCTTTTGCTTCTGACCTTCTTCTCCTTGAATGGTTACTACTTATTAATCACTACTTATCACATTTTAACTTTCAAACTTTCACAACTTGGATCAAGAAAGAGGTTTCCCTTTTGAAGTGTGATAAATGGTTTGGCATTTATCCTACTTCAACTGCCGCTGACTGGGAGGCATCTCATCAGCTACTGAAAATCAGAAGGCAATCAGCTTGAAAAATAAGAAAACTAAAACCAAAAAAACAAACCAAAAACCATCTAACATTGCAGTTGCTTTATAATCAATATATAGCTTTTAATTTTTGTTTGATTTCCATACACATCCAGGGTAGGAGGGAGGGAGGGGGGTAGGCATGCATTACTATTTTAATTAAAACTAGGTTATTGGAAGATTATATGCATTGGTATTTTTGTTTAATTAAGGAGGGGGGAAATTGATTGCTTTTGAATATTTGTAAGTTCAAAGTGCTTTTCTTGATTGTTATATGTTCAGTTACATGTGTATTGAACTGTCAATATTTGAAAATCAATAAAGATTTAATAACAAAAAAAACATATAGCTGGATGACCAAAGAAAGAAACATTCAGCCTAATCTGCTGAGCCTATTCTGCTGAGATATTCTTCTCTGCAAAGGCTTCTGGGGTCTTTGTCTCCCAATTAGCTATAGTTGATGATAATGGAACTGCAATTTCAGTTTGTTTTTTTGAGGTTTAGGTATCTCATCAACCATTTTAATTTTTTTGAAACCATATTGAAAGAAAAACTTCCCAAGGCTACATCCTATTGATGGCTAAAGTACATTCCATGACTTGAACTCGAGAAAAGAAATGAACGTTGTAAACCTTCTTCCATAACTCTTTTTGTAATCCGCTTTGAACCGAAAGGTAATGGCGGAATAGAAATCTGTAATGTAATGTAATTGTTGCAACTAAGGGCTCCTTTTACTAAGGTGCGCTAGTGTTTTTAGCTCATGCACAAAATTACCGTGCGCTAAACCGCGCGGTATGCTTCTAGAATAATGCCATCTCAATGCTGGCGTTAAGGTCTAGCACGCGTGACAATTTAGCGCGCGCTATTCCGCGCATTAAGGCCCTTACATACCTTAGTAAAAGGAGCTCTAAGTAATTTTATTTTGTCAAACGAGAAGCTCTATGATACTCAGTAGAACCTCACTGCAGAACATATGGAGTCAGAATATATTTTACTAGTCTTTAAGCCCGTTACATTAACAGGTGCTAGAATAGATGTGTCTGTCTGTCTGTGTTTCTTTATCTTTCTCTCCTTGGCCGCTGTCTGTATCCTTCTGTCTCCCCCTCCCCCCCCCGAGCAAAGCTGTCTGCCCCCAGCACCCACCTCCCCCCCAAATGTCTCTCCATGGCCCTCTTCTGTCTTCCCCCCCAGAGCAAACCTTTCTGTCCCCTTTCCCTATCTCTCCATGGCCCCTTCTGTCTCCCCCCAGCACACCCCTCCCCCCAAAGCAGCCCCCTATCCCTCTCCCTGTCTCTCCATGGCCTCTTCTGTCTTCCCCCCAGAGCAAAGCTGTTTGCCCCAAGCACACCCCTCCCCCCAAAGCAGCCCCCTTTCCCTCTTCCGCTGACTCTCTCTCTGGCGCCCCTTTCTCTGTTTGTCTTTCTGTCCCTCTCCCTGCCCCTGTGTCTTTCTTTCTTTCTGTCTCCCTCCCTCCCGCTGTCTGTCTGTCATTTTTCCCCATTTCCCTGTGCAGCAGCATTTCCATCCCACTTCCCAATGCAGCAGCAACAGCATTTCCCTCCTATCCCCCCCTTTCCTGTGTAGAAGCAGTAGCAGCATTTTCCCCCACTCCCCCTTTCCCTTTTCTTACCTTATCTTCCCTGCTCCGTTCAGCCCCTCCCCCTTCTTTTACTGCCGTTGTCGATCCGGCCTGCTCCTGACCCTCCCACCGCCGACAAACCTCGGGACTCCAGCTGCTTAGGCAGCACTTTAAACACGCTGCTTCGCGGCCTTCTACTGGCGATTTCCTCTGCCGCGTCTGTCTCCGATGATGTCATCAGAGACACGGCAGAGAAAATCGGCAGAGAAGGGTGCGAAACAGCGTGTTTATAGTGCTGCCTACACCGCTGGAGCCGGGAGGCGACGGAGAGGGCAGGGGGTGCTAGCGGCCGGCAGCGGTGGAGAGCAGGGAAAGGCACGCATGCCACTTGTCTTGCCTCGCGTGAGGCCAGACCGTAAGCCGCGCATGCGCACTTCCTATGTGTGCTACAGCTCACGGAAAACAAACGCACGCATAGGAAGTGCGCATGCGCGGCTTACCGTTTTATTATATTAGATGACTATGAGGAATTCTGTGAGCATTGGAGCAGTGTCAGAGCATTTAGCGCTCCAGGCCATGATAGAAACCTCTACCGCAGCTTAGAAAAAGGGGTGTGGCAAGTTTGCTAACCAGACAGAGCTGCCTACAAGGATGGTCTATCTTTGGCCATTGAGACTTAGCCAAAAAGCCGCTAAATATTGGCATAGCCAGCTATGTCTCAGCTGGCCAAAATTAGACCGAAAATTCAATGCTGGTCGCTGCATATGGTTCTGGCATTGAATTTCTGGGTTGAACCACTGGAGATCATTGACATCTGAATATCAGAAGGTATATGTGCAAATGTTATTGCCAATGTAGGTGTTTCTAAAATGGCCCCCTCAATTTTGCTGATCAGTACGGAGTCATTAGAAGAAAAGAGCGACTAAAATGGTTAAGGGGCTGGAGGAGTTGTCATAAGGTGAGAGATTAGAGAAACTGGGCCTATTCTCCCTTAAAAAGAGGAGACTGAGAGGGGACATGACCGAAACCTTCAAGATAATGAAGGGAATAGACTTAGTAGATAAAGACAGGTAGGAAGAACAAGAGGGCACTCTCTAAAGTTAAAAGGGGATAGATTCCGTACAAACGAAAGGAAGTTCTTTTTCACCCAGAGAGTGGTGGAAAACTGGAACGCTCTTCTGGAGGCTGTCGTAGGGGAAAACATCATCCAGGGATTCAAGACAAAGTTAGACAAGTTCCTGTGGAACTAGAACGTACGCAGGTAGGGCTGGTCTCGGTTAGGGTGCTGGTCTTTGACCTGGGGGCCACCGCGGGAGCGGACTGCTGAGCACGATGGACCACTGGTCTGACCCAGCAGCGGCAGTTCTTATGTTCTTTATTTGTTTAAATTCATTTCCATGTTTGATGTCTTTTTCTGACCCTCCCACTTGTGATGTATTTTTCTTTTTTATAATTTATATTCCATGTATTCTACAGTTCTATGCAGCTTACAAATTTTTCAGGTACTCAAGTATTTTTCCCTAGCTTTCCCGGCGGGCTCCCACTCTATCTAATGTACCTGGGGCAATGGGGATTGTGACTTGCCCAGGGTCACAAGGAGCAGTGCAGGATTTGAACCTACAACCTGAGGGTGTCAAGGCTGTAGCTCTAACCATTGCACCACACATTTGTGTTTCTCCCCTGATTTTCCTTTGGACTTTCTGAAATCATCCTTCCAGCAGAGGCAGATGTGTCAACAGAAAACTGTTTGTCATTTCCTTAATATTATTTTACTTGTATAATGATGTAAACATTGCACAAAAAAAAGAGAACTGCTATGGTATAAGTGCATTTATTATTACATTACCTTTTTATTATAGTCTATTAGTACAAAAATAAAAGCTCTATTAGGGTGGTAAATAACTCTAAAGTATGACAGAAAAGTCCTTGCTGGAGTCTTAAAAGTCCTAATGTACAGTGCTCTAGTTCAGTAATCACATTTCAGTACAGATATAATGAAACAAAATGGCATTTATGGCGCTATGTTTGGCCCCATCATCCTCACCAATCAACCTGCTCATGCTTTCCAAATAGCCCAAGTTCCTGTTCAAGCTTTAAAATGAATGGAACTTTATTTTTTTAGCTTTAAATTTACTATATTCTTCATATTATATTGTATTTCTATTTTTTTTCCAACATTTAAAGTATATTTTTGATATACCGCTTTTCTGTGGTTACTACCAAAGTGTTTTACATATTATACAAGGTGTTACCCAAAAGTTTGGGGAATTCAATTGTAAAAAAAAAAAAAAATTGCTTACTGAAACTCCTAGTTTCCACTGTCTCCCTTGAAGTAGTCCCTTTGAGAATGTATACAGCGATCCTAGCATTTTTCCCATGAGTCCCTGCATCTATGGAAGTCATCTTGGGTGAGTGCCTTGAGGACCTCCTGCGATTCTGTTTATATCTCTTCAATTTTGTTAAAATGGCACCCTTTCAATCGTAATTTCATTTTGGGGAATAGGAAAAAAAAATCACAAGGGGCAAGGTCAGGCAAATAGGGAGGGTAGAATGCTCTAATTTCTCAAGCTCAGACTTACTATTTGTTTTGAAACAAAAATTTAAAACTTATTTGTTTGAGAAATACTTGACTTAATTGTAATTCTATCTTCCAAGGAACATTGTGATGCTTATGCTGGTAATTTATTGTTCATTCATCTCTATTTGCTGTGAACCACCTTGAACTGAAGGTTTGGCGGTATATAAGAATAAATTTTTATTATTATCATTATTATTATTAATCACTGTAATGTTTCTGGAAGTCAGGAATTGTCGAATGAGTGATGTGTGAGCGGCTTTCTGTTCACCGGTCAGCAGTCTTGGCACAAATTTTGCAGAAATGTGTCTCATGTTCAATTTGTCCGACAAAATTCATTGAACTATCCTGTATGACTGTCCTACTATCTCATAAATATTGTGGATACTTTGCCTACGATCTGCAAGGATAGTCTGAAACTAAAATTATCCCTGTCCTTGACCACAACACAACACTCTCTGCCTGCCATACCACTACCCACAGGCTCGGCAACTGGGGATTAATCCTACTTATAGTATATAGTATATGCTAGTTTCAATCTCAAAATGGCTGCTGCAACCTCCTGGCAGCCTCACAAGGTTTCTGTGAGAAGTATGGTAGCCATTTTGACCATGGAGTCAGCATGGGCAAGGACTAGGGATTGATCCTGTCCCAAAAAGACCACTAGACCATCAGGGTTTCTGAATATCAGCCCAGGGAGGGCATGCAAGTTGTGGGAAGGTAAAGCATGTGGTCAGAGGGATATGGATGGCCCAGGAGGATCCAGTTTCTGTCAGAAAAGAACATAGCATTAGTTTCAGTCAAAACAAAACACTAAATTGTGGCTGCAAAATACTATAATCTTCGGATTGAAATGAACCATCACATATTGCAGTATTATCATAGATTACGCTGGCTGACAATGGAAGCTAGAGGAATTTTCAAGTTTGATTGTATATGTTTTAAAGCTTTAAATAGACTTTTACCCAGTTCTCTTTTTGACCATTTCAAATTCGTAAACAGAAAACATTTATGCAAAGTACGAGTCTTTGACTTTCCATCAGTAAAGGGATGTGTTTATATTCGATTCTTAGGTAAAATCAGTGGCATACCAAGGAGGGTGTGGGGGGCGTGGGGGGGAGGTCTGCCCCGGGTGCAGCCTTAGGGAGGGTGCACAGCCGGACAAGTCCGGAAAATTCCTGGCCTGCGACGGCACTCAGCCGCATCGGTGCCTCCCCTGCCCCGCGACAGCACTCAAGTTCGGCCTCCTTCTCCCGGCATCAGCAGAACTTCAGATCGGCAATGGGTGCTCAGTCAAAAGCTTCCCCTGATTGAACTGCCTGGGCGGAAATAGGAAACTGAGTCAGGGGAAGCTTTTGACTGAGCACCTGTTGCCGATCTGAAGTTCTGCTGATGCCGGGAGAAGGAGACCGAACTTGAGTGCTGTCGCGGGGCAGGGGGGGCGCCGATGCATCTCAGTGCCATCGCGGGGGGGGGAGGGGTGCTGATGCCGCTCAGTGCCGTTGCGGGGGAGGCCTTGCCGATCTCCTTGCCAAAATCGGAAAGGTGAGGGAGAAAGATGGGCCTGTGGTGGATGGAGAGAATGAGAGAAGGGGACAGATGATGGAAGTGGGGGAAAGAGAGAGAAGGAGCAGATGATGGAAGTGGGGAGAACGGGCAGATGATGGAAGTGGGGAGAGAGAAGAGGGCAGATGATAGAAGGAGGGGGTAAAGAGAGAGAAGGGGCAGATGATGGAAGTGGAGAGAAGAGGGAGAGAGAAGAGGGCAAATGATGGAAGTGGGGGAAAGAGAGAGAAGGGGCAGATGATGGAAAGAGGGTGGAAAGAGAGAGAAGGTGCAGAAGATGGAAGTGGAGATAAGGGGATAGAGAAGAGGGCAGATGATGGAAGTGGGGGAAAGAGAGAGAAGGGGCAGATGATGGAAATGGAGAGAGAGAAGAGGGCAGATGATGGAAGGAAGGGGAAAAGAGAGAGAAGGGGCAGATGATGAAAGTGAAGAGAAGGGGGAGAGAGAAGAGGGCAGATGATGGAAGTGGGGGAAGAGAGAGAAGGGGCAGATGATGGAAGTGGGGGAAAGAGAGAGAAGGGGCATTTGATGGAAGTGGGGAGAGAGAAATGGGCAGATGATAGAAGTGGGGGAAAGAGAGACGGGGCAGATGATGGAAGTGGAGAGAAGGGAGAGAGAGAAGAGGGCAGTGGATGGAAGGAGGGGATAAATAAAAGGAGGCCAAATGATGGGGGAAAAGGATTGAGTTAGGGAAATACTGGAGGGGGTGAGGGAAAGAGGTGGCCTCTTACTACCCTCTCATCAATTTCCTTTTTTACTGTCTACCTACAGCTGTAGGTAGACAGTAAAAAAGGAAATTGATGAGAGGGTAGTAAGAATGTAATCTAGATGGATGCAGAAAATAAATTGAAAAGAAAAATAAGGGAAGAAAGGGATTGCAGAAGAGAGGTGTGGGAGAGGGAAGGAGAGGAGAGAGATGCCAGACCAATGGGGTGAAAGGAGAGATGGAAGGGGGAGGCATACAGTTTCTGGAAGGGGCATAGAAGGAGAGAAGATGCCATATAGGGGCAGAGGGATGGCAGACAGTGGATGGAAGGAAGAGAGTAATAAGATGAGGAAAGCAGAAACCAGAGAAGACAAAGGTAGAACCAAAATTTTCTATTTATTTGTTGCTTTAGGAGATATGTGTCACTGTTTCTGTGGTGTTGCATTGTATGCAGAGTCCAGCTTCTTGCTGGTTCAATTTAACCTTTGTCTATGTATTTCTATTTTATCCCCCCTTTTACAAAACTGTGGAGCGTTTTTTAGCGACAGCCGTGGTGGTAGCAGCTCTGATACTCAGAATTCTATGAGCATCAGAGCTGTTACCACCGTGGCTAAAATCCACACTACAGTTTTGTAAAAGAGGGAGGGGTTAGTTTGTGATGACATATTCCATACTAGGCGAAGGTATTTTCTGTGTTCTGTGTGTTCGAAAGACATGGTTTTCTGTTAGGATTTACGGTGTAGGATTGATCTGTACTAGTCTGGCTTGTTTAGTTTTACAATGGGTGTATTGATGTACTAATCACTGCAATATGTAAGATGCTGCCTTTTTCTAGGTACTCTTGTGTGACGTGTGGCTTGTTACTAAAAATCATGTTTTTTGTACAGATTGGGGGGGGGTGCCAAAAAATGATGGGCCCCAGGTGTCACATATGCTAGGAACTAGCTATAAAAACACAGATATATTGAAAACCAATGTATGTAAACCAACACTTTCAATTGATGACTACTATAGTTGTAGGACAAAGTAGTAGTAAAGTTTTGCAGAAAATATATGTGAGACAAGTGTCAACTCTAAATTTACTCAAAAAGAAGGAAAAAGCCTCAGAAAAAGGCCCTCCCACCGCCACAAAGGTGGATATCAGGGTGGTTAGACGGTAACCTCACAGGCAAAACCTTCATTGATATGAGTTATTTAAGCAAAAAACTTGTGCTTCACATGTATAAATTTATAGATAGAGGAAAAACCACTTATCTTCAACTGATCGGCACACCGACAGAGGCCAGCGTTTCACCGACAAGCTGCATCAGGGTGTGACCCGACCGATCAGTCTTAAGAGAGCGAAAACTACCGCTTCAAAAGAGTCCAAAAAGATGGCTTCCATGGAAACACACCTTTTTAAAGACGCTTTTAATTCCTAGTATTATTTAATCTTTTCTTAGCATTTTATTTTATTTTATTTTTTTAATTTCTTTATTGATATTTTGAACTTGACAATGTATACATTTGAAAAATCGAAAAAACCCAACTATATGAAAATATACTATTAACATCAGAAATATTACAATAAAAATTTTAAATCCCTTCTTAACCTATAACAGTAATGATATTATATTATACTCATCAATATTATAGAATATTATAAAATTTATACATCTAAATAAATAATACACCCTCCACCCCCCCCACCCACCCTGGATGTGCAAAGGAATCTAACATAAAGAAAAAGGAATCACTTTAATTATAATGTGACAAAATTAGTTAATGGACCCCAAATCCCCTTAAAGGATTTAACAAACCCTAAACGCTCTGCCATAATCTTTTCATATTTATATGTTGCACATACAGTTGCCCACCAAAAACTAAAATTAATCCTATCATGATTTTTCCAATTATATGTGATCATTTGAACCCCTATTCCTGATAAGATCATGAAAAGGCGACTATTATTTCTATCCAAAGTGGGTTTATCATGCAGAATCGTTCCAAAAATTATTGCTTCATATGTCAAAGGAATAGAGGATTGAAGAATATTATTAATTTGCCCCCAAATCGACTTCCAAAAGCCAAGTATCAATGGACAAAAAAATAAAAGATGATCCAAAGTCCCAATATCAATATGACAATGCCAACATCTATTAGATTTAGAACTATCTACTTTATTCAACCGAACTGGAGTCTAAAAAATTCTATGTAATAAAAACAACCATGTTTGTCTCATAGATGCTGACATTGTACATCTTAATCTCCAAGTCCAGATTTGTGGCCAACGAGAAACAGAAATATGCTGTTGTAACTCGATACTCCAAATATCTCTAAGACTATTTTTTGTTTTTTTATTTAAAAATCCAGAAATCAATTTATACCACTGGGCAGCCTGATGTCCTATTAAATCTGTTTGGTAGCAAAGGATTTGCAAGCTAAAATAAGTTTTCAAATTTTTCCATTCAGGGAACCCCATCTGAATAGCCTGCTTCAACTGCAAGCACCTATATTGTTGAGTGTTTGAAATACCAAATGAATGCTGCAGTTGTGAAAACTCAAGCAGATTACCATTAGAAATAAGATCATCTAATGTCCTAATATTTGCCTGCATCCAATTCTTCCAAGCGATTCCAGCACCGCCTATTTGAATCTTGGAGTTTAACCATAAGGACTGTAAAGTAGATTTCATTATTGGTACCTCTGTTAGTTTATCAATAAATTTAATAGTTTTCCAAGTATCCAATAAAATTATATTGTCCTTAGCATATTTATGAAATCTGATACTTAATACATGTGGAAGTCTCATAGGGGACACCAAATTCCGTTCCAAATATAACCAATCTGGTTGATGATCAATAAGCTCAGGGAGGATCCAATACATACCTTGATGCAATATATAGGCTTGATGGTACCTATAAAAGTTTGGAAAATTTACCCCACCCTCCACAATTGATTTTTGCAACGATACTAAAGCAATTCTTGGTTTTTTCCCAAGCCAAACAAATTTTGTCAAAATATTATTTAATTTTTTGTAAAAGGACTCTTGAAAATAAACTGGTAACATACTCATTTGGAAACAAACTATAGGCAAAATCATCATCTTTACTGTTTGCACTCTCCCCCACCAAGAATTATGCAAAGGATTCCATTGCTCACACAATTCTGTAACTTTTAGTAATAAGGATTTTTCATTTACCTTCATTGTTTCTTCCAATGTACTTTTTATCCAAATTCCTAAATATTTTATTCCATCTTTCTTCCAACTAAACTGAAACAAATCAAATAAGCCTTTTATACAATGTACATTTAGTGGAAGAATTTCTGATTTATTCCAATTTATTTTATAACCTGAAAATTTTCCAAATTTATCAATCAAATCCAATAAATGTGGAATGGTTGACTCCGGATTTCTCAAATGAATCAAAATATCATCTGCATAAGCAGAAATTTTATATTCCCGACCTGCATAAGGAATACCTTCTATCTCCTTTGATTGTTGAATAGCTAAAAGTAGAGGTTCCAAAACAATATCAAATAACAAAGGAGATAATGGACAACCCTGTCTAACTCCCCTTTCTAAAAAGAACCTTTCTGAAAAAGTATTATTTATATATAATCTAGCAGATGGGGAGCTATACAGGGATTGAATCATTTGTATAAATCGAGAACCAATACCAAACCAATCCATTGCTTGATACATAAAAGTCCATTCTACCCGATCAAATGCTTTCTCTGCATCTAAAGAAACAGAGAAAGCCGGATCTTTCATATCCTTTGTTAATTGTAAAATATGAAAAGCTAATCTGGTGTTATTTGAAGAATGTCTTTGAGCAACAAAACCTGTTTGATGCATACCAATAATATAAGGGAGAGCCTTATTCAAACGCAAAGCCAATATTTTAGCTAACAATTTCCCATCAACATTAATCAAAGAAATAGGCCTATAGTTTGAAACCAACATGGGATCTCTGTTTGGCTTAGGCAAAACTATTGTTAAAGCTTCTGCCATAGTACCTGAAATACAACCTTTATTTAGTTGAAACTGATATAATTTGAAAAGATGGAGTAACAAAATAGTTTGAAAAGAGTTAAAAAATTCTACCGTATATCCATCACTTCCTGGAGCGGATCCAACTCTAAGGGACTTTAAAGTCCTCTGAATTTCTTTTTGTGTTATAGGTGCTTCGAGATTTTCTTTCATATGATCAGGAACTTTAGGCCCATTAATCAACTTTAAAAATTCAAAACCATCTTTCTCTTTATTAAAATAATGCTCAGAAGAATACAAGCTTTCATAAAATTTCAAAAATTGTTGTAAAATATTTTTAATTTGAGAATGAATTATTCCATTATCATCTGAAATAGCCATTATATTAGCTTTCCTTTTTTTTGCTTTTAAATAGTTAGCTAGTAATCTTCCCGCCTTATTTGAGGTTCCATAATACAATGCCTTATAGGACACAAACTCCTTTCTAGCCAATTGTGATGATATCTCATTGTATCTAAATTTTACTTTTAGCAAATTCTGATAAATACTTTGTTCCCATTTTTCCTTTAATTTAATTTCCAATTCTCTAATATTTTGTTCTAAAATTTAAAAATCTTTATTTAGTTGTTTTCTAACATATGCTGAGTACGAAATTATGTGTCCTCTCAAGGTAGCTTTAAAGGCATCCCATAAAATTTCCTGAGACATTTCTTCTGATTCATTAAACTGAAAAAATTCACTTATTTTTAACTTAAATTTTTCTATAAAATTGGAATCTGCTAGCAATGTATTATTAAACTTCCAAACAGGTCTATTATTTTCTTGTTCATCTATCTCAAAATCAATCCAAATACCCCCATGATCTGAAAGTATAATTGAATCTATATTCGCCTTCTTAACCTTCTGTACTAAATTATCTGAAACGAAAAAATAATCAATTCTAGAAAATGATTTGTGAACATGGGAATAAAATGAAAATTCCTTATCATTGAAATGAAAAATCCTCCAAATATCTTTTAAACCACAAGAATTTATCAAATTATCTAATTCTAAAGATTTTAAAATTTTACTAGGCTTTTTATCTAAAATAGGGTCCATTACTGCATTAAAGTCCCCTGCCAAAATTAAATTGGAGGAAGATGATGGTAAAATTATTTGTTGAAGGTTTTTAAAAAACTCAGATTGATTCAAATTAGGTGCATAGATATTGAACAGTATCAAGGTATCTTTCCCTGAGCTCATTTTTACTTGGACCCATCTTCCGAAAGGATCCATAGATAGCATAGTAAAAGTAGCCATACATTTTTTATGTATCAAGATAGCCACACCAGCTTTTTTGCCTACAGCAGGGGCAAAAAAAACACTGTTTAACCCAACCCCCTTCCAGCTTACTTGATTCTAATGCAGATAAATGAGTTTCTTGCAGGAAATAAATATCTGCCCCCTGTCTTTTAAGAAAAGATAAGGCTTTCTTTTTCTTTATAGGGTGATTGAGTCCATTAACATTCAACGAATACATTTTAAAATACATTTATATTTATATTTATTTTAAGGAACCAAAGAAAATGACCTGAAAAAATTTTAATTCTTATATATAAATTATCCCAATTACACATCCAATTACCCTCCCTTAAAACCCCTATATACCCTCCCACACCCATCCCCCATAACAAATATAAGTGAATGACAGCACACATAAAGACCAGGAAATCGAAAGAAATCCCCAACCAGCAAACTATCAATTCATACTATAATAAAATCTTAAAATAATGAATTAAATTAAAATCATTACTTAAAATTACCATAAAATGAAATCTTGAAAATAATAAATTATATTATATAACTAATATCATTTTTCATTATAGACATTAAAACTTATTATATAAAATTTCCAACTTATCCAAACAAAACAAAAATCACAAAAATTAATAAATACCAAATATAAAAAACTAAATGAATAAATAAATTAATGTTTATGATTAATAGATACCCAATAAAATATTAAAATAATAAATATTGAAATATGAAATGTTAAAATTAATATATTAAATTATATAATTTATATTATCTAAAATTAGAGACAATAGAAATTATTATATAAAATTATCATCCTATTCAAACAAAACATGTAACAAATTTAGAACAATTAATAAATATTAAAAATGAAGACTAAATGATTAAATAAAATGATTATTACTAGATATCCAGAATATTAATGAACATTAAAATAATAAAAATTCCAAATCTTCCCAACCTTTAAAATTCATCTCCATTCATTCCCTCATTATAAATTTTATAATAAAATAAAAACCTAAAATCAGCAAATAAAGAACATATAAGAATATATATATATATATAAATACTAAATACTTATCACACTAGAAGAAAATCATATCTAAAGATAAAAGTAATCCATTTCTCAACTTATAAAAGATTCAAATCATCTTTACTAAACACTAATGTTACAGCTAGAGGATAAAAAAAATAAAATAAAAATAAAACTCATATCTCTATATTATTTATGTTATTATGGAAGTATCTGCCATAATATTAAAAAAGATATATAAATTATAATTAATAAATCAAATAAACATCTATCATCTGTTAATCCATAACATCAGAAAAAATAGAATTAGATTTCAAAAAATTGATGACCAGAACAAAATTTCCAGGACAAGCTTGTCAAATCAATATTAGGTTTCATAAGAAGTTGCAAAACCACAGAACCAGTCGACCTCAAAGACTTGTTATATCCCCAGGAAAGTCAGTCTTGTTAAAACCACAGGAAAGACAACAGAAAAAATGCTCAAAAAATTACTTTGTAAAAAGTCTTTCTTCAGGACTCTTCCTTTAAATGTTAAAATGCTTCAATGAAATTACAATTCAGGCAAATTAAAAGTCTCGTATTTCTTAGCATTTTAAATTTTAATCTAACCCTTCCCTTATGATGTTTTTTGCCCTATTTGTTTTCTTAACTAAGACAGATGTAATCTTTTCCCTTTCTCCCCCTCCACCTCAAGTCTGTCCTGTCTCAAACTTATGTCATTGAGTTTTAATTTTGTATCTCGATATTTTATGTTTTATTTTGTACATCGCTTTGTAATCAGATTTAGCGATAAATCAAATGTTAATAAACCTTGAACCTTAATAATAATAAACCTTTAGTGCTATTAACTGGCCAGGAGCCATTCCCAGTTGACTAAATAGTGCTGACTATCAGGCAGAATGTATCTGGTACCAACGATAACTCAAGATATCCTGTAGGATTGATTAGGTATACTGTATAGCCTCTAATTTTTCCCTAACAGATATTCAGCTGCTGTCTAAGTATAAATCTCAATCTGTAGTTCTCTCTTCTATGTTGCAATCCAATGCAATTTATCTTGGTGGTTATTCTGTAATGCTAGTGCTTATATTTATGTGCCAATCATTAGAATAATGTCATATATATGTAAATATATGTGTGTGCATACTGTATGTGTGTAAATGTCCAAATTCCACCTAAGTGCTTTTCTATAAATATGCTCATATTTTCACCTAGTGCATATTCTACAGATATGTCTGTTCATAGGTAGAGTGTGTGCAGAACATGAGCAGGATTTGCATAGCTCCATGGCTGGTGTAAGTTCTCTCACCTAAAATATAGATATATATTTCACTTGTTCTGCTAGTACAGGCAGTCCCCGGGTTAAGAACAAGTTGCACTTTTAAATCTGTTCTTAAGTCAGATTGGTGTGTTACTCAGAACTTGCAGATTTTCAGATTCTCCCAGTTGACAAAAGGGCCAACTATCCCTACCAGTGTTCCCTCTAAGGTACAGCATGCACAACCACATACTGTTCTTAATGTGGCCATGCATCATTCCTTAATCTGCTGCAGAAGAAATGTAGGCGTCTTTGCCACTGGAAATACTGCTCAGTGAAATCAAATGAAGCTGCGACTGCATTCTTAAGTACGAGTTGTACTGAAGTTGGGTGTTTGTAACTCGGGGACTGCCTGTATTCTACTGTATAAAGAAATGTAGTTCAAAACACCTACATCCCTTTATATGCTTTTAAAGGATAGAATAAAGGCGGTCTCTAGTTACCAAAATATAGGTAAATAGTTATAGAATTACCTGCTCTGTGGCCTGGTGGCTATTGACAAAGTTTCCTTCACACCAAGAAAGATTGTACATGTATTTTAAGGAGTGAAGTTCTTTCAAGCATATTCCTCTCATGTTTCTCTCATGGTAGCTTTCCGACAAGTATGGATGGACTTGAAAATGTAGGGCTTGGGCAATTTGTCACAAACATGTCAAAGAGGAGTCTGAAATAAGAAATTATTTTCATTGCAGAAGGACACCAGATAACTAGATCTGTGATGGCTTCTTCTGAATGCATCAGCTAGAACCATTTTATCATAGATGCAAACCTGAGACTGGCAAAATAAAGACTCCTGTGTGAACTGAATGTCATTTCATTTCAATTTCCATATCATGGTTCTTTTTTTTTTTTTTTTCCTTCAGCAGTAGCTGCATCCAGTGATCAGAGCCAGATTCCTATAATTGCTGTGTCTGTCACAGTGGGAGTCATTCTGCTGGCCGTTGTCGTTGGCTTCTTTCTTAGTGGAAGGTAAGCAAATGACCAGCACTATTTATTGAATGTTTGCAAATTCAGCAAAATACAAAACAAAACATGCCTTGATATAATCGCCAAGCAACTTAAGGAATATCTTTCCTCATTTTATACTCACAAAGTTACAGTGGTAGTACAGAACAAGGATTGCTGTCGTATACTATAAATTATTCAGTTTCATCATGTTTTGTGATTTTTGAATACTGTGTTCTGACTCGCCATAGAATTTGTGGTCACGTTAATTAATCTCATGTTATTAAGCCAGTTGCAGTCCTGGTGCTCTGCCCATTTTAGTTAAAATTACCTACTCAAAGAATACACCTCCTTTTTACAAAGCCATATTAAGCTTTTATATTGCCAGCCATGGCAAAATTAGCTCTGACGCTCATAGGGCTCCTTTTACGAAGCCGCGTTAGCGGCTTTATCGCACGCACATTTTTAGCATGCGCTAACCTCCGCGCTAGCCAAAAAAAACTACCACCTGCTCAAGAGGAGGCGGTAGCGGCTAGCGTAGCCGGCAAATTAGAGCGCGCTATTACGCGCGTTAAACCACTAACGCGGCTTCGTAAAAGGAGCCCATAGAATTCATGTAGGCATTGGGGCTAATACCGCTGCGGCCAGCGATTAAAAAAAAAAGCCTAATGTGTCTTCGTAAAAGGAAGTATCAAAAAAAAATCTCTACATTTATTGCTTTTTTGAATTTTGTAGAATATTAAAAATATAAACTTTGATGCTACTGACATTTAAATATTTGAAAAGTATTAATACAAAACCAAATCTGGAAATTTGGTAAAAAATAGAGGCCATAAACTGAGGTTGAGGTGGACTTAAGAGTAATGTTAGGAAATTATTTTTCATGGAAAGGTTGATGAATGTCTGGAACGCCCTTCTGAGGAAAATAGTGAGAGGAAAATGGTGATGGCATTCGAAAAAGCATGGGATGAACACGAAGGGCTCCTTTTACGAAGGTGCACTAGCGGTTTTAGCGCACACACCGGATTAGCGCACGCTATAGCACGTGCTAGCAGAAAAACTTACCACCTGCTCAATAGGAGGCGGTAGTGGCTAGCGCGCGGGGCATTTTAGCGCACGCTAATCCGCACGTCAGGGCCCTAACGTGCCTTCGTAAAAGGAGTCCAAAGTATCTCTAATAAGGATATGAATGGGCAGACTTTCACGGTCTGAATCCGGCATATGAGATGGTTTGGATGGGCAACGTCGACTCTAGTAGCTGGAACCTAAGAACAGTATCAGGTAGATTTATTTTATTTTCTTTAGTCTTTTCCTTATTTAATTGAAGACCATGTGCATTATTATATATATTTCTTTTTTTGTTTTTTTAATTCAAATATTTTATTAATAAAATATCAGGTGGATTTCTAATGTCTATGGCCCAGAAATAACAAAGAAAACAAAGGCATTTTAATTTAATCATGAAATTGTAAAGCATGTAATTATAGGGCAGACTGAATTGACCGTTCAGGTCTTTATCTGCTGTCATTTACTACGTTACTATGGGCTAGATTCACTAAGCAAACCGATCGTGTACTGATGGGTTTGCGACCCGATTTCCCTCCAACCCGATTTGACCCGACCCGATTCACTAACCTCTCCTGCGATCCGTTTCTGATCCGTGCATGCAAATGAGAGAAAATGGCATGCAAAGTAGGCAGGGATGCGATTCACTAAACAGAAGATGGAAGACCAATTGGGCTTGTCGATCTGAAGTGAAGCAATTGCTGAGAACCAGTGTCTTCACTACTTACAGACTCTCCTGCCCTTTAAAACCACGGGCTGGCAATGCGCTTTTGCAGAATACATAAAAAATAAATTCTTCCTTTTTATATATTCTGTAAAACACTGCCAGCGTGTAGTTTTAACCCGCCCTCCCGTGCCGATGCCCCCCCAAAACAAACTGTGGGAGGGATGCCAATTCCCTCCTACCTCCCAATAGACGCCCCCGTCTCCGGTCCTCCCTGCTCCCCCGTACCGTTAATGGAGCATGAAGGATGCTCAATCTGGGACTTTCTTAGGTACTCACTAAGAGCCAATCAGGGCCTTAGGCCCCGCCTTATGCATCACATGATGCATCGGAGCGGGGCCTATGGCCTCAGACTCATCGCGGGAGGCATTGGAGCAGGAGGGATTGAGCACTATTCCTGCTTCGTTAAAGATATGGGATGGGGGAAGGGGCGTTCAAGGTGGTGATGGCAGGAGGGATTTGACATCCCTCCTGCCGTTTGTTTTTGGGTGGGTAGGGAGGCATTGGAGCAGGAAAAATTAAGCAGACCTGTCAGTAACTCAATTACCTACAGGTCTGCAGTAGTCAGGTTTGCCAATAGTAAAACCCGATTCAAAATAGCCAAGCAATTGTTAGTGAATCAATCGCATGGCTATTTTGCATGGGGTTTTGACAATTTGCATGGGAGGATCAGGATCGGATCGCTACAGGTGTTAGTGAATGGGGTTGGAGGGAAATCTGATCACAAAGGGCTCTCAAACGATCGATACAGGATTGGTTTGCTTTGTGGATCTAGCCCTTACTTGGTAGGTGCCTACCATTTTTGGGTACATGCCTAGCAGATCGTGGGCGGATCTTGGGCATGTTTTGCACGTAGGTTCCTAAAATTGACATAGGTGCCAATATTAAGTCCAAAAAAACCCTGGCATAAATAGGGTGCACTTAATTCCACTTTAAGTGAATCTACAAATGACGTCTAAATGAGGATTGATAGGCGTTGTGCACCATATTCCTCAGCACCATTTTTAGAATCATGACCTAAGTGTTCAAGTGAAAAGAAATTAACACAAGGGAGCTAGATGTATAGATGTTTCTTGTTCAGTATTGACTTTAACTGTCATATGAAAATTTATTAGGTTTTCCATCATAAGTGTAATACCTCTATGCGAGTGTCCCTGAGGTTTGGGACCCAATCTGGTAAGTTTGCCCTTTGGGCAGGGTCCACCAGTGCTTCTAATGTGTGGTGTCTGGAGCATTACAACTTCAGTGTACCAGAAAAGCATTAGGACCATAACCTTAAGAGAACTGTAGAAAACAAAGTGGTTATGATGACTTGGGACATCTCCATCCCGACTGATAAAAAGCTGAATGCCAGAAAACCAGATATAGTGATAAAAGGGAAAAATACCATAATGGTTTGGCCCCCCCCCATACGTAGTCGCCCATTTTAAATTGGACTATTCCACCAGACCAAAATGCAGATTACAAATATTCAGCCACCCAATAATAAAAAATTGCCGATACAAAAGATTCCTTGACAGAACTCTTGCGTTCTAAGCATATCAACAGAACGGCTGGCTAGGTAATCTTATCAATCACTCTTCATCCTACCTTAACTTCAGAAAACTAGTCAAAACCAACCTATTTAACCAATTTGTAACCAAAAACTCTCAATGACTTCCCCCCCCACCTCCCCGTATTCCTACTTACTTGTACTTGACATCCCTACAATGTGACTTTCAATCTGTTTCTCTTCCTCCCCACAAATATGCATGTATTCAAAGACATCACTGTTATTCTAAATATTCATTGTATTCAAAGACTTCATTGTTATGTCTTCGTTGACTGTCCAGCTCTTCTTATTGTAAACCGCCTCGAACTACTTTGGCTTTGGCGGTATATAAAAAAATAAAATTATTATTATTATATATTACTAGCTGATGGCCCGGCGTTGCACGGGTATTTAATTATAGCAATAACACTGTAAATGGATTCAAATAAAGATACTTTATAATGGTGAATGAAATTATACAGCTTTATAAAAAGTACAATATTCAAATTATAATGTGAAATATTTGACAAAATGAATACAATACAACTAACACAAAACTTGATTATAAACAACATTTTTAGTTTCACCTCAAGGAGCAAGAACATATAAATTCTTGGGTGAAAAGACCCCCAGAACATATCACCCCAGTTAGTGAGGGATCTGCATACCAAGTTTCGTTCAAATCGGTCAAGCCGTTTTAGATTTACTGTGAGAATGGCAGCTGTTTACATTTTTTCCATTGACATGAATGGGTGAAATCTGATGTTCTGTTTGTAGCTCCGCCCACGTGTGCAGGTGGGCCGCGAGACCCCCAGGACATATCACCCCAGGTAGTTGGAATTACTGTGAGAATGGCAGCTTTTTACATTTTTTCCATTGACATGAATGGGTGAAATCTGATTTTCTGTTTGTAGCTCCGCCCACATGTGCAGGTGGGCCGCGAGACCCCCAGAACATATCACCCCAGGTAGTGAGGGATCTGCATACCAAGTTTCGTTCAAATCGGTCAAGCCATTTTTGAATTACTGTGAGAATGGCAGCGTTTTACATTTTTTCCATTGACATGAATGGGTGAAATCTGATGTTCTGTTTGTAGCTCCGCCCACGTGTGCAGGTGGGCCGCGAGACCCCCAGAACATATCACCCCAGGTAGTTGGAATTACTGTGAGAATGGCAGCTTTTTACATTTTTTCCATTGACATGAATGGGTGAAATCTGATTTTCTGTTTGTAGCTCCGCCCACGTGTGCAGGTGGGCCGCGAGACCCCCAGAACATATCACCCCAGGTAGTGAGGGATCTGCATACCAAGTTTCGGTCAAATCGGTCAAGCCGTTTTTGAATTACTGTGAGAATGGCAGCTCTTTACATTTTTTCCATTTTCATGAATGGGTGAAATCAGATTTTCTGTTTGTAGCTCCACCCACGTGTGCAGGTGGGCAGCGAGACCCTCAGAACATATCACCCCAGGTAGTGATGGATCTGCATATCAAGTTTCGTTCAAATCGGTCCCACAGCTTTTTACATTTTTCCCATTGACTTGAATGGGTGAAATCAGATTTTCTGTTTGTAGCTCCGCTCACGTGTGCAGGTGGGCCGCGAGACCCCCAGAACATATCACCCCAGGTAGTGAGGATCTGCATACCAAGTTTCGTTCAAATCGGTCCCACAGGTTTTTACATTTTTTCCATTGATTTGAATGGGTGAAATCAGATTTTCTGTTTGTAGCTCCGCCCACGTGTGCAGGTGGGCCGCGAGACCCCCAGAACATATCACCCCAGGTAGTGAAGGATCTGCATACCAAGTTTCGTTCAAATCGGTCAAGCCGTTTGTGAATTACTGTGAGAATGGCAGCTTTTTACATTTTTTCCATTGACATGAATGGGTGAAATCTGATTTTCTGTTTGTAGCTCCGCCCACATGTGCAGGTGGGCCGCGAGACCCCCAAAACATATCATCCCAGGTAGTGAGGGATCTGCATACCAAGTTTCGTTCAAATCGGTCAAGCCGTTTGTGAATTACTGTGAGAATGGCAGCTTTTTACATTTTTTCAATTGACATGAATGGGTGAAATCAGATTTTCTGTTTGTAGCTCCGCCCATGTGTGCAGGGGGGTCGCGAGACCCCAAGAACATATCACCCCAGGTAGTGAGGGATCTGCATACCAAGTTTCGTTCAAATTGGTCAAGACGTTTTTGAATTACTGTGAGAATGGCAGCTTTTTACATTTTTTCCATTGACATGAATGGGTGAAATGTGATTTTCTGTTTGTAGCTCCGCCCACGTGTACAGGAGGGCCACGAGACCCCCAGAACATATCACCCCAGGTAGTGAGGGATCTGTATACCAAGTTTCGTTCAAATGGGTCAAGCCGTTTGTGAATTACTGTGAGAATGGCAGCTTTTTACATTTTTTCCATTGACATGAATGGGTGAAATCTGATTTTCTGTTTGTAGCTCCGCCCATGTGTGCAGGTGGGCCGCGAGACCCCCAGAACATATCACCCCAGGTTGTGAGGGATCAGCATACCAAGTTTAGTTCAAATCGGTCCCACAGCTTTTTACATTTTTCCCATTGACTTGAATGGGTGAAATCTGAAGTTATGTTTGTAGCTCTGCCCACGTGTGCAGTTGGGCCGCGAGACCCCCAAAACATATCATCCCGGGTAGTGAGGGATCCGCATACCAAGTTTCGTTCAAATCGGTCAAGCCATTTGTGAATTACTGTGAGAATGGCAGCTTTTTACATTTTTTCCATTGACATGAATGGGTGAAATCTGATTTTCTGTTTGTAGCTCCGCCCACATGTGCAGGTGGGCCGCGAGACCCCCAAAACATATCATCCCAGGTAGTGAGGGATCTGCATACCAAGTTTCGTTCAAATCGGTCAAGCCGTTTGTGAATTACTGTGAGAATGGCAGCTTTTTACATTTTTTCAATTGACATGAATGGGTGAAATCAGATTTTCTGTTTGTAGCTCCGCCCATGTGTGCAGGGGGGTCGCGAGACCCCAAGAACATATCACCCCAGGTAGTGAGGGATCTGCATACCAAGTTTCGTTCAAATTGGTCAAGACGTTTTTGAATTACTGTGAGAATGGCAGCTTTTTACATTTTTTCCATTGACATGAATGGGTGAAATGTGATTTTCTGTTTGTAGCTCCGCCCACGTGTACAGGAGGGCCACGAGACCCCCAGAACATATCACCCCAGGTAGTGAGGGATCTGTATACCAAGTTTCGTTCAAATGGGTCAAGCCGTTTGTGAATTACTGTGAGAATGGCAGCTTTTTACATTTTTTCCATTGACATGAATGGGTGAAATCTGATTTTCTGTTTGTAGCTCCGCCCATGTGTGCAGGTGGGCCGCGAGACCCCCAGAACATATCACCCCAGGTTGTGAGGGATCAGCATACCAAGTTTAGTTCAAATCGGTCCCACAGCTTTTTACATTTTTCCCATTGACTTGAATGGGTGAAATCTGAAGTTATGTTTGTAGCTCTGCCCACGTGTGCAGTTGGGCCGCGAGACCCCCAAAACATATCATCCCGGGTAGTGAGGGATCCGCATACCAAGTTTCGTTCAAATCGGGCAAGCCGGTTTTGCAGAGGCAGTTTTTACATTTTTCCCATTGACATGAATGGGTGAAATCTGATTTTCTGTTTGTAGCTCCGCCCAGGTGTGCAGGTTGGCCGCGATACCCCCAGAACATATCACCCCAGATAGTGAGGGATCTGCATACCAAGTTTCGTTCAAATCGGGCAAGCCGTTTTTGCGTTGGCAGCTGTTTTACATTTTTTCCATTGACATGAATGGGTGAAATCTGATTTTATATTTTTAGCTCCGCCCACATGTGCAGGTGGGCCGTGAGACCCCCAGAACATATCACCCCAGGTAGTGAGGGATCCGCATACCAAGTTTCGTTCAAATTGGGCAAGCCGGTTTTGCGGAGGCAGTTTTTACATTTTTTCCATTGACATGAATGGGTGAAATCTGATTTTCTGTTTGTAGCTCCGCCCAGGTGTGCAGGTTGGCCGCGATACCCTCAGAACATATCACCCCAGATAGTGAGGGATCTGCATACCAAGTTTCGTTCAAATCGGGCAAGCCGTTTTTGCGTTGGCAGCTGTTTTACATTTTTTCCATTGACATGAATGGGTGAAATCTGATTTTATGTTTGTAGCTCCGCCCACATGTGCAGGTGGGCCGTGAGACCCCCAGAACATATCACCCCAGGTAGTGAGGGATCGGCATACCAAGTTTCGTTCAAATCGGGCAAGCCGTTTTTGCGTTGGCAGCTCTTTACATTTTTTCCATTGACATGAATGGGTGAAATACGATTATCTGTTTGTAGCTCCGCCCACGTGTGCAGGTGGGCCGCGAGACCCCCAGAACATATCATCCTGGGTAGTGAGCGATCTGCATACCAAGTTTCGTTCAAATCGGTCAAGCCTTTTTTGCGTGATCGCGGCACATACATACATACATCCGATTTTATATATATAGATAAGCTGGTCCCAAGCGATTACTCGGTGAATCACATGGAGAGAGGGATGACGAAGTACCAAGAAATGCAGTCCAAGACTAAGAAAATTGGCAGAAAGATACATAAATATTTCCCATTGTTTTATGTTCCATAGGCTTGATCAAAAAGAATCTCCAATCCTATTTGGATAAGTTGCTTATACATGTTACATCATATGAATTTCGGAAAGAAATTCTCTTTGGCATAAAGCAATTACTGTGGTGAGCATTAGCAGTGAATACGAGAGATTGAGATCTTACTCCTTGTACCCTGGCTTAGGAGTGATGTTCATTCATGTCATGGTATATGCAGAACTAATCCATTTGGAGAAATTGCTCTGACACACACAAAGACATATGAGTATACACATGCCTTATATGGCCCTTGGTCCAAAATTGTTCTCTTCCTAATCTAATCTAGAATTTATGAGTCGCGATATGCCCTACATAGTTAAAGCCAATAAGTACATGTGGTTATCCATATAAAATCTGCATGGCAAGGGGGAGTAGTTAAGGCAAGGGAAGGGAGTGGTTTAGGCAGGTCTTGCATACCAGGGTACTGTACTCCCATTTACAAGGCAAATTCATGTGGATATGAACAATTTCTACATTGGGCTAGATTCACAAAGCAAACTGATCATGTACCGATCGATTTGCGACCCCTTTGCGACTAGATTTCTCTCCAGCCCGATTCACTTATCTTTTCTGCCAATCTGAATCTAATCTGTGCATGCAGATGAGGGAAACGGCATTTAAAGTAGGCAGGAGATTTCTGTGTCTCAATGGCCACGAATTTGGACTTGGAGGATGAGATGTACGGAGTCAGCATCTATGAGATAAACATGTTTTCTTTTTTTTCTTTTTTTTTTATTACATAGAAGTTTCTGGACCCCTGTTCATTTGCAGAAATTAGATAGTTCAAAATCTTGCTGGCACTGTCATCTTGATATGGGGACACTGGATCATCTGCTATTCTATTGTCCTTTGATACTCAACTTTTGGAAATCAATATGGGGACAGATTAATACCATACTGGAGTCATCGATTCCATTGACATATGATATTGTCATATGTGGGATGATATTGCATCTTAAAACCTCATTGGATAGATATAAATGTTGTCTGTGTGGGTGCTGGGTATTGTGGCTCCGTTAAAGTTTACGAAGCAAGTTTGGTGCAATAATAGAAGGAGGCATAGCCCCTGATGAAACCGAGTGTGAAACAGTTGGGCAGCCATCGGGCACAAAAGATAAGTGCTTTCCTTCCTCTAGCACCTTATGCACTTTATATTTATTGAAGCTGATATTAAAAATATTTAAAAATATTTACAGCACAAGTCACTTTACCAAGACCAGTGATGAATTTACCACCATGAAAAATTCTTTAAGTAGTGCCTTGGGTATTTGAGGTCTGGTAATTCAATATAAACTTGATATGAATTTATTCTCTGGTTCATATCAGTTTTTTGTTTTGAACAAATTTCTATTTTCTTCAATCTTATTTGATTTTCCTTATTATGACCAGGATAGCCATGCAAATGATTACTTGTAATTGGAAAAATTGGGATTGCCTTAGTTTTACTTTTTGGTGGGCGAATTTATGCTTAAGTTATAAGTATGAGAAAATGAATGCTGACATGCTAGGGCATACTAATATATTCAAATTAGTTTGGGGTCCATTGACGTCTTTTGTGGATTTGTTATAGTTGTCTTTTATCTTTATTTTCTGTTGTTTTAGCACTCACACATCCAGGGGAGGGTGGTGGGATTATCTTTTGTTTGGTATTATTCCCTGATGGAAAATGTTGGATGGGAGAGAGGTTTTTATTTTTTGTATTGATACTGATTGACTATAAGGGCTTATTATGATTATTCATATCTATATGTATATTGTTTTGCACTTTTGTTAGCTTTGGAAACTTAATAAAGATTTATATAACACTGAACCTCATCTCTAGTCATTTTTGCAATGAGACCTGCCATACTGTTACAATTCCGGTTTTGCTTGCTTTATATTGCCTTAGTTGGATTATTTTATTGAAAATTAGGGTGGATGAATCATAATAAATAAATTCAAAAAGTCATGAAAGCCATGCAACAATTTTGTATCTCTTATTAGAAGATTGCTAGAATGTGTTAGATCCTTTGCCAGTTTACTTCTTGCTGGGAGCCTATCACTGACATATTCCATCTCTCTGCCTTAGCAGAAGAGGTCAAAATCTTGTACTTATTCCCTTCTGTAATTCTCTCCCATATCCCTTGAACTTCTAAGCTTTGCATTTTAATAGGACTTTGCTTCCTTCCTTCCTTAGCTTCAGATAATCTACAAGTATTACTACTGCTTCTCTGCACTGTTCTTTTTGCTGAAACGAAGCTAGCAGCTATTTGATCTTCCCAATGAAATCCTCAAAGAGAAGTTCTGGGTATTCTTTTGTTAATATTACTTGAAACGACCTTGTAAACTATTCTGTTAAGAAGCAGCGATTTGAAAATAGTGTCTTTTAGAATTCAGTCCTCCTTTATTAATCAACATGTTTTAATATGTTTGTAGCTAATTCTACGGTAACTGTGAAAATGGAAATAACATTTCTGATGTCATGGCAGGAATCTTTTTGCCTGTCATAATTTGAGATCTAGTCCAAATACAACAGAACAGCATAATAACACAGAAAACAACTTTTCCCGAATACAACTCAAACTTCTCTTACTGTACTACAAATGCATTTACTCAGCTGTCCCTAATTATCTCTCTTCACTTCTCTCCTCCTAGGTTCCCCCCCCCCTCCTATCTGCACCCTTCTCTTCCTCTGCCAACTCCAGACCCCTTCCTTTCTGTCTTGCTGTGCAGTATACCTGGAACAAACTGCCTGAATCCCTATTGCAGGCTCCTTCTCTGGCAGTGTTCAAGTCCAAGTTAAAAGCTGACCTCTTTCAGACTACTTTCAACTCCTAACTCTCCTCCTTTGTTCTGCATCCCCATCCCTCTATGTTATATCTGTCTTTCCAAGTTAGATTATAAGCTCTTCTGAGCAGGGACTGTCTAATGTAAAAATGTACAGCACTGTGCATGCCCTTCAGGGCTATAGAAGAGATAAGTAATAGTAGTATGTTTCTAAATGGACACAACTTAGAAGAAAGAAATCTCTGGGGTATTGTCAGCAAAATCAATGAGGATGCAAATTTTCAATTAAATGGTTCAGTGATGAGGAATTTAGATTTCTTAGGAACTGGGCAACATCCAGGGGAATAGATGGTAAAGATGGAGAGAGAGCCAGATGCTGGGATGAGGTGGGGGGTATTGAGAAAGATGGTGGATCCAGGGAGGGGAGAGAGAGATGCAGTACCATGGGGAGGCAGCAGAGAAGAGAAGAGAGAGAGAGAGATACTGGTCCTGGGCTGTGGGTACAGGAAAAAGGGTACCAAAGGAAAAGAAGCTGGATGGGGCAGAATATAGGGACAGTGATAGAAGAATGGCCTTGGAGGTAAGGGAAGGAAGAAGAGCTAAGAATGGAGCTGAGTGGGCGATGAGATGCAGTGGAATCTAGATGAGGGCTAAAAGGGTACAGAGGATGGAAAGGGGACTAAGGAAATTGATGAAAGGTAAAGGGTAATGGGGCGGAGTGGGACTTGGACTGGGGCCGGTGGGAGAGGGCAGTGTAGGGGTGTGTGAGGGGGTAGGATATGGGTGGGGCTGAGGTTGGGTATAGGTGGGACTAGGGGGCAGGGTCATGTGTCTTCTTTTTTGTCCTCACAAATATGGTTACCGTACCATGTCCATGGACCATTGACAAAATCACCAGGCATAAAAACTGAGTGATGGATACCAGACAAGGCAGGGGAGAGGTGAAAGAATGGTAGGGGATTTGGTAGTTTTGGCATTTATCCAATAAACCTCTGATTTATTAAGAAAGCTCTGGTTATGATTAATGATTGTGATCTGCCTTCTACGGTCCATAGACTGAAAGGGCGGGATAACACTTTTTGAACCATCTCTGAAGTATCAACATTTCAAACTGCCCTGAGGGTTTCTCATGGAAGACAACATTTACTCAAATGATAATTTTTACTGCAAACCAGATAACTAGAGCATTAATGCATCCCTGTGTAAATGCTGTGGGCCCAATTTTCAGCCGGTGCAGAGAGCAGAATGAGTTAGCTAGCAGCATTGAATATACAGATTGTCACCATGCTGGTACAATCCATTGTTCAGGCAAAGATCATCAATGACTGAGATTCTCTATAGATCTTGGAGTCTGTTGTTTTCTATCAGGCTATCAAACCACTACATTTGTAAGTTTATTTCTTGTAGGGTTTCAACCGTGACTGATATTTTTCTTAGTTGGTACAATAATTGTGTGAAAACTAGTTAAGTATACTCCAACTAGCTTGGATTAGCCCACTTTGGTAAATATCAGTATCGCTTTTGAAAATGGAACTGTGGAAAATTTGAGAAGTTGATAATGAGCCAGGTGCATCAAGGAAATTATAGTAACTGATATTTGTGAGAAATATATATCTTCTTAGTCCTTTTTACATAAGAAAAGTATTATTTAAGCTCCATGTGCATCAAATTGTGTCCTAATTTGATCAAATCGAAATATTTATAGATCGCTTTATCCCATTGTTGGTCCGAAGTGGTTTACAATGAGTATTGAAAAATAAAGTTACAATAGTTACAAATAGCAAACTAAGGGCTCCTTTTACAAAGGTGCGCTAGCGTTTATAGCGCACGCACCGGATTAGCGCGCGCTAGCTGAAAATCTACCGCCTGCTTAAAAGGAGGCTGTAGCATTTAGCACGCGTGGCATTTTAGCGCGTGCTATTCCGCGCTTTAAGGCCCTAATGCACCTTTGTAAAAGGAGCCCTAAGGGCTCCTTGTACAAAACTGTGGTACTGGCTGCTGCTTCACTTATCGTTCTGACGCCCCTAGGGATTTAATGGGAATTGGAGCATTTGACGCATGGCAGCTGTTACCGTGGCTTTGTAAAACGGGGGAGGGGAGGGGAGGGGTGGGGAGTAAAATGATGTGCCAAATAATTATGAAACAAGTAAGTGCTCCTTTTCCAATGCTGTATTATAAAGTGGCCTTAGTGCACCCTTACAAGAGTCTTTCCCGTGTACTAAGGCCATTTCTACCATAGTCATTACCAAAAATGAAGGCTCACGCGCTAATCAGCTAGCATGCGACAATCTGACTGCACCAATTGATTAAGGCAAAAACGCCTACTCTTTGCCCCAGACAAGTCCCCCTTCAGTGGGAAAATAAAATTTATTTTTAGCACACAGTTTGGGGCTGATTCTATAAACGGCTCCTAAATCGGCCGGCACCTAAAAAAATGGTGCTGGCCGCGTGTCAATCATACTTAGGCGCTATTTACAGAATTGCGGCTAGCTGCACCTATGTAAATATAAGTGAGGGTTTTAAAAGCCTAGATTTCAGGTGCCTAAGTTTTTGTAGAATTCACACTTAGCGGTGCTTAACTCACACTCCACCCATAGAAATGTCCACTTAGGCACGTACCGCAATGCACTTATTGGCGCCTACCTCTCAATTTTTTTAAACCAATTATTGAGGCTGTTAAGGGTATTTTGCCAATTAAGTTAGGTGCCTTCTATAGAATCAGCTCCTATGTGTCTGCAGATTGCTAAATTACCGTGGGATCCCACAATAAGCCCTTTTCAGTTGCATTAGTGGATTGTGGTTTATTTGTGCTTGATATACCGCAAAATTCCATTAAATGGGTTGATGCGGTTTACAATAATAAAAATCCATTAAAAAATGGAGCTTTGTAAAAGCAGCCCTATGTTATTTGTTTTGCCTTATGACAATCCTATATAATAAAACACTAGCCGCGCATGCGCACTCAGACCTGCGTGATCTGTAATCCCTGATCTGTGAGATGTAGGTCCGTGGCATTGCAGGAGTGCGCATGCGCGCCTAGGGTTCTTTCTTCGTCGTCGTCTTCGCCCCTCCCCCCAATCCCCGTTGAGCCTCCCACCCGATTTTCTCTTCTCGCGGTCTGGCCGGCTCCCTTAGTCCCTTGCCGCCGCTGCCACCCCCTTCCCTTCCCTTCCCATGGTCGACAAACCTCTTGGCTCCAGCAGCGGCCACAGCACTGTAAACACGCTGCTTGGCGGCCTCTACTGCCTTGATTTGCTCTTCCGTGTCCCTGATGACATCATCAGAGACACAGCAGAGCAAATCGGGGCAGTAGAGGCCGCGAAACAATGTGTTTACAGTGCTGCGGCCGCTGCTGGAGCCAAGAGGTTTGTTGACCGTGGGAAGGGAAGGTGGTGGCGGCGGCAAGGAACTAGGGGAGCTGGCCAGACCGCGGGGATGGCGCGCATCTTCAAAAAAGTGTAGGCGGGAGGCGACTGAAGAAGTTTCAGCTCAGGAATGGTTGGAGGGTGCTGCAGGTGGCCCATGCAGGTAAACATTCTCACAGGAGGGGAAAGGAGGCTGCTTCGGGGGGAGGGGTGTGCTGGGAGGTAGATAGCTTTGCTTGGGGTGGGAGACAAAATGGGGGGCCACGGAGAGACAGTCAGGGAGGAATTGGAGAGGTAGAGGGAAAGGGGTCTGCTTTGGGGGAGGCGTGTGCTGGGAGGCAGACAGCTTTGCTTGGGGGGGAGACAAAATGGGGGGCCACGGAGAGACAGTCAGGGAGGAATTGGAGGGGTAGAGGGAAAGGGGTCTGCTTTGGGGGAGGGGTGTGCTGGGAGGCAGACAGCTTTGCTTGGGATGGGAGACAGAAGGGGGGCCACGGAGACACTGTCAGGGAGGAATTGGAGGGGTATAGGGAAAGGGGGCTGCTTTGGGGGGAGGGGTGTGCTGGGAGGCAGATCGTTTTGCTTAGGGAGGGAAGACAGAAGGGGGGGGCTGCTTTCTAGCACCCATTAATGTAACGGGCTTAAACACTAGTATTAAATAACAGAGAGAAGGAGCGAGTTAATGAATCTAAATCTGCTGCAAGCTGCGTTGCTCTTTCTTCTCAGGTCATGAGTTGTGGTGAGTGTTCGCATGCTATGTATCACATATTTCTCTTTGCCACCATTTCAGTTCTGTTTCCTGTACTTTCTGAATAAGTTTTTGAGTGAGTCTTCTGACAGGGTGAAAAGTTCTAAAGACGAAACAATTGTCGTCTCTGATGCATATTCATTGTGGATATTCAGAATTCCAGACCTGTCTGCAGCCTCTCCAGGGTTATTGCTGAGAAGACCTGGACTAGGCTGTCAGTGCAGTGATAGGTTGACCACAGGCTGCTTCTTTCCAACTTGAAAAGCCATCTTCACACAGTTTCCATGTTCCCCATGCTGTGGGAAATGTGACCCTGTAATAAATGAGTGACACGTGGACTGATTGCTCAGTCTACTGTGAATAACGCTGTTTTCATCCCCATGTCTGTGGGTCACCTGTTAATGGTCTGACTGTTTGGAAGCCCATTCTTAGCAGGATGAGTGACAGTGTTGACCACTGTCCAAAGAGAATGTTGAAAGAAAGAAACATTCTAGAAAGAAAAAAAAGTATGCACTCATTGTAAATCCCCTTTCTAGGGCTATTACATTTTCTCTCTTTTGAAATGGAAAAAAAAAAACCAGATAAAGCAGATTAAAGGGAAGGATTCTAAGACGGATACATGTAAGATTAGTCTAGGATCTGTAAATGCCAATATATTCAGTGAATAATGGCTTTGGAGAAAGAAGTATTAAAATAAATGTGTTACTGAACAATAAAAGAGAAAAACTGTTTCAAGAGATAGGCCTACATTTTTTTTAATTCATGGATAAAGTAGTGAGATTGCTTTATGCTAGTCTACTTTAAAGGTTAATAAATAGAAATAAAACAAAACATGTCTGGAACGTATGAGCAAAAGATAATGATATTAGAATATAAATGATAGACACATTCCAGGTACAGACTCCAGGGATGGAGTGTGTGTGTGTGTGGGGGGGGGGGGATTGAAGGGTAAGAAACAGGGAAAGGTGGATGGATGATCAGTAGGAGATAAAGCAGTATAATTTTATGATTTATGATGTGATAGGAAACCTGGATTATTTTTTGTTGTTGTTAAGCCTCTTCTTAATGGTGTCAAATATCTTATCATTTTAACTTTGAAATTCTTATTTTCTAGAGTTGTTTTAAAATTTCCTTTTGTGCATTCTGATCATAAGGTCATTCATTCAGTGCTCACTCACAGAGGTGTCAGTTTGGTTTGCTTTATGGTTCCTGAGGCGGTGCCTTCCAACAGCCAAGAAATCTGAAGTAAAAATTAGTGAAAATCAAGTGCTCAAAAGAAGTTTCAGAAGAAGTGAATGCACAAAACCCTCTGTTATATCAAGTTGCAGATTTTGCCAGCGCTTATCACTGTACCCTGCAGTTAGCCACATAGGAAAAACATTCAACACAAAGGATCCCACTTATGATGTTATTTAAACGTGGCAATATTATTCAGTGCAGAGTACGAGTGAAAAGGGGTTTTAGGCTGAAAACAACTTACACATTCACCATATCAGATATCGCAATGCAGACCAAGACAACACTGTTGTGGGTGGGCATTTTTCAGGACCAGAACACTGTATCAATGGCCTTATGGTCAAAATGCTATGTGGAAATTTAAAAAACAATCTGGAAACTTAAAAACTGAGATGATAAAATGCTTTGACGCCCGACAAGAAAAGACTTACATTTATTCCTGAAAGTGTATCGAAACCCTTTCGTCGTCGCATGCTGAATGACTTTGCCACTGCTCTTAGAATGTGACTTACCCCCTCTTTGACTAAGGTGCGCTCACCGTTTTAGCACGAGCTAAACGCGAATGTGTCCATAGACTAAAATGCACATGTTAGCGTTTAGAGCGCGCTAAATCGATTAGCGCACCTTAGTAAAAGAGGGCCTTGGCCATACCACTGATCTATACAAATCAACTGCCTTTATCCCTAATGTATCTTTTGTTTTCCAAGTAGAGGATCATATGTTCTTTCATTTCTAAACCAACAACCGGTCTTCTCCACCCCATTGCTTTACACTACCTTTTTCTTGCCGCTATCCATGGTTACATTCTCTCATTGTTTTGTTTACGTGGAGCTGCTGGAAAGTTCTCAGCCCAACCAACAAAGTTGGGGCAGTCTCCATCGAGGGCCATACACTTACCCCCTCTTTTAGCAAGGTGCGCTAACCGATTAGCGCGCGCTAAACGCGAACGCGTCCATAGACTAGCATGCACACATTAGTGTTTAGTGCGCGCTAAATCGGTTAGTGCACCTTAGTAAAATATGGAGCAAAAAAAGTGGAAAATCGCTGGATTAACCCCCTCTTCTAGGAAACTGCTTCGGGAACAGTGTGGACCACTCAGCGCGGCTCTCTGCGCTACAAACTGCCAGTGTAGTTTAATAGAAGAGGGGGTAAGTGTATAAACCTCAATGAAGACTGGCCCAACTTTGACTATCATTTTTTTATAAGAAAATAAATTCATATAGTCACTCACCTTTTGCTTACAACAGAAGCAGAAGTTTATAAAAGAGTTTAAAGAATGTTACTTATCTGGTTTTAAAGTCTAAAGAATGGAATTATATATTGGCAAGAGAAGGTGATAGCCCAGGAAAAAATTCAGATTTCTGGAAGCAAAGAAGCTAAACTAATATGCAGATATCCTGAATGCAACCAAACTGAAATAATTATAATTAAGATAGCTCCATGTGAGTTACTTATAATTTATTATTATTATGAAACTTTTTTTATTGGTATATAGAATAACAACTCACAGCTACAGAATGCAGAAAAGGATTGTAACACATCCCAAAACAGTCAAAGGAGGCCACCTCCCCCCACAAAGAGGACTGGACTCTGATGTCCTCTCAGGGAACGAAGAGACCCAAATACCCCCCAACAGGCCCGTATAACCCCTGCTCCCCCCCAAACCCCTCCTCCCCCCTACCCCAACAGAAAAGCATCCCAGGTCAGACAGGTGGTGCAGAATACAATTGCAATCTATTCACAATTTGACTACGACTTCGCGGCGGCAAACTGTCCAAGTAAGGAGACCAAGTGTGAATAAAGTCACTGCTCCTACGACGAGAGGAACAAGCCAGCCGGGCCTCCCAACTCAGCAACTCATGTAGTTTGTTTCTCCAATACCAAAAGGAGGGAGGAACGTCGGCCAGCCAATGATTCAAGATACACTTCTTCCCTAAAATATAACATTTGCTCAAAAACAATTTTTCAGCAGAAGAAAAAACAGAAAAGGCAGAGAAGTGAGCAAACAACATGTGATAAACAGAAAGAGGGACTGGAACCTGAAGAAGGCCTAAAATAAAATATACTCTCAAATGCAAATAATATACTTGCAAATATTCCCTCAAATTACCTCGTATCGTAACATACATATTTTCTGTAAATCTTTATCAATGAGCTCTTTTTTAATACTGCATATATTATTTGACAAACCCACATAGGCTGAGAATACACAGATGTTTCTACCGTTAAACAGATATAACATCTTAAAACCCTTGTGAAGGGGTGATTTGAGAATCCTTGTTGCAAATTGATTGGTGTTTTATTATCTGGGGTGAAATTCAATAGTGCAAAACAAACACGTTAACTGATTGTGGACATCTCTGGAGTTCCATCACACATACAGCAACGTGTCATATTAGCATATAAAACTAGTCTCTGGAACCCCCAAAGCTCTATAAAGAAAAAAAAACATGCTTCTACAAGATGCACCAAGTTAAACTGCAGCTGGCATCGACTGGCACTCAATCAATGGTTCAGCTTCACTGGCAAAGCATGGCAGGAACCCTGTTCATTACACATTATCTACTGCAACTCTTCCAATCGCACAGTTTTAATCAATCAAACTAGAGAATAGAGAATAAACATCATTCTAGGTACAAATGCTTCTTTTTAAGGTCCAAAACTGAAACCTTTTTTTCTTTTCCTAAAATAAAGAGTATCTGTGCCTCTTTAAGAAAGAGAAGTCCAACTTATTACAATAATGTTGAGTAGAGATTCTGTTTAGAATACATATTATTAATACTGCAAGTTCTCTTTCAAATTGTTTTAAAAATTACATTTGACACAGGCCTCCATCTAATTCAGTTCTACCCATTTTAATACCCATGCTTTCTTAAATGACAAGGATTTACTTGTCATTTAAGGGTAATATATAGAAATTAAACAAAACATAAAGGAAATAAAGTAATACCTCTTTTATTAGACTAACAATGGATTTTTTAAAAATTAGCTTTTGAAGGTATCCCTTTTTCTTCAGATCAGAAAAAAAAAAATACCAAATGAGAAATATCAGTTTATATAAGTGAAACATAAAAGTATTCCAATGGCAGTCTTATAGGAAGCGGAAAGGGGTGGGCAAGGTGAGAAACAGGAAGGGGTGGGTGGATGAGATATAGATATATGAATGGATGATAAGAAGGTGACAAAATATTATCATTTTATGGTTTGTAATGCAACAGAAAACCAAGGTCTTAGGGCCCGATTCACTAACCTGCCCAATCGTGACCGATCCGTGTCCGGCCGACCAATTCACGATGGGACAATATTCAAATGGGAGCGATTGGAGTAACGCCCCCCCACCGACTGCAGGGATTACTACTGACCGATCCCGACGTATGCGCAGACCATCTTCTTTGCCTGTAGATTGTCTGTGCATGCATTTGCTGTCCGTGCTTTTTAACTTTTTAATTTTACTTTTACTTGCAAGCCCGTGGTTTTAACCCGTGGGTTGAAACCATGGGCTCGTGCTGCAAGGAAGGGAGGCAGAGCAGGAGAGTTGGGGCTGAGCAGGGCAGCAAAAAGGCAGGAGAATCGGGGCTGAGAGCAGGGTTTTTGCACAAGCAAAACTGGTCCTCAGCAGTCACTTGGTTTTGGATCGGCCAGCCCAGTCGGTGTGCCTGCATTCTGTTAGTGAATCACATCCTTCCTATTTTGCATGCCATTTCCCCTCATTTGCATACACGGATCAGAATCGGATCAGCATAGAGGTTAGTGAATCGGGTCGGAGGAAAATCAGGTCGCATACCAATCGGTACACAATCGGTTTGCTTAGTGAATCTAGCCTTTTGTTAAGTCCTGTCTGGTAGGTGTCAAAATATTTTATCATTTTGACTTCAAAGGTCTTACATTTCTGGATTGTCTTAAATTTTGTTTTTAGAATTCTCACCATAAAATCATTGATGCAGTGTTCTGGTTTTCTGAAGTTTTGTTTGACAGAGGTGATGGAATGAAGGTATAGGTGGGAAAACTCAGAAATAATCTAAGGAAAAGTTTTTCCCCCATATACATTGGTTGACACGTGGAACACTCTTCCAGTGGAGGGAGTAGAGAAAATTCAATATTAGTAATATTCAAGAGAGCATGGGACAAACACAGAAGTTTTCTGAGGAAGAGGAAGGGATTGTAAACAGTGTATGAACTGGCAGATTGGCTGGATTGAGTCATGTTCAATGTTTAAAAATCTTATTAGTCTTTGCTCCAACAGGTATTTCTGAGGTGCATTTTGTAGAAACAAAATGTGAACAGAAGATTCCTATGTTCTATAATCCTTTTGATTTGATTACACTGTCTAAAGATATGGAAGTCAATAAACATATTAAGCATGCCAAGAAACCAAAAGGTTAGACTGGAGGCACTATAAATTGATCTCTCTAAAGATAAAATCTTTAAACATTTCACCAGAGAGGAAGTACAAATATTCTGCTAGCTAACACATCATTTATAAGCACAAGTAACACTATTGATGCCAATTTAAAAAATAATCTATGCACATATAAGGCCTGATTCTATAACCGTGCATCCCAATTATAGGCAGTGGTAGGCATCCTACTATCATCTTGCAGCCAATCAGGATGCACGTTTTCTAAATAATACTCAGGCGAGGAAGGATGCCTATATTGTAGGTATCTGTCATACATCTACGAAAATGCTTATAGATGCCCAAGGCATGGTGTGGGTGTGGTTCCCCTGGAAGTGGTCTTGGGCATCTGTAAGCATCCCTAAGCATCTCTGTAGGCACGAGGCAGACACCTTAAATGTAGGTTTGTAAAATGCTGATGTCTATCAGGAAAACTAGCCATGATTCTCCAAAGGATGCCAATGCATGATTGACATGTGATTGGTGGCCGCTTCTTAGGCGGCCGCAGAAATTTGCCTCCTATAGAGAATCAGGCCCATAGCACACAACGTAACTAGCATTAAACCTGTGCATATGTGCTTTTATCCAAACTTGGAAGGGTTCCCAAAGGGTAAAGCTAAGGAGAGATTTGTCTTATGGATATGAATTTGAAAGTATGTATGTAAACATGTATATTAGCACAAAAACAACAACGAAGGAGACCAGATGGTGCTCAATCCTTTTTATTATAAAACAGACTCGAAACAATCGTGTTTCGGCCCAAGAAGGCCTGCCACAGGAGTCTTGGTGTTGAATGATAAAACCAAAGATGTGTCAATCCAAATGTCCAAGTATTGCAATAAAAAACACTAAAAAGATTGCAGAAGTTAAGACTGAAGACAGAGGGCATTGCCCAGGGAGACAAGGGGGTGGAACTGAGAAAAAATTACATCTTCTTCAATCTAACTCACCAGTTGGGGTATAGAACACATCCACAAGGAATTGTATGATGTTTGCACAGGTACAGGGTAATATTTCAAACCACCCAGCACTGTATATTAGCCCAGAAAATCCATATGAGCCAAAGAGCAGGGGTAATTGTAAGTAAATCAATTCCTAGGATATTTTTGTAGAAGAGAAATATGCACACATTTGTTTTGAAAATTCACTTCAGTTCATGTTATATAATGTGTAACTTACAGAAAGGCTCAGTTATAAAATTTTCCCTCATGAAACTACCTAGATATGCCATTTGTCTATCTATACTTTCCAACCTTTATACTGTAGTGACTGCAAATATATCCAACTGCTTCATCCAAACATCATTAGGCAGTATATTTGTTGTTAAATCAAAAATTTTGATTGTGGCTAATTGAATTTTAATTGATGCCCAGATAGCAATATTCAGCTTGCAACCAAGGACTGTCTGGTATTGAGCTCTTCTGCTAATGCCTCTAATAGGTGTGTTAAATAGTCCTTCTCTAACAGGAATATGACAAACTCAAGAAATAATCAAAATAAAATCAGAAATATATTGTATGCATTTCTCCAGTGCCAATCAATTTAGAGAAAGAAAAAAATTAACATAAACAAACTATTATGGAACAAAATTTTCTTACTCTGAAACAAAATGTTACCCTTAATTAATGCCAGAATAGAAGACTCTACAGCTGCTAGCTTTCTGTTAGATTACCCAAAATATGACCTCGGTACCGGGAAAGATGGTAGAGGTGCTGATAAAGGACAGCATCATTGATCACCTTGACAGACACGGTCTGATGAGGACCAGCCAGCACGTTCAGCAAAGGCAGATCTTGTCTGACAAACTTGCTGCACTTCTTCGAGGGAGTAAACAGGCAGATAGACAAGGGCGTCCAGTCGACAATGTATATCTGGACTTTCAGAAGGCGTTCGACAAGGTTTCACATGATCGACTACTTCGGAAAATTGCGAGCCAAGGAATCGAGGGTGAAATACTCACGTGGATTAAAAACTGGCTGAAGCATAGGACACAGAGAGTGGGGGTAAATGGACAATACTCGGACTGGAGGAGTGTCACCAGTGGAGTGCCGCAGGGCTCGGTGCTTGGACCCGTGCTCTTCAATATCTTTATAAACGATCTGATCCAGAGATATTGCTTCTTATGTTATTGTACAATTATGCATTGTAAAATTATGCATTGTATTCAGTATTCAGCTCAGCTACTGAAGAGGTAGATATTGAACAGAATACAGTAGGAGACCTGTGGTTATGCATTGTATTCAGCTCTGCTACTGAAGAGGTAGATATTGAACAGAATACAGTAGGAGACCTGTGGTACCCTGCAGGTCAGTGCCCATGATGGTGATGAAGTGCTGCTGAACAGTATGGATTATTGCTTATCTGATAGATAGGATCCAATCCAAGCAATACCTGTTTCTGCCAATTGTGTTAGCATGATATCATGATCCGCAGTGTCAAAAGCTGCTGAGAAATCCAGCAATAATACAATAATACTGAGACAAATTCCCTGTCTTGGTTTCCATGAAGATCATCTAGTAGGGATACAAGGGACATTTCTGTTCCATCACTGGGTCTGAACTTAGATTGGCAAGGATCTAGCCAGTTTCCCTCTTCTAGCTAATTGAGTTGAAAACAAACTGGTCTATACCTTTTCCTACAAATGGGATGTTAGATGTTGGCCGGTAATGTTCAAGTTTCTCCTGGTCAAAGTTGTTCTTTTCTCTCAAAGCATGCACCACTGCCCTTTTTTTTTTTTGGTAATAATTTTTATTGAGAAAGCAGCCTTTTTTAATACTGTTGGTAGTTGCCCATTAGAAAAAGAGGAGTTCACAGTGTTCGTGGTACCTTCTTTGCTGATCCTATGCACTTCGCTCAAAAGCTCTCTTGAATCCAGATATAGGGCTGGATTCACAAAACTTACCGATCGTGTACCAATGGTTGTGCGATCATTTCCCGACCCGATTCACTAAACAGCTGTGTGATCAGTATCTGATCCGCACATGCAAATGAGAGGAAATGCCACGCATAAGTAGGAAGCCATCGATTCACTAAACCAGGGGTCTGCAACCTTTAAGACATAAAGAGCCACTTGGACCCGTTTTCGAAAAGAAAAAAAAAACTTGGAGCCGCAAAACCATTATAAAACAAATCTAACACTGCATATATTGTTTCTTATCTTAATGCTATATACAGGATCACTAAATTGAAAATAAAATCATTTTTCCTACCTTTGCTATTTGGTGATTTCATGAGTCTCTGGTTGCACTTTCTTCTTCTGACTGTGCATCCAATCTTTCTTCCTTTCTTCCAGCCTCCTGTATGTTTCCTCTCCTCCAGACCTCATTCTCTCCCCCAACTTTTTCTTTGTCTCCCTGTTCCCCCTTCTTTCTGTCTCCGTGCCGTCCCCCAAGCCACTCGGTTTGCTGCCACCGCAATCGGGGAACAGCCCCCAAGCCACCACCGTCCCAAGCTTTCCCTGCAGAAGTGTTGCGCTGACCAGCATTCCGCTCCCTGACGTCAATTCTGACGTAGGAGAGGAAGTTCCGGGCCAACAAGGCATTTCTCCTCATTCCATCCAGCCTGAGCCCCATCTCTCCTTGATCCAGCATTTCCCTTCTGTGTCTGTCAGAATTACCATTCCACCTATTTTCCAGCATCACCCTTCTTTGTGTCCATCTCACCTATATCCCTATCTCATCATTTTTTCAGAATCTTCATTTGTCTCTGTCCTTGTCTTTACCCCATGTTCACCATTTGCCCTTTCAATGTCTTTATCTCCCCCCCCCCCCATTTTTTCAGCATTACTTCTATGTCTCTATTTCACCTCCTCTTCATGTCCCCTCTGTATCTCTATCCTTATTCAGTAGGTCCTGCTTACCCTTTCTCTTCTTTGTGTTACTATCTCCATTTTCAGCTTTCCCCCCTTTTCCTTTGTTACTGCACCCTGTAGCTAGAATCTTTCCACCCTCCCTCCACTCCGGCCCAGCCCAGTATGAAATATTTCCTTTTGTTTCCCTCCCCTCTCTCTTTCTCTCTCTCTCTTCTGCTCCCTCACCCACGAGTCCTGCATCTGGCCCTCTCCCTTCTACCTGCACCTGGCAACACCCCCCCTGCTCCGCGGCTCTCTTCAGCAACTCGTCAGCAGCGGTGATCAAGACAAGCTGCTGACATCGAGGCCTTCCCTCTACGAGTCCCGCCTTTGTGAAAAAAGGAAGTTGAAACAAGCGGGACTCGCAGAGGGTAGGCCCCGACGTCAGAAGCTGCTGCTGAGTTGCCGAAGAGAGCCGCGGAGCAGGGGATGTGGCCGGAAGCAGGTAGAAGGGAGAGGGAGATAGGAAGGCTGTAGATCTCCGGAGCATGACACCGACCCCGGCCAGGATGATTTCTTTTTCAGGCGTCGCGGCGGGAAATAGCCATGCTGAGTGAGCTCAGCACTACACAGATGAAAGCCTTGCTTGATGATTGGTCCGGCGGGGCGGGGCCGCCGGACCAATCAGCAAGCAAGGCTTTCATCTGTGTATGTGCTGAGCTCACTGCTCAGCATGGCTATTTCCCGCCGCGACGCCGGACTTGTAACTGCATGCCTGCGTGACACACTACCGGAGCCGCAGCAAAGGTGGAAAAGAGCCGCATGCGGCTCTGGAGCCGCAGGTTGCCGACCCCCGCACTAAACAGAAGAAGGAATACCAATTGGGTTTGCCGATCTTAAATGAAGTGACTGCTGAGGACCAGTCGCTACTGTCCTTGCCGACTCTCCTGCTCTCTGCCACCCTGAAATCTGGTATCAGGTCAAAAGTGCGTTGGGACAAAGGCGCGAGCAGACAACTGAGCGCAGCGCGGAGGCGCGCGCCAAAGAAAAACACTGTTTTTAGGGGCTACGACAGGGGGTGTGGGGGGGAACCCCCCACTTTACTTTATACAGATCGCGCCGCATTGTGGGGGCGTTGTGGGGAGTTTGGGGGGTTGTAACCCCCCACATTTTACTGAAAACAACTTTTTCCCTGGTTTTAGGGAAAAAGTTACGTTTTCATTAAAATGTGGGGGGTTACAACCCCCCCAAGTCCCCCATAACACCGCCACGATCTGTATTAAGTAAAGTGGGGGGCTCCCCAACAAAAACCCCCGTCGCAGCCCCTAAAAACAGTCTTTTTCTTCAGCGCGCGCCTCTGTCTTGCGCTCAGTTGTCGGCGCGCGCCTTTGTCTTCCGCGTTACTGTCTATGAACCCTGAAATCTCCATGTTCTCTGCCGCCCTGAAAACAACTATCAACATAAAAAAAGTAAAGCTGTACATATGCATACTCCCCCCTTTTTATGTATTGTGCAAAAAGTGCAATGCGAGCCCGTGGTTTTAACCTGTGTGTTCTGTTCCATAGTCTGGCTGCAAAGTGTGTTCTGTTCCATTCTGCCTGCACAAATTTAAATGATTCCTTTCGGGAGCTGCTGTCCGTACCTATACCACCCCTCCCCCTTTGTTATGACCTCGCTTCCACCAGGGGGCTGTGCCATGAATTCAACACCCTTTCCATACATGGAATCTGTGACACTTTGAAGATATTCTGATTCCATCCACATCTTTCTATCATCTGCATGGATGCGCATAGAAAATGAGAAGTCAGAGTCAAAGATGATTCCAAGGTTGCGAGCAGAGGAGACAGGAACAATAACAGTATTATTTACAGAGTGCAAAGAAAATGCCAAGAAAAGTGTGAAATAACTTCTAAGTTTTATGGCTCCACATCATTCTTCTCTTGGTTGGGCTGAGAACTTTTTAGCAGCCCCTCATTAGCATTTTTATGTATTTTTAAAACCTTAATATCTCAGACCAATTATTTTTATAGTGAAGGGAAAATTCTCCAATGTTTTAAATCTTACTTTTTTGGTGCCTATTGAATTTAGTATTATCTAGGGGTCTAAACTTCTATCACCAGTTCCAAAACTATTTTCTATATTTTCAAAGTCATGAAAAAATATGTAAATATTTGCTAAATAGTCTTCCAAAATCAGCAGAGATGTTGTGATCATTTTGTAGGAATCATATGCTAATAGAGTGCTTATCCTTGAAGAAAACAATAAGACTTAGAGAGGTTATCCATTAAGATAAGAAAGAAATAGGGATCAATCTTCTTGAAAGGAAAATGATTTTTTTTTTATGCTGACTCAAACTCTGCAGCTGAGGCAATTCTACTCACTGGCCATTTTAAAGACTGGGATGAGTTTCCAGAGATTAAATAAAATGCAGACTTGAGGCTATAAATGATATAGACTGATCTTGTTTTGTCAGTATAGGGTAATAAGTATACCAAGGACATAAACCTATTATTCCTTTTGGTTTGTCAATTTTTATTCTGTCACTTTATTTATACAACCATGCATAGCTTATACTGGGAATACTTAATAGCTGTATATAAATAAAAAACAACATTAAGTGAACTTACAAACTGCTTCTCAACACTGAGTACTACAGCACAGTATTTTAACACAAAAAAAGCATATGCTGTTTACCACAGGCCCCATTACGCCAATGCAATATATTCAACAGCACATATTTTTGACGTTAAAATAGTATCATGGCATCATTAATCAGCCTCCTAGGCATTTATTAAAAATATGTTTCACTGCTTTTTGGCCAGATGGTCTGGACATTTCATGTGACAAATTGATGGAAAACTGATGAACAGACAGAAGGATATATCAGAATTATAGATAGATTGATTATATATTTAGACTTGCTAAACATATATGAAACAATTCTTTCCGTTGGCACCTCCTTTGAGGCAATGCCAAGGCCACATATTAAGTCGCTTATAATGGAATCTAGGTGCCAAGGTTCACTTATAGACATGTCACCCCTTTATTAATCAACTCCCATTGGCTCCCAATTAGTCACCGCATTACTTTTAAAATATTACTTTTGGTATTTAAAACTTTAGTCTTCAAAGAACCGCAATTCATCAACAGAATGCTAATTCCCCACAATACCACCCTGTCCCTTCGTTCATCATCACAAAATTTCTTAACGGTCCCTTCATTGAAAATCATAGGTATTAGAAGACAGGATATGTTCTCAGTTAAGGCCCCCCAGTTGTGGAACTCCCTTCCCCAGTATATTAGAGAGCAAAAAGACCTTAACCATTTAAAAAAACTACTTAAAAGTTATCTTTTTAAAGACGCATTTAATATCTAATTTTAGACGAAGATTTTTTTTGTTCAGTCTTTTACCCAGCCTATTGTGTTTTCCTAGCTTTAACCTTACTTTTCTTAAACCACGAACATGTAATTTTGCCCCTCTATCCGTCTTGTTTCATGTCTGTCTTTGATTTATAAATCCGAAGCTATCTTGTTTAAAGTAAATAACATTATTTTATGTAATTGTAAATCGCTTAGCAATCCGAATAAGCGATCCATCAAATACTAATAAAAACTTGAAACTTGCCATAACCTGGTATCTATACACGTGGAGGGGCATAATCGAAAGGGACGTCTAAGTCCGTTTTCATCTAAGTCACAAGTCGTTCAAAGTAAAAAAATAGCCTAGGACAAATTTTCGAACAATATGTCAAAAATGTTTTTGTTTCGAAAATCGTCTAAGTATACGTCCTGCCGATCTGATCGTCCAAGTAGCTAAATCGTCCATCTTTATACCACATTTTCATCCAATTTTTCATCCAAGTCAAAAATGCCTAGAACAAGCCCTGTTGGACGTGGGAGGGGTCTGCAAAGTGATGGACTGAACACCCAGACATGGTACCTAAATAGTGGGGTACCTTACAGGTCACTGCTGAGAACTTCACAAAAAGGGTGCCATGTCTTCTCCTCACTACAGCTCCCTTATAGGTCATGGTGAGCCCCCCAAACCACCTCCAAAATCCCCTGGACCCACCTATCTCCCACTCCAATAGCCCTTATGGCTGCAGAAGCCACTTATATGCCAGTACAAAAGGGTTTTGGAGGTGTATAGGGAAGTGCACATGTTTCAGTATCAATGCAGTGATTACAGGGGCTTATGGGCAGGGGTCCTCCTTTCCATAAGTCACTAACCCACCCCCAAGATGCCTTAAGCTGCCTCTGGGCTGGACGACTAGGCTTTCCTATGCCAGGCTGCCAGGTAATGATGGTCTGGAAGCTGAAATTTAAAGGTGTGATTAATATTTTTATGGAGGTGGGGGGGTCGGTGATCACTGGGGTAGTGTGTGGGGGGTCTGTTTTATGTGTTTGCAGTGCTTATCTGGTGACTGTAGGTAGGTTTTTGTGACTTAGACCATGTTTTACATGGTCTAAGTCAAAACGTCCAAGTTCTGTCGATTCTGGGCTGTATAACTTTCAGTTATACATGCTGTACGACTAAGTCTAAGCCGGCCCACGTCCCACCAAACTCTCACCCTGAAACTTCCCATTTAGCTTTGGTCATTCAGCGGCACTATGAAGGCCTAGGTCGTTTCGAAATACGTCCAAAACCTGTTTTTATTATTGGCACTTGGACGTATTTGGACAATGTTCATCCAAGTGCCGACTTAGGCCAGTTTTTGGATGTTTTTCTCTTTCGATTATGAGCCCTATAACATTTATGTGCCCACAGTTACCTGAGTAAGTGGATAGCTGTCCCTCAGTTTAAACAAAATAGAAAGGTGACTAGGGTGGCACAGTTTTAGATGTGCTTAGTAGCCCCAGTCAAGACATTTCTCATCCCCTTCCCACTGATGCTGCTAATCTTAGCAATAAAACAATAGAAAACATTTATGAGGCTGAAGCATCTCTGTGTGCGGCTGCTGACTCCAGATGTTGACTTCCTGTTTGGAAGGCGATGATTAGAGCAGAGCGACAATTGCACACATAGAGACTGAAGACTTCACCACATCCTGTTTTGATGGGAGGGGAATTGGCTATATGGAAGGGGGAGAGGAGATGCTGGATAGAAGAGGGGGATATATAGAGAGAAGAGATGGTTAGATGGAAGAGAAGGTTATGGGGGAAAGAGGGAAAAGAGAGAGCGAGAGAGCACAGTAGCATAGTGAAGGTGGACCTTCCCAGGCGCTATCTTTGCAGGGGCACTAGCAACAGCTCCTATCCTCCTCTCCATCCGTCCCACCGCATAACTCTTTGAATGTTCACTGGCACGAGCAACATCTTCTTGAACATCCTCAGCTCCCTTTTGATGTCACTTCCTGGTCACAGAACCAGGATATGATGTCAGAAGGGAGACAAGGTTGACATGAGCAGCAGGTGGATGCTGCTGCTCATGACAGCAAATGTTACAAGAGGTATGCGGGGGGAGGGGGAGGGGGACAGAGAGATGCACTTAAGTGGTGAGGGATGGGGTGCTCAAACGGCGGGGAAGAGCAGGGGTCATAGAGTGCAGTGATGCCGGGCACTACCATCCTGGGTGCCAACCTCCTCAGCTATGCTACTGAGAGGACAGGATGGAAGGGAAAGAAGAGAGACTGGATGGATGAGGAGCGCTGGCAGGACAGAAGTGAGTGGAGATTTTAGATGGAAAAGAGGACAGGGAGAAGAGATGGCTAGATAAAAGTGGGAAAGGAAATGTTGGATGAAAGAGGGGAAAAGGAGTGAGATGGATGGATGGAAGGGGGAGAGGAGATGTTGGAAAGAAAAGAGAGATGGCCAGAAGGAAGAGAGGAAAGAGAGGACAGATGGCCTGATGGAAAGGGGAGATGAGATGCTGGATGGAAAAAGGGGAGATAAACTACTAGTACTATTAATTATTTCTAGAGCACTACCAGACATAGGTCAAGAAGGAGATACTATGTACATAGTCAAGAAGGAGATAATCCCTACTCAAAAGAGCTCACAATCTAATAAATCAAGACAGACAAATAGGAGGATGGTTAAACTGCTGGCTAAGGTGATGAGTAGAGGGAGTGGGTTATGCATTGAAGACAATCTCAAAAAGGTGGGCTTTCAGGTGTTTTTTTTGTTTGTTTGTTTTAACATACAGACTCAAGTATTCTATTCCAGGAATATGGGGCAGTGAGATGAAAGGAACAAAGTCTGGAACTGACAATGGATAAGAAGGATTCAGATAAAAGTTTCAAATTTTATTACCGTTTGGTGAATCGCTTATACAAATTTTCTAAGCGATGAACAAATTTAAAAAGCCACTAGTTAGTGGTCTCACAGATACTTGGATATAAAAGACAACATACAAATTAGTTAAACCGACTAATATTTTTGCAGTCAGGTTAAAGACAGACATGATTAAAGGGGGAAAGGGGGGAAAAGTTACAAATTCATTTTATATTGGAAATTACATAAAAAGGAAAAAACGAGAGGAAGGGAAGGGGGTTAATATCTATAACAAAATATGAAGGGTCTAAAATAACATAGTAACATAGTAACATAGTAGATGACGGCAGATAAAAACCCGAATGGTCCATCCAGTCTGCCCAACCTGATTCAATTTAAATTTTTTTTTTTTTTTTTTTTCTTCTTAGCTATTTCTGGGCAAGAATCCAAAGCTTTACCCGTACTGTGCTTGTGTTCCAACTGCCGAAATCTCTGTTAAGACTTACTCCAGCCCATC